>NC_090926.1:1224947540-1226197540 GCF_040938575.1 Ambystoma mexicanum | reverse complement strand
GGGGTGCAGCAGGTGAGCATCATGTATCAGCAAGGCTGCAGCAGGGTTGAAACGGGCCCCTAGGGGTCTCTTACGTCTGTGGAATTAAGGTGAGTCACCACACACGATAGATATGCTAGACACGAGGTTGTATTCCCAAAGCTAGGGTTTATTGCAAAGCAAAAGTCTCAGTGGCCAACTCGGTCTCACGCCCCGCGACGTGTATCTCTAGACCTCGAGGAACACAAGAGAGCGAATTACGTACATCAGTTACATATATACAAAATGCATATCAAACAATCAGCTATGACATGTTTAACACCCCCCCTTTATTGGGTTTCTTTGAACTTGGTGTGATGATGGACATTTTCGACAACTATGACACCCTCAAACATCTATTCTAGTAACAATTTGCAATTTATGAGTGCGGAGGCATCTTTCAGTTGTTGAACAGAACACAGCGCTTCTGTTCTTGGAAGCGAGCTACATACGGGGGGGAGAATTGCATTCCAGACCTTGCTTTCTATGAGGTGCTATTCGTGTCCTGGGATCCGACATGCTCTAACGGGTCTCAGCAAAGGGGGGCCGTAAGAAGAGCATAATTCAAGCCTTTAGCTGCTTTATTCTAACATATTCTACCATATAACGAGACTGGGTGGCAGCTGCGAAATGATTAAATGTCCTGCAGCTCTGCTTTCAGGCTACATTCGGGAAGGAGCCGGGCATTGTTCCTGGCGCTGCCTACGTTGTGTTTCAACCAACTCTTGTTATCTTCGCGGCCCTGTGGCCTTGTCCTTTTACATGCATACAACAATGTTTTACAGTCGAGCAGTGTAAGCAGAAAATGTACTGCGAAGCAATAAGAACAGAAAGCAATGAGCAATGGTTAGAAAACAAAATGGCGATTCTTGTTGCATCAAAATGGCCGTTCATTGGCAAACTCGGATACCTATATTCTGTCATATCGTGCATGAGACAGTTGGCCCACGGCCATCAAAATACGTTTGCGGTCACAAAGTAGAGGTATCCATTTTTCTAGACTGACAAACCCTCCTTTGGCCGTATGCCAAACGTCTCATCTATTTATTGAAACCTCCTCTAGTGATGATGAGTCTGATGTGCTTATGTCTGAATTTTGCATACTATGGTAAACATCATCATCAATATCTATAGCCATCAACTCTTTTACTGTTTTCATCTCATTTGTGTCTTGCTCAGCTCGACCATGAGTTTGTTTTTTCTTTGTCATCATATGCATACATCCCTTCGTACATCCCTCATTTACCTCAGCGCAAACTATTGGTAGGCAGTGTATGCAGCAACAGCACGTTATGAATATTCCAAACACCACCACTAATATCGAAATCAACTTTGATCCCCAAGAACGCAGTATTCCCCAAAACCAAGACCATATTCCCCAGCTTCCTTCTTCAGTAGGGAGTTCGGAGCTTAGGACATGCATTTTCTTTATCGCTTCAAAGATCGAAGGAGAATAGTCATCTACATATACACAACACGCTGATGCCACTATTTTGCAAATTCCCCCACGATCAACCAGGATCACATCGAGAGCCATTCTATTTTGCAGCGTCATTAACCTGATTCCTCTTTCTTCCAACGTCATGTTAAATAGTATATCTGTCGTTGTGTTTATGATATTTTTTAGTATTCTGGACAGCTGCCTTATATTATAGGAGTTCACTATCTGCCCTAAGAATGGAATGAATGATTTTGCTACGTCAGTCGTTATCAAAACACCCTCGCTAGTCCTTTTCACCCTAGCTCTGGATAGTCTGGCCATGTCTGCTGTTTCTAAGACAAATACTCCTGGGATCAGTCGGCCTAGGTAACATGTACCTCACCAGTTTCTGGGCAACCAGGGATATGCTTTCTCTCCACATATAAAATAAACTGGATCTCCCACATATACTGGTTCTATTTCCGATTTCAATACCACTGTATTCATGCATCCAGTATATGTTCTGACTGAAAAAGAGCCTTTCTTTTTTAGACAAAAAGGGACAGTTCTTGAGCTATAATTTACCATGTAAGATGGGGGGATTGCATCTTTGTCCCCTTCTGTTCTTACACGAAACGTCATTACAGATGTTTTTCTGGTGGGGACAATCTATCTTGTCTATTTTGTCGTGTTATCTTTCGCGTACTTTTCCCCGTGGGCTCTGGGGCTATTACTTGTGCTTTATGGAATATGGAACAACCCACAGGCTTCATTATTATTTCCTCAAACTCATTCATGTTGGTTCTGTCTAATTGACCCGTACTACTCTCATTCCATTTCCCATAGAACATTGCACCTAAAGATGCACTACATGCAGAACTTAATGGTAATGGCTTTACATACCACCCTATTCCCTTCCCAGCATGCTGTGGTAAATGGGTACATACCCAGCAATTTGTTTTCTTCAGAATTGCATGTGTCATGTTCATAATTAATAACAAAGTGTTATTCCCGAAACCTTCCCTGTGTCTTTCTTCCATTGGGGGCAGGATATAAGTAATCACCTGAACCGGGCTTTCAGTAGTGGATATATTAACTATTGGTAAAAACATTTCTAATGGGTGTATCCCTTCCACATACCATAATATTAGGGCTGTCGATATTGGTGCTACCACGCTCATAAAGCACATAATTATTGTCAGCGCCAGCATACAATTCTTTTTACCATGCATTTTTATTAAGCTTGGGTATATTTTTAAGTCTTTATAATTGACTCATTCTCAGCAGTGGTGCAGGAGGAGGCTGCAACCGGTCCCGACATGTTTCTCATCGTCCTTCTTCTTCCTTATTACAGTTCATCGTGGATATCTCTCTTCGTTGCACTTGCTCTGATGTCAATAAGTTCAACAGAATTGTCACAGTTCAGTTCTGCCAGTCCTTTATAGCCTGGATTTGCTTATTTATTTTTAGGCAAGATCACTTGTCCTTTCTCATACTGCTCAGAGGACTTTTGATCAGTTATCTTATTGCCTTAGTACCATGTGCGCCCAGCTTGTCCACTCTGGTTCAGGACACATGTACTTTTTATGATCGCACCGAGGAGCCGCGAGTCTTGAATTGTCCCAATTGCACAATTCTCACGCTTCTCTCCTCTACACCTCTAGTTCCTTCTCCGTCCATGAGCAAAACCAGAGGTTGACATAAACACCAAAGAACTGTGGATCACTTTGTCTTTCGAGGCCGCAAATTGTATCGCCTCACTCCTGGTATCGTGTGATCCGTGAACAGTGCCGGTGCACTTCCAGATTCAGGCTCAAAGTCAGCCTGTGGTGCTACTGCAGGTGCTGGTGTGTGCCGCGCCAGTGATGCAGATTTGGTCTTTGGCGTGCTGGCAAGTGCTGGTGGGTGCCAAAGGGGTACACGTTTCGTTTCTGCTGGTATTTGCAAGACAGATTTTGTGTCGATGAACAGTGATGTCGATTCTGCTGGGCAACGTTGGGGCACTCTTTGCCCTTCCCCCTTTTTGGCACTTGTCTCAGGCTTTGTTTCGAGTTTCACTTCTCGTTTGGGCAGATTTGGTGGCTGCTTACTGGCAACAGTTTCTCCCGTTTCTGGGACCGCTGTCTCTTTCCGGTCATCTGGGTCACGCAAGTCTTTCAGTGAAGTTGGAATCTTTTTGGCATGGGTGGCATGGATCCACGACTTCCGTCCATCCACCCGTATCGCCGTCTGCGTTGCCAAGAGTACTTGATAGTGGCCGCGCCACCTGGGTACTAACGATGACTTTCTTTCAAAAATTTTAAGCAGTACCCAGTCTCCTGGCTCCAGCGCGTGTCCCGGACCGGTGTATCTCACTGGTAATGCCTCCTGCACCTGCTGATGAATCAAACGCAATTTCTGCATTAAAAGGCCGCAATAAGTACTAAGCACAGGATGTTCTACCTCTCTAAGTCATTTTGGCTGAGGTGCGCACCAAACATTTGCTGGCCTCCCCATTACGATTTCGTACGGGGAGAGCCCAGTTTTAGCCTGTACAGACGTACGCATGCATAATAGCGCTATTGGTAATGCATCCACCCAACTCAACTTGCTTCCCGCACATATTTTACTGATCTTTGACTTGAGAATCCCGTTGTGCCTCTCCACAAGACCGGCCGAACTCGGATGCCTTGAACTATGGAATCTCTTATCGATCTGAAGACCCGCACATATCTGTAACACCACTGCACCCACAAAATGTGGGCCATTATCGGACCATAAGACACGGGGCAAGCCAAATCGGAAAAATATTCCTTAAGCATTACTTTTGCCGTGCTCATTTCTGTGCAGTCCTTCAAGGGATATGCCTCCACCCACTTACTGAATGCATAGATCACCACTAAGACGTATTTTAAGTTTTGGCATCTCTCCATCTCTATGAAATCAAAATGGATCACCTCAAACGGCATAGAGGGCAGGCCAAAACTGCCTATTGGAGTCACTGTTCCCTTTCCTACATTGTGTTGTAAACACGTGATACAGTTCTGCACCAACCTCTCTGCATTCTTCTTTATGTTTACATTCTGCCATACTGTAGATAGGTGCTGTGTTATCTTTTTCGCACAGATGTGGGTAGGGCTGTGGGTCATTGTGACCATTGCAGTAACATAGGACAAACGCTTTCCCTCTCATACTTTGCATGTTACCTTTTTGTGTGCCTCGCATTTCACTATTGGTAGGCATTTTGGAAGCGTGAATGCAACCGTACAATCAAAGGGCCATGTTGAATTCTGGCACCATGTGATGTCAAAAACCCTCTCTCAGCCCAGAGTCGACCAAAGTTATGAACCACCCTAAAAGCATACTGACTATCAGTATATATATTCACATTCAAATTTTCAGAAATCTCGCAGGCTCTGGTTAATCCTATTATCTCTGCGGCTTGTGCCGAATTGTAGGGGATACTTTTGCTTTCTACAACGCTCTCTAGGGTAGTGATAGCGTATGCAGCAGTTGTCGTGCCATCTGGTAATTTAAAAACATGAGCCGTCACAAAATAACTCTCCATCTGGCTCTTTCTGTGGGGTATCACTTAAATCAACTCTCCCCTTGGTTTCTTCCTCAGTGTCCATTAAGCAATCGTGGGGGGGTGATTCATTCTCCCCAATTTCTTTTATGGGTAGTGGCATTAATTCTGCAGGATTTAAAGCGATACACCTCATAATTTGGATATGGGGCGCGAACAAGATAATATCTTGTTAATCTAGCAGAGGTGAGGTGTTGCGTCTGTGTCCTATTTAATAGAACGTCTATGGCATGTGGCACCATCAGAACTAAAGTGTGCCCCAATAACATCCCTTCCGTTTGTTTCACTGACGCAGCAGCCACAGCGACAGATCGCAAACATCGTGGTAGTGTGCACGCTACAGGGTCCAGCGCAGAAGAAAAATAGCCACATGCCCTATTTCTTCCACCTTGTTCCTGTGTCAAAACCGCCAATGCACATCCTTCACTTTCACACACAAACAGTCTAAAAACCTTCTCATAATTCGGCGTGCCCAAAACTGGAGCCGAGCATAATGCAGTTTTCAATTGATCAAATGCTTTCTGACATTCCTCATCCCACTGTAACGGCATAACTGCATCTTTTCTAGTTAAATTCACCATTGGTTTCACAATTAACGCAAAATTACCAATCCATTGTCGGCAATATGTCGGCACTCCTTTTTGTGTCTTTGGAATAGGCATACAAGAAATACTTTCTATGCGTTCTGGCGTTAGCCTTCTCCCTTCTTTTGAAAGTAGGTAGCCCAAATAGGCCACCTCCTTTCGATTATATTGAAATTTCTACAAACTAGCTTTATGGCCATGTGCCGCTAGGTGTGACAGTAGTAATACAGTGCTTTCTTTACAAATCTCCTCTGTGTCAGCAGCTAACAATAGATCGTCTATGTATTGCAAGAGTACACAACCCACTGGTAATTCTAGCATGTCTAGCTGCTCTTTTAATGCTCTACTGTAAATACTCAGACTTTCCGTGTAACCTTGCGGAATCCGCGCAAATGTAAATGATTGTCCTCCTAATGTGAATGCGAACAAATATCTGCTGTCCTTGTCCACTGGAATGCTGAAGAACGCGTTTTTCAGATCAACTACACTAAAATATTCTGCTGAAACAGGTATCATTGTCAATATTGTAGTGATATCTGGCACTAAAGGAAATTGTGGATCTACTACCTTGTTTAATGCGCGCAAATCAATTATAAAACGGTATGGTACTTCAGTGCCTCCTTTTTTATAAACTGGAAGAATCGGGCTGTTGCATGTACTGCCTGTAATTTCTTCAATTACCCCTAATTTCACCAAATCTGCAACAATACTCTTCAATCCTTTCTCAACTTCAGCCGAAATTCTGTATTGGGGAATTTGCGGTAGGGTAACACCTTCTTTCAAAATGATCATTACTGGCTCTATCTTCAAGCATCCTACATCATTGTCATGCATTGCCCATATACAGGTTGGCACTTTACTTAGTTCTCCTGGTAAAGTTTCAGTCATGAATTCTGACACGGGGGCATCGTGTGGCCAAATCCTTAGAAACACCCCGTCTGCCGTGCAATGTATAACGGAACCTAATTTTTTCAACAAATTTAATCCCAACAGGTCTCCCCACAATTTTCTGTTAAAAGGAAAGGACAATGTTCAATGAATGGTCCTATAGTAACTGGGTCTGGTTGGGACACTGGGCTTATGACTGGTGTACCTGCGCACCCTAGCTTGTAAATGTAAATGGTTATCTATCCAACAAAAAATCGACTTGAAAACCCTCTGCCTCACCTATAAAGCCCTAAATCACCTTGCCCCCCAGTACCTCACCAACAAATTCTCCCTCAAGCCTAACACAAGACTCACCAGATCATCCAATACTCTCTGCCTCACCGTGCCCAGATTCTCCGCCAAAAGAGCGGGGGGCTCAAGCTTTAGTGTCCTTGCCCCTCAACTCTGGAACACCTTGCCACTGAGTATTAAATTGACCAAATCCTTCCAACTGTTCAGAAGATCAGTCATTAGCTGGCTTCTAGAGAAGGAAATCCCCAGATAAATTAAGCTCAGTCCCACTTGCGTTTACTGTACATACCTTGAATAGATGATTGTCTTAGACCTGCACCAACTGTATATATTGTACATACCTTGAAATGCTCCTACTGCCTGCCTGTATACTCTATATTTGGCATCTTAACGCCACAATTGTATAACTGATTATTTACTGTAATTATGTAACCTATCCTTAAGCGCCCATTTACCCCTGGGTCTGGAGCGCTATACTAAATAAAACAAACAAACAAACAAACAAACCCTACGGAAACATTCTTTTGCTCTGACAGTGGTATATCCGGAACCTAGTGGTGGTCTATTGAACACTTTTGCGCTCCTGTGTCTACAAGAAAGCGGTGCTCCTCATTCCCGACTCTCATTTCTACGTAGGGTCCTCTCTGATTCACGGGAATAGACACTGGTTCCGACCCCTGTCCTGGGCTGTCCTATTGGGGAAATAACACATTGTCCGATGTGTAATCATTGCTGTTACTGTAATACGTGTTTGGCTGTGTATCGAAAACGTTCCCACTCTTTCCTCTATTTCCCCCACTCTGGTTTGCATACTGTTGGTTTTGCTGTCCCTGGCTCTGGTTAGGGGCATTTTGGTTTTGGGCTTGGTTTTGATTACCTCCATTATTGTGGTGCTGCTGCATACTATTCCTATTTGGTCCATTCGCTCCTTGGTGTCCTCTATGCTGTCTCCTCTGACCAGACCCATTTCTATTCTGCAGATGCGGACATTGCGCTCGCCAGTGTCCTTCCTCCTTACAATACGCACACTGATTTGGTCCCACTTGTTACGCTCACCTGACTCCCACGGAGGCGCTGGCCTGGTTCGCGCTGCTGTGACCTCTTCTAAGGCGATGCGCAGGGTTCGGAAGACGGACTGGACCAGGCCCCCAAATCTGGCTTGCCTGGCTCGCAGAAGTATCCTTCTTAGGGTCTGGAAGGACGAGCTCTCCATCCTGCTTCTGATGCAGGGGCGCGTTGGTATCCAGTTACTTCACTGTATTTTCGGATTGGTGAGAACCAAACTTGCTTGGCTTCCAGGTAAGTTTTTTTGATAAGAGGTTCCCCTTGTGTCCATGCATTAATGTACTAATGCTAGTGTCTTTTTCCCCATAGGGGCCGGGGTACGGAATGCCGGGGAACAGGCACCGACCCGAGATGAGAGGTGAAATCCTTGTAGAAATCGGGTAAGTCTTTAATGAGCGTTTTTTTGGTAATGTCTTTTCATTCGCTCATTAACGCTGATGTCTCTTTTTCCCCTTAGGGGCCGGGGACCCGAAATGAAGAGGGAATGAATCAACAGGTAAGTCTTAACATGGAGATTTAGCTTTCCTTATTCCCTTCTCTCTCTCACCTTTTGTTCTGGTCTTTTTCTCCCTAGGCGCTGGGGCGTGACTGCGAATCCGGATGATCGCTGCTGAACATGGAGGCGCCCTGTAAAGGTGAGTGGAATGCGGCGCTGCAGCGATCGACGCGATGAGCTTTTAAATTAAAGTCTTCCTTTTCAGGATTGTCGGCGAGATGTCTCTGGGATGCGGATTTAGCAGGTAAGGACTTTTCCTTCTTCTGTTCTCTTCTTCTCTTCCTTTGCAGGTGATCCAGGATGCTGGCAGGCGTGGCAGAAGTCAGGATGCAGGAGCAGACATGGTGAGCGTCCAGCTGCTAGATGCAGAACAACGCAAAGCACGTGTGGCTGTTCAGGTGGGGTTTAAATAGCCTTGGAAGAAGTTCCAGGTATGTATCCTTCCTCCAATCAGGTATGTATCCTTCCCCGACCACGCCCGGATGGTAAATTAGTCCCACAGGTAAAGTAGTTCCTTTCAGGTCTCAAGGAGGCCGGGATCCTGCAGCATGGTCTGCATCAGGTAAGTGCACCCAAGCACTCTCATAATGAGCCTGGCACCTATGGCGCCAGGACTGATATCTTTTATGAGCCTGGCGCCATAGGCGCCAGGACACTGTCCAAAGGGCCCCTATATGGGGTTGCTGGGTCCTTCCTTGGGGACTGGATGTCCGCTTTCGGGGACGCAGGGCTTGAACCGGCTCCCCGGGAGCGGGCATCATGACAGCACTCCCCCCCAAGGCCCCTCCCAAGGTTGTTCCCTCTGGGGGTTTTGGTTTGTCTGGGAAGAGTCGGTGGAATTTCCTGACTAATCGAGGTGCATGCACATGGTCGCTGGGTTCCCACGACCTCTCCTGAGGTCCGTACCCCTTCCAATCAATTAGGTAGAACAGTTTTGACCTAAACATTTTTGAGTCTAAAATGTTCTTCACTTCGAATTCGGGCTCCCCATCTATTAGAATAGGTTCTGGAGGTTTGAGTAGTCAGGTTCCGGGTACCACTGGTTTCAGAAGTGACACATGAAAAACAGGGTGAATTCGCATACTAGCTGGTAAATCAAGTTTAACAGCCACTGGGTTAATTATTGCCGTAATAGAATAAGGTCCCAGATATTTTGGATTAAAAGTTCGAGGCCCTTTGAGTTGAGTAGTAAATGCCTGGTAGCTAACCACACTTGATCCCCAATCTGATACGGAGGTGCTTCACTCCAATGTAGATCAGCATTCTCCTTGTATTTTCTCTTGGCTTGTTGTAAATGCGTAGTTGCCTCTTTGAAGGCTTGGGTAATAGTAGAATGCAGATGTTCTACTGCAGGCATTCCGAGGTTCTGAGGTGAGTCAAGGTTTGAGCTTCGAGGGTGATACCCAAACAAAGTATAAAAAGGACTGTGGCCAGTTCCAGAGTGTACCGAATTATTATATGCGTATTCGGCTATCCAAAGAATGTCTTTCCAGTTGCTTTCAGATTGCTGTAACATACACCGTAAGTACTGTTCAAGGGTCTGATTTGTCCTCTCGGTCTGACCATCGGTCTGGGGGTGGTGACTGGTCGATAATCTTACGTCGATCTGCGCCATTTGACAACATTTGCGCCAGAAGTGGGAAATTAATTGGCTTCCCCGGTCAGAGATTAGTATAGATGGGAATCCATGTAGCTGAACAATATTTTCGAGGAATTCTTTGGCTAGGACAGAAGCTGAAGGTAAACCTTTCAAAGGAATGAAGTGGGCCATTTTGGAAAACAAATCCACAATTACCAGAATAGTATTGTACCCCGAACAAGGAGGCAGGTCCGTAATAAAATCCATTGATAGGGTTTGCCAGGGTGCTGGTGGTATGTCTAGAGGTTGAAGGAGACCGGCTGGTCTTTTCTTTTGACTTTTATTTTGGGCGCAAACACCACAGGACATCACAAAAGATTTAACATCTTTTCGCCGAGGGCCACCAAAATTGTCGTTTCACCTTTTCCTCTGTCTTGGCAATACCGGGGTGTCCCTCTATTAATGTATCATGATAACCGGAAATAACTAGTTCGTGTAATTCCTTATGTGGCAGGAATAAGCGTCCTTGGAAATAAGGTAAACCATTATCTATGGTAAAGTCTGATCCCTTTCGTATCCATTCCTGTAAGGTTGTAGGGTCCAGGAGTTGTTTCACTCTGGCTTGAATGTCTTCAAGCGTCTGTAACGAAGTCATGCCTAGAATCCTCTGTTTGGGAATTATTGGTACTGGTTCTGAGTTTGTATCAGATTCTCCCATTCCAATTCGGGATAAGGCGTCTGCTTTGCCATTCTTGCAGCCAGGTCGTTAGGTAATCACAAAATCAAATTCAGCGAAAAACAACGCCCATCGGAGCTGCCGTGATGACTGAGCCTTGACGGTTTTCAAATACTGTAAATTCCGGTGATCAGTGATCACTGTGATGGTATGTAGAGCGCCAAGCAGATAATGCCGCCAGGCTTTAAAAGCGGACTTAATGGCTAACAGTTCTTTGTCCGTGATTGCATAATTAACCTCGGGTGCCGAGAATTTTCTGGACCAAAATGCTACGGGATGCAGTTGGTTGGTTTCGGGATCTCTTTGGGACAGGACAGCTCCCATGGCTAGGCTGGATGCGTCAGTCTCGACGACATAAGGGAGATCTGGACGCGGGTGTTTCAATATAGGTGCGGAGGTAAACTTAGCTTTTAAATCCTGAAAGGCCTGCTCGGCTTCTTCAGATCATTCAAAACGTTTATTTTTCCTCAAGAGTGCAGTAATGGGTTGTACCACGCGTGAAAATTCCGGGATAAACCTGCGATAGAAATTGGCAAAGCCGAGCATGCTTTGAACCCCTTTTACAGAGCTAGGTGATGGCCATTTGAGGATGGCATCCACTTTTCTTGAGTCCATTCGGACTCCTTTGGGTGTCAGGATGAAACCTAGAAACTCGACTTCTGTGATATGGAAAACACATTTCTCCAATTTAGCAAATAGTTTGTGTTGGTGCAGTTTTTCAAGTACTGCCCTGACGTGTTTTCTGTGATCAGATTCCGAAGAGGAGTACACCAGAATGTCATCGATATATACGACAACACAAACATCGATGAGTTCCCGAAGGACATCATTCATGAAGTATTGGAAGGCAGCCGGCGCGTTACACAAACCGAAAGGCATCACCTGGTACTCGAATAATCCGTATTTAGTACGGAAAGCAGTTTTCCATTCGTCACCTTCTTTAACTCGTACCAGATGATAAGCCCCCCGGAGATCTAACTTGGTGTATATGCAAGCGTCCTTCACCTGGTCAAGGAGTTTAGGGATCAGAGGCAGAGGATAACGGTTTTTAACCGTTATCTGGTTCAATGCGCGGTAATCGATACAAGTTCTAAGGTTGCCTTCATTTTTGGGCACGAAGAACAAAGCCGAGGATGCCGGGGACTTTGACGGGCGAATAAAACCATTGGCAAGGTATTGATCCAAATATTGTCTCAGATGCAGGTTCTCAGGTTCGGTAAGGGTATAAATCCTGCTACAAGGGGGTTGTGCACCGGGCACCAGATCGATTTGGCAATCGTACGATCTGTGAGGAGGTAACATGTTGGCCTGTTCCTTTTGGAAGACGTCCTGAAAGTCTTGGTATTCCGGAGGTAGTTGCATGGAGGCAGAGGTTACAGATGCTAGATTGATCTTCAGGTTTTCTGGGTAGCAGGTTTGTGTACAATCCGGGAAGGTTATTCTCTTAGCTCGCCAATCAATTCGAGGATTATGTGTCTCTAACCAAGGGATTCCAAGAATAACCTGAAACTGTGGAGCCTTGATTACATCAAACACAACACCCTCCCGATGGCCGTCGGGACCAATAAGAGTCACCTCAGTAGTGGAATGTGTTACCGGTCCAGAGGCAATTTCAGTTCCATCGACTGTGGTGATGACATCTTTGCTGGTTTTAGGACGGAGAGGGAGGTTAGCCCCACTATCGATGTATGCCTTTATTGCATGCAACCGCTTAGGCTGTTCTGGATCTACGAGAACCATTGGCACAATGAAATGCGAGGTCTGAGAGTTAGTTTTCAAGCTCGGCAAGCGGACCCCTACACTTGTCGGGCGGAGTCGTTTCCCGAAACAGAGTCTTCATGGTTTTTATCAGCGGCTCCTACCGCCTTTCGGGCGGTTTTGCCGGGCAATCTCGTAGAAAGTGTCCAGAATTCCCACAATAAAGACATCATTTTAACTGCCGCCTCCTTTCACGTTCCTTTTGAGTTAAGGGTCCTTTAACCCCTCCAATTTGCATAGGCCCAGAGACATCAACTCCCTTGGGATTAGCATGGGTCTTGACCAACACCGGGGTCTCAAACCTGGACTGATCGGCTTTTCTGTTTTGAAGTCTGTGATCCAATTGGACCACTAAGTCTATATACTCTGTGCATTCTTGGGGCGGATTTACAACTTGGGCCAAGACATCTTTAAGTTCTCCGCGAAGTCTTAGTTGGCCAACTCGGTCTCACGCCCCGCGACGTGTATCTCTAGACCTCGAGGGACACAAGAGAGCGAATTACGTACATCAGTTACATATATACAAAATGCATATCAAACAATCAGCTATGACATGTTTAACACCCCCCCTTTATTGGGTTTCTTTGAACTTGGTGTGATGATGGACATTTTCGACAATTATGACACCTTCAAACATTTATTCTAGTAACAATTTGCAATTTGTGAGTGCGGAGCCATCTTTCAGTTGTTGAACAGAACACATCGCTTCTGTTCTTGGAAGTGAGCTACATACGGGGGGGGGAGAGTTGCATTCCAGACCTTGCTATCTATGAGGTGCTATTTGTGTCCTGGGAGCCGACATGCTCTAACGGGGCTCAGCAAAGGGGGGCCGTAAGAAGAGCATAATTCAAGCCTTTAGCTGCTTTATTCTAACATATTCTACCATATAACGAGACTGGCTGGCAGCTGCGAAATGATTAAATGTCCTGCAGCTCTGCTTCAAGGCTACATTCGGGAGGGAGCCGTTCATTCTTCCTGGCGCTGCCTACGTTGTGTTTCAATGAACTCTTGTTATCCTCGCGGCCCTGCGGCCTTGTCCTTTTATGTGCAGACAACAATGTTTTACAGTCGAGCGATGTCAGCAGAAGATGTACTGCAAAGCAATAAGAACAGAAAGCAATGAGCAATGGTTAGAAAACAAAATGGCGATTCTTGTTGCATCAAAATGGCCGTTCATTGGCAAACTCAGATACCTATATTCTGTCATATCGTGCATGAGACCGTTGGCCCACGGCCATCAAAATACGTTTGCAGTCACAAAGTAGAGGTATTCATTTTTCTAGACTGACAGGGTGAGCATGAGGCATCATCAGGGGTGCAGCAGGGTGAGCATCATGTATCAGCAAGGCAGCAGCAGGGTAAGCATGGGGCATCATCAGGGGTGCAGCAGGGTGAGCATCATGTATCAGCAAGGCAGCAGCAGGGTAAGCATGGGGCATCATCAGGGGTGCAGCAGGGTGAGCATCATGTACCAGCAAGGCAGCTGCAGGGTGAGCATGGGGCATCATCAGGGGTGCAGCAGGGTGAGCATCATGTATCAGCAAGGCTGCATTGAGTATCATAAGTAGTGGAAGCAGGGTTCTAACCTTAGATAGGGCATCACCCGGCATGCAGCAACGGTGTGAGGTGGCACAGTGCATCATCAAGTCTGGTGGCCCGCCTCAAATGCACTGCCAATTCCCCAAGAGTGATGTGCATTCACTCTGCCTGAGGCGTGCACAGGGGATATGGTGTCTGCTGGACGAGGGTTCATATCAGATGGCTTCCATACTGTCATGCTGTGTACGGGGTGCACAGCAGCTGATCTGCTTGCTGTCTGAGGGGTATAGCACAGGGGCCCTCTGCATTGCACGAGGGAGGTGCCAGCCCTGCTGTTTGATAGGCATAGAAAGATTGACAGCTCAGCTGTTTGATAGGCATAGAAAGGGTGGCAGCTCTGCTGTTTGATAGGCATAGAACGAGTGACAGCTCTGCTGTTTGATAGACATAGAAAGGGTGGCCGGTCTGCTGTTTAATAGGCATAGAAAGGATTACATCTCTGCTGTTTGATAGGCATAGAAAGGGTGGCAGTTCTGCTGTTTGATAGGCATAGAACGAGTGACAGCTCTGCTGTTTGATAGGCATAGAACGAGTGACAGCTCTGCTGTTTGATAGACATAGAAAGGGTGGCTGCTCTGCTGTTTAATAGGCATAGAAAGGATTACATCTCTGCTGTTTGATAGGCATAGAAAGGGTGGCAGTTCTGCTGTTTGATAGGCATAGAACGAGTGACAGCTCGGCTGTTTGATAGGCATAGAAAGGGTGGCAGCTCTACTGTTTGATAGGCATAGAACGAGTGACAGCTCTGCTGTTTGATAGACATAGAAAGGGTGGCAGCTCTGCTGTTTAATAGGCATAAAAAGGATTAAATCTCTGCTGTTTGATAGGCATAGAAAGGGTGGCAGTTCTGCTGTTTGATAGGCATAGAACGAGTGACAGCTCTGCTGTTTGATAGGCATAGAACGAGTGACAGCTCTGCTGTATGATAGGCATAGAATGGGTGACAGCTCTGCTGTTTGATAGCCATAGAACGAGTGATAGCTCTGCTGTTTGATAGGCATAGAAAGGGTGACAGCTCATAGAAGGTGAAATCCTTCCCACATCAGAAGCACATAGAAAGCGGTGTCCCTCTAGTATGGGGGTTCTCAGCAAGTTAAAAGTCCACTTATCCTTGGGGGGGAGTCAGCGAGGCCCCACTCACGCATACGCGCGCGGACACACACACACACACGCACTCTCTTCCTCATTCTCTCTCTCTCTCTCTCTCTCTCTTTCTCTCTCTCTCCTTTGTGCACATACATTATTAGGCGTATTAGCTTTAGTTTGAAATAGGCTATTATTAACCTTTAGAGGATCAAGTAAATAGGAGCGGAAGCCCCCTCCCCCTTAGAGGAGGGCACCCGTTTCCATCTGCCAAGATGGCGGCCAAGGAAAGTGATGCCTGGTGTCTCATTACATTCCTGGGGTGAACACCCATTCCCCAATACATGTAGCACCCTCTCCTCTGTGCCTACCCCAAGTTCAGGTTTTGTTATTAGAAAATGTGTGACACAATTAGACCTATCTTGGTTCTGTTTGTCTCACCAGCAGACCAGAGTGGGTGGCACCAGAAGGGTTGCCAGGTCTTGGATGATAGGGTTGCTTGACCTCTTGCTTTCGGCATCTCAGCGGGCCTACCCTGTCAATGATTCCGGAAAAGTTGGTGTCACCCGGTACCTCAAATGGTGTCACCCTTCGCCTCTCCGTTACCACAATGATATGATTAGTCATTTATAACGCGCCTTTACACAAGTGTTTCTAGGCGCGAGACAATACATCTCGCTGCTGGGCAGTACCTCCATCTAAGGGAGGTGGCGGGTAGGAAAGGAAACAGTCTCCTTGCCGTGTGCCGCCACCAATGGACCATGGTGGCTGGCTGTGCCTCTAGCAGTACCCCGGCCAGTGTCAGGTGATGATGCCACTCAGCTTGGCCAGCTATGCCCCGCTTTGCCCCCTGTGGTGGCAGATGCAAGTGCTATGCTGTCTGGAGCACCTACCAAAGATGCCTATTATATTGCACGACATTACACCCATCCTGCATGAGGGCAGTGATCGAATTAAGCAGGAACGGTCGGGAACAGAGTTCCACTACTTATGTCCCTGTGCAAGTGTAAAGTTGTAATGGGAGCCCTAGTTACTAGTCACTTAGACTATTGTAATGCCCCGGCTGCGACACCTTGTCACATGTTGCACTATGCTTCCAGCTACCCTCTGCCCTGCCCAGACCACAGTCCCACTTCTTTTTTCAGTGCACTGCATGAGGGTGAGCAGGACAGAACTTTACAAGGCAAATCTGCTCCTCTGTATCCCAGCACCTACTCATTCGCTTGCACCCCTGTGCGTTGTATCTTGGCTGCGGGCTTTGGCCTGCATATTTTGGAAGCACAAGCCCCCATTGGAACTTTTCAGAGATTGAAATAAAGATAGGACCACGCACAGGCTTCTCCCTGTTAACAGGCGCTAACGCTGGGTAACAAGTGGCCAGCACATTGCAAATTCCAGATGTGATGTAAACTAGAACGTTTTGCCCCTTGTATACCCGATTAATCCTTAAATGTCTTTTGGATGTGTGTATTAATGCGTTGTTAAATACATTTCCAAACACACAGCAGGGGACGGGCTGCTATATTAGCGTCTTACATGCTGTTGGGTCACAAGCAAGCAATTTCCAACAGGTGGAAGTTACGCTTTGCAGAAAGCATTTGCCAATGGCTTCCTATGGAATACTCCGGTTTTTACCAGGTCGTAAATGTAGCCGGATTCCATAGGAATCCATTTGTTTTGCAATTGCATGAAAATCTCATGGAGGTGTAAAACGAATTCACTTCCAAGACAGAGGAAGAAAGCACAGCAGGATGTTCGCTCTGTTTTGCGCCTCTTCTCCGCCAGGAAAATAATAAAACCTGGGGCAGAGAGGTGAACGGAGGTTTAAAAGCATTTATAACTTGGTTTTACGTCTACATGTACCTCATCCGCCACATGGAAAATGACCCCCCAGCATTATTGCCACATTGCTATGTCTGAGTGCTCACCTCCCCACAGCACTTTCAACCTCTGCTGCTCCGCTGATTTTAAAGAGAGTCAGAGGAAGGTAAAAAGACATGGCTGCTTCACGCCCCAGGATAGGCTACATCACATTCGTATTTGCATACAGGGAAGGGCGCTGAGACAATCAGGTGACTGGAACAGCAGGCGAGAATATACATTTTGTTTCCAGCCACCTGAGGCCCTTCCCTAGTTGACGCAATTTTGTTTTTCTTTTTGAATATGATGAGTTACCAGGGAGCCTCTCACAGTTACCTCCCCACTCCCAATCCCCCAAACCAAACAAAACCTCTTCCCCACCCCCTCTCTCCCTCCCGCCCCACTTACCTACAGGACCAGAGCTTTATGCTCCGGTCCGGCGGACCTCCCACTCTGGCCGCTGCCATAGAAATGGAAAGGGACTTAGTTCCTTTTCCCTAAGGTGGCAGCCATCTTGTTTTTTTTCTTCCCCTGGATATTGGCGTTACTTGCGCTGCCAATCTCCAGAGGAAGAAAAAAGAAACATTTGCACCCCGTATTAACACCGGGTGCGAATGGCTTTCACTCCCACTGTGGGAGGCGGGCATGGCCGGTAACAGCCCGCATCCCTCAACAAGGCCCTCGCTTGGGCCTACCTTGGCTCAGGCTGGCAGGCTGTTACCGGCCATGGCTGCCCCCCACAGCGAGGGGGAAGGACATAATCTTACAGTAGGTGGTTTGTCTCCAGAATCCCCAGGCTGTGGCCTCCAGCCCACATCTTTCCCACAGCGTAAGAAACAGCAAACCTCTTAGTGGAAGTGGCTACAGGTTTCTCCTTGAAGGCATCCATCAGTGCTTCAGAGTCACACTACAACAGTCAGTTTCAGTTTTGAACTTCAGTGCTGGGCATCTACAACATGAAAGCAGAGGGTAGTGCCTATGGCTCCTTTGAATCTAAATGACAGAGTAATAAGCTGCATTAGAATATCAGTGACAGAGAATCAAACAGTTGCCCAGTGTGGAACACCAGTGAGAACTGCAGACCATTGAATGCTTGAATTGCATGTTTGAGGCAAGTGTAAATGTATGTTGTGCTATGTTAAAGGTTCTTATACTGCACACTGTTGCCACCCGCGTAGTCTCTTGGCGCTCTTTTAGCACGTTATTCCCTACTCGCCTTTCCTCCTCCTTAGTGCAGAATGTGAGTTTGCAGTGTCTGGAAGGTTTATAGTGATGGCATCTAATGTCAAAGCATCGAATGCCTTAGCATCTAAAAAAAGCAAGGAAAAAAAGCATCAAATGCATTTTTTCCCCATTTTTTTTAATGTAATGGGGGGGTCACCTCAACCCCAGTTTGTTTTACCCCTTAAAACCCATTATAATTAAAATAAAACCTTTACCCTTGAAAAAATGCATTCAATGTTTTTTTCCGATGCATTATTTTCGATACTTTTGGCATTCAATGCTTTGTATTCGCTGCAATGACTGGATACCGTCTGGAAAAAGGGTGCAAAGGAGCTACGGAGTCTAGGGAATCGCTAGAGTCCCATCCAAAAAGGTGTGCTCGGGGATTTGTAATAGCCACTAAACTGACTGGAACGGGGAATTGATTTGTGTGAGCAGAGCCTATAGTGGTCAGTAACGCTTGCTAACCTCAGACCACCAGGTGAGGACTACTGGTCCCACCAAAGGCAAGGACCTACGCAGAAGGGAAGGGAGCGCCACATCCTTATTTCGACATAACATCTGGTTGGAGCTGAGGCTTGGAGGACCACTACCATCCCACAAATAGGGAAAATGTATTATAAAAAAGGTTTATCACCATCTGGGCAGACAAAGACAGTGCCAAGAGTAGGACCTCCGATGTCGTGAAGCAGCGCAAGGGTTCCTACCAGGTGAGATGAGTTTTGCATATTGTCCGCCCCCTCTTTTGAAGCACGGAATGGCCCTGCTTGATTCTTTACATTAATGACTAAGGAGTGCTTTGGGTGACACTACACGGCTATCCTTTGCGCCGTGTTGTGCTTAGAAGTATTAATGCACTCTCTACTAGACATTGTTCCTTGGTCCTGATGAAGGTGACAGACTAAGGCATAGTGACTGAAACCGGTCGACCTCCAGATGGATATCCTTTTTTGACTTTTGCTCTGGGATACCATATTTCAGTTATTTTTAATCTTTTGTGTGTTTTTGTGTTGGGCATGGGAATATAGAGATGGGTTACCATTGCTGCCACTCTCAAGAGTGGGTTAAAAGAATTAGAAAACCCCTAATTGAATGCTGCATGGGTTTACCATTGACCCCACTGTCTTTTTAGACTTTCTGAAAATTTGGTATGGTTTTACTAGTGAGTTTTAGAGGAGGGTTTTTACTCTTTGACTGTCCCTACTAGATAGGCAGCACATCAGCACGCCCAAAGGATAGGTGTTATTCCTAGGGTTAGCACCGTTCTTTTGTGCGGGACAGTACCAGTTTAGTGGAGGTGATTTGATCATAGTGTTGATTTGGAGAGCCACCATTCAGCGAGCCACCATTCAGCTTCTTAAAGAGTAGTTGGTGTACATTCTGTTATAAAAGGTGGACAGTGCACCACCAGAAGCCAGGGTACGTACAGACTTGAAATCCGCCGCTGCAAAAAGGAAAGGACCAGGAAACCGGCCTTCTCTGCCTACGCCCCAAGACTATGGCACCTCCTCTCCATCAGCATCACACTCGCCACCACGCTCTTAAATTCAGAAAATAACTCAAGACCCACCTATTAGAGGGGTCTCTCCTCCTCAACACCTAGGCCATCACATCGCCCTGCGTGCCACCTGACTCGCTAGACACCGTCTGCCCCTCTCCTCCCCACCACCTTGAACAGCTATACCCCTCCCCTGTGCCCCTGTGTATCCCACCCCCGCGGTATATCTCTTCTGTTGTTACATCTGAATAGTGCTCCCTTATGCATCTGTACTGTTGTACACCCCTGTAAAGTACTCCGTTGTATATGTGTATTAGCTAATACCACAGTAAAGCATTCCGTTGCTTCTCGATGCTAAATCCGCGCTCAATAAATAACATAACAATATTAATAATAAATGGGTTCACATTGGGACAAGTGTCCAATACTATTGGCTAGTGAGTTACCATAGGTTGCCTGTCTCGCCAATTGCAAAGCTGTATTTACCTAGCGTGCCAAGAAGATTTCCTCAAGATCCCTGAAGACTGGGCTATGAGCCTAGAGTTCCTTCCCCATAGCCCAGAATTGCCTCTGGGTAAGAAGTGAAGCTCTGCCGCCGCCCCATACCCTTTTACAGGGTAGTTGTGAACCCATAATCCCTGTTCGTTGCCCATTTTTAGGAATCAAATGATGAGTGCAGAGCATCGAGAGTGTTGTTTTAGAGGGTTTTTAGGCACAAGTGCTAGCATGGTGCCAGTGCACGGATGCGGCAGCGTGGCATGAGCCAGCAGCATAGGAAGCACTCAGTGATCCCTTTGGCAAGGGGGCATGAGATCCAGCAACACAGCAAGTAAACACGCTGGCGTCTGAGCTTGGAGAAACATCAACCACAGCCCACGAACAGGTCAAGATCCCACCCCTAAGTCTTTATTGGGGTCTTTCTCATTGAGGCTGTGATTTATCGAAAGTGGGTCTGTTTTCAAGCTGCCATTACAGGTCTGAATAACCACCAGTAGTACATGGGCCCCCCTTTTCAAAGCGATAACATTTTGACAGGTGGGAACTCCCCCTACTTCTGGTATTAATACTGGAAGAAAAAAGAGCCCTCCTGTCGCTCTTCTCAAATAAGGGTATATGTTGGCACAAGTAGTACGTTTTGCAGGAAGTAATTTATTTGTAAATTTCAAGTCTCAAAGTATGAACACCTATATGACAAACAGGTCTTGAATAGGGAAGAAAAAGAAAGAGTTGACGGTTGAACATAAATGAAAAAATAGTCTTATTCAGATTTGAGTCTTATCAGGATTAAGTATTTTGTCCATGCAGGAATGTATTGTCCTTAGTTGGATTGCACTAAACCAATGATGAATTCCTGATTGATTTGTATTCACTTGTACTGCGATGAAAGTCCAATCAATTTCCAGATTTTGATGTCCTTAGTTGTTTGCACTAGGCATTGAAAATATGGTACAAGTTACAAAAAAGAAAGGTTGCAGATTGGTCGAGGCTTGAGATAACCTTAGTTGCTTTCACTAGGTTAGAATGAAGGTTGTGGATTAGCTGAGACTTGGAATATGCTTAGTTGCTGTCACTAAGTCAGGGTTGCAGAAATGGATTCATAAATTTGGCTGTGGCCTGAATGGTTGATTGATCTTGATTTCCGGTATGAGTACAATTGGTTTTCTTAAGTTGAAATATTGCTGTTGAAAGAAGGGTCCTGTGTTGGACTCAGTGTGGAAGGTATAGAGCAGAACTAAATGATATAATTCCTCAACATGTGTTTCCCCGTCGTGTAATTACGGCGGTTCTTCAGGAGGATTGTTGGATGAGTTGGTACTGTTATGGCATGTTTGTGGAATAAATGTTGTCAATATGGTGAATTCTGTTTGATCAAAAGTAGTCTGTCATGGCCTTTAGCTCAAAATATGGTCTGTAAAAAACATAAGTGTTTAAGGATACTTGTTTATAGAAAAATGTTTATATACCAAAATGCTAACAGTCCTAAGTGCAGAGCTGGACATATATGTTCGTTTTGTACATAGCATTTGTAGACCAGTTGCTTGTAAAGAAGCATTGTAATGCTTGAAAATAATGGCAGAGAAAGGTTGGACTTAGATCAAAGGAGAAGATGAGTTCTTACCGCTATGTCAGAATGAATGTCCTTCCCGTTCGGATTTCTGCTGCCCTACTGAAGAGGTGCAGTGTTTTTATAGTAGATATTTCGCGGTAAAACGCTTGAGTGACTACGCCACAAGCATGCGCGCTAATGCGCGAAGACATCACGCGCACGCACGCGTCCGCGTGATGACGTCACTGCGCACACGCACCACCGCACTGTTGTGGTATTACTAATGAATAGAATGTTATGTTGCCAGACGTATGTATATTTGAATAAATTGGTGGATGTGGATGACACATCCACAGATTTTCCAACTATTAGGTAAGTTGAGCTAAAGGGATGAGTCAGTTGAATTTGAGGCACACAAGATGTACGACCTGGTGATGGCTGTGATAGCTGTGAATATACTTAAAGATAGATGATGGCAATGGGTATAAACAAGGAGTGCAGAAGAAAAGGGGAGAAAACTGTATTGGAATCACGGTGGATGTAATGATAGGACGCTGATAAATTGTGATTAATAACTGAAGGCACGAGACATGCTCGATATGAGTGAGCTTGGACTGTTACATAAAATTCCATGTGGGATAAGATAGGGTTGACTTCGGAGGTGATTCATAGCATCTTAGCTTTGCTACATATATGAAAAAAGGTCATGTGTTTGAAGGAGAGCATAGGTGTAACGGAGAGGGTAATCGGGAACAAGTTGAATAGGTATGAATGGAGTGACATGCTCCTGATATTGTTTAAGTGAGTCTACAGAAAGTGAAATAGTTCCTGGTCGCTGTTTAAACCAGTGTTGCAGGTGTCCATCAAACAAATCCAGCGGGCTTCTTGTTGTCTAAGTTTTTGTTCCAAATTGCCTCCGCGGGGGGTAGGTTTCATTTTAACAATTCCAAAGAATTTGATTTGGTTGATCTAATTTATGAATCCATTTCTGCAACCCTGACTTAGTGACAGCAACTAAGTATATTCCAAGTTTCAGCTAATCCACAACCTTCATTCTAACCTAATGAAAGCAACTAAGGTTATCTCAAGCCTCGACCAATCTACAACCTTTCTTTTTTGTAACTTGTACCATATTTTCAATGCCTAGTGCAAACAAGTAAGGACATCAAAATCTGGAAATTGATTGGACTTTCATCGCAGTACAAGTGAATACAAATCAATCAGGAATTCATCATTGGCTCAGTGCAATCCGACTAAGGACAATACATTCCTGCATGGACAAAATACTTAATCCTGATAAGACTCAAATCTGAATAAGACTATTTTTTCATTTATGTTCAACCGTCCACTCTTTCTTTTTCTTCCCTATTCAAGACCTGTTTGTCATATAGGTGTTCATACTTTGAGACTTGAAATTTACAAATAAATTACTTCCTGCAAAACTTACTACTTGTGCCAACATATACCCTTATTTGAGAAGGGCGACAGGAGGGCTCTTTTTTCTTCTAGTTTTTCCTAGCCCAGGGCAGTCTCTGTGGCATCCCTCAGTAGCAGCATCTCTAGTTTGTACGTTTATTATTCTGCCGAATATCTTCCACTTAGAGCACCATCACTGCCTCCAAGGCTGACCCTTCTTTTCTTTTTCGGTATTAATACTACCCTTTCGATATGGTTTTTCAAATACATTTAATATAAATGTAATATCAAAGTTGCTATTAATTTGATAGTTTTTGATATAAAGGGTTTGTGAACTTTGATATGATGTTGAGATGATTTGATATAAAGTGTATGTAAACTTTATATTAAAATGATTGGATATACAGTTTATATAAAAATATGGCTGGGAGCAGCGTGCGTGCGCTGTTGCCTGGTCGTGTTGTAAGGGGATAGAATGCGATGTGTTAGGTGTTGATGACACATTGAAGACGTGGTAGTGGGTTGGGCTTTGTATATATAGTGGCAACGTCATGATTTCATATAGGTTTAATAGAGATGGAATATAAAGCTAGGCTGATTGGATGATGTCATTATATTATAACAGCTTTTATATAAAGTTGGAGTACATCTGATAAGAACTTTAATTATTTTATATAAACGTAATATATATTTTATATTATTTGTATATAAAGTTGGCAGACATTTGATAAGAACTTTAATTATTTTATATAAATGGTATATATATTTTAGATTATTTTTATATAAAGCTGGCAGACATTTCATAAGACTTGAATAATGTTTATATAAACTTTATATTATTTTTATGTAAAGGTGGCAGGCATTCTGATAAGACCTCATTTTTATATAAACTTTACATAATTTTTATCTGATTGGAAGGGCTGGCTTAAGGTCATGACGGCGTCAGGGTGGGCTTTACAAGCCGGATGTATAGCTTTTTCCGGTGCGGTGTGTGGAAAAACACGGCACTTTTTTGAGCTTTTCGGTGGTTATTCTGAAATCGAGGATTATGAACAGATACAGTTCCGATGAAGGAAAAGCGCCTCCAGGAAGCTTTGAGGGTTACGTGATTAGTTATAGCCCTTATTGTTTTATGGAGAATGGTGATCCGGAGATTGTTCAGGACATGTTGATGGATCACGAGACCGGGGAGCTCTGAGAGAACATGACTGCACTTTCTGCTGACAGCAAGCCGCCTCTTACTGTTACGGCTATGGGGGAATCTGTTGACGAGTGTGGTGTCAAAGAAGCGGGGATTGCGGGGTGAGATCAAAGATTTGGGACAGGCATATGTGGAAGGGAAAGAAGGGTACAGGGTGTTCACGGATGGTTCAAAGGATCCGGTATCTGGAAGAGTGGGAATGGCGTATTATTTGGAAAGCACTGGGGAGTATAAAGTGGGGCGTCTGACGGATGATGTGTCAATTTGTACGGCTGAGTTGGTGGCGATTGCAATGGCGATTGAAAGGGTATGCGAGCTGAGGTTTGAGAAAGTAGTGGTATTTTCAGATTCATTGAGTGGGTTGCAGGCGATTGTGGCAGGGGATGGTGATAGGAAGGATGGGATTTTGGATATCAGGAGAAAGATTGATCGGTGTGTGCGTGGGGGGATGGATCTGGAGTTGGCATGGGTCCCAAGTCATAGCGGCATTCTGGGAAATGAGTTAGTGGATCTGGCGGCGGGTAAGGGTATGAGAAGGGAAGCGGTTGACGTAAGGTTGCCTTTGAGTGTGGATGAAACGAAGGCAGTGATGGTGAGGTGGGTCATGGATGAGTGGCAGGTAAAGTGGGAGAGAGGGGTGAAAGGTAGGTGGATGTTTGGTATTCATGAGAAAGTGTCAGTAAAGGTAGATCCGGGAAGCCTAGAATGGAGGAGGGGGGAGGAGGTGATGCTGAATCGATTGAGAATAGGGCATGTGGGGCTGAATGAATGTCTGTTTAGAGTGGGGAAGCGAGAGTCGAGGGATTGTGCGGTGTGTGGAGTGCCTGAGACTGTGGAACATTTTCTGTTTAGGTGTGAGAGACATGCTGTAGAGAGAGAATTGATGAGGGTTCGATTGTCTGCGCAGGGTATGACTGAGTTGAGTGGGAAGGCTTTGTTGGGAGATGATGGGGTGAGTGGCAGGAGGAGGAGTAGTGTGTTGTTGGATTTTGTGAGGCAGACAGGGCGGTGGGAGGAATTGTGAATTTTACGTGGGTTGAATGCTGAATGGTGGATAGGTGCACATCATCCAATTGGATGGGGAAGCGCCTGCGTGGGTCCGTCCACGCCTACTCTAATTTAAAGAAAGAAAAGAAAGGAATCTGTTGGAGATTGCATTCAAAACATTAAGGGGCATGTGCCTATAGCAGTTGCTATTCTGGGAATGGTGATGACGTGATTCTGGAGCAACCGGCCGCGGCAGATGCAGGTTCTAAAGACAGTGGATATGAATGTATGGTTTACCGGCAGGTGCGGCAATGACTCCAGAGATGGATTACACCCTATTGCCCCATCATAGTAAATGGGGGGCCAAGCGCCCAGGTTGTCGGACCCCTGCTATCCGGTAAGTAGGTTTTAAAGTGAGCATGTGTATTTTGTTGGGCATAAGAAGTAGCTATAGTTAAAACTGTGCGTATTTGTTTACAGCCTTTAACCGACAAGGTGGATTGTGGTGAGAATAACCAGGCTGTAGCAGAAACTATCAATATTTATTGTGTTTGCTGTTCAAGCCAAATTCAAAACTCGGGGGATTTGGAAAATATTCGGTGTAAGACCTGTGTTTCACTAATGGGAATCGATAGCGTTAAAGATGACAGGCTCACATCCGCTGTGACCTGGATCGATATTCTGGCCATCGAAGGTTTTACGGCCATTGTTGTGAGAACATATTTAAAACAACACTTTCACAGATAGTGCTCAGGGCACAAAATTGATGTCCCCCGACAGGGTGCTCACAAATGTTTGGAAAAAGCTGACATGGATGATTCGCTACGTAAAATATGTCACATGCTGAGCTCTAAACGCATTGTAGAAATTATGTGTTTGACGCAGTAACTAACACAACTAAGGAACGGTGTAGGGACTGAACGATGCTATGTGGGCTCTGCAAACGACAAATAACACCTTTTTGAAAATGAAGCAATTTAGACGGGGGTGTCCGATGTGTGTTAGAAGCATTATTGAGTAAACAGTTTGCAAGTGGGGGGATGAAGTATATCAAACACAGTATGGGGGAGCAATGTGCATGGAACCACGTAAACTGACCTATGACCTATGAGGCCTGAGACTGTAGATGTTTTCATACATATTTATGCTTATTTGCAGGAAATAAAAATTGAACATCTGCTGAAAAGTGATCAGTTTAATGTGAAACCCGCTGTTGGATGTGTACAGTGATTATTGGTAAATTTACTTAAAGAGCATCTGGGTACTATATGTCCAAGGCTGATGTGTTATCTGGAAGAACCAACTGAGATATACAGAAGGAAATGTAACTATCGTTTATGCATCGCAAAGATATGCGTCAACACCCGTCACCCACTAGTGGACAACTACTGGCAGAAGCATCACAAAGCAGGTCATGGCAATCTAAGGTCGCCAGTGGAATCCACGTTGCTAGTAAATGTAGCCAATCTGCAACAAAGTTATTGATGCATTAAAGGACAGCTTAGTACTCTTGGTAAGGTTCGTACATAGCTTTATTACAAGTTCTCTTAAGCTGTTACAATAAGATCACATGAGGAACACCACTGGGTCCCATCACCCAAGCTGGCCCAGCTCCAACTTTTTCTAATATTAACACTAAGTCACACATGCTCATCTACATCACCATAACAAGCAAAAAATGAGCACTTCATACGTAACCCTCCAGAATTACTGTAAAAGGATACGTTTCTTCCCGTGCCTCGGCATATCTACATTGCCTTCTCTCCCGTCGTACATTTTCAGTTCTCCTATCCCCCGCCGGCTCAACTACTTAGCATTCTATGCCGTCAGGACTCTTCACTTCCTGAATATCTGTTCAACATGATAGGGTTTTACCGGCTGAACTTCATCTTCTGTTTTCGACGCTCGGTGCGGAACGCCAATGGGTCCTCTCCTCAAACTCTCAGACCCTGCTTTTCCATCGACTCGTTCTGTAATACGGCGCTGCTCACTACCATCACATGTGCGCCGCTACATTCAGTGACACAACATTGGCACCAACGGCCATTCGCACAGGCTGTGCACCGACGTTCGACGCTCCGCCAACACCTCCTTCTCACTGTATGATGTCAACATTCTCCGCAATGCACCGGAGCGCAGCAAAGCTCCTGCTGCCAACCGTCACCCAGTTGGTAAATCGTTTGTCATCAGTAACAAACACCATTATACCAGGTGATTTCAGTTATTACATACTTCTTCACATTTCTCTATTTTGTGCGTGATTATACTGGCACGATTGAACTAAAGTCCATCAATGAAATTTTGACATCCTTAGCCTCTGTTCCTGGTAGCCCTGGCACTTCATTCATAAGAACTTCACTACCAGGAAACTTAAAGTTCATATGAGCGCTTTACTTCAAGGCCAAAATTCGGAAAGCATTTGTTGGAACGCAGCTTCGGTACTCTTGGTAAGGTTCACACTTAAGGTTTATTACAAGTTCTCTCAAGCTATTACATTAGAAGACACTTGAGGAACACCACTGGGTCCCATCACCCAGGCTAGCCCATCTTCAACTGACATAAGTAGAACCTTCACACACACTCACAGGGCAACATTCCACAACAGGACACCAACATTCTCACAGCTCATGTATTCATGTACAAGTACTTTACAACATAAAGGACCATGGTTGCTTGACTTTATGAAATTTTGTCCACCACGTCTCGATTATGTATATTTGCTTATCAATGCGGTGAAAGACAGTGTGGTAATTGATGATATATCGAAATCTGTATCTGAGAAGATCATTGTGCAACATCGGATAACTCAAGTTATTTAAGGTGAATAAAATTGAAATAAAAAATACATGTTTAAAATACAAAAAAAAATCTGTTGTTTCATAAAGCCTGGTGGTGTCTTTATGTTGAATGGCTACTGAGGGCAAACACACCCTGCATGAAACTGGCAGAAATATATGATAACTTAAAGGTGTCAAGAGTTTATAACAATGCCTTGTGAAAATAAAAAAGTCAACATTTGAAAACAACAGCATACGATAGTGTGGTTAAAAGCAGTTTCTCTAAGCGTTAATGTCCCCAAAACACAACATAGCATTATACGCCTGCATGAAATAAACGTTTAAAATTAACACGTGATCTGTCTTATTATATATAATAAATAGGAGCACGTAATAAAGAGCCAGACCATTTTAGGAACTGTAAAAATATTGTATTTATAAAAGATATACTTAATACAAAAAGGAAAAATAGAAGTGTAAAAACAATTTAATGCAAAAGAAAAAATAAATATGTACATTCACATACCCAAAATGTCAGACACTCAGATAGAAGAGGCGTGCTACAATTACAATTATAGGGACGCTGTGCAACAGCGAGGTGGTGGTAAAGGTTATTATCAAAATATGTAATAGCCATAAGGCTGTGTGAACCCATATGCTGCCAGTGTTCTTTTATCAAACACAACACTGAGCGTCTTTGTAGACTGATGCTGCTAATTTCCCAATGTTTTTGATCTCGCACTAACTATACCCGGATGTGTAACGACGATAAACTGTGGGGCAGTACACACATTTATCTGTAGAAAGGATTGCACCAGATTTTTCAAACTGTCAAAATGAATTTGAGCTCTGTTGTTAAAATGTAACATTATACCTTTTACTTTCATGTTGACGGTTGCTAGAGATGTGCGATAGGCGTATGTTTTGAGTCCCGCAGATATGAACTCCACAATGTAGAGCACAGAAGTCTGATTTTCTAGATAATTGCCAGTGAACGGGTTGACATCCCTGGAGCGGCTGTCAAAAATAATGATATTGGCATTGTGATATAGAACCCATGCTTGTAATTGCTCCATTACAGCAAACAGTTTTAAGCCGGCATGAGAGGTTATGAATGCCGCTATAAATATATTTGTGTTGTCGGAAGTTGTTGGGTATTCTACGGCGTAGCACCAACACAGATAAGCAGTTTCATCGTCTATGAACATGCAACTGCGCATGTCATAAAAAATATCAAATAGATAGGCGTGAAGCACATCGAGGTCTGTAATGATGGTTGTATTGGGCAAATTAAGTCTTTGAGCAAATTTACCCCACAATGAATTAAGGCATTTATTTGCCAGCAGCCGACGAGCGGGGCTGTCCTCAATGTGCTCCCTACACATGCGTATGGGCTGATGTTTATAATAATCATCAATGTAGGCCTGTTTAGCGGCATCGTCTACACACTTGGCAGGAAAGCCAGAGGCTTCTTGTTTCTACTGTAGGAACATGGAAACATATTCATAGAAGAGTTTGAGGGTGACTCTTTTGAAATGTCATGTTTCATGTATGCACCCCAGTTGATATCCCTGATTCAGAACCGCCTGTATCTTTATCGTACACCAAGTCCCTGTCCAGCCTCGCTCCTCATCTGTGTGTTTGCAACAGGCCTGTTTTGTCTCGATGCATGTGCAGCAAAGTGGAAACATTAGTTTACCATCATATCTATAGGGTAACACCTGTATGTCGAGACCTTGGGTGGATGTACCTCACATCTGATTAGACCAAAAAATTGGTCTATATCACCAAAATTGTTACAGGTGATCTCGGGATGTCCCACAAGGTATGGTTTCTTGTTATTTATAGAGGAATACAGACTGGTAAAATCTAGGTAGTGTATCTGCTCCTTCTCTGAGATGCTGTGGTGTAACTTTAAAGCATGTGTACGACCACTGCATAGTGCGTCTCAGGGGTTTAGGGGTTTGGGTAGATTCATTTCTTTAAGAAAACAGCACACATCAGGATTGTTTTGCACCATCGCTCGCCATTCGTGTTCTAAGATAGTGACAACGCGAGCACCCAGGCTGGCTAGAAAAGTTTATTTCAACAGAGTGCATCTATACAACTGTTAAAGTGTTGAATCCACCGGTGGGATAAAAATCTAGACAGCCATGATAAGAGCCGTAGTTGAATTTATACGCTGTTTCCACCCCTTGAACCACAGCATAACTGTCCAATTAGTATTTTCTGCAGCATTTTTCACAACTGCTAATTAGGGCGTGTTGTAAAGAGATGTTTTAGAGGAGGTCCCAAATATGGCCTGCACTCCAGCCACCCATGCCGAGATGCCAGAAGCATACTCGCCAAGATATGTGACGTATAAGGAGCAAATGAACCAACAGAGAGCCACGGTGGGCCTCTGTCCAATACCCATCAGAAGGACATGCATACCTATTGAAGCACTTATCACCAGACAACCGTGGGCTGCAAGGTGCCCATTGAGACAGCCATAGCAGCAGCTGATACGAAACGAAGATTACTTACAAACTGTCCCAGAAGAGGCACATAGAGCCTTAATGGAAGGCAAATGGTGACGACATAAGAGCCCAAACGGACGTGACGTATATAAAACAACGAGCAAAAGATGACACACAAGGACGAAAATGTAAAGAATAATGATGTGATAGACGTATAAGAAGATACAACGTTGCAGTACAAAGAACGTAACCAGGATCGAAGTGTGCAACTGACTGAATGCATGTAAATAGGCTCGGAACGCAAGAAGCTAAGTAACCGGTACTGCTTACAATGCTTAGTAGAAGAACAGAGCGGCATGCGCCAAGTATATATCTACCTCAATGAAGCACGCTACACAAGTGCGACTCCATTTTGTGAAGCAGAATTAAGCCCATATTGCAAAGGACTAACAAGGTCAAGATCCATATTCCAGCCAAAACCAAAGGAAAGCGCGGAATCGAAACTCAGTAAGAAGAAGCTCATGCCTGGGAATTCGAGGTCAACCTAAGGAAGGGCGGCGAGCAGCAACCTCAGAGAATCGAAACTTCAGAGCGTACCTGCAAGCCAGTGAAGATCGAGATAAGGAGGCCCCAGGCAGGCGGCGAGGCTATGGAAGAATTAAATACACGAAAAGAGGGAAAAAGCAGATTCACGGTGAACAGACACGTGACCAGCCAAGGGCAAAGAGGTACTAACGTCTGATGTCACCCAAAACCCGAGGATGCCATAACTTTTCCTGATAAGAACTACAGTTTAGAGGCCCTCCTCAGCCAACTAATTGACACATAGCTCTAGAGGTACTGATTGATGGAAGGGAGGCAGGGTGAATATTGGGGCACTCCGCATCTGGGTGTCCATTCTGCATGCTGCTAATTAAAGTGGAGATTTATGCCTAGGGGTGTAACCCACCCAATCACAATGGACCAAATAATCTAGGGTCCTATAGCTTGTAGAACCAATAAGACGTCATAGTTGTAGTGACGTCTATCACGAGTGATGTAGTGGGATGGGCGTAGACGCTGACCCGATAAGAGTTATCCAAACCGCATGCTCTGTTACCATATACAGATATAGCACCTATTCTTAAGTTACCTTTCCGACCAATAGAATTGCATGACAAACATATGAGTTTTGCACGTCAAATGAAGACGAGATTTGGCCATAAAGGTTGCTGTCTGATTGAAGAATTTGGGAGTTGAAACGAGACAGGCGATCGCGACTCTGTTGATTACCATTTGTTTCCCTGTTTTTTGTACTTGTCATTAAACGGACTTCCCTTTGCCAAACTATTGAGTTGTCCGTATTGAAGTGTGTCGGAGTAAGTGAATCCTCCACCCTAAACTCCTCAAGGTGCAGCTATCGTGTTTTACAGGTACAAGAGGGTGACCTCTGACCTATGGGCCCGTCAGAGGATGTTCCGCCCTCCTGTACACTTGGTAGCGTGAGGATGGTTCGACCATCAACTATTGATTAATTAATACTAAGATACCCATAGACTGACGCTACGAAGTAACTCTAGGTCTTCGGCAATATCACAAGTCCTTCGCCATTCGGCTGAGTAGACTGAGAAGCTTCCCGTGGACAATGATAGAAGTAAGTCCATCAAATCTGCAGTAGGTCTGAAGGAACCTGCCTTTCAGAGCATAACCCTTCTCATTCCCACAGGTAGCGGATCGGACGAAAAGACTGCAAGAGGCGGGAAAAAGGAGGGGCCGTGATCCCGAAGTTCCAGAGAGGAAAAGATGCGAACGGTGAGTGAAACAACAAACTCATTACTTTGGCAAATGTCTTGTAGGCATTAGAACAAGTAAGGGAAAGGCAACGGAGGTTGGCGGAGAAAAATAAAAATAGTCAGAAGTAGAGAAGACTGTATATATATATATATAAGGGGTTAATGACTCGAGTATAAATTGATAAAAAGTGGTTACCGGGGTAGACACCCGAGATAAAAAGTAGAGGTTACTGGGAGGACCCCCGAGAGAAAAAAGTAGAGGATACCGGGAGGACACCCTGGAGGAAACGTAGAGGATACCGGGAGGACACCCGAGAGGAAAAAGTAGAGGATACCGGGAGGGCACCCGAGAGAAAAAAGTAAAGAGGATTCGCCTTGTTCCTGCGCTTTAATACAGCGGTCAGAAGGAACGTGAACTCAGAGCCCACATAATGGGGGACGATTAGGCTACGGTGACGATTAAAGACGGCACTAAAGGAGTTCGTTTAAACCCCATGTCGGGGTATTGATTAGAAGGCAGGTATATGTGTGTCCAGCTGGTGTCCATCTAGTCTGTCAAATGTCTGTCATGCGTGTCCTGTTATATGTCAATATGTGAAGAACTGTATCATTGAATGTTTGAAATAAAGTTTTGGCTTTATGCGATTCCGTATCTAAGAGGGAATCGCCAATGAAGTGATGTTCAAGAGTAAATTGATGATATAGAATTTTGGCGAGAAAGAGTGGATTGGAGCTTGCATATTTGGTGCTCGCTCATACTGTTGGATGTGTCAACAAAAAAAAAGGCATCAAATATTGTTGGTAACGAAAGTTGAGAATGGAGGAGGTTTCCCCACTTGCCCATTTGTGCAAGCAATTGCCCAAACATGCAGCCAAGCTTAAGAAGTATAGTACGGAGTCGGTTAAGGGTACTGCCCACAAAATGTTTATGCCGTGGCCACAGAACGGGTCTTTATCTAAAGCCGTCTTACAACATACGACGACCTATCTACATGCCACATACACAGGCAAGAAACTAGAGAAACGTCTTGCTGTTCTAGAACTGTGGAAAATGTTCGAACAGCCAAAGGATGAAGAGCCTCCTGCAGACTGGATACTAAATATATGCACGAAGGGGGGTGAGATGCCTACCGCGCCACCAGCCCCGCCTGAGCCAGAGATTGAGAGGAGTAAGTCGGAGGGACTCTACCCGTTAAGAGAGCTTAAGGCAGCTACGGGGTACAGTAACCCTGCGTATGAGTCACCTACGTACAGTAGTGACGAAATCAAGGAGAAGGAGCAGAAAATTAATCTTACCTCTACAGTCCCGAGGGACCAGGAGAGACGCAATGATGAAAAGAGGGGTCAGGCACAGACAAGTGCACCCCTTAATAAAGAGAGAGAGGGAACGGGATGGAAAGGAAATAAAGATAAAGCTGATGAGATAGCATTTGCAAAAGACGAATGGATGGGAGGACAGATATTGTTGAAACCTGATGGTAAAGGAAGTGATGATATGAGGCCGAGAGAGAAGTCTGATGAGGCACAGAGAAGGGAAAAAGAGAAGGAAAAGGAAATAAGGGACAAGAGAATAAGAAGGAGTGATAGGCTGAGGCGAGAACAGCTTCATCGCGAGGAGCAAGAAAAACAGCTTGATTGCAAACAGAAGGCAGCCTATGACCAGTACAGACAGAAACCGGCAAAGGTTGGAAGAAGAGCAAAGAGTACGTGAAAAGAGAGTAAAGAGACGGGCAGATGAGGAAGTTAGAAGGGCAAAGGAGTGGAGAAATGAAAGAAGAAGGGAAGAAGATAAGACTAGAGAAGAAGCGAGGAAGTGCAAGGAAGTCGATGAGGATATAGAACGCAAACGTAGACAGAGAGCACGTGATCTCGAATATCTGGAGCGGGAAGTTAAGAAACCCGGTCCTGTTGTAGAATGGGAAGACATTGAAGAATTCTTCCCTGCCAACGAGTCAGTGTCAGGCACGGATGGGGTTAGTATCGAAGATGACTTCGACACCAGAAGCATCGGAGAAACGATCGATAAGATACATGATGAGAGGGGGTTAGAACGAATATCTCAAGGGGGAAGGGAAGATGAGCGCTTGGAAAACACTCAACTATTTGACACCGAGGATGTCACTCGAAGTAGTGGGAGCAGAGGACTGTCCTTGGACAGGCTAGAAATGAGTAAGAATGAAGAAGATGCAAGGAGTTGCGTGAACTGGGAACAATCAGCGTCCGACTCCGGTGAGGAGACGGAGGACGAGACACACGAAGAAGGGAGACGACGCGAGAAGCGACTCCCAAGGGACTAAGGGGTACGGTGGTCAGACGCCAGCGAGTCCGCACCTAGGGCATCGGAGTCTGCTGCGTAGCCTGGCTGACATGAGGGAACACCCCGCGGTCAGAGGTGGGTGCCAACACCTGCCTATGTAGACAGATTGAGGACATTGTCAAGTAGACGGCGATGCGGGAGTGCTACCCCAGCGATAGAGAGGAGAGCTATGGGGAAAGAGAAGGAAGACTGTGCATTTAAATTCCCCCTGCTAGAAAAGGGGGGCGCAAGACCACAGTATATTCCATGGCCGCACACGGATCGAGAGAACCTGACAAACAATCTTCCAATGCGGACATCGGGAGCCGGGAAGTGGATACACGAATTAGAAAAAATGACAGGGGGTGTCAAGTTAGCTGTAGGGGACACTAAGGGTCTTTTGATCGCCATACTTGGTGAGAGAGCAGATGATGTGTGGAAGCGGGCTGGGTACCCTGGGGGTAACCATAATTAACACTACCAATGACGGAGCACCATTCAATAATTGTAGAGCAGCAGTGTGGAAAGCACTACGAGTGCTGTACCCAGACACTTCCGATATGGGAGCTATAATGACTCGAAAAATGAAAGAGTCAGAGGATCCGTTGATTTATATCCAGAATTTTCAAGACGCGTGGGTGCTCCAAATGCAAGAATCTTGGTCAAAATCTATCCTGTGCTAAGGGTTGCCTGAACCAGTGCAGAAACAGCTCAAGATATTGGTAGGAGTAGAAGCTAAACCATGGGCGAAATACAGTTGACAATTGCACACTACTGTAGATTGTTGCAAGAAACGAATTGAAAAAAAGAGGCAACTCGTAAGGGTGAGGAAGCGAAGCTGGTGCAAAAGAAGTTATCAAAGTATGCTCTCAAAGGAGCTATGATGACCAGCCCAGCTGAATCAAGCATACAAGAGGCGACTAACCTGCCGCCGAACAACCAGGGTAACGCAGGATTTTACCCAAGGGGAAGGGGATTTAGAGGAAGAGTATGGCAGAATAATCAGGGAGGGTTTCAAGATAATCTGGGAGGTTTCCAGAATAATCTAGGGGGGCTTCAAAACATACAGATGGGCAGTCCAGATATGCCAAATGGACAGATGGCCCGACCACTGCCAGTGTGCTGGCTGTGTGGAATAACAGGACATGTGGCAGGCGCGTGCAGAAGCCAAGGCGCGTGGCTAAATGGACAAGGAATGGGAACAGGCATGGTGAACCAGCCTGCCTTCCCACAACAGGGCGGTGCATAGAATCACACAGTGCAGCAACAAGCACCGGGCGTGCAGCAAGGTGTACAGCAAGGGGTTCGTCCCTCAAACATGGGTAACTTGCCACAGGGGCAATCCCAACAGACACCGCCGCAAATATCACAGGGAACAAACTCCAGAGGGGGAGTCAACCCTGGAAATGGATGAAATCCACAAGTATACAGTGGACCGAATTTATACATGAAATAGGACAGCTCGCTGGTAACCCTGATGTGTTCTATCCTATCAGTGACACCAGACCCTAACAGGGAACCTAGGGTAAATGTCGTCATGGTGGGGAAAGAATATTCCTTCTTAGTTGACACGGGTGTTACACGCTCGTGCATACGAGAAGGCAAGTTTTCCTTGTCCGGCCAGGCCATAGATACTCAGAGTTTTACGGGAGCTCACAGCAGAGTTCCCTTTACGGACAATCTCCCAGTCTCTGTGGGGGATTGTGAAATGAATGTACCCTTGTTATATTCACGCCAGATCCCAGTAAACATTTTAGGTTGAGATTTAATGACAAAGGTGAATATGACTATATCATTCACAGAGGAGGGAATAGTATGCTCCACTCCAGGAATGCATTATTCTAACGTGTGCAACATGATCAGAGCATACTCAGGACCCATAGCCATGAGAGCTATACCATTAGAACTGGATGTCTTTGCATATGGCGTGCGTGTGCTTATGGCGGGATTGCCTGGCCTCGCAGATAGAACTATGAGAACCCCTAATGTGTTTCTATTCAGACCAAGAATACCTATGCATGAAGAAGAGGGACAAGTATTTCCCTTATCGCTACATATTGCAGCAGTACGAGGGAAGGTAGTAATGGTCGAAGGGTTCGACGACGAAGGCAGACAATGGTGTGCAATTATCGCCATTGAAGAAGGGTACAGAGTGATTGACGTCACCTATGATGATCTGTTCGAAGAATACCCTGACTTAGAAGAGACCAGGGTGGAAGTAAGTCTCATATTCTGGGTCAAAATGATCAAACAAGAAGTACCTCAGAGAATGATGTTGGCATTGATCCGCCCTGCATCCTTTGACGACGGTATGGCCCAGGTGCCTGTTTCAGTATGGACAAATGGATCCTATGACGTAGGCCTCCTGAAAGGGGCAGGAGAAGTGAAAATTAAACTGAAACCAGGAGCAATTTTACCAAGAGTGCGACAATATCCCATGTCCAGAGAAGCAGATGAAGGGATCGCAAAAGCAACTTCCGCTATAATGAACAGGGCATCCTAGTGATGTCAGAATCACCCTGTAATACAGTGATTTATCTCGTCAAGAAATCAAAGGGAGGGTCTTGGTGTTTAATCCAAGATTTAAGAGCATTAAACGATATTGTTGAAGCTGAGTTCCCTCTAGTCCCTAATCCATCTACAATCCTATGCAACATACCCACTGAGGCAAAATATTTCACGGTGATTGATTTGAAAAATGTTTTTTTTCTCAATCCCACTGCCCCGTGACAAACAAGATCTGACGTCCTTCACATTCAGACAAATGCGCCTAAAAAGTACGAGGTTGCCGCAGGGGTACTGTGAGCCCCCATCCATTTTCAACAGAGTCTTGCAAATGGACCTAGGCAATATTACAGTAGACAGTGTTGTTTGAAAGTACGTGGATGACATTCTGATCTGCAGCACCACTGAAGAACAATGCAGGCACGATTCTATCAAGTTACTGACTATATTGGCTGAGAAAGGATATAAGGTTGACAAAGAAAAGTAACAATATTGTCAACAAGAGGTGCTGTACATAGGCCAGCTAATCTCGCATGAAGGAGAAAAGGTCACCCCAGAAAGGGCTGAAGCTATCATGAACACGGCTAAGCCGCTCATGATAAAACAAATGCAGAGATTCCTAGGCCTGTGCAATTATGTTAGAGCATGGGTCTTCGACTATAGCTCATATACCAAGCCCTTGCTCCAGGCCCTGAAGAAAGCCCGAGCAACAAAAGAAAAAATGTAATGGACTGAAGGGATGGAAGAGGGTTTCACAGAACTCAAGAAAGCAATTTGCGCAGCTCCAGTTCTCAGAATTCCCAATTATGCAGAGGAATTCTACCTGTTCTCGCACACGAATGGCAGCGTTATGACGGCAGTGCTGGCTCAAAAAACCTCATTGGGATACTAGCCCCTGGCATATTACAATGGGAATCTGGACCCAGTAATGAGAGGCCAGTTCTTATGAGAACAAAGCTTAGCTGCCGCAGCGTTCGCCATAGAGAAGGCAACAACCATTGTAATGGGATGCTCCATGACATTATACGTCCAGCACTCATTATTTGCCATATTAGAAAAACCAAAAGGCACATTGACATCTCAAAGGGCTTCTGCCTATGAAGTGATTATATCTAATCCATCGATCAAAATAGTTCGATGTAAAACAGTAAACCCAGCTACGTTCATAGCTGAGCCAGTCACTGAAGGAGAGCCGATAAATGACTGTGCAAACTATGAAGAAGTCTATGATGAAATCCCGAGGGTGAGAGAGAATGCCCTGGCGAGAGGGGAGGTCGTTTTCATTGACAGCTCTTCAAGAATCAACCAAGAAGACGGACAAAGATATACGGGCGTTGCCGTAATAAAACACATAGCAAATGGAGAATTTCATGTACTCGTTAGTGCACGAATACATCTCATTATTCAGCACAGGCTGCAGAGTCATTGGCGTTGATACTCGCCATTGAGAATCATGCAGACCAGGAAGTAACGGTGTACAGTGACTCCGCCTATGTGACGTCCACAGTGCACACTGGACTAGCGCGCTGGAAGAGGAGGGGCTACCTCCAAGCAGACGGCACGCCAGTGCAGCACGCAGCCTTATTGGACAGACTGCTCAAGGCATTACAGCTCCCAGTGGGCATAGCATTTGTGAAATGCACCTCCCATACTCAAGGGACAGATTTCGTGTCACGCGGAAATCATGCTGCAAACACGGAAGCCAAGCGTATGGCATCCAAAAATGAGACAATCATGGAAGTAGAAGTGGCACGCACTCATGAACGTATGATGATAGCTCGGGTCACACCAGAGGCCTATAGTAATATGGGGTAAACCCAATTGATGGAGCTACAAGGGGAGGCACCACAGGACGAAAAGAACCTGTGGAAGCATAGAGGGTGTTCTTTAAACCCCTCACGTGGATTGTGGAGGCAAGACAGCACTGGTAAACCAGTAATGCCTGTAGCCCTACTAAAGATAGCATTGGAGCAATTACATTACCCCTTCCATATGACAAAAGAAAATCTAGCTGCAACGCTCGCAGAAGACTGGTTCATACCTAATTTAGCAGAGCAAGTTGCATTCTTTATAATGAACTGCATAATCAGCCAGCGGTACACATTAAAAGTAGTGAGAGGAGTCATCCCCTGGCCAAATGGGCCATTTCAGCACTTGCACGTCGATTATGTCGACATGATTCAATTATTGTCACGACCCTCGCCCAAAACCCCCTCTGGCAAACCCATTGGCCAGGTGGAGTCAGGACTCGGGCCTCTAGAGCCTGGCATCCTCTTCCAAAACCCTCTTGGGGCCAGTCCTGGTGCCTATGGTGCCAGGCTCATACACCATGAAAAACAATGTGCTTGGGAACTACTTTATTGTTTTGTCAGCCAACATGGAGGCATCCACATAGCTTGTTTCCTCGGAACTAAGCTATGCGGTCTAGTGTTTTGGGTGTGGTAGCCTAGGGACTACTTTACCTGGACTATTTTGTTGGGGCTATTTAAACCACACCTGAGCAAGACAACATGCTTCGTGTTACTTTGCAGCTTGCAACATGACGCGCACCGTGTCCAGCTATTACCTCGGAGAAGCAGAACCTGCATGGAGACAAAAGGAACATCATTAGCAGCAGCATCTTACCTGCAGTCTTCATCTTTAGTTACTTGCAGCTCCTGAGAAAAGCTTTACTTGGATCTGCACGCCTCCTGGACTGCACAACCTGAAAGAGGAAGATAGAGGCAACATTAAGAAAGCAGAAGAGACATTGCAAATTACGAACTGCTCAAAAGGCTTACCTGCCTGGTCGCCTCTTGGCTGGCACCACTCTGGAAAATTCCACACGTGCTGAAGAACTCTGCGACCTGCAGGGAAATAAGACAAAACAGGTTAGCAAAGGCAAGCCATCGCAGCGTTGCGCATATCGCTTACTTACCGCATCATAGCGCTCTGAAAGCGCCATCATTTACCAGCGGGGCACAACCAAGCCAGCTCGCCGTGCTGAAGCTCCGCATACCTAAAGGAGAAAAAGAGACATTATTAAACAAGAGAGGCATGCAGGGTAGCAACAATACTAAAGAACAGCAATAAGATCTACCTGAACGATATCAAACGGGCTGGCGTCAGTGAAGTAACTGGACTACACACACCCACGAAAGACAACGCGCCCCTGCAAAGAAGGCAGGACGGAGAGCACGCCTAACTCTACCACAAGGTGAGGAGAAGGCCCCCTCAGGGGCTGAAATCATATGGAGGTGGAGGGAGGTTACTTACCCCGGTCGGCCAGTCTTGAACACAGTCCTGCTGTATTTTCAGGCAGAACCTTCCCCGCAGACCACATCTGGGCCAAACTGAGAAGCATACCAGCGAGTAACCCGGCTGGGTGGCGTCCCTGTGGATACCAGGTGAGTGTAACAATTATGTAACGGGTACAGGTACTTAATTGTAGTGGTGTGTCCATTCTCTAGATGGATAGAAGCAGGTTCCTGTACACATCCAGACTCAACCTGTGCTGTCAAATTCCTGGTGAGGGATTTGTTCCCTAGATGGGGCGTGTGTGAGGTGATGAGGTCAGATAATGGAGCTCATTTTGTAAATGCAATTATTGAACAGATTAGCTTGTTGCTTGGTTTAAAGCGCAAGTTCTCGTCGGCGTATCATCCAGAGGGAAATGGTATATGCGAGAGGCTCAACAGCTTGTTAAAGGAAAGGATAGCCAAGTTGAAGCTTACTCTAAAGAAGGGATGGCTGCACTTTCTACTACTGGCATTGTATGCTCTTCGGAACCAACCAGGCTCTGACCATCATCTTACGCCGCATTAGATAGTCACTGGACCCTCCCTTACCCCTCGAGATAGAGCTAGATGTGATGCCCAGTCCACCCGAGAGGTCCTGGGAACCGAGTTGTCGGAATATCTGAACTGCATGACATCAAGCCTCGCTGTCATTTCAGACCAATGACAGCGACGACGAAAAGGGTGCAGCACAACACCAGACCCAGAGGGAGGTGCTGAAACAGACACAGCTCAAGGTCTACGTGCGCCACTCATCTTCCCTGGTGACACAGTACTGGTGAGAAATCACACAAAGAAAAGGTGGGACGTGCCAAGATTCAACGGCCCGTTCATCGTAGAGGACTGCACTCCTCAGCCGTGAAACTGCAAGGCAGGAGAGCTTGGATCTTCCTAAATGACAGTAAACCTTATATCGGTGAGATCCCTCTAGATGTACCCCACCGCGAAGAAACTACAGACAGCGGGGAAGAACATCAGCACGGAAGAAGGACGCATGAGCAGAAAAGCTAAGACAAAGTACCCAGTTGCAAGTTGTGGCTTAAATTGGACAGTTCCTCTAAGCGAAAAAGGGGACAAGGACATAATGGACACTCTATGCATCTCAGTTGTAGGGTGAAGAAGACAATTGCGCTTCTAAAGCCACAACGCGTTTGTTGACACAAACTTTTGAACCAAGCCACACTTAAGCATTGTTGAACAACAAAACCCAAATAGACTGTGATCAAGGACTTTTGCCCAAAGGAGCTTAACAAAGTATCCTGAATCATCAAAGAACAAGACGTCGTTTTGCAGCACGTATGGTGAGCCCAGCAGAAATCTCACGAGGGATGTTCTCACCTATTTCCAGTTAGTAGTAATATCATATCCGGCACTTGTAGGGAGAGTAACCAGTGTCACAGACTTTATTCAAGATCCTGCCAACAAGAAAGTAATCCAGCAACTGCTTACTGTCATCGCCGAAGCCTTCATAGGGCCTCATTACGACCCAGGCGGTAAGGGGTTTACGGCAGCGTAAACAGCGCCGACCCTTACCGCCTGAGTACGAGGTCCCTTAGCGCCATGGCGGATTTAACACCTGCTTTTAGCAGGTGTTAAAATCCATGGCGCTAAGGGACCATGGAGTTAATTACGCCACCGTAATTTACGGTGGCGTAATTAACGCCTTCCCCACTCCCATTATGCCCTATGGGGCAAAAATGGGAATGGGGAAGGGTAAATGGGGATTGGGGACTTACCGCCCCACCAAGGTCGGAATGGGGCGGTAAGTCCGCCAACCACCATGGCGTAAACATAGTTTACGCCATGGTGGTAAAGTCACGGCCCAGGCGGTAACTTACCGCCTGGGTCGTAATGAGGCCCATAGTGTTACCAGAATACAGTGATAAGGACACAAATGCTTCCACCACAGGCGATAGTAGATGAACTCACCAATACGCTTTTCTTTCACATCATAGAGGAGTGCCCAGCCATTGTCGGAAGAACCACGGACACACTCACTTTTATCAGAGATCCAACGAACACTGAACATCTGAACCAGCTGTGGGTCAAACTGAACTATCTGGTCGCAATTCACGCAGCCGGAAAGTGCAGAGACTGTTCACGTCAAAAGAAAGGCCTGTGATCCTGAACCCAGCAAGACAGGACGAATGTCGTTATCCCCAGAAGATAGCAGATACGCATACCATGTCTTCTTTAACCTCATTGAGAACTTTCCAGAGCTAGTGGGAAGACCAACCAATGTTGACGTACTTACATTTCTCGGAGATCCAGTGAAGAGTACTCAGCTAAACACGCTCTTGCATGCCATTATAGCTCAGATTAAGAACACTAATGTTCATCGACTTCTTGGGAGATTCCAGTGAAACCTTCCGCTGAGGGACAGATCCAGGAGACAGAGTGAAAGCACTTCATCTTCCGCCGTGGGACAGATCGAGGGAGAGGAGACAAGAACTTTGTCTGTTATTTTTTACTTTGATTTTGATTTTGACTTGGATTTCAATTTTGATTTTGCATTTTTTCTATTTTTGCATCACATTGAACAGGTTCCAGCATGTCCTCAGGACTGAAGCAAATTCGGGGGGTGGACTGGGAACTGACCCATTTTGAATATGCACAATGTATGTGACTCACCAAAGGTGTTAGTCTAATCTTTTTCCATAGTCTAGCAAGGGAACTGTATCACATAACCAGAGACAAACGTCACCTGCGAGAAGAGGGACACTTGTGAAGCACCAGACACTTTGCGATACAAATGATCGAGAACAAGCAAATTGGGGGAAAGGAATAAACATTGACATTCTGTGGTGATTAAAATGGGAGCACAGAACAGTAACCTGGTCATCCCGCCAGCATAGGGGCGCCCCCGCTTCTCTGGAAGGAAATGCTGCCAATTGCCGTTCCGCACGATGAATGTATATGCATGGTGATTATCATTGTCTTTTTGTCATTAACAATCAGAACTGCATTCTTTATTGGTGCACAAAACAGTCCAACTGCAGTGCACCCACCAGATAATGTACGCATGAGTCCCACGAAAGCAACCAGACCCTATATAGTTAGTTATTCCAGTTCCAAGAAAACCTGATGGTAAAGTAAATGAACTAAAATTGAATGTAATTAACAGTAATTCATACACATTTGAGGTAACGAATGAAGAGAAAAGCTGGAGACAGGGTCAGCGCGGAATGAATGAAAACGTTGCACTGACCACTGCACGCACTCACACACTGAATGCACACGAACAAGGGAAAGTGTCAATGGCTACAGAACCTCGAACGATGGCAACAGAAAGTAAGAGACTTCCTACCGAACAACCAGTTCCAGAAAATAGTGGAAGTAACCAAGAGGAAGTAAGCGAAATACCAACTAAAGAATATGTAACCAAAGCACTCAAGAAGACAGAGACAGCTGCACAAGAATTCACTGCAAAGACACAAATGCTGATAGACCATTTGTTCCCATTTATAGCTAGAGCGAGGAAACTGCATGAGGAACGGAAAAATAGAACCACAGTGACTATCGCAGCAAGCACATCGGTTCCTACGAGCACCAGGCCCACGATGAGGCCACACATTGGACAGACGATACACAGATGGTGGTTAAAGGAGCCCTACGAGAGAATGCAAGAGGAGAAGAAGAGACACACAAAACCTTCTCCTGCCACAGCGATACAGGTAATGAAGCCTGCTCCTCCAACAAGCATGCCTGAGAATCCTCCAGTAAGAAAAAGTCACACAGACGCATTTAGAGACGTAGCTATAGCTAACTACAAAAAGACATTAAGAATCAAGAGGAACCCACATGAAGACAACAATGAACTGAACGATTACCTGGACAGCACAGCACGTCTAGGAAATAACATTTGGTACCAACACATGAAAGAGGTCAGAAGAAGTAAAAGCTGAAGGAGAATGCTACGTCTGCGCACTCCTACCATACAGCATGGGAAAATCCAAGATCTTGGTGGCTGTAGAAATTGATGTCCCGACAGCACACTGTTTGTCACACGTAGCAATGTGCAACACCAGAGGACAATTCATGGGGAGAGATGCCTCACTGATATGGGCAACATAAACAGCATACCATGATGAAGATGACTATATCCAAGACATCAAGACAAGAAACAGAGCTCACACCAGGAATCACGTGATTAGGTATTTAAAGCCAGAAGCACCAGGAGCTGGTACAAGGTGGAAGATAAACCCGAGACTGAATGTGCAAGGAAAAACTCCAGAAGAAGCCCAAAATTGGAAGAATAGAGGCCAGATGCAGATTTGGGGAACAGTGCTTTCTCCAAACGGATGGTAAGAAGGAGTGGTGATCTGCCGAGCGTGGATGGTCCTTGGAGCCTGCAAGGAAGCAATATAGAACTCTGAGAGATTATGTAAACCCCTATGGCTGAAGTTGGTAAAGCTGCTGACATGGGTCGAAGACAGAGGAGGACCCTTGCAGATAGTACCGCTGGAAATCCCAAAACTGTGCTTCAGAAGCAATGGCACAAGGAAGATGGGAGAGAATCAAAACTGCGGACGAATCTTTGAAGCTCCGGGAATGACGCAAGGGACCGCAGTAATCATGCACCATTACTGGGCGTGTGGATCCAAGGCATATATAAGACTACCGAAAAATTGGGGAGGCATATGCACACTAGTGAACGTCCACGTTCCTGCACTAGTGATCCCGAAAAATGACCTGAGTATTGAGAGTTTCCCGAAAGAAGATGCTCATCTAAGGAAGATGGTGAAGACATAAGAGCCCAAACGGACGTGACGTATATAAAACAACAAGCAAAAGATGATACACAAGGACAAAAATGTAAAGAATAATGATGTGATAGACGTATAAGAAGATACAACGTTGCAGCACAAATAATCTAACCAGGATCTAAGTGTGCAACTGACTGAATGCATGTAAATAGGCTCGGAACGCAAGAAGCTAAGTAACCAGTACTGCTTGCAATACTTAGTAGAAGAATAGAGCAGCATACGCCAAGTATATATCTACCTCAATGAAGCACGCTATACAAGTGCGACTCCATTTTGTGAAGCAGAATTAAGCCCATATTGCAAAGGACTAACAAGGCCAAGATTCATATTCCAGCCAAAGCCAAAGGAAAGCGCGGAATCGAAACTCAGTAAGAAGAAGCTCATGACTGGGAATTCGAGGTCAACCTAAGGAAGGGAGGAGAGCAGCAACCTCGGAGAATCGAAACTTCAGAGCGTACCTGCAAGCCAGTGAAGGTTGAGATAAGGAGGCCCCAGGCAGGTGGCGAGGCTATGGAAGAATTAAATACACGAAAAGAGGGAAAATGAAGCAGATTCACGGTGAACATACACGTGACCAGCCAAGGGCAAAGAGGTATCAACGTCTGATGTCACCCAAAACCCGAGGATGCCATAACGTTTCCTGATAAGAACTACAGTTTCGAGGCCATCCTCAGCCAACTAATTGACATATAGCCCTAGAGGTACTGATTGATGGAAGGGAGGCAGGGTGAATCTTGGGGCTCTCCGCATCTGTGTGTCCATTCTGCATGCTGCTAATTAAAGTGGAGATTTATGCCTAGGGGTGTAACCCACCCAATCACAATGGACCAAATATTCTAGGGTCCTATAGCTTGTAGAACCAATAAGACGTTGTAGTTGTAGTGACGTCTATCACGAGAGATGTAGTGGGACGGGCGTAGACGCCCACCCGATAAGAGTTATCCAATCCGTATGCTCTGTTACCATATACAGATATAGCACCTATACTTAAGTTACCTTTCCGACCAATAGAATTGCATGACAAACATATAAGTTTTGCACGTCAAATGATGACGAGATTTGCCCATAAAAGTTGCTGTCTGATTGAAGAATTTGGGAGTTGAAGCGAGACAGGCGATCGCGACTCTGTTGATTACCATTCGTTTCCCCGTTTTTTGTACTTGTCATTAAACGGATTTCCCTTTGCCAAACTATTGAGTTGTCCTTATTGAAGTGTGTCGGAGTAAGTGAATCCTGCACCCTAACCTCCTCAAGGTGCAGCTATCGTGTCTTCCATGTACAAGAGGGTGAGCTCTGACCTATGGGCCCGTCAGAGGACACTCCGCCCTCCTGTACAATGTTCTCTGTTTTTGAGATGTATAAGAGCCCCTGAATAGCCGGCGGAGGATAACATTTTTGACGGCGATGATATTGAATCATGGGGCAGCAGCGCAATTGTTTTAGGTTTTGGATATAGCTGTCTGTAGTTCTGCGTACAACAACTAGCCAGTGTGATATTTTGAAAAGGATCAATGTATTACACGTGTATTCCACCCTTTATAGGTGGTTCACGACGAGTCATTTGAATGATACGGTCCCTAAACACATTACAAGCTTATCTTAAAATGTTGACATCTTCTTGACAGTAGGCCCTTAACTCTTGGCGAAAGTCACACACGCAGTGTACATTCGCCTTATACCAGGTCATAAACTGTTCTTTTTCGCCGGGCATCATGTATTGAACCCCGTATTGATCCGGGGGAGGGAATGGGCCGGTGTAGATTTGGTTAGAAGCTCTGTTAAGAAGATGGGAAAAGAAATCCTTTGAACCTGGAAAACTAAAAGTCTTTGGAAGCTTGCTGAGTTTCATGGGTAAAAAGTTCAAGGAATCATTAAAGCGCATTTGTAGAGGCACCACAAACATGGGCATTAGCTTAGCACCTTGGGTGATAAGTTTTACTTAACTCTTTTCCCAAACTAGTTGTCTCAGCACAAAGTATCCGTCATAGGATTTGGAATTGTGGGTGTTAGGCAAGATTCTCTGTATCTCCTTGGGTGCCATGGAGTCTCTTTGAAATAATTCCACATGACGATGCTGATTCCAAGCTTTTGCCTCCCCACACAGTCTTTTTGAAGCTTCGTGAGGAGGTAGTTGAACTATATCACAATGGGTAGGTGAAGGACAGAAAACGGCACCATTGGTCTTGAGTTTCGTCGCCGCAGGCTGTGTCTCCTGAGAGATGATTTTCAGGGTTTTCCTTTTTTGACTACTTGACTTTGTTTCTTCACGTTGTTTATTATTTGATCTCGTGACTTTTATGGGTACAGCTCTTTGCTCGCTCATTGTGATTGTTACCACAACCTCCAAGGCCGGGCTTACTACTCTCAATTCTTCCGTTTGAGTAGCCACCGTTGAACTGGGCCCTTTCTTGGAATCGGAGGCAACATATCCTGTTTGCACATCCGTTGTTGATGTCAATTCATCTCTATACTGTGTTTTCCCCCCTTTTTTGCCATCACATAGCCTTCAAGATAGGACAGTTTTGTATGCATTACAGCAGTGAGTGAAGTGTGGTCTTTCAAGGTGCCATTCAATGACTCATACAGATTACAAAAGGGTGCCAAAGCTATTGTTACCGTCGACACTATAGACATTAGGTCTGTTTTTTTTAGGGTGTTTCTCTTGTTGTAGGCGTGGCAATTTCACTTAAGCGTCTATTCAGTGGAATTCTCTCAAGTGATACCCCTCGAAGCGGAACAGGTTCCACACTTTTTCTCTTTATTTGCTCTCTTGCCTGCAGCTCATTTTTCTCCTTCCTTGATCTATTTACTGAACGAGGACTGAACGAGGGCTGACCTCCATGGAATTGTTCACTTCATCTGAAAATTGATTCACTGCACATAGTTCTTGGTGTATTGTCGATCTCGTTTACGTTAGGCAGGTGAGCCCGCTCCCTGAATTCAGGTATTCTATTCTGTCTCGATCTCGATTTTGGCGATGAGCCATTGAAGCCCTTGTCCTCCGGTGTTATCTGGTCTATCGAGAGCACAGTGCCGTTGGAGGCCTCCAAGTCTGTTGAAGGTATTATCTTAGGTATAGTAGATGGTGCCTCCTTCTCACTATGTGTTTTTGTTTGTGGTTTCCCAATTAATGCCATCCTTACACTAGTGGCGTCTTTTCAGCGGAGGCCTTCTCGCTCCCTTTCTTGTCGTGCATTACTGGAGTATCTTCAGTGATTTTCCCCGGTGTGCTCTATTTTCTAAGGTGGGATCATCAATGGACAATATATTTGGCGATGGGGAGGCAATCATGGCTTCAGCTCCTAGGATCAATTCGGCGTCTGTGATTTCATTAGCCGATGCACTAGCTACCGTGAACTTTTTTTAAAAAAGTTTTGCAGCGTATTTGATAGAGCTAATTTCTGCTGCACTGAAGCTTTTCGCTCGCTTAGGAGGAGGATTTCTCTTTTTCCTCTACGTTGCTGCGCATTATAAACTTTGCGGCCACCCGCGTCGGTCTTCTTTTTTTTTAGACGTGTGCCTTACTCGTTTACAGTGGTAGATTTTCCGAGCGCGGCTTGGTGAGGTGAATGAACACCCTTCTCTTTTTCTGTGTGCCATGAATTCGTGCCTTCCCTCTCTGGGGATTTATCATCGAGCCCCGACTCCCTTTGCTCCCCAAGCTTCCCCTTTTCATCATGGTTTTGATTTAATTTTTCGAAGTCGCCTTCCCCATCCACGACATCCGAATGTGCCGCGTATGAGCGGTCCCCCGGTGGAGTTGATAAGTCATCTGTTTCAATCCTAGGATGCACCTCGATACTTATCGTCTGTTTAATTGGAGGCACAGATGGCTTGTTGCGGGTTCGGAGAGGTTGCTGCAAAGCGTCCTAACCGTGCTCCACTATATCCTGTGGGCACATTATGTGAGTCATTGAAGCACTCCATCGGAGGTCCCGGAGTGTTAGGTTCATCAGTCATCAGCTGTTCTCTAGCTAAGGCGACCGCCCCCCCTCCCAATGTCTTGTGTATGCTGAGGGCTTGATTGCAAGGCAATCGGGAGGACTGTTGGATTCTCCGACACTGCTGAAACAAAAGGCGCACGGGATTTCAGGCCAGATTCTATGCACGCTTTTATTACAGGAGCACTCTTCGGTAAGTCTATTTCAGTTTTCTTCGGAGCCGTAAGATGAACTGAGTGTAGACGCGTAGGCTGACTAGCCACCTCCGCTCTCTTCTCACCGACCCCGAACTTCGCACACACACTCTTGCCTGAGGTGAGAGTGGTGGAAACGGCGGGCGAACGCGCCAGCGAAAGCTGGCATGGCGGGCGCCGCCCCTTAGTGGGGGCGGTACAGGCCGCCCTTCCCCTCCCCCCACGCCTGTAAGGAAAAATGCGCCAGGGGGGCGGAAGATGACGAAAGGCGGGGCCCGCCCCCCGGCAGGGCGCGAAAGCTTCGGGGGTAGGGCGGGAAACCGGGGAGAAGTCGGGCATAAAAGCCCGGACTTGTGTGAGCGTTCACACATCCTCCCTCGGTTTCCCGCCTCGCCGGAGCTGCGTTCGTTTTGCCGGAGCTGCGTTCGTTGTTGGTTTCCAGTTTCCTGCCTCGCCGGATCGGGGTTTTATTCGGCATCCTGCCTCACGCGGAGATCCATATTGCATCCTGCTCCCCGGGCTTCGTTGTCATCGCGGTTGGTTCCAAGCGGGATCCAGGAGTTTAGACGTGTGGATTTCTCGGGAGTTCCTGCCGCTGCGGGTTTCGGTTCCAGCCGGGACAATTAAAGGTCAACATGTCGGTACACACAAGCAATAGTAACACAGGGCCGGACGAGGTCAAGTTCGTACTATTCGAAGATGGCCAGACTCTGGAGGACGTGGCCGGACCATCGACCACGGGGCGAGGGATGGATGCACAATCTTGGGCTGAATTCTTAGCCCTCACCGAGGTCCTAGGGTGGCAGGCGGCCATGGCAAGGATGGGGGGTCCAACGCTCAACAATGCAGGCATCGGCCCGGGACACAACACGGCGGGGGGCAGACCCGTGCCAGAAAACAGGGAGGTGACAAACGGCGAAGGGGCAGGTGCTCCGGATAATGGTCCCAGCGGGGGTGGACAGGAGGGGTGCCCCCCCCGGAAGCGCACGGCAAAGACAAGTGGGGGTCCGCATATGAAGAAAACAAAAAAGGATCTAGAGGAGGAGCTGGCAGCGTTAAAAGCAAAAATAGGGGCGACACCGGCAGCATCTGGGATTGCACCGATAGTGCCGACACCGGCCCAACCACCTGCCGCCCCCCCCAAAGGGCAACCCAAAGGCACAACAAGGCCAGACCAAGTATCACTGCCAATCATAGTGCCTACGGGCAACGAGGGTGAGTCAGCATTCATTCAAAAAATTGTCAAGGCAGTATTGGCTGCGCAAGGGGCATCGGGCTCCCCGCCCCCCTTGGCCAACAAAACACCGGGGGCAGATACCGCAGGGGCTAGCAGGGTCTGGCTGGGGGGGGATGGCGTCACAGCTGGGAACACCTCAGTTAACACCATTGGGAGCACCGAGGCAGGGGCCCCCAATACTAAATTACCACCGGCAACTGGGGGTAATTACTCAGCATGGCTTTTGCCGGAGTGGGTGAAGCAAGAAATCTGGGAAGGCAAGTTCATCGACATTTTGTCACTCCTTGAACATGAAACCAAAGGGAATGACACACTGAGGGGAACTGGAGGGAGGGAATTGGCCAAGGCCAGGAAAAGAGTACGGCCGGCGGAGTCGCTGGAAAACTGGCTCGCTGCTTTCAAGATATTGTCCCAAACCATCAACCAGAAGGACCCCGATATGGGCCCGCACCTGATGGCATACAGGGCTTGTGTGATACACGAATATAACCAACAGGGCGGAAACGAATGGTTCTTGAGGGACCAGCGTTTCAGCTTACGTATGGAACACGACCCTAAGCTAAAATGGCACCATAAGTCGGTGGAGGATTGGTTGGAATCCTCCAGTGGGACAGTAGAACAAGCAGATGGGACTATCATGCTGGCGGGAGGGCGCGTCAATCCCTGGACGGAGGTGGGGGGAGCACGCCTGGCAGAAGGGATAGGGCAGAATAGCCCCTGCACGGCCCCCAGACCGGCGGCACCTAGAGAGGGCCGGACGGAAACGGCAGCATGGGCCAACAGCTGGGGGACACAACCGGTCCGGGGTAGCACGGGCACAGTACTGTCGGCCGCCCTGGAAGGAACCCCCAGAGCAGCAGGTGCTGGCCGATTGATCAATGGGGCCCTCAGGCCACAGCCATTTTGTAGGTTTTACAACGAAGGAGTTTGCAACTGGGGAGCTACTTGCAAGTTCAGGCATGCTTGCGCCGCCTGTGGCCACAACGGTCACCCGGCGCGCTGGTGCAGGAATAGGCCCGCTGCAAATGACCCGCAAAAATGAGCACTGGGATGGACTGGGAAAGGATATTTCCGGGTCATGGGGCAATGTGCCATCATATATGCGGGGGGTTGCCACGTCTTACAATGTATACTAAAATAAACCAATTTTTCTTGAAGGTGCCTCGAGAACTGATTCATCAAGAGGAGAGGGGACATGGGCATGCACGTCTACGGGAACAGGCACAAGAAGCAGCATGGGTAAAGGTGGGGTAGGGGGGTACGAAAGGGGGGGGTACAAGGGGGGCCGGCGAACGGCCTCAATAGCAAGGTTTTTTCCCCCATCAAGGTGGACAAACTGCTCACATGGCCGGGTAGGTACCCGGCCTCATTGGGTAGGGACACGCTAGCTCAAGGGTTCCTGGAGGGGTTCCGCATCCCTTACCAGGGTCGCATGGGAGCCAGAACAGCCAACAACGCAAAGTCCATTTCAGAGGGGGCGGTAGTGGCCAGGGCAAAGATCAACAAGGAGATTGAATTAGGAAGGGTAGCAGGCCCCTACCGGGGCCCCCCATTGGACAACCTCATCATTTCCCCATTGGGACTAGTACCCAAGAAAGAACCCGGGAAGTTTCGCCTCATACACAATCTATCATACCCCAAGGGGTGCTCGGTAAATGACGGTTTGGACATGGAGGCATGCACAGTAACTTATTCATCTTTTGACCAGGCCATATGCCTAGCACGGGCGGCAGGCAAAGGGGCACTAATGGCAAAGGTAGACATAGAAGCAGCATTTAGGTTGCTCCCGGTTCACCCAGACAGCTTCTTCCTGCTAGGCTTCCAGTTTGAGGGACAGGTATACGTCGACAAATGTATGCCTATGGGGTGCAGCATATCATGTGCATACTTCGAAGCATTCAGCTCCTTCCTCGAATGGGCACTCTCCAAAAAGGAGGGCAGGGGGGGGATAACGCACTATCTAGATGATTTCTTGTTTATAGGAAGGGGGGGCACAAACATCTGCGCAGCACTCCTCGAGAACTTCTTGGCTCTATCGGAGGAACTAGGGGTACCGTTGGCGGGGGACAAAACGCAGGGACCCTGCACTAAGCTAACCTATCTAGGAATAGAGATAGACACCGTGGGGGGAACATGCAGATTACCGGCAGACAAGATAAGGGATTTCATCAGCGACATAGATGGGGCGCTACAAGGGGAGAAGGTATCCATAAAATACATACAGTCTTTGGTAGGGAAGTTCAACTTTGCCGCCAGGGTTATACCGGCTGGGAAAGTCTTTGCAAGACGCTTGGCGGCAGCAGCGGGTAGGCATGAGAAAGGGTGGCACAAGGTGCGCCTCGGGGCAGGGGTTAGGGAGGACCTCAAAGTATGGCGTGCATTTCTAAAAGGTTTTAACGGGGTAAGTCTATGGCAGGCACCGTGGACAGCATGCGCGCAGTTACAGCTATTCACGGATGCGGCAGGTAGGGTGGGATTCGGGGCAATATTGGGGAAGGAATGGTGCAGGGCTAACTGGCCAAGGGCATGGGTGAGGAAAGGGTGGTGCAAAAACATCACCATGCTGGAGCTATTCCCAGTCGTGGCAGCTATGCACATTTGGTCGCACGAGCTGCGCAACAAACGATTGGTGGTATGGTCGGACAATTTGGCTGTGGTGCAGGCAGTCAACACGCACTCGGCAAAATGCCCGGCAACATTGTGCTTATTACGACATTTGGTTCGGAAATGCTTAGAGATTAATGCACCCGTTAAGGCACGACATGTACCGGGGGTGGATAATAAAGCGGCTGATGCACTTTCTCGTTCACAGATGACACAGTTCCGGAAAGTACACAGCCTGGCCCAGCCCATCATGACTCCGTTCAACGAGGAACTATGGCAGTTAGTGAGTTGGGTCAAGGAATGAGAAAGCTCGCCTCCAGAGCACTAGCAGGGAGCACGTGGACTAGATACAAGGCTAACTATGAGACATTCCTGCTGCACACCAGGCACTTGCAGGAAGTAGATCTAGAAAAAAGGGTGAATGGGTTTGTTCTTTGGGCAAAGGGGACGGGGAAATCAAGATCGTGGCTGGGGGGTCATCTCAGCGCGGTGGCGTTTCACAGCCAGCTGGCGGGCCAGCCGGACCCGACCAAAGGATTCCTAGTGAGAGCTGCTTTGAAAGGTTGGGACAGGGCAGGGGCAGTCACGGCAAAGGCCCCCCCCTCCATCGTAAGGAAACCCATTGATTTTGAGCTGTTACAAAAGGTGATGGCAGCAACCTCAAGGGTATGCTACTCGCATTACGAATGCATAATGTTTAAGGCATGCTTCGCACTGGCCTTTTTCGGCGCACTGCGCATAAGTGAACTGGTGGCCAAAGCCAAGAATGATTCAAGCAGCAGAGCCTTACTATGGGGGGATGTAAGCCACACTGGGGAGGGGTTGTCGGTCAACATCAGGATTTCAAAAACAGACCAGAAGGGCAAAGGAAGGGAACTGCGATTAGCCAGACTGGGACAGGAGGCTTTTTGCCCTGTGGTATGCACCACGGCATACTTCGCCATCAGGGGGGGGGAGCCGGGTTATCTATTCCTACACAAGGACCGCACCCCCCTCACCAATTTTCAGTTCAGGCGGGTCTTGGAGGGAACCCTGGCAAGTTCGGGGGTGGATCCAGGGCTATATTCTACTCACTCATTTCGCATAGGTGCAGCGACAACAGCCAGCAGGGAAGGTCTGGGGGAGGACATGGTAAAGAGGATCGGGCGATGGGCATCGGATAAATACAAGTTATACGTGCGCTAATGGGAGGATCCAAGGGGGGCGCGGGGGGGGGGCCGAGGGCGGCAAAGGGGGGGAAGGTCACCAGTCAGTATGCATATGCTAACTCGATCTGTCATGTCTCCACAGAAGCCACCAGGGTTTGGGTCGTGGGGCACTCCTTTGTGGCCCGTGCAGCGGCCAGAGCACGGCGGGCGTTTAGGGATGGGAACTTGGGCCTACGGAACACACAGATCAGTTGGATCGCCAAGGCTGGCTTGAAGGTCTCATCCGTATGGGGAACCTTGGAACAGGCGGCAAGGATACACCCCTGGCCTGATATCGTATTGTTGCACATAGGGGGCAATGATTTGGTGACAAAGGGAAGGAAGGACTTGTCGGAACTATTGCGAAGCCTACTCCAGAGGATGGGGAGTGGGTTCAGGGGAGGTGATGTGGTCGGAGATAATCACAAGACAGGAGTGGAAGGGGGCATTGCGCCACGGCGCCATAGAAGAAGCAAGGCGCAAAACAAATAATCGCATGGGCGGTTTTCTGAAAGGCAGAGGGATGGTTTGGATTCGACACCCCCTCATTACGTTAAAAGTACCAGGGTATTTTGAAGGGGACGGGACCCACCTGTCCGAGGTGGGCACGGCTTTGATGTCATTGGAATGGATGACGGCACTTCAAAATGCGGGATGTGTATGAGAGGCCTGAGGAGGGGGGGGGGGGCACTTCCAAGGATGTCAGCCATTAAAATACAGGGAGTGCCCTTTGGAAGCAAGCTGGGTGGGGGGAACTCTCTGCCGCCGGCAGCCAGCAGAGAGTCTTGGAGGAATCACAGGCCAATCCCTGAAACAAAGCACTGCCAGCAGACCCACAGGGGAACGAGCAGCCAAGAGTTTAGATGCACGGCGCCCCAAGAGCAATAGGCTTGGGGGAGGCCCTGGGGAAAAAGGGGAGGGATGTAGGGGACTTGGGAGGCAATTCCAAGACCCAAATTGCGGGGGGGGGAGGGAACGAACAACAAACTAAAAGAGGGCAGCAAGTGAAGCTGGTTGGAGGGGAACAAGAGGAGAATACGGGGGGGTATGCTACCGGGACAAAAATTACAGCAGGGGTAAGTCGTCACGAAGGGGGAGGGGCAAGAGGGGGGGAGCTGGAGGAGGGAGGAAGAAAGGTAGGAGCATCGGGGGCGGGGGGAGCTCGGACAAGGAGGGCCAGCAAGGACAGGAAAGAGGGGGCCTGGCGGGGCGCAGCATAAGGGGACCGGGGGAATGGGGGGAGACAGTTGGGAAAGGTAGATAGTACGAGGGACAGGGAATCGGTATCCGGAGGAGATAGGACACCAGCCAAGGGGGGGAGGACACCTGCTAAGGTGCCATCGGAGGGGGGGGGGGCGCCTTGAGTGAAAGGGAATTCCGATGGTTCTGGGGGCTCGGGGACACAGGAGGGAGACCAGGTGGGGAGTTTGGCATAGCGGGGGTAGGACTAGGATGACTATAACCGGAACAACGCGAAGGCGTAGAGGGGGCTGACTAGAGTTTGGTAAGAAAAGGTTAGATGGGCGTCGCAAGCGACGGCCAACTAGGCAGGCAGAAAGTAGGGGACGGCATCGGAGGGCGGTGCCGGCCCAATACGGATACGTAAATCAATTGTAAGGGCACTTGTGGTGGTGCCGGTATAGGAAATTGTAAGGGCACTTGTGGCGGTGCCGGTATAGGAAATTGTAAGGGCACTTGTGGTGGTGCCGGTATAGGAACCTGTACGTTAGCGAGGCACCGCGTGGCTGCCGGTTTTAGCTAGAGCCCGAATTAGGACTCGGGGCAAGTGTGCGGGGGGTCGGGCACCCGCAACAAGACCTAGCAAGGGGCAGGGGGAAACGCCCCTTTGGGGGGCACAAAAAATTCACTGCAACAACGGCCGGGGTAGAGAGAGGTGGATAGCCAGGGCCGGGCTCAATCCGAGGCGTCCACCGGACGAGGACGATTGGGGGGGGGGGAGGGGGGGAAGCCCTAGGTAGCCGCACTCGGAATAGTGTATCGGTGACGGTGAATTACGGATCGCCTGTAAGATAACTCCAAGACTTTATGCAAATAAAGCTGCTGAGGCATGTTAACCTTCCAACCCAAACTGGCGTCGTGTCCATTTTATTACCGCCTGCATGGTATGACTGATGAGGAGAGGGGGGGGGGGTGAGAAGGGGCGGATAAAGGGGGGGGGGAGGCAAGGCGCTGAGTGCCCACGCTACGGCGGGCGAACGCGCCAGCGAAAGCTGGCATGGCGGGCGCCGCCCCTTAGTGGGGGCGGTACAGGCCGCCCTTCCCCTCCCCCCACGCCTGTAAGGAAAAATGCGCCAGGGGGGCGGAAGATGACAAAAGGCGGGGCCCGCCCCCCGGCAGGGCGCGAAAGCTTCGGGGGTAGGGCGGGAAACCGGGGAGAAGTCGGGCATAAAAGCCCGGACTTGTGTGAGCGTTCACACATCCTCCCTCGGTTTCCCGCCTCGCCGGAGCTGCGTTCGTTTTCCCACCCACCCTCCCGATAAAAAGTATGCGAATAATGTTCTCTTTTGTTTTACAGGTCGCCCAGCGGAGTTACATTGCGATCCCTTTACGAAGCACTGCCAGCAGACCCACAGGGGAACGAGCAGCCAAGAGTTTAGATGCACGGCGCCCCAAGAGCAATAGGCTTGGGGGAGGCCCTGGGGAAAAAGGGGAGGGATGTAGGGGACTTGGGAGGCAATTCCAAGACCCAAATTGCGGGGGGGGGGGAGGGAACGAACAACAAACTAAAAGAGGGCAGCAAGTGAAGCTGGTTGGAGGGGAACAAGAGGAGAATACGGGGGGGTATGCTACCGGGACAAAAATTACAGCAGGGGTAAGTCATCACGAAGGGGGAGGGGCAAGAGGGGGGGAGCTGGAGGAGGGAGGAAGAAAGGTAGGAGCATCGGGGGCGGGGGGAGCTCGGACAAGGAGGGCCAGCAAGGACAGGAAAGAGGGGGCCTGGCGGGGCGCAGCATAAGGGGACCGGGGGAATGGGGGGAGACAGTTGGGAAAGGTAGATAGTACGAGGGACAGGGAATCGGTATCCGGAGGAGATAGGACACCAGCCAAGGGGGGGAGGACACCTGCTAAGGTGCCATCGGAGGGGGGGGGCGCCTTGAGTGAAAGGGAATTCCGATGGTTCTGGGGGCTCGGGGACACAGGAGGGAGACCAGGTGGGGAGTTTGGCATAGCGGGGGTAGGACTAGGATGACTATAACCGGAACAACGCGAAGGCGTAGAGGGGGCTGACTAGAGTTTGGTAAGAAAAGGTTAGATGGGCGTCGCAAGCGACGGCCAACTAGGCAGGCAGAAAGTAGGGGACGGCATCGGAGGGCGGTGCCGGCCCAATACGGATACGTAAATCAATTGTAAGGGCACTTGTGGTGGTGCCGGTATAGGAAATTGTAAGGGCACTTGTGGCGGTGCCGGTATAGGAAATTGTAAGGGCACTTGTGGTGGTGCCGGTATAGGAACCTGTACGTTAGCGAGGCACCGCGTGGCTGCCGGTTTTAGCTAGAGCCCGAATTAGGACTCGGGGCAAGTGTGCGGGGGGTCGGGCACCCGCAACAAGACCTAGCAAGGGGCAGGGGGAAACGCCCCTTTGGGGGGCACAAAAAATTCACTGCAACAACGGCCGGGGTAGAGAGAGGTGGATAGCCAGGGCCGGGCTCAATCCGAGGCGTCCACCGGACGAGGACGATTGGGGGGGGGGGGAGGGGGGGAAGCCCTAGGTAGCCGCACTCGGAATAGTGTATCGGTGACGGTGAATTACGGATCGCCTGTAAGATAACTCCAAGACTTTATGCAAATAAAGCTGCTGAGGCATGTTAACCTTCCAACCCAAACTGGCGTTGTGTCCATTTTATTACCGCCTGCATGGTATGACTGATGAGGAGAGGGGGGGGGGTGAGAAGGGGCGGATAAAGGGGGGGGGAAGGCAAGGCGCTGAGTGCCCACGCTACGGCGACCGCGTTCACCGACAAGGGTTTAGGGATTGGAAGAAGCGCCTCCACTTCTGTACAGCGTGGGCTGCCAGGGGTTTCGTCCACCACCCGAACTGCCACGGACTGCCAAAGACTACAGTTCACTCAGCAGTCCACTCAGCGGCCGCTCCGCGCCCAAGCACTGTATTAGAAGGAACAGTGGGTCCTCCCACTAACACAGTGAACACTGCAGACAGATAGTCTCGGGAGGATAGCTCAAGGGCAACGTGTTCGCCTTGGAAGCAAGACGATGTGGAGCAACACAGGTTCGATCCCCGGTCCGCGCTTAGAAATCTCTGGGTATTAAGTGCGTTATAAATAACCTATCATATCATATCAGCCTCAGCCAGCAAAACGAAAGTGTGACTGCCAAAGACTGCAGTCCACTCTGCGGCCAAGGGCTGTATTGGAAGAACAGTGGGTCCTACCACTAACACAGTGAACACTGCAGAAAGACTCAGCCAGCAAAACGAAAGGGTGACTGCCAAAGACTGCAGTTCACTCAGCAGTCCAATCTTGCTTTTATTGTCATAAATACCTCTGGTTCGGAGAAGGGCAGCAAATGAGCCCAAAGATAAAAGAAAAAGAGGAGCGGGGGCAGGGACAAGAGTACTGGAAAAATGGAAGGCTCAGGAGCGACTAAAGGTAGAGGATTATTGCAAAAAATTAAAATTCTTCAAAAAAGAATAGAGACGGGAAACTGTGTGGGTGTTGCTGAGTTGCAGCGCCAACACTACTTCCTTTTGAAATGATGTGAATACACTAGGCTATGCTGTCTGCATCAGGGTGGGGAGAGGTCTGCAAGACCCTACCAGCCAATCAAGAGATTGCAATGAACTGGTTTATCTCCCGGCAGTCGAGCGCTCAGTAGCAAGAGCTTCCCAATAAAGATGGCGATGGTATCTTACTTGTTCGATAGGTGTAATCCGAATACTAAGTCAAGTTCAGTTGTGTACATGCAACCATACGTAGCTAACCAATTCAATGATTTCTCGGGAGGATAGCTCAGGGGCAACGCGCTCGTTTTGACGACGTGGAGCAACACAGGCTCGATCCCCAGGTCCACGCTTAGAAACCTCTGGGTATTAAGTGCGTTATAATTATCAATCATATTATATCAACACGAATGAACCAGCCAACAGCCACCATTTGGCGCATGCGCCTATTGTTTCGCCAGTCCTTCCGCTTGCTCTAGCCTAAGTAGCGATTACCTGTTTAATTAGCAAATCATTCAACGCGTGAGAGATGCATTTCAGATCTGTATCCCCATTGCATGAAGCCTGGTTTCACTGCATGCACCTGTGTCTGTGTTTTAGAAGTGTGTGCACCTGAAGGCATCACACAATCTCACTGATAAGCATTTCTTCAGTGAGAAGTTGCATCTGTGAGAAGCCAGATGGAAATGGACCTCCTGTCATTTTGTGCATTATACATATAAACACCCCATCGTTGTCCTTATGCTTGTGAGTCAACACATCACCCTGACTGTACAAGTTGACCTTGTGCTGACTTTGCCTTACACCTGTGTCACAAATTGTGAAGGACTATGGCTCCATCTGTGCCCCACCCATTGGTGCCTAATAAATGGACTGATCGGTGTCTCTTGGGAAAATCTACATGGTACTCCTTTTATCGACCTTGGAAGGATGAAGTGCTGAGTAGACCTGCCGGGATTCGAACCTGTGGCCATGAGGTGAAGCACAGGTCCCTGTAGTGGATGCATTAGTCCACTGAGCCACAGACCCAGCTGAAGGATTATTCATGTAGCCCCGTGGCCTGGTAAGTGCTTCCTTCCTACTGGTATAGATATTACATTGTTATTCTCTATGCCACCAGTGTGCATATGGGCTCAAATCTGTTGCCAGCAATCAGTTGTGATAGCGCCCACGTGGACTTTAGCGCTAATCTAGCCTTGATATGATATGATATGATGCGGCGTTTATAACGCGCCTGTACCCAAGTGTTTCTTGGCGCGACATGACGAGGGGGAAACAGAGGGAGGACAAAACAGCGACCTTCAGATCTCACAAGTCCAGGGAAGTGAAAGGGGAGAAGTGCCAACGGGGGTGGCGGGGAGAAGTGCAGGTAATCAGAAAGTGCAGCCAGCGAGTAGCTCATAAGTGCAGAGAGAAGGGACTGTAGGGTTACAGATACAGACCACAAGTGCTGGGGGAGCCAATAGGCAGTGGGAGGTGCAACTGGACATGCAGGGACCCGGGCCCAAGTTCAGGGGGTGGTCAGAGTGTGGAGCAGATGGGTCATCAGCAGAGGAGAGGAAGAGAGAAATCGGGAGCGAAGAGGAAGGTCTTGAGTTGCTTCCGGAACTTGAATGACAGCCTTTCAGGGGCAAAATTAATTAGGCTCCTCCCATTGTCAGTCAGTTCATTGGTTTTGTCTTTCTGCAGAGGCACAGATGCCTGGGAATCGATGGTGTGGAGCATTGCCCTGAGCAATGCCAGTGGCTATGATTAATCCAAAATCTCCCAGCCATCACTCTCAAGTTTGGCAGAGCTTGCCGATAAGGCACTGAATGAAGGCGTATGGAGACTGAGCTGTCCCCACCCCTCCATAGCTAAGCTTTCCAGCCAAGGGCTAGAGGTTTAATGGGCTGAACCCCACCTTCCCGGAGGGGTGCCAATATTGAGAGGACAAGCGTTGAAGGCGTATTAGGGTTTCAAGTGGGCCTATGGTCTCTGGGGCTCGCCCCGGCAGTTCACAAACATCTCTCTTGAGTCTGCCGGGGGTCCAGAACTTGATTTCACAACATGCTTAAAGTAGATACAAAGATGATGAGTGGTAATACTGCTGTTGTCCGCTAGATGTCACTATCACCCCATGTTTAGAAGCACATCATCAGTTTCAGACAGTTTTTCTACAGAATATTAAAGTCTTGCCATTAGAATGATTGGAAAAAATGATTACATATGAATCATGGATTTGCTTCAAAGGTATTGAGGGGCTGAAACCTGCACTGAACTGTTTTGATTTTCTGTCGATTATACATTGGAACATTGTTATTCTGATGGCTGATTAGTCGCCATATATTTAACGTATCTTTGTAAAATAAATGTTGCTTGCTGTCATTCAAGCTATGAACGCTCCACACGTGTCCCTCTATAGTGCAGAACATGATCCTTTTAGAAAGAGGCCCGAGCTATGAGGATAGCTCAGGGGCAACGTGCTCCCCTCGGAGACAAGACGATACAGAGCACCACAGGTTCGATCCCCGGGTCCGCGCTTAGAAACCTCTGAGCGCGTTATAAATAACCTATCATATTAAACATGTTTTAAAGGTCCTTTAGCTACTTGTGATTCTTTGGTTGTGGTTTCTAGACCATGCCCCCAAATATTGTGTTACTTCTATTGTTTTGTCTTCCCCCTCCCCGTTTCTTATGCCACTTAAAGCACTGGGTGCGAGGCTGCAGTACTAACGCCACACTCCACCCCCGGTGACCCGTCCTGTGAGAGGCCAGTGATGGAATGGGCATAACTGAGCCTTCTGGCCAGGGAGCTGAGCCTCGCAGCGAGGCCCCGGCTTGAATGGGCACGCGTGCCTGCCGCCCTGTGCCCGCGGGCATGTTCTGTGCTCTGTCGGTGCAGGAGATGTGTGACGTGCCGTGTGTACTCCTCTCCCGCTGCGCCCTGGCTGCGCGCCAGGTCCGCCCTCCACCCCTCCGGCCCCCCTCCAAAGAAGGAAAGAGCGCTGGAAGCGTGACAAAGCGCTTAAGAGGCGGTTATGCAACAGCGCTGACCCAGTAACACACATCTTACGGCGGAAACGGCGGCGCTGCCTGGAAAGCGGAGCAGCTGCCGCGCGCGCAGGGGAGCGCAGACGGGGCCAGCATCATAGCCCAGTCACCACCCGGGATCCGCAGCCACATCCTGGCCCCTCACACCGGTCCGGGCCTCAAAGCCTTGCATGCTGGTGCATCCTCCTGGCTCGGCTTACTGGTCCGTCAGCCGCGTTCCAGCATCCTGGTCCAGCCTCCGGGTGCAACGCCTCTTCTCGCGCACTGGCCCACCCGCATCTTCCCTTCCGCCCGATCTGTACAAGTCCAGCACCCCCTCGCTTCACCCTGGTCACAGCCCTTTCTCGCATCCTGGGGCAGCCTGCTGCTTGGACTTCCTTTCCTGGACCTGCAGGTCCACCGTGGACCTAAACCCTGCGCTCAGCATCCACGCTCTGGTCTTGTACCTGGAAGTGTACTCTAGCCCTTAATTCCTGTCGTACATCCTGGCCCAGCACCCTGGTCTTGCATGTGCATCCTGGCCCTGCATCCTGGTCCAGAACCCTGGTCTTGCATCTACATCCTGGCCCTGCATCCTGGTCCAGCGCCCTGGTCTTGCATCTACATCCTGGCCCTGCATCCTGGCTGAACATCCTCTGCCTTCTTCCTGGGCTTGCATCTACATTCTGACCCTACATCCTGGTCCAGCGCCCTGGTCTTGCATCTGTATCCTGGCCTGCATCCTTTGTCCAGCGCCCTGGTCTTGCATCTGCACCCTGGCCTGCATCCTTTATCCAGCACCCTGGTCTTGCATCTGCATCCTAGCCCTGCATCCTGGTCCAGAACCCTGGTCTTGCATGTACAACCTGGCTCTGTATCCTGGCTGAACATACTCTAGTTTCATCCTGGTCTTGCATCTGCATCCTGGCCCTGCATCCTGGTTCAGCACCCTGGTCTTGCATGTGCATCCTGGCCCTGCATCCTAGCTCACCATCCTTTGCTTTCATCCGGGTCTTGCATCTACATCCTGGCCCTGCATCCGGGTCCATCAGCCTTTGGTGCCACCCCTTCCTGGACCTGCAGGTTCACCTGAGCTTCCATCTCTTCTGCACCTCCTGGTTCTGCTTCCTGGGTCAGTGTCGCCTCTTGGATGCTCTCGCGCTGACTGGGTCACCACCTCGCTCCAGGACCCTACTCCGGGCTCCAGGTGCACTGCTGAAGGCTCAGGTACGACATGAGATGCTGAGGGGCCTTGCGAGTAGGGGTGGGAGGGGGGGCGTGGGGCAGGGAGGGCGGTGGGGTGTGCACCGCTCTGCAGTGCACCAGTAATTATATACTGGTCCCTGCTCCTCACGTTATGAGTTTCGCCTTTGTTTAAAGTGACTGTGCGTGAAGCTCACACTGGCACAGACCCGACCACTCCAAGGGTTGACCACTAGCCCGCACCAACAACCAGACTGTAGTGCTGTGGAAGGTGTCAACACCACGTCCGACAACCCCTCCAGTCTAGTGGAAGTGATGCACAACGCAACAACCTTGAGGGAACACACGGACGCTCACACTCAGGTGTCACTGAAGGGTGCACCGCCTGACCACCCTGGGGGAGTAAACTCACACTAACACTCGCATTCAGGTATCTTAAACCGTTGCATTGCCAGACCACCCTGAGAGACTGACTCACACTAACATTCACACTCAGGTGTCACACACGGTTACACTGCCTGACCACCCCGAGGGACTGACTCACACTAACACTCACATGCAGGTATCTGAGACAGTTGCATTTCCTGGCCAACCTGAGCGAGCAGACCAACCCTCACATTCAGGTGTTGCAGAAGGATACATTGCCTGGTTAGCCCGAGGGAGTAAAGTCTCACTATCACTCACATTCAGGTGTTGCAGAAGGATACATTGCCTGGTTAGCCCGAGGGAGTAAAGTCTCACTATCACTCACATTCAGGTGTTGCAGAAGTACATACTGCCTGGTTAGCCTGAGGGAGTAAAGTCTCACTATCACTCACATTCAGGTGTTGCAGAAGTACACACTGCCTGGTTAGCCTGAGGGATAAAGTTTCACTATCACTCACATTCAGGTGTTCTAGAAGGATACACTGGCTGGTTAGCATGAGGGAGTAAAGTCTCACTATCACTCACATCCAGGTGTTCTAGAAGGGAACACTGGCTGGTTAGCATGAGGGAGTAAAGTCTCACTATCACTCACATTCAGGTGTTCTAGAAAGATACACTGCCTGGTTAGCCTGAGGGAATAAAGTCTGACTATCACTCACATTCAGGTGTTGCAGAAGGATACATTGCCTGGTTAGCCTGAGGGAGTAAAGTCTCACTATCACTCACATTCAGGTGTTGCAGAAGTACACACTGCCTGGTTAGCCTGAGGGAGTAAAGTCTCACTATCACTCACATTCAGGTGTTGCAGAAGGACACACTGCCTGGTTAGCCCGAGGGAGTAAAGTCTCACTATCACTCACATTCAGGTGTTGCAGAAGGATACATTGCCTGGTTAGCCCGAGGGAGTAAAGTCTCACTATCACTCACATTCAGGTGTTGCAGAAGTACACACTGCCTGGTTAGCCTGAGGGATAAAGTTTCACTATCACTCACATTCAGGTGTTCTAGAAGGATACACTGGCTGGTTAGCATGAGGGAGTAAAGTCTCACTATCACTCACATCCAGGTGTTCTAGAAGGGAACACTGGCTGATAAGCATGAGGGAGTAAAGTCTCACTATCACTCACATTCAGGTGTTCTAGAAAGATACACTGCCTGGTTAGCCTGAGGGAATAAAGTCTGACTATCACTCACATTCAGGTGTTGCAGAAGGATACACTGCCTGGTTACCCTGAGGGAGTAAAGTCTCACTATGACTCACATTCAGGTGTTGCAGAAGGATACACTGCCTGGTTAGCCTGAGGGAGTAAAGTCTCACTATCACTCACATTCAGATGTTGCAGAAGGATACACTGCCTGGTTAGTCTGAGGGAGTAAAGTCTCACTATCGCGCACATTCAGGTGTTGCAGAAGGATACACTGCCTGGTTAACCTGAGGGAGTAAAGTCTCACTATCGCTCACATTCAGGTGTTGCAGAAGGATACACTGCCTGGTTAACCTGAGGGAGTAAAGTCTCACTATCGCTCACATTCAGGTGTTGCAGAAGTACACACTGCCTGGTTAGCCTGAGGGAGTAAAGTCTTACTATCACTCACATTCAGGTGTTGCAGAACCATACACTGCCTGATTAGCCTGAGGGAGTAAAGTCTCACTATCATTCACATTCAGGTGTTGCAGAAGGATACACTGCCTCGTTAGCCAGAGGGAGTAAAGTCTCACTATCACTCACATTCAGGTGTTGCAGAAGGATACACTGCCTGGTTACCCCGAGGGAGTAAAGTCTCACTATCACTCAAATTCAGGTGTTGCTGAAGGATACACTGCCTGGTTAATCTGAGGGAGTAGATTCTCACTATCACGCAAATTCAGGTGTTGCTAAAGGATACACTGCCTGCTTATCCTGAGGGAGTAAAGTCTCACTATCACTCACATTCAAGTGTTGCAGAAGGATACACTGCCTGGTTAGCCTGAGGGAGTAAAGTCTCACTATCTCTCTGATTCAGGTGTTGCAGAAGGATACACTGCCTGGTTAGCCTGAGGGAGTAAAGTCTCACTTACACTCACATTCAGGTGTTGCAGAAGTATACACTGCCTGGCTCATCTGATGGAGTAAAGTCTCACTAACATTCACATTCAGGTGTTGGAGAAGGATACACTGCCTGGTTAACCTGAGGGAGTAAAGTCTCACTATCACTCACATTCAGGTGTTCTAGAAGGATACAGTGCCTGGTTAGCCTGAGGGAGTAAAGTCTGACTATCACTCAAATTCAGGTGTTCTGGAAGGATACACTGCCTGGTTAGCCTGAGGGAGTACAGTCTCACTATCACACACATTCAGGTGTTCTGGAAGGATACACTGCCTGGTTAGCCAGAGGGAGTACAGTCTCACTATCACACACATTCGGGTGTTCTAGAAGGATACACTGGCTGGTTAGCCTGAGGGAGTAAAGTCTATATCACTTGCATTCAGGTGTTCTAGAAGGATACACTGCCTGGTTAGCCTGAGGGAGTAAAGTCTCACTATTACCCACATTCAGGTATTCATGAAGGATACACTGGCTGGTTAGTTGGAGGGAGTAACATCTCTATCACTCACATTGAGGTGTTCTAGAAGGATACACTGGCTGGCTAGTATGAGGGAGTAAAGTCCCACTATCATGCACATTCACACTGAGTGGTTAACCTGAGGGAGTAAAGTCTCACTATCACGCACATTCAGGTGTTGCAGAAGTATACACTGCCTGGTTAGCCTGAGGGAGTAAAGTCTCACTATCACTCACATTGAGGTGTTCTAGAAGGATACACTGGGCGGTTAGTATGAGGGAGTAAAGTCTCACTATCACACACATTCTCACTGAGTGGTTAACCTGAGGGAGGAAAGTCTCACTATCACACACATTCAGGTGTTGCAGGAGTATACACTGCCCGGTTAGCCTTAGGGAGTAAAGTCTCACTATCACTCACATTCAGGTGTTCTAGAAGGATACACTGGCTGGTTAGCATGAGGGAGTAAAGTCTCACTATCACTCACATTCAGGTGTTCTAGAAGGATACACTGGCTGGCTAGTATGAGGGAGTAAAATCTCACTATCACTCACATTCAGGTGTTGCAGAAGTACACACTGCCTGGTTAGCCTGAGGGAGTAAAGTCTCACTATCACTCACATTCAGGTGTTGCTGAAGGATACACTGCCTGGTTAGCCTGAGGGAGTACAGTCTCACTATCACACACATTCAGGTGTTCTGGAAGGATACACTGCCTGGTTAGCCAGAGGGAGTACAGTCTCACTATCACACACATTCGGGTGTTCTAGAAGGATACACTGGCTGGTTAGTCTGAGGGAGTAAAGTCTATATCACTTGCATTCAGGTGTTCTAGAAGGATACACTGCCTGGTTAGCCCGAGGGAGTAAAGTCTCACTATTACCCACATTCAGGTGTTCATGAAGGATACACTGGCTGGTTAGTTGGAGGGAGTCACATCTCTATCACTCACATTGAGGTGTTCTAGAAGGATACACTGGCTGGCTAGTATGAGGGAGTAAAGTCCCACTATCATGCACATTCACACCGAGTGGTTAACCTGAGGGAGTAAAGTCTCACTATCACGCACATTCAGGTGTTGCAGAAGTATACACTGCCTGGTTAGCCTGAGGGAGTAAAGTCTCACTATCACTCACATTGAGGTGTTCTAGAAGGATACACTGGGCGGTTAGTATGAGGAAGTAAAGTCTCACTATCACACACATTCTCACTGAGTGGTTAACCTGAGGGAGGAAAGTCTCACTATCACGCACATTCAGGTGTTGCAGGAGTATACACTGCCCGGTTAGCCCTAGGGAGTAAAGTCTCAATATCACTCACATTCAGGTGTTCTAGAAGGATACACTGGCTGGTTAGCATGAGGGAGTAAAGTCTCACTAACACTCACATTCAGGTGTTCTAGAAGGATACACTGGCTGGCTAGTATGAGGGAGTAAAATCTCACTATCACTCACATTCAGGTGTTGCAGAAGTACACACTGCCTGGTTAGCCTGAGGGAGTAAAGTCTCACTATCACTCACATTCAGGTGTTGCTGAAGGATACACTGCCTGGTTAGCCCGAGGGAGTAAAGTCTCACTATCACCCACATTCAGGTTTTGCAGAAGGATACACTGCCTGGTTAGCCCGAGGGAGTAAAGTATCACTATCACTCACATTCAGGTGTTGCAGAAGGATACACTGCCTGGTTAATCTGAAGGAGTAGATTCTCACTATCACGCACATTCAGGTGTTGCTAAAGGATACACTGCCTGCTTAGCCTGAGGGAGTAAAGTCTCACTATCTCTCTGATTCAAGTGTTGCAGAAGGATACACTGCCTGGTTAGCCTGAGGGAGTAAAGTCTCACTTACACTCACATTCAGGTGTTGCAGAAGGATACACTGCCTGGTTAGCCTGAGGGAGTAAAGTCTCACTTACACTCACATTCAGGTGTTGCAGATGTATACACTGCCTGGCTCATCTGATAGAGTAAAGTCTCACTAACATTCACATTCATGTGTTGGAGAAGGATACAGTTCCTGGTTAGCCTGAGGGAGTAAAGTCTGGCTATCACTGAAATTCAGGTGTTCTGGAAGGATACACTGCCTGGTTAGCCTGAGGGAGTACAGTCTCACTATCACACACATTCAGGTGTTCTGGAAGGATACACTGCCTGGTTAATCTGAGGGAGTAGATTCTCACTATCACGCACATTCAGGTGTTGGTAAAGGATACACTGCCTGCTTAGCCTGAGGGAGTAAAGTCTCACTATCTCTCTGATTCAAGTGTTGCAGAAGGATACACTGCCTGGTTAGCCTGAGGGAGTAAAGTCTCACTTACACTCACATTCAGGTGTTGCAGATGTATACACTGCCTGGCTCATCTGATGGAGTAAAGTCTCACTAACATTCACATTCATGTGTTGGAGAAGGATACAGTTCCTGGTTAGCCTGAGGGAGTAAAGTCTGGCTATCGCTGAAATTCAGGTGTTCTGGAAGGATACACTGCCTGGTTAGCCTGAGGGAGTACAGTCTCACTATCACACACATTCAGGTGTTCTGGAAGGATACACTGCCTGGTTAGCCAGAGGGAGTACAGTCTCACTATCAAACACATTCGGGTGTTCTAGAAGGATACACTGGCTGGTTAGTCTGAGGGAGTAAAGTCTATATCACTTGCATTCAGGTTTTCTAGAAGGATACACTGCCTGGTTAGCCTGAGGGAGTAAAGTCTCACTATCACGCACATTCAGGTGTTGCAGAAGTATACACTGCCTGGTTAGCCTGAGGGAGTAAAGTCTCACTATCACTCACATTGAGGTGTTCTAGAAGGATACACTGGGCGGTTAGTATGAGGGAGTAAAGTCTCACTATCACACACATTCTCACTGAGTGGTTAACCTGAGGGAGGAAAGTCTCACTATCACGCACATTCAGGTGTTGCAGGAGTATACACTGCCCGGTTAGCCTTAGGGAGTAAAGTCTCACTATCACTCACATTCAGGTGTTCTAGAAGGATACACTGGCTGGTTAGCATGAGGGAGTAAAGTCTGGCTATCACTGAAATTCAGGTGTTCTGGAAGGATACACTGCCTGGTTAGCCTGAGGGAGTACAGTCTCACTATCACACACATTCAGGTGTTCTGGAAGGATACACTGCCTGGTTAGCCAGAGGGAGTACAGTCTCACCATCAAACACATTCGGGTGTTCTAGAAGGATACACTGGCTGGTTAGTCTGAGGGAGTAAAGTCTATATCACTTGCATTCAGGTGTTCTAGAAGGATACACTGCCTGGTTAGCCTGAGGGAGTAAAGTCTCACTATTACCCACATTCAGGTGTTGCTGAAGGATACACTGCCTGGTTAGCCTGAGGGAGTAAAGTCTCACTATCACTCACATTCAGGTGTTGCTGAAGGATACACTGCCTGGTTAGCCTGAGGGAGTACAGTCTCACTATCACACACATTCAGGTGTTCTGGAAGGATACACTGCCTGGTTAGCCAGAGGGAGTACAGTCTCACTATCACACACATTTGGGTGTTCTAGAAGGATACACTGGCTGGTTAGTCTGAGGGAGTAAAGTCTATATCACTTGCATTCAGGTGTTCTAGAAGGATACACTGCCTGGTTAGCCCGAGGGAGTAAAGTCTCACTATTACCCACATTCAGGTGTTCATGAAGGATACACTGGCTGGTTAGTTGGAGGGAGTCACATCTCTATCACTCACATTGAGGTGTTCTAGAAGGATACACTGGCTGGCTAGTATGAGGGAGTAAAGTCCCACTATCATGCACATTCACACCGAGTGGTTAACCTGAGGGAGTAAAGTCTCACTATCACGCACATTCAGGTGTTGCAGAAGTATACACTGCCTGGTTAGCCTGAGGGAGTAAAGTCTCACTATCACTCACATTGAGGTGTTCTAGAAGGATACACTGGGCGGTTAGTATGAGGGAGTAAAGTCTCACTATCACACACATTCTCACTGAGTGGTTAACCTGAGGGAGGAAAGTCTCACTATCACGCACATTCAGGTGTTGCAGGAGTATACACTGCCCGGTTAGCCTTAGGGAGTAAAGTCTCACTATCACTCACATTCAGGTGTTCTAGAAGGATACACTGGCTGGTTAGCATGAGGGAGTAAAGTCTCACTATCACTCACATTCAGGTGTTCTAGAAGGATACACTGGCTGGCTAGTATGAGGGAGTAAAATCTCACTATCACTCACATTCAGGTGTTGCAGAAGTACACACTGCCTGGTTAGCCTGAGGGAGTAAAGTCTCACTATCACTCACATTCAGGTGTTGCTGAAGGATACACTGCCTGGTTAGCCCGAGGGAGTAAAGTCTCACTATCACCCACATTCAGGTTTTGCAGAAGGATACACTGCCTGGTTAGCCCGAGGGAGTAAAGTATCACTATCACTCACATTCAGGTGTTGCAGAAGGATACACTGCCTGGTTAATCTGAGGGAGTAGATTCTCACTATCACGCACATTCAGGTGTTGCTAAAGGATACACTGCCTGCTTAGCCTGAGGGAGTAAAGTCTCACTATCACTCACATTCAAGTGTTGCAGAAGGATACACTGCCTGGTTAGCCTGAGGGAGTAAAGTCTCACTATCTCTCTGATTCAAGTGTTGCAGAAGGATACACTGCCTGGTTAGCCTGAGGGAGTAAAGTCTCACTTACACTCACATTCAGGTGTTGCAGATGTATACACTGCCTGGCTCATCTGATGGAGTAAAGTCTCACTAACATTCACATTCAGGTGTTGGAGAAGGATAAAGTTCCTGGTTAGCCTGAGGGAGTAAAGTCTGGCTATCACTGAAATTCAGGTGTTCTGGAAGGATACACTGCCTGGTTAGCCTGAGGGAGTACAGTCTCACTATCACTCACATTCAGGTGTTGCAGAAGTACACACTGCCTGGTTAGCCTGAGGGAGTAAAGTCTCACTATCACTCACATTCAGGTGTTGCTGAAGGATACACTGCCTGGTTAGCCCGAGGGAGTAAAGTCTCACTATCACCCACATTCAGGTTTTGCAGAAGGATACACTGCCTGGTTAGCCCGAGGGAGTAAAGTATCACTATCACTCACATTCAGGTGTTGCAGAAGGATACACTGCCTGGTTAGCCCGAGGGAGTAAAGTCTCACTATCACCCACATTCAGGTTTTGCAGAAGGATACACTGCCTGGTTAGCCCGAGGGAGTAAAGTATCACTATCACTCACATTCAGGTGTTGCAGAAGGATACACTGCCTGGTTAATCTGAGGGAGTAGATTCTCACTATCACGCACATTCAGGTGTTGCTAAAGGATACACTGCCTGCTTAGCCTGAGGGAGTAAAGTCTCACTATCACTCACATTCAAGTGTTGCAGAAGGATACACTGCCTGGTTAGCCTGAGGGAGTAAAGTCTCACTATCTCTCTGATTCAAGTGTTGCAGAAGGATACACTGCCTGGTTAGCCTGAGGGAGTAAAGTCTCACTTACACTCACATTCAGGTGTTGCAGATGTATACACTGCCTGGCTCATCTGATGGAGTAAAGTCTCACTAACATTCACATTCAGGTGTTGGAGAAGGATACAGTTCCTGGTTAGCCTGAGGGAGTAAAGTCTGGCTATCACTGAAATTCAGGTGTTCTGGAAGGATACACTGCCTGGTTAGCCTGAGGGAGTACAGTCTCACTATCACACACATTCAGGTGTTCTGGAAGGATACACTGCCTGGTTAGCCAGAGGGAGTACAGTCTCACTATCAAACACATTCGGGTGTTCTAGAAGGATACACTGGCTGGTTAGTCTGAGGGAGTAAAGTCTATATCACTTGCATTCAGGTGTTCTAGAAGGATACACTGCCTGGTTAGCCTGAGGGAGTAAAGTCTCACTATCACGCACATTCAGGTGTTGCAGAAGTATACACTGCCTGGTTAGCCTGAGGGAGTAAAGTCTCACTATCACTCACATTGAGGTGTTCTAGAAGGATACACTGGGCGGTTAGTATGAGGGAGTAAAGTCTCACTATCACACACATTCTCACTGAGTGGTTAACCTGAGGGAGGAAAGTCTCACTATCACGCACATTCAGGTGTTGCAGGAGTATACACTGCCCGGTTAGCCTTAGGGAGTAAAGTCTCACTATCACTCACATTCAGGTGTTCTAGAAGGATACACTGGCTGGTTAGCATGAGGGAGTAAAGTCTCACTATCACTCACATTCAGGTGTTCTAGAAGGATACACTGGCTGGCTAGTATGAGGGAGTAAAATCTCACTATCACTCACATTCAGGTGTTGCAGAAGTACACGCTGCCTGGTTAGCCTGAGGGAGTAAAGTCTCACTATCACTCACATTCAGGTGTGGCTGAAGGATACACTGCCTGGTTAGCCCGAGGGAGTAAAGTCTCACTATCACCCACATTCAGGTTTTGCAGAAGGATACACTGCCTGGTTAGCCCGAGGGAGTAAAGTATCACTATCACTCACATTCAGGTGTTGCAGAAGGATACACTGCCTGGTTAATCTGAGGGAGTAGATTCTCACTATCACGCACATTCAGGTGTTGCTAAAGGATACACTGCCTGCTTAGCCTGAGGGAGTAAAGTCTCACTATCTCTCACATTCAAGTGTTGCAGAAGGATACACTGCCTGGTTAGCCTGAGGGAGTAAAGTCTCACTATCTCTCTTATTCAATTGTTGCAGAAGGATACACTGCCTGGTTAGCCTGAGGGAGTAAAGTCTCACTTACACTCACATTCAGGTGTTGCAGATGTATACACTGCCTGGCTCATCTGATGGAGTAAAGTCTCACTAACATTCACATTCAGGTGTTGGAGAAGGATACAGTTCCTGGTTAGCCTGAGGGAGTAAAGTCTGGCTATCACTGAAATTCAGGTGTTCTGGAAGGATACACTGCCTGGTTAGCCTGAGGGAGTACAGTCTCACTATCACACACATTCAGGTGTTCTGGAAGGATACACTGCCTGGTTAGCCAGAGGGAGTACAGTCTCACTATCAAACACATTCGGGTGTTCTAGAAGGATACACTGGCTGGTTAGTCTGAGGGAGTAAAGTCTATATCACTTGCATTCAGGTGTTCTAGAAGGATACACTGCCTGGTTAGCCTGAGGGAGTAAAGTCTCACTATTACCCACATTCAGGTGTTGCTGAAGGATACACTGCCTGGTTAGCCTGAGGGAGTAAAGTCTCACTATCACTCACATTCAGGTGTTGCTGAAGGATACACTGCCTGGTTAGCCTGAGGGAGTACAGTCTCACTATCACACACATTCAGGTGTTCTGGAAGGATACACTGCCTGGTTAGCCAGAGGGAGTACAGTCTCACTATCACACACATTCGGGTGTTCTAGAAGGATACACTGGCTGGTTAGTCTGAGGGAGTAAAGTCTATATCACTTGCATTCAGGTGTTCTAGAAGGATACACTGCCTGGTTAGCCCGAGGGAGTAAAGTCTCACTATTACCCACATTCAGGTGTTCATGAAGGATACACTGGCTGGTTAGTTGGAGGGAGTCACATCTCTATCACTCACATTGAGGTGTTCTAGAAGGATACACTGGCTGGCTAGTATGAGGGAGTAAAGTCCCACTATCATGCACATTCACACCGAGTGGTTAACCTGAGGGAGTAAAGTCTCACTATCACGCACATTCAGGTGTTGCAGAAGTATACACTGCCTGGTTAGCCTGAGGGAGTAAAGTCTCACTATCACTCACATTGAGGTGTTCTAGAAGGATACACTGGGCGGTTAGTATGAGGGAGTAAAGTCTCACTATCACACACATTCTCACTGAGTGGTTAACCTTAGGGAGGAAAGTCTCACTATCACGCACATTCAGGTGTTGCAGGAGTATACACTGCCCGGTTAGCCTTAGGGAGTAAAGTCTCACTATCACTCACATTCAGGTGTTCTAGAAGGATACACTGGCTGGTTAGCATGAGGGAGTAAAGTCTCACTATCACTCACATTCAGGTGTTCTAGAAGGATACACTGGCTGGCTAGTATGAGGGAGTAAAATCTCACTATCACTCACATTCAGGTGTTGCAGAAGTACACACTGCCTGGTTAGCCTGAGGGAGTAAAGTCTCACTATCACTCACATTCAGGTGTTGCTGAAGGATACACTGCCTGGTTAGCCCGAGGGAGTAAAGTCTCACTATCACCCACATTCAGGTTTTGCAGAAGGATACACTGCCTGGTTAGCCCGAGGGAGTAAAGTATCACTATCACTCACATTCAGGTGTTGCAGAAGGATACACTGCCTGGTTAATCTGAGGGAGTAGATTCTCACTATCACGCACATTCAGGTGTTGCTAAAGGATACACTGCCTGCTTAGCCTGAGGGAGTAAAGTCTCACTATCACTCACATTCAAGTGTTGCAGAAGGATACACTGCCTGGTTAGCCTGAGGGAGTAAAGTCTCACTATCTCTCTGATTCAAGTGTTGCAGAAGGATACACTGCCTGGTTAGCCTGAGGGAGTAAAGTCTCACTTACACTCACATTCAGGTGTTGCAGATGTATACACTGCCTGGCTCATCTGATGGAGTAAAGTCTCACTAACATTCACATTCAGGTGTTGGAGAAGGATAAAGTTCCTGGTTAGCCTGAGGGAGTAAAGTCTGGCTATCACTGAAATTCAGGTGTTCTGGAAGGATACACTGCCTGGTTAGCCTGAGGGAGTACAGTCTCACTATCACTCACATTCAGGTGTTGCAGAAGTACACACTGCCTGGTTAGCCTGAGGGAGTAAAGTCTCACTATCACTCACATTCAGGTGTTGCTGAAGGATACACTGCCTGGTTAGCCCGAGGGAGTAAAGTCTCACTATCACCCACATTCAGGTTTTGCAGAAGGATACACTGCCTGGTTAGCCCGAGGGAGTAAAGTATCACTATCACTCACATTCAGGTGTTGCAGAAGGATACACTGCCTGGTTAGCCCGAGGGAGTAAAGTCTCACTATCACCCAAATTCAGGTTTTGCAGAAGGATACACTGCCTGGTTAGCCCGAGGGAGTAAAGTATCACTATCACTCACATTCAGGTGTTGCAGAAGGATACACTGCCTGGTTAATCTGAGGGAGTAGATTCTCACTATCACGCACATTCAGGTGTTGCTAAAGGATACACTGCCTGCTTAGCCTGAGGGAGTAAAGTCTCACTATCACTCACATTCAAGTGTTGCAGAAGGATACACTGCCTGGTTAGCCTGAGGGAGTAAAGTCTCACTATCTCTCTGATTCAAGTGTTGCAGAAGGATACACTGCCTGGTTAGCCTGAGGGAGTAAAGTCTCACTTACACTCACATTCAGGTGTTGCAGATGTATACACTGCCTGGCTCATCTGATGGAGTAAAGTCTCACTAACATTCACATTCAGGTGTTGGAGAAGGATACAGTTCCTGGTTAGCCTGAGGGAGTAAAGTCTGGCTATCACTGAAATTCAGGTGTTCTGGAAGGATACACTGCCTGGTTAGCCTGAGGGAGTACAGTCTCACTATCACACACATTCAGGTGTTCTGGAAGGATACACTGCCTGGTTAGCCAGAGGGAGTACAGTCTCACTATCAAACACATTCGGGTGTTCTAGAAGGATACACTGGCTGGTTAGTCTGAGGGAGTAAAGTCTATATCACTTGCATTCAGGTGTTCTAGAAGGATACACTGCCTGGTTAGCCTGAGGGAGTAAAGTCTCACTATCACGCACATTCAGGTGTTGCAGAAGTATACACTGCCTGGTTAGCCTGAGGGAGTAAAGTCTCACTATCACTCACATTGAGGTGTTCTAGAAGGATACACTGGGCGGTTAGTATGAGGGAGTAAAGTCTCACTATCACACACATTCTCACTGAGTGGTTAACCTGAGGGAGGAAAGTCTCACTATCACGCACATTCAGGTATTGCAGGAGTATACACTGCCCGGTTAGCCTTAGGGAGTAAAGTCTCACTATCACTCACATTCAGGTGTTCTAGAAGGATACACTGGCTGGTTAGCATGAGGGAGTAAAGTCTCACTATCACTCACATTCAGGTGTTCTAGAAGGATACACTGGCTGGCTAGTATGAGGGAGTAAAATCTCACTATCACTCACATTCAGGTGTTGCAGAAGTACACGCTGCCTGGTTAGCCTGAGGGAGTAAAGTCTCACTATCACTCACATTCAGGTGTTGCTGAAGGATACACTGCCTGGTTAGCCCGAGGGAGTAAAGTCTCACTATCACCCACATTCAGGTTTTGCAGAAGGATACACTGCCTGGTTAGCCCGAGGGAGTAAAGTATCACTATCACTCACATTCAGGTGTTGCAGAAGGATACACTGCCTGGTTAATCTGAGGGAGTAGATTCTCACTATCACGCACATTCAGGTGTTGCTAAAGGATACACTGCCTGCTTAGCCTGAGGGAGTAAAGTCTCACTATCACTCACATTCAAGTGTTGCAGAAGGATACACTGCCTGGTTAGCCTGAGGGAGTAAAGTCTCACTATCTCTCTTATTCAATTGTTGCAGAAGGATACACTGCCTGGTTAGCCTGAGGGAGTAAAGTCTCACTTACACTCACATTCAGGTGTTGCAGATGTATACACTGCCTGGCTCATCTGATGGAGTAAAGTCTCACTAACATTCACATTCAGGTGTTGGAGAAGGATACAGTTCCTGGTTAGCCTGAGGGAGTAAAGTCTGGCTATCACTGAAATTCAGGTGTTCTGGAAGGATACACTGCCTGGTTAGCCTGAGGGAGTACAGTCTCACTATCACACACATTCAGGTGTTCTGGAAGGATACACTGCCTGGTTAGCCAGAGGGAGTACAGTCTCACTATCAAACACATTCGGGTGTTCTAGAAGGATACACTGGCTGGTTAGTCTGAGGGAGTAAAGTCTATATCACTTGCATTCAGGTGTTCTAGAAGGATACACTGCCTGGTTAGCCTGAGGGAGTAAAGTCTCACTATTACCCACATTCAGGTGTTGCTGAAGGATACACTGCCTGGTTAGCCTGAGGGAGTAAAGTCTCACTATCACTCACATTCAGGTGTTGCTGAAGGATACACTGCCTGGTTAGCCTGAGGGAGTGCAGTCTCACTATCACACACATTCAGGTGTTCTGGAAGGATACACTGCCTGGTTAGCCAGAGGGAGTACAGTCTCACTATCACACACATTCGGGTGTTCTAGAAGGATACACTGGCTGGTTAGTCTGAGGGAGTAAAGTCTATATCACTTGCATTCAGGTGTTCTAGAAGGATACACTGCCTGGTTAGCCCGAGGGAGTAAAGTCTCACTATTACCCACATTCAGGTGTTCATGAAGGATACACTGGCTGGTTAGTTGGAGGGAGTCACATCTCTATCACTCACATTGAGGTGTTCTAGAAGGATACACTGGCTGGCTAGTATGAGGGAGTAAAGTCCCACTATCATGCACATTCACACCGAGTGGTTAACCTGAGGGAGTAAAGTCTCACTATCACGCACATTCAGGTGTTGCAGAAGTATACACTGCCTGGTTAGCCTGAGGGAGTAAAGTCTCACTATCACTCACATTGAGGTGTTCTAGAAGGATACACTGGGCGGTTAGTATGAGGGAGTAAAGTCTCACTATCACACACATTCTCACTGAGTGGTTAACCTTAGGGAGGAAAGTCTCACTATCACGCACATTCAGGTGTTGCAGGAGTATACACTGCCCGGTTAGCCTTAGGGAGTAAAGTCTCACTATCACTCACATTCAGGTGTTCTAGAAGGATACACTGGCTGGTTAGCATGAGGGAGTAAAGTCTCACTATCACTCACATTCAGGTGTTCTAGAAGGATACACTGGCTGGCTAGTATGAGGGAGTAAAATCTCACTATCACTCACATTCAGGTGTTGCAGAAGTACACACTGCCTGGTTAGCCTGAGGGAGTAAAGTCTCACTATCACTCACATTCAGGTGTTGCTGAAGGATACACTGCCTGGTTAGCCCGAGGGAGTAAAGTCTCACTATCGCCCACATTCAGGTTTTGCAGAAGGATACACTGCCTGGTTAGCCCGAGGGAGTAAAGTATCACTATCACTCACATTCAGGTGTTGCAGAAGGATACACTGCCTGGTTAATCTGAGGGAGTAGATTCTCACTATCACGCACATTCAGGTGTTGCTAAAGGATACACTGCCTGCTTAGCCTGAGGGAGTAAAGTCTCACTATCACTCACATTCAAGTGTTGCAGAAGGATACACTGCCTGGTTAGCCTGAGGGAGTAAAGTCTCACTATCTCTCTGATTCAAGTGTTGCAGAAGGATACACTGCCTGGTTAGCCTGAGGGAGTAAAGTCTCACTTACACTCACATTCAGGTGTTGCAGATGTATACACTGCCTGGCTCATCTGATGGAGTAAAGTCTCACTAACATTCACATTCAGGTGTTGGAGAAGGATACAATTCCTGGTTAGCCTGAGGGAGTAAAGTCTGGCTATCACTGAAATTCAGGTGTTCTGGAAGGATACACTGCCTGGTTAGCCTGAGGGAATACAGTCTCACTATCACACACATTCAGGTGTTCTGGAAGGATACACTGCCTGGTTAGCCAGAGGGAGTACAGTCTCACTATCAAACACATTCGGGTGTTCTAGAAGGATACACTGGCTGGTTAGTCTGAGGGAGTAAAGTCTATATCACTTGCATTCAGGTGTTCTAGAAGGATACACTGCCTGGTTAGCCTGAGGGAGTAAAGTCTCACTATCACGCACATTCAGGTGTTGCAGAATTATACACTGCCTGGTTAGCCTGAGGGAGTAAAGTCTCACTTTCACTCACATTGAGGTGTTCTAGAAGGATACACTGGGCGGTTAGTATGAGGGAGTAAAGTCTCACTATCACACACATTCTCACTGAGTGGTTAACCTGAGGGAGGAAAGTCTCACTATCACGCACATTCAGGTGTTGCAGGAGTATACACTGCCCGGTTAGCCTTAGGGAGTAAAGTCTCACTATCACTCACATTCAGGTGTTCTAGAAGGATACACTGGCTGGTTAGCATGAGGGAGTAAAGTCTCACTATCACTCACATTCAGGTGTTCTAGAAGGATACACTGGCTGGCTAGTATGAGGGAGTAAAATCTCACTATCACTCACATTCAGGTGTTGCAGAAGTACACACTGCCTGGTTAGCCTGAGGGAGTAAAGTCTCACTATCACTCACATTCAGGTGTTGCTGAAGGATACACTGCCTGGTTAGCCCGAGGGAGTAAAGTCTCACTATCACCCACATTCAGGTTTTGCAGAAGGATACACTGCCTGGTTAGCCCGAGGGAGTAAAGTATCACTATCACTCACATTCTGGTGTTGCAGAAGGATACACTGCCTGGTTAATCTGAGGGAGTAGATTCTCACTATCACGCACATTCAGGTGTTGCTAAAGGATACACTGCCTGCTTAGCCTGAGGGAGTAAAGTCTCACTATCACTCACATTCAAGTGTTGCAGAAGGATACACTGCCTGGTTAGCCTGAGGGAGTAAAGTCTCACTATCTCTCTTATTCAAGTGTTGCAGAAGGATACACTGCCTGGTTAGCCTGAGGGAGTAAAGTCTCACTTACACTCACATTCAGGTGTTGCAGATGTATACACTGCCTGGCTCATCTGATGGAGTAAAGTCACACTAACATTCACATTCAGGTGTTGGAGAAGGATACATTTCCTGGTTAGCCTGAGGGAGTAAAGTCTGGCTATCACTGAAATTCAGGTGTTCTGGAAGGATACACTGCCTGGTTAGCCTGAGGGAGTACAGTATCACTATCACACACATTCAGGTGTTCTGGAAGGATACACTGCCTGGTTAGCCAGAGGGAGTACAGTCTCACTATCAAACACATTCGGGTGTTCTAGAAGGATACACTGGCTGGTTAGTCTGAGGGAGTAAAGTCTATATCACTTGCATTCAGGTGTTCTAGAAGGATACACTGCCTGGTTAGCCTGAGGGAGTAAAGTCTCACTATTACCCACATTCAGGTGTTCATGAAGGATACACTGGCTGGTTAGTTGGAGGGAGTAACATCTCTATCACTCACATTGAGGTGTTCTAGAAGGATACACTGGCTGGTTAGTATGAGGGAGTAAAGTCCCACTATCATGCAGATTCACACTGAGTGATTAACCTGAGGGAGTAAAGTCTCACTATCACGCACATTCAGGTGTTGCAGAAGTATACACTGCCTGGTTAGCCTGAGGGAGTAAAGTCTCACTATCACTCACATTGAGGTGATCTAGAAGGATACACTGGCTGGTTAGTATGAGGGAGTAAAGTCTCACTATCACACACATTCACACTGAGTGGTTAACCTGAGGGAGGAAAGTCTCACTATCTTGCACATTCAGGTGTTGCAGGAGTATACACTGCCCGGTTAGCCTTAGGGAGTAAAGTCTCACTATCACTCACATTCAGGTGTTCTAGAAGGATACACTGGCTGGTTAGCATGAGGGAGTAAAGTCTCACTATCACTCACATTCAGGTGTTCTAGAAGGATACACTGGCTGGCTAGTATGAGGGAGTAAAGTCTCACTATCACGCACGTTCACACTGCCTGGTTAACCTGAGGAAGTAAAGTCTCACTCTTACACACATTCAGGTGTTGTAGAAGTATACATTACCTGGATAGCATGAGGGAGTAAAGTCTCACTATCACTCACAATCAGGTGTTCTAGAAGGATACACTGGCTGGTTAGCATGAGGGAGTAAAATCTCACTATCACTCACATTCAGGTGTTGCAGAAGTACACACTGCCTGGTTAGCCTGAGGGAGTAAAGTCTCACTATCACTCACATTCAGGTGTTGCAGAAGGATACACTGCCTGGTTAACCTGGGGGAGTAAAGTCTCACTATCACGCACATTGAGGTGTTGTAGAAGTATACACTGCCTGGTTAGCCTGAGGGAGTAAAGTCTCACTATCATGTACATTCAGGTGTTCTAGAAGGATACACTGGCTGGTTAGCATGACGGAGTAAAGTCTCACTATCACTCACATCCAGGTGTTCTAGAAGAGTACACTGGCTGGTTAGCATGAGGGAGTAAAGTCTCACTATCACTCATATTCAGGTGTTCTAGAAGGATACACTGCCTGGTTAGCCTGAGGGAATAAAGTCTCACTATCACCCACATTCAGATGTTGCAGAATGATACATTGCATGGTTAGCCTCAGGTAGTAAAGTCTCACTATCACTCACATTCAGGTGTTGCAGAAGTACACACTGCCTGGTTAGCCTGAAGGAGTAAAGTCTCACTATCACTCACATTCAGGTGTTGCAGAAGGATACACTGGCTGGTTAGCATGAGGGAGTAAAGTCTCACTATCACTCACATTCAGGTGTTCTAGAAGGATACACTGGCTGGTTAGTATGAGGGAGTAAAGTCTCACTATCATGCACATTCACACTGCCTGGTTAACCTGAGGGAGTAAAGTCTCACTCTTACGCGAGGGAGTAAAGTCTCACTCTTACGCACATTCAGGTGTTGTAGAAGTATTTACTGCCTGGATAGCATGAGGGAGTAACGTCTCAGTATCACTCACATTCAGGTGTTCTAGAAGGATACACTGCCTGGTTAGACTGAGGGAATAAAGTCTGACTATCACTCACATTCAGGTGTTGCAGAAAGATACACTGCCTGGTTAGCCTGAGGGAGTAAAGTCTCACTATGAGTTACATTCAGGTGTTGCAGAGGGATACACTGCCTGGTTAGCCTGAGGGAGTAAAGTCTCACTATCACTCACATTCAGATGTTGCAGAAGGATACACTGCCTGGTTAGACTGAGGGAATAAAGTCTGACTATCACTCACATTCAGGTGTTGCAGAAAGATACACTGCCTGGTTAGCCTGAGGGAGTAAAGTCTCACTATCACTCACATTCAGGTGTTGCAGAAGGATACATTGCCTGATTAGCCTGAGGGAGTAAAGTCTCACTATCACTCACATTCAGGTGTTGCAGAAGTACATACTGCCTGGTTAGCCTGAGGGAGTAAAGTCTCACTATCACTCAAATTCAGGTTTTGCAGAAGGATACACTGGCTGGTTAGCATGAGGGAGTAAAGTCTCACTATCACTCACATTCAGGTGTTCTAGAAGGATACACTGGCTGGTTAGCATGGGGAGTACAATCTCACTATCACTCACATTCAGTTTTTGCAGAAGTACACACTGCCTGGTTAGCCTGAGGGAGTAAAGTCTCACTATCACTCACATTCAGGTGTTGCAGAAGGATACACTGCCTGGTTAACCTGGGGGAGTAAAGTCTCACTATCACGCACATTCAGGTGTTGTAGAAGTATACACTGCCTGGTTAGCCTGAGGGAGTAAAGTCTCACTAGCATGTACATTCAGGTGTTGTAGAAGGATACACTGGTTGGTTAGCATGAGGGAGTAAAGTCTCACTATCACTCACATCCAGTGTTCTAGAAGGGTACACTGGCTGGTTAGCACGAGGGAGTAAAGTCTCACTATTACTCACATTCAAGTGGTCTAGAAGGATACACTGCCTGGTTAGCCGGAGGGAATAAAGTCTGACTATCACCCACATTCAGATGTTGCAGAAGGATACATTGCATGGTTAGCCTCAGGTAGTAAAGTCTCACTATCACTCACATTCAGGTGTTGCAGAAGTACACACTGCCTGGTTAGCCTGAAGGAGTAAAGTCTCACTATCACCCACATTCAGGTGTTGCAGAAGGATACCCTGGCTGGTTAGCATGAGGGAGTAAAGTCTCACTATGACTTACATTCAGGTGTTGCAGAAGGATACACTGCCTGGTTAACCTGGGGGAGTAAAGTCTCACTATCACGCACATTGAGGTGTTGTAGAAGTATACACTGCCTGGTTAGCCTGAGGGAGTAAAGTCTAACTATCATGTACATTCAGGTGTTCTAGAAGGATACACTGGCTGGTTAGCATGACGGAGTAAAGTCTCACTATCACTCACATCCAGGTGTTCTAGAAGGGTACACTGGCTGGTTAGCATGAGGGAGTAAAGTCTCACTATCACTCACATTCAGGTGTTCTAGAAGGATACACTGCCTGGTTAGCCTGAGGGAATAAAGTCTCACTTACACCCACATTCAGATGTTGCAGAAGGATACATTGCATGGTTAGCCTCAGGTAGTAAAGTCTCACTATCACTCACATTCAGGTGTTGCAGAAGTACACACTGCCTAGTTAGCCTGAAGAAGTAAAGTCTCACTATCACTCACATTCAGGTGTTGCAGAAGGATACCCTGGCTGGTTAGCATAAGGGAGTAAAGTCTCACTATCACTCACATTCAGGTGTTCTAGAAGGATACACTGGCTGGTTAGTATGAGGGAGTAAAGTCTCACTATCACGCACATTCACACTGCCTGGTTAACCTGAGGGAGTAAAGTCTCACTCTTACGCACATTCAGGTGTTGTAGAAGGATACACTGGCTGGTTAGCATGAGGGAGTAAAGTCTCACTATCACTCACATTCAGGTGTTCTAGAAGGATACACTGGCTGGTTAGTATGAGGGAGTAAAGTCTCACTATCATGCACATTCACACTGCCTGGTTAACCTGAGGGAGTAAAGTCTCACTCTTACGCACATTCAGGTGTTGTAGAAGTATTTACTCCCTGGATAGCATGAGGGAGTAACGTCTCAGTATCACTCACATTCAGGTGTTCTAGAAGGATACACTGCCTGGTTAGACTGAGGGAATAAAGTATGACTATCACTCACATTCAGGTGTTGCAGAAAGAAACACTGCCTGGTTAGCCTGAGGGAGTAAAGTCTCACTATGGGTCACATTCAGGTGTTGCAGAGGGATACACTGCCTGGTTAGCCTGAGGGAGTAAAGTCTCACTATCACTCACATTCAGATGTTGCAGAAGGATACACTGCCTGGTTAGACTGAGGGAATAAAGTCTGACTATCACTCACATTCAGGTGTTGCAGAAAGATACACTGCCTGGTTAGCCTGAGGGAGTAAAGTCTCACTATCACTCACATTCAGGTGTTGCAGAAGGATACATTGCCTGATTAGCCTGAGGGAGTAAAGTCTCACTATCACTCACATTCAGGTGTTGCAGAAGTACATACTGCCTGGTTAGCCTGAGGGAGTAAAGTCTCACTATCACTCACATTCAGGTTTTGCAGAAGGATACACTGGCTGGTTAGCATGAGGGAGTAAAGTCTCACTATCACTCACATTCAGGTGTTCTAGAAGGATACACTGGCTGGTTAGTATGAGGGAGTAAAGTCTCACTATCACGCACATTCACACTGCCTGGTTAACCTGAGGGAGTAAAGGCTCACTCTTACGCACATCCAGGTGTTGTAGAAGTATACACTGCCTGGATAGCATGAGGGAGTAACATCTCATATCACTCACATGCAGGTTTTCTAGAAGGATACACTGGCTGGTTAGCATGAGGGAGTAAAGTCTCACTATCATTCACATTCAGGTGTTCTAGAAGGATACACTGGCTGGTTAGCATGGGGAGTACAATCTCACTATCACTCACATTCAGATTTTGCAGAAGTACACACTGCCTGGTTAGCCTGAGGGAGTAAAGTCTCACTATCACTCACATTCAGGTGTTGCAGAAGGATAAACTTCCTAGTTAACCTGGGGGAGTAAAGTCTCACTATCACGCACATTCAGGTGTTGTAGAAGTATACACTGCCGGTTAGCCTGAGGGAGTAAAGTCTCACTAGCATGTACATTCAGGTGTTGTAGAAGGATACACTGGTTGCTTAGCATGAGGGAGTAAAGTCTCACTATCACTCACATCCAGTGTTCTAGAAGGGTACACTGGCTGGTTAGCACGAGGGAGTAAAGTCTCACTATTACTCACATTCAAGTGGTCTAGAAGGATACACTGCCTGGTTAGCCTGAGGGAATAAAGTCTGACTATCACCCACATTCAGATGTTGTAGAAGGATACATTGCATGGTTAGCCTCAGGTAGTAAAGTCTCACTATCACTCACATTCAGGTGTTGAAGAAGTACACACTGCCTGGTTAGCCTGAAGGAGTAAAGTCTCACTATCACTCACATTCAGGTGTTGCGGAAGGATACCCTGGCTGGTTAGCATGAGGGAGTAAAGTCTCACTATGACTCACATCCAGGTGTTGCAGAAGGATACACTGCCTGGTTAACCTGGGGGAGTAAAGTCTCACTATCACGCACATTGAGGTGTTGTAGAAGTATACACTGCCTGGTTAGCCTGAGGGAGTAAAGTCTCACTATCACTCACATTCAGGTTTTGCAGAAGGATACACTGGCTGGTTAGCATGAGGGAGTAAAGTCTCACTATCACTCACATTCAGGTGTTCTAGAAGGATACACTGGCTGGTTAGTATGAGGGAGTAAAGTCTCACTATCACGCACATTCACACTGCCTGGTTAACCTGAGGGAGTAAAGGCTCACTCTTACGCACATTCAGGTGTTGTAGAAGTATACACTGCCTGGATAGCATGAGGGAGTAACATCTCATATCACTCACATGCAGGTTTTCTAGAAGGATACACTGGCTGGTTAGCATGAGGGAGTAAAGTCTCAATATGATTCACATTCAGGTGTTCTAGAAGGATACACTGGCTGGTTAGCATGGGGAGTACAATCTCACTATCACTCACATTCAGATTTTGCAGAAGTACACACTGCCTGGTTAGACTGAGGGAGTAAAGTCTCACTATCACTCACATTCAGGTGTTGCAGAAGGATACACTTCCTGGTTAACCTGGGGGAGTAAAGTCTCACTATCACGCACATTCAGGTGTTGTAGAAGTATACACTGCCGGTTAGCCTGAGGGAGTAAAGTCTCACTAGCATGTACATTCAGGTGTTGTAGAAGGATACACTGGTTGCTTAGCATGAGGGAGTAAAGTCTCACTATCACTCACATCCAGTGTTCTAGAAGGGTACACTGGCTGGTTAGCACGAGGGAGTAAAGTCTCACTATTACTCACATTCAAGTGGTCTAGAAGGATACACTGCCTGGTTAGCCTGAGGGAATAAAGTCTGACTATCACCCACATTCAGATGTTGTAGAAGGATACATTGCATGGTTAGCCTCAGGTAGTAAAGTCTCACTATGACTTACATTCAGGTGTTGCAGAAGGATACACTGCCTGGTTAACCTGGGGGAGTAAAGTCTCACTATCACGCACATTGAGGTGTTGTAGAAGTATACACTGCCTGGTTAGCCTGAGGGAGTAAAGTCTAACTATCATGTACATTCAGGTGTTCTAGAAGGATACACTGGCTGGTTAGCATGACGGAGTAAAGTCTCACTATCACTCACATCCAGGTGTTCTAGAAGGGTACACTGGCTGGTTAGCATGAGGGAGTAAAGTCTCACTATCACTCACATTCAGGTGTTCTAGAAGGATACACTGCCTGGTTAGCCTGAGGGAATAAAGTCTCACTTACACCCACATTCAGATGTTGCAGAAGGATACATTGCATGGTTAGCCTCAGGTAGTAAAGTCTCACTATCACTCACATTCAGGTGTTGCAGAAGTACACACTGCCTAGTTAGCCTGAAGAAGTAAAGTCTCACTATCACTCACATTCAGGTGTTGCAGAAGGATACCCTGGCTGGTTAGCATAAGGGAGTAAAGTCTCACTATCACTCACATTCAGGTGTTCTAGAAGGATACACTGGCTGGTTAGTATGAGGGAGTAAAGTCTCACTATCACGCACATTCACACTGCCTGGTTAACCTGAGGGAGTAAAGTCTCACTCTTACGCACATTCAGGTGTTGTAGAAGGATACACTGGCTGGTTAGCATGAGGGAGTAAAGTCTCACTATCACTCACATTCAGGTGTTCTAGAAGGATACACTGGCTGGTTAGTATGAGGGAGTAAAGTCTCACTATCATGCACATTCACACTGCCTGGTTAACCTGAGGGAGTAAAGTCTCACTCTTACGCACATTCAGGTGTTGTAGAAGTATTTACTCCCTGGATAGCATGAGGGAGTAACGTCTCAGTATCACTCACATTCAGGTGTTCTAGAAGGATACACTGCCTGGTTAGACTGAGGGAATAAAGTATGACTATCACTCACATTCAGGTGTTGCAGAAAGAAACACTGCCTGGTTAGCCTGAGGGAGTAAAGTCTCACTATGGGTCACATTCAGGTGTTGCAGAGGGATACACTGCCTGGTTAGCCTGAGGAAGTAAAGTCTCACTATCACTCACATTCAGATGTTGCAGAAGGATACACTGCCTGGTTAGACTGAGGGAATAAAGTCTGACTATCACTCACATTCAGGTGTTGCAGAAAGATACACTGCCTGGTTAGCCTGAGGGAGTAAAGTCTCACTATCACTCACATTCAGGTGTTGCAGAAGGATACATTGCCTGATTAGCCTGAGGGAGTAAAGTCTCACTATCACTCACATTCAGGTGTTGCAGAAGTACATACTGCCTGGTTAGCCTGAGGGAGTAAAGTCTCACTATCACTCACATTCAGGTTTTGCAGAAGGATACACTGGCTGGTTAGCATGAGGGAGTAAAGTCTCACTATCACTCACATTCAGGTGTTCTAGAAGGATACACTGGCTGGTTAGTATGAGGGAGTAAAGTCTCACTATCACGCACATTCACACTGCCTGGTTAACCTGAGGGAGTAAAGGCTCACTCTTACGCACATCCAGGTGTTGTAGAAGTATACACTGCCTGGATAGCATGAGGGAGTAACATCTCATATCACTCACATGCAGGTTTTCTAGAAGGATACACTGGCTGGTTAGCATGAGGGAGTAAAGTCTCACTATCATTCACATTCAGGTGTTCTAGAAGGATACACTGGCTGGTTAGCATGGGGAGTACAATCTCACTATCACTCACATTCAGATTTTGCAGAAGTACACACTGCCTGGTTAGCCTGAGGGAGTAAAGTCTCACTATCACTCACATTCAGGTGTTGCAGAAGGATAAACTTCCTAGTTAACCTGGGGGAGTAAAGTCTCACTATCACGCACATTCAGGTGTTGTAGAAGTATACACTGCCGGTTAGCCTGAGGGAGTAAAGTCTCACTAGCATGTACATTCAGGTGTTGTAGAAGGATACACTGGTTGCTTAGCATGAGGGAGTAAAGTCTCACTATCACTCACATCCAGTGTTCTAGAAGGGTACACTGGCTGGTTAGCACGAGGGAGTAAAGTCTCACTATTACTCACATTCAAGTGGTCTAGAAGGATACACTGCCTGGTTAGCCTGAGGGAATAAAGTCTGACTATCACCCACATTCAGATGTTGTAGAAGGATACATTGCATGGTTAGCCTCAGGTAGTAAAGTCTCACTATCACTCACATTCAGGTGTTGAAGAAGTACACACTGCCTGGTTAGCCTGAAGGAGTAAAGTCTCACTATCACTCACATTCAGGTGTTGCGGAAGGATACCCTGGCTGGTTAGCATGAGGGAGTAAAGTCTCACTATGACTCACATCCAGGTGTTGCAGAAGGATACACTGCCTGGTTAACCTGGGGGAGTAAAGTCTCACTATCACGCACATTGAGGTGTTGTAGAAGTATACACTGCCTGGTTAGCCTGAGGGAGTAAAGTCTCACTATCACTCACATTCAGGTTTTGCAGAAGGATACACTGGCTGGTTAGCATGAGGGAGTAAAGTCTCACTATCACTCACATTCAGGTGTTCTAGAAGGATACACTGGCTGGTTAGTATGAGGGAGTAAAGTCTCACTATCACGCACATTCACACTGCCTGGTTAACCTGAGGGAGTAAAGGCTCACTCTTACGCACATTCAGGTGTTGTAGAAGTATACACTGCCTGGATAGCATGAGGGAGTAACATCTCATATCACTCACATGCAGGTTTTCTAGAAGGATACACTGGCTGGTTAGCATGAGGGAGTAAAGTCTCACTATGATTCACATTCAGGTGTTCTAGAAGGATACACTGGCTGGTTAGCATGGGGAGTACAATCTCACTATCACTCACATTCAGATTTTGCAGAAGTACACACTGCCTGGTTAGACTGAGGGAGTAAAGTCTCACTATCACTCACATTCAGGTGTTGCAGAAGGATACACTTCCTGGTTAACCTGGGGGAGTAAAGTCTCACTATCACGCACATTCAGGTGTTGTAGAAGTATACACTGCCGGTTAGCCTGAGGGAGTAAAGTCTCACTAGCATGTACATTCAGGTGTTGTAGAAGGATACACTGGTTGCTTAGCATGAGGGAGTAAAGTCTCACTATCACTCACATCCAGTGTTCTAGAAGGGTACACTGGCTGGTTAGCACGAGGGAGTAAAGTCTCACTATTACTCACATTCAAGTGGTCTAGAAGGATACACTGCCTGGTTAGCCTGAGGGAATAAAGTCTGACTATCACCCACATTCAGATGTTGTAGAAGGATACATTGCATGGTTAGCCTCAGGTAGTAAAGTCTCACTATCACTCACATTCAGGTGTTGAAGAAGTACACACTGCCTGGTTAGCCTGAAGGAGTAAAGTCTCACTATCACTCACATTCAGGTGTTGCAGAAGGATACCCTGGCTGGTTAGCATGAGGGAGTAAAGTCTCACTATGACTCACATCCAGGTGTTGCAGAAGGATACACTGCCTGGTTAACCTGGGGGAGTAAAGTCTCACTATCACGCACATTGAGGTGTTGTAGAAGTATACACTGCCTGGTTAGCCTGAGGGAGTAAAGTCTCACTATCATGTACATTCAGGTGTTCTAGAAGGATACACTGGCTGGTTAGCATGACAGAGTAAAGTCTCACTATCACTCACATCCAGGTGTTCTAGAAGGGTACACTGGCTGGTTAGCATGAGGGAGTAAAGTCTCACTATCACTCACATTCAGGTGTTCTAGAAGGATACACTGCCTGGTTAGCCTGAGAGAATAAAGTCTCACTATCACCCACATTCAGATGTTGCAGAAGGATACATTGCATGGTTAGCCTCAGGTAGTAAAGTCTCACTATCACTCACATTCAGGTGTTGCAGAAGTACACACTGCCTGGTTAGCCTGAAGGAGTAAAGTCTCACTATCACTCACATTCAGGTGTTGCAGAAGGATACCCTGGCTGGTTAGCATGAGGGAGTAAAGTCTCACTATCACTCACATTCAGGTTTTCTAGAAGGATACACTGGCTGGTTAGTATGAGGGAGTAAAGTCTCACTATCATGCACATCCACACTGCCTGGTTAACCTGAGGGAGTACAGTCTCACTCTTACGCACATTCAGGTGTTGTAAAAGTATTTACTGCCTGGATAGCATGAGGGAGTAAAGTCTCAGTATCACTCACATTCAGGTGTTCTAGAAGGATACACTGCCTGGTTAGACTGAGGGAGTAAAGTCTGACTATCACTCACATTCAGGTGTTGCAGAAAGATACACTGCCTGGTTAGCCTGAGGGAGTAAAGTCTCACTATGAGTCACAATCAGATGTTGCAGAAGGATACACCGCCTGGTTAGACTGAGGGAATAAAGTCTGACTATCACTCACATTCAGGTGTTGCAGAAAGATACACTGCCTGGTTAGCCTGAGGGAGTAAAGTCTCACTATGACTCACATTCAGGTGTTGCAGGGGGATACACTGCCTGGTTAGCCTGAGGGAGTAAAGTCTCACTATCACTCACATTCAGATGTTGCAGAAGGATACACTGCTGGTTAGACTGAGGGAATAAAGTCTGACTATCACTCACATTCAGGTGCTGCAGAAAGATACACTGCCTGGTTAGCCTGAGGGAGTAAAGTCTCACTATCACTCACATTCAGGTGTTGCAGAAGGATACATTGCCTGGTTAGCCTGAGGGAGTAAAGTCTAACTATCACTCACATTCAGGTGTTGCAGAAGAACATACTGCCTGGTTAGCCTGAGGGAGTAAAGTCTCACTTTCACTCACATTCAGGTGTTGCAGAAGGATACACTGGCTGGTTAGCATGAGGGAGTAAAGTCTCACTATCACTCACATTCAGGTGTTCTAGAAGGATACACTGGCTGGTTAGTATGAGGGAGTAAAGTCTCACTATCACGAACATCCACACTGCCTGGTTAACCTGAGGGAGTAAAGTCTCACTCTTACGCACATTCAGGTGTTGTAGAAGTATACACTGCCTGGATAGCATGAGGGAGTAACGTCTCACTATCACTTACATGCAGGTTTTCTAGAAGGATACACTGGCTGGTTAGCATGAGGGAGTAAAGTCTCACTATCATTCACATTCAGGTGTTCTAGAAGGATACACTGGCTGGTTAGCATGGGGGAGTACAATCTCACTATCACTCACATTAAGATGTTGCAGAAGTACACACTGCCTGGTTAGCCTGAGGGAGTAAAGTCTCACTATCACTCACATTCAGGTGTTGCAGAAGGATACACTGCCTGGTTAACCTGGGGGAGTAAAGTCTCACTATCACGCACATTCAGGTGTTGTAGAAGTATTGTCACGATGCCCGCTCCTGGGGAGCCGGCTCTGGCCCTGCGTCCCCGAAAGTGGACATCACGTCCACGGGGAAGGTCCCAGCAACCCCTTATAGGGGCCCTTTGGACAGCGTCCTGGCGCCTATGGCGCCAGGCTCATAGAAAACGTCAGTCCTGGCGCCATAGGCGCCAGGCTCATTATGAAAGTGTTTGGGTGCACTTACCTGATGCAGACCATGCTGCAGAACCCCGGCCTCCTTGAGGCCTGAAAGGAACTACTTTACCTGTGGGACTCATTTATCACCCGGGCGTGGTCGGGGAAGGATACATACCTGATTGGAGGAAGGACACATTCTAGGAACTTCTTCCAAGGCTATTTAAACCACACCCGATCAGCCACACGTGCTTCGCGTTGTTCTGCATCTAGCAGCTGGACGCTCACCGTGTCTGCTCCTGCATCCTGACTTCTGCCACGCCTGCCAGCATCCTGAATCACCTGCAAAGGAAGGGAACAAGAGAACAGAAGAAGGAAAAGGCCTTACCTGCTAAATCTGCATCCCAGAGACATTTCGCCGACGATCCTGAAAAGGAAGACATTTATTTTTAAAAGCACATCACATCGATCGCTGCAGCGCCTCATTCTACTCATCTTACAGGGCGCTTCCATGTTCTGCAGCGACCATCCGGATTCACAGTCGCGCCCCAGCGCCTAGGGAGAAAAAGACAATAACGAAGGTGAGAGAAAGAAGGGAAAAGGGAAGCTAAATCTCCATGTTAAGACTTACCTGCTGGGTCATTCCCTTTTCGTTTCGGGTTCGCGCCGCATCCAGGCATTTTCGGACCCCGGCCCCTAAGGGGAAAAAGACATCAGCGTTAATGAGCGAATGAAAAGACATTACCAAGACGCTCATTAAAGACTTACCTGATTTCCACAAGGATTTCACCTCTCATCTCGGGTCGGTGCCTGCTCCCCGGCATTCCGTACCCCGGCCCCTATGGGGAAAAAGACACTAGCATTAGAACATTAATGCATGGACACAAGGGGAACCACTTATCAAAAACTTACCTGGAAGCCAAGCAAGTTTGGTTCTCACCAATCCGAAAATCCAGTGAAGTAACTGGATACCAACGCGCCCCCGCATCTGAAACCACCAATCCGAAAATCCAGTGAAGTAACTGGATACCAACGCGCCCCTGCATCAGCAGTCACTATGACTCACATTCAGGTGTTGCAGAAGGATACACTGCCTGGTTAGCATGAGGGAGTAAAGTCTCACTATCACTCACATTCAGATGTTGCAGAAGGATACATTGCCTGATTAGCCTGAGGGAGTAAAGGCTTACTATCACTCACATTCAGGTTTGCAAAAGGATACACTGCCTGGTTAGCCCGAGGGAGTAAAAGTCTCATTATCACTCACATTCAGGTGTTGCAGAAGGATGCACTGCCTGGTTAGCCTGAGGGAGTAAAGTCTCACTATCACTCACATTCAGGTGTTGCAGAAGGATACACTGCCTGATTAATCTGAGGGAGTAAAGTCTCACTATCACACACATTCAGGTGTTGCAGAAGGATACACTGCCTGCTTAGCCTGAGGGAGTAAAGTCTCACTAGCATGTACATTCAGGTGTTCTAGAAGGATACACTGGCCGGTTAGCACGAGGGAGTAAAGTCTCACTATCACTCACATTCAGGTGGTCTAGAAGGATACACTGCCTGGTTAGCCTGAGGGAATAAAGTCTGACTATCACTCACATTCAGGTGTTGCAGAAGGATACACTGCCTGGTTAGCCTGAGGGAGTAAAGTCTCACTATGACTCACATTCAGGTGTTGCAGAAGGATACACTGCCTGGTTAGCCCGAGGGAGTAAAGTCTCACTATCACTCACATTCAGATGTTGCAGAAGGATACATTGCTTGATTAGCCTGATGGAGTAAAGGCTCACTATCACTCACATTCAGGTTTGCAAAAGGATACACTGCCTGGTTAGCCCGAGGGAGTAAAGTCTCACTATCACTCACATTCGGGTGTTGCAGAAGGATACATTGCCTGGTTAGCCTGAGGGAATAAAGTCTCACTATCACTCACATTCAGGTGTTGCAGAAGTACACAATGCCTGGTTAGCCTGAGGGAGTAAAGTCTCACTATCACTCACATTCAGGTGTTGTAGAAGGATACACTGCCTGGTTAGCCTGAGGGAATAAAGTCTCACTATCACTCACATTCAGGTGTTGCAGAAGTACACACTGCCTGGTTAGCCTGAGGGAGTAACGTCTCACTATCACTCAAATTCAGGTGTTGCAGAAGGATACACTGCCTAGTTAGCCCGAGGGACTAAAGTCTCACTATCACACACATTCGGGTGTTGCAGAAGGATACACTGCCTGGTTAGCCCGAGGGAGTAAAGTCTCACTATCACTCACATTCGGGTGTTGCAGAAGGATACATTGCCTGGTTAGCCTGAGGGAATAAAGTCTCACTATCACTCACATTCAGGTATTGCAGAAGTACACACTGCCTGGTTAGCCTGAGGGAGTAAAGTCTCATTATCACTCACAGTCAGGTGTTGCAGAAGGATACACTGCCTGGTTAGCCTGATGGAGTAAAGTCTCACTATCACTCACATTCAGGTGTTGCAGAATGATACACTGCCTGGTTAGCCTGAGGGAGTAAAGTCTCACTATCACTCACATTCAGGTGTTGCAGAAGGATATATTGCCTGGTTAGCCCGAGGGAGTAAAGTATCACTATCACTCACATTCAGGTGTTGCAGAAGGATACACTGCCGGGTTAGCCTGAGGGAGTAAAGTCTCACTATCACTCACATTCAGGTGTTGCAGAAGGATACACTGCCTGATTAATCTGAGGGAGTAAAGTCTCACTATCACACACATTCAGGTGTTGCAGAAAGATACACTGCCTGCTTGGCCTGAGAGAGTAAAGTCTCAATATCACTCACATTCAGGTGTTGCAGAAGGATACACTGCCTGGTTAGCCTGAGGGAGTAAAGTCTCACTATCTCTCACATGCAGGTGTTGCAGAAGGATACACTACCTGGTTAACCAAGGGAGTAAAGTCTCACTAACACTCACATTCAGGTGTTGCAGAAGCATACACTGCCTGGTTAACCTGATGCAGTAAGGTCGCACTAACACTCACATTCAGGTGTTGCAGAAGGCTACACTGCCTGGTTAACCTGAGGGAGTAAAGTCTCACTATCGCTCACATTGAGGTGTTCCAGAAGGATACACTGCCTGATTAGCCTGAGGGAGTAAAGTATGACTATCACTCACATTCAGGTGTTCTAGAATGATACACTGGCTGGTTAGTATGAGGGAGTAAAGTCTTACTATCATGCACATTCACACTGAGTGGTTAACCTGAGGGAGTAAAGGCTCACTATCACGCACATTCAAGTGTTGCAGAAGTATACACTGCCTGGTTAGCCTGAGGGAGTAAAGTCTCACTATCACTCACATTGAGGTGTTCTAGAAGGATGCACTGGCTGGTTAGTCTGAGGGAGTAAAGTCTCTATCACTCGCATTCAGGTGTTCTAGAAGGATACACTGCCTTGTTCGCCCGAGGGAGTAAAGTCTCACTATTACCCACATTCAGGTGTTCATGAAGGATACACTGGCTGGTTAGTCTGAGGGAGTAACGTTTCTATCACTCACATTGCGGTGTTCTAGAAGGATACACTGGGTGGTTAGTATGAGGGAGTAAAGTCTCACTATCATGCACATTCACACTGAGTGGTTAACCTGAGGGAGTAAAGGCTCACTATCACGCACATTCAGGTGTTGCAGAAGTATACACTGCCTGGTTAGCCTGAGGGAGTAAAGTCTCACTATCACTCACATTCAGGTGTTCTAGAAGGATACACTGGCTGGTTAGTCTGAGGGAGTAAAGTCTCTATCACTTGCATTCAGGTGTTCTAGAAGGATACACTGCCTTGTTCGCCCGAGGGAGTAAAGTCTCACTATTACCCACATTCAGGTGTTCATGAAGGATACACTGGCTGGCTAGTCTGAGGGAGTAACGTTTCTATCACTCACATTGCGGTGTTCTAGAAGGATACACTGGCTGGTTAGTATGAGGGAGTAAAGTCTCACTATCATGCACATTCACACTGAGTGGTTAACCTGAGGGAGTAAAGGCTCACTATCACGCACATTCAAGTGTTGCAGAAGTATACACTGCCTGGTTAGCCTGAGGGAGTAAAGTCTCACTATCACTCACATTGAGGTGTTCTAGAAGGATGCACTGGCTGGTTAGTCTGAGGGAGTAAAGTCTCTATCACTCGCATTCAGGTGTTCTAGAAGGATACACTGCCTTGTTCGCCCGAGGGAGTAAAGTCTCACTATTACCCACATTCAGGTGTTCATGAAGGATACCCTGGCTGGTTAGTCTGAGGGAGTAACGTTTCTATCACTCACATTGCGGTGTTCTAGAAGGATACACTGGGTGGTTAGTATGAGGGAGTAAAGTCTCACTATCATGCACATTCACACTGAGTGGTTAACCTGAGGGAGTAAAGGCTCACTATCATGCACATTCAGGTGTTGCAGAAGTATACACTGCCTGGTTAGCATGAGGGAGTAAAGTCTCACTATCACTCAAATTCAGGTGTTGCAGGAGGATACACTGCCTAGTTAGCCCGAGGGACTAAAGTCTCACTATCACTCACATTCGGGTGTTGCAGAAGGATACACTGCCTGGTTAGCCCGAGGGAGTAAAGTCTCACTATCACTCACATTCGGGTGTTGCAGAAGGATACATTGCCTGGTTAGCCTGAGGGAATAAAGTCTCACTATCACTCACATTCAGGTGTTGCAGAAGTACACACTGCCTGGTTAACCTGAGGGAGTAACGTCTCACTATCACTCAAATTCAGGTGTTGTAGAAGGATACATTGCCTGGTTAGCCTGAGGGGGTAATGTCTCACTATCACTCACATTCAGGTGTTGCAGAAGGATACACTGCCTGGTTAGCCTGAGGGAGTAAAGTCTCATTATCACTCACAGTCAGGTGTTGCAGAATGATACACTGCCTGGTTAGCCTGAGGGAGTAAAGTCTCACTATCACTCACATTCAGGTGTTGCAGAAGGATATATTGCCTGGTTAGCCCGAGGGAGTAAAGTATCACTATCACTCACATTCAGGTGTTGCAGAAGGATACACTGCCTGGTTAGCCTGAGGGAGTAAAGTCTCACTATCACTCACATTCAGGTGTTGCAGAAGGATACACTGCCTGATTAATCTGAGGGAGTAAAGTCTCACTATCACACACATTCAGGTGTTGCAGAAGGATACACTGCCTGCTTGGCCTGAGAGAGTAAAGTCTCAATATCACTCACATTCAGGTGTTGCAGAAGGATACACTGCCTGGTTAGCCTGAGGAAGTAAAGTCTCACTATCTCTCACATGCAGGTGTTGCAGAAGGATACACTACCTGGTTAACCAAGGGAGTAAAGTCTCACTAACACTCACATTCAGGTGTTGCAGAAGCATACACTGCCTGGTTAACCTGATGCAGTAAGGTCGCACTAACACTCACATTCAGGTGTTGCAGAAGGCTACACTGCCTGGTTAACCTGAGGGAGTAAAGTCTCACTATCGCTCACATTGAGGTGTTCCAGAAGGATACACTGCCTGATTAGCCTGAGGGAGTAAAGTATGACTATCACTCACATTCAGGTGTTCTAGAATGATACACTGGCTGGTTAGTATGAGGGAGTAAAGTCTTACTATCATGCACATTCACACTGAGTGGTTAACCTGAGGGAGTAAAGGCTCACTATCACGCACATTCAAGTGTTGCAGAAGTATACACTGCCTGGTTAGCCTGAGGGAGTAAAGTCTCACTATCACTCACATTGAGGTGTTCTAGAAGGATGCACTGGCTGGTTAGTCTGAGGGAGTAAAGTCTCTATCACTCGCATTCAGGTGTTCTAGAAGGATACACTGGCTGGTTAGTCTGAGGGAGTAAAGTCTCTATCACTTGCATTCAGGTGTTCTAGAAGGATACACTGCCTTGTTCGCCCGAGGGAGTAAAGTCTCACTATTACCCACATTCAGGTGTTCATGAAGGATACACTGGCTGGCTAGTCTGAGGGAGTAACGTTTCTATCACTCACATTGCGGTGTTCTAGAAGGATACACTGGCTGGTTAGTATGAGGGAGTAAAGTCTCACTATCATGCACATTCACACTGAGTGGTTAACCTGAGGGAGTAAAGGCTCACTATCACGCACATTCAAGTGTTGCAGAAGTATACACTGCCTGGTTAGCCTGAGGGAGTAAAGTCTCACTATCACTCACATTGAGGTGTTCTAGAAGGATGCACTGGCTGGTTAGTCTGAGGGAGTAAAGTCTCTATCACTCGCATTCAGGTGTTCTAGAAGGATACACTGCCTTGTTCGCCCGAGGGAGTAAAGTCTCACTATTACCCACATTCAGGTGTTCATGAAGGATACCCTGGCTGGTTAGTCTGAGGGAGTAACGTTTCTATCACTCACATTGCGGTGTTCTAGAAGGATACACTGGGTGGTTAGTATGAGGGAGTAAAGTCTCACTATCATGCACATTCACACTGAGTGGTTAACCTGAGGGAGGAAAGTCTCACTATCACGCACATTCAGGTGTTGCAGGAGTATACACTGCCCGGTTAGCCTTAGGGAGTAAAGTCTCACTATCACTCACATTCAGGTGTTCTAGAAGGATACACTGGCTGGTTAGCATGAGGGAGTAAAGTCTCACTATCACTCACATTCAGGTGTTCTAGAAGGATACACTGGCTGGCTAGTATGAGGGAGTAAAATCTCACTATCACTCACATTCAGGTGTTGCAGAAGTACACACTGCCTGGTTAGCCTGAGGGAGTAAAGTCTCACTATCACTCACATTCAGGTGTTGCTGAAGGATACACTGCCTGGTTAGCCCGAGGGAGTAAAGTCTCACTATCACCCACATTCAGGTTTTGCAGAAGGATACACTGCCTGGTTAGCCCGAGGGAGTAAAGTATCACTATCACTCACATTCAGGTGTTGCAGAAGGATACACTGCCTGGTTAATCTGAGGGAGTAGATTCTCACTATCACGCACATTCAGGTGTTGCTAAAGGATACACTGCCTGCTTAGCCTGAGGGAGTAAAGTCTCACTATCACTCACATTCAAGTGTTGCAGAAGGATACACTGCCTGGTTAGCCTGAGGGAGTAAAGTCTCACTATCTCTCTGATTCAAGTGTTGCAGAAGGATACACTGCCTGGTTAGCCTGAGGGAGTAAAGTCTCACTTACACTCACATTCAGGTGTTGCAGATGTATACACTGCCTGGCTCATCTGATGGAGTAAAGTCTCACTAACATTCACATTCAGGTGTTGGAGAAGGATAAAGTTCCTGGTTAGCCTGAGGGAGTAAAGTCTGGCTATCACTGAAATTCAGGTGTTCTGGAAGGATACACTGCCTGGTTAGCCTGAGGGAGTACAGTCTCACTATCACTCACATTCAGGTGTTGCAGAAGTACACACTGCCTGGTTAGCCTGAGGGAGTAAAGTCTCACTATCACTCACATTCAGGTGTTGCTGAAGGATACACTGCCTGGTTAGCCCGAGGGAGTAAAGTCTCACTATCACCCACATTCAGGTTTTGCAGAAGGATACACTGCCTGGTTAGCCCGAGGGAGTAAAGTATCACTATCACTCACATTCAGGTGTTGCAGAAGGATACACTGCCTGGTTAGCCCGAGGGAGTAAAGTCTCACTATCACCCAAATTCAGGTTTTGCAGAAGGATACACTGCCTGGTTAGCCCGAGGGAGTAAAGTATCACTATCACTCACATTCAGGTGTTGCAGAAGGATACACTGCCTGGTTAATCTGAGGGAGTAGATTCTCACTATCACGCACATTCAGGTGTTGCTAAAGGATACACTGCCTGCTTAGCCTGAGGGAGTAAAGTCTCACTATCACTCACATTCAAGTGTTGCAGAAGGATACACTGCCTGGTTAGCCTGAGGGAGTAAAGTCTCACTATCTCTCTGATTCAAGTGTTGCAGAAGGATACACTGCCTGGTTAGCCTGAGGGAGTAAAGTCTCACTTACACTCACATTCAGGTGTTGCAGATGTATACACTGCCTGGCTCATCTGATGGAGTAAAGTCTCACTAACATTCACATTCAGGTGTTGGAGAAGGATACAGTTCCTGGTTAGCCTGAGGGAGTAAAGTCTGGCTATCACTGAAATTCAGGTGTTCTGGAAGGATACACTGCCTGGTTAGCCTGAGGGAGTACAGTCTCACTATCACACACATTCAGGTGTTCTGGAAGGATACACTGCCTGGTTAGCCAGAGGGAGTACAGTCTCACTATCAAACACATTCGGGTGTTCTAGAAGGATACACTGGCTGGTTAGTCTGAGGGAGTAAAGTCTATATCACTTGCATTCAGGTGTTCTAGAAGGATACACTGCCTGGTTAGCCTGAGGGAGTAAAGTCTCACTATCACGCACATTCAGGTGTTGCAGAAGTATACACTGCCTGGTTAGCCTGAGGGAGTAAAGTCTCACTATCACTCACATTGAGGTGTTCTAGAAGGATACACTGGGCGGTTAGTATGAGGGAGTAAAGTCTCACTATCACACACATTCTCACTGAGTGGTTAACCTGAGGGAGGAAAGTCTCACTATCACGCACATTCAGGTATTGCAGGAGTATACACTGCCCGGTTAGCCTTAGGGAGTAAAGTCTCACTATCACTCACATTCAGGTGTTCTAGAAGGATACACTGGCTGGTTAGCATGAGGGAGTAAAGTCTCACTATCACTCACATTCAGGTGTTCTAGAAGGATACACTGGCTGGCTAGTATGAGGGAGTAAAATCTCACTATCACTCACATTCAGGTGTTGCAGAAGTACACGCTGCCTGGTTAGCCTGAGGGAGTAAAGTCTCACTATCACTCACATTCAGGTGTTGCTGAAGGATACACTGCCTGGTTAGCCCGAGGGAGTAAAGTCTCACTATCACCCACATTCAGGTTTTGCAGAAGGATACACTGCCTGGTTAGCCCGAGGGAGTAAAGTATCACTATCACTCACATTCAGGTGTTGCAGAAGGATACACTGCCTGGTTAATCTGAGGGAGTAGATTCTCACTATCACGCACATTCAGGTGTTGCTAAAGGATACACTGCCTGCTTAGCCTGAGGGAGTAAAGTCTCACTATCACTCACATTCAAGTGTTGCAGAAGGATACACTGCCTGGTTAGCCTGAGGGAGTAAAGTCTCACTATCTCTCTTATTCAATTGTTGCAGAAGGATACACTGCCTGGTTAGCCTGAGGGAGTAAAGTCTCACTTACACTCACATTCAGGTGTTGCAGATGTATACACTGCCTGGCTCATCTGATGGAGTAAAGTCTCACTAACATTCACATTCAGGTGTTGGAGAAGGATACAGTTCCTGGTTAGCCTGAGGGAGTAAAGTCTGGCTATCACTGAAATTCAGGTGTTCTGGAAGGATACACTGCCTGGTTAGCCTGAGGGAGTACAGTCTCACTATCACACACATTCAGGTGTTCTGGAAGGATACACTGCCTGGTTAGCCAGAGGGAGTACAGTCTCACTATCAAACACATTCGGGTGTTCTAGAAGGATACACTGGCTGGTTAGTCTGAGGGAGTAAAGTCTATATCACTTGCATTCAGGTGTTCTAGAAGGATACACTGCCTGGTTAGCCTGAGGGAGTAAAGTCTCACTATTACCCACATTCAGGTGTTGCTGAAGGATACACTGCCTGGTTAGCCTGAGGGAGTAAAGTCTCACTATCACTCACATTCAGGTGTTGCTGAAGGATACACTGCCTGGTTAGCCTGAGGGAGTGCAGTCTCACTATCACACACATTCAGGTGTTCTGGAAGGATACACTGCCTGGTTAGCCAGAGGGAGTACAGTCTCACTATCACACACATTCGGGTGTTCTAGAAGGATACACTGGCTGGTTAGTCTGAGGGAGTAAAGTCTATATCACTTGCATTCAGGTGTTCTAGAAGGATACACTGCCTGGTTAGCCCGAGGGAGTAAAGTCTCACTATTACCCACATTCAGGTGTTCATGAAGGATACACTGGCTGGTTAGTTGGAGGGAGTCACATCTCTATCACTCACATTGAGGTGTTCTAGAAGGATACACTGGCTGGCTAGTATGAGGGAGTAAAGTCCCACTATCATGCACATTCACACCGAGTGGTTAACCTGAGAGAGTAAAGTCTCACTATCACGCACATTCAGGTGTTGCAGAAGTATACACTGCCTGGTTAGCCTGAGGGAGTAAAGTCTCACTATCACTCACATTGAGGTGTTCTAGAAGGATACACTGGGCGGTTAGTATGAGGGAGTAAAGTCTCACTATCACACACATTCTCACTGAGTGGTTAACCTTAGGGAGGAAAGTCTCACTATCACGCACATTCAGGTGTTGCAGGAGTATACACTGCCCGGTTAGCCTTAGGGAGTAAAGTCTCACTATCACTCACATTCAGGTGTTCTAGAAGGATACACTGGCTGGTTAGCATGAGGGAGTAAAGTCTCACTATCACTCACATTCAGGTGTTCTAGAAGGATACACTGGCTGGCTAGTATGAGGGAGTAAAATCTCACTATCACTCACATTCAGGTGTTGCAGAAGTACACACTGCCTGGTTAGCCTGAGGGAGTAAAGTCTCACTATCACTCACATTCAGGTGTTGCTGAAGGATACACTGCCTGGTTAGCCCGAGGGAGTAAAGTCTCACTATCGCCCACATTCAGGTTTTGCAGAAGGATACACTGCCTGGTTAGCCCGAGGGAGTAAAGTATCACTATCACTCACATTCAGGTGTTGCAGAAGGATACACTGCCTGGTTAATCTGAGGGAGTAGATTCTCACTATCACGCACATTCAGGTGTTGCTAAAGGATACACTGCCTGCTTAGCCTGAGGGAGTAAAGTCTCACTATCACTCACATTCAAGTGTTGCAGAAGGATACACTGCCTGGTTAGCCTGAGGGAGTAAAGTCTCACTATCTCTCTGATTCAAGTGTTGCAGAAGGATACACTGCCTGGTTAGCCTGAGGGAGTAAAGTCTCACTTACACTCACATTCAGGTGTTGCAGATGTATACACTGCCTGGCTCATCTGATGGAGTAAAGTCTCACTAACATTCACATTCAGGTGTTGGAGAAGGATACAGTTCCTGGTTAGCCTGAGGGAGTAAAGTCTGGCTATCACTGAAATTCAGGTGTTCTGGAAGGATACACTGCCTGGTTAGCCTGAGGGAATACAGTCTCACTATCACACACATTCAGGTGTTCTGGAAGGATACACTGCCTGGTTAGCCAGAGGGAGTACAGTCTCACTATCAAACACATTCGGGTGTTCTAGAAGGATACACTGGCTGGTTAGTCTGAGGGAGTAAAGTCTATATCACTTGCATTCAGGTGTTCTAGAAGGATACACTGCCTGGTTAGCCTGAGGGAGTAAAGTCTCACTATCACGCACATTCAGGTGTTGCAGAATTATACACTGCCTGGTTAGCCTGAGGGAGTAAAGTCTCACTTTCACTCACATTGAGGTGTTCTAGAAGGATACACTGGGCGGTTAGTATGAGGGAGTAAAGTCTCACTATCACACACATTCTCACTGAGTGGTTAACCTGAGGGAGGAAAGTCTCACTATCACGCACATTCAGGTGTTGCAGGAGTATACACTGCCCGGTTAGCCTTAGGGAGTAAAGTCTCACTATCACTCACATTCAGGTGTTCTAGAAGGATACACTGGCTGGTTAGCATGAGGGAGTAAAGTCTCACTATCACTCACATTCAGGTGTTCTAGAAGGATACACTGGCTGGCTAGTATGAGGGAGTAAAATCTCACTATCACTCACATTCAGGTGTTGCAGAAGTACACACTGCCTGGTTAGCCTGAGGGAGTAAAGTCTCACTATCACTCACATTCAGGTGTTGCTGAAGGATACACTGCCTGGTTAGCCCGAGGGAGTAAAGTCTCACTATCACCCACATTCAGGTTTTGCAGAAGGATACACTGCCTGGTTAGCCCGAGGGAGTAAAGTATCACTATCACTCACATTCTGGTGTTGCAGAAGGATACACTGCCTGGTTAATCTGAGGGAGTAGATTCTCACTATCACGCACATTCAGGTGTTGCTAAAGGATACACTGCCTGCTTAGCCTGAGGGAGTAAAGTCTCACTATCACTCACATTCAAGTGTTGCAGAAGGATACACTGCCTGGTTAGCCTGAGGGAGTAAAGTCTCACTATCTCTCTTATTCAAGTGTTGCAGAAGGATACACTGCCTGGTTAGCCTGAGGGAGTAAAGTCTCACTTACACTCACATTCAGGTGTTGCAGATGTATACACTGCCTGGCTCATCTGATGGAGTAAAGTCACACTAACATTCACATTCAGGTGTTGGAGAAGGATACATTTCCTGGTTAGCCTGAGGGAGTAAAGTCTGGCTATCACTGAAATTCAGGTGTTCTGGAAGGATACACTGCCTGGTTAGCCTGAGGGAGTACAGTATCACTATCACACACATTCAGGTGTTCTGGAAGGATACACTGCCTGGTTAGCCAGAGGGAGTACAGTCTCACTATCAAACACATTCGGGTGTTCTAGAAGGATACACTGGCTGGTTAGTCTGAGGGAGTAAAGTCTATATCACTTGCATTCAGGTGTTCTAGAAGGATACACTGCCTGGTTAGCCTGAGGGAGTAAAGTCTCACTATTACCCACATTCAGGTGTTCATGAAGGATACACTGGCTGGTTAGTTGGAGGGAGTAACATCTCTATCACTCACATTGAGGTGTTCTAGAAGGATACACTGGCTGGTTAGTATGAGGGAGTAAAGTCCCACTATCATGCAGATTCACACTGAGTGATTAACCTGAGGGAGTAAAGTCTCACTATCACGCACATTCAGGTGTTGCAGAAGTATACACTGCCTGGTTAGCCTGAGGGAGTAAAGTCTCACTATCACTCACATTGAGGTGATCTAGAAGGATACACTGGCTGGTTAGTATGAGGGAGTAAAGTCTCACTATCACACACATTCACACTGAGTGGTTAACCTGAGGGAGGAAAGTCTCACTATCTTGCACATTCAGGTGTTGCAGGAGTATACACTGCCCGGTTAGCCTTAGGGAGTAAAGTCTCACTATCACTCACATTCAGGTGTTCTAGAAGGATACACTGGCTGGTTAGCATGAGGGAGTAAAGTCTCACTATCACTCACATTCAGGTGTTCTAGAAGGATACACTGGCTGGCTAGTATGAGGGAGTAAAGTCTCACTATCATGCACGTTCACACTGCCTGGTTAACCTGAGGAAGTAAAGTCTCACTCTTACACACATTCAGGTGTTGTAGAAGTATACATTACCTGGATAGCATGAGGGAGTAAAGTCTCACTATCACTCACAATCAGGTGTTCTAGAAGGATACACTGGCTGGTTAGCATGAGGGAGTAAAATCTCACTATCACTCACATTCAGGTGTTGCAGAAGTACACACTGCCTGGTTAGCCTGAGGGAGTAAAGTCTCACTATCACTCACATTCAGGTGTTGCAGAAGGATACACTGCCTGGTTAACCTGGGGGAGTAAAGTCTCACTATCACGCACATTGAGGTGTTGTAGAAGTATACACTGCCTGGTTAGCCTGAGGGAGTAAAGTCTCACTATCATGTACATTCAGGTGTTCTAGAAGGATACACTGGCTGGTTAGCATGACGGAGTAAAGTCTCACTATCACTCACATCCAGGTGTTCTAGAAGAGTACACTGGCTGGTTAGCATGAGGGAGTAAAGTCTCACTATCACTCATATTCAGGTGTTCTAGAAGGATACACTGCCTGGTTAGCCTGAGGGAATAAAGTCTCACTATCACCCACATTCAGATGTTGCAGAATGATACATTGCATGGTTAGCCTCAGGTAGTAAAGTCTCACTATCACTCACATTCAGGTGTTGCAGAAGTACACACTGCCTGGTTAGCCTGAAGGAGTAAAGTCTCACTATCACTCACATTCAGGTGTTGCAGAAGGATACACTGGCTGGTTAGCATGAGGGAGTAAAGTCTCACTATCACTCACATTCAGGTGTTCTAGAAGGATACACTGGCTGGTTAGTATGAGGGAGTAAAGTCTCACTATCATGCACATTCACACTGCCTGGTTAACCTGAGGGAGTAAAGTCTCACTCTTACGCGAGGGAGTAAAGTCTCACTCTTACGCACATTCAGGTGTTGTAGAAGTATTTACTGCCTGGATAGCATGAGGGAGTAACGTCTCAGTATCACTCACATTCAGGTGTTCTAGAAGGATACACTGCCTGGTTAGACTGAGGGAATAAAGTCTGACTATCACTCACATTCAGGTGTTGCAGAAAGATACACTGCCTGGTTAGCCTGAGGGAGTAAAGTCTCACTATGAGTTACATTCAGGTGTTGCAGAGGGATACACTGCCTGGTTAGCCTGAGGGAGTAAAGTCTCACTATCACTCACATTCAGATGTTGCAGAAGGATACACTGCCTGGTTAGACTGAGGGAATAAAGTCTGACTATCACTCACATTCAGGTGTTGCAGAAAGATACACTGCCTGGTTAGCCTGAGGGAGTAAAGTCTCACTATCACTCACATTCAGGTGTTGCAGAAGGATACATTGCCTGATTAGCCTGAGGGAGTAAAGTCTCACTATCACTCACATTCAGGTGTTGCAGAAGTACATACTGCCTGGTTAGCCTGAGGGAGTAAAGTCTCACTATCACTCAAATTCAGGTTTTGCAGAAGGATACACTGGCTGGTTAGCATGAGGGAGTAAAGTCTCACTATCACTCACATTCAGGTGTTCTAGAAGGATACACTGGCTGGTTAGCATGGGGAGTACAATCTCACTATCACTCACATTCAGTTTTTGCAGAAGTACACACTGCCTGGTTAGCCTGAGGGAGTAAAGTCTCACTATCACTCACATTCAGGTGTTGCAGAAGGATACACTGCCTGGTTAACCTGGGGGAGTAAAGTCTCACTATCACGCACATTCAGGTGTTGTAGAAGTATACACTGCCTGGTTAGCCTGAGGGAGTAAAGTCTCACTAGCATGTACATTCAGGTGTTGTAGAAGGATACACTGGTTGGTTAGCATGAGGGAGTAAAGTCTCACTATCACTCACATCCAGTGTTCTAGAAGGGTACACTGGCTGGTTAGCACGAGGGAGTAAAGTCTCACTATTACTCACATTCAAGTGGTCTAGAAGGATACACTGCCTGGTTAGCCTGAGGGAATAAAGTCTGACTATCACCCACATTCAGATGTTGCAGAAGGATACATTGCATGGTTAGCCTCAGGTAGTAAAGTCTCACTATCACTCACATTCAGGTGTTGCAGAAGTACACACTGCCTGGTTAGCCTGAAGGAGTAAAGTCTCACTATCACCCACATTCAGGTGTTGCAGAAGGATACCCTGGCTGGTTAGCATGAGGGAGTAAAGTCTCACTATGACTTACATTCAGGTGTTGCAGAAGGATACACTGCCTGGTTAACCTGGGGGAGTAAAGTCTCACTATCACGCACATTGAGGTGTTGTAGAAGTATACACTGCCTGGTTAGCCTGAGGGAGTAAAGTCTAACTATCATGTACATTCAGGTGTTCTAGAAGGATACACTGGCTGGTTAGCATGACGGAGTAAAGTCTCACTATCACTCACATCCAGGTGTTCTAGAAGGGTACACTGGCTGGTTAGCATGAGGGAGTAAAGTCTCACTATCACTCACATTCAGGTGTTCTAGAAGGATACACTGCCTGGTTAGCCTGAGGGAATAAAGTCTCACTTACACCCACATTCAGATGTTGCAGAAGGATACATTGCATGGTTAGCCTCAGGTAGTAAAGTCTCACTATCACTCACATTCAGGTGTTGCAGAAGTACACACTGCCTAGTTAGCCTGAAGAAGTAAAGTCTCACTATCACTCACATTCAGGTGTTGCAGAAGGATACCCTGGCTGGTTAGCATAAGGGAGTAAAGTCTCACTATCACTCACATTCAGGTGTTCTAGAAGGATACACTGGCTGGTTAGTATGAGGGAGTAAAGTCTCACTATCACGCACATTCACACTGCCTGGTTAACCTGAGGGAGTAAAGTCTCACTCTTACGCACATTCAGGTGTTGTAGAAGGATACACTGGCTGGTTAGCATGAGGGAGTAAAGTCTCACTATCACTCACATTCAGGTGTTCTAGAAGGATACACTGGCTGGTTAGTATGAGGGAGTAAAGTCTCACTATCATGCACATTCACACTGCCTGGTTAACCTGAGGGAGTAAAGTCTCACTCTTACGCACATTCAGGTGTTGTAGAAGTATTTACTCCCTGGATAGCATGAGGGAGTAACGTCTCAGTATCACTCACATTCAGGTGTTCTAGAAGGATACACTGCCTGGTTAGACTGAGGGAATAAAGTATGACTATCACTCACATTCAGGTGTTGCAGAAAGAAACACTGCCTGGTTAGCCTGAGGGAGTAAAGTCTCACTATGGGTCACATTCAGGTGTTGCAGAGGGATACACTGCCTGGTTAGCCTGAGGGAGTAAAGTCTCACTATCACTCACATTCAGATGTTGCAGAAGGATACACTGCCTGGTTAGACTGAGGGAATAAAGTCTGACTATCACTCACATTCAGGTGTTGCAGAAAGATACACTGCCTGGTTAGCCTGAGGGAGTAAAGTCTCACTATCACTCACATTCAGGTGTTGCAGAAGGATACATTGCCTGATTAGCCTGAGGGAGTAAAGTCTCACTATCACTCACATTCAGGTGTTGCAGAAGTACATACTGCCTGGTTAGCCTGAGGGAGTAAAGTCTCACTATCACTCACATTCAGGTTTTGCAGAAGGATACACTGGCTGGTTAGCATGAGGGAGTAAAGTCTCACTATCACTCACATTCAGGTGTTCTAGAAGGATACACTGGCTGGTTAGTATGAGGGAGTAAAGTCTCACTATCACGCACATTCACACTGCCTGGTTAACCTGAGGGAGTAAAGGCTCACTCTTACGCACATCCAGGTGTTGTAGAAGTATACACTGCCTGGATAGCATGAGGGAGTAACATCTCATATCACTCACATGCAGGTTTTCTAGAAGGATACACTGGCTGGTTAGCATGAGGGAGTAAAGTCTCACTATCATTCACATTCAGGTGTTCTAGAAGGATACACTGGCTGGTTAGCATGGGGAGTACAATCTCACTATCACTCACATTCAGATTTTGCAGAAGTACACACTGCCTGGTTAGCCTGAGGGAGTAAAGTCTCACTATCACTCACATTCAGGTGTTGCAGAAGGATAAACTTCCTAGTTAACCTGGGGGAGTAAAGTCTCACTATCACGCACATTCAGGTGTTGTAGAAGTATACACTGCCGGTTAGCCTGAGGGAGTAAAGTCTCACTAGCATGTACATTCAGGTGTTGTAGAAGGATACACTGGTTGCTTAGCATGAGGGAGTAAAGTCTCACTATCACTCACATCCAGTGTTCTAGAAGGGTACACTGGCTGGTTAGCACGAGGGAGTAAAGTCTCACTATTACTCACATTCAAGTGGTCTAGAAGGATACACTGCCTGGTTAGCCTGAGGGAATAAAGTCTGACTATCACCCACATTCAGATGTTGTAGAAGGATACATTGCATGGTTAGCCTCAGGTAGTAAAGTCTCACTATCACTCACATTCAGGTGTTGAAGAAGTACACACTGCCTGGTTAGCCTGAAGGAGTAAAGTCTCACTATCACTCACATTCAGGTGTTGCGGAAGGATACCCTGGCTGGTTAGCATGAGGGAGTAAAGTCTCACTATGACTCACATCCAGGTGTTGCAGAAGGATACACTGCCTGGTTAACCTGGGGGAGTAAAGTCTCACTATCACGCACATTGAGGTGTTGTAGAAGTATACACTGCCTGGTTAGCCTGAGGGAGTAAAGTCTCACTATCACTCACATTCAGGTTTTGCAGAAGGATACACTGGCTGGTTAGCATGAGGGAGTAAAGTCTCACTATCACTCACATTCAGGTGTTCTAGAAGGATACACTGGCTGGTTAGTATGAGGGAGTAAAGTCTCACTATCACGCACATTCACACTGCCTGGTTAACCTGAGGGAGTAAAGGCTCACTCTTACGCACATTCAGGTGTTGTAGAAGTATACACTGCCTGGATAGCATGAGGGAGTAACATCTCATATCACTCACATGCAGGTTTTCTAGAAGGATACACTGGCTGGTTAGCATGAGGGAGTAAAGTCTCAATATGATTCACATTCAGGTGTTCTAGAAGGATACACTGGCTGGTTAGCATGGGGAGTACAATCTCACTATCACTCACATTCAGATTTTGCAGAAGTACACACTGCCTGGTTAGACTGAGGGAGTAAAGTCTCACTATCACTCACATTCAGGTGTTGCAGAAGGATACACTTCCTGGTTAACCTGGGGGAGTAAAGTCTCACTATCACGCACATTCAGGTGTTGTAGAAGTATACACTGCCGGTTAGCCTGAGGGAGTAAAGTCTCACTAGCATGTACATTCAGGTGTTGTAGAAGGATACACTGGTTGCTTAGCATGAGGGAGTAAAGTCTCACTATCACTCACATCCAGTGTTCTAGAAGGGTACACTGGCTGGTTAGCACGAGGGAGTAAAGTCTCACTATTACTCACATTCAAGTGGTCTAGAAGGATACACTGCCTGGTTAGCCTGAGGGAATAAAGTCTGACTATCACCCACATTCAGATGTTGTAGAAGGATACATTGCATGGTTAGCCTCAGGTAGTAAAGTCTCACTATGACTTACATTCAGGTGTTGCAGAAGGATACACTGCCTGGTTAACCTGGGGGAGTAAAGTCTCACTATCACGCACATTGAGGTGTTGTAGAAGTATACACTGCCTGGTTAGCCTGAGGGAGTAAAGTCTAACTATCATGTACATTCAGGTGTTCTAGAAGGATACACTGGCTGGTTAGCATGACGGAGTAAAGTCTCACTATCACTCACATCCAGGTGTTCTAGAAGGGTACACTGGCTGGTTAGCATGAGGGAGTAAAGTCTCACTATCACTCACATTCAGGTGTTCTAGAAGGATACACTGCCTGGTTAGCCTGAGGGAATAAAGTCTCACTTACACCCACATTCAGATGTTGCAGAAGGATACATTGCATGGTTAGCCTCAGGTAGTAAAGTCTCACTATCACTCACATTCAGGTGTTGCAGAAGTACACACTGCCTAGTTAGCCTGAAGAAGTAAAGTCTCACTATCACTCACATTCAGGTGTTGCAGAAGGATACCCTGGCTGGTTAGCATAAGGGAGTAAAGTCTCACTATCACTCACATTCAGGTGTTCTAGAAGGATACACTGGCTGGTTAGTATGAGGGAGTAAAGTCTCACTATCACGCACATTCACACTGCCTGGTTAACCTGAGGGAGTAAAGTCTCACTCTTACGCACATTCAGGTGTTGTAGAAGGATACACTGGCTGGTTAGCATGAGGGAGTAAAGTCTCACTATCACTCACATTCAGGTGTTCTAGAAGGATACACTGGCTGGTTAGTATGAGGGAGTAAAGTCTCACTATCATGCACATTCACACTGCCTGGTTAACCTGAGGGAGTAAAGTCTCACTCTTACGCACATTCAGGTGTTGTAGAAGTATTTACTCCCTGGATAGCATGAGGGAGTAACGTCTCAGTATCACTCACATTCAGGTGTTCTAGAAGGATACACTGCCTGGTTAGACTGAGGGAATAAAGTATGACTATCACTCACATTCAGGTGTTGCAGAAAGAAACACTGCCTGGTTAGCCTGAGGGAGTAAAGTCTCACTATGGGTCACATTCAGGTGTTGCAGAGGGATACACTGCCTGGTTAGCCTGAGGAAGTAAAGTCTCACTATCACTCACATTCAGATGTTGCAGAAGGATACACTGCCTGGTTAGACTGAGGGAATAAAGTCTGACTATCACTCACATTCAGGTGTTGCAGAAAGATACACTGCCTGGTTAGCCTGAGGGAGTAAAGTCTCACTATCACTCACATTCAGGTGTTGCAGAAGGATACATTGCCTGATTAGCCTGAGGGAGTAAAGTCTCACTATCACTCACATTCAGGTGTTGCAGAAGTACATACTGCCTGGTTAGCCTGAGGGAGTAAAGTCTCACTATCACTCACATTCAGGTTTTGCAGAAGGATACACTGGCTGGTTAGCATGAGGGAGTAAAGTCTCACTATCACTCACATTCAGGTGTTCTAGAAGGATACACTGGCTGGTTAGTATGAGGGAGTAAAGTCTCACTATCACGCACATTCACACTGCCTGGTTAACCTGAGGGAGTAAAGGCTCACTCTTACGCACATCCAGGTGTTGTAGAAGTATACACTGCCTGGATAGCATGAGGGAGTAACATCTCATATCACTCACATGCAGGTTTTCTAGAAGGATACACTGGCTGGTTAGCATGAGGGAGTAAAGTCTCACTATCATTCACATTCAGGTGTTCTAGAAGGATACACTGGCTGGTTAGCATGGGGAGTACAATCTCACTATCACTCACATTCAGATTTTGCAGAAGTACACACTGCCTGGTTAGCCTGAGGGAGTAAAGTCTCACTATCACTCACATTCAGGTGTTGCAGAAGGATAAACTTCCTAGTTAACCTGGGGGAGTAAAGTCTCACTATCACGCACATTCAGGTGTTGTAGAAGTATACACTGCCGGTTAGCCTGAGGGAGTAAAGTCTCACTAGCATGTACATTCAGGTGTTGTAGAAGGATACACTGGTTGCTTAGCATGAGGGAGTAAAGTCTCACTATCACTCACATCCAGTGTTCTAGAAGGGTACACTGGCTGGTTAGCACGAGGGAGTAAAGTCTCACTATTACTCACATTCAAGTGGTCTAGAAGGATACACTGCCTGGTTAGCCTGAGGGAATAAAGTCTGACTATCACCCACATTCAGATGTTGTAGAAGGATACATTGCATGGTTAGCCTCAGGTAGTAAAGTCTCACTATCACTCACATTCAGGTGTTGAAGAAGTACACACTGCCTGGTTAGCCTGAAGGAGTAAAGTCTCACTATCACTCACATTCAGGTGTTGCGGAAGGATACCCTGGCTGGTTAGCATGAGGGAGTAAAGTCTCACTATGACTCACATCCAGGTGTTGCAGAAGGATACACTGCCTGGTTAACCTGGGGGAGTAAAGTCTCACTATCACGCACATTGAGGTGTTGTAGAAGTATACACTGCCTGGTTAGCCTGAGGGAGTAAAGTCTCACTATCACTCACATTCAGGTTTTGCAGAAGGATACACTGGCTGGTTAGCATGAGGGAGTAAAGTCTCACTATCACTCACATTCAGGTGTTCTAGAAGGATACACTGGCTGGTTAGTATGAGGGAGTAAAGTCTCACTATCACGCACATTCACACTGCCTGGTTAACCTGAGGGAGTAAAGGCTCACTCTTACGCACATTCAGGTGTTGTAGAAGTATACACTGCCTGGATAGCATGAGGGAGTAACATCTCATATCACTCACATGCAGGTTTTCTAGAAGGATACACTGGCTGGTTAGCATGAGGGAGTAAAGTCTCACTATGATTCACATTCAGGTGTTCTAGAAGGATACACTGGCTGGTTAGCATGGGGAGTACAATCTCACTATCACTCACATTCAGATTTTGCAGAAGTACACACTGCCTGGTTAGACTGAGGGAGTAAAGTCTCACTATCACTCACATTCAGGTGTTGCAGAAGGATACACTTCCTGGTTAACCTGGGGGAGTAAAGTCTCACTATCACGCACATTCAGGTGTTGTAGAAGTATACACTGCCGGTTAGCCTGAGGGAGTAAAGTCTCACTAGCATGTACATTCAGGTGTTGTAGAAGGATACACTGGTTGCTTAGCATGAGGGAGTAAAGTCTCACTATCACTCACATCCAGTGTTCTAGAAGGGTACACTGGCTGGTTAGCACGAGGGAGTAAAGTCTCACTATTACTCACATTCAAGTGGTCTAGAAGGATACACTGCCTGGTTAGCCTGAGGGAATAAAGTCTGACTATCACCCACATTCAGATGTTGTAGAAGGATACATTGCATGGTTAGCCTCAGGTAGTAAAGTCTCACTATCACTCACATTCAGGTGTTGAAGAAGTACACACTGCCTGGTTAGCCTGAAGGAGTAAAGTCTCACTATCACTCACATTCAGGTGTTGCAGAAGGATACCCTGGCTGGTTAGCATGAGGGAGTAAAGTCTCACTATGACTCACATCCAGGTGTTGCAGAAGGATACACTGCCTGGTTAACCTGGGGGAGTAAAGTCTCACTATCACGCACATTGAGGTGTTGTAGAAGTATACACTGCCTGGTTAGCCTGAGGGAGTAAAGTCTCACTATCATGTACATTCAGGTGTTCTAGAAGGATACACTGGCTGGTTAGCATGACAGAGTAAAGTCTCACTATCACTCACATCCAGGTGTTCTAGAAGGGTACACTGGCTGGTTAGCATGAGGGAGTAAAGTCTCACTATCACTCACATTCAGGTGTTCTAGAAGGATACACTGCCTGGTTAGCCTGAGAGAATAAAGTCTCACTATCACCCACATTCAGATGTTGCAGAAGGATACATTGCATGGTTAGCCTCAGGTAGTAAAGTCTCACTATCACTCACATTCAGGTGTTGCAGAAGTACACACTGCCTGGTTAGCCTGAAGGAGTAAAGTCTCACTATCACTCACATTCAGGGGTTGCAGAAGGATACCCTGGCTGGTTAGCATGAGGGAGTAAAGTCTCACTATCACTCACATTCAGGTTTTCTAGAAGGATACACTGGCTGGTTAGTATGAGGGAGTAAAGTCTCACTATCATGCACATCCACACTGCCTGGTTAACCTGAGGGAGTACAGTCTCACTCTTACGCACATTCAGGTGTTGTAAAAGTATTTACTGCCTGGATAGCATGAGGGAGTAAAGTCTCAGTATCACTCACATTCAGGTGTTCTAGAAGGATACACTGCCTGGTTAGACTGAGGGAGTAAAGTCTGACTATCACTCACATTCAGGTGTTGCAGAAAGATACACTGCCTGGTTAGCCTGAGGGAGTAAAGTCTCACTATGAGTCACAATCAGATGTTGCAGAAGGATACACCGCCTGGTTAGACTGAGGGAATAAAGTCTGACTATCACTCACATTCAGGTGTTGCAGAAAGATACACTGCCTGGTTAGCCTGAGGGAGTAAAGTCTCACTATGACTCACATTCAGGTGTTGCAGGGGGATACACTGCCTGGTTAGCCTGAGGGAGTAAAGTCTCACTATCACTCACATTCAGATGTTGCAGAAGGATACACTGCTGGTTAGACTGAGGGAATAAAGTCTGACTATCACTCACATTCAGGTGCTGCAGAAAGATACACTGCCTGGTTAGCCTGAGGGAGTAAAGTCTCACTATCACTCACATTCAGGTGTTGCAGAAGGATACATTGCCTGGTTAGCCTGAGGGAGTAAAGTCTAACTATCACTCACATTCAGGTGTTGCAGAAGAACATACTGCCTGGTTAGCCTGAGGGAGTAAAGTCTCACTTTCACTCACATTCAGGTGTTGCAGAAGGATACACTGGCTGGTTAGCATGAGGGAGTAAAGTCTCACTATCACTCACATTCAGGTGTTCTAGAAGGATACACTGGCTGGTTAGTATGAGGGAGTAAAGTCTCACTATCACGAACATCCACACTGCCTGGTTAACCTGAGGGAGTAAAGTCTCACTCTTACGCACATTCAGGTGTTGTAGAAGTATACACTGCCTGGATAGCATGAGGGAGTAACGTCTCACTATCACTTACATGCAGGTTTTCTAGAAGGATACACTGGCTGGTTAGCATGAGGGAGTAAAGTCTCACTATCATTCACATTCAGGTGTTCTAGAAGGATACACTGGCTGGTTAGCATGGGGGAGTACAATCTCACTATCACTCACATTAAGATGTTGCAGAAGTACACACTGCCTGGTTAGCCTGAGGGAGTAAAGTCTCACTATCACTCACATTCAGGTGTTGCAGAAGGATACACTGCCTGGTTAACCTGGGGGAGTAAAGTCTCACTATCACGCACATTCAGGTGTTGTAGAAGTATTGTCACGATGCCCGCTCCTGGGGAGCCGGCTCTGGCCCTGCGTCCCCGAAAGTGGACATCACGTCCACGGGGAAGGTCCCAGCAACCCCTTATAGGGGCCCTTTGGACAGCGTCCTGGCGCCTATGGCGCCAGGCTCATAGAAAACGTCAGTCCTGGCGCCATAGGCGCCAGGCTCATTATGAAAGTGTTTGGGTGCACTTACCTGATGCAGACCATGCTGCAGAACCCCGGCCTCCTTGAGGCCTGAAAGGAACTACTTTACCTGTGGGACTCATTTATCACCCGGGCGTGGTCGGGGAAGGATACATACCTGATTGGAGGAAGGACACATTCTAGGAACTTCTTCCAAGGCTATTTAAACCACACCCGATCAGCCACACGTGCTTCGCGTTGTTCTGCATCTAGCAGCTGGACGCTCACCGTGTCTGCTCCTGCATCCTGACTTCTGCCACGCCTGCCAGCATCCTGAATCACCTGCAAAGGAAGGGAACAAGAGAACAGAAGAAGGAAAAGGCCTTACCTGCTAAATCTGCATCCCAGAGACATTTCGCCGACGATCCTGAAAAGGAAGACATTTATTTTTAAAAGCACATCACATCGATCGCTGCAGCGCCTCATTCTACTCATCTTACAGGGCGCTTCCATGTTCTGCAGCGACCATCCGGATTCACAGTCGCGCCCCAGCGCCTAGGGAGAAAAAGACAATAACGAAGGTGAGAGAAAGAAGGGAAAAGGGAAGCTAAATCTCCATGTTAAGACTTACCTGCTGGGTCATTCCCTTTTCGTTTCGGGTTCGCGCCGCATCCAGGCATTTTCGGACCCCGGCCCCTAAGGGGAAAAAGACATCAGCGTTAATGAGCGAATGAAAAGACATTACCAAGACGCTCATTAAAGACTTACCTGATTTCCACAAGGATTTCACCTCTCATCTCGGGTCGGTGCCTGCTCCCCGGCATTCCGTACCCCGGCCCCTATGGGGAAAAAGACACTAGCATTAGAACATTAATGCATGGACACAAGGGGAACCACTTATCAAAAACTTACCTGGAAGCCAAGCAAGTTTGGTTCTCACCAATCCGAAAATCCAGTGAAGTAACTGGATACCAACGCGCCCCCGCATCTGAAACCACCAATCCGAAAATCCAGTGAAGTAACTGGATACCAACGCGCCCCTGCATCAGCAGTCACTATGACTCACATTCAGGTGTTGCAGAAGGATACACTGCCTGGTTAGCATGAGGGAGTAAAGTCTCACTATCACTCACATTCAGATGTTGCAGAAGGATACATTGCCTGATTAGCCTGAGGGAGTAAAGGCTTACTATCACTCACATTCAGGTTTGCAAAAGGATACACTGCCTGGTTAGCCCGAGGGAGTAAAAGTCTCATTATCACTCACATTCAGGTGTTGCAGAAGGATGCACTGCCTGGTTAGCCTGAGGGAGTAAAGTCTCACTATCACTCACATTCAGGTGTTGCAGAAGGATACACTGCCTGATTAATCTGAGGGAGTAAAGTCTCACTATCACACACATTCAGGTGTTGCAGAAGGATACACTGCCTGCTTAGCCTGAGGGAGTAAAGTCTCACTAGCATGTACATTCAGGTGTTCTAGAAGGATACACTGGCCGGTTAGCACGAGGGAGTAAAGTCTCACTATCACTCACATTCAGGTGGTCTAGAAGGATACACTGCCTGGTTAGCCTGAGGGAATAAAGTCTGACTATCACTCACATTCAGGTGTTGCAGAAGGATACACTGCCTGGTTAGCCTGAGGGAGTAAAGTCTCACTATGACTCACATTCAGGTGTTGCAGAAGGATACACTGCCTGGTTAGCCCGAGGGAGTAAAGTCTCACTATCACTCACATTCAGATGTTGCAGAATGATACATTGCTTGATTAGCCTGATGGAGTAAAGGCTCACTATCACTCACATTCAGGTTTGCAAAAGGATACACTGCCTGGTTAGCCCGAGGGAGTAAAGTCTCACTATCACTCACATTCGGGTGTTGCAGAAGGATACATTGCCTGGTTAGCCTGAGGGAATAAAGTCTCACTATCACTCACATTCAGGTGTTGCAGAAGTACACAATGCCTGGTTAGCCTGAGGGAGTAAAGTCTCACTATCACTCACATTCAGGTGTTGTAGAAGGATACACTGCCTGGTTAGCCTGAGGGAATAAAGTCTCACTATCACTCACATTCAGGTGTTGCAGAAGTACACACTGCCTGGTTAGCCTGAGGGAGTAACGTCTCACTATCACTCAAATTCAGGTGTTGCAGAAGGATACACTGCCTAGTTAGCCCGAGGGACTAAAGTCTCACTATCACACACATTCGGGTGTTGCAGAAGGATACACTGCCTGGTTAGCCCGAGGGAGTAAAGTCTCACTATCACTCACATTCGGGTGTTGCAGAAGGATACATTGCCTGGTTAGCCTGAGGGAATAAAGTCTCACTATCACTCACATTCAGGTATTGCAGAAGTACACACTGCCTGGTTAGCCTGAGGGAGTAAAGTCTCATTATCACTCACAGTCAGGTGTTGCAGAAGGATACACTGCCTGGTTAGCCTGATGGAGTAAAGTCTCACTATCACTCACATTCAGGTGTTGCAGAATGATACACTGCCTGGTTAGCCTGAGGGAGTAAAGTCTCACTATCACTCACATTCAGGTGTTGCAGAAGGATATATTGCCTGGTTAGCCCGAGGGAGTAAAGTATCACTATCACTCACATTCAGGTGTTGCAGAAGGATACACTGCCGGGTTAGCCTGAGGGAGTAAAGTCTCACTATCACTCACATTCAGGTGTTGCAGAAGGATACACTGCCTGATTAATCTGAGGGAGTAAAGTCTCACTATCACACACATTCAGGTGTTGCAGAAAGATACACTGCCTGCTTGGCCTGAGAGAGTAAAGTCTCAATATCACTCACATTCAGGTGTTGCAGAAGGATACACTGCCTGGTTAGCCTGAGGGAGTAAAGTCTCACTATCTCTCACATGCAGGTGTTGCAGAAGGATACACTACCTGGTTAACCAAGGGAGTAAAGTCTCACTAACACTCACATTCAGGTGTTGCAGAAGCATACACTGCCTGGTTAACCTGATGCAGTAAGGTCGCACTAACACTCACATTCAGGTGTTGCAGAAGGCTACACTGCCTGGTTAACCTGAGGGAGTAAAGTCTCACTATCGCTCACATTGAGGTGTTCCAGAAGGATACACTGCCTGATTAGCCTGAGGGAGTAAAGTATGACTATCACTCACATTCAGGTGTTCTAGAATGATACACTGGCTGGTTAGTATGAGGGAGTAAAGTCTTACTATCATGCACATTCACACTGAGTGGTTAACCTGAGGGAGTAAAGGCTCACTATCACGCACATTCAAGTGTTGCAGAAGTATACACTGCCTGGTTAGCCTGAGGGAGTAAAGTCTCACTATCACTCACATTGAGGTGTTCTAGAAGGATGCACTGGCTGGTTAGTCTGAGGGAGTAAAGTCTCTATCACTCGCATTCAGGTGTTCTAGAAGGATACACTGCCTTGTTCGCCCGAGGGAGTAAAGTCTCACTATTACCCACATTCAGGTGTTCATGAAGGATACACTGGCTGGTTAGTCTGAGGGAGTAACGTTTCTATCACTCACATTGCGGTGTTCTAGAAGGATACACTGGGTGGTTAGTATGAGGGAGTAAAGTCTCACTATCATGCACATTCACACTGAGTGGTTAACCTGAGGGAGTAAAGGCTCACTATCACGCACATTCAGGTGTTGCAGAAGTATACACTGCCTGGTTAGCCTGAGGGAGTAAAGTCTCACTATCACTCACATTCAGGTGTTCTAGAAGGATACACTGGCTGGTTAGTCTGAGGGAGTAAAGTCTCTATCACTTGCATTCAGGTGTTCTAGAAGGATACACTGCCTTGTTCGCCCGAGGGAGTAAAGTCTCACTATTACCCACATTCAGGTGTTCATGAAGGATACACTGGCTGGCTAGTCTGAGGGAGTAACGTTTCTATCACTCACATTGCGGTGTTCTAGAAGGATACACTGGGTGGTTAGTATGAGGGAGTAAAGTCTCACTATCATGCACATTCACACTGAGTGGTTAACCTGAGGGAGTAAAGGCTCACTATCACGCACATTCAGGTGTTGCAGAAGTATACACTGCCTGGTTAGCCTGAGGGAGTAAAGTCTCACTATCACTCACATTCAGGTGTTCTAGAAGGATACACTGGCTGGTTAGTCTGAGGGAGTAAAGTCTCTATCACTTGCATTCAGGTGTTCTAGAAGGATACACTGCCTTGTTCGCCCGAGGGAGTAAAGTCTCACTATTACCCACATTCAGGTGTTCATGAAGGATACACTGGCTGGCTAGTCTGAGGGAGTAACGTTTCTATCACTCACATTGCGGTGTTCTAGAAGGATACACTGGCTGGTTAGTATGAGGGAGTAAAGTCTCACTATCATGCACATTCACACTGAGTGGTTAACCTGAGGGAGTAAAGGCTCACTATCACGCACATTCAAGTGTTGCAGAAGTATACACTGCCTGGTTAGCCTGAGGGAGTAAAGTCTCACTATCACTCACATTGAGGTGTTCTAGAAGGATGCACTGGCTGGTTAGTCTGAGGGAGTAAAGTCTCTATCACTCGCATTCAGGTGTTCTAGAAGGATACACTGCCTTGTTCGCCCGAGGGAGTAAAGTCTCACTATTACCCACATTCAGGTGTTCATGAAGGATACCCTGGCTGGTTAGTCTGAGGGAGTAACGTTTCTATCACTCACATTGCGGTGTTCTAGAAGGATACACTGGGTGGTTAGTATGAGGGAGTAAAGTCTCACTATCATGCACATTCACACTGAGTGGTTAACCTGAGGGAGTAAAGGCTCACTATCATGCACATTCAGGTGTTGCAGAAGTATACACTGCCTGGTTAGCATGAGGGAGTAAAGTCTCACTATCACTCAAATTCAGGTGTTGCAGGAGGATACACTGCCTAGTTAGCCCGAGGGACTAAAGTCTCACTATCACTCACATTCGGGTGTTGCAGAAGGATACACTGCCTGGTTAGCCCGAGGGAGTAAAGTCTCACTATCACTCACATTCGGGTGTTGCAGAAGGATACATTGCCTGGTTAGCCTGAGGGAATAAAGTCTCACTATCACTCACATTCAGGTGTTGCAGAAGTACACACTGCCTGGTTAACCTGAGGGAGTAACGTCTCACTATCACTCAAATTCAGGTGTTGTAGAAGGATACATTGCCTGGTTAGCCTGAGGGGGTAATGTCTCACTATCACTCACATTCAGGTGTTGCAGAAGGATACACTGCCTGGTTAGCCTGAGGGAGTAAAGTCTCATTATCACTCACAGTCAGGTGTTGCAGAAGGATACACTGCCTGGTTAGCCTGATGGAGTAAAGTCTCACTATCACTCACATTCAGGTGTTGCAGAATGATACACTGCCTGGTTAGCCTGAGGGAGTAAAGTCTCACTATCACTCACATTCAGGTGTTGCAGAAGGATATATTGCCTGGTTAGCCCGAGGGAGTAAAGTATCACTATCACTCACATTCAGGTGTTGCAGAAGGATACACTGCCTGGTTAGCCTGAGGGAGTAAAGTCTCACTATCACTCACATTCAGGTGTTGCAGAAGGATACACTGCCTGATTAATCTGAGGGAGTAAAGTCTCACTATCACACACATTCAGGTGTTGCAGAAGGATACACTGCCTGCTTGGCCTGAGAGAGTAAAGTCTCAATATCACTCACATTCAGGTGTTGCAGAAGGATACACTGCCTGGTTAGCCTGAGGAAGTAAAGTCTCACTATCTCTCACATGCAGGTGTTGCAGAAGGATACACTACCTGGTTAACCAAGGGAGTAAAGTCTCACTAACACTCACATTCAGGTGTTGCAGAAGCATACACTGCCTGGTTAACCTGATGCAGTAAGGTCGCACTAACACTCACATTCAGGTGTTGCAGAAGGCTACACTGCCTGGTTAACCTGAGGGAGTAAAGTCTCACTATCGCTCACATTGAGGTGTTCCAGAAGGATACACTGCCTGATTAGCCTGAGGGAGTAAAGTATGACTATCACTCACATTCAGGTGTTCTAGAATGATACACTGGCTGGTTAGTATGAGGGAGTAAAGTCTTACTATCATGCACATTCACACTGAGTGGTTAACCTGAGGGAGTAAAGGCTCACTATCACGCACATTCAAGTGTTGCAGAAGTATACACTGCCTGGTTAGCCTGAGGGAGTAAAGTCTCACTATCACTCACATTGAGGTGTTCTAGAAGGATGCACTGGCTGGTTAGTCTGAGGGAGTAAAGTCTCTATCACTCGCATTCAGGTGTTCTAGAAGGATACACTGGCTGGTTAGTCTGAGGGAGTAAAGTCTCTATCACTTGCATTCAGGTGTTCTAGAAGGATACACTGCCTTGTTCGCCCGAGGGAGTAAAGTCTCACTATTACCCACATTCAGGTGTTCATGAAGGATACACTGGCTGGCTAGTCTGAGGGAGTAACGTTTCTATCACTCACATTGCGGTGTTCTAGAAGGATACACTGGCTGGTTAGTATGAGGGAGTAAAGTCTCACTATCATGCACATTCACACTGAGTGGTTAACCTGAGGGAGTAAAGGCTCACTATCACGCACATTCAAGTGTTGCAGAAGTATACACTGCCTGGTTAGCCTGAGGGAGTAAAGTCTCACTATCACTCACATTGAGGTGTTCTAGAAGGATGCACTGGCTGGTTAGTCTGAGGGAGTAAAGTCTCTATCACTCGCATTCAGGTGTTCTAGAAGGATACACTGCCTTGTTCGCCCGAGGGAGTAAAGTCTCACTATTACCCACATTCAGGTGTTCATGAAGGATACCCTGGCTGGTTAGTCTGAGGGAGTAACGTTTCTATCACTCACATTGCGGTGTTCTAGAAGGATACACTGGGTGGTTAGTATGAGGGAGTAAAGTCTCACTATCATGCACATTCACACTGAGTGGTTAACCTGAGGGAGGAAAGTCTCACTATCACGCACATTCAGGTGTTGCAGGAGTATACACTGCCCGGTTAGCCTTAGGGAGTAAAGTCTCACTATCACTCACATTCAGGTGTTCTAGAAGGATACACTGGCTGGTTAGCATGAGGGAGTAAAGTCTCACTATCACTCACATTCAGGTGTTCTAGAAGGATACACTGGCTGGCTAGTATGAGGGAGTAAAATCTCACTATCACTCACATTCAGGTGTTGCAGAAGTACACACTGCCTGGTTAGCCTGAGGGAGTAAAGTCTCACTATCACTCACATTCAGGTGTTGCTGAAGGATACACTGCCTGGTTAGCCCGAGGGAGTAAAGTCTCACTATCACCCACATTCAGGTTTTGCAGAAGGATACACTGCCTGGTTAGCCCGAGGGAGTAAAGTATCACTATCACTCACATTCAGGTGTTGCAGAAGGATACACTGCCTGGTTAATCTGAGGGAGTAGATTCTCACTATCACGCACATTCAGGTGTTGCTAAAGGATACACTGCCTGCTTAGCCTGAGGGAGTAAAGTCTCACTATCACTCACATTCAAGTGTTGCAGAAGGATACACTGCCTGGTTAGCCTGAGGGAGTAAAGTCTCACTATCTCTCTGATTCAAGTGTTGCAGAAGGATACACTGCCTGGTTAGCCTGAGGGAGTAAAGTCTCACTTACACTCACATTCAGGTGTTGCAGATGTATACACTGCCTGGCTCATCTGATGGAGTAAAGTCTCACTAACATTCACATTCAGGTGTTGGAGAAGGATAAAGTTCCTGGTTAGCCTGAGGGAGTAAAGTCTGGCTATCACTGAAATTCAGGTGTTCTGGAAGGATACACTGCCTGGTTAGCCTGAGGGAGTACAGTCTCACTATCACTCACATTCAGGTGTTGCAGAAGTACACACTGCCTGGTTAGCCTGAGGGAGTAAAGTCTCACTATCACTCACATTCAGGTGTTGCTGAAGGATACACTGCCTGGTTAGCCCGAGGGAGTAAAGTCTCACTATCACCCACATTCAGGTTTTGCAGAAGGATACACTGCCTGGTTAGCCCGAGGGAGTAAAGTATCACTATCACTCACATTCAGGTGTTGCAGAAGGATACACTGCCTGGTTAGCCCGAGGGAGTAAAGTCTCACTATCACCCAAATTCAGGTTTTGCAGAAGGATACACTGCCTGGTTAGCCCGAGGGAGTAAAGTATCACTATCACTCACATTCAGGTGTTGCAGAAGGATACACTGCCTGGTTAATCTGAGGGAGTAGATTCTCACTATCACGCACATTCAGGTGTTGCTAAAGGATACACTGCCTGCTTAGCCTGAGGGAGTAAAGTCTCACTATCACTCACATTCAAGTGTTGCAGAAGGATACACTGCCTGGTTAGCCTGAGGGAGTAAAGTCTCACTATCTCTCTGATTCAAGTGTTGCAGAAGGATACACTGCCTGGTTAGCCTGAGGGAGTAAAGTCTCACTTACACTCACATTCAGGTGTTGCAGATGTATACACTGCCTGGCTCATCTGATGGAGTAAAGTCTCACTAACATTCACATTCAGGTGTTGGAGAAGGATACAGTTCCTGGTTAGCCTGAGGGAGTAAAGTCTGGCTATCACTGAAATTCAGGTGTTCTGGAAGGATACACTGCCTGGTTAGCCTGAGGGAGTACAGTCTCACTATCACACACATTCAGGTGTTCTGGAAGGATACACTGCCTGGTTAGCCAGAGGGAGTACAGTCTCACTATCAAACACATTCGGGTGTTCTAGAAGGATACACTGGCTGGTTAGTCTGAGGGAGTAAAGTCTATATCACTTGCATTCAGGTGTTCTAGAAGGATACACTGCCTGGTTAGCCTGAGGGAGTAAAGTCTCACTATCACGCACATTCAGGTGTTGCAGAAGTATACACTGCCTGGTTAGCCTGAGGGAGTAAAGTCTCACTATCACTCACATTGAGGTGTTCTAGAAGGATACACTGGGCGGTTAGTATGAGGGAGTAAAGTCTCACTATCACACACATTCTCACTGAGTGGTTAACCTGAGGGAGGAAAGTCTCACTATCACGCACATTCAGGTATTGCAGGAGTATACACTGCCCGGTTAGCCTTAGGGAGTAAAGTCTCACTATCACTCACATTCAGGTGTTCTAGAAGGATACACTGGCTGGTTAGCATGAGGGAGTAAAGTCTCACTATCACTCACATTCAGGTGTTCTAGAAGGATACACTGGCTGGCTAGTATGAGGGAGTAAAATCTCACTATCACTCACATTCAGGTGTTGCAGAAGTACACGCTGCCTGGTTAGCCTGAGGGAGTAAAGTCTCACTATCACTCACATTCAGGTGTTGCTGAAGGATACACTGCCTGGTTAGCCCGAGGGAGTAAAGTCTCACTATCACCCACATTCAGGTTTTGCAGAAGGATACACTGCCTGGTTAGCCCGAGGGAGTAAAGTATCACTATCACTCACATTCAGGTGTTGCAGAAGGATACACTGCCTGGTTAATCTGAGGGAGTAGATTCTCACTATCACGCACATTCAGGTGTTGCTAAAGGATACACTGCCTGCTTAGCCTGAGGGAGTAAAGTCTCACTATCACTCACATTCAAGTGTTGCAGAAGGATACACTGCCTGGTTAGCCTGAGGGAGTAAAGTCTCACTATCTCTCTTATTCAATTGTTGCAGAAGGATACACTGCCTGGTTAGCCTGAGGGAGTAAAGTCTCACTTACACTCACATTCAGGTGTTGCAGATGTATACACTGCCTGGCTCATCTGATGGAGTAAAGTCTCACTAACATTCACATTCAGGTGTTGGAGAAGGATACAGTTCCTGGTTAGCCTGAGGGAGTAAAGTCTGGCTATCACTGAAATTCAGGTGTTCTGGAAGGATACACTGCCTGGTTAGCCTGAGGGAGTACAGTCTCACTATCACACACATTCAGGTGTTCTGGAAGGATACACTGCCTGGTTAGCCAGAGGGAGTACAGTCTCACTATCAAACACATTCGGGTGTTCTAGAAGGATACACTGGCTGGTTAGTCTGAGGGAGTAAAGTCTATATCACTTGCATTCAGGTGTTCTAGAAGGATACACTGCCTGGTTAGCCTGAGGGAGTAAAGTCTCACTATTACCCACATTCAGGTGTTGCTGAAGGATACACTGCCTGGTTAGCCTGAGGGAGTAAAGTCTCACTATCACTCACATTCAGGTGTTGCTGAAGGATACACTGCCTGGTTAGCCTGAGGGAGTGCAGTCTCACTATCACACACATTCAGGTGTTCTGGAAGGATACACTGCCTGGTTAGCCAGAGGGAGTACAGTCTCACTATCACACACATTCGGGTGTTCTAGAAGGATACACTGGCTGGTTAGTCTGAGGGAGTAAAGTCTATATCACTTGCATTCAGGTGTTCTAGAAGGATACACTGCCTGGTTAGCCCGAGGGAGTAAAGTCTCACTATTACCCACATTCAGGTGTTCATGAAGGATACACTGGCTGGTTAGTTGGAGGGAGTCACATCTCTATCACTCACATTGAGGTGTTCTAGAAGGATACACTGGCTGGCTAGTATGAGGGAGTAAAGTCCCACTATCATGCACATTCACACCGAGTGGTTAACCTGAGAGAGTAAAGTCTCACTATCACGCACATTCAGGTGTTGCAGAAGTATACACTGCCTGGTTAGCCTGAGGGAGTAAAGTCTCACTATCACTCACATTGAGGTGTTCTAGAAGGATACACTGGGCGGTTAGTATGAGGGAGTAAAGTCTCACTATCACACACATTCTCACTGAGTGGTTAACCTTAGGGAGGAAAGTCTCACTATCACGCACATTCAGGTGTTGCAGGAGTATACACTGCCCGGTTAGCCTTAGGGAGTAAAGTCTCACTATCACTCACATTCAGGTGTTCTAGAAGGATACACTGGCTGGTTAGCATGAGGGAGTAAAGTCTCACTATCACTCACATTCAGGTGTTCTAGAAGGATACACTGGCTGGCTAGTATGAGGGAGTAAAATCTCACTATCACTCACATTCAGGTGTTGCAGAAGTACACACTGCCTGGTTAGCCTGAGGGAGTAAAGTCTCACTATCACTCACATTCAGGTGTTGCTGAAGGATACACTGCCTGGTTAGCCCGAGGGAGTAAAGTCTCACTATCGCCCACATTCAGGTTTTGCAGAAGGATACACTGCCTGGTTAGCCCGAGGGAGTAAAGTATCACTATCACTCACATTCAGGTGTTGCAGAAGGATACACTGCCTGGTTAATCTGAGGGAGTAGATTCTCACTATCACGCACATTCAGGTGTTGCTAAAGGATACACTGCCTGCTTAGCCTGAGGGAGTAAAGTCTCACTATCACTCACATTCAAGTGTTGCAGAAGGATACACTGCCTGGTTAGCCTGAGGGAGTAAAGTCTCACTATCTCTCTGATTCAAGTGTTGCAGAAGGATACACTGCCTGGTTAGCCTGAGGGAGTAAAGTCTCACTTACACTCACATTCAGGTGTTGCAGATGTATACACTGCCTGGCTCATCTGATGGAGTAAAGTCTCACTAACATTCACATTCAGGTGTTGGAGAAGGATACAGTTCCTGGTTAGCCTGAGGGAGTAAAGTCTGGCTATCACTGAAATTCAGGTGTTCTGGAAGGATACACTGCCTGGTTAGCCTGAGGGAATACAGTCTCACTATCACACACATTCAGGTGTTCTGGAAGGATACACTGCCTGGTTAGCCAGAGGGAGTACAGTCTCACTATCAAACACATTCGGGTGTTCTAGAAGGATACACTGGCTGGTTAGTCTGAGGGAGTAAAGTCTATATCACTTGCATTCAGGTGTTCTAGAAGGATACACTGCCTGGTTAGCCTGAGGGAGTAAAGTCTCACTATCACGCACATTCAGGTGTTGCAGAATTATACACTGCCTGGTTAGCCTGAGGGAGTAAAGTCTCACTTTCACTCACATTGAGGTGTTCTAGAAGGATACACTGGGCGGTTAGTATGAGGGAGTAAAGTCTCACTATCACACACATTCTCACTGAGTGGTTAACCTGAGGGAGGAAAGTCTCACTATCACGCACATTCAGGTGTTGCAGGAGTATACACTGCCCGGTTAGCCTTAGGGAGTAAAGTCTCACTATCACTCACATTCAGGTGTTCTAGAAGGATACACTGGCTGGTTAGCATGAGGGAGTAAAGTCTCACTATCACTCACATTCAGGTGTTCTAGAAGGATACACTGGCTGGCTAGTATGAGGGAGTAAAATCTCACTATCACTCACATTCAGGTGTTGCAGAAGTACACACTGCCTGGTTAGCCTGAGGGAGTAAAGTCTCACTATCACTCACATTCAGGTGTTGCTGAAGGATACACTGCCTGGTTAGCCCGAGGGAGTAAAGTCTCACTATCACCCACATTCAGGTTTTGCAGAAGGATACACTGCCTGGTTAGCCCGAGGGAGTAAAGTATCACTATCACTCACATTCTGGTGTTGCAGAAGGATACACTGCCTGGTTAATCTGAGGGAGTAGATTCTCACTATCACGCACATTCAGGTGTTGCTAAAGGATACACTGCCTGCTTAGCCTGAGGGAGTAAAGTCTCACTATCACTCACATTCAAGTGTTGCAGAAGGATACACTGCCTGGTTAGCCTGAGGGAGTAAAGTCTCACTATCTCTCTTATTCAAGTGTTGCAGAAGGATACACTGCCTGGTTAGCCTGAGGGAGTAAAGTCTCACTTACACTCACATTCAGGTGTTGCAGATGTATACACTGCCTGGCTCATCTGATGGAGTAAAGTCACACTAACATTCACATTCAGGTGTTGGAGAAGGATACATTTCCTGGTTAGCCTGAGGGAGTAAAGTCTGGCTATCACTGAAATTCAGGTGTTCTGGAAGGATACACTGCCTGGTTAGCCTGAGGGAGTACAGTATCACTATCACACACATTCAGGTGTTCTGGAAGGATACACTGCCTGGTTAGCCAGAGGGAGTACAGTCTCACTATCAAACACATTCGGGTGTTCTAGAAGGATACACTGGCTGGTTAGTCTGAGGGAGTAAAGTCTATATCACTTGCATTCAGGTGTTCTAGAAGGATACACTGCCTGGTTAGCCTGAGGGAGTAAAGTCTCACTATTACCCACATTCAGGTGTTCATGAAGGATACACTGGCTGGTTAGTTGGAGGGAGTAACATCTCTATCACTCACATTGAGGTGTTCTAGAAGGATACACTGGCTGGTTAGTATGAGGGAGTAAAGTCCCACTATCATGCAGATTCACACTGAGTGATTAACCTGAGGGAGTAAAGTCTCACTATCACGCACATTCAGGTGTTGCAGAAGTATACACTGCCTGGTTAGCCTGAGGGAGTAAAGTCTCACTATCACTCACATTGAGGTGATCTAGAAGGATACACTGGCTGGTTAGTATGAGGGAGTAAAGTCTCACTATCACACACATTCACACTGAGTGGTTAACCTGAGGGAGGAAAGTCTCACTATCTTGCACATTCAGGTGTTGCAGGAGTATACACTGCCCGGTTAGCCTTAGGGAGTAAAGTCTCACTATCACTCACATTCAGGTGTTCTAGAAGGATACACTGGCTGGTTAGCATGAGGGAGTAAAGTCTCACTATCACTCACATTCAGGTGTTCTAGAAGGATACACTGGCTGGCTAGTATGAGGGAGTAAAGTCTCACTATCATGCACGTTCACACTGCCTGGTTAACCTGAGGAAGTAAAGTCTCACTCTTACACACATTCAGGTGTTGTAGAAGTATACATTACCTGGATAGCATGAGGGAGTAAAGTCTCACTATCACTCACAATCAGGTGTTCTAGAAGGATACACTGGCTGGTTAGCATGAGGGAGTAAAATCTCACTATCACTCACATTCAGGTGTTGCAGAAGTACACACTGCCTGGTTAGCCTGAGGGAGTAAAGTCTCACTATCACTCACATTCAGGTGTTGCAGAAGGATACACTGCCTGGTTAACCTGGGGGAGTAAAGTCTCACTATCACGCACATTGAGGTGTTGTAGAAGTATACACTGCCTGGTTAGCCTGAGGGAGTAAAGTCTCACTATCATGTACATTCAGGTGTTCTAGAAGGATACACTGGCTGGTTAGCATGACGGAGTAAAGTCTCACTATCACTCACATCCAGGTGTTCTAGAAGAGTACACTGGCTGGTTAGCATGAGGGAGTAAAGTCTCACTATCACTCATATTCAGGTGTTCTAGAAGGATACACTGCCTGGTTAGCCTGAGGGAATAAAGTCTCACTATCACCCACATTCAGATGTTGCAGAATGATACATTGCATGGTTAGCCTCAGGTAGTAAAGTCTCACTATCACTCACATTCAGGTGTTGCAGAAGTACACACTGCCTGGTTAGCCTGAAGGAGTAAAGTCTCACTATCACTCACATTCAGGTGTTGCAGAAGGATACACTGGCTGGTTAGCATGAGGGAGTAAAGTCTCACTATCACTCACATTCAGGTGTTCTAGAAGGATACACTGGCTGGTTAGTATGAGGGAGTAAAGTCTCACTATCATGCACATTCACACTGCCTGGTTAACCTGAGGGAGTAAAGTCTCACTCTTACGCGAGGGAGTAAAGTCTCACTCTTACGCACATTCAGGTGTTGTAGAAGTATTTACTGCCTGGATAGCATGAGGGAGTAACGTCTCAGTATCACTCACATTCAGGTGTTCTAGAAGGATACACTGCCTGGTTAGACTGAGGGAATAAAGTCTGACTATCACTCACATTCAGGTGTTGCAGAAAGATACACTGCCTGGTTAGCCTGAGGGAGTAAAGTCTCACTATGAGTTACATTCAGGTGTTGCAGAGGGATACACTGCCTGGTTAGCCTGAGGGAGTAAAGTCTCACTATCACTCACATTCAGATGTTGCAGAAGGATACACTGCCTGGTTAGACTGAGGGAATAAAGTCTGACTATCACTCACATTCAGGTGTTGCAGAAAGATACACTGCCTGGTTAGCCTGAGGGAGTAAAGTCTCACTATCACTCACATTCAGGTGTTGCAGAAGGATACATTGCCTGATTAGCCTGAGGGAGTAAAGTCTCACTATCACTCACATTCAGGTGTTGCAGAAGTACATACTGCCTGGTTAGCCTGAGGGAGTAAAGTCTCACTATCACTCAAATTCAGGTTTTGCAGAAGGATACACTGGCTGGTTAGCATGAGGGAGTAAAGTCTCACTATCACTCACATTCAGGTGTTCTAGAAGGATACACTGGCTGGTTAGCATGGGGAGTACAATCTCACTATCACTCACATTCAGTTTTTGCAGAAGTACACACTGCCTGGTTAGCCTGAGGGAGTAAAGTCTCACTATCACTCACATTCAGGTGTTGCAGAAGGATACACTGCCTGGTTAACCTGGGGGAGTAAAGTCTCACTATCACGCACATTCAGGTGTTGTAGAAGTATACACTGCCTGGTTAGCCTGAGGGAGTAAAGTCTCACTAGCATGTACATTCAGGTGTTGTAGAAGGATACACTGGTTGGTTAGCATGAGGGAGTAAAGTCTCACTATCACTCACATCCAGTGTTCTAGAAGGGTACACTGGCTGGTTAGCACGAGGGAGTAAAGTCTCACTATTACTCACATTCAAGTGGTCTAGAAGGATACACTGCCTGGTTAGCCTGAGGGAATAAAGTCTGACTATCACCCACATTCAGATGTTGCAGAAGGATACATTGCATGGTTAGCCTCAGGTAGTAAAGTCTCACTATCACTCACATTCAGGTGTTGCAGAAGTACACACTGCCTGGTTAGCCTGAAGGAGTAAAGTCTCACTATCACCCACATTCAGGTGTTGCAGAAGGATACCCTGGCTGGTTAGCATGAGGGAGTAAAGTCTCACTATGACTTACATTCAGGTGTTGCAGAAGGATACACTGCCTGGTTAACCTGGGGGAGTAAAGTCTCACTATCACGCACATTGAGGTGTTGTAGAAGTATACACTGCCTGGTTAGCCTGAGGGAGTAAAGTCTAACTATCATGTACATTCAGGTGTTCTAGAAGGATACACTGGCTGGTTAGCATGACGGAGTAAAGTCTCACTATCACTCACATCCAGGTGTTCTAGAAGGGTACACTGGCTGGTTAGCATGAGGGAGTAAAGTCTCACTATCACTCACATTCAGGTGTTCTAGAAGGATACACTGCCTGGTTAGCCTGAGGGAATAAAGTCTCACTTACACCCACATTCAGATGTTGCAGAAGGATACATTGCATGGTTAGCCTCAGGTAGTAAAGTCTCACTATCACTCACATTCAGGTGTTGCAGAAGTACACACTGCCTAGTTAGCCTGAAGAAGTAAAGTCTCACTATCACTCACATTCAGGTGTTGCAGAAGGATACCCTGGCTGGTTAGCATAAGGGAGTAAAGTCTCACTATCACTCACATTCAGGTGTTCTAGAAGGATACACTGGCTGGTTAGTATGAGGGAGTAAAGTCTCACTATCACGCACATTCACACTGCCTGGTTAACCTGAGGGAGTAAAGTCTCACTCTTACGCACATTCAGGTGTTGTAGAAGGATACACTGGCTGGTTAGCATGAGGGAGTAAAGTCTCACTATCACTCACATTCAGGTGTTCTAGAAGGATACACTGGCTGGTTAGTATGAGGGAGTAAAGTCTCACTATCATGCACATTCACACTGCCTGGTTAACCTGAGGGAGTAAAGTCTCACTCTTACGCACATTCAGGTGTTGTAGAAGTATTTACTCCCTGGATAGCATGAGGGAGTAACGTCTCAGTATCACTCACATTCAGGTGTTCTAGAAGGATACACTGCCTGGTTAGACTGAGGGAATAAAGTATGACTATCACTCACATTCAGGTGTTGCAGAAAGAAACACTGCCTGGTTAGCCTGAGGGAGTAAAGTCTCACTATGGGTCACATTCAGGTGTTGCAGAGGGATACACTGCCTGGTTAGCCTGAGGGAGTAAAGTCTCACTATCACTCACATTCAGATGTTGCAGAAGGATACACTGCCTGGTTAGACTGAGGGAATAAAGTCTGACTATCACTCACATTCAGGTGTTGCAGAAAGATACACTGCCTGGTTAGCCTGAGGGAGTAAAGTCTCACTATCACTCACATTCAGGTGTTGCAGAAGGATACATTGCCTGATTAGCCTGAGGGAGTAAAGTCTCACTATCACTCACATTCAGGTGTTGCAGAAGTACATACTGCCTGGTTAGCCTGAGGGAGTAAAGTCTCACTATCACTCACATTCAGGTTTTGCAGAAGGATACACTGGCTGGTTAGCATGAGGGAGTAAAGTCTCACTATCACTCACATTCAGGTGTTCTAGAAGGATACACTGGCTGGTTAGTATGAGGGAGTAAAGTCTCACTATCACGCACATTCACACTGCCTGGTTAACCTGAGGGAGTAAAGGCTCACTCTTACGCACATCCAGGTGTTGTAGAAGTATACACTGCCTGGATAGCATGAGGGAGTAACATCTCATATCACTCACATGCAGGTTTTCTAGAAGGATACACTGGCTGGTTAGCATGAGGGAGTAAAGTCTCACTATCATTCACATTCAGGTGTTCTAGAAGGATACACTGGCTGGTTAGCATGGGGAGTACAATCTCACTATCACTCACATTCAGATTTTGCAGAAGTACACACTGCCTGGTTAGCCTGAGGGAGTAAAGTCTCACTATCACTCACATTCAGGTGTTGCAGAAGGATAAACTTCCTAGTTAACCTGGGGGAGTAAAGTCTCACTATCACGCACATTCAGGTGTTGTAGAAGTATACACTGCCGGTTAGCCTGAGGGAGTAAAGTCTCACTAGCATGTACATTCAGGTGTTGTAGAAGGATACACTGGTTGCTTAGCATGAGGGAGTAAAGTCTCACTATCACTCACATCCAGTGTTCTAGAAGGGTACACTGGCTGGTTAGCACGAGGGAGTAAAGTCTCACTATTACTCACATTCAAGTGGTCTAGAAGGATACACTGCCTGGTTAGCCTGAGGGAATAAAGTCTGACTATCACCCACATTCAGATGTTGTAGAAGGATACATTGCATGGTTAGCCTCAGGTAGTAAAGTCTCACTATCACTCACATTCAGGTGTTGAAGAAGTACACACTGCCTGGTTAGCCTGAAGGAGTAAAGTCTCACTATCACTCACATTCAGGTGTTGCGGAAGGATACCCTGGCTGGTTAGCATGAGGGAGTAAAGTCTCACTATGACTCACATCCAGGTGTTGCAGAAGGATACACTGCCTGGTTAACCTGGGGGAGTAAAGTCTCACTATCACGCACATTGAGGTGTTGTAGAAGTATACACTGCCTGGTTAGCCTGAGGGAGTAAAGTCTCACTATCACTCACATTCAGGTTTTGCAGAAGGATACACTGGCTGGTTAGCATGAGGGAGTAAAGTCTCACTATCACTCACATTCAGGTGTTCTAGAAGGATACACTGGCTGGTTAGTATGAGGGAGTAAAGTCTCACTATCACGCACATTCACACTGCCTGGTTAACCTGAGGGAGTAAAGGCTCACTCTTACGCACATTCAGGTGTTGTAGAAGTATACACTGCCTGGATAGCATGAGGGAGTAACATCTCATATCACTCACATGCAGGTTTTCTAGAAGGATACACTGGCTGGTTAGCATGAGGGAGTAAAGTCTCAATATGATTCACATTCAGGTGTTCTAGAAGGATACACTGGCTGGTTAGCATGGGGAGTACAATCTCACTATCACTCACATTCAGATTTTGCAGAAGTACACACTGCCTGGTTAGACTGAGGGAGTAAAGTCTCACTATCACTCACATTCAGGTGTTGCAGAAGGATACACTTCCTGGTTAACCTGGGGGAGTAAAGTCTCACTATCACGCACATTCAGGTGTTGTAGAAGTATACACTGCCGGTTAGCCTGAGGGAGTAAAGTCTCACTAGCATGTACATTCAGGTGTTGTAGAAGGATACACTGGTTGCTTAGCATGAGGGAGTAAAGTCTCACTATCACTCACATCCAGTGTTCTAGAAGGGTACACTGGCTGGTTAGCACGAGGGAGTAAAGTCTCACTATTACTCACATTCAAGTGGTCTAGAAGGATACACTGCCTGGTTAGCCTGAGGGAATAAAGTCTGACTATCACCCACATTCAGATGTTGTAGAAGGATACATTGCATGGTTAGCCTCAGGTAGTAAAGTCTCACTATGACTTACATTCAGGTGTTGCAGAAGGATACACTGCCTGGTTAACCTGGGGGAGTAAAGTCTCACTATCACGCACATTGAGGTGTTGTAGAAGTATACACTGCCTGGTTAGCCTGAGGGAGTAAAGTCTAACTATCATGTACATTCAGGTGTTCTAGAAGGATACACTGGCTGGTTAGCATGACGGAGTAAAGTCTCACTATCACTCACATCCAGGTGTTCTAGAAGGGTACACTGGCTGGTTAGCATGAGGGAGTAAAGTCTCACTATCACTCACATTCAGGTGTTCTAGAAGGATACACTGCCTGGTTAGCCTGAGGGAATAAAGTCTCACTTACACCCACATTCAGATGTTGCAGAAGGATACATTGCATGGTTAGCCTCAGGTAGTAAAGTCTCACTATCACTCACATTCAGGTGTTGCAGAAGTACACACTGCCTAGTTAGCCTGAAGAAGTAAAGTCTCACTATCACTCACATTCAGGTGTTGCAGAAGGATACCCTGGCTGGTTAGCATAAGGGAGTAAAGTCTCACTATCACTCACATTCAGGTGTTCTAGAAGGATACACTGGCTGGTTAGTATGAGGGAGTAAAGTCTCACTATCACGCACATTCACACTGCCTGGTTAACCTGAGGGAGTAAAGTCTCACTCTTACGCACATTCAGGTGTTGTAGAAGGATACACTGGCTGGTTAGCATGAGGGAGTAAAGTCTCACTATCACTCACATTCAGGTGTTCTAGAAGGATACACTGGCTGGTTAGTATGAGGGAGTAAAGTCTCACTATCATGCACATTCACACTGCCTGGTTAACCTGAGGGAGTAAAGTCTCACTCTTACGCACATTCAGGTGTTGTAGAAGTATTTACTCCCTGGATAGCATGAGGGAGTAACGTCTCAGTATCACTCACATTCAGGTGTTCTAGAAGGATACACTGCCTGGTTAGACTGAGGGAATAAAGTATGACTATCACTCACATTCAGGTGTTGCAGAAAGAAACACTGCCTGGTTAGCCTGAGGGAGTAAAGTCTCACTATGGGTCACATTCAGGTGTTGCAGAGGGATACACTGCCTGGTTAGCCTGAGGAAGTAAAGTCTCACTATCACTCACATTCAGATGTTGCAGAAGGATACACTGCCTGGTTAGACTGAGGGAATAAAGTCTGACTATCACTCACATTCAGGTGTTGCAGAAAGATACACTGCCTGGTTAGCCTGAGGGAGTAAAGTCTCACTATCACTCACATTCAGGTGTTGCAGAAGGATACATTGCCTGATTAGCCTGAGGGAGTAAAGTCTCACTATCACTCACATTCAGGTGTTGCAGAAGTACATACTGCCTGGTTAGCCTGAGGGAGTAAAGTCTCACTATCACTCACATTCAGGTTTTGCAGAAGGATACACTGGCTGGTTAGCATGAGGGAGTAAAGTCTCACTATCACTCACATTCAGGTGTTCTAGAAGGATACACTGGCTGGTTAGTATGAGGGAGTAAAGTCTCACTATCACGCACATTCACACTGCCTGGTTAACCTGAGGGAGTAAAGGCTCACTCTTACGCACATCCAGGTGTTGTAGAAGTATACACTGCCTGGATAGCATGAGGGAGTAACATCTCATATCACTCACATGCAGGTTTTCTAGAAGGATACACTGGCTGGTTAGCATGAGGGAGTAAAGTCTCACTATCATTCACATTCAGGTGTTCTAGAAGGATACACTGGCTGGTTAGCATGGGGAGTACAATCTCACTATCACTCACATTCAGATTTTGCAGAAGTACACACTGCCTGGTTAGCCTGAGGGAGTAAAGTCTCACTATCACTCACATTCAGGTGTTGCAGAAGGATAAACTTCCTAGTTAACCTGGGGGAGTAAAGTCTCACTATCACGCACATTCAGGTGTTGTAGAAGTATACACTGCCGGTTAGCCTGAGGGAGTAAAGTCTCACTAGCATGTACATTCAGGTGTTGTAGAAGGATACACTGGTTGCTTAGCATGAGGGAGTAAAGTCTCACTATCACTCACATCCAGTGTTCTAGAAGGGTACACTGGCTGGTTAGCACGAGGGAGTAAAGTCTCACTATTACTCACATTCAAGTGGTCTAGAAGGATACACTGCCTGGTTAGCCTGAGGGAATAAAGTCTGACTATCACCCACATTCAGATGTTGTAGAAGGATACATTGCATGGTTAGCCTCAGGTAGTAAAGTCTCACTATCACTCACATTCAGGTGTTGAAGAAGTACACACTGCCTGGTTAGCCTGAAGGAGTAAAGTCTCACTATCACTCACATTCAGGTGTTGCGGAAGGATACCCTGGCTGGTTAGCATGAGGGAGTAAAGTCTCACTATGACTCACATCCAGGTGTTGCAGAAGGATACACTGCCTGGTTAACCTGGGGGAGTAAAGTCTCACTATCACGCACATTGAGGTGTTGTAGAAGTATACACTGCCTGGTTAGCCTGAGGGAGTAAAGTCTCACTATCACTCACATTCAGGTTTTGCAGAAGGATACACTGGCTGGTTAGCATGAGGGAGTAAAGTCTCACTATCACTCACATTCAGGTGTTCTAGAAGGATACACTGGCTGGTTAGTATGAGGGAGTAAAGTCTCACTATCACGCACATTCACACTGCCTGGTTAACCTGAGGGAGTAAAGGCTCACTCTTACGCACATTCAGGTGTTGTAGAAGTATACACTGCCTGGATAGCATGAGGGAGTAACATCTCATATCACTCACATGCAGGTTTTCTAGAAGGATACACTGGCTGGTTAGCATGAGGGAGTAAAGTCTCACTATGATTCACATTCAGGTGTTCTAGAAGGATACACTGGCTGGTTAGCATGGGGAGTACAATCTCACTATCACTCACATTCAGATTTTGCAGAAGTACACACTGCCTGGTTAGACTGAGGGAGTAAAGTCTCACTATCACTCACATTCAGGTGTTGCAGAAGGATACACTTCCTGGTTAACCTGGGGGAGTAAAGTCTCACTATCACGCACATTCAGGTGTTGTAGAAGTATACACTGCCGGTTAGCCTGAGGGAGTAAAGTCTCACTAGCATGTACATTCAGGTGTTGTAGAAGGATACACTGGTTGCTTAGCATGAGGGAGTAAAGTCTCACTATCACTCACATCCAGTGTTCTAGAAGGGTACACTGGCTGGTTAGCACGAGGGAGTAAAGTCTCACTATTACTCACATTCAAGTGGTCTAGAAGGATACACTGCCTGGTTAGCCTGAGGGAATAAAGTCTGACTATCACCCACATTCAGATGTTGTAGAAGGATACATTGCATGGTTAGCCTCAGGTAGTAAAGTCTCACTATCACTCACATTCAGGTGTTGAAGAAGTACACACTGCCTGGTTAGCCTGAAGGAGTAAAGTCTCACTATCACTCACATTCAGGTGTTGCAGAAGGATACCCTGGCTGGTTAGCATGAGGGAGTAAAGTCTCACTATGACTCACATCCAGGTGTTGCAGAAGGATACACTGCCTGGTTAACCTAGGGGAGTAAAGTCTCACTATCACGCACATTGAGGTGTTGTAGAAGTATACACTGCCTGGTTAGCCTGAGGGAGTAAAGTCTCACTATCATGTACATTCAGGTGTTCTAGAAGGATACACTGGCTGGTTAGCATGACAGAGTAAAGTCTCACTATCACTCACATCCAGGTGTTCTAGAAGGGTACACTGGCTGGTTAGCATGAGGGAGTAAAGTCTCACTATCACTCACATTCAGGTGTTCTAGAAGGATACACTGCCTGGTTAGCCTGAGAGAATAAAGTCTCACTATCACCCACATTCAGATGTTGCAGAAGGATACATTGCATGGTTAGCCTCAGGTAGTAAAGTCTCACTATCACTCACATTCAGGTGTTGCAGAAGTACACACTGCCTGGTTAGCCTGAAGGAGTAAAGTCTCACTATCACTCACATTCAGGGGTTGCAGAAGGATACCCTGGCTGGTTAGCATGAGGGAGTAAAGTCTCACTATCACTCACATTCAGGTTTTCTAGAAGGATACACTGGCTGGTTAGTATGAGGGAGTAAAGTCTCACTATCATGCACATCCACACTGCCTGGTTAACCTGAGGGAGTACAGTCTCACTCTTACGCACATTCAGGTGTTGTAAAAGTATTTACTGCCTGGATAGCATGAGGGAGTAAAGTCTCAGTATCACTCACATTCAGGTGTTCTAGAAGGATACACTGCCTGGTTAGACTGAGGGAGTAAAGTCTGACTATCACTCACATTCAGGTGTTGCAGAAAGATACACTGCCTGGTTAGCCTGAGGGAGTAAAGTCTCACTATGAGTCACAATCAGATGTTGCAGAAGGATACACCGCCTGGTTAGACTGAGGGAATAAAGTCTGACTATCACTCACATTCAGGTGTTGCAGAAAGATACACTGCCTGGTTAGCCTGAGGGAGTAAAGTCTCACTATGACTCACATTCAGGTGTTGCAGGGGGATACACTGCCTGGTTAGCCTGAGGGAGTAAAGTCTCACTATCACTCACATTCAGATGTTGCAGAAGGATACACTGCTGGTTAGACTGAGGGAATAAAGTCTGACTATCACTCACATTCAGGTGCTGCAGAAAGATACACTGCCTGGTTAGCCTGAGGGAGTAAAGTCTCACTATCACTCACATTCAGGTGTTGCAGAAGGATACATTGCCTGGTTAGCCTGAGGGAGTAAAGTCTAACTATCACTCACATTCAGGTGTTGCAGAAGAACATACTGCCTGGTTAGCCTGAGGGAGTAAAGTCTCACTTTCACTCACATTCAGGTGTTGCAGAAGGATACACTGGCTGGTTAGCATGAGGGAGTAAAGTCTCACTATCACTCACATTCAGGTGTTCTAGAAGGATACACTGGCTGGTTAGTATGAGGGAGTAAAGTCTCACTATCACGAACATCCACACTGCCTGGTTAACCTGAGGGAGTAAAGTCTCACTCTTACGCACATTCAGGTGTTGTAGAAGTATACACTGCCTGGATAGCATGAGGGAGTAACGTCTCACTATCACTTACATGCAGGTTTTCTAGAAGGATACACTGGCTGGTTAGCATGAGGGAGTAAAGTCTCACTATCATTCACATTCAGGTGTTCTAGAAGGATACACTGGCTGGTTAGCATGGGGGAGTACAATCTCACTATCACTCACATTAAGATGTTGCAGAAGTACACACTGCCTGGTTAGCCTGAGGGAGTAAAGTCTCACTATCACTCACATTCAGGTGTTGCAGAAGGATACACTGCCTGGTTAACCTGGGGGAGTAAAGTCTCACTATCACGCACATTCAGGTGTTGTAGAAGTATTGTCACGATGCCCGCTCCTGGGGAGCCGGCTCTGGCCCTGCGTCCCCGAAAGTGGACATCACGTCCACGGGGAAGGTCCCAGCAACCCCTTATAGGGGCCCTTTGGACAGCGTCCTGGCGCCTATGGCGCCAGGCTCATAGAAAACGTCAGTCCTGGCGCCATAGGCGCCAGGCTCATTATGAAAGTGTTTGGGTGCACTTACCTGATGCAGACCATGCTGCAGAACCCCGGCCTCCTTGAGGCCTGAAAGGAACTACTTTACCTGTGGGACTCATTTATCACCCGGGCGTGGTCGGGGAAGGATACATACCTGATTGGAGGAAGGACACATTCTAGGAACTTCTTCCAAGGCTATTTAAACCACACCCGATCAGCCACACGTGCTTCGCGTTGTTCTGCATCTAGCAGCTGGACGCTCACCGTGTCTGCTCCTGCATCCTGACTTCTGCCACGCCTGCCAGCATCCTGAATCACCTGCAAAGGAAGGGAACAAGAGAACAGAAGAAGGAAAAGGCCTTACCTGCTAAATCTGCATCCCAGAGACATTTCGCCGACGATCCTGAAAAGGAAGACATTTATTTTTAAAAGCACATCACATCGATCGCTGCAGCGCCTCATTCTACTCATCTTACAGGGCGCTTCCATGTTCTGCAGCGACCATCCGGATTCACAGTCGCGCCCCAGCGCCTAGGGAGAAAAAGACAATAACGAAGGTGAGAGAAAGAAGGGAAAAGGGAAGCTAAATCTCCATGTTAAGACTTACCTGCTGGGTCATTCCCTTTTCGTTTCGGGTTCGCGCCGCATCCAGGCATTTTCGGACCCCGGCCCCTAAGGGGAAAAAGACATCAGCGTTAATGAGCGAATGAAAAGACATTACCAAGACGCTCATTAAAGACTTACCTGATTTCCACAAGGATTTCACCTCTCATCTCGGGTCGGTGCCTGCTCCCCGGCATTCCGTACCCCGGCCCCTATGGGGAAAAAGACACTAGCATTAGAACATTAATGCATGGACACAAGGGGAACCACTTATCAAAAACTTACCTGGAAGCCAAGCAAGTTTGGTTCTCACCAATCCGAAAATCCAGTGAAGTAACTGGATACCAACGCGCCCCCGCATCTGAAACCACCAATCCGAAAATCCAGTGAAGTAACTGGATACCAACGCGCCCCTGCATCAGCAGTCACTATGACTCACATTCAGGTGTTGCAGAAGGATACACTGCCTGGTTAGCATGAGGGAGTAAAGTCTCACTATCACTCACATTCAGATGTTGCAGAAGGATACATTGCCTGATTAGCCTGAGGGAGTAAAGGCTTACTATCACTCACATTCAGGTTTGCAAAAGGATACACTGCCTGGTTAGCCCGAGGGAGTAAAAGTCTCATTATCACTCACATTCAGGTGTTGCAGAAGGATGCACTGCCTGGTTAGCCTGAGGGAGTAAAGTCTCACTATCACTCACATTCAGGTGTTGCAGAAGGATACACTGCCTGATTAATCTGAGGGAGTAAAGTCTCACTATCACACACATTCAGGTGTTGCAGAAGGATACACTGCCTGCTTAGCCTGAGGGAGTAAAGTCTCACTAGCATGTACATTCAGGTGTTCTAGAAGGATACACTGGCCGGTTAGCACGAGGGAGTAAAGTCTCACTATCACTCACATTCAGGTGGTCTAGAAGGATACACTGCCTGGTTAGCCTGAGGGAATAAAGTCTGACTATCACTCACATTCAGGTGTTGCAGAAGGATACACTGCCTGGTTAGCCTGAGGGAGTAAAGTCTCACTATGACTCACATTCAGGTGTTGCAGAAGGATACACTGCCTGGTTAGCCCGAGGGAGTAAAGTCTCACTATCACTCACATTCAGATGTTGCAGAAGGATACATTGCTTGATTAGCCTGATGGAGTAAAGGCTCACTATCACTCACATTCAGGTTTGCAAAAGGATACACTGCCTGGTTAGCCCGAGGGAGTAAAGTCTCACTATCACTCACATTCGGGTGTTGCAGAAGGATACATTGCCTGGTTAGCCTGAGGGAATAAAGTCTCACTATCACTCACATTCAGGTGTTGCAGAAGTACACAATGCCTGGTTAGCCTGAGGGAGTAAAGTCTCACTATCACTCACATTCAGGTGTTGTAGAAGGATACACTGCCTGGTTAGCCTGAGGGAATAAAGTCTCACTATCACTCACATTCAGGTGTTGCAGAAGTACACACTGCCTGGTTAGCCTGAGGGAGTAACGTCTCACTATCACTCAAATTCAGGTGTTGCAGAAGGATACACTGCCTAGTTAGCCCGAGGGACTAAAGTCTCACTATCACACACATTCGGGTGTTGCAGAAGGATACACTGCCTGGTTAGCCCGAGGGAGTAAAGTCTCACTATCACTCACATTCGGGTGTTGCAGAAGGATACATTGCCTGGTTAGCCTGAGGGAATAAAGTCTCACTATCACTCACATTCAGGTATTGCAGAAGTACACACTGCCTGGTTAGCCTGAGGGAGTAAAGTCTCATTATCACTCACAGTCAGGTGTTGCAGAAGGATACACTGCCTGGTTAGCCTGATGGAGTAAAGTCTCACTATCACTCACATTCAGGTGTTGCAGAATGATACACTGCCTGGTTAGCCTGAGGGAGTAAAGTCTCACTATCACTCACATTCAGGTGTTGCAGAAGGATATATTGCCTGGTTAGCCCGAGGGAGTAAAGTATCACTATCACTCACATTCAGGTGTTGCAGAAGGATACACTGCCGGGTTAGCCTGAGGGAGTAAAGTCTCACTATCACTCACATTCAGGTGTTGCAGAAGGATACACTGCCTGATTAATCTGAGGGAGTAAAGTCTCACTATCACACACATTCAGGTGTTGCAGAAAGATACACTGCCTGCTTGGCCTGAGAGAGTAAAGTCTCAATATCACTCACATTCAGGTGTTGCAGAAGGATACACTGCCTGGTTAGCCTGAGGGAGTAAAGTCTCACTATCTCTCACATGCAGGTGTTGCAGAAGGATACACTACCTGGTTAACCAAGGGAGTAAAGTCTCACTAACACTCACATTCAGGTGTTGCAGAAGCATACACTGCCTGGTTAACCTGATGCAGTAAGGTCGCACTAACACTCACATTCAGGTGTTGCAGAAGGCTACACTGCCTGGTTAACCTGAGGGAGTAAAGTCTCACTATCGCTCACATTGAGGTGTTCCAGAAGGATACACTGCCTGATTAGCCTGAGGGAGTAAAGTATGACTATCACTCACATTCAGGTGTTCTAGAATGATACACTGGCTGGTTAGTATGAGGGAGTAAAGTCTTACTATCATGCACATTCACACTGAGTGGTTAACCTGAGGGAGTAAAGGCTCACTATCACGCACATTCAAGTGTTGCAGAAGTATACACTGCCTGGTTAGCCTGAGGGAGTAAAGTCTCACTATCACTCACATTGAGGTGTTCTAGAAGGATGCACTGGCTGGTTAGTCTGAGGGAGTAAAGTCTCTATCACTCGCATTCAGGTGTTCTAGAAGGATACACTGCCTTGTTCGCCCGAGGGAGTAAAGTCTCACTATTACCCACATTCAGGTGTTCATGAAGGATACACTGGCTGGTTAGTCTGAGGGAGTAACGTTTCTATCACTCACATTGCGGTGTTCTAGAAGGATACACTGGGTGGTTAGTATGAGGGAGTAAAGTCTCACTATCATGCACATTCACACTGAGTGGTTAACCTGAGGGAGTAAAGGCTCACTATCACGCACATTCAGGTGTTGCAGAAGTATACACTGCCTGGTTAGCCTGAGGGAGTAAAGTCTCACTATCACTCACATTCAGGTGTTCTAGAAGGATACACTGGCTGGTTAGTCTGAGGGAGTAAAGTCTCTATCACTTGCATTCAGGTGTTCTAGAAGGATACACTGCCTTGTTCGCCCGAGGGAGTAAAGTCTCACTATTACCCACATTCAGGTGTTCATGAAGGATACACTGGCTGGCTAGTCTGAGGGAGTAACGTTTCTATCACTCACATTGCGGTGTTCTAGAAGGATACACTGGCTGGTTAGTATGAGGGAGTAAAGTCTCACTATCATGCACATTCACACTGAGTGGTTAACCTGAGGGAGTAAAGGCTCACTATCACGCACATTCAAGTGTTGCAGAAGTATACACTGCCTGGTTAGCCTGAGGGAGTAAAGTCTCACTATCACTCACATTGAGGTGTTCTAGAAGGATGCACTGGCTGGTTAGTCTGAGGGAGTAAAGTCTCTATCACTCGCATTCAGGTGTTCTAGAAGGATACACTGCCTTGTTCGCCCGAGGGAGTAAAGTCTCACTATTACCCACATTCAGGTGTTCATGAAGGATACCCTGGCTGGTTAGTCTGAGGGAGTAACGTTTCTATCACTCACATTGCGGTGTTCTAGAAGGATACACTGGGTGGTTAGTATGAGGGAGTAAAGTCTCACTATCATGCACATTCACACTGAGTGGTTAACCTGAGGGAGTAAAGGCTCACTATCATGCACATTCAGGTGTTGCAGAAGTATACACTGCCTGGTTAGCATGAGGGAGTAAAGTCTCACTATCACTCAAATTCAGGTGTTGCAGGAGGATACACTGCCTAGTTAGCCCGAGGGACTAAAGTCTCACTATCACTCACATTCGGGTGTTGCAGAAGGATACACTGCCTGGTTAGCCCGAGGGAGTAAAGTCTCACTATCACTCACATTCGGGTGTTGCAGAAGGATACATTGCCTGGTTAGCCTGAGGGAATAAAGTCTCACTATCACTCACATTCAGGTGTTGCAGAAGTACACACTGCCTGGTTAACCTGAGGGAGTAACGTCTCACTATCACTCAAATTCAGGTGTTGTAGAAGGATACATTGCCTGGTTAGCCTGAGGGGGTAATGTCTCACTATCACTCACATTCAGGTGTTGCAAAAGGATACACTGCCTGGTTAGCCTGAGGGAGTAAAGTCTCATTATCACTCACAGTCAGGTGTTGCAGAAGGATACACTGCCTGGTTAGCCTGATGGAGTAAAGTCTCACTATCACTCACATTCAGGTGTTGCAGAATGATACACTGCCTGGTTAGCCTGAGGGAGTAAAGTCTCACTATCACTCACATTCAGGTGTTGCAGAAGGATATATTGCCTGGTTAGCCCGAGGGAGTAAAGTATCACTATCACTCACATTCAGGTGTTGCAGAAGGATACACTGCCTGGTTAGCCTGAGGGAGTAAAGTCTCACTATCACTCACATTCAGGTGTTGCAGAAGGATACACTGCCTGATTAATCTGAGGGAGTAAAGTCTCACTATCACACACATTCAGGTGTTGCAGAAGGATACACTGCCTGCTTGGCCTGAGAGAGTAAAGTCTCAATATCACTCACATTCAGGTGTTGCAGAAGGATACACTGCCTGGTTAGCCTGAGGGAGTAAAGTCTCACTATCTCTCACATGCAGGTGTTGCAGAAGGATACACTACCTGGTTAACCAAGGGAGTAAAGTCTCACTAACACTCACATTCAGGTGTTGCAGAAGCATACACTGCCTGGTTAACCTGATGCAGTAAGGTTGCACTAACACTCACATTCAGGTGTTGCAGAAGGCTACACTGCCTGGTTAACCTGAGGGAGTAAAGTCTCACTATCGCTCACATTGAGGTGTTCCAGAAGGATACACTGCCTGATTAGCCTGAGGGAGTAAAGTATGACTATCACTCACATTCAGGTGTTCTAGAATGATACACTGGCTGGTTAGTATGAGGGAGTAAAGTCTTACTATCATGCACATTCACACTGAGTGGTTAACCTGAGGGAGTAAAGGCTCACTATCACGCACATTCAAGTGTTGCAGAAGTATACACTGCCTGGTTAGCCTGAGGGAGTAAAGTCTCACTATCACTCACATTGAGGTGTTCTAGAAGGATGCACTGGCTGGTTAGTCTGAGGGAGTAAAGTCTCTATCACTCGCATTCAGGTGTTCTAGAAGGATACACTGGCTGGTTAGTCTGAGGGAGTAAAGTCTCTATCACTTGCATTCAGGTGTTCTAGAAGGATACACTGCCTTGTTCGCCCGAGGGAGTAAAGTCTCACTATTACCCACATTCAGGTGTTCATGAAGGATACACTGGCTGGCTAGTCTGAGGGAGTAACGTTTCTATCACTCACATTGCGGTGTTCTAGAAGGATACACTGGCTGGTTAGTATGAGGGAGTAAAGTCTCACTATCATGCACATTCACACTGAGTGGTTAACCTGAGGGAGTAAAGGCTCACTATCACGCACATTCAAGTGTTGCAGAAGTATACACTGCCTGGTTAGCCTGAGGGAGTAAAGTCTCACTATCACTCACATTGAGGTGTTCTAGAAGGATGCACTGGCTGGTTAGTCTGAGGGAGTAAAGTCTCTATCACTCGCATTCAGGTGTTCTAGAAGGATACACTGCCTTGTTCGCCCGAGGGAGTAAAGTCTCACTATTACCCACATTCAGGTGTTCATGAAGGATACCCTGGCTGGTTAGTCTGAGGGAGTAACGTTTCTATCACTCACATTGCGGTGTTCTAGAAGGATACACTGGGTGGTTAGTATGAGGGAGTAAAGTCTCACTATCATGCACATTCACACTGAGTGGTTAACCTGAGGGAGTAAAGGCTCACTATCATGCACATTCAGGTATTGCAGAAGTATACACTGCCTGGTTAGCCTGAGGGAGTAAAGTCTCACTATCACTCACATTGAGGTGTTGTAGAAGGATACACTGCTGGGTCAGCCTGAGGGAGTAAAGTCTCACTATCACTCAAATTCAGGTGTTGTAGAAGGATACACTGCCTGGTTAGCCCGAGGGAGTAAAGTCTCACTATCACTCACATTCAGGTGTTGCAGAAGGATACATTGCCTGGTTAGCCTGAGGGGGTAAAGTCTCACTATCACTCACATTCAGGTGTTGCAGAAGGATACACTGCCTGGTTAGCCTGAGGGAGTAAAGTCTCATTATCACTCACATTCAGGTGTTGCAGAAGGATACACTGCCTGGTTAGCCTGAGGGAGTAAAGTCTCACTATCACTCACATTCAGGTGTTGCAGAAGGATACACTGCCTGGTTAGCCTGAGGGAGTAAAGTCGCACTATCACTCACATACAGGTGTTGCAGAAGGATATATTGCCTGGTTAGCCTGAGGGAGTAAAGTATCACTATCACTCACATTCAGATGTTGCAGAAGGATGCATGCATTGCCTGGTTAGCCTGAGGGAGTAAAGTCTCACTATCACTCACATTCAGGTGTTGCAGAAGGATACACTGCCTGATTAATCTGAGGGAGTAAAGTCTCACTATCACACACATTCAGGTGTTGCAGAATGATACACTGCCTGCTTAGCCTGAGGGAGTAAAGTCTCACTAGCATGTACATTCAGGTGTTCTAGAAGGATACACTGGCCGGTTAGCATGAGGGAGTAAAGTCTCACTATCACTCACATTCAGGTGGTCTAGAAGGATACACTGCCTGGTTAGCCCGAGGGAGTAAAGTCTCACTATCACTCACATTCAGGTGTTGCAGAAGGATACATTGCCTGGTTAGCCTGAGGGGGTAAAGTCTCACTATCACTCACATTCAGGTGTTGCAGAAGGATACACTGCCTGGTTAGCCTGAGGGAGTAAAGTCTCATTATCACTCACATTCAGGTGTTGCAGAAGGATACACTGCCTGGTTAGCCTGAGGGAGTAAAGTCTCACTATCACTCACATTCAGGTGTTGCAGAATGATACACTGCCTGGTTAGCCCGAGGGAGTAAAGTCTCACTATCACTCACATTCAGGTGTTGCAGAAGGATATATTGCCTGGTTAGCCCGAGGGAGTAAAGCCTCACTATCACTCACATTCAGGTGTTGCAGAAGGATACACTGCCTGGTTAGCCTGAGGGACTAAAGTCTCACTATCACTCACATTCAGGTGTTGCAGAAGGATACACTGCCTGGTTAATCTGACGGAGTAAAGTCTCACTATCACACACATTTAGGTGTTGCAGAAGGGTACACTGCCTGCTTAGCCTGAGGGAGTAAAGTCTCAATATCACTCACATTCAGGTGTTGCAGAAGGATACACTGCCTGGTTAGCCTGAGGGAGTAAAGTCTCACTATCTCTCACATGCAGGTGTTGCAGAAGGATACACTGCCTGGTTAACGAAGGGAGTAAAGTCTCACTAACACTCACATTCAGGTGTTGCAGAAGGATACACTGCCTGGTTAACCTGATGCAGTAAAGTTGCACTAACACTCACATTCAGGTGTTGCAGAAGGGTACACTGCCTGGTTAACCTGAGGGAGTAAAGTCTCACTATCGCTCACATTGAGGTGTTCCAGAAGGATACACTGCCTGTTTAGCCTGAGGGAGTAAAGTCTGACTATCACTCACATTCAGGTGTTCTAGAAGGATACACTGGCTGGTTAGTCTGAGGGAGTAAAGTCTCTATCACTCGCATTCAGGTGTTCTAGAAGGATACACTGCCTTGTTCGCCCGAGGGATGAAAGTCTCACTATTACCCACATTCAGGTGTTCATGAAGGATACACTGGCTGGTTAGTCTGAGGGAGTAACGTTTCTATCACTCACATTGCGGTGTTCTAGAAGGATACACTGGCTGGTTAGTATGAGGGAGTAAAGTCTCACTATCATGCACATTCACACTGAGTGGTTAACCTGAGGGAGTAAAGGCTCACTATCACGCACATTCAGGTGTTGCAGAAGTATACACTGCCTGGTTAGCCTGAGCGAGTAAAGTCTCACTATCACTCACATTGAGGTGTTCTAGAAGGATACACTGGCTGGTTAGTATGAGGGAGTAAAGTCTCACTATCAAGCACATTCACACTGAGTGGTTAACCTGAGGGAGTAAAGGCTCACTATCACAAACATTCAGGTGTTGCAAACGTATACACTGCCTGGTTAGCCTGAGGAAGTAAAGTCTCACTATCACTCACATTCAGGTGTTCTAGAAGGATACACTGACTGGTTAGCATGAGGGAGTAAAGTCTCACTCTGACACACATTCAGGTGTTGTAGAAGTATACATTGCCTGGATAGCATGAGGGAGTAAAGTCTCACTATCACTCACAATCAGGTGTTCGGAGTGCGGCGAGTGTGTTGTCTGTGTTGTTTCCACGATTCACTGAGGAGCTGCAGTCTATCTTTTCTTTCTACTGGCGTGGAGGTGGAGCGACCAGTACAAAACACACATTTACATGCGGAGCATCGCGGAGTGCGGCGAGTGTGTTGTCCGTGTTGTACAGGGGCACGGGGGCACTGAGCTCTGAGCCCTGATGGTAATTCAATATAAGCAACATTCCGGGAACGGAAGTTTTCTTGCTACAAAACTCGTATCTATGCCGGGTCCCAGCACCTCCGGACTAAAACACACAGCATACAGTGAAGCAGTGCTGATTCATAACACAAGTCCAGACGATGGAGTTCATCCACTAACACGGCAACAGCGATGAATTTTTGCCGCCGGAGGAAAGGAGTCACCGGAGCAAATGGCCCTGCCCCAACTGGTAAGTGCCTGTGTTGCACGAAAAAGGACTTGTGTTTCAACTATGTCCACTAACTCTGATGTTTTTCTAGACTGCTTGGGTAACAGCTCCCCAGTACCCCTGACACCTACCCCGCTAATTCCATATATAATCACCGATCTGGTGGGTAACATGGATAAGGAGGCAGTCCTAGAGAGATCGAGAGGTACTAAAACGTCTGTGGGCATGACCACTGGGGTGGACACGAGTGGGGCCACGTGTGCAGAAAATGTGGAAGTGGAGGCGAACAAGTCCACCAGTCCTACGTGTTCTGGCGTTACGCGGACTAGAGAGCTACCCTCAAACAACGTGGGAAATGCTGTCCAAAGCACCCTGACTCCCCAATCCTCGGCTTGTCAAGCCGCTATACTTACCAACAATTGTGACACCAGCGGCGAAAATGTGCACGGCCCTGAGAATAAAAAGCCGATAAACTCCCTAAATCTACCAACAGGAGAGTTGATTTGGGAAAACGTAACGCTGGAAAATAAAATGATCCAAGAGATCAAGCCTGACAACTTTCTTGATGCAGGCAACAGCTTTCATTCACTCAGTGGAAAATCACCAACAGATCAAGCAGGAAACCCACAGACATGTACTGATTGGGATAACGCAAACTGCCTGTATGAGGAAACGGGCAGTCTCACGACTGGTGCTAAAAGGCGTAGCTCTATTGTGGTCGTTGACAAGGTCTTAAGCGACTTAAAAGAGCTCAACGCAAAATTTGGAAATTTACATCAACCTGAACCAAACTTAGGACAACCTGCAGAACAACCTGCAGAGTACCCAAATGCAGATAGCCCACATGATCAGTCGTGTGGGGCTCAAGGTACCAAACCTAAGAACCTAGCACAAGTACAAACTCCTGATATCAGGCAGGATAACAGGCAGGATGAGAAACTGTATTCGTGGCTGTGCCCCTTGGCGAAAAGGAAGAGATCGGAATCTTTAACGGAAGAGTATGTTCCGCACTCACAAAAGAGATTAACCAAGGAATTACAAATTGGGTCTCCTTCCTTATTCTCAGCTGCTAATGACTTCTCCGAGCCACCAACAAAGTCCCAGACATTCTGGGGGGAAAGATTTAAACGGCCATGCCACAAATGCCAAAAGCCAAGGATCAGACAACTCTATTAGCCATGATGAACACTAAAATGATGGCAATAGAGCAAGAACTAATGTCGACCAAATAAATTTTGGCCAATGAACATGCGAAATCTGAAATGAATGTAAAGGTAATATTGGAGCACACCAAGAACAGTGCAATAGACAAGCGCCTGTTTGCTGAAGTTGCCAGAGAAGCAATTGCCCTGCAATGTGAAAATGCCAACTTTGGATGAACACCACGCAACCAACGATCAGAGAGGAATCACAGGTGAAAAGATGTACACAAATTCCAAAGAGAGAACAACCACAACAAAAGGAAATGATGGTATTGAATCAAGCTCTATGGCTGGAAACATTAACGATACCTTACCTGCAAACCCTATCACCATTGCGCCACCTCAAAAATGCAAACAAAAGGTGAAACACAGTAAGGAAGTGGAAGACAAACAACCATCAAAAGAGCAACAAAGTGGAAGTAGTGTACACAAGGCGATTACGGGAACCATGCCGTCTGAACAAGTGGCAGATGAAGCAAAACAGTTAACACCTTCCAAACAACTGCCCATTACAATCCCGTATCATGACTTGAGTCCGGCTGCACTAGAAACAGGGGTGAAGAGTGATACTCCTTGCCCAGCTGATACTGTAAATCAAACAGGCCATAATAAGACCCAAAGCCTACCCACTCAAGGGTCAGCCAACGAACATGACTGTGTGGAAAATAGCACAAAGGATATTTGTCTCATAGAAGAAGTATTTTCAATCTTCAACCGAAATAAACTGAATGTTGCCACAAAGAGTGGCTCAAATCACATATTGACAGAAAAGAAATCTAAAAACATGAGAAAAAGGAAACCTCAGCAAAGATCACAGGTGCGAACGTTTCTAAGAAACATCAAAGGCTTCAGTATCACAACAACTTGTGATAAGACACACAAAGGGCTAATAAACCCCAACACGGAAAAGAGTGAAAAAACGAAAGCCGATGAACAAAAAAACCATAACATGTCTGGTGAGGACCACTCTAAGAAAGACGATAGCATCCCTGGAGATCTGCTAAACGTTTCGACTTATGAGGACTACGAAGAAGAGCTAAGTGAAACGGTACCGCCCACAGCCACTGACACATATGTGGCTTCTCAACTGCCCTCGGCAAATATAAATATAGATCTATGTTCACCTGCAAATGGCAACAGGGGTTCAGCTGAGTCGCCACAAAATAAATATCCAGCAACAAAATTGATTGCCCCGGAAACAAGGGTACTCACATCTAGCAACCAAAGGACGGTGACTGTGGATATAAAAAAGCAGGAAGAAATCATCTCGATACCTTCAACTATTAGCTGTGAGAAATTCCTCACCTTAGAAGCTAAAAGAATTCGAATCGCTAATGAAAAAAGATCTATGACCAATGAACTGGACGGAGTATCACCCAATTATGATCCAAAGAATTATAGACAGGAATTCCACATATTAGAGTCAAAAAGAACTCTGATTCATGCAGTGAAACTTAAAGAAAGCCCTTATGCACGAGCAGTGAAGCATAATAGTGAATCACCTAAACAGGAGACAAACACAAGAAGGACAGATAAATGTCACTCTATAACAAGGAAGATAAAATTTGATTGCTATAAACGTGGGGCAGAGTTATCAGATGCATCAGCAAACAAACAAACGAATCGTCAACCCAAAACAGATAATGATCGGAAGAAATTGGGGAAATATCTCATACGGCTTGAACAAATTGAAAAAGAAAAAGATGCTCTGATACTGAATCGGAAAAATGTGATGTTGTTACTTCACCACATACCGCAACTGAGGACGGTGGCCTCTGAGGACATTCAAATTGTGGAATTTGAAGATGAAAGTGAGCACGATCGTGTTATTCTACATATAGCATCAAAAGTTATCTGTGACTCACTACTAAATAGTAGTATCACTTTGAATTCCCTGGGGTTTGACATTACTGAAATTAATAAGAGCAATGGGCCGGAGGAGCCCAAGAAACGTATGTGCCCCTCAGATGGCCGCTTACCTGCAATCAAAAGCCCCCTCAAGCAAGGGAGAGTATGTAAGGCCACGTGCAAGAGTCGCCACATCAGGTGAGTGAGGACAAGCAGGCCTTTGAAGATGAGCAGATCAAAATAACGATCAGCAAGTTCGACAAAGTTGTCCAGCTAAGCTGTCCCAAACCCATTGAGGAACAAGACTGGACCTGGGTTGTCCAAACCATCAATTGTTGTAATAAGAGCTAATGCCAGAAACCATGTCAACAAGAGGAGATCTGTATTGCCTCGTGGAATACTAGAGGCCACAGGCATTTGTTCGGTGAAATTCCAATGGATTTAGAAGACGTGGATATTCTGTGCCTACAGGAGACCTGGCTTTTGCATCTGCCTGTAGCTGACGGCTTCGAGATTGCTTTTAATACTGCAATCAAAGGAGCCAAAGGACGTCCAATGTCGGGGCTGCTCACACTTGTTAAACTTTTATCAGCAAAAAACGTATCAGCATATACACAGGTAGTTGAGATTAAACTGCCGATACAGCAACCCAGAAATGCAGATCAAATAACACTGATAAATGTCTATTGGCCACATACTGCGATGCAGACAGAAACATTCTTGGAACTAGTCACGGAAACAATCTCGAATATCAAAGACAATGGGACAGAATCCAAGATTTTGATCTGTGGCGATCTTAACATAAACTGCCTTACAGATGCCACTAGAACTGACCGTGCAAATGGGAAAGAGCCCAGTGATCCAACTGTCTCTGCATGGCTACAAGAAATGAAAGCATGGAATTTGAAGATACTTAATGGAGAAACACCAGGTGATATTCCGGCACATTTCACATGGAAAAGGGACCAACAACAGTCTACCATCGACTACATGTTTGTGTCAGAGAGAATGAAACAGGATGTTGCTCACTTGGACATTATTGAAATGGAGGCGAGCGAACACTGTATGCTAAAAACAACTCTGAAGATCCACCATGCAAAAGGAAAAATCTCCTATCAATGTACAAACCTGACTGTGGCGCCAGGGCGCAATCGACTACAGCTTACCCAAAATGAGTTAGAAAAGTTGAAAACATCATTGGAGAATAGGCCGGCCACAGGGAAAATTGAACATACAGCTCTCTTGGAAATGTATCGAGAGAAGCAAACTGTGAAGCCACGACCTGACTTCATAAAATTACATACATGGGATTGTGAGATTGTCGTCAAAAAGAAAGAGCTGAGCAAAGCACTGAGACAGCTGAAAAGAACCAATACTCGTGCTAATTGTGAAAGAAAGACAAAACAAATGAGACAAATCTACAAGAATTGGTTGATCAGTCATAAACATGTTATGCTACAAAGAGATGCATAAGTAATGATGGAAACAATAGCCAAAAGGAACACCAGTGCATTTTGGACCTACTTGAACAACATAGCGACACCACAAGAAGCTATAATAAAAAATATGGTGTCGGAGAAAGATTGGGTCAAACATTACTCTGACACATTTTACAACCATTACATAACATGCAGCAAACCATCCAATCTGAGCAATGACTGGTCTATCAAAATAGACAAAGAAGACATATATAAAAATATCATGAGACTCAGCACATCCAGAGCCCCTGGACCGAATGGGCTTACAAATCAAATGCTAAAACAACATCCTGATTTATGGACAAACTTGTGCCACATTCTATTTTCCACTATCCTGCAGGAGAAAAAGATTCCGACCACATGGCGAAGCGCTATCATTGTACCCATTTTTAAAAAAGGCGTACGCACTAACCCAAGAAACTATCGCCCAATAGCCCTTCTAGACGTGGTGGGGAAAATATTTGCAACTCAACTCCAGATTAAACTGCTTAAATGGATTCAAGAATCCCAAAGTTACAATGTTCGGCAGGCAGGATTTGTCAAGGGTGTCGGCTGTGGCCTAAACCTGGCAATCATAAATTTCCTAAAAATGGAAGCCATCCGCCAAAATAAGAAGATCTATATTGCGTTTGTCGACCTGTCCAGCGCATTTGACACCATCGATCGAGAAATGCTCTGGGATAAACTTGAAAAATGGAATTGTCCAGGAAACTAATTAGATCCTATTAAGGAGCTACATACCGACACGGAAATTAAAATCAGATTAGATGCTGGGGGGACTCTCAGTGAATCTATAAAAACAAACCAAGGAGTAAAACAGGGTTGCCCGTTGGCAGCGACATTATTCGGCCTGTACCTGTCTGATATCGGAGAATCCATCGAAGCAGTAAACTCCAATCCACCGAGAATTAATGGAACGAGCGGGAACTGGTTGCTATATGCAAATGATATTGTACTGCTCGATTTAACACCTATTGGACTGGCAAGAAAGCTAAAGAGTCTGGAAGAATATGTGGAGAAAAATAAATTGAAAATTAATCCTGCAAAATCGGAAATCATAATTCTACAAGATCTTACACGAAATAACAAACAAGTCAAAAGAAACAATTTGACCTGGAAACTGAACAAACGAAAAACTGAATTGCGTCAAAAAGGTTAAATACCTGGGAATGTGGATCAACAGCAATATAAATGACGCCCCGTGGGCCGAAAATGCAACGCAAAAATGCAAACAACTAGCATGTCAAGGATTGATAATAAACAAAAGATATGGGAAGTTTTCCTTGCTACCTGTTGTTGCCCACTACAATCAGAAACCAGTCCCAACACTGATTTATGGAGCAGAATGCGCTTTAGGAGTTGCCTCGAATCTATGGGGCCAACTAGAAAATCAATACTGGAGGCGTGTCCTTTGACTACAAAGAGGCATTCCAAGCGCATGTCTATGGTATGAACTAAACCTAATATCCATAAATGCACGAATCTTGTGTAACACGCTGTCGATCTACAGGAAAATAATTATTGACGAATGTACACCTCAATTTGTAATATTACGAGACGCAATGGAAAGAAACCAGGAATCTGTACTGAAAAAATGGATTAATGCATGCCAAAGTCATCTTGCTGAAATAGGCGCTAACTCGGAAACATTGAAAACTAACCCAAACTATGTGAAAAAAAGGTTATGGGTACGAGATTGGTGTGCAACAGTGGACGACAGAAATCGCCATACACTGATGAGAGATGCGGCTACTGAAGCGAAGGATAAAAAAAAACAGCTGCAATATGTGGTAAAAACAGCTAATGCCAGACACAGAAGGATGTTTCTAAAATTCAGGTTAAACTTGTTTGACACAAGATCAAGTCTAGCCCTGAGATATCGGAAGCTTGATGTGACAGAGAGCTGTCGATTCTGTAATGACCACCCTGAAACATTAAAACATCTCACGTTATATTGCCCTGGACTAACAGATCTGAGAACTGTGCACCTGAGCAAAGTAGTTAACCAATACGCAACCCTAACAGGAGAAGAGCTTTGGTTGAAATTTGCGAATCCACTACAGAAAGACGTTTTTGGCCTGACAAATTTCCTACAAAAAATGGAAATCTTGTTATCAATAGAAAACTGGGAGATATTACCTCAGGAATCGGAAACTACAAAGGGGCAGAGATGTCGAAACAGCCACCTGAAAGACTAACTGAAACAACATCAACTGATGAGCGTACTGCAGCTGTGACCAATGTGGATTGGACTTTACTCCACCGTGAACAGCCTTTCTTTTTAGTCTGTTCTCTGCACCTTTCTATGTGATGAATGGAACAAACTGTGCTAACTTGGGCCAATAGGGCTGTTTGCGAAATCTCTGCCTTTGTAAATGTGTATAGAAGGGAAAATGTTTCAAGATGTTTGTATAAACTAAATGAAATAAAATAAATAAATACATTAAAAAAAATAAGGTGTTCTAAAAGGATACACTGGCTGTTTAGCATGAGGGAGTAAAGTCTCACTATCACTCACATTCAGGTGTTCTAGAAGGATACACTGGCTGGTTAGCATGATGGAGTAAAATCTCACTATGACTCACATTCAGGTGCTGTAGAAGTATACACTGCCTGGTTAGCCTGAGGGAGTAAAGTCTCACTATCAGTCACATTCAGGTGTTGCAGAAGGATACACTGCCTGGTTAACCTGGAGGAGTAAAGTCTCACTATCACACACATTCAGGAGTTGTAGAAGTATACAGCCTGGTTAGCCTGAGGGAGTAAAGTCTCACTATCATGCACATTAAGGTGTTCTGGAAGGATACACTGGCTGGTTAGCCTGAGGGAGTAAAGTCGCACTATCACGCACATTCAGGTGTTCTAGAAGGATACACGGGCTGGTTAGCATGAAGTAGTAAAGTCTCACTATCACTCACATTCAAGTGTTCTAGAAGGATACACTGACTGGTTAGCATGAGGGAGTAAAGTCTTACTATAACTCACATTCAGGTGCTGTAGAAGGGTGCACTACACCGAGGGAACAGTCTTACACCAGGACCCACATTTTAGGTGTCATAGAATGTTGCATTGCCTGGCCACAGTCTTGTTGTTCATGGCCATGAAAGAATCTAATTTTATTTTCCCTTGTTCACTCCCTTGCCTTGAAGTGGTTTGAAACAGATTGTGTATAGGCGCTATATAAATAAACTATCATATCATATTACCCCGGAGTACCAGACTCACTCTAACAGTCACATTCAGATATCACAGAAGGGTGCACTTCCTGACCACACTAAACAAACTCACGCTCACGTGTCACACATGCCTGCACTGCCTGACCACCCTGAGGGACCAGACTCACACTAACACTCAAATTCAGGTGTCACAGAATGTTGCACTACCCAACCACCCTGAGGAACCAGACTCACACTAACACTCACACTCAGGTGTCACAGAATGTTACGTTGCATGACCACTCTGAAAACCAGACTCACACTAACACTCACATTCAGGTGTCACAGAAGGCTGTGCTGTCTGAGCACCCCTGAGCACCCGAAGGTATCACACTCACTCTAACACTCAAATTCAGGTGTCACAGAATGTTGCACTGCTCGACCCCCCTGAGGAACTAGGCTAACACTAAAAGTCACATTCAGGTGTCACAAAATGTTGCACTACCCGACCACCCTGAGGAACCAGGCTAAAACTAACACTCACATTCAGGTGTCACAGAATGTTGCGCTGCCCGACCACCCTGAGGAACCAGGCTCACACTAACACTCACACACAGGTGTCACAGAATGTTGCACTGCCCTACCACCCTGAGGAACCAGGCTAATAATAACACTCACACTCAGGTGTCACAGAATGTTGCACTGTCCGACCACCCTGAGGAACCAGACTCACACTAACACTGACATTCAGGTGCCACAGAATGTGGCATGGCCTGACCACCCTGAGGAACTAGGCTAACACTAACACTCACATTCGCGTGTCACAGAATATTGCACTACCCAACTACCCTGAGGAACCAGGCTCACACTAACACTCCCATTCAGGTGTTACAGAATGTTATGCTGCCTGACCACCCTGAGGAACCAGACTCACACTAACACTCTCATTCAGGTGTCACAGAATGTTGCACTACCCGACCACCCTGAGGAAGCAGGCTCCCACTAACACTCACATTCAGGTGTCACAGAATGTTGCACTGCCCGACAACCCTGAAGTAACCAGGCTAAGACTAACACTCACATTCAGGTGTCACAGAATGTTGCACTGCCCGACCACCCTGAGGAACCAGGCTAAGACTAACACTCACATTAAGGTGTCACAGAATGTTGCACTGACCAACCACCCCGAGGAACCAGGCTAAGACTAACACTCACATTCAGGTGTCAAAGAATGTTGCACTGCCCGACCACCCTGAGGAACCAGGCTTACACTAACACTCACATTCAGGTGTCACAGAATGTTGTGCTGCCCGACCACCCTGAGGAACCAGGCTAACAATAACACTCACACTCAGGTGTCACAGAATGTTGCACCGCCCGACCACCCTGAGGAACCAAGATAAGACTAACACTCATATTAAGGTGTCACAGAATGTTGCACTGCCCGACCACCCCGAGGAACCAGGCTAAGACTAACACTCACATTCAGGTGTCACAGAATGTTGCACTGCCCGAACACCATGAGGAACCAGGCTCACACTAACACTCACACACAGGTGTCACAGAATGTTGCACTGCTTGACCACCCTGAGGAACCAGGCTAACAATAACACTCACATTCACGTGTCACATAATATTGCAATACCCGACCACCCTGAGGAACCAGACTCACTCTAACACTCACATTCAGGTGTCACAGAATGTTGCGCTGCCTGACAACCCTGAGGAACCAGGCTCACACTAACACTCACACTCAGGTGTCACAGAATGTTGCGCTGCCCGACCACCCTGAGGCACCAGGCTCACACTAAGACTCCCATTCAGGATTTACAGAATGTTGTGCTCCCTGACCACCCTGAGGAACCAGACTCACACTAACACTCACATTCAGGTGTCACAGAAGGTTGCACTACCCGACCACCCTGAGGAACCAGGCTCACACTAACACTCACATTCAGGTGTCACAGAATGTTGCACTACCAGACCACCCTGAGGAACCAGACTCACATGAACATTCACATTCAAGTGTGCCAGAATGTTGCATTGCCCAACCACCCTAAGGAACCAGACTCACACTAACACTCACATTCAGGTGTCACAGAATGTTGCACTTCCCGACCACCCTGAGGAACCAGACTCACACTAACACTCACATTCAGGAGTCACAGAATGTTGGACTGCCCGACCACACTGTGGAACCAGGCTAAGTCTAACACTCACATTCAGGTGTCACAGAATGTTGCACTGCCCGACCACCCTGAGGAACCAGGCTAAGACTAACACTCACATTCCAGTGTCACAGAATGTTGCACTGCCTGACCACCCTGACGAACCAGGCTAACACTAACACTCACATTCAGGTATCACAGAATGTTGCGCTGCCTGACAACCCTGAGGAACCAGGCTCACACTAACACTCACACTCAGGTGTCACAGAATGTTGTGCTGCCCGACCACCCTGAGGCACCAGGCTCACACTAACACTCCCATTCAGGATTTACAGAATGTTGTGCTGCCTGACCACCCTGAGGAACCAGACTCACACTAACACTCACATTCAGGTGTCACAGAATGTTGCACTACCCGACCACCCTGAGGAACCAGGCTCACACTAACACACATTCAGGTGTCACAGAATGTTGCACTACCGGACCACCCTGAGGAACCAGACACACACGAACATTCACATTCAAGTGTGCCAGAATGTTGCACTGCCCAACCACCCTAAGGAACCAGACTCACACTAACACTCACATTCAGGTGTCACAGCATGTTGCACTTCCCGACCACCCTGAGGAACCAGACTCACACTAACACTCACATTCAGGAGTCACAGAATGTTGAACTGCCTGACCACACTGTGGAACCAGGCTAAGACTAACACTCACATTCAGGTGTCACAGAATGTTGCACTGCCCGACCACCCCGAGGAACCAGGCTAAGACTAACACTCACATTCCGGTGTCACAGAATGTTGCACTGCCCGACCACCCTGAGGAACCAGGCTAACACTAACACTCACATTCAGGTGTCACAGAATGTTGCACTGCCCGACCAGCCTGAGGAACCAGGCTAACACTAACATGCACATTCAGGTGTCACAGAATGTTGCACTGCCCGACCAGCCTGAGGAACCAGGCTAACACTAACATGCACACTCAGGTGTCACAGAATGTTGCACTGCCTGACCACCCTGAGGAACCAGGCTAACACTAACACTCCCATTCAGGTGTCAGAGAATGTTGCACTGCCCGACCACCCCGAGGAACCAGGCTAAGACTAACACTCACATTCCGGTGTCACAGAATGTTGCACTGCCCGACCACCCCGAGGAACCAGGCTAACACTAACACTCACATTAAGGTGTCACAGAATGTTGCACTGCCCGACCACCCCGAGGAACCAGGCTAAGACTAACACTCACATTCAGGTGTCACAGAATGTTGCACTGCCCGACCACCCTGAGGAACCAGGCTCACACTAACACTCACACACAGGTGTCACAGAATGTTGCACTGCCCGACCACCCTGAGGAACCAGGCTAACAATAACACTCACACTCAGGTGTCACAGAATGCTTCACTGCCCGACCACCCGAAGGAACCAGGCTAACACTAACTCTCACATTCAGGTGTCACATAATGTTGCACTGCCCGACCACCCTGAGGAACCAGACTCACACTAACACTCACATTCAGGAGTCACAGAATGTTGAACTGCCTGACCACACTGTGGAACCAGGCTAAGACTAACACTCACATTCAGGTGTCACAGAATGTTGCACTGCCCGACCACCCCGAGGAACCAGGCTAAGACTAACACTCACATTCCGGTGTCACAGAATGTTGCACTGCCCGACCACCCTGAGGAACCAGGCTAACACTAACACTCACATTCAGGTGTCACAGAATGTTGCACTGCCCGACCAGCCTGAGGAACCAGGCTAACACTAACATGCACATTCAGGTGTCACAGAATGTTGCACTGCCCGACCAGCCTGAGGAACCAGGCTAACACTAACATGCACACTCAGGTGTCACAGAATGTTGCACTGCCTGACCACCCTGAGGAACCAGGCTAACACTAACACTCCCATTCAGGTGTCAGAGAATGTTGCACTGCCCGACCACCCCGAGGAACCAGGCTAAGACTAACACTCACATTCCGGTGTCACAGAATGTTGCACTGCCCGACCACCCCGAGGAACCAGGCTAACACTAACACTCACATTAAGGTGTCACAGAATGTTGCACTGCCCGACCACCCCGAGGAACCAGGCTAAGACTAACACTCACATTCAGGTGTCACAGAATGTTGCACTGCCCGACCACCCTGAGGAACCAGGCTCACACTAACACTCACACACAGGTGTCACAGAATGTTGCACTGCCCGACCACCCTGAGGAACCAGGCTAACAATAACACTCACACTCAGGTGTCACAGAATGCTTCACTGCCCGACCACCCGAAGGAACCAGGCTAACACTAACTCTCACATTCAGGTGTCACATAATGTTGCACTGCCCGACCACTCTGAGGAACCAGGCTAACAATAACACTCACACTCAGGTGTCACAAAATGTTGCACTGCCCGACCACCCTGAGGAACCAGACTCACACTAACACTCACATTCAGGTGTCACAGAATTCTGCACTGCCCGACCACTCTGAGGAACCAGGCTAACAATAACACTCAGGTGTCACAGAATGTTGCACTGCCCGACCAACCTAAGGAATCAGACTCACACTAACACTCACACTCAGGTGTCACAGAATGTTGAACTGCCCGACCACCCTGAGAAACCAGGCTAACAATAACACTCGCACTCAGGTGTCACAGAATGTTGCGCTGCCTGAAAACCCTGAGGATCCAGGCTAACACTAACTCTCACATTCAGGTGTCACAGAATGTTGCACTGCCCGACCAACCTAAGGACCCAGACTCACACTAACCCTCACGTGTCACAGAATGTTGCACTGCCTGACCATCCTGAGTAACCAGACTCACGCTCACATTCAGGTGTCACAGAATGTTGTTCTGCCTGACAACCCTGAGGATCCAGGGTCACACAAACACTCACATTCAGGTGTCACAGAAGGCTGTGCTGTCTGAGCACCCCTGAGCACCCCTAGGTACCACACTCACTCCAACACTCACATCCCGATTTCACAGAAGTTTGCATTGCTGCGTCAGCCCCCGGATGAAGCAGGCAGACAGTAACACTTACCACCCTGAGGGAAACACTTGCACTAACGCTCACATCAGGTGTGGCGGATGGCTGCACTGCCTTACTGCCATGTAAGAAAAGGCCTGTACTAACGCAAGCATTCAGGTGTCACCAGAGGTTGCGCAGCATGTGCAACCCGAGGGCACAGACGCATACTACCAATCTACTACCAATCAAGAGTGTTAGGGAAAAGTGTATGGCTGACCCTCCTTGACACTGAGGGATAAGTATGCAACCTGTGGCTCTCCAGATGTTTTGGACTACAACTCCCAGCAGCTATAGCCAGCATTGTTAATGGAAATTAATTATGGGGGTTGTACTTCAAAACATCCAGAGAGCCACGGGTTAGGGGAGGTAACTGCTCTCTGAGGGGATCTCTACCCCCAGACAGCCGGCAGCGCCTTGAGGCCATGCAATGGCGAATCCATGTAACCCTCCACAAATGCTTAAAAACACAAGTCTCAATGGTGATTTCACATCCTTACTGTTCATGGTCTGTAAGAATGTCATTGTATTTTCCCTTGTTCCCTCCCTTGCCTTCAAGCGCTTTGAAACACATTGTGTATAGGCGCTACATAAATAAACTATCATATCATATCATGCGCTGAACCCGATGGCTGGCAGCTTCATGGCACTTTGAATGTGTGGGCACTCCTTTTGGGTAACTGAACTGCCTCATTCCAGGTTCCACTTGGCACTTTATTCTGGGGTTGTAGAAGCGGGTGTGGGCATTGGTACAGGAAGCAAGCACACTTGGACATGAGCTCTTTGAACTCAGCTGTGGGCATGGATGTGTACATCAGTTCTGCCATTAACACCCACAGGGCACAGTGCCCTGCACCCCTCCACCTGTGCTACTTTCAGGGAGAGTAACGGCGTGGGGCAGTGTTAAAGACACCACTACGCAACCCTAAGCTGCGCTGCCACCAACCAAGGCAAATTCGAACAAGGTGTCCGGCTGTATACATGTCGTACAACCAAGGCTTTAAGTAGACTGGGGCTCTCCAGTACTCAGACCCGCATGGATCTAACAAATAATCCTTTCTGCTGAGTCCCTGTGAGAGTGAACGAACGTGATGTCCATGCACGCTAGAAGTACATGAACAGTTGATTAGAGAGAGCAATACTGCTATTGGCCAGTAGCTCTCACTACCACTCAATGTTTAGAATCACATGATCGATTTCATACATGTAAAGTTGGTTTTAGGTGATGATTGTGTCATATTTAACACACATTTACTGGGACATAATTGTAATTGGTTATTTATAACGCGCCTAATACCCAGAGGTTTCTAAGTTCGGACCTGGGGATCGAACCTGTGTTGCTCCGCGTCGTCAAGACGAGCGCATTGCCCCTGAGCTATCCTCCCATAACGTATGTTATGTTATGGGAGTGGGACTTATCCCGCGCATTGCTGCCCTTTGCATAGTCTCTAAGCACTCTAGCGGATCTGAAAGAAAGCCCTCAGGTTAGGTAAGTGGAGAGAGAAGGCAAATGCAAGAACATGTCGCTGCTTTGTGGATGCGTGCAGTTCAGCGGTTTCCAGGCGCCTGTGCGCGTGTCTATTTCTAGGTGCTAGTCTAGACTCTAGAGCGGAGAGCAGCGGTGTCCATGACTTCCCACCTTTGACTATGCTGGCTTGGTGTGATGGGAGTTGCAAGCCAAAACATCGGCTGGGTCACATGCCACCCACAACTGGCACAGAGGCATCTCTGTGCGCCAGGGTGCACTGGTGAGTAGCCTTATGTAAGTTGGCTGTAGAGGTGTAAAGTTCTGTTGTTCAGTGTCTGTAGGGAGGGATTTTAAATTGCTGTCTAGAAGTTGGCATAGTTGGTCTGTATTAAAACTTGGCTGCACCTGTGGGCCGCTCCTTTCATTACCTTGGCCCACATCTCTTTTAAAGGTTCCTTATCTACTTGCAATTCATAGTCCATGAGAGACACTAACTATTGTGTTGTTAGGGGAATCCCTTGCTTTCTCATCTTACTTAAATCACTGGGGAAACCAATGTTCCAGTCCTGTGCTTTCATTTAGCTATCAAATGCTTTCTGGGAGTTGTAGTCTTGGTTCACTTTCAGTTGAAGACATTGGACGTTACGACCTGGTACCAGTGATTTAAAAAAAAGGATAGCCTGGGACTGATAACCATATCTACCTGGGACATGCAAAACAAAGGAGGTGATGGCTGAAAGGTTTAGAATGAATCTTAACTTCTGGCATTGTTCTGGGCAACCCTCCAGACCATCGTTATTTGCCTGCCAAGCCAATATAAAAGGGCAAAGACCATATGCAAACAAGGCTTGGTCCAACCCCAAAAAGGGCAGGCCAGCTTGAACTGCTTGGTCACATCCCTTCTGCACGACACCACAAGCATCCCCAAACATGTTTCAGCCTTGTTGGGCCTCATCAGTGAGGAGTAGCTTGAGTCTCTAGGCCCAGCAGGCACGGGACCCACCTCTGGGCAAACCCGTCCCACTCGAGGTGACTTACGCAAAACAAAAGAGGTGATGGCTGGACGGTGTCTTAACCTCTGGCAGTGCTCTGGGCAACCTTCCAGACCATTGTTTTTTGCCTGCCAAGCCATTACAGAAGGGGAAAGACCATATGCAAATCAGGCTTGGCCCCGTCCTCCAGCGGGGCCTGCCGTCATCTGAGCACATTCTCCTCTTTCCAGTGTAATGGCAGAGAGGCATGCAGATGGCCTGCCACCAACTCTTTTGGGGTTGTAGTAATAATACCTGGATTTTGCACAGTGCTTGACACTGCAGTTGTTGACACCACGGTTGTTCGTCCTGTAAATAACTGGTGTTCCTATTACCCAGTTAAATGGTACTCAGTTTATTGACCTCACAACCCTGAACAATATTCGAGCCTGTTACCTTAAAGTAGAAGCTTCCAACAGCTTGGTATCAGACCTCTCTACTCTGCAAGATCGAGCCCTTCCTCCCGCCCAAGACTTCTGAACGGTGGTGCAGGCCCCAGTGATCTTGCATACTGACGGCGGATAATGCCCTCCTTGCAGCGCTCCCGGCTGCTCGCGTCTCAGCGACTCCCCTGAAAGGGGCCCAGCATGCCACGGCTCGGCTAATCACTGACTCTTGCAAATTTGACTTCACCCCCACCTTGCAAATTACACTGGCAGCCCATCCAAGCTAGGATTTGATTCAAAACTACGTGTCTCACCAACAGTGCGCTGGCCAACCGGACAGCCAAACTAAAAACATTGGCCGGCAAACGGTCATCTTGCAGTAAGACCATCGCCAGACTAGGCATTAGGCTGGCTCGCAAAGCAAAAACCAGGAAACAGTCCTTCTTATGCTACGTTCCAGTCCTCTGGAACTCTCTCCCGGTCGCCACCCGGACTGCTTCAAGACGCATTCAGTTTAGGAAAACACTGAAGACCTGGTTCTTGGTTTAACCTGGATTCACACCCGGGGAAGGTTCATTGGTTGGAACAGCGGGCGAGAATACTCATTCCCCGCCCACTGTTCCAGCCACCTGAGGTCCTTCCCCGGGTGGCGACATCTTTTTTTGTTGTTGTTATTTGGGAAGGCAACAGGGAGACCAAACTCTCCCTGTTGCCTCCCACCCCCCCAGCACCCAAAACAAAACCTCTCCTCCACCTCCTCCATCCGCACCTCTGGCTCTGGCCACTATAGAAATGGAAAAGGGACTTAGACCCTTTTCCCTATGGCGGCGGCCATCTTTTTGTTATTTTTTCCCCCTCGCAGCATGGGCTGCGCAAGCAGCACGATTGTCCACAGGGGACATAAAAGAAGCCATTTGCACCCCGGATAAACTCTGGGGTGGGCATGGATATCGCGCCCCAGCAGGGGGTCAGACTTTGCCAGTAACGGCCTGAAGCTCTTGCCGAGGTTCTCGCTTTGCTCGTTCGTACTATTACCAGCCATGCCTGACCCCCCACCCACCTGAGGGGGGGAAAGACATATTCTGGCTATCGTGTGCACACTCCTGTGTATGTTTAACTGTGAGATTTGTTACTAATGTTTTCTTGATGACTTGTTAAATTCTTGCTACCAATGTTTTTCTCTATGAACTGTACAATGGTGCTTTGCTCCCGAGCCCCAAAGGTTGCCAACTACCCCATGTCAGGTGTTTGACCCCCAGCTAAGATATGAACCAGGATTGCTTTAAATACTGTGCCTACTAGGCCACGAGCAGCAGGGCCAAGGAGGCCAGGTGCCCCTCACCCCCAAGGCCACCCTCTGACCCCCTAGAAAGGAGGTCTTGTCAGTGGTTTTAACCACCACTAGGATCCGGAGGGATCTACTGGGGTTGCAGGTAGGAGACCCGGCCAGGATTTGTTTGCTTGCCTTGAACAATGATTTATGTCCCACATACATGAGGGCACAAATGGCCAGGGAGATGGTGGGCCATTCCCACCTCTATGTGAGGTAGCACACGTATTCCAGCAGGCTGCCCACAACAATTTAGCAAGATCTTGGGTTGCTATATTTAACTGCACTGTTCATGTTACTTACATTTCAAACCTCTCATTTACAAGGTAGCTATTTTTTCAAACCCATCAAGTTGATTCTGTAATTTAAAGTAGGTTTTTTGTGTGGGAATATCACTGTTGTTCCCATAATGCTTAATACGATGGTGAACTGCAGCAAACAATCAATGGCAGGTGGTGATGCTTGGACACAGATTTCTACAGCAGGTGCATAAACGGCTGAGGACCCTGACAAATTACAGTCACGGGAACACAAGCCACCGCATGCATTTTTAGGCCTTGTGGTCCAGCGGTTTGGGCAGGGCTGCTCACATTAGTGGCTGGGAGGCCAAGGCTGATTTGCAAACAATGGTATGGAAGCCTGACTAAAGCAATGCGAGTGGTTATGATTGATTCAGACACTTTCCTCCATCAGACTGAGGGCCCTTACAGATTACATTCAAATGACATATTCTGCTGCATGAAGTACTTGAGTATAAGTGAAACAATAAGGTGGGTGGTAAGAAAAATGGAATTCTGGAGGGAGATCGTGGTAAAATCAAAAAGGGACTCAATGTAAGGTTTTGATTGAGCTTTTAGGTGCAAGCCAGAACAATTGCATTGGACCACAGATAAAATGGAGAAAGGGTGTTAGGAGGGTCACACATTCTATGTACGCTTTTGCTCGTTTACCCACCCATTGCCATGTTAATCCCTATGGATTTACCAACTACCTGTCCCCTCCCTGCTGAAATATACCCTCTTGGGTACTCTTCGAGCTAGCTCTCTCACATAGTAACATCAAACGTATATAATGTTTGTGTTATATGTAAGCATTCTTTTGAGTGTTTAATGCATTAATTGCCTCTGTAAATGAGGTTTTGTCGTAATAAAACATTTCTTAACAATTAGTTTTTTCAGCCAGTCGATTTAAAATCAATATGGGTGTCCTCACATCTGTTCCTTGCACTGGAATCCAAAAAACAAGAGATGGCAAAGCCAACCATTTTGACTTTTGTACAGGTATAAGACAGGATTTGCCAGACAATGACATGTACTCGCACAATTTTCCAGATGTTTCCACCTTATTGCCAGGTGGTACCCTTATGGCAGTGCCTGGCAAATGCCTATCCCAGGTGTACTCAAAAGCCCAAACTATTGGCTTTGCCAATGCGTGGTGGTTTCGGTTTGTCTCCCTAAGTGAAAATATATATGCCCAGAGGGCTTGTTTGCTACGCCTAGGGAGTCCCCAACAAGAACCTACCTGAGCATGTCAAAACTAGGATGGCATGTATGGACCAGCTTCAAATCTTCTTCTCATGAGTACTTAACAGTGGGGTTCTGACCTAAATAGCCGAGCCCGGCTGGCCAGAACATTTCATGAAAGGAACAGATGAGTACTGACTTGATAACATCATACTGTTGGAGTAACCATTACCAATGTTTGTTTAGGCAGTGCCAGAAATACAAGTAATTTGCTGTGGCATTCCACCAGTGATAATAAGCTATTTAAGTGCGATTGTTGGGTGGTTAGAAATGATGGGTTACAGAACAAGCTGTGTGAACCAATGTATTTCTTTATGCATTTCATTTCACTTAGTGAGATTTTTTGTAAATTCGCATTCATTTGCATTCTGGAGCGTCTAGGCTTCCATTCAGGAAAGCTACAATCAAATAATTTTACCACCACTTTTTCCATTCCGCATGTATCTTTATTGTTAAAAGCAAGCAGATTCCAAAACGTTAATTGTGGGAGAGATTTACACTTTTCCATACACGTAGTGTAAGAGTGATGATAAAAGGACATTTTTCCTATGTTTTTACTATTTACTTTTCCAGTACTTGGTGGAAAAATTCAAATTTCCTGTAGGGGCTGTTTTCCAAGAAGTGCAAACAGGAGTGGTCCCCTCTATGCAATTTAGGATGCAAAACAAAATTACCCCAATTCTCTTTCATCAACTCCTTTCTTTAATAATGTACATATTGCTGGGTTGCTTTATCATGTGACTTGTGAATTTTTAAAGTAATCTGTATAAAATTGAGTTTTGTTTTTAGGTGTAAGTGAGAAAATAAAACAAATAAAGGGAATAATAAAAGTAAATAGAAAAGTCAAATACAGAAACCTAAAAATAATCAATGGCATTCCATGCTCATGGCTTACAATCGTTGGTATAAAAGTACATAATTCATAACAATACCATTTTCTTCCTATAAATCATCCCTATCACTTATACATAACGTAGCAGGGAATAATAAATATATATATATATAGAGAGAGAGAGAGAAGAGAGAGAGAGAGAGAGAGAGAGAGAGAGAGAAAGAGAGAGAGAGAGAGAGAGAGAGAGAGAGAGAGAGAACGCAAGCAGGGTGGGCGTTCTGTAAAAAAGTGACTTGTGTGCAGAGACTCACAATTGTATTATTTTAGGTATTTAAAAGCTATTGAGATTGGTTGCTGCTCTAGGAGAGCAGTGTTGTTGGAATTAGTTGGTGTTGTAGGAGAGCATTGTGGGGGCTATTGGGGTTGGTTGGAGTTCTAGGAGAGTATTGTAGACGCTATTGGGGTTGGTTGGTGTTCTAGGAGAGCATTAGGGAAGCTATTTAAACTGGCTTCTGTTCTAGGCAGGGGCGTTGCTAGGGGGGGGCTAAGGGGGCTGTAGCCCCGGATCTTTTGGTTGTAGCCCCGGATAGAATCTCAGGAGCTACAGCCAAAAGACTGGCTAGCCCCCAACCCCAACCGTTCCGACATCAGTTTAGCCCCGGGTCTTTTCCAGACCTAGCAACTCCCCTGGTTCCAGGAGAACATTGTGGGTGATATAAGGATTGGTTGTTCTAGAAGAACATTCAGGTTTTTATTGGGGTTGGTTTGTTTGTTTATTTTTCTTATATAGCGCACCTGACCTGGGGGTCTCTGGGCGCAAAAGGCAAGTATCAAGTTACAGGCATGAGCAGAGTGATAGGAATACAGTAGCTACAGTAAATAATACATTACAGAATAAAACATGAAGATACAGAAAGTGCATGGAAAAAAGTGAGCCGTCATGAAGAGTTACAGACTGGTAGGTGAGAACAGGTCTGTGGACTTCCATAGTTTAGGCAGTGGTGTTGCTAAGACCGGATGGGAGCTAACTAGTTCTTGTTGAGAAGCCACGAGATGACATTTCCCCTGAAGGTGGAGAATACTTGGATAGATTTAATGTCAGCGGGGAGGGTGTTCCACAGTTGGGTGGCCGTTCCACAGTTGAGAGGCCATAATTGGGAAACTAGAACCGCCTGATCTTTTTAGATTAAATCTTGGGACCACCAGGCAGGATGAGTTGAAGGATCTGGTAGTTTGTGTAGATGACTTTAGGTTGAAATTTTCAGTGAGATATGGAGGGGCTGTGTGGTTTAGCGCTTTAAATGTGAGACATGTTTTGAGTTCAATCTTTTCTTTTATGGAAAGCCATTTGATTCTTTTCTGGTGGCTGATACATGCTCTCTTGTCGGTATGTTTAATGCAGTTTGAGAGCATTATTCTGCATTATTTGTAGTTTGTTGAGTACAGTCTTGTTGGCGCCTAGGTGGAGACCATTACAGTAGTCCAGTTTGGACATTATAAGTGCTCTAGCTAGTGTGAGACAACTTTCTATAGACAGGAATGGTTTGCATGCCCTTATCAACTTGCCTGTGTAGGCAGTGGCTGAGGCGGTTATGTTCACTTGTTTGGAGAGGTTGGAGGTGGCGTAAAGATAAAACCCTAGAGTTTTTACATCTTTGGCAATGGGGATGTTGTTTCCATCTATATTGAGAGTAGTGTATTTGGGGCTTAATTTGTTTATGTTGGCTGGTGAACCGACCAGGAGGAGTTCCGTTTTGTCGTCATTCAGGCAGAGGCCATGGACGGCCATCCATGCCTGAATGATTGTGTAAATTTAGTTCACACGTTGTACATCAGAATCGTAAATGCCTGTAAGGGGCAGGAGTATCTGGGTGTTATCTGCATAGTTTGTTTACGTGACACCCAGACAGTCCAGTTCATCAAATAACGGCTTTGTAAAGATATTATACAAAGTTGGCGATATGCATGATCCTTGGGGCGCACTGCAAGTAATAGGTATTGGGTCAGCTGAGGTGGAGGGCAAGAAGACTCGCATGGTTCTATTATTTAGGAACGTTAGTGTTCTAGAAGAGCATTGTGGGTGTTCCTCGTATTGTGGAAGCTACGGAGATTGCTTTGTGTTCTAGGAGAGCATTGAGGGTGTTATTTGGATCGGTTAGTGTTCTAGGAGAGCATTGTGGGTGTTTTTGTGATTTGTTGGTGTTCTCGGAGAGCATTGTGGCATTGAGGATGTTGTTGGGATTAGTTGGTGTTGTAGAAGAGCATGTGGGATCTATTGTGATTAGAGGTGTTCTAGGAGAGTATTGTGGAAGCTATTGGGATTGGTTGTTGTTCTAGGAGAGCACTGTGGGTGTTATTAAGATTGGTTGGTGTTCTAGGAGAGCATTGTGTGAGCTCTTGGGATTGGTTGGTGTTCTAGGAGAGCATTGCGGGTGTTACTGGGATTGGCTGGTGTTCTAGAAGAGCATTGATGGTGCTATTGGGATTGGTTAGTGTGCTAGGCGAGCATTGTGGGTGTTCCTCAGATTGGTGGGTTTCTAGGAGAGCACTGTGGAAGCTATTGAGATTGGTGGCTGTTCTAGAAGAGCATTGTGTGAAGGATTTCAATCGGGCAACACACTTTGGTCTCAGCCTAGGATGTAGCGCACAATTGGAATGCTTTCTCTTTATTTTCAATGAATTCAAATTGAGCTGATACCCGACCCATCTCACTCTCCCTTTTAGAAATACCCCGAGTCACAATACCAGGCCGGTGGGTGGAAATACAATATTTATTTATTTCAATTTCAAAGAAATCACATCATTTCTTTTATGTTGGGCAGAAATCACCAATGGGGTGATAATTACTATGAAAACTACTGAAATACACTTGGGTAACCTTCTACAAGAACATTTCCCAAGCACAATTTAATAGGAGCACTTTTTTAATTAGGATACATAGCACCAGAGTTAAGAATTCCCCCTGCAATGTTCCTTCAACCCACAATACTAATTCAGAGTGGATAGAAAGAAGCAGCAGGAAATCAGGGATAGGAGGCAGCAAACCCAATCAAAATCCGACCTTCCCTCACAAAATAAGAGGCAATGGCCTAAAATGACACTTGGATGATTTTAACAAATTATTAATTATATGTGTAATTAAATAATGATGTACATCTGTTTTATCAAAGTCTCAGGGCCATCATATCACTAGCAACTATAAGGTAAAATATCACACAAGGTATACAGTTCACAAAGCAGGTGTTCTAGGAGAGCATTGTAGAAGCCATTGGGATTGGTTTGTGTTCTAGGAGAGCATTGTGGGTCTTATTGGGATAGTTTTGTGTTCTAGGAGAGCATTGTGGAAGCTATTGGGATTGGTTTGTGTTCTAGGAGAGCATTGTGGGTGTTATTAAGATTGATTGGTGTTCTAGAAGAGCACCAAGAGTGTTATTGGGGTTGGTTAGTGTTCTAGGAGAGCATTAAGGGTGTTATTGTGATTTGTTGGTGTTCTAGGAGAGTACTGTGAGAGCTACTGGGATTGGTTGGTGTTCTAGGAGAGCATTGTGGGTGTTATTGGGATTAGTGGGTTTCCAGGAGAACACTGTGGCTGTTATTGGGATTGATTGGTGTTCTAGAAGAGCACCACGAGTGTTATTGGGGTTGGTTAGTGTTCTAGGAGAGCATTGTGTGAGCTGTTGGAATTGGTTGGTGTTCTATGAGAGCATTGTGAGTGTTATTGGGATTGGTTGGTGTTCTAGGAGAGCACTGAGGGTGTTAATGAGGTTGGCAAGTGTTCTAGGAGAGCATTGTGAGTGCTATTGGGATTGGTGTGTTTCTAGGGGAGGACTGTGGGAGCTATTGGGATTGGTTGGTATTCTAGGAGAGCATTGTGGGTCTTATTGTGATTTGTTGGCGTTCTAGGAGAGCACTGTGTGGGCTGTTGGGATTCGCTGGTGTTCTAGAAGGGCAGTGTGAGAGTTGTAGTGATTGGTGGGATTCTCTGGCATATTAGAGCATGCCCTTGATTGCTTCAGCACATCTGTGAAGGGGGTGAAGTGTGGTGGGGAAGCCCTGCAGGAATGTAGATCATTGGTGGGGCTTCGCCTCCCTATGAGTAGGGCTCATGTCACAGTAGGGAAAGTAACCTTCCGACTGGTGGAGAGTGCGGATTGCGGGACGGTCCCTCTGAATAGGTTGACTGCAGTTATTTTGGCAAAGTTGTCACTTTGGCTCCTCTACGAAGTGTGTCACTGAAGTCATCGAAGCGAGTGTGTCATACTATGTGTTTTCTTCTTCCCAATCATAGAACTTAACTTGTAGCTGGATTGCTTCAAGGAGAGACGTATCACGTGCGTATGCAAGGAGGGCCCTTCAAGGGCACAGGCTCCCAGTGGATAAAGCACAGGAGATGTTAGAGGTGTCAAGAGTTTTAGCAGATGGAACTGATAAGGATGGCAGACACCTTCTTACAGGCTTCATGACATTACAAGACAGGCAGATTACCTTCAGAGAGCCACCTAGTCCCCATGGAATGGTGCCAGCCACCAGCGCCAGCCACCAGCGGTCTTCTGCCCCAGATGTAGCTGGTTGGTCAACGTTGATTGACCCGTGAGTTTATCCTGCAGGGCCGTGTCTCATGGTATTTCTGATGGGTATGTCAGGCATGGCAGGCATGGGATTAGCAGACATGAAAGGTATAAAGTCGCTCTGGAATTTGAAATGCAAGATCAAGCAAAATATGAATCAATTTGAGTTTCACATACAGACTAATAATTATATATCTAATCTCTTGAAATATAGGAGCTGCAGAGGTGGTGAATACCTTCTCCGTCCTCTCGACTATGTGCACTTCCGCAAAGCAATTCTGCTGCTTTTCTTCTGGGTGCCACCTTCTCAGAGTGGGGTTGTTTGGGTGTACAGCCCAAAACAGACTTTCAAGTCCGTGTAAGGCTAAATATGGCCACTAGCCCAAGAACCAACAAATACAGAAAGGGAAAGTTGAAAAGAACTTTGAAGACAACTGAGTTTAGAAAGAAGTCACAGTGAACACTTTGTCCCCAATGTTGCTGGTAGTGAATGTCCCCAATGGTGACATCAGTGAATACCCACATTGCTGCCAGTGGTGTACATGCCCATTGCTGCCAGCACTGTACGTCCTCAATGCTGCCAGTAGGGTATGCTCACAATGCTACCAGTAGGTTATGCCCACAATGCTGCCATTACTGTGCATCACTCTGTCTTGAGTCTAAGATGTGTTAAGGGTAGAATCCATCCACCCACTCACACCACTGCATGTGACCCAGCACTGAACCTATGGCTTAATGAGAAAAGGACCCCTGCCGTCCTTGCCATCAGTGCCCACCGCCTGGCCTTGATATTAACCGCTGGATACGAGATTCATCCAACTCTGCCACCTGTGCAGGTTACCCAATTCTAAGTCTCTATAGAGGTCATAGTAGGATCCGCCCCACTGCTGTCACAAGTGTTTTGCCCCCTGCCCCCCACCCTGAAACTATAGCCACATTGGAGGATTCATCCCACTTCGGCCACCAATGAATGTATTCCTGCACTGTGTCTAGTGCTTTGTCAAGGCAGGCTCCATCCCACCGTTGGCACCAATGCGCACATTATGCCACTAGATCTATAGCAGGTTTCGGGCATGATCCTTCAGCCAGCTGCCACAGCCTAGGGACAGATCACTGCATGACCCCCTCACACCGCTGCAACCAATGAACCTTCGAGGGCCACATTTGTAGGGACAATGCCCTACATTAATGGCCCTCACCCTGCTCTTGAATTTAGAGGTACGCAGAAGATGTCACAAAGCTGGAAGGCAGTGATCAGAGAGGCCTTGGGAAGAGGTGTTTTGTTTTGTCCACGAGTAAGAAAGGCCTGGAGGTTGTGGCGTGTTCAAAGAAGACTTTCCTTTATGCATCAGTTATGGTGGGTGGGGTGATATGTGTCAAGTAAAGTGATGGCACAGGAGTGGGCTCGTGACTGAGGGGGTCAGTCATACATGCGTGGGCGAGGCTTACGGGCCGAGGGCATTGACAATATAACATTTTCTTCTGCAGTGGTTCTATTTAAGAGAAACTATATGGTCATTAACATGCATTAACTGCATGAGTGCTAATGGCATGGGTGCCACATCCTGAGCACGATGCTTCCCATGCTCTGCTCACGCCCTCGATGCATTGATTGATGCATGCGTTCAGCACTACAGCAGAACTTCTCACCAATGCTAAAGGTGAAAGGAGAAAAAGTATTTACATTTTTAAAATAAGTCAAATGCCTTTCACTTTGTTACAAGGGACCAAACATGGTAATGTGTGTGGAGGCACTGAGAAGACCACGCGCTTCAGATTTCACACATGCTGAAGGCTAAGACGGTGCTCTATTGAAGCAAGTCCAGGTCAAACCTTAGACAAGAGCCAGGGGGGTTGCTGGGGGGGGGGGGGGTGAGCTGCAGAATTTCTTCAATAGAAAGTCCTCCCAGAAAAAGACCTGTTTACCTGTAAGACTTAAAGCATACTTTTAGTCTGATAAGAGGCTTCCTTGGCTGGTGGTTGCTAGTCACCCAGATCCAACCTCCACAAAGGCACTAGATTGACAGACAGAGACGTGCACGTACATACACAACCACACACACTCGCACGCACGTATCACTTTTTGAAATATTATTTCACAATCCACCAGACTTGTCAATTCCTAATAGGACAACCGTTTGAGGGTAACTAGGTTGTCAGCAGAGAACCCTCACAACATCCGTACCATTCATGATGTTGCAACTAACGACCGGGCAACCTACGAAGAGACATACATCATCACAGCATGGGCCAAAATATCAAGACCACCAGAATGCAAGTGGCGGACATCTTGAGCATGCCAAGAAGGGCTGCCAAGCAAGGCCTGCTCGTATTCCAGAGAAGGAATGGCTCAAATCTCCCAACCCACCTCCCTACCTTGGCAGTGCTGCCAGGCACAAACCCTGCTTCAGCGCCATTATTACTGCCACTCCTTGCCAGAATCATTTGGCAATTGCCCGCTGCCCTTGCCATATCTGAACAATTTTAGGATATCTGACTCGGATCTCTGCCCATCCCAGCATGTAGGCACAGTAGCCCAACCGTATTTCTTCTATCTCAGAAAATTAAGGATATCACGACCTTCTTCTCGGTTCAGACCCCGATCATGATTGCACTTACAGCCCCTCGATCAGACTATGGAAACCGCACCCGCCTTGGGCTTTGCGTCAAAGGTATGTTTAGACCGTGGTGGGTAGCTTGACTCCAGCTTCGCCTGCGGAACTTTGACCGCTTCCGACCTGGACTGCGGGCCCTCCACTGATATGATTGGTAACGCGCTTAATACTCAGAGGTTTCTAAGCGCAGGCCCAGGGATCGAACCTGTGTTGCTCTGTGTCGTCTTGCTTCCAAGGCAAGCACTTTGCCCCTGAGCTAGCCTCCCGAGATGCCCTGAAGTGGCATCCATTGGCCCATAAAGCAAAGGATCGTGTCTGCTGCATAAAACTGTACATGGCCACCACTCTAAACCTGTAGAAGATACACTGGCGCTCTATGGACCACCAAGACCTTTATGATCCCAGGGTAGCCATCTTCTGAACATTCCCCAACATCCTAAGCAGAAATGGGAGACAGGCTTCTCCATCCCGTAACAGTCTGCCACCAATACCACCGCTTAGAACATCTCTGAAGACCCTCCTGTTGCGCACATTGGGAGGACGATCTCCTTCCATCTGAGGCAGCAACGCGTTCTCTTCTGACCTCACGTGTTCACCCTGCTTTCTGTAGCTCCAAGATGCCATTTTAGGTGAAAGACTGTGCTTCATAACACTACCCTACATACTATGTAGAAGTCAGTTGCATGTCTAGTTCTTTGGCTTCCACCTCGTACATGATCAAGTCCCCAGGCCCAGAAAGTGTAGGGCGCTCCGGCCCAGTCCTGCAACCTTCATTTCATTTCCCCATGGTTTGAGGGTCTCCAAAAAATAACCAGGCGCCTCTTGGTCCTTCAGTCACCTTCAAATCCCTGGCAAGTCGCCCGATCCCCCAGAGCCTCTACAACCAGACATCTTTCATTGTCTACATTTCATTTTTGTACTGAAGTTTTTCAGACTACAGATGTCTATCAACAATGATCACAGTATAACAGATTCGAAGCTCAACAAGAATTATATCTGGCACCCCAACATTACAAAGCCCTCGTTTATTACTCAGCGTGGGTGCCTAAAAGATTCGGCAATCCTGACCGAGCCTTTCAGAGCCGTGTTCTTATAGCTTACGCAAGCAGGGTAAACAAGCGGGTCAAGGAAGATGGGGTTGGGTAACTTTCTAATCAGTAGAAGATTCCCAGAGTCTTCCAGTCAATGGTGTGGGATATGGGAGCCCTAGACCAAAGCATTCGGAGAGCCGCAGGTTGCAGACACCGGAGTTATTGCACGATTGCCCTTGATGAGTGGTTGGGCCCAATATGGTCAAACATATTCCAACAACATCAGAAATCCTGATGACAAGGCCCAATGCAACAGTGTTGAAAGTGCCCTTCTTGCCCACCACTTTGGGCCAATGCCCCTTGCCCACCGTAAAACAGCGACACAAAATGTTTGATGTCACCATATCCCTGGTGCCCCAGAGCAACTGTGACCTGCAGGCTGGTTTCTTTTCTCTAATGGCCGACAGACTAACTCCCTGTTTCCCAGCCTCCATAAGGCTGACGGCAATGGTGGCACTACCATTATTTTGACCTACCTATGCCGACACATTTCACTGACGACTCTCTACCACCCTCCTCACTGGACTGCAGCACATACCACATGTTATGTTATGTTAAAGGTTTTTATACCGTGTACTGTCACCACTGGCGCTCTGTAATGCAAGGAGGGCGGCAGTCCTAGTAGTAGGATTGAGTGGGAAAAAGAGGAAGGGAACTGTGATGCGCTGCTGGCAACTTCAGTTCGGATCCACCTGTCACTGAACGTCCATGTTCTTGTTGGTTGGTGGACGCCATGTGGTGTTGGGCAAGATTATGTGTGCTTTGTTTCGTTGTTGTGAAGTACGTGAGGTTTGTGGTGCTGTAGCGGTATGGTTGTGTTTAGTTCAGAGTTTGATAGGTGTATGCAGACGGGTCCGTTTTTAGTACGGTTTTAAGTGGCTGTACACTTCCTACCCCCTTAAATGCACGATATGGCTGACTAACACAACTGGGCTAAATGCGAGATATGGCTAACTAGCACAACTGGGCTAAATGCGAGATATGGCTAACTAGCACAACTGGGCTAAATGCGAGATATGGCTAACTAGCACAATTGGGGTAAATATGACATATGGCGGACTAGCGCAATTGGAGTAAATACGACATATGGCTGATTAGCGCAATTGGGGTAAGTACGACATATGGCTGACTAGTGCAATTGGAGTAAATGCAAGATATGGCTGACTAGCACAATTTGAATAAATGCAAGATATGGCTGACTAGCACAACTGGGCTAAATGCGAGATATGGCTAACTAGCACAACTGGGCTAAATGCGAGATATGGCTAACTAGCACAATTGGGGTAAATATGACATATGGCGGACTAGCGCAATTGGAGTAAATACGACATATGGCTGATTAGCGCAATTGGGGTAAGTACGACATATGGCTGACTAGTGCAATTGGAGTAAATGCAAGATATGGCTGACTAGCACAATTTGAATAAATGCGAGATATGGCTGACTAGCACAATTGGGGTAAGTACGACATATGGCTGACTAGCAGAATTGGAGTAAATGTGAGATATGGCTGACTAGCACAATTGGAGTAAATGCAAGATATGGCTGCCTAGCACAGTTGGAGTCAATGTGAGATATAGTCGACTCTCACAGTACAACCGTCGACTTTAATTGGCTGCGGGTCCCACAAATCTTTTTCTTCTTCTTAGGTTTTGATTGGAGAGTTTTCCATCAGTTCCTGATGATGTGCGCCCCCTAGTGCCCATGATTTTACATCCATTCCGACTTGGCACATGTTAGAATACCTTCTCTTTCTCAACAAACACTCTCTTTCCCTCTTTCAACACATCCAGTATGGATGTTGCAGACATTTCTAAATCTACCATATCTTTAAACCTTGATGACCGTTCATATCTTTATTTCTCACAAGTCACAGAGTATATTTCAACATCTCTAATTCCCTCACAATAATCCCACAAATCACTTTCTAAGGTTTACATATCCCTGAAAAATCATTTACAATCTGGGTCCACAGACTCTGAAGGATACAATTCAACATGGCCGCCCAGTAACATCTTTCAAGTTTGCTGATATTTTCTTCCTCATGCGTCCCACATTTCACCAAGCCCGAAGTGGTGGTCCACATTTCCAATTCTAGCACCATGCCTGCGAAAGTCCTGCTCTGTGATTTAGGGATAATTGAATATTCATCTGCTTTAATGAAACAGCTAAAAGCATGTCTCGCTCTTAAATTAGCAACTCCCTCTGTTGTGCTGTTGCTTGCACAAGCTTCTGTTTTTCCGCAAGGCCACAGTGCTAGGATGCCGCGCGGTGGCATTAGCATGCAGAACACATGTCTCCCGCCCGACCCTGACACAAGGGCCAGGTCGTGGCAGATCAGTCTCACTGGTGCACTCTTGCCTATCCTAAAACCAGGACCAAGCCATGGCAGGATCCCTCCCATCGCAGTGTCTCACCCAATCCTACATGTAGTGCCATGTCAAGGCATGATCAATCCCACAGCTTTGCAATGAACCAAAGGGCATGTCAGGTGAAGATTCCTCCCCTTAATGAGCTCCGCCCAGACCAGAAACCAGAGCCAAGTCAGGTCAGGATGTTTCCTGCTGGAGCAACACGCCCCATCCCAAAATTAGGGCCAGCTCATAGCAGGAAACTTCCCACCGGAGCACTCCGCCCTGTCCTTAAACTAGGGTCAGGTCATAGCAGGATACTTACTGCTTGAGCACTTCACCCCTTCCTTCTATAACAGGCACCAGGTCATACAAGGATATATCCCATCGGAGCACTCCGCCCTGTCCTTAAACTAGGGTCAGGTCATAGCAGGATACTGACTGTTAAAGAGCTCCGCCCTGTCCTGATCTAAGACGGTCATGTCAGAACTCATTCCACAAGAGTGCTCCGCCCTGTCCTGAGCTAAGGTTCAGGTCAGGCGCCCTTCCCACAGAAGCGCCCCACCCTGTCCTGAGCATGGTCAGATCAGGGCACGATCCATCCCATCGCTGCCACCAGAGCGCGCCGCCCTCCCTGAGATTTGGATGTTCTCTGATTTGTTTTTTAATTCTCTGCCTGGTGTATTTTTACCACGCCGCTCCATGTTGGCGCTGCCCTTGTTGTGGTGAGCGGATTACATCATAAGTAGTCGAACACATAAGGGTCTGCTCCTACTCTGTCAGGGACTAGAGCAAAAATAGCTAAATACGACAAAGACGTCCCGGCAGCAAAGGCGTAAGATTATTAGCAGTGAGCTGAATCACTGTATGTGTGAATACATGTGAGCATTTGGTGATATTATTGTACACGTCTTGCAAGTCCTTATACTTGTTCTCTATCTTATAAGAACAAGGCACACTGCCCTGTGTCTCCAAAATGTGTATCAAATTCACATTTACTGCGTAAAATTGAATTCATCTGGCAAAAAAAGATATACACAAATTGTTGTACACATGAAATGATGCTAGAAGCATGTGACAGAAAGAACATTGGAAAAAACAAAGCTTTAACACTGTATAAAAGCACATGGACAAAATGTCATCACAGCCTGTAAGAACCGTTAGAACGGATACCTTACTCAGGTGTGACATGGGTGTAACTACCAATAAACCTCAATTAAAAAAATCCATCCTGCATACAGTCTAGCTGGAGCACAGCAGTTCTATTGCAGCACACATCGACCACTGTGATTTTTTTCAGCTGGTTGTAATACGTGTACTAGGTATTGGTAATTCTGTAGTTCGGGGGTCCTCTGTGTTGTGGAGCTGGCTAGCACCATTAGGTCTCTGCTACATTTTGTGGATATGTAGCTAACACTAGTTTTATAAGCTCCATCATCTAGGAAGAGGTCTGGTTGGAATCGTACAAAAATGTCAACCTGGGAATTGCGACAGCCGAAAAGGCTGACCTTTTTTTTAACCCCCCTAACACCACATATATATGTGGGGGGGGGTTTAGAGTATAATATTAATATGGGGGAGGGGCTGCGGGGGCTGCATTTTCGGCCGTCGCAATAATCACATAGATCTGCCTGGTTATGAACTACTAAACCTACAGGGATGATGTTAGCTTTCAAGTATTCCCTGAGAAAATGACCATGCATTTCTGCTCTAATGCCTTTTTCTTGAGTTTTAGTAGTTTGTCAGCATTAGTGTGTGTTAGAATAGCACTTCCTGTTCCTGTTTGGTCAAACAGTAAGGGGCCTCTAATAATATTTAAAATGTGTTCATCACTATAACTCAGGTCATAGCAGGATCTTAACCGCTAAAGAGCTCCGCCCTGTCCTGATCCAAGAAGGTCATGTCAGAACTCATTCCACTAGAGTGCTCCGCCCTGTCCTGAGCCAAGGTTCAGGTCAGGCGCCCTTCCCGATGAAGCGCTCCACCCTGTCCTGAGCATGGTCAGATCAGGGCACGATCCATCCCATCGCTGCCACCAGAGCGCGCAGCCTTCCCTGAGAAGTTGATGTTCTCTGATTTGTTTTTTTAATTCCCTGCCTGGTGTATTTTTACCACACCGCTCCCCGTTGGCGCTGCCCTTGTTGTTGTGAGCGGGTTACATCATAAGTAGGCCAGTAGTTGCTTGGCTTGCAGCCCAGGCCATGCTAGGCACATTTGAGTGCGCCAGACTGGTTTGCGAGAGTGCACTGTGTCCTCATACATATTCAATGTTGACTGACCTACTTTCCAGCTGCTTAAGCTTGGGGCGTCATGGTGAACGCGTCGGAGAGCGCATAGAGACAGATATGCAGCTTTGCAGGGCACAAAACTCTAATGGGCATGGCAAGGAGGGGTGCTGCCTAGCGGGGGCACACAATCCTGCTCAGCTACTGGTTTCCGGGATATAAGTCTATCAGGGCAAACAGGTCGGTTGTGGGCATGGGGCAAAATAAACAAAAGAGCTTGCTGGAGCTGGGACCTTCTGTAGATGGCAGGAGTAGGAAATGGATGTTAGCCGGCTCGAGGGTCTATGGGGTGGTTGTAGCGGGTTTAGCAACAGGGTGTAGAGCATTCTGGGTAAGGTAGGGTAAGGAGGGCTGATGTCTTGCCGGATGGGTATGCGCCTTGCGGGCGTGCAACCTAGAAGATAGTAGCCGAGGGGCTGGGAAAAGAGAAGCCCATGTGCCCTGGTGGCATGGCACAGCACCCTAGTCTCTCCTGCCAATGCTGCCCATGCCCAATTGACTCTACACTTTTACCCAGCCCTACAGATAAGGGGTGTATCGGGCATGTTTAATCCCTAAAAACAGGCAAATACTCCCAAAAAAGAAAAATAGGGCGTAAAAATACTCCCAACAAAATATTAGTAAACAGACACATCGTCCACCCACACTGCTCCATGGATACGTTTGGACCAGTTGTACACGTAGTACCGCAGGAAGAAAGTACTGTTACTACTGCCTGATTGGAAGACGTAAGCATGCATCTTTAAATGTGCATGAATTACTGGGTGCAAAGAACTAATTATTCCAAAAACATGTCAGTTTTCCAGTTACAACATATGTTTGCACAGTAATAAAATAAATACTCCCATTGGGAATTGGAATTACTACCTACAAAATAATGTTACTCCCAAAAACACTCCACTTCCACATCTTATCTGGACCCCTGCTTCTACCCCTCATGCTCACATGCACCAAAACCCCCATCATTATTCTGGGGTGCCAGATGAAACCATGCTTCCCCCGACCCTTCTCTCGGCACAGGAACCCTTCCCAAACCTATATATTTCCCACAGCATTTAACATTTTTCACTGCCCCCTCCCTACATTCCAGTATCTCCTTCTATGCTGCCTTTACTCTCTCCACCCTGCACCGCTGTGCCCCCTCTTCACCTACCACCATTCCCTGCTCCGCATTTAATATTACACTCCGCCTACCACTTTTTCCTTCCTTCTCCCGCTTTACCGCTGTGATGACCTGCACGCGGGCACTTGGAAGGCCCACAGCAACTAGGGGGAGTCAAATAGTCCTTACGGAGGAAGTAGGGGGCATGTGAAACTGGGGGTAGTGTGAGGACTAGGGGGCAGGAGAGCACTGCGAGCAAGGCTAATGGTAAAATCTGGTATTCGTGGTATTTTGGCGCAGTTGCGCTATCTACATTTTTGATTCATTGATTGACTGGGTAGTGGTTGGGCGCCAAGAGATATGATAGGTTATTTATAACGCGCTTAATACCCAGAGGTTTGTAAGTGCGGACCCTGGGATCGAACCTGTGGTGCTCTGTGTCGTCTTGCTTACGAGGCGAGCACGCTGCCCTTGAGCTATCCTCCCAAGACAGTGTGTTAATTACAATATCCAAATAACTCTCTGACCCTGTAAAACCCCAGGGGTAAACAGAACTTATGTTACATTGAAAACAATGTAGACAGTCAAAATATAAAGAAACTTTTGAAATTATTTCAAAACCTTTGAGTTTTCTTTTGAAATTGTGCGATTGGTTTATTATCGGTTTAGTTTGGGCGGGGGACCTTATGAACTAGCCCCAGTTGGCATCACCTTTGTTGTCACTTTTAAAACGGTCACCCAAATGACATTCCAACCCCCATCCTCTCTTCACTATGTTCTAAACCCTACTACTACTTATTTTTTCTTTGAGCGAGTTTGTTTTTTCTTAATTCAATATTAAAGTCGGGTTACTTTTGCTTTCTTCGTTTTTTCCTCAGTGATTTCGAATAAAAGCTATTTTGACCTCGTTATTTTCATTCTGCTTCATGTGCATGGAGTTATTTTTACTGCCTAGCGTTTTTGGGCCTAGTCATCCACTGCCCTCAGTAATTAGCCACTGACCCAGTCTCAGTGTGTCGACCACGCGGCACTGCCTTGTAATTGAGCAACGTGATTTGGCATTAAAAGGCAAAGTTAGTCAAAGACTCGACTTATTTAACATTGTGTCAGAGAATTTGCCCTCCTTTAGGCTCTGCCCTCCTTTGCCTAGACTCCACTTGTGCGGCTCAGGCTTGTAGGATTTGGCACTGTGGTGTTATGTAATTGATGTCTGTGACCACGCCCAGCATCGCTGGTGTCTCATACTCTTCTTGTATTTTTCCTGTAGGTGTGTCGGCAGTGCCAGCCCGGGCCGTGACGTGGAGTAGGACGAGATTCTCCTGGCGTGACTCTGGAAACACACCAGGATTTGCAACCCAAAGAAAGTCAGGAGCCGTACCACTGGCACACGCATTCGCAGCGGAGCAGTCTCATCTATAGGAAGTAGAAAAGCGCCGCTCAACAGCCCACTTGGTACTCTACGGGTTGTAAGGTCGTGGACCGACACCATCACAAGGTGTTTCGTTGCAGCAACATTGCCTGGTATTGAATTGGCAACAATTCCATTGTGATGCTGAGAGAAAAGTTTGTACGCCGCTAAAAGAATTGGGAGCAGCTGGAATGAGATAGACCTGGTTTGCTCTTTCTTTGTACCAAAGAAGACCTAGGAAGAGACTTATTGGGTCCTGTGCAGTAAACGACCAAGCCAAGAAGACGGCAACAGGGAGAACAAAGCCTTTCATCTTGGCCAACAGTCCACTCCATCAACTGCCAACGATGGAGAATTTGAGCTCAAGCTCCATCTGCCTCGCTGCCGGCATCCCTGAAGTTCTGGAGCCGTGTCGGACACTCAAGAGCAAGGCCAACCTCAGTGGCCGTCGCAAGCGAGAGTTTATCTCTGATGAGAAGAAGGATGCCAGCTACTGGGAGAAGCGCCGGAAGAACAATGAGGCAGCCAAGCGCTCCCGGGAGAAGAGGCGCTTCAATGACCTGGTGCTAGAGAACCGAGTGCTGGCACTCAACGATGAGAACGTTCGACTGCGGACAGAGCTTCTGCAGCTGAAACTAAGGTTCGGCCTCATCAGCTCGGCTTCCTTTGTGGAGAAGAGCCAGCAGCTTAGCGACCGCAGCTCCCTCAGCCGCTTGTATGGCAGCTACTCCAACGGGTCCTCCAGTGCCGTCCACTCCGACTCTGAGACGGAACAGTCCAGTCACGACAGTGCAGGCATGTCACTGTCCAAGTACTCTTCCCAGGGCTCTCTCTCCGACATGTCCGATGGCTCTTCCCGCGACAGCCCTATCCCACCCACTTTTTCCGAAGCCAAAGCTCTGTCTAGGTCAGGCCGGGACAATGGCTTCCATCACCACATGCACTCAGCAGACTTTTACAACGAGAGCATCAAAGCACTGGAGGCTGTGGAACAGTTGGGAGAAGGCCACGAGCGGAACCCGACGGGCATAAGACCACGAGGTGGGGTGATTCTCTTCCGGACCGGAGGCTTCACCATTGACCCCCAGCAGGCACCAGAGCTGAAAGCTGCTAGCCTCCTCCCGGGGCACCCAAACAGGGAGAAACCTGCACCAGTGGAGCATGGCAAGGAGACAGCCAGCGGCGCATCCTATCCCATCAGCCCACCAGGCCCCACTGCGACAGGTTTCAGGAATACCATTCTGTGCTCTGGGTACAATGCACCTGCCGTGGAGAGGTGTGCAGTGCCAATGTCGCCTGAACGCCCTGCAACAGCAACCCTTCCAGACCGGCACACCTGCCAAGAACTCAGTTACAATCACACAGGTGGAATGGGTCAGTGCATACTGGAAGCACCCAAGCCAATGGCCTTGCACGACTCAGCAAGACCACACAGCACCTTCTCAGAGCAGGCAGACACAAACAATTCCCCGTCGCACCCAGGTGCTGCTAGCGAGGGCTGCCCGCCTTCAGACATTTCTGGCACCAGTGAGGACAGCAATGCTGCGCTTGAGGACGTGCCCAGTCGGGCGGCAGGGCACTCGCCAGCCCCCTGCGTTTCCCCCGACCTGCCAGCGGATGTCAAGATGTCGTCCCTGCCCCACAAGCTCCGCCTGAAGCACCGGGCGCACAGCAGCGGGATCCCCGAGCCGGCAGCCATGTCCGCTTCCGGTCACCAGGCCTGCCCGCCGAATGCCGAGCTCGCAGATCGATACCTCGGGGCCTTCGAGGAGCCCGCCGGCTACTGCCCGGCTCCGGGAACGCTGGGGCCCAGCGAGGTGGCAGCGTTCCTGCAAAGGAGCTGGCTATACCAAACCCAAGCCGAGGCGTGCCGGCCCCAGGCCTGGAATGCCTTGGACATGGACTGTGCCAACTGTGGATGAGCGGTGCCAGCGAGACCCTGGCGAGAAAGACAGTCCAACCAGCGGCAGCATCCGCTGGAAGTGTGCCAACACGGGGGGCAGGCAGGCAGCGAACGCGACCCTGGCTGTGCCCACCTGGCGTGCATTGGAGAGGCAGCAGGGGCTGACACCCAACTAATGTTATCCTGATTTCATCAAGGATGAAAAACGGAGTCGGATCTGCGCCAAGAACCCTGCTTGGTTGATGAGTGACTTTTATATAGAGCGCCAGTAACCAGGAGGGTCTCATCTCCACAAGCAGCGGGCGCTTGTGCCAGCCTGGGCAGGAGCTACACTACGTGCTGCAGGCAGCCTCTCTTTTGTCCTCCTGTGCCAACACGCAGCGCCTGAAGATGAGACAATCCTGGGAAGCACGCCTCGAAATGTGGTCTCTTTTGGACGGTGGCTTCGAACACTTTCTCCAGCTTGGCGCAGAGAGCCGCTCCCAGCCCTCTGCAGAGCTCCTGGCAGAGGATAGAGAGATGCGGCTGAAGCGCCTCGAAGGCAGGCTGGCCTGCAAGCCGCAGACTCTGTATATTGTTTATTTATGCTCGTGCTGGCAAAGACTTGTGATGCCCCCCTCAGCGAGCAGATGGGGGTCGCTGGTGCCTGCCAAGAAGCCCTCAGCTACCCCAGCACTGAGACTTTTTTATACAGGTGGATAAACCTAACATGCAAAAGCAAATTTAATAAAAAAAAATATATAAAAAAGATTGTGCAGCCCATTGAATTTTTGCCAATAGGAGGGAGGGGAGGGAGTCCTGACAGTGATTTGATTATTGTACTGTGTTCTTTAACAAAAAAACACTTTCTTGCATGTGTTCATCACGGAAATGGCATAGCCAGCGATGTTAGAGTTTGTTGGGGTGTTTTTATAGCATCAATATGCAAAATAATAAATGCGTCAGTGCGCTTTCAGATGCTAGAGCAGAGGTCTGCAACCTTTGGGTCTCCAGATGTTCAAGACTTCAACTCCCATCAGCCCTAGTCACCATAGTCAATGGATGTGCGATCATGGGAGTTAGAGTAAAGCTACAGAAGGACAAAAGGTGTAATTCATAAACTTCAGACAGTCGCAGTAAACAAAGGGAGCAAGGTGCATTGGGGAGCGTGAGCAGTGGTGCACCGAAACCTACATTTGAGGGTGCAGGGGGCTAACTGATGATGGGAGTGGCCAGGCGAGGCTAACTTGAAGGTTCCACCCCCTCTGTTCTACCCCCATGGGTCGAATGGTGTGGGAAGCCTCAAATGTGTTTTAAAGCGCAATATTCCAGTGAGAATGAACATGTTTTTGGACTTGTACATTTGGTTGTTTTGAGAATTTTTACTGCCATTTGTATCTGCCATGGACAGCACTTAAAATATTCTTGTGGGAAAAAAAGTAGATTGTAAACCATAACACTTGTGCATAGAAGATCGTGTCACAGTAATACACGGCTATACCGGCTGCACCAAAATGCCAGTGCAGCCATGTAATAACGGATGCCGTGCCTACTTTATTATAGATGCCCATTAAAAAAAGTTACAAAATATATAAGGTTATGCTACAGTTATGAGAGACTAGACTATCTGCACCAAAATGCTATTCCAGCCACATAACACATATGCCAAAGAAAAAGAAAGAGCGCACATAAGCCCCCTACCCTCGGATGTCAAAGTAAACATAATGTGGCTATACGTTGGCTCGCATCCGTGGGGAGGGGGCTGATGTGAGCATTTGATTTTGCTGAGGCAGCTGGGGGGCCATGGAAGTCTGGAAAGTAGCAGCTTTAAAGTTTCACTGCGTTTGTGCAAGTGCATTTCTCGGATCCTGCAGAAACAGAAAAACTTGAATGGAAGGCTCCCCTCCGCACCCTTTCTGCCAATAGCAAGTGCGCCCATCAGCCTCCTCCAGGGGTCCATCTAGGTGAGATTTCGCGGGCGGAGGGGCTGACCCTTGAAATGTTGGAGTCATCTCTAACTTCCGAGAATGTGGGGGAGGGGCACATTTAATTATGTCGGGGGCATCTAACTTATTTACACACTCCAATGAGACTATTCTGGTGAAGCTTCAGTGTTAAAAGCAGCACACTTGCCTTTACCCCTGAAAGCCCCCACTCAAGGACTGCTGTGAGAATGAGTGATATCCCTGCCCCCTCTCTACCCGTCCAAGCACTCTCCTGGCATGCGAGTGCTAAACCCACATCACCATTTCAATTGCCTAAAATGTATGCATATGCATGCAGGCGCTGACAGTGAAATGCTCTATGTTAGTAATTGCTGGGCCTTTGTTAACAGTGAAACACAGGTGCCGTTTAACATCTGTGTACTGTTTTGTGCGGCTACCGCTCTGGAGGTCAACCAGGTCGAGTCAAAATAGTCCAACATTTTGCAGGGGGTGGGGGACTAGAGCCCGACCAGCAAAATGGTGCTGCGCCACCGAGCGTGAGCAGGGTACTGAGCGTGAGCAGGGTGCTGAGCATAAGTAGGGCACTGAGCGTGAGCGGGGCGCTGAGCGTGAGCAGGGTGCTGAGCATAAGTAGGGCACTGAGCGTGAGCAGGGCGCTGAGCGTGAGCAGGGTGCTGAGCATAAGTAGGGCACTGAGCGTGAGCAGGGCGCTGAGCAGAGCGGCATATCATCTGGAGTGCTTCGGTACATGCCCGATTTACATAGAGTCACAGAAAACAAGGCCTAAACTGCCGTGGCGCGGGTGTTGCAAAATTCAGGGACCCTCACCCCTGCTCCGGTCTCCGGCTTTACCCTGATAGACCTCTATCTCACACTGCTAGTGTGACCATCCCTCTACAAGTCACTGCTTTTCCATACCTCGGCTTTCCCTTACAAATCATTGGTTTCAAGTGTTTAAACCTAATGTGTTCAATTGGCGTGAAACAAGACTACAGCTTCCAGAATGCTTTAGTTCCTCGCATGAAAGCCAAGACTGGAAAGCTGATGTTCCTGGCCTTCCTACTTGAAGATGTTTGGGAATGGCAGTCTGTTCGACATTCTGCCACTCTGCTGCCCACTGCTTTAGGTCTTACGATGAAAAAGGGGCCACAATCCCATTGCGATTCGTTCCTTTTCGGGACAGACTGTTGAGCACTAACTACTCAGGGGGAGTTTTGTAATGAGTGTATTTTAAAGCATATTTGGTTACTAACATTGGTTAAAACTAGTGCAGTAACTCATCGAAGTAGCCACGTTCGGCCAAAAATACGGACCCACTTTGGGCTAAAGAATGGAACAGCACTACAATGTTGGCCGGAAATTTAAAAACTGGCCCCTGGCCCCAGAGGCCAGTCCAAGCCAGTTTACACACATGGAACATGCGCAGATATGATCTGCTCTTTGACTGAAGCTGTTTGCCAAAGAGGGGCCTAAACGAAGGCAGATTCCTTCCCGCTTATTGCCCTTGAGCACAGCACAGCTTTTCCCGGGGCAGCCCCCAAAGTGTTCCTTCACTGTAGGTGTGGAGCTGTCCACTGGCCCCATGTCCTTAGATTCAGCCTTATCCAGCCCTGACTTCTAAGGCTCACAGGTCAGAGGGATGCCTGTGTGCCTGAAAGTGCAGGCACTTACAGAAGTAAGAAGGTTAGTCCAGATCCTGGCTGCATGTAAGTGCTGTAAACTCCCAGAGTGAGCGCCATCCTACAGTATTTATAACCAATGTCTCCCTTCCTTCTACTTATAATCCCGGCCACATGCCCCTCCACTGCACTCTTACATCTGCGCCTCTGCTGCACGCATGCATGTGGGGTATTTCAGCCATTCTTAATTTCCCACACTCTACTGTACACATGCATATGGGGTATTTCAGCCACTCTTAATATCCCACACTCTGCTGTACACATGCATACGGGGTATTTGAGCCACTCTTAATTTCCCACACTCTGCTGTACACATGCATATGGGGTATTTCAGCCACTCTTAATATCCCATACTCTGCTGTACACATGCATATGGGGTATTTCAGCCGCTCTTAATTTCCCACACTCTGCTGTACACATGCATATGGGGTATTTCAGCCACTCTTAATATCCCATACTCTGCTGTACACATGCATATGGGGTATTTCAGCCACACTTAATATCCCACACTCTGCTGTACACATGCATATGGGGTATTTCAGCCACACTTAATTTCTCACACTCTGCTGTAGGCATGCATATGGGGTATTTCTGCCACTCTTAATTTCCCACACTCTGCTGTACACATGCATATGGGATATTTCAGCCGCTCTTCATATCCCACACTCTGCTGTACACGTGCATACGGGGTATTTGAGCCACTCTTAATTTCCCACACTCTGCTGTACACATGCATATGGGGTATTTCAGCCACTCTTAATATCCCATACTCTGCTGTACACATGCATATGGGGTATTTCAGCCGCTCTTAATATCCCACACTCTGCTGTACACGTGCATACGGGGTATTTGAGCCACTCTTAATTTCCCACACTCTGCTGTACACATGCATATGGGGTATTTCAGCCACACTTAATTTCTCACACTCTGCTGTTCACATGTATATGGGGTATTTCAGCCGCTTTTAATATCCCACACTCGGCTGGACACATGCATACGGGGTATTTCAGCCACTCTTAATTTTCCACAATCTGCTGTAGGCATGCATATGGGGTATTTCAGCCACTCTTAATATCCCACACTCTGCTGAACACACGCTTATGGGGTATTTCAGCCACTCTTAATATCCCACACTCAGCTGTACACATGCATATGGGGTATTTCAGCCCCTCTTAATATCCCACACTCAGCTGTACACATGCATATGGGGTATTTCAGCCACTGTTAATATCCCACACTCTGCTGGACACATGCATATGGGGTATTTAAGCCACTCTTAAAATCCCGCCTCTGCTGGACACATGCATATGGCGTATTTCAGCCACTCTAAATATCGCATACTCTGCACATGGGGTATTTCAGTCACTCTTAATATCCCACACTCTGCTGTACAGATGCATATGGGGAATTTCAGCCACTCTTAATATCCCACACTCTGCATATGGGGTATTTCAGTCACTCGAAATATCCCACACTCTGCTGTACACATGCATATGGGGTATTTCAGCCACTCTTAATATCCCACACTCTGCTGGACCAATGCATATGGGGTATTTTAGCCACTCGTAATATCCCACAATCTGCTGGACACATGCATATGGGGTATTTGAGCCACTCTTAATTTCCCTCACTCTGCTGTAGGCATGCACATGGGGTATTTCAGCCACACCTAATTTCCCACACTCTGCTGTGCACATGCATATGGGGTATTTCAGCTACTCTTAATATCCCACACTCTGCTGTACACATGCACATGGGGTATTTCAGCCACACCTAATTTCCCACACTCTGCTGTGCACATGCATATGGGGTATTTCAGCTACTCTTAATATCCCACACTCTGCTGTACACATGCATATAGGGTATTTGAGCCACTGTTAATTTCCCTCACTCTGCTGTAGGCATGCACATGGGGTATTTCAGCCACACCTAATTTCCCACACTCTGCTGTGCACATGCATATGGGGTATTTCAGCTACTCTTAATATCCCACACTCTGCAGTACACATGCATGTGGGGTATTTCAGCCACACCTAATTTCCCACACTCTGCTGTGCACATGCATATGGGGTATTTCAGCTACTCTTAATATCCCACACTCTGCTGTACACATGCACATGGGGTATTTCAGCCACACCTAATTTCCCACACTCTGCTGTGCACATGCATATGGGGTATTTCAGCCACTCTTAATATCCCACACTCTGCACATGGGGTATTCCAGTCACTCTTAATATCCCACACTCTGCTGGACAAATGCATATGGGGTATTCTAGCCACTCTTAATATCGCACACTCTGCTGTACACATGCATGTGGGGTATTTCAGCCACTCTTAATATCCCACACTCTGCTGGACATATGCATGTGGGATATTTTAGCCACTCTTAATGTCCCACACTCTGCTGTACACATGGATATGGGGTATTCGAGCCACTCTTAATATCCCACACTCTGCTGTAAACATGCATATGGGGTATTTCAGCCACTCTTAATGTCCCACACTCTGCTGTAAACATGCATATGGGGTATTTCAGCCACTCTTAATGTCCCACACTCTGATGTACACATGCATGGGGGGCATTCCAGTCACTCTTAATATCCCACACTCTGCTGGACAAATGCATATGGGGTATTCTAGCCACTCTTAATATCCCACACTCTGCTGTACACATGCATGTGGGGTATTTCAGCCACTCTTAATATCCCACACTCTGCTGGACATATGCATGTGGGATATTTTAGCCACTCTTAATTTCCCACACTCTGCTGTACACATGGATATGGGGTATTCGAGCCACTCTTAATATCCCACACTCTGCTGGACATAGGCATGTGGGATATTTTAGCCACTCTTAATGTCCCACACTCTGCTGTAAACATGCATATGGGGTATTTCAGCCACTCTTAATGTCCCACACTCTGCTGTACACATGCATGGGGGGCATTCCAGTCACTCTTAATATCCCACACTCTACTGAATGCATGCATATGGGGTATTTCAGCCACTCTTAATATCCCACACTTTGCTGTAGACATGCATATGGGTTATTTCAGCCACTCCTAATATCCCACACTCTTCTGGACACATGCATGTGGGGTATTTCAGCTACTCTTAATATCCCACACTCTACTGTACACATGCATATGGGGTATTTCAGCCACTCTTAATATCCCACACTCTGCTGGACACATGCAGGTGGGGTATTTCAGCCACTCTTAATATCCCACATTCTGCTGTACACATGCATATGGAGCATTCCAGTCACTCTTAATATCCCACATTGTGCATATGGGGTATTTCAGCCACTCTTAATATCCCACACTCTGCTGTACACATAAATGTGGGGTATTTAAGCCACTTTTAATATCCCACTCTCTGCTGTAGACATGCATATGGGTTATTTCGGCCACTCCTAATATCCCACACTCTTCTGGACACATGCATGTGGGGTATTTGAGCCACTCTTAATTTCCCACACTCTGCTGGACACATGCAGGTGGGGTATTTCAGCCACTCTTAATATCCCACATTCTGCTGTACACATGCATATGGAGCATTCCAGTCACTCTTAATATCCCACATTGTGCATATGGGGGATTTCAGCCACTCTTAATATCCCACATTCTGCATATGGGGTATTTCAGTCACTCGTAATATCCCACACTCTGCTGTACACATGCATATGGGGTATTTCAGCCACTCTTAATATCCCACACTCTGCTGTACACATGCATATGGGTTATTTCAGCCACTCTTAATATCCCACACTCTGCTGTACACATGCATATGGGGTATTTCAGCCACTCTTATTATACCACACTCTGCTGCACACATGCATATGGGGCATTCCAATCACTCTTAATATCCCATATTCTGCATATGGGTATTTCAGTCACTCGTAATATCCCACACTCTGCTGTACACATGCATATGGGGTATGTCAGCCACTCTTATTATACCACACTCTGCTGCACACATGCATATGGGGCATTCCAGTCACTCTTAATATCCCACTTTCTGCATATGGGTATTTCAGTCACTCGTAATATCCCACACTCTGCTGTGCACATGCAAAAGGGGTATTTCAGCCACTCTTAATATCCCACACTCTGCTGTACACATGCAAATGGGGCATTTCCGCCACTCTTAATATCCCACTCTCTGCTGCACACATGCATATGGGGTATTACAGCCACTCTTAATTTCTCACACTTTGCTATAAACATGCATATGGGGTATTTCAGCCACTCTTATTATCCCACGCTCTGCTGTGCACATGCAAATGGAGTATTTCAGTCACTCGTAATATCCCACACTCTACTGTACACATGCATATAGGGTATTTCAGCCACTCTTAATATCGCTCACTCTGCTGTACACATGCATGTGCGGTATTTCAGACACTCTTAATATCCCACCCTCTGCTGGACACATGCACGTGGGGTATTTCAGTCACTCTTAATATCCCACATTCTGCTGTACACATGCATGTGGGGTATTTCAGTCACTCTTAATATCCCACACTTTGCTGTACACATGCATTTGGGGTATTTCAGTCACTCTTAATATCCCACCCTCTGCTGGACACATGCAAGTGGGGTATTGCAGTCACTCTTAATATCCCACATTCTGCTGTACACATGCATGTGGGGTATTTCAGTCACTCTTAATATCCCACACTCTGCTGTACACATGCATGTGGGGTATTTCAGTCACTCTTAATATCCCACACTCTGCTGTAAACATGAATATGGGGTATTTCAGCCACTCTTAATTTCCCACACTCTACTGGATGCATGCATGTTTGGTATTTCAGCCACTCCTAATATCCCACACTCTGCTGTTCACATGCATGCGGGGTATTTCAGCCACTCTTATTATACCACACTCTGCTGTAGACATGCATATGGGTTATTTCAGCCACTCTTAATATCCCACACTCTGCTGTACACATGCATATGGGGTATTTCAGCGACTCTTATTATACCACACTCTGCTGTACACATGCATATGGGTTATTTCAGCCACTCTTAATATCCCACACTCTGCTGTACACATGCATATGGGGTATTTCAGCGACTCTTATTATACCACACTCTGCTGCACACATGCATATGGGGCATTCCAGTCACTCTTAATATCCCACATTCTGCATATGCGTATTTCAGTCACTCGTAATATCCCACACTCTGCTGTACACATGCATATAGGTTATTTCAGCCACTCTTAATATCCCACACTCTGCTGTACACATGCATATGGGGTATTTCAGCCACTCTTAATATCCCACACTCTGCTGGACACATGTACGTGGGGTATTTCAGCCACTCTTAATATCCCACACTCTGCTGTTCAGATGCATGCGGGGTATTTCAGCCACTCTTAATATCCCACTCTGCAGTACACATGCATGTGGGGTATTTCAGCCACTCTTATTATTCCGCACTCTGCTGTGCACATGCAAATGGGGTATTTCAGCCACTCGTAATATCCCACACTCTACTGTGCACATGCATATAGGTTATTTCAGCCACTCTTAATATCCCACACTCTGCTGTACACATGCATATGGGGTATTTCAGCCACTCTTAATATCCCACACTCTGCTGTTCACATGCATGCGGGGTATTTCAGCCACTCTTCATATCCCACTCTGCAGTACACATGCATGTGGGGTATTTCAACCACTCTTATTATTCCGCACTCTGCTGTGCACATGCAAATGGGGTATTTCAGCCACTCGTAATATCCCACACTCTACTGTGCACATGCATATAGGTTATTTCAGCCACTCTTAATATCCCACACTCTGCTGTACACATGCATATGGGGTATTTCAGCCACTCTTAATATCCCACACTCTGCTGGACACATGTACGTGGGGTATTTCAGCCACTCTTAATATCCCACACTCTGCTGTTCACATGCATGCGGGGTATTTCAGCCACTCTTAATACCCCACTCTGCAGTACACATGCATGTGGGGTATTTCAACCACTCTTAATATCGCACACTCTGCTGTACACATGCATATAGGGTATTTCAGCCACTCTTAATATCCCACACTCTGCTGTACACATGCATGTGGGGTATTTCAGCCACTCTTAATATCCCACACTCTGCTGTACACATGTGTGTGGGGTATTTCAGCCACTCTTAATATCGCACACTCTGCTGTACACATGCATGTGCGGTATTTCAGACACTCTTATTATCCCACACTCTGCTGGACACATGCACGTGGGGTATTTGAGTCACTCTTAATATCCCACATTCTGCTGTACACATGCATGTGGGGTATTTCAGCTACTCTAAATATCCCACATTCTGCTGTACACATGCATGTGGGGTATTTCAGCCACTCTTAATATCCCACACTCTGCAGTACACATGCATATGGGGTATTTCAGACACTCTTTATATCCCACACTCTGCAGTACACATGCATATGGGGTATTTCAGACACTCTTAATATCCCACACTCTGCTGTACACATGCATGTGTGGTATTTCAGCCACTCTTAATCTCAACCCCTGCATTCCTTTAGCTGTGCAACTTACACCTGAAGGCCTGTCCGTGAATTGACCCATTAACTTAATTTCAAGGCAGGAAGTTCAACTGGATTTGAAGTCTAATAATTCTACACGTGATCCATTTGAAGTCCTTTCCAAGTAATTTGAGCCATTAAACCCTCGAAATGTGCCCAATTTTCCAAATGGCTTGTCTAGGTAATGTAAACACCTTGACTACTGTGCGCGAGCCCTTCATCAGGCGACCAGCCAAGAAACCCCGCAAACCTGTAGGGGTTTTACCCTGTCTGAGTGTGCCTGGCTAAAAGGCCAACCAGTTCAGCTCAACCTACCCAAGCATCCTTCGGGGTTGCACCTTGTGACGGTATGAGGTAATGATGTCCCCATAGATAATGTTGCCGGCAAAAGCCATTGGCCACATTATATATGGTGGCACTACGTATGGGGACGGGTTGCGGGGATGTCTCCTGCTCCCCTTGTAAACATTTTCAAAAATTGGGGGTTGCGGGGGTGTTCCCTGCCTATTCAATGTAATAATGTTGCTGCAGAAAACAGTGACTTTTGTGTCAGGAGACATTTTTGCGGGGACATTATTACATGGAACCCTGGTGGGCCCTTGAGTGACTGCTGCTGCTAGGAGCCCAAGGATGCTAGGCAAACTGGGAAACCAGATCTCCCCTCTGACAATCCCCAACACCCCCCCCCCCAGGAAGCCCCGGCATGGGTGGATTTCAAATTGATTTCGCCTTTGTTCTACAGGAAATACTGTCACACTAACAAAAACAGGGGCTTGGAAACCTGTGGCACCTCGGGATGTTCTGAACTACAACCACCACAATCCTTCACTGCTGCCTGTGCTGATGTCATATTGTAGTCCAAAACATCTGGAGAGCAAAAAGGATGCAGAGCCTTGATCTAAACTGAGTGCCAGATCTGAAAAATGCAAATTGTGCTAATTGCCATGGATCCAGATGCGTGTCATCTGTGTGTATTTGAGTCCAAGAAATATGGCCAATACTCCCATCACAGGACAGACAAGAGTAACAGGTAGACACGTGTCGGACTCATGTTATTACATGCACTGCTCAGGTGATGTGTTCACAGCAGTGACACGATCAGCGCCTTCCAGAAAGAGGGCCTCTACTATCGGGCTGCTGCAATCAAAGGTTTGGCTCTGGAGGTGTTATGAACTACAACTCCCATTCACGCTAACCAGAGTATTCAACGGTGGGGGGTCATGGTGGTTGTAGTCCAGAACATCTAGAGAGCGGTTGCAGACGCCGGATTCATGGTTCATGGGAGTTGGTATCTACAAAGAATGCTTGCATTGCAAGAAAAATGGCAATATGAGTCTACTTGCCCCAAAAATATGCTAATCGGGGAGATGAGCTATGGTTTGGTTCCCTAAAACATTCCTACACTGCCATCTTGCCAGACTAGGGAGTAAAATACTCTTACTTTAAATTCTTATCTGGGGCACTGAACACTAGAAAGCTAGATATTTTGTGGCTTGTGGCAAAATTGGGATGGGTTTGCGGGTCTGTAAAATGAATGCAAGGCATGAACGACAGATAGCACAGTGAGCTAAGCGCTCGCCCCGGATATCTGTGCGCAGCCTGCCGCGGCAGCTTCGAATCCTGGCAGCGTCAACTCAGCCTTTCATCCTTCTGAGGTTGATAAATTGAGTACCATTGTGTGGGATAATAATGTCTTCTGTTATTCCAGCGCTCTGAGGCCTATGGGTGTATAGCGCTATATGAGAAATACATGATTATAATCTGTTTGTGGAAAGATATGGAATCTGGGTTGGGCAGGCTGGTGGTGTTTCTCTCTCAGAGGCAATGGTGACCCTTCAGGAGGGGTCTTTCAAGGGGCTGCCGGGTGTCAATGCTTGCCCCATGCGCAACGGGAAGTGTGTTGGAGTTGGGTGCAGAGGTAGGGGAGTCGTTTTAGGGGCTCATGGGTGCTAGCAGATACAGTGTGCTTGTACCCCCCTGATTTGGGAACACCAAAAAAGGTTTCAATTCTTCCATAAGCCATACAAAATACCAGTTCCAATCAGAACTCCATTGTAAACCATTGTTGTTCTTTATATTCTCCTATAAACAGCAGTGAAGGACTTCAGACACCAGGTCCACAGCAAAGAACTTCCAGGAAGCATTTCCTTGAGTAAGTAAGGCCAAGGTTCATTAACAATACAATAAGACCAGAAAGACAGAGATCGTCCTCATTGGGACCCCTGCTCCCACTTTCACTCTGGGAGGCCTCTCTTGGACTTGCACCCTCACCCAGTGGTGAGGCAAAGAATCTGGGGGTCATCTTCGACTCTACTCTCTCCTTCTCTTTTCACATCTAGGACATTTCCAAGAAGTCCCACTATCAGCTGCACCTCAAAGGTACCTTTTCTCACCTTCTCCCAGAAGCTCACCGTCTCCAGAGCTCTGGTTCTCTCTAGACTGGACCACTGCAATATTCTCTTTCACAACTTCCCTACCTCTGCTTTACGCCCTCTGCAACTTATCCAGAACAGAACTGCCAGACTTATCCTTGGCCTCAAGTGCAGGGACCGCATCTCTGGTGCTGAAATCCCTCCACTGGCTCCCCGTGGCTGCAAGGATCAAGTTCAAGTCCCTCTGCATCATTCATAAGGCTTTCTGGGGCCGGGGCCCGTTCTACCTACAACGCTCTATTCCTAAATGCTCTCATTCTAGATCCCTTCGCTTGGCCTCCTCCAACTCTCTGCGGGTGAGCCATTTTTCCAAACAGAGATTAGGCGGTAGAGCCTTATCCTCTGAAGGTGCCTCCATCTGGAACAGCCTCCCTGCCTCTCTCCGCCTTGAGCCGGACCTCCTTAAGTTCTGGAAAATCCTCAAGACCTTCTCTCTCCCTCTCCCTTAACCTCCTTTCTCTTCTCCCCTGCTTCCCCCCTTCTATCTCTTCCCAACCTGCTCAGTTCACTGACTGGTTGCGTGGTTCACCCCCACAGCCTCACAGGTCCCAGGCTCCCCCTCTGGTCCTGCACTTGCCTCCGGGCCTCTGCACTCTGCTTGGCACTACTGCACTCGGAATTTGCTCCATAAGAGGGGCAACCACTCTGCACTTCACCCAGGCCCTTGCTGGACCTGGCGCACTTGTCCCACCTCTCTCGCACCTCCTGTGTGCGCATTTGCACAAACTCGAACACACTAGACCTAGCAAGTCTGTCTGTCCTGTCCTCCCTCTGTCTCCCCTCCCCTGCTTGGCCGTACCTAAAATACTCGAGCATATTCGCATTAGTGACCAACGACCAATCAGCCGGAAATGTCACCAGGACTAGTACGGAAGTTTATTGTTCTGTATGTCCTTTTCCCTGTCCCCCTCCCGCTTCTCTCGCCAATCTTTGTCATGCATTTGCACCATATGACTAGTCGTTAGGCATAGTACGGTAGTTTATTGATTGGATGCTCTTCTCTGCCCCTCCCCCCCTTCTCTCATTCCTTCCTTCATGCACTTGTACTAGTAGATTTGCCTCTGGCGTAGTATGCTAGTTATTTTTGTTCAGATCATTCGGAATCTTCAAGGCCTAAAAATGACGACGGTATTCCTTGTTCCCTTCCCTCCTTGAAGTGCTTTGAAGCACTTCACTAGTGTATAAGCGCTTCACAAATAAACAATTACAATTTACAATTACAAGGCCTTCTTTCGAATGCTGGGAAGTGCTGAGCAGCACATGGGCCGGACTGGCTCATACACTAGGCTCTGGAAGAAGTAAGGGGCCACCACCGGAAATGGCAATTTGCTACTTTTCGTGACCAACTGTTTGAGTAGTACCTGAGGGGAGCGGGTTGTAAAACCTCTTGCAAATAGTGTCCTTTTATACACATTTGATCAATAACACTTAATGAAAACAGCCACTTGCACAGTGCAGGAACTCATCAAACTGGCGCCACAAAAAAATGACTCAATGTTAATATTAAATGTTTAAAAAGTAAAGATAATGCTGTACACTGAATTAAACCGTGCCCACAGTATGGTGGATCAGATGGGCGACACACTGTTTTCTGCTGAGGGACAAGCACTGGTTGCAGGTGGAAAACCATATAAATAAATAATAAAACAAGTCCGCCGACGAAGCATAGGTGCAGAAAGCAAATAAGGGAAGACATCCTTGGAAAATAATGCACATTGCGCAAATCCTCGTGGGCAGATTTGTACTGTCTCTACTAGTGAGTGCCCGTCGGACTACAGGAGAAACCTATGCATGCACCCCTTTGCGAGAGCCGGCACAGGGCCATAGGAACCCCTTGCAAACCAGGTGAGACACATTCACCAACCACCCACCATCGAAGGTCCTCTACTAATGAGTGGTCTCTCGACCCACTCGGAAACCTGCACCGACATCCCACCCAGATAGGAATAGCTGTATTATGGAAACCCCTTAAAGACTACGGCCCTCATTACGACCCTGGCGGAGATCGTGGTGCAAAATGCACCATGGAGCACGGCGGAAAGCTGCCGATACCGCCATGGGGGTTGGCGGATTTACCGCCCCATTCCGACCTTGGCGGGGCGGTAAATCCCCAATCCCCATTTTACCCTTCCCCATTCCCATTTTTGCCCCATAGGGTATAATGGGAGTGGGGAAGGAGTTAATTACGCCACCGTAAATTACGGTGGCGTAATTAACGACGAGGTCCCGTAGCGCCATGGATTTTTCCGCCCGGAAAAACCGGGCGGAAAACTCACCATGGCGCTACGGGATCTCGTAGTAGGGCGGACGGGTCCGCCGCGAATACCGCTGGCGTAGACCCACTCCGCCAGGGTCGTAATGAGGGCCTACATGAGATCTGTTCACCAACAGCCTACTCATGCAAAGCCCTGTACGAATGAGTGATCTCTGGACTATGTAGAAAACCTGCACCAATAACCCACTCATGCAAAGCCCTGTACTAATGAGTACTCTCTGGACTATGTAGGAAACCTGCACCAATAACCCACTCATGCAAAGCCCTGTACTAATGAGTACTCTCTGGACTATGTAGGAAACCTGCACCAATAACCCACTCATGCAAAGCCTCGTACTAATGAGTACCCTCTGGACTATGCAGGAAACCTGCACCAATAACCCACCCATGGAAAGCCCTGTACTAATGAATGCTCTCTGGACTATGCAGGAAACCTGCACCAATAACCCACCCATGCAAAGTCCTGTACTAATGAGTGCTTCGCTGGACTATGTAGGAAACCTGCACCAACAACCCACCCATCAGAGGTCCTGTACTAATGAGTGCTCTCTGGACTATGTAGGAAGCCTGCACCAACAACCCCCCCATCCAAGGTCCCGTACTAATGAGTGCTTTCTGGACTATGTAGGAAACCTGCACCAACAACCCACCCATCTGAGGTCCCGTACTAATGAGTGCTCTCTGGACTATGTAGGAAACCTGTACCAATAACCCACCCATGCAAAGTCCTGTACTAATGAGTGCTCTCTGGACTACATAGGAAACCTGCACCGACATCCCACCCAGATAGGAATAGCTGTATTATGGAAACCCCTTAAAGACTACATGAGATCTGTTCACCAACAGCCTACTCATGCAAAGCCCTGTACTAATGAGTGATCTCTGGACTATGTAGGAAACCTGCACCAATAACCCACTCATGCAAAGCCCTGTACTAATGAGTACTCTCTGGACTATGTAGGAAACCTGCACCAATAACCCACTCATGCAAAGCCTCGTACTAATGAGTACCCTCTGGACTATGCAGGAAACCTGCACCAATAACCCACCCATGGAAAGCCCTGTACTAATGAATGCTCTCTGGACTATGCAGGAAACCTGCACCAATAACCCACCCATGCAAAGTCTTGTACTAATGAGTGCTTCGCTGGACTATGTAGGAAACCTGCACCAACAACCCACCCATCAGAGGTCCTGTACTAATGAGTGCTCTCTGGACTATGTAGGAAGCCTGCACCAACAACCCACCCATCCAAGGTCCCGTACTAATGAGTGCTTTCTGGACTATGTAGGAAACCTGCACCAACAACCCACCCATCTGAGGTCCCGTACTAATGAGTGCTCTCTGGACTATGTAGGAAACCTGCACCAATAACCCACCCATGCAAAGTCCTGTACTAATGAGTGCTCTCTGGACTACATAGGTAACCTGCACCAACAACCCGCCCATCCGAGGTCCCGTACTAATGAGTGCTCTCTGGACTATGTAGGAAACCTGCACCAACAACCCCCCCATCCGAGGTCCTGTACTAATGAGTGCTCTCTAGACTATGTAGGAAACCTGCACCAACAACCCACCCATCCGAGGTCCCGTACGAATGAGTGTTCTCTGGACTATGTAGGAAACCTACACCAATAACCCACCCATGCAAAGTCCTGTACTAATGAGTGCTCGCTGGACTATTTTAGAAACCGGCACCAACAACCCACCCACCCGAGGTCCCATACTAATGAGTGCTCTCTGGACTATGTAGGAAACCTGCACCAACAACCCACCCATCCGAGGTCCCATACTAATGAGTGCTCTCTAGACTATGTAGGAAACCTGCACCAATAACCCACCCATGCAAAGTCCTGTACTAATGAATACTCGCTGGACTATGTAGGAAACCTGCACCAACAACCCACCCATCCGAGGTCCTGTACTAATGAGTACTCTCTGGATTATGTAGGAAACCTGCACCAATAACCCACCCATGCAAAGTCCTGTTCTAATGAGTGCTCTCTGGACTATGCAGGGAACCTGCACCAACAACCCACCCATCCGAGGTCCCGTACTAATGAGTGCTCTCTGGAATATGTAGGAAAACTGCACCAACAACCCACCCATCCGAGGTCCCGTACTAATGAGTGCTCTCTGGACTATGTAGGACACCTGCACCAATAACACACCCATGCAAAGTCCTGTACTAATGAGGGTTCTCTGGACTATGTAGGAAACCTGCACCAACAACCCATCGATGCAAAGTCCTGTACTAATGAGTGCTCTCTGGACTATGTAGGAAACCTGCACCAACAACCCACCCATCCGAGGTCCCGTAGTAATGAGTGCTCTCTGGACTATGTAGGACACCTGCACCAACAACCCACCCATGCAAAGTCCTGTGCTAATGAGGGTTCTCTGGACTATGTAGGAAACCTGCACCAACAACCCTCCCATCCAAGGTCCCGTACTAATAGTGCTCTTTGGACTATGTAGGAAACCTGCACCAATAACCCACCATGCAAAGTCCTGTACTAATGAGTGCTCTCTGGACTATGTAGGAAACCTGCACTAATAACGCACCCATGTAAAGTCCTGTTCTAATGAGTGCTCTCTGGATTATGCAGGGAACCTGCACCAACAACCCACCAATCCGAGGTCCCATACTAATGAGTGCTCTCTGGACTATGTAGGAAACCTGCACCAACAACCCACCCATCCGAGGACCCGTACTAATGTGTGCTCTCTGGACTATGTAGGAAACCTGCACCAACAACCTACCCATCTGAGGTCCCGTACTAATGAGTGCTGTCTGGACTATGAAGGAAACCTGCACCAACAACCCACCCATCTGAAGTCCCGTACTAATGAGGGTTCCATGGACTATGTAGGAAACCTGCACCAACAACCCACCCATCCAAGGTCCCGTACTAATGGTGCTCTTTGGACTACGTAGGAAACCTGCACAGATAACCCACCATGCAAAGTCCTGTACTAATGAGTGCTCTCTGGACTATGTAGGAAACCTGCACCAATAACGCGCCCATGTAAAGTCCTGTTTTAATGAGTGCTCTCTGGACTATGCAGGGAACCTGCACCAACAACCCACCCATCCGAGGTCCCGTACTAATGAGTGCTCTCTGGACTATGTAGGAAAACTGCACCAACAACCCACCCATCCGAGGTCCCGTACTAATGAGTGCTCTCTGGACTATGTAGGACACCTGCACCAATAACACACCCATGCAAAGTCCTGTACTAATGAGGGTTCTCTGGACTATGTAGGAAACCTGCACCAACAACCCATCGATACAAAGTCCTGTACTAATGAGTGCTCTCTGGACTATGTAGGAAACCTGCACCAACAACCCACCCATCCGAGGTCCCGTACTTATGAGTGCTCTCTGGACTATGTAGGACACCTGCACCAACAACCCACCCATCCGAGGTCCTGTACTAATGAGGGTTCTCTGGACTATGTAGGAAACCTGCACCAACAACCCACCCATCCGAGGTCCTGTACTAATGAGGGTTCTCTGGACTATGTAGGAAACCTGCACCAACAACCCATCGATACAAAGTCCTGTGCTAATGAGGGTTCTCTGGACTATGTAGGAAACCTGCACCAACAACCCTCCCATCCAAGGTCCCGTACTAATAGTGCTCTTTGGACTATGTAGGAAACCTGCACCAATAACCCACCATGCAAAGTCCTGTACTAATGAGTGCTCTCTGGACTATGTAGGAAACCTGCACTAATAACGCACCCATGTAAAGTCCTGTTCTAATGAGTGCTCTCTGGATTATGCAGGGAACCTGCACCAACAACCCACCCATCCGAGGTCCCATACTAATGAGTGCTCTCTGGACTATGTAGGAAACCTGCACCAACAACCCACCCATCCGAGGACCCGTACTAATGTGTGCTCTCTGGACTATGTAGGAAACCTGCACCAACAACCTACCCATCTGAGGTCCCGTACTAATGAGTGCTGTCTGGACTATGAAGGAAACCTGCACCAACAACCCACCCATCTGAAGTCCCGTACTAATGAGGGTTCCATGGACTATGTAGGAAACCTGCACCAACAACCCACCCATCCAAGGTCCCGTACTAATGGTGCTCTTTGGACTACGTAGGAAACCTGCACCGATAACCCACCATGCAAAGTCCTGTACTAATGAGTGCTCTCTGGACTATGTAGGAAACCTGCACCAATAACGCGCCCATGTAAAGTCCTGTTCTAATGAGTGCTCTCTGGATTATGCAGGGAACCTGCACCAACAACCCACCCATCCAAGGTATCATACTAATGAGTGCTCTCTGGACTATGTAGGAAACCTGCACCAACAACCCACCCATCTGAGGTCCTGTACTAATGAGTGCTGTCTGGACTATGTAGGAAACCTGCACCAACAACCCACCCATCTGAGGTCCCGTACTAATGAGTGCTGTCTGGACTATGAAGGAAACCTGCACAAACAACCCACCCATCTGAAGTCCCGTATTAATGAGTGCTCTCAGGACTATGCAGGAAACCTGCACCAACAGCCCACCCATCCGAGGACCCATACTAATGAGTGCTCTCTGGACTATGAAGGAAACCTGCACCAACAACCCACCCATCCGAGGTCACGTACTAATGAGTGCTCTCTGGACTATGTAGCAAACCTGCACCAATAACGCGCCCATGTAAAGTCCTGTTCTAATGAGTGCTCTCTGGATTATGCAGGGAACCTGCACCAACAACCCACCCATCCAAGGTATCATACTAATGAGTGCTCTCTGGACTATGTAGGAAACCTGCACCAACAACCCACCCATCTGAGGTCCTGTACTAATGAGTGCTGTCTGGACTATGTAGGAAACCTGCACCAACAACCCACCCATCTGAGGTCCCGTACTAATGAGTGCTGTCTGGACTATGAAGGAAACCTGCACAAACAACCCACCCATCTGAAGTCCCGTATTAATGAGTGCTCTCAGGACTATGCAGGAAACCTGCACCAACAGCCCACCCATCCGAGGACCCATACTAATGAGTGCTCTCTGGACTATGAAGGAAACCTGCACCAACAACCCACCCATCCGAGGTCACGTACTAATGAGTGCTCTCTGGACTATGTAGGAAAATTGCACCAACAACCCACCCATCAGAGGTCCTGTACTAATGAGTGCTCTCTGGACTATGTAGGAAACCTGCACAAACAACCCACCCATCTGAAGTCCCGTATTAATGAGTTCTCTCTGGACTATGTAGGAAACCTGCACCAACAACCCACCCATCCGAGATCCTGTACTAATGAGTGCTCTCTGGACTATGTAGGAAACCTGCACCAACAACCCACCCATGGAAAGTCCTGTACAAATGAGTGCTCTCTGGAATATGTAGGAAACCTGAACCAACAACCCACCCATCCGAGGTCCTGTTCTAATGAGTGCTCTCTGGACTATGAAGGAAACCTGCACCAACAACCCACCCATCCGAGGTCCTGTTCTAATGAGTGCTCTCTGGACTATGTAGCAAACCTGCACCAACAACCCACCCATCCGAGATCCTGTACTAATGAGTGCTCTCTGGACTATGTAGGAAACCTGCACCAACAACCCACCCATGGAAAGTCCTGTACAAATGAGTGCTCTCTGGAATATGTAGGAAACCTGAACCAACAACCCACCCATCAGAGGTCCTGTACTAATTAGTGCTCTCTGGACTATGAAGGAAACCTGCACCAACAACCCACCCACCTGAAGTCCCGTACTAATGAGTGCTCTCTGGTCTATGTAGGAAACCTGCACCAATAACCCACCCATGCAAAGTCCTGTACTAATGAGTGCTCTCTGGACTATGCAGGGAACCTGCACCAACAACCCACCCATCCGAGGTCCCGTACTAATGAGTGCTCTCTGGAGTATGTAGGAAACCTGCACCGATTACCCACCCATTCAAAGTCCTGTACTAATGAGTGCTCGCTGGACTATGTAGGAAACCTGCACCAATAACCCACCCATGCAAAGTCCTGTACTAATGAGTGCTCTCTGGACTATGCATAGAACCTGTACCAAATCAAAGCTCCTGTACTAATGAGTGCTCTCTGGACTATGCAGGGAACCTGCACCAACAACCCACCCATGCAAAGCCTTGTACTAATGAGTGCTCTCTCGACTATCTAGGAAACCTGCACCAACAACCCACCCATGCAAAGTCCTGTACTAATGAGTGCTCTCTGGACTATGTAGGAAACCTGCACCAACAACCCACCCATCAGAGGTCCTGTGCTAATGAGTGCTCTCTGGACTATGTAGGAAACCTGCACCAACAACCCACCCATCTGAGGTCCTGTACTAATGAGTGCTCTCTGGACTATGTAGGAAACCTGCACCATTAACCCACCCATGCAAAGTCCTGTACTAATGAGTGCTTGCTGGACTATGTAGGAAACCTGCACCAATAACCCACCTATACAAAGTCCTGTACTAATGAGTGCTCTCTGGGCTATGTAGGAAACCTGCACCAACAACCCACCCATTAGAGGTCTTGTACTAATGAGTGCTCTCTGGACTATGCGGGAAACCTGCACCAAATCAGAGGTCATGTAGTAATGAGTGCTCTCTGGACTATGCAGGGAACCTGCACCAACAACCCACCCATGCAGTCCCTGTACTAATGAGTGCTCTCTGGACTATGCAGGAAACCTACACCAATAACCCACCCATGCAAAGTCCTGTACTAATGAATGCTCTCTGGACTATGCAGGAAACCTGCACCAAATCAGAGGTCCTGTACTAATGGGTGCTATCTGGACAATGCAGGGACCCTGCACCAAGAACCCACCCATGCAAAGCCCTGTACTAATGAGTGCTCTCTGGACTATGTAGGAAACCTGCACCAATAACCCACCCACCGGAGGTCAGGTACTAATGAGTACACTTCCCATTAGCTGATAAACCTGCAACATTTACTTGATAAGAGGCACTGTCATAAGCACTAAGCCCCCAAGCAAACATTTGCCTTCATTTAGCAGGCAGATAGGGGCTATGTGGTCGAGTGCCTGGCACACAAGACACACTAGGGTCTCCTTAAGGTTCATGAACCCTTATAATACTGAATAATATTGTGTTCATAGTAATAAGATCCACTTCCTGTTAGGAAGCTCCATTTCCTGTTCCTTGTGCCCATTCTGTGAGTTGCGGTCTAGTTTCTGGATGTGGCTGCCTATATAAACCACAGCCTGTCAGCAACTCGTGCTTCGTGTGAATTCTGTTTCTACACTCTCCGCAGCTCCAGAAATCTTCTGCCCGTCATCCAGAACATCTTTAACCTCAGTCTTCTGCAACACGCCTCCTTACCTCCTCTTCAGCAGCAGCGCCTTCTCCTTCGTTCTATAACACGCCATAGCTTACCTGCAGAAACTCCAGTCCTCGTCGGAAATCTACTGCAGCGGCTCCAGTTTAGACCAGCATTGTTGCAGCGGTAAGCTTACCTGAGAATTCCTTACAGCTTCCCCCGTTGTGGTGCCCTCGTCCCGTGCAGCTCCTGTCACGTGCCGCTTCCCCCGCTTGAGGCTCCGCTTCGCACAGCACACTCCGAACACGATCCTGCAAAAGAAAAAGACAGTTAATGGACATTTCAGCAAGCAGTAAAGTTGACAACATGTAAGGAGCAAATTTACCAAACACAGCAGGGTCGTCAGTCAGGATTACCCAAACCACACCGGCAACATCAACGGCCCGCAACCTGAAAGGACAGAAACACATGTAAGAACCCAAAAGACATTTGCAAGTGAAAGAAACAGCCGGACAAGCAAATACTCACCGAACCAATGAAGTAACTGGGTTCGAATCAGCTCCACCTTCAGCATCCCTGCATAGCTCAGGATGGCGAGCTCACCAAATCACCATACAAGGTGAGCCCGATAGAATACACACACAAACACCAGGTACCCGGAGGAGGGGAAGGGTGGTGACACAACAGACAAACCAGGAAAGAACACTAATCCAACGGTTGTGTCCGCAGGTTCACCTTAGCAGTCCTGAATCGCTGTTCAACAGGGAAACCAGTACTGGAGACGGAGGCATATGCCATCGCTCCTGCAGAATCCAGGTGAGTGTGACAGGCACTGTACTATGGAAACCCCTTACAGAGACCACATAAGACACATACATCCACCGGACCCATTCCAAAATCCTGTACCAATGATTACTCTTCTGACTACCTAAGAAATCTGCACAAACAACCTACCCATCCGAGGTACTGTACTAATGAGTGCCTTGCTGGACATCTAGTACCTAACAAACCTGCACCAACCTCCTACCTTCATAACAGGCCCTGTATTATAGCAACCCCTTGCAGACCACATGAGACCTGTTCACCTATAACCCACTCATCCAAGGTGTTGAGAAGTGGGGGCGATCCTCCCAGGCTCCCAAGAGGTTCAGGCTGAGGCAGAGGCCTCAACGTGTGCTGTAGAAGCTTGGGCAGGCTATATGGGGTGGTGGGTGTCGCTAGAAGCCCTATCATGTGGACGAGTAAGTGCCTGTGGAGGTATAGGGTGTGTTGGGAGTGAAATGCCATCTTAGAAATAGCAGCCATATTGAAATTGAGGCCTAAAGCTTCACTGCAGCCAGGGCGGTAGGCCCAGGCCGCAAACATGGCATTATGTGTGTGCATGGGGGAATAGGTTGTAACATGGTCAGAAGTGAGAAAGGCCAGAGCCGCAGAGATTCGTAAACCTCCCATTGTCTCATACTGCCAGCATTCTTATCCCAGGAGGATTGCGTCCTGCAAGTCCATGGGGGGGCTGAGAGCCCTCTGTGAAGAAGAGAAGGAGGGCACGACCCTTCAACCTTTACCAGTCTCAGTGTTAAACTATAGCGCTCAGATTCCCCTGCCCCATGACCCCAGCGTTTCAAGGTATCAGCCAGTCCCGGACTACCCACCATAAAACTGTTAGATCACCAATCGATCAGATGAGATCAGAGAGTGGTGGCAGTCTGCCCCCACTACTAGGTCATGTGATTTGTGCTGCAAGGTGCCGAGAGGGGAAAAGCAACAAACCTAAAAACCAGGGTGGGGAGCTTTGGAAGGGCGCCGACGTGTCTGCAATCGAGCCGAGATTGCAAATCAGAGTGACTTTGAGAATATCCTTCACTCAACTCATTTTCAGGCTTCCCTCAGCCACCTCTTCTCCTTCTCTCATCTATGATTGTCTATCTGCCATTCAGGATTGGTGTGCCGCCAACGATCTCTACCTGAACTCTACCTGAACGCCAGCAAGACAGAGATCCTCCTCATCGGCACACCTTCACCCACCTTTCCCTTCACTCTCTGGCCGGCCTCCCATGGCCCTCCTCCTACCCCTACCATGTGAGGCTAAGAACCGTGGGGTCATCTTCGCCTCCACACTCTACTTCTCTCTTCACATCTCCAACGTCTCTAAGAAGTCAAACTACCAGCTGCACCTCCTCAGAGGTATTCTTGCCTTCCTCACTTTCCCCCAGAAGCTCACTGTCTCCAGAGCCCTGGTTCTCTCTAGGCTGGATTACTGCAAAAGCCTCTTTCTAAATCCTCCTGCCTCTACTCGGCGTCCCCTACAACTCATCCAGAACAGGACTGCGAGACTTGTCCTTGGCCTCAAGCCCTGGGATCGTATCTCTCCAGCCTGAAATCTCTCCACTGGCTCCCAGTGGCTGCAAGGATTACATTCAAGACCCTTTGCATTGTCCACAAGGCTTCTGGGGCTTCGGTCCAAAATAGCTTGAGCTGTCCCTCCGTAAATACATTCCCGCCCGAACTCTTTGCTTCTCCACCTCTAACTCCCTCAGGGACAGTCGTTTTTCAAAGAAACAAGCTAGGGGTAGATCTCTGTCTTCGGTTGGGGCCTCCCTCTGGAACAGCCTCCCTGCCACTCTGAAACTCAAGGAGAACCATCTCCGGTTCCGGAAGCACCTCAAGACCTTCCTCTTTGTTTCTGCCTTCACTCCTCCTCTCCCCTGCTGATCTGTTCGTTCTCAGCATCGTGCACCTGGTTACCACCTGACTTTTGGGCCCAGGTACCTGCTCACCCTGCCTCCCACCCGCACTGCCTCCTGGCAATCCCTTGCACTGGGGTCTGTATCTGTAACCCTACAGTTCCCCCTTTTTTCTGGACTTATCAGACACCCCCTGTTTGTTGCCTTAAACCTAGCACTTGCCACTTGCTGGCTGCACTACTACTGTTTGTTGCTTTTAATTATTTATTTATTATTTATTATTTATTTTTCCTTTGCTCAGCATTTTGCACTGCTCCCCCCTCCCATGCACTTTCCCCTTTTTCCTCTCCCATGCACTTGCACATTCTCAATGTTACTGGGCCTAGTAAGATCGCTGTATTGTTCTCCCATTTTTCCCCTCCCTTGCCTCGTCGAGATCTGAAACAATTGTGTACAAGCACATTACAAATAAAATATCAATATCAAGCTCATGTCTGCAGTACCAGGTGCTCGTTAGAGTAGAGGTAGGGAATGCATTCTTTTTCTGCTCATAATTGACAATTAACTGTAGCTTCATGCCTGGTGACATACCTGGAGGCACCCCCGTGGAAGAAGACGGGCAGAAGGAACTGGGGCCAAGGGCCTTGCATCCCTTATGGGGCAGGTAGCCTATGTGTAGGGTTGCACCAACCAGCTACGTGGATCCATAACTTATGTAATGTATGTCAGCTGTGACGCTTTTCTCCTTTAGAATGTATCATCCATGTTGATTGCGTCAGATCGCTACGTGGCAACAGAGTCATTGCTGGGGCGTCTTTGTCTCTTTTTAAATAAAACGTTGTTCTCCTTGCAAGAGGTGTGCTGGGCCTTTTCCCCTAGTTGATTCTATTTTTTCTGGTGTGATTATTGAGGGGCATCTCTACAAAGGTCCTGCACTAACGAGCGCTCTCCTGACTACAGAGGACACCTGCACCAGCAACCCACCCATCCAAGCTCTCCTGTTAGATGAGTGCTCTCCCAGCTACCTAACAAACCTGCACCAACTTCTCATCTCGATACAAGGCCCTGTACTATAGGAACCTCTTGTAGACCACATGAGGGCTGATCACCAACAACCCACCCATCCAAGCTCTCCTGTTAGATGAGTGCTCTCCCAGCTACCTAACAAACCTGCACCAACTTCTCATCTCGATAAAAGGCCCTGTACTATAGGAACCTCTTGTAGACCACATGAGGCCTGATCACCAACAACCCACCCATCCAAGCTCCTGTACTAATGAGTGCTCTCGTGGCTACCTCAGATGCCTCCACCAAACAACGCACCAAACAATGAACTAAAGAATGCTCTTCCAACTATCTAGAAAGTCTACACCAACAATCTACTCATACAAGATCCTGCACTAATGAGTTTGCTCCCGGCTACCTAACATACCTGCACCAACTTCTCACCTTGATAAAAGGGAATGTACTAAAGAAAACCCTAGTAGACCACATAAGAACATTTCACCAGCAACCCACCCATCCAAGGTCCTGTACTAATGAGTGTCCTCCCAGCTACCTAACAAACCTGCACCAAAAGGCCCTGTACTATAGGAACCTCTTACAGACCACATGAGACATGTTCATCATGAGCACCCCATCTAAGGTCCGGAAGTAATGAGTGCTCTCGTGACTATCCAGGAAACCTGCGCAAACACCCCACCCATCCAAGGTCCTGCACTAAAGAGTGCTCCCTCGACTGCCTCACAAACCTGCACCAACTACCCAACCATTCAAGGTCCTGTACTAATGAGTACCCTTCTCTTTACCTAAGAATCATCTCATCCCGATAAAAGGCGCTGTACTATATAAATCCTGTGTAGACCACATGAGACCCGTTCACCAACAACCCCCCCATCCACGGTCCTGTTCTAATGAGTGTCCTACCAGGCTACCTAACAAACCTTAACCAACGTCTCATCTCGATAACAGGCCCTGTACTATAGGGACCTCATATAGACCACATGAGACCTGTTCACCAACCGCCCAACCATCCGAGGTCCTGTACTAATGAGTGGTCTCCCAACTACGTAGGAAATCTGCACCAACAACCCCCCTTACAAGGCCCCGTACTAATGAGTGCTCTCCCAACTACCTAGGGAATTTGTAGCAACAACCCTCCCATCCAAGCTCCTGTACTAATGAGTGCTCTCGTGACTACCTCGGATACCTGCACCAACAACGCTCCAATCCGAGGTCCTGCACTATAGAGTTCTCTTCCAACTATCTTGGAAATCTTCACCAACAATATACTCATCCGTAGTCCTGTACTAATGAGTTATCTCCTGACTACCAAACAAATCTGCACCAACTTCTCATCTCGATAAGAGGCGCTGTACTATATTGAACCCCTTGCAGACCACATGAGACCTTTTCATCTGCAACGCACCCATCCAAGGTCCTGTACTAATGAGTACCCTTCCCTTTACCTGAGCAACCTGCACCAACTTCCCATCTTGATAAAAGGTACTATACTGTAGCAACCCCTTGTAGACCACATGAGACCTGTTCACCAACAACCCCCCATGCAAGGCCCTGTACTAATGATGCTCTCCCGACTATGTAGGAAACCTGCACCAACAATCTCCACATCCAAGGTACTGCACTAATGAGTACACTTCCCATTACCTGCGTAACCCCCAGACATTGTACTAAGAGGCACTGTACTAATGATGCTCTCCCGACTACGTAGGAAACCTGCGCCAACATCTGACCGTGATAAGAGGCGTGTACTGTATGGAACCTCTTCAGACCACAGGAGACACATACACCAACTCCAAAGCAGGGGCTGGCCTAATGAGTACCTTTCCAGCTACATGAGACACGGGACGTGCACAAAAAAACCACCCGTAGAAGAAGCGCTGCACTGTAGATACTCTTAATGGTGGTCAGTCAAAATGTCGAAAAAAAAGTCGAATGACAAAAATGGCAAAAATAAATATTGAAAAAAAAAAAAGTCGAATGTATTATTTTTTTATTTATATGTCTTTCTTGGGTTCGGTAAGTAAAAAAAAGGGGTAAAATAAAAAAATAAAAAATAGAAAAAAAAGGGGATCGGGGGAACCCCCCCATTTCGAAAAAAAACGTATTGAAAAACAAATTCGACTTTTTTTGTTCTACATTTTGACTTTCAACATTTTTGTTTTCGACCAAATGACAACCACTCTTAATAGCTGTCCTGCACCAATTACCCCCCTTCCAAATACCTGAGAATCATGCAAGCACATCCCAATAGGAGGGCCTGCTCTACCGGACCCGTTACAAGCGCCGTGAGGCGCATGCACCAACCAACTTCCCCATCCAATGCCTTCTACTAATCAGTAATCTCCTGACTATCTAGGAAACATGCATGGCCCCCCGGTACTATAGAAATCCTGCATGGATAACATGAGGCACTCTGTCCACCAGGGGCCTTCTACTAAACACCCTCTCCACTAGCTAAAACCTTCAGACGCACCCCACCTCGACAAGTGCCCTGCACTAGACCAAGCCCTTGTAGGCCATCTATCTGTCGGCCTAGAGTAATGAGTGCCCTACCGGTGGGACGAACAGACGTCGCAGTTTTCCTGGGTATGTCCTGGAATTTTCCCCTTCATCCCGAGTCTTTTTTCACTTAAAAAAACCCTGTCCTGGGATTTGAGGGTCAGGTGAAGACTGTCATTTTTTTGGAGATACACGATTGAAAAATATGAGATTGGGCCGTCTACCACTGTCCCCTAAATAGACCTCATAATTTTTTCACAGTTTTGCCATCTGAGGGTGGACTTAAACTGCCAATACTCCAGGTACGATCATGCATTAATTCCCTGTGCCACAGAGACTGGCTGCGAAATAGCTCGGAATGTAATCTCAAATGGAGCAGCAGCTCCTTTGTTATTAACCTGTTTATATACACGTACAAAACAACACAATTTATATGCTGATACTTTGGAATGGGAGGCGAAGTAGGCCATGTTACATGGGGGCAAGGGGACATGGAGGGAGTGGAGTAGTCCTTATTTTGTGTTGTTGACCGGCCCGTTTTTTTTTTCTCTTGGAAATCTGGTCTTCCTACCTACCAACATCCCAGCACAACTATGGACCTTACACTTCAGAAACCCCCTGCAGACAAGCAAGGCACGCACACCGAAAGCTCCTCCCCTTAAGAGATCCTGTCATAAAAAGTGCCCTTCCAAGTACCTGAGATACGTGCACCAACATCCAGTCTCAATATGGCGCCTTACCTATGACATGCCCAAACAGATCACGTGGGACGTGCACGAACATCCCGTCTCCATGAAAGGTCATGATCTGCTGATATGCTCTGTAGACCAGCGGAGACTTTCATTCCATTCCATTCCAGACCAGACACGTTCCCAAGCACCTCTCGCAGTCCTGCATTTTGACGTGCCCTCCAGAACAGCCAAGACACAAACCCCAACCATACCGTCTGTTGGGGGCTGCTCCGGATCACCGGGCAGCCCCATGCTCGTGTCGGGTGGCACCTGACAGTATACACACTTAGGCGGCGCCCATGCCGCATACTCAGGGGTGGGGGTTCAGCCCACCCCGCTCCAGATCACCGGAGCTCCGCACACGTGGCCAGGTCCACCTGGCCACCACGGCCCCGGCTCTGGGGGCACCCAGGCCGGGTTCGCATCCCCAACCCGCCTCACATGGCTGGGGGACCCACAGGGACGGCGTTGCCCGGCAGGGGCACCGTCCGGATGGCGTTGCCCGGCAGGGGCACCATCCTTAAGCTGGGCCCCGTCCGTGGGCCCAGCACCTACAGCGCAGCACCAGCATGGTGCAACAGGAACGACGCTGGAGCCAGAATGGGAGTGACTCTTGAGTCGGAAGCAGCTCAGTTCTTTTATTAGGTTGGTCACGTGGCTCAGCCACCTGACCAATTACAACATCCTGGGAGCTACTATGCTCCCAGGAGGGCTCACCATACAACACCACTCCATTTTTTAATAAACAACAAAACAAACTTAAAACGCTACACACTCCTACTCCTATCAACACTCTACTCATTGTACACCACTTTATTAGTCTGGGTGAGTAGGTTCTGTGGGTGCGATTTCTCGCCGTCACCATAATCAGTACAAAAGGGACCCTATAAAAACTCAAACAGAATAGAGTTGAGTAATCATTGCTTTATTAACACACAAGCATTCGCGAATGGGCCACAAGTTCAACCGTCTCGCAAAGCAAGTCGTCAAAGTGCCGCCCTTTGCCCTGCACATCGTGGTCCTTTTATACCCATCTGTTTTACATTGTCATACATTGCTGCACATAGATTATGTCCACCACAAGGCGGTTCCTCCCAGTCATGACTTTGCATCAATGGTCAACAGTTCAACATCTGCTATTGTGGTTTCCTGTTATCTGTTATTCGCTCTCTTTCGTGCCCCTCTGTGTCCTTATCTCTGTGCACGAGGCTGTGCTTACTCATTCCTTCCCCACCCGTAATCTGCAGATAGTTTTAGCAGGCTCAGCATGCTTCGACATACAGTGACCAAACACAATTCTTCTGTTAAAAACAAGTTCTTGCCAGGTCAGCAGGTCTTAAATGTCGCTGTATAAAGAGAAGGCCTCTTCTTTTAACAAAGGGTACATTCTTTTAACACATATGGTGACTAGTACAAACTCCAAGTGTGAGCACAACATTACATATGTATGCGTACCTTCAATCCACCCTTTGCTCACACTTGAGCATCAATCTAAACAGTCCTAGCATAAGCAGATGGCAGGAAAGCAACATCATCACATACTGTATGTACCATAATCTTCTCCAGGCCTCCCATGTCAAAAAATTCCTGTTGTACATGGCTTTTATCCATTGGATTTAGGCGCGTTATGCTGGAAGAACACATGGCAACACAGCACGACACACATACCGGGAAACATTGGATGCAGAGACAAATTCCTACAACTATTGCCGCTAGAACCAGTATAGGCGTAAGAAGTTGCCATCCAATTTCTTTCAGGAGCTTCATCCACCAGCTATCTCCTGACCCTTCCTCCTGGTGGCTGCTATCCGCCACTTTATGCAGTTTGTTTACTCCATCCAGGATTCCTGTACTCCCTTCTGGTATGTAAACACAGCATTGGGATCCCACCAAAAAACAGACTCCGCCCCTTTCTGCAGTGAGTATGTCTAAGACATACCTATTTTGGAGAGCCACTAGCCGAATTGCTTTCATTTCATAAGTGATGTTTTCCATTAGGTCTGCAGATTCTTCGATTACGAACTCAAGGGCCCTGTTTAGCTTTTGGATTTCTTGACTGTTCATAAAGATGCCCGCTGGAGGAACCAGGACCCCCATCAGATCTATAAACGTTTCCCATCCTGTAGGTTGATACGTAGGAATTTTTGGGTTTACTGCTCGTTTATTTCTGCTGTGTATTTCTTTATGCAGAGTAGACGGGGCATATACCATCACAGCCGGCATTATTCTGGCTATGTAACATACCCCAACAAAATCTTTGGCTAACCACAAATAAGCCCTCTTGTTACAGACGTAGGCATGTCCTTCAATCTGTAACAATCCCTTCGTGTAGTTATTTAGATTCACCATTTGACTGCACCCCGAGATCATTCTTTGATTACCTCTTGCGCTCCTCTTAAAACATATATTCTTTGGCCTAAACTCTTGTGTGATGGTGATAGGGGGAGGAGGTTCTCTTACTATCTGTACCATAGCAGGTGCAAGCCCGATTCCCTCAGTTTTGATTTTATAGCGTATCTTTTCCTTTAGAAGGGTTTTGTTCTCTCCTCTAACATAACAAGCGGTATTCGGTATCATGTATTGCTGTGCTGACACTATTCTCATGTAAATTAATGTACACCCGGCATCCTCAGTAACTGGCGATGCGTACACTGGGATGCCTTCACTGCTATGTCGGGGCATGTGGGTGCAGATCCAGCAATCAGTTTTATTCACTACCCCATATGTTGTGTTTATTATCTTCACGTATTCATTTTTAGCATAGTCTTCCGGGTCATGTTGGTCATAGGCATCTCGATTCCTGCTCTTGACCCAATCTGTTCTCCCTGTTTCATTTGACTCGGGCAACAGGTTCTTTAATTCATATCTAGATGGATGTTCCAGATACCAGAATATTATGGCAAATGCTATTAGTACTACTATCGTGCATACAGAAAACAAAATTTTGCCTCTTGTGGTACAAACTGGCATTTTCCTCTTACCTTCTGTGTTTGAGGAGCATACACTTATCCGTTCAGGGACTAAACCAGCATACACGGGTGTAGACATAGTTCAGTATATGGCTCAGTATACAGCGTATGTCAGTTGCAACCTAGCGATATAGCAATATCCCCTATTTAAAGCACCAGTGTCCTTATTACTCTAATAGTGGTAGGTCTCACTGAAAACCTTCATCCGATCTGTCCCACGTCTCGTAGTGCCTGTCCCAGGAGGGGAACGCCGAAGGCCCTTCAGGCTACAAGCCCGTCGTCTTCAGTAAGGCACAATTCTACTAAAACCAACAAGAGAGTCCAAATGTTCATCTCCCTAATGATCAAAGTTCAAAACAGTGTCCTTACACGTTGCTTGGCACATACACGTCACGGGATCGGAGACGATGGGCACACCTATTAGTGGCATCTGGCAGTACTGTTGCAACCTGGGGTTGGTTGGTTCCCTTTTCCGGAGGAATCAGTAATGGAAGCGTCTTCTTGACGTGATTCACGTGGTACCAGTGCGGTTTGCCATCAACTTTTACCGCAGTTTGTGTTGCGAGGAGAACCTGAAACGGGCCCCTCCATCTGGGTTGCAGTCCGCTGGTGCGATCGAAGGCTTTTATAACAACCCAGTCACCGGGCTGCACGTCGTGACCTTCTCCTATCAGAGGAGATGGAGCTACTGCGTTCACCTGTGCATTAATAGAAATCAGTCTATTAGTTAACCCAATACAGTACTGTTGTAATGCAGGCCATGCTTGCTCAGACAATCTCTTAGGTGATATGGGGGTCCCAATACTTGGTGGGCGCCCCATAACAATTTCGAAAGGAGATAAACCATGTGTACGCTTAGGCATAGTACGCATACTCAATAATGCAATAGGCAATGCATCCGGCCATTTCAGTCCCGTTTCAGCACAAGCCTTTGCCAGTTTGTTCTTCAGTACCTTATTTGTGCCCTCTATAATCCCAGCTGATTGAGGATGAAAAACTGCGTGGAAACGTTGATCAATACCAAGGGCCTTGCAAACTTTGCGTACTACTTCACCAGTAAAATGAGTCCCATTGTCAGACCATAGATATCTGGGGACCGTATACAAGGGCACCCAGTGTTTCAATATGCATTGTGCTGTGGAGGTGGCACTATTGTCCCGCAGGGGATATGCTTCCACCCATCCTGAGAACCCACATTTCATCACCAAACAGTAGGAATGTTTATTTACAGGCTCCAGCTGTATAAAGTCCATATACACCACCTCAAAAGGGCAGGTGGGTAACTTACTGTGGCCCGCCGGGGCCGGTACACCTTTCCCCACATTATATAAAACACATATTTCACATTGTTTTGCCCATTGGCGACAATACATTCCCAATCTTTTGTTGTACCACACAGTACTTAAAACTTCTTCCATAGTCCTTGCGTTAACGTGGGTTGGACCATGAGCCACGCTCACTATCACAGGTAAGTATGCGTCAGGTAGTACCCAGGTGTTCGTTTTGGTATGTGCCCATAGCCCATCTACCGTCTCCTCATATTGATCATCCTTGTGCCAAGATAGTCTTTCTTCAATGGTTGCATCTGCTTGGATTTCCTTTACGCGCTCCTTCATCCCTTCCATAGTCACATCCCTCCCCACTATGAGCTGTCGGGCTTCCCACCGAGTGTCCCTTGTGGCAGCTAGTTTAGCCATCTGGTCAGCCAAAGAATTTCCCTGCGTGACATAATCCAGTGTTTTTTTATGCGCTGAGCACTTCACTACGGCCACCATTTTGGGCAGCGTAAGGGCTTGCAATAATTCAGCAATCAATCGGGCATGTTTAATAGTATCACCTTGGGAGGTTAAAAACCCACGCTCTCCCCAGAGTTTACCAAAACTGGAAACCACCCCATGAGCGTAGGCTGAATCAGTATAAATTGTCACTTTCATACCGCTGCTTAACACTAATGCTCTCGTTAGCGCAATTAATTCTGCTGCCTGGGCCGATTTTTCACACACTTTCCCACTCTCAATCAACCGTTCCCCTGTAGTTACTGCATACCCTGCTGTTGTCTCCCCATTTGGCAATTTGAAACAGGAACCATCACAGAATACTATACCCTCATTATCAACCAGCGGGGTGTCTTGCAGGTCTGCTCTACCCTTAGTGTGTTCTTCCATTTGGATCACACAATCATGCCTAATGTCATCAGGTGAGGTGGGCAAAGGAAGCAGTGTCGCTGGATTCAAAGTGTTACACCGTTCAATTTTTACATTACTGGCAAACAGGATCATCTCATACTGTGTGAGTCTAGCTGTAGTCAAATGCTGTGTATGCACTCTATTCAGAAGAACATCTACCGTATGTGGAACCTTTACTGTTACTTCACTCCCTAGGATGATACCTGCACTTTGTTTTAGGGCTGTCGCTGCTGCAGCTACTGCTCTCATGCATGGGGGTAGGCCTCGAGCTACTGAGTCCAGAGTGCTAGAAAAATATGCACATGGTCTCTGTTTACCCCCTTGTTCCTGTGTCAAGACTGACACAGCGCAACCTTCCTGTTCATCAACAAAAAGGCAAAATCTCTTAGTATAATCAGGTGTGCCTAAGGCTGGTGCGTGGCATAGAACATCTTTCATAGCTGTCAGGGCTTTTTCCATCTCAGGTGTCCATTCTAATGGGCCGTTTTCTTGTACTTCTTTTAAGGCTTTTAGCATGGGCTGGATCAATACAGAGAATTCAGGAATCCAGTGTCTACAGTAGGATAAAACACCAATTACCCTTCGGAGACCCTTTGCCGTGTCTGGACCTTTTATGGACTGTATCAAAGCAATGCGATCAGTAGACAGGGTTCGCCCCTCTTCGGACAGCTCAAAGCCTAAATAATGGACCTTTTGTTTTACATACTGCATTTTGGCTAGGGCTACCTTGTGCTTATTCTCTGCTAAGTGCATTAGCACCAATCTGGTCACATAATGGCATTCCTCTTCGGTGGCTGCACATAATAGCAAATCATCAACATATTGTATCAGAGCAGTGTTAGCGGGTAGGGCTAGGTTATCCATCTGTGTTTTTAGTGCTTGGCTGAATATGGCGGGACTTTCTGTATATCCCTGCGGGGCTCTAGTAAATCGATACTGTCTATCTCGAAGAGTGAAACTAAACAGGTACCTGCTTTCTTCGGCAATAGGAATGCTGAAGAAGGCATTTTTCAAATCAATTACCGTAAACCATTTCGCTGTTTTGGGAATTAAAGTGAGTACACTTGAAATATTAGGGATAACTGGATATCTGGGTTCTACTATTTTGTTTATCTCCCTCAAATCAATAATGAAACGATAGGGTACCGCTTCATCACCTTTCTTGTGTACTGGAAGGATCGGAGAGTTACAAGGGCTATCATTTGTTGGCTCTACCACCCCTAATCGTATCATATCCTGTACTATTTGATATAGTGCCTGCTCTCCCTCGTGTGATATGCGATATTGTTTTATCCTGGGCAACCTGGCACCGGGCTTTAGTTTGATTACTACTGGGGAAACATCCAACACTCCTACATCATTCCCATGAGTGGCCCATAGTTCATTCGGGATGTCTTGGAGTTCCGGGGGCAGGGTTTGCATTACTCCTATCATACTCATAGGTTTGCTTATGGTCATTCTCACTCCCTGGGGGGAGCAATATATTGTGGCCCCTAGCGTTTTTAATGCATCAATACCTAACAAGTTTTCTGGGCAGTGATTGGTCAATAGCCACCCATTCTCCCATTTTACCCCATGAAGTTCCGCTTCTACTATTTCACTTACAGGAGTCTTTATTGGATTTCCCCCAAATCCAACTGATACCTTGCTTTTATCCGATAATGGGACAGCGGGGACGGCTCTGATATTCACGGAACTGTTTCCAGCTCCTGTGTCTACCAGACATCTCAAGTTTCGGTGGGGGCCGATCCTAATAGAGGCATAAGGCCCCCTTTGGTCTATAGGAACCTGCACCACTCCCGCTATCTCATTCCGGCATCCTCAGGACATATCGCTTGTGTTATCCTGAAAATCATCGTTATAGTATACCCCTTCTCCATATTCTTCACCCTGGCATACACCTTGTACTTGTGTCGTTTGTCGTGGCTGATACAGTAGATTGGGGGGAGGCGGGGCCGGCCAGGGAACATCCCCTCTTGCTTGTCCGTCAAAGGCATTGGGTTGAGGGGGTTTAAACATTCTATTGTCTTGGTTGCCGTACCCACCAGTCCTATTTCCTGGGGCAAATGTTGTCTGTGAAGGGGGCCGTACGCCCCTTCCTCTCCCACCACTCTGGGGACACTGGGATTTCCAGTGTCCGGGTCTCTTGCAGAAGGCACATACATCTTGGGGTAGCCCATCCCTCCTCCCATATAGCGCACCTCCTTGCACTGTACCTCTTCCTGTCCCTTGACCCCCTATCATGTTGCTACTATAGCCCTGTGACGGGCCGTTATAATTGTAGTTATACCTGCCTTGGGGCCCTTGATGCAACTGTTGCATCAACACTTTGGTTTTTAAATCCTTCTCTTGTCGTGCCTTTTGTTGTCCCTTCACTCTTTCCCCTCTTTCGTAATACCTAGCCATTTCGAGGAGATCCCGGGGGTTCCTAGTCATCCATGTACTTTCTGCCCTCCTAATGTTCTCCTGAATTGGCCCGTGGAGCCCCTCTACAAAGTTTGTGGCAAAGTACCGTTGGCCCGTTTCAGACCCTATCTCTAGCCCACTGTGCGCTTTGAATGCTGCTTCATAACGCAGAAAGTACTGTGCTACTTCCTCACTTGCACCCTGTATCACAGCGGACAGTTTCTCCGCATTCACATCAAATGGGGGTAACACCTTTTCTAGAGCCCTCAGGACTGCCATGCCATGCCCCCTTAGGGGTTCAGGATATTCCTCATGCAGTTTTCTATTTTTGCTCGCATCCATTACATCTTTCCATTTTATTGTTTCATTGTCTTTGGCACGAAAGGGGGTCCATATTTCTTCTGGGACAATGGCTAACAATATGTTATCTACATCCTCTACGGTAAATAACCCTGGTCTGAATAACTTTCCTACTTCCTTGTAGAATCCTGCCGGGTCTATACGGGGGTCGGGGATGGACTTGGTGATATGCATTAATTCAATTCGGGATAAAGGGACATACACATAGGTGCGCATCATGTTACCAGTGGCTGCCTCTATGGTGGGTTGGCACTCTCTCATTGGCATTAATAGTAACTTTTCCATGTCTGTTTGTTCACTTACAAGGGCCTGCGCTGGTGGCGAAACAGAGGATTGATGACTAAGAGCTTTCTCTTTTATTTTTTTATAATCTTTTAATAGTTTCTCCACCTTAGCCATCCTCCATTCTTCCGCCCCTGAATCATCCACTCTTATATTAGATAGCAGTTTCTTATCCAATTCAGTCCTAATCCTATTCCACTGGGACACATACCTAGGCTCCTTTTCCTCTTCTATATCATCCACCCTAATAAGAAGATATTTAATTACGTTTACTTGTATAGGCCAGCCAAGGCCCTCCATCAGACTCACCAGGGTGGACATGGACTGCGAGTGTATGGATGCTATCATACGATTAGCTACGTTTTGGCCCGCCTGGTCTGCATCTTTGAGTTTAGCCTCTCTTTCCCTCACCTCTCTTTCCCATGCCCTCTTTTCCTTCTCCCATTCAACACCGCCCCTTATGACTTCCGCTATTATGTCGGACATACATCCCCATAACTGAACACTGGACGCAGTCACTGGTAGTAACGCGACAGCGTCCTGATATGCTGAGGGCAGATCCGCAGTACTCTGTCCTCTCAATTTACAGTTACCCTCATAAAAGGTATATAGTTTAGTGGCCACTGTCCTAAATTCCAAAGGTGTCAAACGCCCCAATTGGTCCCGTAGGCTGTCATTGAGGGGTGTGCCATACAGCCCGGTCATAAGGATTTGCAAGTCTCCATCTCTATCCTTTTCTACAGTAGTCGTTCTCCTATGGTCTATCAACCTATCTGGGTCTCCATACTTCATTGGGAATTCCACCCTTTCACCCTCACTGTCTGCCGGTGGAGCTGTAGCTCCTGGAAACAATAATTCAGTCGTTGTTTGTTCTGCTTCTAGCCCTATCACATCTTCATATCGAGGCACCGGCACGGCAGGATACATACCCCCACTGTTCTTAATCATCATATGTCTATCCAACTGATCTAGCCTCTCACCCTTCTCTTTTATCTCTAGATCATGTAATTTTTGATTTACCGTTCTCTTCTGCTCCTTTGCTTTTTGTTTATTCTGAGCATTGCGCCTGCGCATTGCTTCTACCCTCCATAGTCGTATAGCCTCAAACTGTGCGGGTCTGACCCGTCTTTTTACTAATTCTATTTCTACTTTGGATATGCGGTCCACATCAAAGGACCCGGTGTCTGGCCATTTATGCTCAATCAAATCTTTTGTGTATTCGGACCATTCTTTTAAGAACAATGTTGAATTCAATCCATGTTTAATCAACATATCAAATGCAGGGGTTCCTTCAAGAGGGGCATAGTGTCTCTTGCCTATACCACTCTTGCTGGAAGCCGCTTGACCCATTTTGTTGGTATACCACAATTGCCTAAAACACTCACCTTTCCCAAATATGCACCTATTGGCTAACAATAATAATACATCCTCCTGGCGTATCTAACATATCATATCATCATTTCAACATTACTTCTTCATAGACGGGCTTACCACCGTCCTCTTCACAAACCCTGAATCATTATTTCCTTATTCCATCATGCATTCGTCCATACCACTTATCTTAAGGGTCCCGCCAGAGTGTTCCGGACCCGAAGGGAGACAGCCTGCTGTTCCACCGCCAACGGAGCCGGAAAAACAAGGATGACGCGTTGGTTGCAATCAAAGGTGCGGATTCAGTTGTTGGGGCCCCGTGATCAATTCCTTCTCCGGTTCCGCCGCGGCGTTCCTCACCCAGTGACGGACTGTCGCTCCTTCGCGTCCCACTTCTGACACCAAAATTGTGGGTGCGATTTCTCGCCGTCACCATAATCAGTACAAAAGGGACCCTATAAAAACTCAAACAGAATAGAGTTGAGTAATCATTGCTTTATTAACACACAAGCATTCGCGAATGGGCCACAAGTTCAACCGTCTCGCAAAGCAAGTCGTCAAAGTGCCGCCCTTTGCCCTGCACATCGTGGTCCTTTTATACCCATCTGTTTTACATTGTCATACATTGCTGCACATAGATTATGTCCACCACAAGGCGGTTCCTCCCAGTCATGACTTTGCATCAATGGTCAACAGTTCAACATCTGCTATTGTGGTTTCCTGTTATCTGTTATTCGCTCTCTTTCGTGCCCCTCTGTGTCCTTATCTCTGTGCACGAGGCTGTGCTTACTCATTCCTTCCCCACCCGTAATCTGCAGATAGTTTTAGCAGGCTCAGCATGCTTCGACATACAGTGACCAAACACAATTCTTCTGTTAAAAACAAGTTCTTGCCAGGTCAGCAGGTCTTAAATGTCGCTGTATAAAGAGAAGGCCTCTTCTTTTAACAAAGGGTACATTCTTTTAACACATATGGTGACTAGTACAAACTCCAAGTGTGAGCACAACATTACATATGTATGCGTACCTTCAGTTCTACTAATACACAGCCCGCTGGTGCGCGCCACTGGCCCCACATCAAGCAGTCTTTGTGTACAGAGGTCCACCACCGAACACTGTCCACCCTCTGGGCCACCCCCCGCACAGCAGTGTCGGCCTACTTCTGGGGGCCATCGGTGACGAGGCTCCTCTTCTGCACAGATGGAGCTGCAGGAGACCAATTAGGGTCCTCCTTAATGTTCCCCTTGGCCACCATTCACCAGAGTCACAAACGGGCCGGCAAAGCCGCTCCTGGGGGAAACCCAGGGGCCACATCGGCCAAGTCCAGAGTCAGGGCACCGACGACGGACAAACCGGCCACCTTTCGCACCTCCCCCTTCACATGAGGGTTGCTGGCGTTATGTTTGGTCAGCATCACAGTTTTTCCATTCACCGCCGCGGGCCCAGTTGTTTCAATGCAGCAGCCTCACTGCTCTTTGCCCGGGGTGGGGGAAGGGCCGGCGGCTCACTTCTTTGTTGCGGCAGAGCCGCATCTTCCTCCTCACAGCGGGGGCGGGGAGGAGGCACCGTTCTTTTTTCATTTGCGGGCCCAGTGGGAGTCAGGCCCGCATTGGTTTTCCCATGCGGCGATGTACGCCGCTCTTCATTGTGGCAGGGCAGAGACCATCGTGTGCGGCTCCTGACAGTGGGGGGGGGGGCAGCTCCTCCTCATCGCTGCAGCTTCTCCCTTTGTTCTTGCGGGCCCAGTTGGTGTTGGGCCCGCCTCCTTTGTCCCTTTCCTTTGCAGGCCCAGTTGGATTCTGGCCTGCAGCATTGTTTTTTTTCTGCGCGCGGGCCCAGTTGTTGTTGGGCCCGCCTCCCATGGGGCCGCGTCAGCTGCTTGGCGGCCCCTCTCTGTTTTCGGGGCATTCTCCACTTTCGCGGAGCCGCACAGAGCGTGTTGCGGGTGGGGGAGGGGCAGGCAGCTCACCTCGTTGTAGTTGCTGGGGGAGGGGCTGGCAGCTCACCTCCTTGTTGCGACCTCAGCCGCCACAACACTTCTTGGGAGGGGGGGCACCCCGCTGTTGGGCGGCACCCGATCCTGGACCAGGGCCGCCTCGCTCTTGGACCGGGGCCGCCTCAGCTGTGCGGCGGCACCCACCTCTTTTCCTGCTCCTCACGGGCAGTCCCGTCAGATGGGAACGAGGGGCAGCTGAACTCCCCATTGCGGCGGATGCCGCTCCATTGCCTGTTGTGGGGGTGCAGGGCCTCACCTCTCTCCCCAACGCGGGCATCCGTATGTTGCGGCCACGCCTCCTCTCATTGCGGCCGACGCCACCCATTTGTTTCTCCCCTCCCCTGATGCGGCAGAGTCCGTGTCCAGGATGGGGGGAGGGGCGCAGACACCCACGCGGCCGACGCCGCGGACTTCCTCCATCTCCCTCGGGGGACGTGTAGGCAGCTTGCCCACCATGTTCTATGCGGGCCCCGTTGGAGTTGGGACCGCCTCACCATTCCCTTTCGGGGCGCGCAGGGCCCCTCTCCCTCCTTAGCGGGCCCAGTTGGAGATGGGCCCGCATCCATCTCTTTGTCCGGCAATGTTTTCCGCACATTGTCTGTGCGGCCGATGCCGCGGGGCTCTCTCACTCCCCCCAGGAAGGGGAGAAAACAGTTTCCTTCTTCCTGGTGGCGGTGGGGGCAGACGCTCCTCCACATGTGGCCGACGCCGCTTCACACGCAGGGCTCCAGCCCTCGTCGCCATTGTTGGGGGCTGCTCCGGATCACCGGGCAGCCCCATGCTTGGGTCGGGTGGCACCCGACAGTATACACACTTAGGCGGCGCCCATGCCGCATACTCAGGGGTGGGGGTTCAGCCCACCCCGCTCCAGATCACCGGAACTCCGCACACGTGGCCAGGTCCACCTGGCCACCACGGCCCCGGCTCTGGGGGCACCCAGGCCGGGGTCGCATCCCCAACCCGCCTCACATGGCTGGGGGACCCACAGGGACGGCGTTGCCTGGCAAGGGCACCGTCCGGACGGCGTTGCCCGGCAGGGGCACCATCCTTAAGCTGGGCCCTGTCCGTGGGCCCAGCACCTACAGCGCAGCACCAGCATGGTGCAACAGGAACGACGCTGGAGCCAGAATGGGAGTGACTCCTGAGCCGGAAGCAGCTCAGTTCTTTTATTAGGTTGGTCACGTGGCTCAGCCACGTGACCAATTACAACATCCTGGGAGCTACCATGCTCCCAGGAGGGGTCACCATACAACACCGTCAACCCCCCTATGATGCGTGAGGCCCTGCGTGAAGCCACAACTCAGGCGTTTAGAACAGTCCCCAAGCACATGTTTAAACCTAGCCAAGCAGAAAGAACAGGGTAATAAAAAGCCGCTCGGCTCAATGCTAAATGCAGGCGGAAGTGAGCAGGTCTGCTGTGTCATTACCATACAACAGGCTGCCGTGGACAACGTAAAGACGTCAATATGCGACGCAACATGGAAAGGGTTGCGTGCCTCGGAAGCGGAACCTGACTAGGACATGTACTTTATGTCTGCAGTTCAACCGATCAAAAATATCCACACACGGGGGCGTGGCCAGCGACTAAACAACAGGGCCGCATAGTTGATGAGCTTGCTGATGGAGCATTAATAAAAGGGCATTTTTAAGGTTACACTGTGAATTCCAAAGAAGAAACAATTAATAAATGACTTGCTTAACGACCCTGGTGGTCCCTGGGGGAATCTCCATGAAGTTGAATTATTGCCTGGAAAGCCCTCAGAAGTATAGGTGGGCTTGGCCTGAAGCCGGTAGTCTCCTGATTAGGACACCAGCTGACTGACAAAGCATGTTGGAAAAGGGGTGTTTTTTTGCATGGGAAATACTTTTCTTCACAACACAGGCCCTGTGTCAGGAAAGTTGTATGTACTGCAGGGGAAATACTTTTATTCACAACACAGGCACCTAGGGAGGTCTAAATACCAAAGAAAAGGGGATTTTCAATTCTCTCTTATACAGTACACTAACTTATTTAATATCTAACTGTTCTGAAAACTACTGGCTGAAAGCCAACACTTCAATTCATATGGCTAATACCTCTGTGTAGAACTACTGGTTACTCTATTACACAGTTTTGATGCATGACTGAGCTATTGCTGGAGGAGGCACTCTCCGGAGATTAACTGCTGTCAAACAAAGTCTCTTTGTTGTTACTTCCTCAGCTGCATAATCATTTCCTACTACTACTGATATTGCCAGAGGGTAGTGGAGAACACAGCACTGGCAGCAGGCTGAGGCGTGAGCGTGACTTGCCTACAGACGTCTGGTGAAAGGATAGGTTGTCTTCAATCAAATAATACAGGAATGTCGCCTCCTCTGGGGTTATAAACTCACATCTCACTTTACGCAACTTTACGAGACTTTACGAGACTTTACGAGACTACATAGCTTCAGTTTCTCTTCAGGCCGCTCTTGCCTGACACCTTGTAGCGAAAGACAATAATTCAATATATAATCATCCACTAACTCAATTTCTTCACTGTGTTTGATACCATAATCGATATAATGGCTGCCCAAAATGCTTCAACAGATTTATCTTCCATCAACAACTGTATGGAAAACATACTTCAAGAACTCTCGTCCATCAAAAATTCCATCTCTTTTTTGGACACAAGAACCTTGGGTATTCAGGATGATTTGAATGCATTTAATGCATATGAAAACTATAAACTCCAGATTAATAGAGGTGGAGGAGCGTGTTTCTTTAACTGAAGACATAATGGAAGTTCTAGAAAAAATACACAGCAAAATTCAGCACCTTGAAGTGGAAGTGGCGAACCTCGAAGACAGAAACAGGAGGGATAATATAAGAATATACGGGGTGCCAGAAAATATCGAACTAAATTAAATTTCTCACTGATTGGCTTCCACAAATCCTAAATCCCACCTTCATGCCTCCTCTCGAATTTCAATGCGCTCAAAGAATTAAACCTCGATTCACCTCACATAATAACTCGCTCAGGCCCTTAATTGCTTGTTTATTACGACATCAACAAGCTCGACTAATTCTCGTGACGGCAAAGAAAATGTCACCTCTCACCTTTCAAGGAAACAAGATATTCATCTCCCTGACTTTTCCAAATCTACGCAAAATAAGAGAAGAAGATTCTTGGACCTAAGACCGGCAATGAAAAAACTGGATATTACATATGGTTCGCTTGAGCCAGCAAGAATGCTGATCACTCCTCCAGGAGGCATTACGAAAGAATATTTGAACCCTGAAGGTTTATATGATTTTGTGCAATCCCTTCAATCTTCTGATAATGACACCATGCCCTGCCCATCAACCTCCAAAGATCATAAATATTCCAATCAACCTCCTCAACTGGCCCACAATCTACCGTTCCGGGGAAAAATCAAATCCGGTAAACTCTACCACTCCAGGAGTGGATCTGAACTCAACCCATTTGCCAAGGTGTTTGACAACCCTGAAAAACAAAGGGATAAATCCAGGTCTCCGATTAAACATACTGGGTTAGAAGTCACTCCAACTTCATGAAGGTTTAATTCCTCCCTTCACTACTCTTGGTTTATTTTTGCTCAGATGTTGTTCTTATCTACTTATCAATAGTTAGCCCATCTTGTCATACATATAGATTTAACTCCGTCCGCCTCATTAATGCAATGTGTGCCGTCTTGCTATCTTCTACGGCAGCTCCTAACAGATTCCTGTTTGGTTTGCATTTCAAATTCAGGATCACTCATTTCTTTATGTTCTCTTGTACGATTGTTACTATTTTTAGAATCAAATATTGTTTGTTCTGGTTGTCACCTCTCCTCATGTGTTTTCATTACCCTGCTATCATCTGTATTATATCAAATGTATTGTTATATCAGAGGGGCTAACTATCAATGTATACAACTGACTCCAATCATTACAAGCTTATTCTTTCTATTTAATTTTATCATTGCTCTTTTTATGTCCTTTATTTAATTTTTATTTTTATTTTTTTAATATCACTACATAACGCCTTAAAGCTGTGAGTATTAAAGTCTTATCTTGGAGTGACAAAGGGCTTAACAACCCTATTAAAAGACAAAGAATCTTTAGCCATCTAGGGAAAAGTAACCCTGACATTTTATGTATTCAGGAAACGCACCTAGATTCGATAGAAGAAAATTATAAATTGATTAAATTTTGGGTCAAGCATGCCTTTTTTGCACCTGCAGTTGATAAGAAGGGTAGAGTTAGTATCCTCATACATAAAAAAATGTCCTTTCAGTTAATTGAGCAGCAACATGATTCCTTGGGACGATGGTCTGTTATTGGCTCCATTATCAACAAGGTAGCGGTCACGATTCTTAATATCTACGGCCCCAATACTCCTGACCCATCATTTTGGAGCCATTTAAAACACGCTATTTTCAGCAAAATGTCTAATCGTCTCATTATTTGTGGAGATAGCAAACAAATTTGTGATTTTACCCTAGACCGTAGATCCCAATCCAAAATATCAATGCAAAATCACACAAACAATTCCTCAATTTTATAGAAGATCCTGCCCTTGTTGATACTTGGCGCTTCTGCCATCCAGAGGCGAAAGAATATACCTTTTTCTCCCCCCCACACAAATCACTTTCAAGAATAGATCATATATTTATAAACTCCCCTCTTACACCAAAAATTCTTAATTCTGAAATTGGCCCCATTATTATTTCTGATCATGCCCCTGCGTTTACTGTCCTGGAATGGGATCCCTTGCCTTTCCATTCATCCAGATGAAGATTTAACTCCTTTTTACTGAATGACCCAGATTTTATCCAACAAATGAATATCTTTATTACTGAATTCTTTACCCTTAATAATCCCCTTGATACATCTATACCTAACTATTGGGATGCCTTTAAAGCCACATTGCGTGGATTTATTATACGCTATACATCCTTTAAAAAAACAAAATGAAAAGTTCTCCTAAAACCTTATTTGCTCCATCAAGTCATTAGAACAGGCGTACTTCAATAATCCCACAGAGGGCTCCTTCAAATCCCTTCTTGCAAAACGTACAGAATTCAACAAATATAGCACAAATAAAGCCTGCTCCTCTCTATTAAGATCCAAAGCTAAATTTTATGGCGGATCCAATAAATCGGGTTAATTATTAGCCGCTTATCTAAAAAGGAAAAAGGAAAGAAATTTCATAACTTCAGTAGTTAACCAACAAAATATCACAGTATCTAATTCGCAACAAAATCTTGACACAGTTTTTGAGTTTTACTCCCAACTTTACTCGGCAGATCAAACAATTCTCAATGACAATATTCTTAAATATCTCAGCTCTAATTTAAAGATCAACGAGCATCCAATAGACCTTGCATTCCTTGATAACCCGATTTCATTGTAAGAAATACATAAAGCTATTTTAGATCTTAAAATCGGTATAGCCCCTGGACCGGATGGTTTTCCTATAGATTTTTATCGTTCCTTTCCATCCCTACTATCTCCTAAACTTCTCGAACTCTACAATCAATTTCTGGCCTCAGGCTCTAGCACAGGCTCTTTTGAAGAAGCACTTCTTATTTTATTTCCCAAACCAGGCGGAGACCCCTCTTTGGTTAAAAATTACCATCACATATCACTAATTAATTCAGATTCCAAAATCTTAGCCAAAATAATTGCCTGCCGTCTGGACGGTATTATGCATAAACTAATTAACCTTAATCAAACAGGCTTCATCAAAGGAAGGTTTGCCTCATCCAGTACAAGAATTCTTTTCAATAATCTTATACATGCGCAATATTCTACTGATCGTCTTTTCCTCCTTGCTCTAGATCAGGGGTGCACAACTGATTTTGACAGAGGGCCGAAAGTACCTTACATGAGGGCTATAGTGGGCCGAAAAGTAAAAGTGGGCGGGGCGGTAGGCGGGACATGTCAGGAGGCTTTTTCAACCCCCAATTTGTATTAAACACATGGAAAAAGAATATGTTTTTGAGGGGTAACGATTTTTATTGCATTTCAAACTTACATTTTGTACTACACATTTTCCATTGTTATAATTTATTTCAATTTAGTTATTGTATATCGTCTGTTTAATTAAATTATATATATTTTATTGACCATTGATTGGACATTCCGTTATTTTGGACTGCTATAGTTTGCCGTTTGGGTTGCCCAAGAGGAGTATGGCCTTCGTTGAGTCAGGTTTCCTCAAAAAAGCAAAGGATGTACATCTCCTAACTGTGCCTGTTTTAGCTTTATTACTGAGTTCACTCATGGAGTGCAACACTATGCCCCATGGCTCCCACCCCCAACCAAACACTATGCCCCCTGTCCCTCACCCGCCAAGCAAACACGATGCCCCCTGTCCCTCACCCCCAAGCAAACACTATGCCTCATGGCCCCCTCACCCCCAAGTAAACACTATGCCCCATGGCTCCCACCCCCAACCAAACACTATGCCCCATGGCCCCCTCACCCTCAACCAAACACTATGCCCCATGGCTCCCACCCCCAACTTAACACTATTCTCCCTGTCCCTCACCCCCAAAGCAAACACTATGCCCCCTGTCCCTCACCCCCAACCAAACACTATGCCCCCTGTCCCTCACCCCCAAGCAAACACTATGCCACCTATCCCTCACCCCCAACCAAACACTATGCCCCATGGCCCCCTGACCCCCAACCAAACACTATGCCCCCTGTCCCTCACCCCCAACCAAACACTATGCCCCCTGTCCCTCACCCCCGACCAAACACTATGCACCCTGTCCCTCACCCCCCAAGCAAACACTATGCCCCCTATCACTCACCCCCAACCAAACACTATGCCCCCTGTCCCTCAACCCCCAAGCAAACACTATGCCCCCTATCCCTCACCCCCAACCAAACACTATGCCCCATGGCCCCCTCACCCCCAACCAAACACTATGCCCCCTGTCCCTCACCCCCAACCAAACACTATGCCCCATGGCTCCCACCCCCAACTTAACACTATTTCCCCTGTCCCTCACCCACCAAGCAAACACTATGCCCCCTGTCCCTCACCCCCAACCAAACACTATGCCCCCTGTCCCTCACCCCCCAAGCAAACACTATGCCCCCTATCCCTCACCCCCAACCAAACACTATGCCCCATGGCCCCCTCGCCCCCAACCAAACACTATGCCCCCTGTCCCTCACCCCCAACCAAACACTATGCCCCCTGTCCCTCACCCCCAACGAAACACTATGCCCCCTGTCCCTCACCCACCAAGCAAACACTATGCCCCCTGTCCCTCACCCACCAAGCAAACACTATGCCCCCTGTCCCTCACCCACCAAGCAAACACTATGCCCCCTGTCCCTCACCACCAACGAAACACTATGCCCCCTGTCCCTCACCCCCAACCAAACACTATGCCCCCTGTCCCTCACCCCCAACCAAACACTATGCCCCATGGCTCCCACCCCCAACTTAACACTATTTCCCCTGTCCCTCACCCACCAAGCAAACACTATGCCCCCTGTCCCTCACCCCCAACCAAACACTATGCCCCCTATCCCTCACCCCCAACCAAACACTATGCCCCATGGCCCCCTCACCCCCAACCAAACACTATGCCCCCTGTCCCTCACCCCCAACCAAACACTATGCCCCCTGTCCCTCACCCCCAACGAAACACTATGCCCCCTGTCCCTCACCCACCAAGCAAACACTATGCCCCCTGTCCCTCACCCACCAAGCAAACACTATGCCCACTGTCCCTCACCCCCAAGCAAACACTATGCCCCATGGCCCCCTCACCCCCAAGTAAACACTATGCCCCATGGCTCCCACCCCCAACCAAACACTATGCCCCCTGTCCCTCACCCGCCAAGCAAACACTATGCCCCCTGTCCCTCACCCCCAAGCAAACACTATGCCCCATGGCCCCCTCACCCCCAAGTAAACACTATGCCCCATGGCTCCCACCCCCAACCAAACACTATGCCCCATGGCCCCCTCACCCTCAACCAAACACTATGCCCCATGGCTCCCACCCCCAACTTAACACTATTCTCCCTGTCCCTCACCCCCAAAGCAAACACTATGCCCCCTGTCCCTCATCCCCAACCAAACACTATGCCCCCTGTCCCTCACCCCCCAAGCAAACACTATGCCACCTATCCCTCACCCCCAACCAAACACTATGCCCCATGGCCCCCTGACCCCCAACCAAACACTATGCCCCCTGTCCCTCACCCCCAACCAAACACTATGCCCCCTGTCCCTCACCCCCGACCAAACACTATGCACCCTGTCCCTCACCCCCCAAGCAAACACTATGCCCCCTATCACTCACCCCCAACCAAACACTATGCCCCCTGTCCCTCAACCCCCAAGCAAACACTATGCCCCCTATCCCTCACCCCCAACCAAACACTATGCCCCATGGCCCCCTCACCCCCAACCAAACACTATGCCCCCTGTCCCTCACCCCCAACCAAACACTATGCCCCATGGCTCCCACCCCCAACTTAACACTATTTCCCCTGTCCCTCACCCACCAAGCAAACACTATGCCCCCTGTCCCTCACCCCCAACCAAACACTATGCCCCCTGTCCCTCACCCCCCAAGCAAACACTATGCCCCCTATCCCTCACCCCCAACCAAACACTATGCCCCATGGCCCCCTCGCCCCCAACCAAACACTATGCCCCCTGTCCCTCACCCCCAACCAAACACTATGCCCCCTATCCCTCACCCCCAACCAAACACTATGCCCCATGGCCCCCTCACCCCCAACCAAACACTATGCCCCCTGTCCCTCACCCCCAACCAAACACTATGCCCCCTGTCCCTCACCCCCAACGAAACACTATGCCCCCTGTCCCTCACCCACCAAGCAAACACTATGCCCCCTGTCCCTCACCCACCAAGCAAACACTATGCCCACTGTCCCTCACCCACCAAGCAAACACTATGCCCCCTGTCCCTCACCACCAACGAAACACTATGCCCCCTGTCCCTCACCCCCAACCAAACACTATGCCCCCTGTCCCTCACCCCCAACCAAAAACTATGCCCCATGGCTCCCACCCCCAACTTAACACTATTCCCCCTGTCCCTCACCCACCAAGCAAACACTATGCCCCCTGTCCCTCACCCCAACCAAACACTATGCCCCCTGTCCCTCACCCCCCAAGCAAACACTATGCCCCCTATCCCTCACCCCCAACCAAACACTATGCCCCATGGCCCCCTCACCCCCAACCAAACACTATGGCCCCTGTCCCTCACCCCCAACCAAACACTATGCCCCCTGTCCCTCACCCCCAACGAAACACTATGCCCCCTGTCCCTCACCCACCAAGCAAACACTATGCCCCCTGTCCCTCACCCACCAAGCAAACACTATGCCCCCTGTCCCTCACCCACCAAGCAAACACTATGCCCCCTGTCCCTCACCCACCAAGCAAACACTATGCCCCCTGTCCCTCACCCCCAACCAAACACTATGCCCCCTGTCCCTCACCCCCCAACCAAACACTATGCCCCCTGTCCCTCACCCCCCAACCAAACACTATGCCCCCTATCCCTCACCCCCAACCAAACACTATGCCCCATGGCCCCCTCACCCAAACCAAACACTATGGCCCATGGCCCCCTCACCCCCAACGAAACACTATGCCCCCTGTCCCTCACCCACCAAGCAAACACTATGCCCCCTGTCCCTCACCCCCCAACCAAACACTATGCCCCCTGTCCCTCACCCCCCAACCAAACACTATGCCCCCTATCCCTCACCCCCAACCAAACACTATGCACATTGGCCCCCTCACCCTCAACCAAACACTATGCCCCATGGCTCCCACCCCCAACTTAACACTATTCTCCCTGTCCCTCACCCCCAAAGCAAACACTATGCCCCCTGTCCCTCACCCCCAACCAAACACTATGCCCCCTGTCCCTCACCCCCCAAGCAAACACTATGCCACCTATCCCTCACCCCCAACCAAACACTATGCCCCATGGCCCCCTGACCCCCAACCAAACACTATGCCCCCTGTCCCTCACCCCCAACCAAACACTATGCCCCCTGTCCCTCACCCCCGACCAAACACTATGCACCCTGTCCCTCACCCCCCAAGCAAACACTATGCCCCCTATCACTCACCCCCAACCAAACACTATGCCCCCTGTCCCTCAACCCCCAAGCAAACACTATGCCCCCTATCCCTCACCCCCAACCAAACACTATGCCCCATGGCCCCCTCACCCCCAACCAAACACTATGCCCCCTGTCCCTCACCCCCAACCAAACACTATGCCCCATGGCTCCCACCCCCAACTTAACACTATTTCCCCTGTCCCTCACCCACCAAGCAAACACTATGCCCCCTGTCCCTCACCCCCAACCAAACACTATGCCCCCTGTCCCTCACCCCCCAAGCAAACACTATGCCCCCTATCCCTCACCCCCAACCAAACACTATGCCCCATGGCCCCCTCGCCCCCAACCAAACACTATGCCCCCTGTCCCTCACCCCCAACCAAACACTATGCCCCCTGTCCCTCACCCCCAACGAAACACTATGCCCCCTGTCCCTCACCCACCAAGCAAACACTATGCCCCCTGTCCCTCACCCACCAAGCAAACACTATGCCCCCTGTCCCTCACCCACCAAGCAAACACTATGCCCCCTGTCCCTCACCACCAACGAAACACTATGCCCCCTGTCCCTCACCCCCAACCAAACACTATGCCCCCTGTCCCTCACCCCCAACCAAACACTATGCCCCATGGCTCCCACCCCCAACTTAACACTATTTCCCCTGTCCCTCACCCACCAAGCAAACACTATGCCCCCTGTCCCTCACCCCCAACCAAACACTATGCCCCCTATCCCTCACCCCCAACCAAACACTATGCCCCATGGCCCCCTCACCCCCAACCAAACACTATGCCCCCTGTCCCTCACCCCCAACCAAACACTATGCCCCCTGTCCCTCACCCCCAACGAAACACTATGCCCCCTGTCCCTCACCCACCAAGCAAACACTATGCCCCCTGTCCCTCACCCACCAAGCAAACACTATGCCCACTGTCCCTCACCCACCAAGCAAACACTATGCCCCCTGTCCCTCACCACCAACGAAACACTATGCCCCCTGTCCCTCACCCCCAACCAAACACTATGCCCCCTGTCCCTCACCCCCAACCAAACACTATGCCCCATGGCTCCCACCCCCAACTTAACACTATTCCCCCTGTCCCTCACCCACCAAGCAAACACTATGCCCCCTGTCCCTCACCCCAACCAAACACTATGCCCCCTGTCCCTCACCCCCCAAGCAAACACTATGCCCCCTATCCCTCACCCCCAACCAAACACTATGCCCCATGGCCCCCTCACCCCCAACCAAACACTATGGCCCCTGTCCCTCACCCCCAACCAAACACTATGCCCCCTGTCCCTCACCCCCAACGAAACACTATGCCCCCTGTCCCTCACCCACCAAGCAAACACTATGCCCCCTGTCCCTCACCCACCAAGCAAACACTATGCCCCCTGTCCCTCACCCACCAAGCAAACACTATGCCCCCTGTCCCTCACCCACCAAGCAAACACTATGCCCCCTGTCCCTCACCCCCAACCAAACACTATGCCCCCTGTCCCTCACCCCCCAACCAAACACTATGCCCCCTGTCCCTCACCCCCCAACCAAACACTATGCCCCCTATCCCTCACCCCCAACCAAACACTATGCCCCATGGCCCCCTCACCCAAACCAAACACTATGGCCCATGGCCCCCTCACCCCCAACCAAACACTATACCCCAAACACACTCTCAAGCATGCACCCATACAGACCCGAACCCCCCACCCCCCAACTCAGCACACACACATGCACCCTTACAGACCCGAACCCCCACCCCGCAACTCAGCACACACACATGCACCCTTACAGACCCGAACCCCCCAACTCAGCACACACACATGCACCCATACAGACCCGAACCCCCACCCCCCCAAATCAGCACACACACATGCACCCATACAGACCTGAACCCCCACCCCCCAAATCAGCACACACACAGACCCGAACCCACCCCAACCCCAACTCAGCACACACACAAACATGCACCCATACAGACCCGAACCCCCACCCCCCCCAACTCAGCACACAAAAAACATTCAAATCAAAACATTCATACACATCCGACACCCCCGACCCCCGCATCTCAACATACACACAAAATACATTCAAATACAAACATTCACACCCCCCACATCTCAACATACACACAAAAACATTCAAATCAAAACATTCATACACATCCGACACTCCCCCACCCCCATCTCAACATACACACAAAAACATTCAAATTCCAACATTCATACACATCCGACACCCACCCCCACCCCCGCATCTCAACATACACACAAAATACATTCAAATACAAACATTCACACACATCCGACACACCCCCCCACTCCCGCATCTCAACTTACACACAAAATACATTCAAACACAAACATTCATACATATCCGACACACCCCCCCACCCCCGCATCTCAACATACACACAAAATACATTCAAATACAAACATTCACACACATCCGACACACACCCCCACCCCGCATCTCAACATACACACAAAATACATTCAAACACAAACATTCATACATATCCGACACACCCCCCCACCCCCGCATCTCAACATACACACAAAATACATTCAAATCAAAACATTCATACACATCCGACACTCCCCCCACCCCTGCATCTCAACATACACACAAAAACATTCAAATTCCAACATTCATACACATCCGACACCCACCCCCGCCTCTCAAACACACACAAAATACATTCAAATTCCAACATTCATACACATCCGACACCCTCCACCCCCCATCGCAACATACACACACAAACATAAAGTAAAACAGACCCGACACACAAACACAAACAGACCACTTACCCGAGACGTGCTGGAAGGCAGGTAAGCTGCAAGTCGCTGGAATCGTACTACGGCTGGCGTGGTCCAAGACTGAAATGCCTTCCGGCATCAAGCCTTATGGTCCACGCCAGCCGTAGTGCTGGCCCTCCATTGGGTCAGCACACACACACTAAGTGGCTCGTAGGAGCAACGTGGTGCATGTGTGCTGAGCCAATGACGGCCAGTGTTTTGTCCGGCCGGAAGACAACAAAGACTTTCCTAATGGAGGGCGGCCCTCCATTAGGAAAGTCTTTGTGCCTCGCGGGCCGGACAAAAGAGCATGGCGGGCCGCAACTGGCCCGCGGGCCGTATGTTGTGTACCCATGCTCTAGATGCTGAAAAAGCTTTTGAAAAGGCTCTTGGTCTTTTCTTTTTCAATCTCTCTTATGGCACTGGTTCAGCCCTACCTTTTATCAAATTAGTGTCACTTCTATACTCATCTCCCCCAACCAGGATTTTTATTAATAACACCTTCACTAAAGCTTTTCCCATCTCATGAGGCACTAGACAGGGCTGTCCACTGTTCCCACTCCTTTTTGTTTTAGCTTTAGAACCTTTACTCCAAAGTATTACCATCAATGATAGAATTATAGGTATCACGATTAAAGATTTTACTTTTATGTTCACAGCTTATGCGGACGATATTCTACTTTACTTATCAGATCCCAACTCTTCCCTCCCAGAACTTATGTCTACCATAGATCAATTTGCTTGTGTCTCTGGATATAAATTGAACTATGACAAATCTGAAATCTTGCCCTTACAAATTCATGTACATTAGCAAACACACCTCTTTTTGGAATGAAATGGTGTACTTCATCTGTTAAATACCTAGGGATCCCTATCGCTAATAACCTCGAGGCGACCCTAAAACTAACCCAGAATATGATTATTGATAACATTAACTCATCCATTAATCACTGGTCTCCTTTGTTCTTCTCTTGGTGGGGCAGACTAGACTCTATTAAAATGTCTATTGGGCCCATTATTCTCTATTATCTCTCTATGATACCAGTACTACTCCAAAATTCTTTCTTTAAAAAAATAGACAAAGTTTTAGTTCAATTCCTGTGGAAAGATAAATCTGCCAAAATTGCTCTCAATAAGTTGAAATCCAGTAAACCTTCCGGGTGGAGTGACTTCCTTAAATACCAGAAATCCTTTTTTATTAAGACAAATTACCTTATGTTTAACTTCTGAACCCCAATTGATTAACACCCCCTCATGGATTCTTTTGGAATGAAAACTCATTACTCCTTTGTCCTTTACTCACTTTCACAAAACATCCTCATGGCCTGGAATCCAAATAATCCCTGTTCTATACTCCTTCAAACAAGAATGGAATTCCTTCATTACAATTTGTGATAATATCCAAGATATCTCCAGCGCCTTCTTGTGGTTTAATAAAGCTTTTTCTCATAAACACAAACTTGGCATCCTACATAAATGGGACTCAGCTGGAATTTTCCTAGTCTCACATTTATTTAAGAATAATGCTCCTATACCTTTCCAAGACCTCTGTACTCGCTTCAATTTAAATGTATCAGATTTTAAAACCTATTGCAGTTTCACTAAATTTATTGCTAAAGCTACTCCTCATTATACACATAAAATTCCCTCAAAATATTTAGAACTCATTTTGTACTCTCACTCCACCAAAGCATCCAAATTCTATTCCATTCTCAATCAGCCCACTGATACTACCGCTAAACTCTATACCCTGTGGGAATCTGATTGGAACTTACAAATCACTCAAGAAATGGGGACTAAGATATGGATGCAATGCTTTTCGACTTCCGTTGCTGCAAATCTCACTCAAACGCACCATTTCATACTTCATAGAGCATATCTTACATCACAAAGGGTTGTCAAAATGTCTAACGCCAGTCAAAGTGCATGCTGGTCCTGCCAACCTTCTCCTGCAGATTTCATTCATTCAATCTTTAACTGTAATTTTGTTTGTACATTTTGGACTCATATATGGAAATGCGTACAAAAATGTTTTAGTTTCAGCAATCTCTCACATTATGTAATGTCATGATTGGAGCTGTAGCAAATCCCTATATGTCACATATTACTTTGTCTGATTTATTGAATTTTGTGGTATATGTCGCCTTCCATCTCATTGTGTCTAATGTGAAAAATGCTTGAAAATTAACTTATGATTTATGGTGGAACTCTGGTGGTGTTTGCTCTTTTCACAGAATTGAAAAAATGTATGCCTTATCAACAAAAACTCTACCTAAGTTCCATAACAAATGGAAAGCCCTTAATGATTACTTAACATAAAATGCTCCTTTCATTGCATTTATCGCTCTTCCCTCTCCCTACTCTTCCCTTACTGTGTCGTGTCTATTCTCCCCTGTTTGTCCCAAACCATGCTATGGGTTTACTTCATATTTGTATAAGGTTTATTATATTTAATATGGCATGTAGTTAACTACAGTATCATCAAATATCATGTTTACTATGATGTACATCTCTTTTCATACAACTTGCTGAGGCCCACGGGCATGTTGGCGCGTTACAAAAATTAAAATAAATAAATAAATAAATGTCTACTTAATTATTCTTAACTTTCAATAAAAATCAATTAACTCAAAATTGTCCACACAGCGGCAACTCAGAAGCGATATAGGTGCTGAGGGGCTTGAAAAAGTCATGGGCAATAGGCAATTGAAACATATATGCACCACCCAATTTAGAAGGACATACCAGCAGAAAGCCAACCTTTTGTGGGGGTCGGGTGGTTCTCCAGCTACCAGGGCCAGCTGTGCGGGGCTCATGGTACCCACTTTCAAAATGATGTTTGGGGCACACTGGGACAACGAGTCATGTGGGTTGCATAGACTATAATGGAGAGATAAGGAAATGCAGGGAGGGGGTAAATAGCCACAGATTATCAAGGGGCAGGCTGCCATCTGGGAGCTGAAACACTGAATGTCCACTGAAAAGATAAAAAAATGTCCTTTCAGTTAATTGAGCAGCAACATGATTCCTTGGGACGATGGTCTGTTATTGGCTCCATTATCAACAAGGTAGCGGTCACGATTCTTAATATCTACGGCCCCAATACTCCTGACCCATCATTTTGGAGCCATTTAAAACACGCTATTTTCAGCAAAATGTCTAATCGTCTCATTATTTGTGGAGATAGCAAACAAATTTGTGATTTTACCCTAGACCGTAGATCCCAATCCAAAATATCAATGCAAAATCACACAAACAATTCCTCAATTTTATAGAAGATCCTGCCCTTGTTGATACTTGGCGCTTCTGCCATCCAGAGGCGAAAGAATATACCTTTTTCTCCCCCCCACACAAATCACTTTCAAGAATAGATCATATATTTATAAACTCCCCTCTTACACCAAAAATTCTTAATTCTGAAATTGGCCCCATTATTATTTCTGATCATGCCCCTGCGTTTACTGTCCTGGAATGGGATCCCTTGCCTTTCCATTCATCCAGATGAAGATTTAACTCCTTTTTACTGAATGACCCAGATTTTATCCAACAAATGAATATCTTTATTACTGAATTCTTTACCCTTAATAATCCCCTTGATACATCTATACCTAACTATTGGGATGCCTTTAAAGCCACATTGCGTGGATTTATTATACGCTATACATCCTTTAAAAAAACAAAATGAAAAGTTCTCCTAAAACCTTATTTGCTCCATCAAGTCATTAGAACAGGCGTACTTCAATAATCCCACAGAGGGCTCCTTCAAATCCCTTCTTGCAAAACGTATAGAATTCAACAAATATAGCACAAATAAAGCCTGCTCCTCTCTATTAAGATCCAAAGCTAAATTTTATGGCGGATCCAATAAATCGGGTTAATTATTAGCCGCTTATCTAAAAAGGAAAAAGGAAAGAAATTTCATAACTTCAGTAGTTAACCAACAAAATATCACAGTATCTAATTCGCAACAAAATCTTGACACAGTTTTTGAGTTTTACTCCCAACTTTACTCGGCAGATCAAACAATTCTCAATGACAATATTCTTAAATATCTCAGCTCTAATTTAAAGATCAACGAGCATCCAATAGACCTTGCATTCCTTGATAACCCGATTTCATTGTAAGAAATACATAAAGCTATTTTAGATCTTAAAATCGGTATAGCCCCTGGACCGGATGGTTTTCCTATAGATTTTTATCGTTCCTTTCCATCCCTACTATCTCCTAAACTTCTCGAACTCTACAATCAATTTCTGGCCTCAGGCTCTAGCACAGGCTCTTTTGAAGAAGCACTTCTTATTTTATTTCCCAAACCAGGCGGAGACCCCTCTTTGGTTAAAAATTACCATCACATATCACTAATTAATTCAGATTCCAAAATCTTAGCCAAAATAATTGCCTGCCGTCTGGACGGTATTATGCATAAACTAATTAACCTTAATCAAACAGGCTTCATCAAAGGAAGGTTTGCCTCATCCAGTACAAGAATTCTTTTCAATAATCTTATACATGCGCAATATTCTACTGATCGTCTTTTCCTCCTTGCTCTAGATCAGGGGTGCACAACTGATTTTGACAGAGGGCCGAAAGTACCTTACATGAGGGCTATAGTGGGCCGAAAAGTAAAAGTGGGCGGGGCGGTAGGCGGGACATGTCAGGAGGCTTTTTCAACCCCCAATTTGTATTAAACACATGGAAAAAGAATATGTTTTTGAGGGGTAACGATTTTTATTGCATTTCAAACTTACATTTTGTACTACACATTTTCCATTGTTATAATTTATTTCAATTTAGTTATTGTATATCGTCTGTTTAATTAAATTATATATATTTTATTGACCATTGATTGGACATTCCGTTATTTTGGACTGCTATAGTTTGCCGTTTGGGTTGCCCAAGAGGAGTATGGCCTTTGTTGAGTCAGGTTTCCTCAAAAAAGCAAAGGATGTACATCTCCTAACTGTGCCTGTTTTAGCTTTATTACTGAGTTCACTCATGGAGTGCAACACTATGCCCCATGGCTCCCACCCCCAACCAAACACTATGCCCCCTGTCCCTCACCCGCCAAGCAAACACTATGCCCCCTGTCCCTCACCCCCAAGCAAACACTATGCCCCATGGCCCCCTCACCCCCAAGTAAACACTATGCCCCATGGCTCCCACCCCCAACCAAACACTATGCCCCATGGCCCCCTCACCCTCAACCAAACACTATGCCCCATGGCTCCCACCCCCAACTTAACACTATTCTCCCTGTCCCTCACCCCCAAAGCAAACACTATGCCCCCTGTCCCTCACCCCCAACCAAACACTATGCCCCCTGTCCCTCACCCCCCAAGCAAACACTATGCCACCTATCCCTCACCCCCAACCAAACACTATGCCCCATGGCCCCCTGACCCCCAACCAAACACTATGCCCCCTTTCCCTCACCCCCAACCAAACACTATGCCCCCTGTCCCTCACCCCCGACCAAACACTATGCACCCTGTCCCTCACCCCCCAAGCAAACACTATGCCCCCTATCACTCACCCCCAACCAAACACTATGCCCCCTGTCCCTCAACCCCCAAGCAAACACTATGCCCCCTATCCCTCACCCCCAACCAAACACTATGCCCCATGGCCCCCTCACCCCCAACCAAACACTATGCCCCCTGTCCCTCACCCCCAACCAAACACTATGCCCCATGGCTCCCACCCCCAACTTAACACTATTTCCCCTGTCCCTCACCCACCAAGCAAACACTATGCCCCCTGTCCCTCACCCCCAACCAAACACTATGCCCCCTGTCCCTCACCCCCCAAGCAAACACTATGCCCCCTATCCCTCACCCCCAACCAAACACTATGCCCCATGGCCCCCTCGCCCCCAACCAAACACTATGCCCCCTGTCCCTCACCCCCAACCAAACACTATGCCCCCTGTCCCTCACTCCCAACGAAACACTATGCCCCCTGTCCCTCACCCACCAAGCAAACACTATGCCCCCTGTCCCTCACCCACCAAGCAAACACTATGCCCCCTGTCCCTCACCCACCTAGCAACCACTATGCCCCCTGTCCCTCACCACCAACGAAACACTATGCCCCCTGTCCCTCACCCCCAACCAAACACTATGCCCCCTGTCCCTCACCCCCAACCAAACACTATGCCCCATGGCTCCCACCCCCAACTTAACACTATTTCCCCTGTCCCTCACCCACCAAGCAAACACTATGCCCCCTGTCCCTCACCCCCAACCAAACACTATGCCCCCTATCCCTCACCCCCAACCAAACACTATGCCCCATGGCCCCCTCACCCCCAACCAAACACTATGCCCCCTGTCCCTCACCCCAACCAAACACTATGCCCCCTGTCCCTCACCCCCAACGAAACACTATGCCCCCTGTCCCTCACCCACCAAGCAAACACTATGCCCCCTGTCCCTCACCCACCAAGCAAACACTATGCCCACTGTCCCTCACCCACCAAGCAAACACTATGCCCCCTGTCCCTCACCACCAACGAAACACTATGCCCCCTGTCCCTCACCCCCAACCAAACACTATGCCCCCTGTCCCTCACCCCCAACCAAACACTATGCCCCGTGGCTCCCACCCCCAACTTAACACTATTCCCCCTGTCCCTCACCCACCAAGCAAACACTATGCCCCCTGTCCCTCACCCCAACCAAACACTATGCCCCCTGTCCCTCACCCCCCAAGCAAACACTATGCCCCCTATCCCTCACCCCCAACCAAACACTATGCCCCATGGCCCCCTCACCCCCAACCAAACACTATGGCCCCTGTCCCTCACCCCCAACCAAACACTATGCCCCCTGTCCCTCACCCCCAACGAAACACTATGCCCCCTGTCCCTCACCCACCAAGCAAACACTATGCCCCCTGTCCCTCACCCACCAAGCAAACACTATGCCCCCTGTCCCTCACCCACCAAGCAAACACTATGCCCCCTGTCCCTCACCCACCAAGCAAACACTATGCCCCCTGTCCCTCACCCCCAACCAAACACTATGCCCCCTGTCCCTCACCCCCCAACCAAACACTATGCCCCCTGTCCCTCACCCCCCAACCAAACACTATGCCCCCTATCCCTCACCCCCAACCAAACACTATGCCCCATGGCCCCCTCACCCAAACCAAACACTATGGCCCATGGCCCCCTCACCCCCAACGAAACACTATGCCCCCTGTCCCTCACCCACCAAGCAAACACTATGCCCCCTGTCCCTCACCCCCAACCAAACACTATGCCCCCTGTCCCTCACCCCCCAACCAAACACTATGCCCCCTGTCCCTCACCCCCCAACCAAACACTATGCCCCCTATCCCTCACCCCCAACCAAACACTATGCCCCATGGCCCCCTCACCCTCAACCAAACACTATGCCCCATGGCTCCCACCCCCAACTTAACACTATTCTCCGTGTCCCTCACCCCCAAAGCAAACACTATGCCCCCTGTCCCTCACCCCCAACCAAACACTATGCCCCCTGTCCCTCACCCCCCAAGCAAACACTATGCCACCTATCCCTCACCCCCAACCAAACACTATGCCCCATGGCCCCCTGACCCCCAACCAAACACTATGCCCCCTGTCCCTCACCCCCAACCAAACACTATGCCCCCTGTCCCTCACCCCCGACCAAACACTATGCACCCTGTCCCTCACCCCCCAAGCAAACACTATGCCCCCTATCACTCACCCCCAACCAAACACTATGCCCCCTGTCCCTCAACCCCCAAGCAAACACTATGCCCCCTATCCCTCACCCCCAACCAAACACTATGCCCCATGGCCCCCTCACCCCCAACCAAACACTATGCCCCCTGTCCCTCACCCCCAACCAAACACTATGCCCCATGGCTCCCACCCCCAACTTAACACTATTTCCCCTGTCCCTCACCCACCAAGCAAACACTATGCCCCCTGTCCCTCACCCCCAACCAAACACTATGCCCCCTGTCCCTCACCCCCCAAGCAAACACTATGCCCCCTATCCCTCACCTCCAACCAAACACTATGCCCCATGGCCCCCTCGCCCCCAACCAAACACTATGCCCCCTGTCCCTCACCCCCAACCAAACACTATGCCCCCTGTCCCTCACCCCCAACGAAACACTATGCCCCCTGTCCCTCACCCACCAAGCAAACACTATGCCCCCTGTCCCTCACCCACCAAGCAAACACTATGCCCCCTGTCCCTCACCCACCAAGCAAACACTATGCCCCCTGTCCCTCACCACCAACGAAACACTATGCCCCCTGTCCCTCACCCCCAACCAAACACTATGCCCCCTGTCCCTCACCCCCAACCAAACACTATGCCCCATGGCTCCCACCCCCAACTTAACACTATTTCCCCTGTCCCTCACCCACCAAGCAAACACTATGCCCCCTGTCCCTCACCCCCAACCAAACACTATGCCCCCTATCCCTCACCCCCAACCAAACACTATGCCCCATGGCCCCCTCACCCCCAACCAAACACTATGCCCCCTGTCCCTCACCCCCAACCAAACACTATGCCCCCTGTCCCTCACCCCCAACGAAACACTATGCCCCCTGTCCCTCACCCACCAAGCAAACACTATGCCCCCTGTCCCTCACCCACCAAGCAAACACTATGCCCACTGTCCCTCACCCACCAAGCAAACACTATGCCCCCTGTCCCTCACCACCAACGAAACACTATGCCCCCTGTCCCTCACCCCCAACCAAACACTATGCCCCCTGTCCCTCACCCCCAACCAAACACTATGCCCCATGGCTCCCACCCCCAACTTAACACTATTCCCCCTGTCCCTCACCCACCAAGCAAACACTATGCCCCCTGTCCCTCACCCCAACCAAACACTATGCCCCCTGTCCCTCACCCCCCAAGCAAACACTATGCCCCCTATCCCTCACCCCCAACCAAACACTATGCCCCATGGCCCCCTCACCCCCAACCAAACACTATGGCCCCTGTCCCTCACCCCCAACCAAACACTATGCCCCCTGTCCCTCACCCCCAACGAAACACTATGCCCCCTGTCCCTCACCCACCAAGCAAACACTATGCCCCCTGTCCCTCACCCACCAAGCAAACACTATGCCCCCTGTCCCTCACCCACCAAGCAAACACTATGCCCCCTGTCCCTCACCCACCAAGCAAACACTATGCCCCCTGTCCCTCACCCCCAACCAAACACTATGCCCCCTGTCCCTCACCCCCCAACCAAACACTATGCCCCCTGTCCCTCACCCCCCAACCAAACACTATGCCCCCTATCCCTCACCCCCAACCAAACACTATGCCCCATGGCCCCCTCACCCAAACCAAACACTATGGCCCATGGCCCCCTCACCCCCAACCAAACACTATACCCCAAACACACTCTCAAGCATGCACCCATACAGACCCGAACCCCCCACCCCCCAACTCAGCACACACACATGCACCCTTACAGACCCGAACCCCCACCCCGCAACTCAGCACACACACATGCACCCTTACAGACCCGAACCCCCCAACTCAGCACACACACATGCACCCATACAGACCCGAACCCCCACCCCCCCAAATCAGCACACACACATGCACCCATACAGACCTGAACCCCCACCCCCCAAATCAGCACACACACAGACCCGAACCCACCCCAACCCCAACTCAGCACACACACAAACATGCACCCATACAGACCCGAACCCCCACCCCCCCCAACTCAGCACACAAAAAACATTCAAATCAAAACATTCATACACATCCGACACCCCCGACCCCCGCATCTCAACATACACACAAAATACATTCAAATACAAACATTCACACCCCCCCACATCTCAACATACACACAAAAACATTCAAATCAAAACATTCATACACATCCGACACTCCCCCACCCCCATCTCAACATACACACAAAAACATTCAAATTCCAACATTCATACACATCCGACACCCACCCCCACCCCCGCATCTCAACATACACACAAAATACATTCAAATACAAACATTCACACACATCCGACACACCCCCCCACTCCCGCATCTCAACTTACACACAAAATACATTCAAACACAAACATTCATACATATCCGACACACCCCCCCACCCCCGCATCTCAACATACACACAAAATACATTCAAATACAAACATTCACACACATCCGACACACACCCCCACCCCGCATCTCAACATACACACAAAATACATTCAAACACAAACATTCATACATATCCGACACACCCCCCCACCCCCGCATCTCAACATACACACAAAATACATTCAAATCAAAACATTCATACACATCCGACACTCCCCCCACCCCTGCATCTCAACATACACACAAAATACATTCAAACACAAACATTCATACATATCCGACACACCCCCCCACCCCCGCATCTCAACATACACACAAAATACATTCAAATACAAACATTCACACACATCCGACACACACCCCCACCCCGCATCTCAACATACACACAAAATACATTCAAACACAAACATTCATACATATCCGACACACCCCCCCACCCCCGCATCTCAACATACACACAAAAACATTCAAATTCCAACATTCATACACATCCGACACCCACCCCCACCCCCGCATCTCAACATACACACAAAATACATTCAAATACAAACATTCACACACATCCGACACACCCCCCCACCCCCGCATCTCAACTTACACACAAAATACATTCAAACACAAACATTCATACATATCCGACACACCCCCCCACCCCCGCATCTCAACATACACACAAAATACATTCAAATACAAACATTCACACACATCCGACACACACCCCCACCCCGCATCTCAACATACACACAAAATACATTCAAACACAAACATTCATACATATCCGACACACCCCCCCACCCCCGCATCTCAACATACACACAAAATACATTCAAATCAAAACATTCATACACATCCGACACTCCCCCCACCCCTGCATCTCAACATACACACAAAAACATTCAAATTCCAACATTCATACACATCCGACACCCACCCCCGCATCTCAAACACACACAAAATACATTCAAATTCCAACATTCATACACATCCGACACCCTCCACCCCCCATCGCAACATACACACACAAACATAAAGTAAAACAGACCCGACACACAAACACAAACAGACCACTTACCCGAGACGTGCTGGAAGGCAGGTAAGCTGCAAGTCGCTGGAATCGTACTACGGCTGGCGTGGTCCAAGACTGAAATGCCTTCCGGCATCAAGCCTTATGGTCCACGCCAGCCGTAGTGCTGGCCCTCCATTGGGTCAGCACACACACACTAAGTGGCTCGTAGGAGCAACGTGGTGCATGTGTGCTGAGCCAATGACGGCCAGTGGTTTGTCCGGCCGGAAGACAACAAAGACTTTCCTAATGGAGGGCGGCCCTCCATTAGGAAAGTCTTTGTGCCTCGCGGGCCGGACAAAAGAGCAGGGCGGGCCGCAACTGGCCCGCGGGCCGTATGTTGTGTACCCATGCTCTAGATGCTGAAAAAGCTTTTGAAAAGGCTCTTGGTCTTTTCTTTTTCAATCTCTCTTATGGCACTGGTTCAGCCCTACCTTTTATCAAATTAGTGTCACTTCTATACTCATCCCCCCCAACCAGGATTTTTATTAATAACACCTTCACTAAAGCTTTTCCCATCTCATGAGGCACTAGACAGGGCTGTCCACTGTTCCCACTCCTTTTTGTTTTAGCTTTAGAACCTTTACTCCAAAGTATTACCATCAATGATAGAATTATAGGTATCACGATTAAAGATTTTACTTTTATGTTCACAGCTTATGCGGACGATATTCTACTTTACTTATCAGATCCCAACTCTTCCCTCCCAGAACTTATGTCTACCATAGATCAATTTGCTTGTGTCTCTGGATATAAATTGAACTATGACAAATCTGAAATCTTGCCCTTACAAATTCATGTACATTAGCAAACACACCTCTTTTTGGAATGAAATGGTGTACTTCATCTGTTAAATACCTAGGGATCCCTATCGCTAATAACCTCGAGGCGACCCTAAAACTAACCCAGAATATGATTATTGATAACATTAACTCATCCATTAATCACTGGTCTCCTTTGTTCTTCTCTTGGTGGGGCAGACTAGACTCTATTAAAATGTCTATTGGGCCCATTATTCTCTATTATCTCTCTATGATACCAGTACTACTCCAAAATTCTTTCTTTAAAAAAATAGACAAAGTTTTAGTTCAATTCCTGTGGAAAGAAAAATCTGCCAAAATTGCTCTCAATAAGTTGAAATCCAGTAAACCTTCCGGGTGGAGTGACTTCCTTAAATACCAGAAATCCTTTTTTATTAAGACAAATTACCTTATGTTTAACTTCTGAACCCCAATTGATTAACACCCCCTCATGGATTCTTTTGGAATGAAAACTCATTACTCCTTTGTCCTTTACTCACTTTCACAAAACATCCTCATGGCCTGGAATCCAAATAATCCCTGTTCTATACTCCTTCAAACAAGAATGGAATTCCTTCATTACAATTTGTGATAATATCCAAGATATCTCCAGCGCCTTCTTGTGGTTTAATAAAGCTTTTTCTCATAAACACAAACTTGGCATCCTACATAAATGGGACTCAGCTGGAATTTTCCTAGTCTCACATTTATTTAAGAATAATGCTCCTATACCTTTCCAAGACCTCTGTACTCGCTTCAATTTAAATGTATCAGATTTTAAAACCTATTGCAGTTTCACTAAATTTATTGCTAAAGCTACTCCTCATTATACACATAAAATTCCCTCAAAATATTTAGAACTCATTTTGTACTCTCACTCCACCAAAGCATCCAAATTCTATTCCATTCTCAATCAGCCCACTGATACTACCGCTAAACTCTATACCCTGTGGGAATCTGATTGGAACTTACAAATCACTCAAGAAATGGGGACTAAGATATGGATGCAATGCTTTTCGACTTCCGTTGCTGCAAATCTCACTCAAACGCACCATTTCATACTTCATAGAGCATATCTTACATCACAAAGGGTTGTCAAAATGTCTAACGCCAGTCAAAGTGCATGCTGGTCCTGCCAACCTTCTCCTGCAGATTTCATTCATTCAATCTTTAACTGTAATTTTGTTTGTACATTTTGGACTCATATATGGAAATGCGTACAAAAATGTTTTAGTTTCAGCAATCTCTCACATTATGTAATGTCATGATTGGAGCTGTAGCAAATCCCTATATGTCACTTATTACTTTGTCTGATTTATTGAATTTTGTGGTATATGTCGCCTTCCATCTCATTGTGTCTAATGTGAAAAATGCTTGAAAATTAACTTATGATTTATGGTGGAACTCTGGTGGTGTTTGCTCTTTTCACAGAATTGAAAAAATGTATGCCTTATCAACAAAAACTCTACCTAAGTTCCATAACAAATGGAAAGCCCTTAATGATTACTTAACATAAAATGCTCCTTTCATTGCATTTATCGCTCTTCCCTCTCCCTACTCTTCCCTTACTGTGTCGTGTCTATTCTCCCCTGTTTGTCCCAAACCATGCTATGGGTTTACTTCATATTTGTATAAGGTTTATTATATTTAATATGGCATGTAGTTAACTACAGTATCATCAAATATCATGTTTACTATGATGTACATCTCTTTTCATACAACTTGCTGAGGCCCACGGGCATGTTGGCGCGTTACAAAAATTAAAATAAATAAATAAATAAATGTCTACTTAATTATTCTTAACTTTCAATAAAAATCAATTAACTCAAAATTGTCCACACAGCGGCAACTCAGAAGCGATATAGAAAGCCAACCTTTTGTGGGGGTCGGGTGGTTCTCCAGCTACCAGGGCCAGCTGTGCGGGGCTCATGGTACCCACTTTCAAAATGATGTTTGGGGCACACTGGGACAACGAGTCATGTGGGTTGCATAGACTATAATGGAGAGATAAGGAAATGCAGGGAGGGGGTAAATAGCCACAGATTATCAAGGGGCAGGCTGCCATCTGGGAGCTGAAACACTGAATGTCCACTGAAAAGATATTAAGCTCTCTTTGTCAGCAAGATGCTAAAGTAGTCGAAACAGAAGTAAAAGGCACTGGCCCACTATTATTTATTTATTTTCAATTATCGCAGAGAATCGGTTCGGCTGCACCTCTGCAGATGCTTTGGAACTCAGTCAGTTTGTGTTCGGAACCCATTAGAGTAAAATGCTCTAAAAGCATGACACCTGTGCACCTGTGTTGATGACAATGAAGCCATCATACCTTTCGTATACTCATTGTATCGATCCTTGTTGCAGATGTATCAACTGTTGACTAAGGCAACTTCTTGAATAGTGATGGAAAACATCAAGGAGCACTTTGCATAGAGTCAATTATTTATTTATTTATTGCAATTAGGATGCACAGAATTGCAATGAAAAGAGCCTCCTGAGGATCCACATTCATAGGTGTGTCGAAACACGTGTTAGGGACTAGAATAGAGCAAAGAATAGTAAACAGGCTCAAGGAACACATTCATATATATCGATATCCTGAAAATTACAAGGACTGCCAGAGAGCCTATAAACAGAGAAAAAGAAGCCCTACTGTATACAGTGAAGCACATAATACATTATGACAACCAAGGACCACAGAAATATGTGAAGCAACAAATGAACAATAATGGAACTTAAGAGTGAAGTCAATTAACAGTGATCAGAAAAATGGTGTCTCTTGTTGAGCGTTATTTAAAGTATATACTCATCGGTTAAGATCAACCGAGCGCAGAAACATGACCCCAGCCTAACTAACTCTAAGCCTTATATTTGTTTTTGGACAGGCGCACTAACTGGAGCTAGTTACTAGCGATGGTTTCCCACAACAAAATCAACAAAATTGAAGAAGAGTTTGTCGCCACTATAGATGACATATGCCTGCCAACCTTTCTCTCCAGTTAGTGTTTGGTGTCTGTGAATGCAGCTTGCGGGCCTTCCCCATTAAAATTGAGACTTTTTCATGGAGTAGGCAGCCTGAACGGCAAGGATGTGCACCTTTATATCATGTTAGTCTATGTTTGATCATTTCAGAAGCACACACTACACACTGATTTGTTTCTAGGTGCTACAATTAGTAAGTGGTGAAGCTGAAAAGGAAAAGGGACAAGGGGAGTGAGGAGTAGTAGAGTAAGTGAGGTTTGAGCTAAAGGGAAAAAGAGTAGGTGAAGAGCTCTGGGCCAGCAGGAGAGTGTTCTATATTGATGACACAGTGCAGACAGTAGTGTTGAAAAGCATTGTCGGATTGCATTCCACGTCCGGTTGATGGTTGAGGGTACAATGAAAAAACTAGAAGTGCCCAACATCATTAGGAGAGTTGAAGGATTCCCCCTGTGGATGTCCCCTATTGTGGTAGCCTGTAAATTGAAAAAGCCTCAGCAAGTAAGAATTTGTGTAAACATGCACCTTCTAAAAAACTTTCAAGAGGGTGTGCCACGCCATCGTTCCTATCCCCAATATCATAGAGGTCCTACATGGTGCTCATGTATTCGCTAAGCTTGAGCCAGTTCTGCTTATCACCTGGTGCCTATGCACCCAGACTCATCCTGCATCACCACCTTATCAACGTACGTCGGCCTGCACAGGTCCAAACATTTCAGTTTTGGTGCTTGACGATGCCATCCGAGTGGTACCGACAGACATTGAAGGAGTGTAGCATGTCAGCAACCATGTTTTCAATGAATGACTCTCATGGATAGGGCTCAACTATTGCCCATTTCAATCCTGCTAGAAACGTGCACCGGATCGTTGATTTTTGCGCATGTGACCTATGCACTGTTCTCCTCCAGAAAGCAGCAAAGATATCATGGCTCCCACTGCATACACCATTCGTGTCGTATGAGCAATCAGACATGTCATTCACAAATCGAAAAGGAATCCTGTGGATTTATGTGCAAGGCTAGTCTTTTGTCTGTGACTGACCAGAAGCTGCTTCTCTGGATAATGAATGGCACAGTCCTGTGCCAACCTTCTAGAATTGAGATGTGTGGTCAGCCGCTCCATGACTATCACTTATTGCTTGGATAGATCCCGGGTGTGCGAACTATGAAGATGACTTCTCCAGTCATTCCTGTGTGGCCACAGATCAGGGAGAAGAAAGCCTGAGAAGGTGAAGGACACAGCTGCTTTGGAGTCCGGCAGGCCCCCCCTAGAGGTGGGTCTCAGCAAGGGATCATCCAGGCAACAAGCAGTGATTAACGCCTGGTGATCAACAAAGATCTGGCGGATGGGCTTCCCATGCCAACACAAATATCGTACTGACTCTACGAAGGCAACTCATTGCGGTCTGTTCACTGGATGTCATGAACTGCCAGTCACAAGCAAGAAGCCAGGGTACAGCTATCTCGAATGGTCATGCCCAGCTGTTCGTCCAAAGAAGCAGTCACATTAGCTCATGGGCACCAATAGGGCACAGCAAAGATGACTGCAAGGCTGTGGGAGAATGTGTGGTTTCCCAAGCTTGGGGAAATGGCAGCCAGAGTAGTGGGCAGTTGTGTGTGATGCAGAACCCCTGGCCAATGTTGCAGTCCAGCTCCACTGTGCTTTCCTCCAGGAGTACCAAACCATGGCCGAGACTGGTTCCCCTTTCAGAACACTCTCCGATGTACTCACCTTTGGTTATATTGGCCCGATTGGATGCGTCGTCAAGATATTCTGTGGTCAAGATTGCTGCTTGCACCCCAGCTGCTGCTATTCTCCCACTATTTAAGAAGGTTCTGCCCATCCAGAGGCTCTATGAATCTATTTGGTCAGAAAAAGGACCACCATTTCAGGAACGATCTCTAAATAAAATGATACACCGAGCTCATGAGCAGGAGACCATGCCACACTCAAGGGCGTCCCAGACACTCAAGGGCGTCCCAGACACTCAACGGCGTCCCAGACACTCAAGGGCATCCCAGACACTCAACAGCATCCCAGACACTCAAGGATGTCCCAGACACTCAACAGCGTCCCTGACACTCAAGGGCGTCCCAGACACTCAAGGGCGTCCCAGACACTCGAGGGCGTCCCAGACACTCGAGGGCGTCCCAGACACTCAACAGCATCCCAGACACTCAAGGGCATCCCAGACACTCAAGGGCATCCCAGACACTCAACGGCGTCCCAGACACTCAACAGCATCACAGACACTCAACAGCATCACAGACACTCAAGGATGTCCCAGACACTCAACAGCGTCCCCGACACTCATGGGTGTCCCAGACACTCAATGGCGTCCCAGACACTCAAGGGTGTCCCAGACACTCGAGGGTGTCCCAGACACTCAACGGCGTCCCAGACACTCAAGGGCATCCCAGACACTCAACAGCATCACAGACACTCAAGGATGTCCCAGACACTCAACAGCGTCCCCGACACTCATGGGTGTACCAGACACTCAACGGCGTCCCAGACACTCAAGGGCGTCCCAGACACTCAACAGCATCCCAGACACTCAAGGATGTCCCAGACACTCAACAGCGTCCCCGACACTCATGGGTGTCCCAGACACTCAATGGCGTCCCAGACACTCAAGGGCGTCCCAGACACTCGAGGGCATCCCAGACACTCAACAGCATCCCAGACACTCAAGGATGTCCCAGACACTCAACAGCATCCCCGACACTCATGGGTGTCCCAGACACTCAACGGCGTCCCAGACACTCAAGGGCATCCCAGACACTCAACAGCATCCCAGACACTCAAGGGCATCCCAGACACTCAACAGCGTCCCCGACACTCAAGGGTGTCCCAGACACTCAACGGCGTCCCAGACACTCAAGGGCATCCCAGACACTCAACAGCATCCCAGACACTCAAGGGCATCCCAGACACTCAACAGCGTCCCCGACACTCATGGGTGTCCCAGACACTCAATGGCGTCCCAGACACTCAAGGGCGTCCAGACACTCAAGGGCGTCCCAGACTTTGAAGAAGCGCGGATAGGATGTGTTATGCATTCCCGTCTCTGTCTCGCTCATCCCAATGAGACCCAGTAAGACTCACCGATCGAAGATGGTCCCAACCATGCTAAAAGTGAAACGCGCAACAGTGCAGCGAGTGACCGGCATCGCGCAAGGTCATCTACAATTGCAGGAGGCAGTAAGCTTCTAAAACAAAAAGAGCATGAATTCTAAGCATGTGTTTCTCATGGTGATGACAATATAGGGCACTACAGTTTCAGCCAGGCAAGATCAGGCATAGGTCAGGCGAAATGTTGGACAACTCAACGACGGAGATTCACATGGAGTGGCATCACTTTAGCAAGAAGAAAATCTTACTGGGGAGGAAGCCTAAAAGAAGTAAAGAATACCAGGGGGCTGCCACACCAGCAACCGGCTCAGGACTGGGACACTGTAACACAGCAGGTGCCCCAGAATCTGAGATGCTGGGATGCAGACCGTGTGAGGGCCAGGTGCCAGACTCCAGGGCCACATCAACATTTACCCTCGGTCCAGACTGGCGCCAGGGTTGGGGACCCTACTATGGCTTACATGCATTCACGCCGGCCCCCTAGACTCTGCAACCAGAGGGGAATGAAGCGAGACAGCACTCATGGTTGTGCAGTGCTGGATTCATCAAGCCCCAGAGCGTGTGGTCACCGCACTGCTGCATGGCGGCTGATGCTGCGCCGCTCACCAGCTGGCAAGCCACTAGGCACAGGCCGAAAATGTCGAATCCTGGTACTGCGCGGCAGAAAATGTCGGGTTTGTCCCGCGTCTTTTTGCACCTTTTCTCTCGCAAATAGATGGTAAGTGGGGTAAGAATATTAATTAGACATGGGGATTTGCAGGGATTTAAATGTGGAAAAAAGTGCAAAAAAAGAAGAACAAATCGAAATTTTGGGCATTTGCAGTAATTATTTTGCAGTGATCACATAGACCAAAGTCACTCCATAACACTAGCCGGCCCCTCCCCCCCACCACAGGCCGATAAGTCATGACTACTCCCTGGACCACCTGAGCCAATTACCACCTGAGTCCCATTCACTAACACTCCTATAATTTACCATCAATCTTCATTACTCTGAGTCCTACTCTTCCTCGTCACAGTCCTAAACAAAGTGAGTGGTGCCCACAACCAAGACAGACATATACTAGCGAGCACTTTTCTTAAAAGAAAGTTAAAAACAGGCCCCCTCCCCCGAAAGTGGTGGGCTATGCATTCCATGTCCTCTGCCATAAACCCCTGTATGTCTCAAGCAGTAAGCCAGGATCAAAGTCCCTCAGACAAACAGGGAGGGAGGAATGGAGAGAGGACTATGACAAGGAGGATTAGGACTCTGAGTAATGAAGATTACCGGTAAATAAGCAGAGCGTTACTTTACTATCCATCTTCCTCATCACAGTTCTAACACAATTGATGCTATAACAAGGCAACCAACCTTGTTTTCATATTTTTGTATTTTATTTGTATTTGATAAATCGCTTTATGTCAAAGCGCTGTACATAGAATCAAACTGAACAAAAAAGTATATTTAACAAAGACTTAGCAGCCAAATTAACCAGAGTGAAACAGTATTTTCTTATTGTATAAGCGCCTAAATAAATAAGTAGGACTTAAGGGAGTCACGGAACAAAGAAAACACATTGATAGAGTGACGAGAAAGGGGAAGAGCACCCCAATACAGAGGAGCGATTGTGCACACGTGGTATGGGGAGTGACAAGGCGAAATTGGGAACAAGAACGAAGTGTGCGGGTGGGGGTGTAGAATGAAACGAAGGATGAAAGGTAATCAGGCCCAAGACCCTAGAGAGATCAGACATACAAAATTAAATTTAAGGCGATACTGGAAGGGAAGCCAGAGAGAGTGGAAAGAGATGAAGAAATAGAGTCGCGAGGGGTTAAGAAAATGAGGAAGCGGATAGAGGCATTGAAGATGGATTTACGAGGTGCCCGACGAGTAAGAGGGACATCAAAAAGGGCAGAAGAACAGTAAAAAAGGCGGGAAATGATTAAAGGGGACAACAGGAGCTTAGTGGCATCGAAGGTTAGTAACCTTAATCACGAAACAAACGAAGCCAAGTAATTCCACTGTAAGCGCTACCAAGCACACATCACACTTTAATGAATCGAAATTTGCAGTAGAATGTATCATTTCAGTTTCAAAGCACCAGATCTCCCACGCACACCTTACAGTGAAGGAAAAGGATGAACGGTAGAGACCATGTGGCAGCCCAATAGATTTCCATCTTGGACATATCCTTTTCCTTAGCCTGAGAGTTGACCACTCCTCTGGTAGACCCTCTGTAAAATAATTGCGAGAGATGGACTCATAGGCCAAGAAGATAACCTGCCTCACCCAGCTTCTGAGGATAACTGCCTCTTAGTCCTATAACCCAGGCAGCAAAAGGAAAAAGAGAATTGGATGAATGAAATGAAAACGTCCGATCCAAGTAGATGTAAACGGCCCTATGCACATGAAAGAGGTGCAAAGTAGAATCAGTGGAAGAAAAGCACAAGTCAGCAGTCTTGTCTCGACCTCTTCATATTTCATAAAACTGCTTACACATCTCCGCCCTTTTATATCACAAGAGACAGCAGAGATCATAGCTAGAGCCAATATAGGCGCAAAATTGGATTATTGTGGTATTGGTGATCCCCAAGCTAAGATTGGACGCCTGCAGGTCATTCAAAACAAGTGTAGTTAGAGTGATTGAGAACTTAAACCGGAGGGACCACATATCAGAGGCCAGGCGTGGTTTACACTTGCTTCCAGTAAAAGCAAGAATCACTTTTCGCATGCTACTGATCACACACAAGTGCCTGACAGTCTCAATGCCTGCTTACCTGAAGGAATGTATTGTGTTCAAGCATAACCAGACACAGCTCAGATCCAACAACAAAACATAGATACAAACCTGTCATTGTAAAACGACCAAAACCCGGAAGGGAGCTTTCAGCATAACTGCACCTCTGGCATGGAATAAACTGCCACTTGACATTAGAGAAACCGTACCGTCAAATATGTTCAAGAAGAAACTGAAACCACTCCTGTTCTATTAGACAAACAAACTCGCAATCCACCCAATCAGGCTAAAGAGAACCACCTCCATCTGTCCGTTCGTCAGTAGTGTTTCCGTGTTCGCACCCTTAATCCCACAGGTACTCGGATGCACGCTACAAATACGAAAGTAAAGTAAAGTAAAAAGCTAGGTAAGATCCATTCCTGATTCAAGTAAAAAGCTGACAGCACCCTTGGACTAAAAGAGGGAGTTGATGATGAAAATCACAGATATGATGCCGAACAGAGTAACACCTCTTGTTTGCCGATCTTCCTTGACGTGAGCTCTCCAAAGAAAGTAATTGAAGAGGACCTGCCGCAGAAGTTCAGTTAAAAGGGAGTCTCCTGACGCGTTGTATTAACCAGACTGAGATCCCAGAAAGGAAGGAGCACCCTCAGAACTGGACGACATAAGAACAAAATGTCATCTAGAGATGGGAAGCGTAGGGTAACACCAGTAATCTGCCCGAAAGGGTTCCCAAATGCTCAAAAGGGAGCTAGCTTAGATATTGAAATATTGTATGTTAATTACAGTATTCAGTGCCCTTGTGGGCTGCATTATTTTGGAAAGTCAAACAGGAAGGCCAAAACCATTGTAATGATCCTAAATTGAATTTAAGAACAATAATTTAAAATCTTCAATCACAAAACATTTGTACATGCAATGTAGATTCGCCAAGATTCTTATTCCAGAGGGAAGCATTTTGGATTGACAGGTTGGTTTCAGATTTGCCTCATAGTATGACTGAGGAACGTAACCTTCAGTGTTTTGTGCGATAATTATATGACAACAGTTGTAATTTCCCATTCTTCAATTATGATGTACAAACAAGGTTGGAAATTATTTTTTTACATGTATCATATTTACTTTATGGTTGACATAGCAACTGAAGAGGTCTACTTTGTTAATATATGGAATAATTTGTTAACATAGTCTGTATACTGAAATAGTTTCTAGTTCATGAAAGCTTTACAATCTACTTTGTCATTTTTTATCTGTATCATTTTTGTTTGGAAATTTTCAAAACCAATACAGATTTTTTAGCATCCAACAGCAGCATATATCTTTAACGATTGTGGATAGGGCATGGATTTCTAAATATATAGGATGATAGTTTGATGATAACAGAGTTTTACTTCAAACACGTTAATGTAATCGAGATGTACACATCTTCGCAGTGACATCACTACGCCGTGGTGGTCACCACCTTGATGATTTCAAAACGCCATAGTACACATAGAGCTGTAAACAGTGTGTGTGCATAGCCATTAGACGCCAAGCGGGATGCAGATCTCTGCACAAGGTTAAGTAAGTAATCACACATTTGATGATTCTAGGTAATCAGCACATTTTCATTAATTAAAAAAAAATTCATTCTAAGTTTAAAAAAAAATCATTCTAAATTTCCCCAGTATAACAGTTTGGAGCAAGATGAAAAATCATAAAGCTACACACTAAACAACTCCACGTATTTTCTTTATGCAGCACGTCTTGTGGTGGCGTATAGATTGTGACACAGACAGATATGGTGAGGAAAGATAGCATTGTGCTATTTCTTGTTTAGTGAAATAAGGAACTACACTTTGCGCCCCTAAAGGACCTGAATTGTACAAGAGAAATACACAGATGTTAATACTATGCCCTGATGAGAGACTTTACACATTGAACTTTACTATAAATACACAGATGTTAATACTATGCCCTGATGAGAGACTTTACACATTGAACTTTACTATAAATACACAGATGTTAATACTATGCCCTGATGAGAGACTTTACACATTGAACTTTACTATAAATACACAGATGTTAATACTATGCCCTGATGAGAGACTTTACACATTGAACTTTACTATAAATACACAGATGTTAATACTATGCCCTGATGAGAGACTTTACACATTGAACTTTACTATAAATACACAGATGTTAATACTATGCCCTGATGAGAGACTTTACACATTGAACTTTACTATAAATACACAGATGTTAATACTATGCCCTGATGAGAGACTTTACACATTGAACTTTACTATAAATACACAGATGTTAATACTATGCCCTGATGAGAGACTTTACACATTGAACTTTACTATAAATACACAGATGTTAATACTATGCCCTGATGAGAGACTTTACACATTGAACTTTACTATAAATACACAGATGTTAATACTATGCCCTGATGAGAGACTTTACACATTGAACTTTACTATAAATACACAGATGTTAATACTATGCCCTGATGAGAGACTTTACACATTGAACTTTACTATAAATAATCTTTTTGAAGATATATTTTTCTGACTGTTGTTGGGGTAAGTTGGCGAATGATATATTGATCTTGGTATTTTTATACAAAGATTATTCTGTTTATTTTTTTCCCTCGTTTTCTCCGTTTACGGGCAATCGTGTTGACACGTATCGGGCAGGTTGGATTCGGCTCCTATTTTCTGTTTTTACTTTTGTTGTTTATATAAGCCCATACATTTCAAGAATCCAATGGCACTAGATGGTTGTTTCTAGATGTTTGTTTCCCTGATGGAGGCGTGATCTCTGTGAATTCAATGAAACAAGATTTATTTAACTCTGTCCAGGATTAAAATTTAAAAGTGTGCATTACATGAAGGTCTCATTTTCTTCTTTATCAAAGGAATATTTGACGTCTAACATACGTCTAGATGTATAGCAAAGTATGTTATACATTTTTAATGTCCAGAAATGTGCGGCAGCATTTCCACAGGGATTCACTGGGCATCTAATAAACATTATCAGATTCATTAATGCAGTTGTATATTAGCTCTCGGCGTGCAAGAGTGTTGTCTGGCGTGGTCTAGATCATCTAAATGAATACATTGACCGTTGGAATACGTTATTTATTGACCCGGTGCCCGCTCTACAGATTTCATGACCACCACAATGCACGTCAGTCTGAAGTAACAAGGTGGTGAGAATCTTCCACCCGGTCTATATAGGGACAGACTTTGACAACATCTGTTTGCCGCAAACCAGTTGGGCGCCCAGGACTGAGTTAGAGACTGGTGGCCCTGTGTGGGGCCTAAAAAGCAATACCTGAATTTTGTCGTGTCCACCTTCCACAGAGTCCCTCAAGAGGTTCCGGTGTGAGTCGAGAATAGTGATCTGAAAGAAGTACTCCACTACAGCTACTGAGACCATACATGTCCCTTCCGCTAACAGAGTCCAGGCTGAGGGAACATACTCCATTTGAAGGTACTACCTCATTCAAACGATTGGCTACACTTGAAGGGACTGCATAGGTGGCTATGCACACTCTCTTCCCCTGCGTGCTGGGCTCGCGCTCTCTTCCCACCCACACTCTTTGTCTCTCCTGCGCCTCCCTTCTAAGTTTCTTGCCCTACTATGCAGTCTCTCTTTTCTCGTTCCTGTGTGCTCTCACTCTTTCTATGTGTTGTTTCTCACTCTCTCTGAGCACTTCCTCACTCTTGCCACTCTCTCTCTCCCCAGTGCTCTCTCTCCCCGTGCCCTCTCTCCCTTTGTCTCTCACCCTGCACTTCTCACAGTTACCACTCCTGCACGCCTCCTTCCTTTTTTCTCTTACAGCCTGAGCTCTCTCCTACTCTCTCCCAGGGATCTCTTGTCCCCCCTCCTGTGTGCTGTCTCCCACTCACCCTGTAAGCTTTCCACAGTACTCACTCATCCTAAAACTCATTCACTTGTCCATCCCTTCATCCTAACTTTTCTTTTTTTGTGTATGATACAGTGGTTTATTAAACCTTTTAAAAACATGAAACATTTTAAAATACATAGTTTAATACATACAAATACATTTTTTAGTGAAGATCAAAGTTAACCAGTTGATTACAGCATTACATAAAAAGAGCCACATTTACCAAAATTAAAAAAAATATAAGATATGATAGCAATTCCTAATTCATAACATTCCTAAAATCATGGATCGCATATCATGCATAACCTTTTGACAATTTCTATCCACATATGGTATAATGTAAAATGCGTGATGGTTCTTTCACCTGAGTACAAAAAGCTCCATATTTGATCAGTCTGGTAATGTTTTATTTGGTATCTTTTAAATTTAAAAAGCCTTTATCATGCTCCTCGTCCGCGTAATGCATTCTGTAATGAGATGTCTGGGTGTTTCTATCTCACTACAACACAAACGGCATAATCGCCTATCAAATGCTGTTTCCTTCCACACTCCAATATAGGATAGCAAACAGCACTCATTAGAGCACTCCTGAGGTACGCGCGCGCCGAGGCCCGCGCAATGTTGATTTTATGGCGTTATGGCGAGCAGGGGGCGTGGCCTCAATTTTAAAACAATGTTTGTGGAAAAGCGTTAAAAAATATATTTGTAGCTCTGTGGCAAGTCACGATACTGGCAAAAAGTCCTCTCTGCAGCTCAGCAGCCAAACAGCACTTGTTAGGGAACTCCTTCACCCTAACTCATTAACGGATGATCAAATGCTCATTCATTCATCCGCCCATCCTCACACACATTCACTGATCCATCCATTTATTCATCCTAACACATTCATCGATCAGCAAATGCTCACGTATTCATCGGCCCATCTTCACACTCATTCCTAGATCCGTTGTATCCCTCCATGTTTATTGAATCATTAATTTATCTGGTCATCCATATGCATACTTTTGCATCTATCTGTTTATTAGCACCCGGCCTATCATTTGCCATTATATTGATTAATTCATCCATCCATCTTCAAATTCCCTCTTTCATCCTATTCTAATTACCTCATCAATCTCAAACTCGTTCATTCATGCACTCATTCACCCTGCTCTCGTGCACATTATTGGGTGGGGAGATTACAAGGGGCACGGGTTTTAGATATTCACTGTACATGTCAGTGAGGCTTGGTAATGAGTGTGCTTTTTCTGAGAATTGAAATTAGTATCAAAGTGTACTAAGCGCAGGTGTACAATTTGTAATCAAGGTCACCTTGATTTAAATCTTGGCTTCCCCACATTATTTGCCAACATTGTGTGGTCCTGGGCAAATCACCTTCTCTCTGTATCACAATCTATGCATAAAGCAGTGACCACCACAAGAAGTAATACATAAAAACTATAATATACAGAGTTATTTATTGTGTAGCTTTAGGGTTATTCATGGTGCTCTAAACCAGTTTGGCCTTAGCTCCTGCAGTGCCTGGGGAGAGAAAAATAAATATGATATTACTTTTTGAAGTCAGTCTGAAAAGTGTCTCATTGAGCAGTGCAAGAGTCTCTTCTGGCGCCTTACCTTAGCTCGTTGCTCGGGGTGAGGGCCGTGGGTGTGTCCATTCACTGGTTTACCGTTCTTCATTCCCCAGTCAAGATAAACCACTGACCTCCCAAAAACCTTTGGTTTAGAGTAACTGCTATCATAACTTTGACTGTGTGGGTATCATGAAAGCATGGAGTGGATTTGGCTCTTGAAGATCGGATTTGGAGATGGAGGGTGCTGGTTGGTGGGTGTGCAGTAGCTTGGGCATGTGGGAACAGCTCTTGCAACCAGCCCTGCGATTGACCAGCAGAACACAGAGTCATCTGAGCGGTGATGGGGTTGGCCTTCAATTCAGCAACAATGGGGTTCCGTGACTTACTCATGCCTATGTTATGGCTTGTTGACCTCCATAGACCGTGCGCAGCAATCCATACAGTGGGTCAAATCCCTCAGAGGAGACGTAGGCAGACGATCCAGGGGCGTGTCTAGGGAGGGGCTTTGGGTGGCACGTGCTACCCCTGGAATCTGACGGGCCACCCCAGGTGCCACCCCATTATCCTAAACTATGATCATTATGTGTTTGAGTGCTCGTACGTCATGCCACCCCTGCATAAGTCAGTGCCCAACTTGGGCCACCCCAGGCAAAAAAGTCTGGACACGCCACTGGGACAATCACATTTATGATAAATGCAGGATTCTGTGGAACGAAATGCAGCTCAGGGTCAAATAGGGTACCTCTGGTTGCAAACCAATACTCGTGGTTACAAGGAGTGCCCATGGTGAGGAGAGAAAAGAATTGGAGTAATGGGAGGTTGCCCTTGCTGTATTCTCAAACTTGGAACCACCCATTTTCTGACGACTAAGAGCTTGTACTCTTGTGGCTTGTGACCAGATACATACCTGCTTAGCACCCTAAGGCTATCAGACACACTACTGCATAATAGTATCCAGAACGTTCTGTGTCAAAAGCATGTTTAAACTTATCATTTTAACAGACCTTCATCAGGACAGCAAGACTTATTGGTCCATTTACAAAAACATGCTGGCCAGAGGTCATAGCACAGCGCATGTAAACAACTAATGACAGCTCTTCAGAACTTCCCAATGCATTTCAGACAATACACATGATAGGAGATCACGCATGACATTTTCTGCATGTGAACATAAGCATGTGTTTTGCTGTCCTGGATTACATATGTTCTGTGTATACCACAATGATGCAGTGTGTACTTTTACAGTTAATGTCATTTCAGCCCACTTGGAGCTAGCCAGCGGCATTCCTTAGATGAACTAGACATGCACAGCTTAATGCATATATCTGTGCTGTTTCATTGCATAATCTTCAAGTACATATCTCTAATATGTTGTCAATGTGTGTTGTGGGTTTCTCCCCTGAGACACCAATCTTCATGATATGGACTGACTTTGATGCTGTTTTTGGATACGGTACAGGTCTTCATCGAGAATGACAGTGGATTAACTCATTTATTGTGGGGCCTATTGCAGATTGCTGTATATTAGTTGTTTATTTGCTCCATTGCTTGCAGTATTAAATTGGAATATCTCTTGAAGTTGTTTTAAACACTGTACCCCAACAGGATTGTTTTAGAATATTCACTGGGATTCCCAGAGAGGCTTTTATTTCATTTCAGCGAATAAAACGACTTTCTTGCAATTTACTTCGTTGTAAATTACTTTGAATTTTACTTTGATTTTTTTATATGGGGGGGTCCCCTACTCTCCCCTTGCCGTTACCTACCACCCCCACACCAAGCCAGTCCCTACCCCCTTTTTACACTTGACCCACAAATACCTACACATATTTGAAGTAATTCGAAGTAATATACAGAAAGTAAATTACAACTAAATACTTTACTTGGTGAAAACAACGGGAGCCATGAGGGAGAGCGAGAGAGAAAGAGAGAGAGCAAAAGAGAGAGAGAGAGAGAGAGAGAGACCATGTGCCTCACTATGTTCACACTTAAATTGTCCAGCGTGCTCACAATACGCCTTTATCAACAAATATTTATTTTTCAGACTTATTTTCTGACCAGCAAATGGCACATGGAAGGGAGCTAATTTTGCCCCTTAACATGCAAATCTCTACAAGTCATATTTTGCAACTTTCTTTATTAAAGCGCTTGGTGGCATAGTATACCCAAAAAGTACTAATAACATAGACGTATACATTCAGGTAAAACGGGCAGTAGACTTCAGATATAAACTGCGAGAAGATGTACAAGTGTATAAGGAACAATGGGATCAGGCAAAATCTGGAATTAACCGAAACCCTATGGGTTTGCATTCACATATCATCCCAGATCTTGTCCATGTTGTCCTTCTTCAAGTCTCGTGCCATTTGGAGCGGTCCCGAACAGGGGCTCAATGGGGGCGGCCCTGCGCCAAACCATCCAGCGCCAAGACTATACCCAGTGTCCCGTGTGCCTTCATTATGAATTCAAGCATAGAGTCATTAGGTGGCATAACTGGAAAGACCGCCCAGGACCCTCTGAACTCTCTACGCAGTCCACCATAGTGTAGGCTGCTGCCGCATAAGCCCAGGTGTCTCTTGAGCTGTAATAAACTTCCCAGATACATACATATCTCCCAACGAAACAAACCCATCCTGAGCCCACTGTCGCACAACAGCCTCATTCACTGAGGGAGAGAGGGGAAGTCGCTGTGAAATGGTTGGGACACGACCAGGAGCTTCCACACCCTACTCCAAGAAAACACATTCTGTAAACAACGGCAGCAGTACCAATGATCTAATGTCCCGTTCCCCACGTGAATATCGCTCAATTTTAACATGTGGGTAAGGGGTATCATCTGCATAGCAGTAGTCCACATTCTGTGCCTACGTCGCCAGCCAATATCTCTTGAATGTGGGAGCTGCAAGCCCTCTCTGGGCTTAAGGTCTGGACAGGTTATCCCATTTATGGCATACCGGACCGGCATGCCACATGAAGTTATTTATGCCAGCATCGAGCTCCTTAAAAATCCTCACTCAAGGCCACAGTCGGATGCTGTCAAATAAATACAAGAACTTTAGCAGAACCACCATCTTAATCAAAATGTTTTTGCCTGCTATTCTCAGCGGTAGCCGCGCCCAGGTCTGTATTTTAGCTGTGAGGTGGTGCATATAGGCATCATAGTTACGGCCCATCAAAGTGGTGTGATGTCTGGGCACTATGACCCCTAAGTATAGGACCTCCCGGGATGACCAGGATAACCCTAATAAATCATGTGGCTTTGTCATCCCATCAGTCAATGGGAAGAGTTCGGACTTGCTACAGTTGACGTAAAGGTCCGACACATCTCCAAAGGCGATAACGTCCTGCATTATTAGGGCTAAGTCGAGCTAGGGTTCTCTTACATAAAGTATTGCATCATCCACGTACAGGGATATAATTTTAGGTGTCCCAGATATTCTAATTCCTCTATGTCTACCTTTATGCCTGATTAAATCTACCAGTGGTCTCATAATTACTGTGAATAGCAGAGGCGACAGTGGACATCCCTCTCGCATGCTCCCAGCAATGGAGAATGAGGATGAAAGCAGAATGTTTGTCCACACCTTAGCCGGCAGAGACGCATACAGCAGTCGCACACGTGACACAAAGTTAGGGCCAAAATTACATTTGTGCAGGACGGCGAACATAAATTGCCACAAGACTGAGTCAAAGGCTTTTTGTATGTCGAGTGCCGCCACCACTGCATGAGCCTCTGGGTCTATCTGGGCGAGGATGTTAAAGAGACGGCGCAAGTTGAGCACTGTGAGCGCCCGGGAGTGAAGCTTGATTGGTCTGGGTGAACTATATGATTCATACATGGCGAGAATCGAGCGGACACAATTTTGGAAGAAATCTTGATGTCAGAATTAATCAGTGAAAGGGACCTGTAAGAGCCACACTGTTCAGCCGTTTTTTGGGTTTTTATAGTACCATAATGACTGCTTCTCTCATAGTGGGAGGGATTTCCCACTTCTCAATCACCTCAACAAGTGAGGTGGCAAGTATAATTTGAAACGTTTATAAAATTCAGCCGTGAGGCCATCTGGGCCAGGAGCCTTTCCAGATGGTAAGATATCGTTAGCCCAGGTAATATGTCCCAATGAAATGGGTAGGTCCAGAAGACCTCTGGCCTCGTCGGGCAGTATTGAAGGTGGGAGATTGTCCAAAAAGCTATCTATGTCACAGGGCGAACAGGTATCTTGTTCGAATAGAGGTCAGAGTAAAATGTTCTTAAATCCTGGTTCGCTTCCGCCAAAAGAATACACTAAGGCCCCATGTCGGCCTGGAGGCATGGAACACAGCTACTACCCCCCACTTCAGGAATAATTCGGGTCAGTAAACTGCCCAAACAATCGCCTTCACCATAATGTCTGACGCCATCGGGTGTCGATAAACCTGAGCTCCCTCTCAACATAGGTCCTGAAGCTGTCTAACGCTTCCTTAATCTGCCCTAAAGTGGCAGACTAGGGGCAAGTTGCCTGTATCTGCTTCAGTCGATGCAAGGTGTCCCCACTATTCTTGATTTCTTTTCGCATGGTTTTAAGAATGCTGTGCTCAGCAGACATTGCAATCCCCCCGGATATGAGCCTTAAAGGCTTCCCACAGTGCTCCACAGGAAGATACCGAATCAGTATTCGTCTCGAATAACAGTTTGACCTGTGCCTCTCAGTTAGTCTCAAAGGCCAAGTCTAGTAGCACCTGAGAATTGAATCTCCAGCTGTCGCTGGGCCTTGGGAGACCGTCCAACTGAAGTGATATCAGGACAGGGGAATGATCAGAGTAAATTCTGGGAAATATGTCCACATGGTTGATGGCACTATGTAGTATGTCCAAAATCAGCCATAAATCGATACGGGAGTGGGAGTCATGAAGGAATATGCATGGGCTGTCGGATTGAGAGCCCTCCACACATCAACGATACACAGCTCAGCCATACTGTTCCACACCAGTTGAACAGCTTTTGTGAGCGTTCTACTACAACAGCTGGACCTGTCCAAGTCAGCATCTAGGATGGTTTTGAAATCCCTACCCCACAGTGTGGGCACAATGGAGAATAGGGCTAGCAAGTCAGTAATTTCTGCATAGAACCCCGGGTCTTCCACATTGGGGCAATAGACATTCATTAGGATCATCTCTCTTTTTCCAAGTACCCCATGCACCATATGACACCGCTGCAGGGGATCCACATGATCCTTTCTAGGTGTGTACTGTACAGAGTTAAGAAGCACACTCATCACTCCCCTACACTGGGTGGAGTATGTGGTGTTGAATCTGTTTTTATGTGTGTAAATACCAAGAAGAGAGAGATTAATGCAATATTTACAACAATTTCATAATATGGTAAGTTATTTCTCTTATCCTACTGCAAGTCCTGAAAAAATGGACTCAGTAGACTTTAATAAAAACTCATGATCCAATGTATTTTGTCAATATGACATATACCACAGAAAAAACTCTAATAATATTAATAACACAATTTTGTTTGTTAATAACACCCAAAGCAATAATTAACAAATACAAAAACCAAAAAAAATACAATTTCATATCACTTACAATAGAACAATTTAAACACTTCATCACACAGACACAATCGGACACAAATGACATCTCATTCCAAATAATGTGTTCCTATTTCATAATCCCAACATGTTTCTGTCCATAGAACCACATCGGTAGGACATTCATCAGGGGATTTCCTTTACAGTTGATTATTAGTTTCTGGTTCTTTATGTTTTGGGTGACCTTACATACAATCATTCACTGTGCTGTTTACATACTAATAAATTATGAAAAAAGAAGAGAAAAATACCTATCACCAATTGCTTCTTCAATACTATTACTGCAATATTACAAACACTGATACTAAAATATATATACCATCATTGTGTAAGTCTGTAAAACACACAGATGAAATTCATAGGAATACCTGCTATGTGCCCATGATACACTCCTTCACATTTGTAGAAGTAATTCCACGATTCTATTGACTTAGAATCAAAATTGAAACAAGCCTCCAACTGGCATCTGAGCAAAACTGTCAAATAAAACACATATAGGAACACCAATCAATTTAATATTCTTTAAGGTAATACACCAATGTCAGTACCCCCAACAACACACCTAACACCCACCATGGAGAGTACAAGGCGATGCGGATAAGAAAACAATAAAGCCCCTCCCCTACCTTATTTTACGACCCCCAAGTGGCCATTACCAATCACATCATTTTCGTAAATTTGTTTCCCCGGAGATACGTCAAGAACATCAACTTCAAATTCCACTTAGAGTTCTAAGGAACAGAAAACAAATGACAGGAGAATGCAACACCCATCATTTGGAACATAGCCCCTGAGGTTCACGCTTAAAGATCATTCTAAACCAACAAACCTGGGCTGGTTTATCCATTCATGTATGGGGAGTTGTATTAAGGAGAAGCTGCTTTACTTAATGTAAACACGGTAAGTGGAATGTCTGCATACCCGTATCTCTTTGCTGGCTCAGTGCCGAAGCACATTCGCGTTAATGTGTGGCCTCGCTCCACCTCTCTAGCCATGCCCCTTATATCTAGCTCACCTCCATCTGCCCAATGCCAATGCTTTCAATTCTGCCCCTACCGGCCCAGCATCGCCCCTTCAGAGGCTCTTTAAATACTTGTGTATTACACCCTGCAACATGACGATTTCTGCAGACATATCTCCGTGTCCAGTGCTCTAATTCTGGAGTATTTTAGGCATACGCCGTGCCATTAACTGGAACAGGTGCACGCCACAGAAAGCTCAAACATCAGACCAGTCGTACTTGGGACATTCACATTTTAAAATGTAAAAACTGTTTCCATAAGGGCCCCATAACTAGGGTGCTCACAGAACAACCGAATACACACAGACACCTCCAGACACTGACAATGAATGCAAAAACGCATGCATACACATAACACCCCACCACCTACCGAACTGTTGGAGACATGTCCATGGATGTGGTTATTGTCTGCATGCGTACATACACACAAACACAAAAAGATACAAACACACACACACACAAAAACATACAAACACACAAGCATGCCACCACACAAACACCCACACAAGCACACACATGCACATGCTCACACACACACACACCCGTTATCTGTATGTGTACTGATAATGATGTGTGTGTTTTTGTTAGAAGAGTGTGAATAAATGTGCTGTTTTTCTACACATTCTGTGCAAGGTCTCTGTTAGATTTCATGAGAGGAATTTTTCCCTCCTTCTATTAATTATTTGTTACAGCGTAACTAAAATTATACACAATATGCAGACACTGGGCCTCATTACAACTGTGCCAGAGTCCGGTAACAACGGTGCTGGTAAGCCTACCGGCACCGTTGTTACCGGACTGGCACAGTGCAACTCTGCGAGCGGGAGCCGTCCCGCCCGCCACGGTCAGACCTGCCGGGGGCGGGATGGCACCCGCTCGCAGAGTTCTCACGGGACCACCGGCACCGTTGGTAACAGTGCCGGTGCTCCTGTGTTCCCATTCCCATGGAGTCCTATAGGACTCCATGGGAATGGGGACTAACAAAATTACCAGCACCTGACTTCCCGGCCGCCGGGGTTGTAATACCCTGTTGTTACCGGGAAGTCAGGCGCCAGTATTTTTTTTTCAGATCTGGCAGACACACGCTGGTATCACCGGCAGGGTTGCAGGGTTACCGCCAGACCCGTAATGAGGCCCATTGTGTTTTATACATGGCTTGGCTAGCTCAGGGCATGTGCAGCAAGCTGACTGGAGGGAGTAAACATCTCGGCTTCACGGTTTACCCAAAGTGTGTGATCCTGATCAATTACTTAATCCCACTCTGATTTAAGTGTACAAAATGGGCTTCTTATTTCAAATAGTATGAACTCTTTGCAAAATTCATGACTTCCAAGACTATAGATTTGCAATCCAATTGGCTATAAGGAAACATATGTATAATAATAATGTAATCTTTGCAAGGGTCCAAAACCGCCCCAAATCAGCGAGTAAGATTTGCAACACACACACACATACACACACGACATTCCACTTAGGACGATCGAGAAAGCAGCATGATTGACAATAACATCATTTCCACAAAGTTTTGTAAGGAAGCTTGAACCCCAACAGAAACATTAGTAACGGTATTACAGGCAGTGTAGGTAAAGGGGAAAATACTTTGCAATAGGGGAAATGGAAATTGGCGCTGTGTAAAAGAAGTGTCTGGTGTGACTGGGAACGCTGTCGGTACAACTCTGCTGTAGTTGCTGCCATCCTAATTGCTGAAGTCTTTCTTCCTTCTCCACTACAGACCTCGCCTCTCCAGCTGACGTCCGCCTTCATCATCACCTAGAAAATCGGAGCGTAGCAGAGTGTGGACGAGTGTTTGGTGGGCCGGTGGTGTCCGGTGGCCCAATGGAGGAAGGCAGGACATTGCAGAGCTCTAAGAGCAGGAAAGGTGAATCGGCCGTATTATTAACATCGGATATGTTTAAGGAGGCGTTGGTCCCCCCTTGTGTTCTGGACAGCTGGGCATTTGCTCCAACTGAGGTGGTAAGACAAAAGTCAAAACTTCAACATTAAACATCTCATTGATGTCTTCCCCGAATCCCCAATCACAAATACTGCTTGAGCTGCCCCGCCCATATTCTCTACAGGAACCCGTGTCTCCCGTGCCACCAAATGGATCTTCTTGGGAGACGCCATCTACACCGTTGTTACCAGCTGTAAGGGGGGTGGAGGGAGAGGCACCATCGGAGACGCATGGCTTAATTACTCCCCAAGCGAGAAATCCATCATCTATCCCCGGCACAAGTTCTATCGCCATAAATACTGACATGGAGGATATGCTGGTGGTCAGCCAACTGAACTCAGTGACTGGATTCTCACCACTGCGCTCAGGCAAAGGGCTGCGGGTGGGGCCACTGGATTTTGACTCACAGTCTTGTTTACAGTCTTGTTCTACATCGAGAGGAGGGCCGCAGGGAGTAATGGTGGATGGCGATCCCTCCGATGTTATCCAGGCTTCCTCCATTGACTTGCTTCCAGCAGAAACAGGACCGCCTTCATGTCCAGGCGTGTCGTTTGTGAGGGCACACATGCACGGTGGGTCCTTTGAGTCTAACTGTCAGCGTAACTCCAGTATTAAGAACCCACCTGTCTGTGCCCTCGAGTGAGCTTTTTGAATAAAAGGATTCTGCACCGCAGTCTGAAAGGAATGTCGCGACCTTTCCTACTAATGAGAATATACTCCAACTACCTCAAACATTTGCAACGGGGCGTGAACATTTTATAAAAACCAGTTGTAAAAAACCTTTGGCAAACGCAATTCCTTTGCTTCATGCCCAGTAGATCCAGTACATATACTAAAATCCCTTTTCGTCCGAGTAAGGAAATGAACAAACCCGGAAGTCAGGCATGGGTGTACAGGAAAGCAACAATGAGGGGACACGGCCCAAGTACTACTGTACCGTTACCCGGCTTTTCCCTACGAGGGGTGCAGTGTCAGAGGATTTATCTGACGCAGAACTGCTAGAAGGCCTCGAAGCCTGTGGCAACCAGCTCCCGGAAAATTCCGGCAAACAACACGCTGCTATGACAACGCGGGAAATTGCAACACCTTACAATTCTCCCCGTTTATCAAGCCAGGTATCTGTAAAAAAAACTTTGACCACATCACTATGTTGGGGGGGGGGCCTTGAAACAATCTTTTCCCTCTTCTGAGGGAAACGCATTAGAGAACGACACGGTGTGTCATGACGATCCTGCAGAGGAGTCTATACGGTGTGTCATGAAGATCCTGCAGAGGAGTCTATTGTATTGACTACTGAGATCCATGATGAAGTCCCCATAATGGGGCATTCCGGGACGGACTTGACAACTGGTCCTACTTCAACAGATGCACAAGAAATCCTGGGTGCTTCTGGACCTTCAGATGAACCCTTGTATCAATTAGTAGCAATGGACAATTCAATACCCCCGGAGAAAAAAAACCAACAGAACCTCTGCCCTTAGACCAGCGGAACTGCCTCTGCCAGGACCAAGTGGGCCGGTTATAGAACTCGAGACCCTGGTCCCTGACCAAACGCACCTTTGACGTCCACGGGTAGTAGGCAATAGTTCTCCACAGCTGAATTCAAGTGCAATTCCATCAAACGATATGTCTTCTGATCACTCCTCATGCTCAGCGCAAGCAAATGCATCATCCAGGAAAAACAAACCTGATCTCTTGACAATGATGTCTACAAATACCATCAACTTTGCTCCATTCACAAAGCTGTATGAACATCTGAATGACACTTTAAAGGATCATACGCCTCTGTTGGCGATGACGGATGATTCCAAACTAGTTTTTCTTGAGGGCTTTGTTACTGTTAATGAGCATCGAGTGGCAGCTGAACACCTGCAATTAGAACTGAGGAGGGAGAAATCCCAGAAACGTAAGACCTCGCAAGCCACACAGACAACAACTGTCATGCAGCAGGTGGATCTAACAGAAGGTACAGAGGCCCAGGCATGCATGTGTGTGCAAGCATCACAAGGGGCGCCGACCCTGGCTGCACCCAGGAAAATACACGGGCCCTGCACCCTTTCGGGTCCAGACATCGAGGAAATCCAGGTCGAAGCGGACTGCCCTGGTGAATTGGTAAATCCAGCCTTTGCCGTTTTTGCTCTGAAAAAAACAACTTCGAATGATAAGAAGGATTCACCGGATACGTTGCCGCCTCATGAACCGCAACATACAAGCCACGTTGACTCCTCTTCTCAACTTCAGAAGCCAAAGAAGGGAATACCAAAACTGGCCCCTAGAAGGCTGTGCCTAAAAGGTAGAAACCCCTCCGAGTACCAGTATCCCCTTGCGCATGTCAGCAAGCAAGGAGCTGGTGTCTCCTGGCGAGATGACTACTAACGAGCTGAGCCCTACGATTCAGACTCTGCTGGACCTTTCAACTTACTCCATAGATGAGTCAACAAGTGGTCATCCAGAGGGAGGTATGCCCTTAGGTCTCCCTCGTGTGCAGGTTGAGGCAGACTCTCAATCAGAATCTTCATCACCGGTTTCTGCTTCACCCCCTTTTCTCACTATGTCGGAGAAAAGAAAAAGGATATTCACTGATAAGAATCATAAAGGGATTCTGGATCTAAATGCCTCCTTGCAGCTTAACCCGGGTACATAATCAGTTCCTGGAGAAAAAAAAACACTTGGTCGGATGTTAAACCAGATCCGACTGCTCCGTGCATAGCAAATAAACCAGGTATGGCTAAGACTGTCTGTACTGAGATTACAAATGCTGACTCCAGTGTATTCCACCCACGATCAAATCGAGTGAAGAGCCCTGTGGGACACACAGAGAGTAAGATCAACATCGCGCATCAATTGAATAAAAGGGCCTTGGGGTCTTCAATGCAAAATCAGAAACATTGCTCGCTCAACCTAGAAAGAATCATTGGACAAGGATGACAACTTAATCCTTAATCGTACAACAGTGTTGGATCTTTTCTACTGCATTCCCAACTTGAGATGCCTGTCATCCAAGGACTTGAAACTTATTGAGTTTATAGGCGAGCGAAGAACGGCCCAAGTTTATTTGCACCTTACTTCTCCAGTTATTAAGAAAATGTTGATTGATGCGGCAGAAAGCCTCCTGATGGTGGGATTTGATCTGACAACGGTCAAGGATTCAGAGACGGAGGTCGTGCAAATACCTTTCGTTGTTTCTCCCAGAGTGAATTGTGAGAGAGATCAATTGACAGAGATGCCAACAAAGGAGCTTGGCGTACTAACCAGGGTGTGAAGTAGCTGGATCCTCTCCAGACAGCTAAGCATGATGATGCAATGGAAGTCTTCCTTCCGACAAATCTGCAGTACAAGACAACTTTTAACTGCTCAGTCATCAAGCAGTAAAATACAGGACTGGTCTTGGTTGCCAAGAGTGCTCACATTACAGGATGGGCTTTAGAAACCCAAACCACTGTCAACATCAACTGAGACCGATCTGGACTATGAAAACATCTTGATGATCTCACGACTAAAAATGACCTTGTGGAATACGCGAGGTTTCAGTCACCTTACAAAAATCAGGGAAACAAACTTGGGAGATTTCAATGAACTATATCTACAAGAGACATGGTTTTGTAAAAACCCTGCTCTGGATGGCTTTGAGACTTCACTGAGTGCTGCCACCAAGGGGAAAAATGGGTGTCCTTCCTCTGGTCTGCTGACGGCTATCAAATCAGGTAGTCCTTTGACCCTAATCAAGTCTGTCTCAGCAAGCCCATCATCACATGAACTTCACATTGGCTGGGAGAGTCAGGACAATCAACAGGGCCCAGAGGCACCAGGTAAATTGGTTGTAATCAACGTCTATTGGAACCCTGTCACAATATCAAAGAAGTGTTTCAATGACCACATTTCTGATTTGATAGACGGCGCGTATATAAATCGGCAAACGCAGAATGTGATCATATTTAGTGACTTAAACACATCATGTCTGAGCACCAACTCCCATTCATAATACATGGCCCGTGGGACTCCCCGTAACATCAGTGCTGCCATGTGGAATGCATTGATGGCTACAAAGGACATGCATATGTTATATGGCAATATTAAGGAAGATGTACCGCCTCACGTGACATGGGAGAGCATGGATTGCTCTTCCGTGATAGATTATATCTTTGTCTCGCGACAGTTCCCTCCGTTAGTGACCAAAACAAAGAACATTGATCGCCATATGTTATGCATGGAATGGACAAGTGTTTCATCTAACATTCGACGAAGGACGCCCTCGGAAGTATCTGTTTGCAATGGTGGACTACGATTAAAACTCACAAACAACAGCATCAAGAGACTCCTTGCATGCTTTAGATCGGTGGGTTCTACGGTGGAGTATACGTCACTCTTGGAACTGTATTTTTCCAAACCTAACAAGAAGCAGCGGCTACCCATAAAACATCTCCACGCTTTCAATCTGGAAATGGTCGCTGCAGAAAAGTGGTGAGAAGACTCGCCAGAGTGCCGAAGAAATCACGTTCAGCCAAAGATCAATCAAATGTCCGATGGCAAAAAAGGAAGTTTAAGAACTGACTGCATTCCGACAGATTGACGACATATCAGCATGACTCTGAAACAATGCTCATGGCTTTGGCAGGTAAAAAACAGGAGATATAAATTTGGTGGGAGCCCAGTACAATGACAAACAGAGTCAACAGACGAACCCCATCAGCAAATTCTGCTGGATCCAGCACTTCAAAAAATGATATGCTGTGGAATTAAACACCAACAACATTGATCAGCATGTTGATGGGGTTGAGCCTTGGGCTCTCTCATCGAAATATCAATGACACCCAAAAGCATATTTGTCAGCTGAACAACTGGTGTGCGCCTAGACCGGATGGTTTAACAAATCCCATGTTGAAGGAAAATTCAGAAGATTGGGCAGTTTTCATAGCCTTGTTGATCCAGATTTCTACAGAACATAGAATACCAAGTTCCTGGAGGAGGGCGATTGTGGTCACAATTTTTAAGAAAAGGGAATGTGATAACCCTAGAACTACTGACCTATCGCCCTCCTGTATGTAATTGGGAAACTTTACGGTGCAATAATCTGGATCACTTTCGCAATTGGTGTGTGTAAGGGGTATTGGGACTTCCGTCAACATCTTTATACTCAACATGCTAATGTTTTGCGTCCAAGATGGGAAGCCGAAGATCTTTATGGCTTTTGTTGATCTGGTCCAGGCATTTGACCAGATCAGCCGTCAGAAAGTATGGGAGAAACTTGAGGCGAAGAAATGTCCATAGTCTTTTTTGGAACCTATAAAAGCCATGCACATGGGTACTATGTTGAGAGTGTGACTGGATTAGTTCCGGCTTCTGTCCATAGAAATTCCAATATTCAAGGGAGCTAAGCAGGGCTCCCCAATGTCCCCGGCCCTATTTATTTTTTTCCTGCCTGACTTGAAGGAGCCGGATTTAACAATAAGAGCTTTTCGGCCAACAGTGGGGGGGTGTCCAACTACCCCGCATACTTTATGCAGATGATGTGGTCTTAATAGATCAAACTCCAGTAGGACTCCAACGGCAACTTGACACCTTGCAGACTTTCATCAAGTCCAATGGTCTGGAGATTAATAAATTCTCCATTTGGGAATTCCAACAGAGGTAAGAATTGTCATTCATGGTTCTTGGACTGTCAGCCTATCGAGCAAGTGAAGTTGTATCTGGGTGTCTGGCACCGCGATGCACAATCAGAGGCCCCATGGCCTCCCACCTGCGAGCTAAATCTAAGGCCCTTACCAGACAAGCATGAGCTTTGAACCGGAAGTATGGACGTTTTTCAATCGTGCCGGTACTAACTTTTTATACATCTAAGGTGGTGCCAACAATAACTTATGGATGGGAAGCAATGCCCAGCATTCCAGAATCGGTTTGGCCTCAGTTGGAAGGTCTATTCTAGAAAAAAGTTCCTGGTATCTCATTATCTATCCCAATCCAAATCATTAGACGGGAGCTGGGTCTCTCATCACTAGAACTAACTGTGGAGTGGAACAACCTTGCTCTCTTCAGGAAATGGTTCTTATCGTCACGTCCTGAAATCTTAGAAATGCTACATAAACAATTCATGGCATCTCAAACTCCATGCTGAATACTGGAGAAGGAAAAGGTGTAGTAAATTGGAAGAAATTGGGGGCTCAATCAGGGTGCTACTTGATAATCCCACTGGGATTAGGACTCAACTGCTTTGGAATCAGTGGGTAGATATCAATCAGTTGCACATATCCTGTCGGAATGACGAAAACTAGACGTCATATGTGTACCTAAAACAGTTCCCGGATAGGAAATTTAGAGACCGATTTCTTCGAATTTGCCTCAATCTCCATGCTACAAACGAGATCCAAGTGATTAGTGGTCTGTCTGAAACCAGCAAGTGCCGGTTTTGTAAAAACGATGCTATTGTGGAAACAAAACTCTTAATTACCTCCTGCCCAGCCCTTAGGGAGAGACGTACTAAATGTTTTCGACATCTACTGTCTGATTATCGGATACAAGCGACGGAAGTATGGTGGACCGCTTTGATGGAAGGGAGCAAGCCTTGTTATGTGATCGCAATGGTTACATTTGTGGACCATTTATTTGTTTTATGAAGAAAGGTGGAAGGAATTTCCTTTCTAAATTTTAATGGACTGAGAAGTATTGGAATTTTCTGTTTTTGTTGGACGGGACACTATGTAGGATTGTGTTTTGTGTTGTTTCTTTGCTAAACATTTTTTTTCAATCATATGCAAATAAAACAAAGATGTCCTACTCTGATTCTATATTCTTGTCCATTTTCTTTTTAGAGGCCTCATGTATTCCAACCGTGGGAATGCACAGTCATAAGACATGTAGATTTGTGCATCAGATTCCACAAATCCTGGTTGTTTTGGGTCCCCGAGGATGGAGTCACATGTTCTTTTCCAATTTGGTAAGGAGCATTGTTAGGTTGTGGCCCCCAGCAAGGGTGAACGGATGGGGCACCCCGAAGAGGGAGATTGGCTTTTCTTGTTCCTAAATGGGCCTCTGCAACTGGTAGCATGGGAATCTGCGGTCCCGGTGGGTGTTCCCACCACAAGCACATTGAGGCTATAGTAATGGTGAAAGGGCGCTATACAAATGGCAATTACAATAGCAAGCATTACCAACACCAATAGTTGGAGCTTTGGTGTAGGTCTGGTGAAGGCAAAGTTTTATGGTGCGAGCTATATTAATTAATGGTGTTTAAACGACAGTGCATTCCTTCGAGAACAAGCATGATTTCTATCTGGAGAGAATGTATCCACTGTTTTTGCTTTAGTGTTTAGATGACATTTTATTCTCCAGTGTGATTTAACTCGTGCACATTTAAATAATACTTGTGATTCAGCTGTTTAAATGAAAAGTATATTGGATAATTGATGAATTGTAATAATGGATTGTATGAAAGGTTTATAATAAACCAGACATACATTTAAAAAAAAAAAAAAAGAACAAGCATTGCCAAAGTCAATAACCTGGACTTTTGTGTAGTGCTGGTGAAGAGACTTTGCGTATAAAGCAAACTCAAATGCATAGTTGGTGTTAAAATGGCAGTGCATTCCTGCAAAGACATGCATTGTCAAAGCCAATGGTTTGGGCTTTTTTGCAGGTATGTTGAAGACACTTTACGTATAGTGTGTGGTATACTAAACCTTCACAATAACATAACATAAAATAATGGTAAGCGAATTCAAAATTATTGTGTTATTTTAGGCCGCCATCAAAGTTCTGGACATTTCTCATGTCATCTATTTATACTATATATATATAAAATGTATATTACATTGATTTCAAAGTTTGATGTTACTGCTTGATAAAGCGAACTCAAATGTATAAGTTATTTTCAGATGCATTCAAATGCCTGGGATGTCCTCGTGACATCTATTTGAACCCCTTGCCACTGGTCTTATCCATTTTATATTCAATTTGATATACAATTTATGTAAAAATGATATAAACAATTTTGGGGATCAATACACATTTTGGGGGTTCCTTAAATTATTGGGGTACTGTATATCAAACAGTTTGGGGGTCAATCAAATGGATACATTATTTTTGGGGGAGTCAATCTAATTCATATCAAAGGGGTGGGACTAAGACCGGTCATGGGGTACGGGACACCGGTCAAAATTTAACATGGAGAGAAAAGGTACCCCTTTGTATAACTTTGGATTTATGGTGTCTGAACTCATCAACAGAGTGGACTGCCCTTTCCCCCCACCCCAGTAGCTGCAAAACAAAATCCACTGCGCGACTGAAACACTTCTCAGCTCGTCAGACACAAATCTTCTCATAGTTCCCTCATTACGTTGGTGGAGAAAGGGAGGCAGACACTTGTCTGTCTTTGGCCCATGCCTCTGGACATTTCTCCCTGCCTCATCTAGGAACCCATGAACGCCTACATGCATTTCAGGGCTACAATCAAAACCTTCCTCTTCTGAACTTCCTTTTCCTATGCCTTACGTTGCTTGCCTACGAACCCTATTCCGTCTTTCTTTCTTTCTTTACCTTTTTCTCCCCCCCTTGTGTGCCTTAAATCCCTGGCGTTAACTTTCTAGCTTAAAATGGCGTTTAGGTTTGTGCACAATATAAATATAAAATTAACAAACATAACATGGCAGTAGCTGAGTCTATAATGCATCTGCACATCTGCATGTGAGGCTGTGCACGGCATTAGAGAGTGTACAGGGCATATTATTATAGTTTATTTTGCCTCTCCTCATCTCTTTTTAGACCTAAACTTGGGAATGGCTGCTGTTAATTTTTGCTTGACACCTCATCACATTAAAGTTGCTTGGAAATGCCCCTACTGTTGTGAACCCCTACCCTTAGTCCTATTTCCATTGCTATTTAATGTTTGCATTAAACCCCTAGCAGACATTATCAAACTCTTCTCAAAATCATTCTAATAATATGCTTAGGATTCTTAGGTGCTATTGAGCCTGGAACTGGATAACACCAATTAGCGTACAGCTGAACCTCTGCAGAGTCAGCTAGGAGCAGAGCTACAACCCTGTACCCCTAGTGTATGTTTTTGGGCACATGTGTGTTGCACACAGAGCAGGGTATGGGCTGGTGGCAGCTATATGCTGATGTGACTGTGGTTCTAGGTATCCTGCATTTTCTGCAAAACCTAGACCCTGCCATAGGAATCAATGGATTCCTGCACAAAGGTAAGATGGACACTGGTGGCCTCTTGGTTTCCTTTGCCTTACCCCCTTGTTTCTCAAAGTCCTGAGAAGCCCTGGCTCTGTTCTCTTCCCCTGAATGGTTGTTGGGTGGAAGAACCATACATGGCTCTGGGACTGCCTCCCGCAGCCTGTCTGGAGCCTTCTCAAGGGCTGCTTGTTGTGGGTGCAACCTTGGGGTGAAGCCTACCTGAATTAGGGAGTAGTAACTATGCATTCTGTGTTGTGTCTGTCTGGTTTTGGTTGCATGACGCAATGAGTGAGCCACCCCTGACAAAAACTGGAATGAATGTAGTGTGGTACACTGAAAGGCTGGGGAGTAGCCCCCAATTCACATGCTGTGTTGTGGGTGTCTGGTTGCTGGTGAATGGCCTGAATGCCTGTGAGCCTGATTGGGTGCTGCCTGCATGAATATACTTGTGTGGGATTGGCTGGCTGAGCCTGCCTCAGCCTGAGTGAATGGGGGGTGTTTAGTATAACAGGGGGTCCACACTGTCCTCCTTGTCAGAATCTGTAACAAGAAACCTGAAGCTGAAGTCCTCTTAGGCTTGCATCCTTGAGTCCCAGTTGCACATCTTCAAGCAATCCAAAAGCTGCTCTACTGACTAAAGGACTGAACCAGAGAGGACCTGGATAGGGGACCCGAGCAACAAGGGAACATTGTGCAACTGCTGCGCTTCACCCAAAGTGTCCTGGAAGCCAGTCATGTGTGCCTGTCGTCCGGAGAAGGGATCTTCATGGGTCCAGAAGAGGAGTGCCTGAACCTCTTGAAGCCAAGAAGTTCATCTGTGTCACCCAGGGTCCAGAGGAGTGTTTGTGACAGCTGGAAACCAGGTTAGTGAGTATTGCCCAGAAGAGGGGGTACACTGGTATAGTGCTGCATGACAGCCAGAGCCGCAAAAGTTCCAAAGCATTGAAGAATCCTTCTAGTGTCATCCCTGCCATGACATTTGTCCACTTTTCCATGCTGAAGAAGGTCCAGGGTCGCTGCCTGCAGTGGTGTGTCTGCCGGTGGGTTTCCTCCCACCAAAATCCAAAGAAGACGTCCGAGTGTCCAGATTTGGTGAGGGTTTGCAGTCCAGTCCGGTGGTTGTGTCTAGGTTGCCAGAGGTCATCCTGAGGTCCGTGTTGCACCATAGAACCAAAAGGCGGTAAACTGCAAAATCCTGAAACAACACCTACTTCTGCCACTGCACCCGTCGCCACCGAAAGTCATCCAAGGCCACCCACGGTGTGATCTTTTTCAGCCAGGCCTTGTCGAGGTCCACAGCAAGTTTCACCTTTGTGGGATATGCAGAGCCGGATTAGCGACCCACCAACAGAGACCACTGAAAAGACAGAAAGTGCTTCCTTTCCGACACTGCTTGGTCCCTTTCTTCTTCTCGACATCGACATCCCCACGTCTCCTTCTTCCAAGGGCTGTCCATCCTCGAGAAGTCTCGTTGAGTAAGGCCAAGAAACTCCACCTTGACGCCTGCCAAGGCACCCAACGTACTGTGACGAGGAAGAGCATCTTCCATCCTCAGGAATCATCCAGGGTTGCCAGATTCTTTGCGGATCCTGTTCTCCTGTGGCTTTGGGTTAGCAGGTCCTGTAGAAAAAGAAGCAGAGCATTAATGAACATATTTGGACTGGGCTGTAATATACAAGATAAAGTACACCTTAACGTTTACCTTGTAGGTTGCCCCGGTGGGGGGATCTACTTTAAAGAAAGCATTCTGCCAATGTTCCTAATCATACCTGCCTTTCTACAGTAATGACACAGTGAGTGGTGTAAATCATATTATTGAATGTCACTCACATGGGGAACACACAGGTTCTTTGTTTGCGGCACAAGAAACAGAGGTAAAGAACTTTGATTGAGCACTTTAGTGTGGAGGTGGGAGGCAACGTGGATCTAGTAGAAGCAGTCGAGGGTAGCCCCCTGATAATACTTAGGAATACCTTCTCTGCTCTTGCTGACAAAGATTATCCACTACAGATGCCTACTAAGGGCTCAGAAAGAGCATATAAGAAGGTAACGGCACATAGGAAATCTGCCTTAAAAGGGGGAAAACCAAAAGGTAAATCTCCACTGACTACTGAAGGGAATTCTGTTATAGGTAGTTTGGTTGTAGAGACTCCACCCCTACAGACTTTATTCAGCCACCAGACATAGATTGTTTCCGGACTAGCAAACTATGGGTTTGCCTGCCGGAGCCGCTGTGCCTGCCAAGTCTGACCCTGCCGGGCACAGCAAAGCTGTCACGGAATCACTGGAACCATTAACAACGGTTCCGGTGCGTCCGTGTCCCCACTCCCATAGAGTCCCGTAGGACTCTATGGGAATAGGGATTAACAAAATAACCGGCGCTTGACTTCCCAACCAACCAAGTCGTCTGAACACAAGCAATACAGTTTAGTCTCTCTCTCCACTTTTGGACTGTTGAGGGCGGATGTTTCAAGTGCCTTTCCCAAATCTGCAAGATATAAATGAAAGAGGAGGGAGGCTATGATGCATCCCTGTCGTACACCTCTTTCCGTGACACTGTAGTAGGTGAGATGTCCTTCCATGTCTAATCGCACCTGCAGCTTTGGGTTCTCATAAAGTGAGAATATGATCGCTAATAGTGGCATCGGTATCCCCCAAGATTTCAGTTTTCTCCACGCCTGTGATTGATCAACCCAAGCTCCATATAAAATGGGTCCCTCCTTCTCCGATGATCTTACAGACGCTACAGTCATTAGTAAGCCATTTACTGAGGTGGACAGTCCCTTTTTGGAATCCTAACTGGTGTTCTGGCAGGATTCCATTGCTTTCTGCCCATGTTTTCAGCTCCCTCAGAATGTGCCCGTCAAGGGTCTTGCTGTCAGTATCTAAGAGAGCGATCGGGGGACCATTTCTGGGATCAGCCCGATCGCTCTTCTTATATATTGGGATGAAGACAGCACGCTTTCATGATTCTGGAAATCATTTTAGCCATAGTATTTCCTCCAACATTTTGCTTAGAATTGTGGCCCACATTTCATTATAGGCCTTCAGAATCTGATTGGTGAGACCATTGGGACCCGCTGCTCGCGAAGATGAGAATTTATTAATATAGCTTTATAGACCTGCAGCAAGGGCCGTACCGGGCGTTATGGGCCCTGAAGACCGAGTTAATGGCCCGAGCGAAGAGAGGGCCTTTAACAAGGTATGAGGGACCATAACGCTCAGTACGGCCCAAGCTGCAGGTCTATAAAGCTATTAGAACACCCTCAGGGCCCGATTCTGAATTTGGCGCAGTGAATGTGCTAAAAATCAGTATTCACTGCGCCAATACAGTACGCCCAGGCTCCACCAGTATTTTCAATTGGGCCGGGCATCCTCATAGTGCACAACAGTGCACCTTCAGGATTGCGACTGTCTTTCATAACGGGTGCAATCCTGAAATCTCAGCAGCATTTTTGTAAAATAACAACATAGTCGTTATTTTACAAAAAGGCTGCTGAGAACATGGGTGTGTATGAACACCTTCACATACACCAAAGCAAGCATCTTCCATGTTGTATTCTGCAACGTTGAAGCTGCTTGCTTTTCAAACACCCGATTTGCGGGCTGTAATCAATCTGTGGCCTATATCAGTGCGTATAGCCCACATATTAACCAATCAGCTTCTCAGAAACACCACAAGGGTGTTCTAATCAGATGTATTATGTCTTCTATGTTTGAGCTGACAAACCATGGACAGCCTCTTTCGATTACAAACATTTCTTCTGAGGGTTTTTTATAGAGGTCACTAAAGAAAGGCACCAGGCAGACTCCGAGACGACATGTCCTTGCACTAGGCCTTGTGGGGCATGCAGATTGTTAATTATTGTCCAGAAATTTCTTGAGTCCCTATACTGGAGGGAGTTTGGCATTAGTTCCCCATCTTTATGGAGACGTAACTGTCTTTGGCTTCTGGACCAGAACTATAGTCCTTTTTCAGGGCCCTCAACTTAATTGCATATTCTCGATGTGTGTTTTTTTCCCATTTGAGGGACCGTATAGGTGTCCTAAGGGCCCTATTTCTTTGTGAGGTCTCTTCATCAAACACATGATTGTGCTTGTGATGTTTATTATTCCCCTTACTCTCGGAGGATCTAACTCGCAGAGGAATTCTGCGAAATGCCTCAGGGAGCACAGTTTGTTTGTTTCCCAGTCTGGTGCAGTCTCCCAGAGATATTTAATGTTCTGATTTAGAATGAGACCATTTCTACTAAACTTTCTGATTTGTTTTCTTCCTCCATTAACAGCTGGTCACCCAAATATAAGCTTGTTTTCTTTGAAGGCATAAGTTCGAATTTAGCAACAAGCATGTTGTGTTCACTGTCTGCTGTCGTATATGGAAACAAACACATTTAGAGAATAGGAGGTTTGATACTAACAGATAATCAATAATGGAGCCCTTTGCACCCTGCTACCAGGTAATTGACGCGGGTATGTCACTATCAATATTCCCATTTGCCATTGTCAAGGCCCAATCAGAAATGAAGGTATTCCACCATTTACCTCTGCGGGCCGTTTGACTCACTTTTTGTGTGTTACCTTGCATTTCTCTTGAGATACAGTGTGAGTTAAAATCACCAGCAATCAGTAATGTGAAGTCTTTGTACGTATTTTCAATATGCAACAACACTGAAATTAGGTATTGAAGGAATAACGTTTGACTTGTGATAACAGGGTTCCAGTGTATATTCATCACCGCTGCCTTTCAGGGAGAGATTTAATTTTGTATGACCATGCCAATGGCTAGAACGCCAGGAAAATTCATCACCAATAAGAAAGGACTCAGATATGATTGAGTTATGAGTGGCAATCATCAGTCCACCTGATGGTCGACCTCCCCTCTCTCTTGAGGCCAGTTGTTCGAATAAAGAGAAACCGTCCACCCCCATATAATATGTTTCATCAGCCATGTTTCCTGTAGGAGTACCAAATTGAAACCACCAAATACAGAGTTCCAAACATCTGTCCTTCTAAGTGAGCTAGAGCCTCGCGAATTCCAGCAAAGAACACTCAGTTCATCTTGCGCTAGAGAGAGTCATTAGTAAGCCCCAACTTTAGTAGGACTTGAGTGATTATTTCTGGTAATAAAGGGCAGGTCTGTGATTTTTTGACACATCTTCCCTCTTCTTTTCTCCCTCTCTCCTCAGCAGCGGATCCAATGCCTTTGATATGTTCATCTTGCGCCCACTCACTCCCCATCCTCTCTTCTGGGTTTCTTTTCCTTCTGTTTTTCCCTTAAACTGCGATTCAACGGGGTGCTCTGTCACTGTGACCCCAGCTTTCTTCAAACCAGAACTTGCTGCTATCAATGCTTTAGCACCAACCCAGGATTTTAATCCCAGTTCCACAATGTGTGCTTGATTTCTATGCGGAAAACGGAAATACTCTATGTCTTGGGATGAAAAGAAGTATAGTGTTGAAATGTGTTTTGAAAATGGATATGAAGGTACTCCTATTTAGGGCATTTCAGCCTCCACCATTGTGTGTGCCACGCCTCCACAGTCTCGGAATGGCAAATGGATTATCTTTACTCATGTCTTTTCTCAGTTCTTCTCCACTTTCTTCGTTTTCTTCTCTGCACATCTTTTCTTCATGTGTCTGCTCAAACCCACCCTCCCCCGAGTCAGTTGGTTTAGTAAAGTAGATACATTAGTTTCTCTCTCGGTATTGTTTGGCTGAGACGTCTTGTGCCCCTTGAGGAAGATTGGAGACAACTTTGAAACCAGAGTTTCTCTCGTGGTTTCTTCTTTGTCCGTAGCAACATTTGCTTGGCCTGGCAATTTTGACCGTTGTTTTTTGGTGGTCAGGCATTATCTGATGGTTTTCTGTTTGCGCTACCACGCTGCGCTTGTGTGCTTCCATCTTCGTTATTTATTTCAGATTTTTCATAGTGGTTACTTTCTTTAAGCTAGTTTCGGCTCCTTGCGTCTGGGGTGGAGAGATCCTGCTAGAGAAGTGGGCATTTGTCACTCTTCAGATTCTTTGCTTCTTCGGTTGCTTGAGATGACGTGCATTTAGTTCTGTGAGAGGCGATGAATCAGCGGTTTGTAGTGACTTAGTCTGAGTTTCCAAGATTGCATCAGGAGACCTGTTATTCTTTTTATTTTTTTTCCCTTGGACGTTTTGTCTGCCCCTGCTCACATGTTGCAGCTACACGTGGAAAATCTTCTCTTTTTGTAGTGTTATTTGGTGGCAGGATGGGGGCAGATTGGCCTCCTGTTGTTATGCCTGGGTCATCTCCTATCTCTGCCAATCTCATAAATTCTTCTAACACGGATTCTGACAAGGGCATGTCATCCAAGTCACAATATATTACAGATTCTGTGCCTGAGTCTTGGCTGCCTCCCGCCGGAGTCATGTTTTTTTCCGTTGGACTCAATGGGAATGGGGAGGACGGATTCACAGGCACGGTGTGCAACAGTGCCGGTGCATTCGTCAAAGCCTACGGGTGGGTGCCATTCCGCCTGCCACTTCAGCCCTTTTGGGCGGGAGGGCATCCCGCCCCCAAACTTGTACTCTGCCGGTCCAGTAACAACGGTGCCAGTAGCTCACCAGCACCGTTGTTACTGCTACCGACAGTGCTGTAATGAGAGCCAGTAACTGGAATTTCTCCTCCAGGGAAGCCATTTTGCCTTCTAATAAAATCATGTGACAGCTCAAGGTTTTGAAGGTTTCATGCATCTCCCCAATGCTGATTGCTTCTTTTGTGGCTTCCGTTTACAAGTCCTTTAGAGCCTCCATTGTTTTGAGGCTTAGGATTGTTTGGACATTAGTCACAGCTGATTTACAGTTGTTAATTTCTTTTGTCAGCTCCATCAAGTCGCCCGAGTGCACTTGTACTTTTACCAGCATTTACGAGTGAGTCCAGGACGAAGCTCAGGGCGGAAAGTGTCTTGGTATTTACTTTCCCTCCTTCAAGTTGATGAGTCTCCGGACTTTGTGGCACAAGAGGCTGCGCCATTGCATATAGTGGATGGTCATGTTCCAATTCATCCTTTTTTTGCCTCAAGTTATGCGTGTTTACTTTGTCCTCTGCAAATAGTGGGGCACTGGGAAGAGTGCCAATCTCATCTGTTCTCCATTTCATGTTGCCCTCCGTAGTTATGGCGCCATCTCTCTCCACCATATTGCTTGTCATAATATCTTCATCAGTGCAAGATGTATTCATATTTCCCAGGCTGCGCCATTTACGGATTGGAAAATAGTCATTAAGCTTGGTTTTTATTGTTGCTGCTGTAAATGGATATTCCATTCTGTGAGCAGATACCAAGTCCATATCTGTCCGCATATTATCTATTTGGTTGGAGGTGTCTAGTAGCTCCGGACCCTTACATTCTCCTGCTGTGTTCTTATTTTCAACTTCCGATTTCTCTGCTGGGGGGTGGCCTTTTATAACATTCCCGCTGTGATTCTCAGGTTTAGAGGGCCTGATTGGGGGTCGATCGCAGCTTCCCTCAAGAGAAGGATATTCCGTTTCTGGGGCTCTAAGGTCATCCTGGAACAGTCCGCTGCGCAAATTATAAGATCGAGACATTTCACAGCTGCACTCTCTGTTTCGAGAATGATAGTATATTGTGCAGGCCTCATAGTTCGTCTCAGAGTAGTGGTCACTTGCGGGCTGCGGCAGTCTGTAATACCAGTATACGCGTATACGCGTATAGATCTTTATATGTAATTTCCAATGCTCTCAGCGTGTCGTACCAGAGGGAGTTCAAAGGAAATTTTCCCTGCAGTCACTCCTGCTAGATGCCCCAAATAAATGTGTATGGTTTGGAAAATCCACCGGGTATCTTTCCGTTGGGGAGTTCAAAGGGAGCTTTCCCCACAGTCACTCCCACTGGATACTCCAATTGAATGTGGGTCTTTGTGCAAGACGCTCTGCGGCCACTCGTCCACTCAACAGACGTTCAAGCAAAGCCTTCCCACAGTTCCTATTGAGTGCCCCAGGTCTGTCAGCCTGCAAGTGATCCCTTAATATGAAATGATTACCTCAATATCCTGGTCCTTACTGGGATGACTTGATGACTCCGAGACAGGGACCTCCTTTTGGCCCCCAGCCATCAGACCTCAGCCTTACACCGAACACTCCTGCACTCTCCGCTACGCTCTGCGTACTACAGGAGTTCTTGTAGGCGGGCTCACAGGAGGCAGGCAGTTGTCAAGGAAGAAAGACTGTCTCAATGCGAAAAAATCAACCGCACGCTACAGGGAGCTCCAAACATCAAACACTACTGCACTCTCCGCTACGCTCTGCGTACTACAGGAGTTCTTGTAGGCGGGCTCACAGGAGGCAGGTAGTTGTCAAGGAAGAAAGACTGTCTCAATGTGAAAAAATCAACCGCACGCTACAGGGAGCTCCAAACATCAAACACTACTGCACTCTCCGCTACGCTCTGCATACTACAGGAGTTCTTGTAGGCGGGCTCACAGACTCACGGGAGGCAGGCAGTTGTCAAGGAAGAAAGACTGTTTCAATGTGAAAAAATCACCAGCGCGCTCCAAGGGGCTCAAAACACCAAACACTCCCGCACACCCACACTCTAAAAGCAAATCTGAATGTATTTTTAGAGAAATGTGAAGAGTTTGAATTGCAGCTAAATATTGAAAAAACAAAAACTTTGATTTTTAGGCCACAGTTCTCGAACCATAGCCAATTGAATATCTATGTAGATAAAAGCAAATTGGAACAGACTCTATTCCATGACTATTTAGGAATTAGATTCCATGAGAACTGTAGCTGGTCCTTACAGGTTGTTAAAGCCTGCAGCGATTTAGGAAAGTATATCGGGGCAACACATTTTCTTTTTTAAACATGGGAGGGGTGCAATCTCTCAGGCAGCTGAATTATATCAAGAGAAGGCAATACCCGCCTCTGTTGGTGGAGTAGAAATGTGGGGGTCTGGTAGCTCTGCGTCTCTTAATAAAATTGAAAAGAAGTTTTTGAAAAATCTGCTTCTGTTGCCACAAAGCTCTCCTGCTGCATTATTGCATCTGGAATATGACATCAGCCCGGTAGGTGACTTAGTGGCTTTAAAGCCTGTTTTTTACTGGCTTAGGCTGCGGAGCATGGATGGTCTTGGGAATCACTGTGATGCACTAACACATCTATTGAGCTTGGCGGGGGGGGGGGAATGTATTCCATGGGTCGCTCATGTTAAAGAACAGCTAATTGGATTAAATGAGCATGCATTAAGGGAGACCCCTGACAACATTGATAAATCTGCCTCGTCCAGGATTAAGAAAGCAGCAATTATAAGGAGAAGAGAAAAGATGATAGCCTTAAATTGGCCTCAGACTATCTTGAGGGTAAGAGTGATTGAGTTGAGATTTTGAGAGTTACCTTAATTATATACATCCGCCATTTGCAAGATCTTGGCATTGTGCGTGCGCACTGAGGCCGTAGGGCGTGTTGCGTTCTATAAATAGTTCCTATAGATAATAATAATACCCGATTTAGGATGGGAACACTAACCTCGGAATGTTTTACCAAATTGTGGGACCGAGGGGCGGGTGGAGCTGGGTACTTTCCCCCTCTGTGATTTGGGTATGGAAAATGTAATTCCATAAGCCAATATCTAAGGCCGGTAATTAGGGAGGCTCGGTTAAGTTCTAGCGTGAAGCGCTGGCATTTGGAAGGGATTTGGTTGCGCATCATGTATTTGCAGTCGCTCGCCACATCCATACGGCCTAGTTATTAAGAACGAAACCCCTGGACAAGAGGAAGGAGGATGGAAGTAAATTAGATTCAGCGCCGAAAGTTGGCTGAGGTGAGCGGGCTTTTATCTCATTTTCTTTGTGTACAATCATTAGCGGCTGCGAGCTAGCTCTCCTCCTGTCATCAATTGCTATAGATCTCTTTTATTTTAACCGGTTTTTATCCATTTAGATTTTATAGAAGGGTTGGATTTATGGAAAAGGTTTAATGTAAAATTAATTCTTTTTTATTTCTTGAGAATGTAAAATGATTTTGAGTGTGTGTGTTTAAATGTGTTACTTCTTCACTTTATGGTTTTACACAGAATAAAGTTTTTAAACGAAACGAGTAATGTCTTTGCCATTACCCAATGCTGTATGATTCCGATTCTTTTTAATAACTGTCCACAGTTTGTGCATTCTAAATTGAATATAAAGTATATTGTGGTACCACATAGATGTGTATATATTTATCATTGTTAGGCTAGTGTAACTGGAGCAAAAGTGTGTTATTTATTGATGTATATATTTTCTTAAACCTTATTTTATGTAAATGAGCTGTGTTCTCACATACCATAGTGTGTGGACATTCCTTTGTGTGGGCTTGGGGGATTCACTGTACTTAAGAACCAGCCGGCATCACCTCCCTTGAGTCTCAGCCTTGGTTGCTCGTCCATTGCTACCACATGGAGAACCTTGGCTAAGCTGCTTTCTGCTTCTACCTGTAAAGAGGGCAGAAATACAAATCCCCCACCCCAGTCGTTACACTTACTACAAACAAACAGACTATGAAGCCCACCAATACCACATCCAACTCCACATCCTTAGGAGAAATGTCCCTATTTGGAAATCACATTGAAGATTGAGCTGGCCAGAGCCCAAATCCTCTCTCGCCTAAACTATTGTCATAGCCTCCATCTTAGAGTATTGCCATGGCCTCCATCTTAGGCTATTGCCATGGGCTCCATCTAGGACTAAACAATAAACAACCAAACCAACTGCAATGTATCCAGAACAAAACAGCAAGACTTATTTAGGGACCCAAGTTCTGGGACCATATCCTACCAGGCTTGAAACCCTCAACGGGCTCCACATTGCAAAGAGAATAACACACAAAAACAACTGTGTTACTTTGCAAATCCCCCATAACATTGCTCCTAAATACCTGAATTCGAACATGAACAAATGTGTACCTATGAGACCGCTAAGAACATTACAGGGTAACACCTTAACTACACCCAGCTTCAAAAGACTGAAACAAAGAGATAGGTCTGAAATTCCCACCAAACCTACCCCCAACCCTGGCAACCGAATACACACTCAAGAGGTTCAAAAGAAATGTGAACACCTGGCTCCCTGGATAGAAGATCTAAGGCAGATGTGCCAACGTACATTAACCAAATAATCTTTCATTGCCAGCGTGACTCCTATACGTGACTATTGCACTTGCACCTAAAACTAGCACTGTCTCCACGCTGCCGCATTTAGCCGTTACCACATAACCGCAAATGTGCCTGCATTGGCCGTGCAAAGGTTTATCGGCTGTGTTCTTACAACCACTTGTTTAATGTTTGTTGTAATATGAATATCCTACAAGCAGCAGACATTCTGTAACCATTGCCGCCTTTGCAAAGACATCAACCACACTATGCAACCCAACAGTCCGCTCCGATCTCTGATACCGACTGTAACTACGCAGACTACTTGGATGTGTAAACTCAGCCGAAACTTCCTACTCCTCATATATATGCAGTGCCTCTGTATTGCGCCCGATGCCCTGTTTAGGTTTTTGCAAGGTGCTTCGAAGTAGCACTCTTGCAAGTTAGTGAGATATAAAACTCAAAAATAAATAAATACTCCTAAATATCAGTATGAACCCGTACAAAAGCAGGTCAACCCAGTACGCGCATGTAGTTAACATAGAAAGTGGGTCCATAAGGAACAGTGGGAAGAGGCTGGAGTAGCCCTGCTTGGCCAAGTTTATGTACAAAGCTTGTACCTAAAGAGGCGCTTTAAAAGTGTTCTTAAAAAAGTCTTGCCGAATCTGAATGTGTACAGGCCAAATTCGGTCAAATGTACCATTCAGCCAAATATATTCGAACAAATATCCTAATACCGAATTGTACTGGAACCTTTGCAAGATTTAGGTTACTAACCATAACTGTAAAGGTTTCTAAGCTGTGGAACCCTTTCTGTTCCAGTCAAACAGGCCACCGCAGGCGACCCTCTATCTTTCCCCCTACAAGGTGGCAGTGAGCTGTAAAAGGCCTCTTGGGTGCCCCTATGCGCTTGAACAAACACAACAAATACCTTTGTGTGTGCTTTGGGAAAAATAAATGTATTTGTGCATCTGTCTAAGAATAGGGTGCTTTGGTGGAGGAATGTTAAAATTACCCAGGCAGCCCATAGCCTCAAGATACAGGAGTTGAGGTGGATGAAGCATTGACTCAATGGGAGGGGCTGCAATGGGGACCAGAGAAAAAGACAGTGTTGTGACATTAATCTGAAACCCAGCCTAAGGGCCTGATTAACAGAAGGGTTTTATAATGGTGCAATCCCATAGGAAAACGCTCGGTGAATCAGGCCCTAAGTACTAAGGTTGGTGGCTTACTTGTGCAGATTTGCTTCTGGATAGTGGCCGAGTGGCAGCCGGTATGAAGTGCACAGTTGTGTGCTTGCAGCCCTGTTTTTTTAACTCTGGAAAGTGGCTCTAAGCCAATATGGAAGCTGAAGCGGGGCCTGCAATATCACCTATGGCAAATACCTCCTGAGCGCAGGCGTGAGTTCAGCATGTAATAACGGTGTGCCTACACCCAACTATTCTAATATGAACATACTGGGAGTTCCTAGCTCTAACAGGGATGTTTCAAACCAGCAGACAACCTAGATGGGAATGGGAGGTTTTGCAGCAGCATATTTGGTCGAAAGAGAATTCATCAAGGTTTTTGTATGTGGGGGTGGGGTTGGGTAATAAAAATGGTGAGGGGGTATAAAATATCCCTAACAACAACAACAAAAATAGATCAAATCTCCCTCGACCAAATCACTTTGAGCAAATCACATAAGTCCCGGGAAAATAGCTCAACAGCAACGTGCTCACCTTGGAAGCAAGACGATGCGGAGCAACACAGGTTCGACCCACAGATCCGCACTTAGAAACCTCTGGGTGTTAAGCGCGCTATAAATAACCAATTAGACAAATTATAGAACCAATCTACACATTCACAGTAAACTATGAATGAAAAAAATACTCTAGGCCAGATTTTGCGGAAGTGATGGGATGCGCTCCCAGAGGGGGATGCGCAATGCATGGCAAGATAATTTTTGACCCTTTTATGCATTTATTAAGTGGAACAGCTGCGCTATGAACTTCTGCTGTCCCACTTGCATTTCTGTTCATCAACCAGGGATAGAAATGCCCTTTTTTGTTTCATGACGTTTCACAATGCTGGCCACTTTAAGGGCTCATTCCCGTAAAACTGCACTCCCAGCTCCCAGGAAGGTGCAGGGAGGTTGTTCTACACCGCACTCCCCAACTTTGTGAGTAAGGTGACCTGCGCATTTCTTAAAGCGCTGCAAGTAAACAAAATGCACCCTGAGAACTTTTTTTTAACGTGCCACACAGGATCAGACTTTCATGTATGTTTAAACCGACGACCTTATGAAATGTAGTCTAGCACAGTTTAGACCGCTAATGACATGTATGTAGCAAATCATCAACACATGGCAATTTCATCAAGGACAATAAGCTAAAACAGGTCATTGCATATGTGCAAGGTAAATTGACAAGTGGTCAGGAATCCCAGTTTCCAGCATTTGCCCTCCGCCTAAGTACCAAGAACATGTTCTGCGCAGGATGCCCAGGGCCCACATAGTTCTGCTGGGATGGATCTCTTCACTGATTCTGCAGTCACTTCGCCGTACATTCCCTTTGTCGCTGTCACCTCTTCCTACCTCTGTCTTTTGCTTCTTTTCAAATTATCTTTGTAATTACAGGGGAAACACCCTGTAACCCTATTTTTCTAACCTATATTCTTCCCCCAACCTTAACCCTAACCCTAACCCATAACCCGTTTGTAACCCCTACCCTAAACTAAACCCTTACCACAACCCTAACTCCAACCATGAGCCTAGCCCTAACCCTAACCCTAACCCATAACCCGTTTGTAACCCCTACCCTAAATTAAACCCTTACCATAACCCTAACTCTACCTCTGAGCCTGGCCATATCTATAAATATAACCCTTAACTAAACACTTAACATAACCCTAACTCTACCCCTAAGCCTAGCCCTACCCCTATCTCTAATCTTAAATGTAACCCTAAACTAACCCCTTACCACAACCCTAACTCCAACCATGAGCCTAGCCCTAACCCTAAACTAAACGCTAACATAACCCTAACTCTACCCCTCCCCTAAGCCTAGCCCTAACCGTATCTCTAACCCTAAACTAAACGCTTACATAACCCTAACTCTACCCTTAAGCCTAGCCCTAACCCTATCTCTAACCCTAAACTAAACGCTTACATAACCCTAACTCTACCGCTAAGCCCAGCCCTAACCCTATCTCTAACCCTAAACTAAACGCTTACATAACCCTACCCCTAAGCCTAGCCCTAACCCTATCTCTAACCCTAAACTAAACGCTTACATAACCCTAACTCTACCCCTAAGCCTAGCCCTAACCCTATCTCTAACCCTAAACTAAACGCTTACATAACCCTAACTGTACCACTAAGCCTAGCCCTATCCCTATCTCTAACCCTAAACTAAACGCTTATATAACCCTAACTCTCCCCTAAGCCTAGCCCCAACCCTATCTATAACCCTAAACTAAACAATGACATAACCCTAACTCTACGCCTAAGCCTATCCCTAACACTATCTCTTACCCTAAACTAAACGCTTACATAACCCTAACTCTACCCCTGAGCCTACCCCTATCTCTAACCCTAAACTAAACAATGAAATAACCCTAACTCTACGCCTAAGCCTATCCCTGTCTCTAACCTTAAATCTCACCCTAAACTAAACCCTTACACAACCTTAACTCTACCCCTGAGCCTAGCCCTAACCATATCTCTAACCTTACATTTAATCTTGATGATGTGACGATGCTTACGAAATAAATGCAAGACGTAAATGTCTGAATAAGTCATCCCCTGGCACAGTATTTTACAGAGAGTGATACCATTGAACCTGTTCCAGAAAGTCACAGGTAAAGGGTTTACCATGCAGTGTTGTGCGCATCAGAATTTGAATAGAAGTTGTGCAGAAAATGCGCATAGGGCGGCACTGCACGCTATATTTGCTGAATTGAACATGTGAGGAAAAGCACCTGTGTCCACTCAGGGTCCTCACTTTGTCATAGAAAAAAGAGAGGACAAGGTGAGCCTTCAATTGCATGAAAAATAGCTTGGTGTGTGAAGCCACGAATCGCAGGCCAACTGTCTCGGCCGCTTTTCGGGGACAGCAACCGTTTCGAGTAGAGGGACCCCCTCCCCTGTGGGCCGCAGCAAGATGACGTGGCGATCACGCCCAGTTCTGTGCGCCAGATGAGCGCGCGCTGCAGGGTTAGCCTCACTCAGTGTTAACTCTAACCGATTTAGCAAGCACTGCAGGATAACCCAGGAGACTTCATGTCAGCACCTGGGGTGGGTGTGCGTAGCTGTGTGTTGTAGTGTCTGGAGGAAATATAGATCGGATTGTATTTGTGTCAGCATGCAGAGGTTTTCCGGTATATTTGTTGTGTAAGGAGCTTATTACGAGTATGATGGATAATGGTGAAAACGAGTTGATTGTGGAATACTGTCTGTTTTTGTCTACTGTTTTTATTACGCCTCATTATTGCTGTGGATGAACTGGACGTTGCCCCCTTAAAGGGGAGGGAACAAGGGAACGGTGGAGGGAGCTTGGGAGGGAAAGGGAAGGGGATCGAGAGAACACGAGGGGGAAGTTAGTACGAAGATATGAAATAAAGATGTTCAGGCCTGATGTCATGGTCTTTTACTGTGTAACTGCACGTGTGCAAGAAAGCAACAACTGGTGCTGAGTTACGGCCCACGCCGCTCTCTCGCGGAGGAGGAGACACGATCCAGGAGGTCCATCGTGGCCCGCGTGCAGCAAGTCACATGCTGCGGCAGGAGGAGGTGGCCAGCACTGAAGACAAAGTTTGGCGAGACCTGCAGAGGTGGTCGACCCCCAAGGAGGACCAAAGGGTGAGGAGGACTGCGGGAGGACGCGGAGGCCACAGGAGGTAGATGACATGGAGAAGGAGGGCGAAGAATCCAGACGGCGCAGCCACAGTGAAGAGGGCCGCCACCGCCGAGGGAGAGACAACGGCACCAGCGATATAGAGCATGGCTGCTGGTAGACGGAGAGAGGATACCGCTCAAAGGAGGAACGGGTGGTCACGCGGCAACAAAGGTGAACGCCCACTATTCCATGGCCGCTTACTACACACACCACGTGGCATTCCTATACACATCCACTAGAACGTGAGGACCTGAGCGGATACGTTCACCGCAACCATACCCACTAGAAGGCGAGGACCTGAACGGATACGTTCACCGTGACAATACCCACTAGAACGCGAGGATCTGAACGAGAACATTCACAGCCACTAGAACGCGAGGATCTGCACTAACACGCTCATTGCAACTGCACCATTAGAACGTGAGAAAGAAAATAGCAACATTGAATGCAGCCACGCTCACCTCAAACTTAAACGCCTGGAACATCTCACATGTGGGCACACACAAGTGCGCACACCCTGCCAGCAAGGAGGGCATACAGGACCACAATAACCTCGCCTGGCACAACCCAGAGGATTAAAATAAACCACCCCAACAGCCCACAATACATAAACCACCATTCGTACCAACGATCCCAAGAAGCACCCGTAGTGTCAGACAAAGACACAACGCGCAGTTACATCAGAAGGTAACCATGTCACAAGGAGGAGCAGGAGCGGCTGATGCAGCAGCACATTTGGTGTGTCAGGTGCAGCTCCCACAAACCCAGTGACATTCCTACGCTGCCCAAACACATTCACCTTCGAACCACAAGAAGACCAAGGCCTACGATGGCAGGAGTGGATGGAAGAGTTCGAAGAGTTCATGAGGGCAGTAGGAAACCAAGATGCGCCCAACAAACTGGACATCTTCACGAATCTTGTAGGAAAAGAAATGAAAAGTGTGATAATATCCCCGCCCAAGAAACTGCCACGTACCAACTACTTACTGCCGCGATCAACGGAAGGCTGGTAGTACTCCCCATTCGGGACTACGAGAGATATACCTTAAACCAATGTACAAAGGCATCTCATGAGACAATTGGACAATTCATCGTATGCCTCCAGAGGACGATAACATACTGCGACTTCGCAAATTACAATGATGACAATGCTATCTGACTAAGGGTGATAGAAGGGAGCATATCATCGCAATTCAGGAAACATCTACTGTAGAAACCCCTCCCGCTGCAGGGAATAGTAGACCTTGCGAGGGTGTACGAAAGAGTTGACGCACAAGCAGCCAATATGGAAAACCACAAGCAAATGGACACTGTAGCCATCATAGCTACCAACCCACAACGGCGTGGCCGATACCCAGGTACAATGATCCGCCAAGACACGTGGAACACCAATCGTCGACCCCCGCCAGAAAGACAATGCTACAGGTGTGGGTTCGAATTTCCCCACAAGGGCCAATGCCCAGCCATCGGCCAAATGTGTATGAGATGCAGCCAGGAAAACCATTTCCAGATCATGTGCACAGAAAAAGCACATCTGTTGCTGGCATACAGACCGCCCTCACAACCGACTCCCAACAGGAGATATGACATAACAAGAACACCCAACCCACGGCCATACCCCAAGAGCGATGGAGGGAGGGCCAACATTAACAGAAACACAGCAATGTACGCACCACACCCTGGGTTCATACAAGCAGTCGAAAACCTCCAGGTCGACACAATGACCAGGCCCTTCGAGACCCAAGAACACCTCTTCCACGCACAAACAAGCCAGGTGAAAGACCAGAGACAAGGACGATAACTTTCCATGGAAGACCCGCATGCAAACACCCCCAGTGGAAGAAGAACAATCCAGCACGGAGCCATTCTACTTATATGACATGTACAGCAGGGAATATGTCCCGCTCATATACGGCACCTCTGATGATAGCACCGCCCCGAAAGTGACAGAACAGATAGGTGGACTCCATACCCCGTTCCTCATTGACACATGTGCCACCGTGAATGTGATGAATGAAAAAACATATGAGGCCATGGCAAGCACCTACCCGCTGAATCCGTCTCATTCCTGCATCTTTCAGTGGGGTGCGACCCTCCCATTACAGTCCAAAGGCCAATTCTACTGTGACCTGGTGCACAGAGCACAACGCATCCCTGTGACAATCCACGTCATACACAGCCCTGTGACAGGGAGGTGCCTCCTCAGCTACAAAACGGCCATCGCGCTACAGCTCATTAACATCCAATACAACCAATCAGAGATGATTCGGGGCCTCCCGCCCCATGCGCAGACCCTGCAGGACCCTATCCCGAAGAGAATTAGACATCAATGAACTGAAAGTGATATTCCCCAACCTGTTCAAAGGCGTGGGTATGCTAAAGGACACTGTCATCAACCCCACGGTACACCCCATACCGCAGCACCCCAGGAGAATTGGGTTTCATCTACAGGCCAAAGTGGCACGTGAACTACAACTATTGCTTGACAATGATATCATTGAAAGAGTCGACGTTCCCACCCCGTGGGTGTCCCCCCTGGTCGTATTCCCCAAATTGGACGGGCGCCTACACCTCATGCAGATTCCCAACACCGCGATCCAGCGCGAGATGCATCCCAGACCCAACATCGAGGACATGCTAGTGAGACTCAACCAGGCCACGCGGTTCTCCAAGTTGGACTTGAACCAGGGCTACCACCAGCTGGTCATCGACCCCACCTCGAGGCCCATCACCACCTTCACGACACATGAAGAGTTTTTCCGTTGCAAACGACTTAACTTTGGAATATCATCGGCAGCCGAGAAATTCCAAGAAAAAATACACCGGCTGATAGCACCAATGACCAATGCTTTCAACTATAGCGATGATATATTAGTGTTCGGCACCACCCAGAGTCAACACGACGACGCGCTAAGGCAAGTGTGCACCATCCTACACAACGCTGGCCTCACCCTAAATGGCCCAAAATGCACCGTTAACAAACGCAGCCTGTGCTTCTTCAGACATATATTTTCTGACCAAGGCATCAGGGCAGACCCTGAGAAGATCAGTGCCATTGTGAATCTGGAGGCCCCAAAGGACGTAACGGAACTACGATCATTCTTGGGAATGGCAGGCTACTGTGCCCTGGTACCTGCCACACTATGCAACAATTACCAACCCACTCAGGCAGCTCCTCAAGAAGGACCTCCCCTACACTTGGAATGAGGAGTGTCAGGAAGCATTCTGTACCATTAAGTGAGAACTGGTAAACAATCGACAACTGGCATACTTCAACCCAGACTGGGACACCGAGATCCCGGTTGATGCCAGTCCGGTTGGGTTGGGAGCAATCCTAGCCCAAACCAACCCCGGGAACAAATCTGACATGCGCATAGTCGCATACACCAGTAGATCGCTCACTGCCATCGAGCAGGCCTACTCCCAGGCCAAACGAGAGAGCCTGGACGCAGTTTGGGCATGCGAGAAGTTTCACCACTTTGTCATTGGGAGAACTTTCATCCTGATAACGGACCATCAAGCACTTCTGTCACTTTTCGGGAATCCCAAGGTCAAGATGCCACCACGCATAGAACGGTGGACTATTCGTTTACAAGAATATGACTACACAGTCGTTCACAAGCATGGGGGTGAAGCCAATACATTGGACTACCTGTCGTGGCACCCTGAAAGGGCACCGGAAAACAGCATGCAACAGAAAGTGGAAGCCTATATTGCATACCTGTGTCTCATTGCCCTCCACCCGGCCATCACAAAAGACCTATATGCCGAGAGTTGCAAGACTGATCGTTCCATCACAGCGGCCATCTAGCTTACGAAAACCAATAGTTGGTGACACCTGACCAGAGAAACCTTTGAGAACGGGGAGGTGGACAAGACAGACCTCCAGAGGATGGCGAAAATACAGAGAGAAATCGCCACAACCGACCACAGGACACTGATGTGAGGAAATCGACCAGTGGCGCCCAAGAGTCTCAGGAAGGCCCTAGTCATCATAGTGCACGAAGGCCACAGGGGAATAGCCAATCTGAAGAAAATCTTGCTAAACCAGGTGGGGTTCCCGTACATGGACACATTAGTAGAGGACACACTAAAACACTGCACACCATGCCAGGTAACATCAGAAGGCAGACCTCCGTGCCCACTCCAAACAGTCCCACTACCTGACCCTGGCAAAGGGTGGAGCTGGACTTCTACGGGCCCCTCGAAGAAGGAGGCCATCTTTTGGTGGCCATTGACGAATACTCTCGGTTTCTACTGGTAATGCACGTCCCGTACAGAGCATTCCACCATGTAGTGGAGTAGTAGACAAGCTCTTCAGTGAATGGGGTGTCCCCAACATAGTAAAGACGGACAATGGCCCACCATTCCAGGGCCAAGAAATCAGGATGTTCACAGCACATTTGGGATTCCACCACCAAAGGATCATGCCACTGTGGCCCCAGGCCAATGGCATGGTAGAACAATTTATGGCCACAATAAAAAAGACACGCCAGAAAGCAGCCACGGATCTAATGTCGATGCCCCAAGCTGTCATGATTCCTGCCCTTCATGTCCCCAGCCCTCCAAGATGTCAGACTGGAGCCAGGCCACGATCACCTACATGGCCCTCAAGGGCCTCTCCATCCCTCCAAAGACCCACTTGGAGTCAGACTTGGCACTTGTGGCACCAGACTCACTCACTCCCATAGGATAACATTGGGGATTGGACTTGTAGTGCATTGATGGGGACAAGATGGATGCCCCCACATATTTCGGTTCCCTGAACTGCATGTGCAGTCTAGTCTTTTGGGTGTGGTTCAGCCCAGAGACACCTGGGATACCCAGAGACTATTTAAGCCACGCCCAGGCTGAGAAACATGCTTTGTGTTTTCTGCACCTGCAGCGTGACACTCACCGTGTTCGGATCGGTCTCCAGTAGGCCTGCATCTTTCTTCTGCGCTCAGCTCCTGCAAGAACAAGAACACCGTTAGGAACAGCCTTACCTTGCGGCACTTCTGCCCATCATTCATCGCTCCTTCTGTTCTGCGGGCATCTTCGGCGGTGTCATTCCCATCCCGGCACGCCGCTTCCTAAGGAAAAGGGAAAATAACAGAAAAAAGGCATTAGTAAGCATTCAGTAAATCTTCGCTTATTTTTAAAGACTGTACGAGCTTCAAACGCTTACCTGAATCCCAGCCGCTCTGGAGGAACTCTGTTTCCGGAACTTCTCATCCATCTGCAAGAGGGAAAAGACACTCCAGGTTAGCGTGGAAACATCTAGAGGCGCTGCATACCGTGCTTACTCACCGCATTTCTTCTTCATAACCGGCATCCACGCTGAAAATGTCGCGGCACCTAAAAGACACAGAAAAAGAACTCAGTTCAATACAAATACGAAAGGGTCGCATCGCGCATCGTGCTCTCACTCACCTTCAGTGCTACTCATCTCAGCAGCACGTCGCCATCCCGGACGCCGGCCATCATCTAAGTAAGGAAAGGAACGAAGTTAGAGAACTGTTCAAAAGACTCATTATACTTACCTGTCGGACTCTTGCCAGTGAAGTAACTAGGCAGCAACGAGCCCGCATCAATCAACGCGCCCCTGCCCTGAAAGCAGGACGGAGAGCACACTTTCCAAGAAAACAAGGTGAGCTGTGGATCAAAGGGAAGGGTTGGACCCCGGGGAAGAAGGGGTTCAAGCACACAGAGACAATAGGGAGTTAAACTCTACCAATCCTGTGTTTCAGGCCCAGTCTCCAGTCGAGTAGACTCCAGGGAAGGATTTGGGGTCATAAGAGGTCAGAACAGGCTGAGTGACATCCCCGTGGATACCAGGTGAGCATTACACAAGCCATATCCCAAATGTTAAGGCGCTACAAGAACACACCGCATGAGACCACCGGATGAGCCCCCCCCTGATCTCATGATAAAATATAAACCACGGACCCGACTTCCGCAGCTGGAAGACTACACCAATGCAGAAGATGCAGAGATCCGGGAACGAGAGGCTGAGAAAAGGAGGAAAGCCAAAGAATGGATGGATCGAAAGCGGAAAGCCAAAGAACACTAAATACATGTGGGCATAGTCGTACTCGTCAAGCAAAAACAACAACGGAAGACCTACACAAGATACAGACCAGTGCTGCTTCTGGTCACCAGTGTCAAAAGGCCAATGATTACGGCTCTGGGAGAAGATGGCAAGATAACCAGCAACGCATCGTTCTTCCAAAAGCTGTTCCTGGAAGACTCTGATGAAGGGACACATGCGGTAGAGGAAGAAGAAGAGGAACCCAGGGTGGAGCCACCCGAGGATCCCCCACCGAAGGTGCCTGATGAGGAGGCCGGAGAACCCCAGGGTCAGCCTCAGCGAACCATACGCAAGCCCCCTCGCCTCATCGAACAGATTTAGGTCACAAACTCCCGTGATAAGTAAGGGGGGTGGATGTTGTGGATGAACTGGATGCTGCCCCCTTAAAGGAGAGGGAACACGGGAATGGTGGAGGGAAGGGGATGGGGAGGGAACACGAGGGGGAAATCAGTACGATGATAGGAAATAAAGAAAGAAGACGTGCAAGCCTGGTGTCATGGTCTGTACTGTGTAAATGCACGTGTGCTAGAAAGCAACAATTATGCATTAAGATGTTAATGGAAGAAACAGGTGGTATTTCTAATACCACCACTTTTTACCATCCACTCTCATTATGATATGATATGATACGATATGATATTATATGATATATGATATGGCATTCATAACGCGCCTATACACAAGTGTTTTAAGGTGCGACGAGGCAAGGGAGGGGGAAGACAGAGACAACGATCTTACTAGGCCAGGTGACATTGAGATTGTGTATGTGCAGGGGAAGAGGAAAGGGGAAAAGTGTGGGGGCAAAGGAGAGGAGGCAGTGCAGTACATGGGATCGACAGTAAAGAATAAATAGAGTAAATAAAAACAATAAGTAAAAAGTGCGGCCAGCTGGCGGCAAGTGCAAGGGTAAATGCAGACATCGGGTGTCTAGTGCAGGTAGGGGACTGTAGGGATACATAATACAGTTCCCCAGTGCAGTGGTTGCCAGAGAGACAGTGCATGGGTGCAACTGGTGGGCAAGGGGACCTGGGCCAGAGATCAGAGGGTAGCCAGGTGACCAGTGCAGTTTCAGTCTCAGCCAGGAGTTCAGCAGGGGAGAGGAGGAGAGAAAGCAGAACCAAAGAGGAAGGTTTTGAGGTGCTTCCGGAACCGTAGATGGTTGTCCTCAAGTTTTAGGGAGGCATTGAGGCTGTTCCAGAGGGAGGGCCCCAGCCGAAGAAAGAGATCTACCAGCAACCCGTTGCTTGGAGAAGCGACTGATCCTGAGGGAGTTGGAGGCGGGTGAGCGAAGAGCTCGAGGAGAGAGTATAAGGTATTGAGGCCCCCGACCCCAGAAAGCCTTGTGGACAATTGCAGAGGGTTTTGAACTTAATCCTCGCAGCCACTGGGAGCCAGTGCAGAGATTTCAGTCCTGAAGAGATACGATCCCTGGGCTTGAGGCCAAGGACAAGTCTCGCAGTCCTGTTCTGGATGAGTTGCAGAGGGCGGAGAATAGAAGCAGGCAGATTTAGAAAGAGGCTGTTGTAATAGTCCAGCCTAGAGAGAACCAGAGCTCTGGAGACAGTGAGCTTCTGGCGGAAGGAGAGTAAGGGAAGAATACCTCTGAGGAGGTGCAGCTGGTAGTGTCACTTCTTAGAGTCATCAGAGATGTGAGGAGAGAAGGAAAGTGTGGAGTTGAAGATGACCCTGAGATTTTTTGCCCCACAGGTGGGAGCAGGAAGATGGCCAAGAGAGACTGGCCAGAGAGTGACAGGAAAGGAGGGAGCAGGTGTGCCGATGAGGAGGATCTCAGTCTTACTGGCATTAAGGCAGAGATCACTGGTGGCACACCACTCCTGGATAGCAGGCACAAAGTCAGAGATGAGAGAAGGAGAAGAAGTGGCGGAAGGGAGCCTGAAAATAAGTTGCGTGTCATCTGCATAGCACTGAAAGTTGGGGCAGAGAGCGTCAATGTGGTGGGCAAAAAGTTCCAAGTATTGGTTGGACAGCCGGGGAGAGAGGTTACATCCCTGGAGAACACCACAGGTAGAGATAGAAGAGAGGAAGGAACCAAGTTGGACCTGGGAGGGTTGATCGGAGAGGAAAGAGGTCAGCCAAGCCAGGGCCTGATCGTTGATACCCAGGTTGTCATGGAGACAGTTGAGCAGGATAGCATGGTTGACCGTGTCAAAGGCAGAAGAGAGATCAAGTAAGATGAGGACACAGGGGGTTGGAGAGCAGGTCTTCACGGATATTCAGGAGAGCAGTTTTCTTACCTCTGGCAGCTCTGAAGCCAGACTGATGGTCATTTTAGACAACCAACAGATTCAGTGTGAAGATTAAGCTGGGAGATGGGCAGACTTTCCAGGAGTTTGATCAGGAAAGGAGTGATTGAGATTGGGCGATAGTTAGCCGGGCCAGACGGGTCGGCAGAGGGTTTCTTAAGAAGAGGGTGCACAAGGGTGTGCTTCAGGGGGGGAGGGAAGACCCAGTGGAGAAGGAGTGGTTGCAGACGTCAGCCAGAGCAGGAGCCAAGATGTCAATGTGGTCCTTGATGGTTTTGGAGGAACAGGGGTGAACCTGTTTTGACAAGACTTTCATAGATCAGACTTGTCTAGAAACCTTGTCTGGGGAGAACAGGGGAAAGGAAGAGAAGGAGGGAAGAGAGGTGGCTGAAGAAGGGCCAGAGGAAGAGCAGGGAGTAGAGGGGGTACAGGGAGGAAGAGAGAGAGGACAGGACGACTTGGGAATAGCTGCTGCGGGCACAAATTTGAAAATGTTACATACAGAAGGGAAATCAGGGATATATTCCAAAGGGGGGCACCCAAAATTATTTTCATGAACGTGAAGGAACGCACTGTTATGTGTGACCCGCTTAAGTGTGTTGCCCTTTTAAGATGGGCCATGACTGGGTCATGGCCGGACCTAATAAAAGGAGCCCCTGCATGCACGTGCCTGAGAACGGGTGCAGACTCCAACAATGGAACTTCTGACTCTGTCTCTCATTTCGGCCCTGCAGGCCCACACCGTGTGACCACGGTCCTGCAGGTCCCTGCTGGTCTGGGCCCCCCCAGATCAGCCTGGTGCCCAGGGTCCAGCCCAGGCATGCTCCTTGCATCCATGGTGCTCCCGGCACCCAGGCCGTGCCCTCATGGCCTCTCAGGGTCCAACCCTGCAGTATCAGTAACTCTGGGTTACCCTGGCACATCCACAATGGTACTGGCACCCCCACGACCTGTGAGACCGGCTGTGCGCCCACAGCCAGCCCCACAATAATGGCAAGGAAGATGGGATAAGGACACCTGTGGTGTGACCACCTTCCTGAAGGGGAAAGGGCGAAACGGCATCCATCTCCGTGATGAGGGGGAGGGGATGCCTAATGCCATGCCGGCGGATCCTCCTTGGCCGCGGTTTTCTGTGGAGCGGGTGCTCGTGCGGCCAGGGTGAGAGTCAGCACCTGCAGCCCCGCAAGAGGAAGAGAATGCCCAGCCCCATGACCGGAGCTCCAAAATACCACCAAGACGAAGCGCAGCAATGACCGCTGCTTGTATTGTTTAAATTCTCCCATTTGGAGGGGTTAAGCGGCTCCTGCCTCGAGTGTGACCAAGGCCCCACAGAGATCCCGCGCCTCGGGCAGTAAAACAGATGAAGGACTTCACCTCAGCGCTACGGAAAATGCTCAGCGGCCGCTGTTGCGTAAGGGGAAAAATCCCCGCCAGGAAGGAGAGGCCCACTGAGTGCGAAGGGGAGGAATGTGCCGCTGAGAACTACGGCCGGAGAGGAACTGAAGCGACGTCCGTCCGCCAAAAAGAAAAGAGAAGCCCCACTGAATAACAGCGATCCCGGGCCGGGCGGTGAGGAAACTGTAAATGCTCCATGTTGGAGCTACATAACATGAATGGGGAAGCCCTGCTTGTGTTGCGGGTCCGCAAGGCGATAAAAGTAATGAAGCGCTCCAGAACAGCGCTGGAAAAAATACATGTAAATGGCCCTGCCTGCGATCCCGGGCCACCCAGCGGTGACATTTAAAGAGCCCCGTATTGAAGCTATGCAAAAAATGGAGTGCTCCGAGTCGACCGAAAATCAAAGCTGCAGCTGCCCACATTCCAAAGGCAGCATAGCCTAAAATCACAGCTGTGCTGGGAAACCTTCCACAGAGTTCCAGGGCTAAGAGGCAGTGAAGTGTTAATGTGTAAACAGAGTGAATGGGAATGGCAAGCCTTCATGTGGACAAGGTGCCGTTCAATAAAGTAAATGGCCCTGTGAAGTTCCTAGGCCCTGCAACATGTGAAATAGTAAAATGCTCCATGATCGGAGCTTGATAACTGGAAGAATGGCCTACCATGGCTGTCCACTAGCCTTGCCTGGGGGGAGCTGAAAGAAGAACTCGGTGCGCACGAGTGTGCTTTAGATTTGGAAAGGACACATGACATGGCGGGAGCTGACTGTGCGAAGGCGATAGCAGCAGGTGAAAGAGAACACTGCCATGAATACAGGGCCCAAGAAAGAAGCAACAGCCTTGCTACGCCCTGCACTTAAAGGCATGGTCTAGTAAAAAATGTTATTGTTGGCTCGATTCTAGAAAACTTTCCTATGGACCTTACCCGAGTTTTCGTCCATTAAACGCACGCGAAAACAGGCACCAGGGAGCCGCCATTTTGTGATAATCCTATCACTTGCCGCATCGCCCTGGCTAACCTGCTTCTGCGGCACTAAATCAATTCCCCCGCCCCTGAGCCTGTCATCAGCAGACTCGTACCGCCCATTTCCCAACGCCAAAGCACGTCTTGTGTCAACATTCGCTGTGCTTCAGCTAATAACGTGTCGCCATGGAAATGGCAGGACGCCTCTTTCCTCAATAAGTATAAACAGACCGTTTCACAACACACAGCAGCAGATTTTCGATTCCATTCCTCTCTCTGTGTTACTTAGAGTATTTTGTGACTCGTTTCTGTGCTCTGGTCAGCTGCCTTTGCCGCTTGTAGCCCATGTGAACACCTGTACCATCTCGGTAAATTATTTAACTCTGTTTACCACACAATGGCTACAATAATGCCCTACATGTACGAGCCCGAGTATACCGAGGAGGAACTACTGGAAAGCGAAGCACGCGAAAACGATGGGGATTCGGACGGCAGTTGGCAGGACGAATCAACAGATGAAGAGCCTGGGCCTAGTCGCATGGAGGGCGTCTCCACCTGGTGCACATGCAATCGGTGCAAGCTAATGCCAACCGAGGAGGAGAACTGCTGCTGCCGAGAAAACTCGGGATGCCTGGCCTACATTTCGGAAGGCGAGCCATGACCGCAATGCATCACCGAGCTGCCAGACTTCAGGGCAGCTTGCCTCACACGGGCCGTGTTGAGAATAATGATGGTGCTTATGCACGAACTTCGCGCAACTGTTCGTCCTCGTTATCCGAGTAACGAGTAAGCATGAAAGTCGTTCAATAGTGTGCATTGTCTAGATAGCATTTGTCCGTGCAGAATGCCGTTAGTTACAAGAATTGTCATTGACAACAAACGTTTATTAAACTTATCTTGGTCATTTAAAAACAGTTTGTTTCATTCCTTTTCACAGGTAGTACAGGCTGGTGGCCTATCGTTCCTTTACATGGTGGCTCCACGGGAGGCTTGGACACCGCGTTCGAAGAGTGATACCCGCCTGTGCCGTTCGTGCCATTAGAGAAACGTTCCCGAGTGACAGCGGTCAGTACAGGGGATTTTCTCTCGCTGTGCTGCAACCTGACCTGTATAATCTTTAAAGTCTTGTATTTTTGTGTCATGAAAATAAGATACAAAATAAAACACCACATATATTTTAACAACGGGTGTTTCGATTTTTTAAATGAATCAAGTGTGTCTCCATTCAAGGATGGACGTCAGACATCTGTGCTCCGAATGGGTGAAGGTCTGGTCGCTGTGAAGCAGGGTGGTCACTATCTATCTAAGCTAACATAACATATTCTCGATAATGCATGCACTAAATAACACTTGTTCAAAGTCTTTCAGTAGATTATGTCTCTATAAAAGTCACACATTAATCTATGCTAATAATTACCATTGGATTATACAGGCCTTAGGGTCTTGACCACTATAATACACCGGTTGAAGTGTGGGTCTGTGCTCACAAGAATCTCCGGTATGTGGCATTTGTTATTGATAAGCAACGATATACTATCAAAGGCGGTTCGAGCCAGTGGATGAGCGATGGCATGGGTGGCTGTCAGGGGCGCGAAAGGCCAAGGTGCCAAACTGCATGTACACTTCAAAAGGTATCCCACGCCAAGGGGCCATCGGTCACATGGTCTCCTCAGACCCTGTGTCTCCAGCCAGGCCTCCCCTTGAAGCAGGCCGCCCCCCTGCAATCCACATAAGTGTGTCTCCATTCAGCAGTCTTCCTGTGCCTTATCTGCACGCCCCAGGCCCATCCATCCCACCCCCTCTATCAAAGGCGGTTCGCACCCGGGGATGCGCGCTGTCAGGGGCGCGAAAGGCCAAGGTGTCAAACTGCATGTACACTTCAAAAGGTATCCCACGCCAAGGGGCCATCAGTCACATGGTCTCCTCAGACCCCGTGTCTCCAGTCAGGCCTCCCCTTGAAGCAGGCCGCCCCCCTGCAATCCACATAAGTGTGTCTCCATTCAGCAGTCTTCCTGTGCCTTATCTGCATGCCACAGGCCCATCCATCCCACCCCCTCTATCAAAGGCGGTTCGCACCCGGGGGTGCGCGCTGTCAGGGGCGCGAAAGGCCAAGGTGCCAAACTGCATGTACACTTCAAAAGGTATCCCACGCCAAGGGGCCATCGGTCACATGGTCTCCTCAGACCCCGTGTCTCCAGCCAGGCCTCCCCTTGAAGCAGGCGGCCCCCCTAATACCACGACATACATACGTCATTCATTCACAAACACACCCCTGTTTCTAATCCTTTATAAACCACTTGATATGTCTCATGAGAACATCTTTGTGCTTTGCAAGTCAACTCCTGAACGTGCTACCTGGCAACCACTGAGATCTACGCTAATCTGCTCGTCGTCGTGCTATCCGTGAACTTCTGTGACCGCTTAGAGCAAACCCATCAGTGTGCTACCTGTGGCCACTCACCTATTCTCCTGCAACATACTGCTCTGCTTGCTGAATCCAACTGTTTGTTGGTCAAGGTAAGGCCATGTATCCTAGTCATATTTCGCAGATTTTAAAATTTCTATCTATTTGCGAGTAGAGTACACAATAGTGCTATGTTCATTGGTCTCATTGCTATTGACTTGAGTTTCCATTGCTATGCTATCAATAGATCTATTTATTTTCATCTTTGTCTATTGTCATCGAATTGCATCCTTCGGGGGTCCAGTCTATAATGTAAGCATGTTTCCTTCTCGTGCAAGACAGAACATCCAAGGGACGAGTCACATGTTCAGATTTTAGTCACATCATTTATACATTTCTGCAACTTATGCAAATACTCAGCCGTACATAATGAACTGGTATAGTTCCTGCGACCAAAACAAACTTTGCATTGATCATTGTATGATTCATTTACTTTTGTATCAAATCTTTATTCATGAAGATTGTATAATAATGTTGATATTTACTTTTCAGATTTATCAACAATGCCTGCCTGTTCGATTAGCGGTTGCCCTTCGAAGACCCATGCGAAATCTGAAGGCACTACAATGCATGTATTCCCGAAAACTGTTGATCGAATAAGAGAATCGGTCAGACATTGCGGATATCCACTGGATGAGCTGGAAAGTAGAGTCCAACAAGTCTTACAGGACAAGAGGGGTGATCGATACCGCATCTGCAGCTGGCACTTTTCCTTGGACATGTACACAACATCTTGGGTAACGAAGAAGAATAAACGACGAACGACACGGAAATTGATCGGAAAAGCTATTCCCACTCTATTCGTCCACATTCCGCCACCGGTGAGTCAAGTGTCCGGATCTAGCTTTAGGCCTTGCAGTAGTGTGTAGGTAGCTAAATGGATTAATTGATATTGTAGGTGTTCTATCCCTTGTAATAATTTCGATATTGATATGAGTGTATAGCTTTTTGAATAATGACATTTATCAATATATTCTTTTTCGATTTCATAACCCACAAACGAAATGTATATATATGGGAACAGGGAACTGTGCTGTATTGAGCATTTTTCTAGTATTCTGTCGCCTTACATGGCTATTTTTAATATTGGCATTTCATTATCAATCATTAATTTACCTTTACAACTTCTTGACTATCCCTTGAATCTGAAGCAAGAACATTCTACATCCTTGACGTGGTCGCAGTTATCAACCACTTCTAGCGCGTATCAGGTAATCTTACTAGGCTAATCCGCTACAGACTTGTTTTATGCATGTCAAGTAATAGTTTTATTCTATCGTGTAATTATTTTACCGAATGTTTGGTTAGTGCTTTCCAATTGATATACACCTTAGTTATCGTCCACTGGTGTTTGTTTTCAGTTATAATTAGTGTTATCCATACTAATGCAAGTACTGTCTTTCAGGGAGATGCTGAAGCGTCCGCCACATCTACAACATTTCTAGATGTTCTTCACCAGCAGGAGGTATGGATACTGACAGCTCCATCGAGCGTCATCATCAGAGCTGGAATTCTTGTTGTTTCATTGTTCTACACAATGTTTCATTCGTGGTTAGCCGTTGATATGTACCTGTGCTGTCGACCCCAGGTGTGTGTTATGTTTTCACTATTGTAATCCTCACTAATGCAAGTACTATGTTTCAGGCAGTTGATGGAGCGTCAACCCCTGCACTTGATGCGGAGCCTGACATTCAAGTAATTCCAGGGGAAGTGGAAGCGGGACCATGCGTATATGAATCGGCGCAACAGCTTTCGGAAATTCGCACTACATTTGCAACATCCATAGATATTCTTCAGCAGCATGAGGTATGGATACTGACAGCTCCATCATGCGTGATCATATAACGTGATTCCATTTGCTATACTTTCTTCCCTATTAACGCAAGTGCTGTGTTTCAGGGAGACGACGGAGCTTCCACTACAATCACAACATACCATTTAGATTATGCAGATGTAAATTAATCGCAGAAATAAGTCGATGAAATCAGCATATTTATATTTTCCTTGATTGTTTTAGACAATGCATCATTTGTGGTTATCTCTTTATATGTACCTGTGCGTTCGACCCCAAGTGTGTGTTATGTTCCCAATATTGAAAACCATACTAATGCAAGTACTGTGTTTCAGGGAGACGACAGAGCTTCCACTACAATCACAACATCCCATTTTGATAATGCAGATGTAAAGGAATCGGAGAAATAAGTCGATGAAATCTGCATATTTATATTTTCCTTGATTGTTTTAGACAATGCATCATTTGTGGTTATCTCTTTATATGTACCTGTGCCGTCGACCCCAAGTGTGTGTTATGTTTCCAATATTGAAAACCATACTAATGCAAGTACTGTGTTTCAGGGAGATGCTGATGCCTCCTCTTCAATACAATCATTCGTGGGAGTCCATGCAGAGCCAGAGGTATGGATACTGACAGCTCCATCGAAATAGATCATCACTGGTCGAATACTTGTCGTTTGATAGTTACGCACAGTGTTTAAATCGTGTTTGGCTATTGAGATGTACCTGCGTGTTCGTCCTCACGTGTGTTTTATGCTAACAATATTTTGATACATAGTAATGAAAGTACTATGTTTCAGGGAGACGATGGAGCCTCATTCCGTGCTGTCCATGCGGATACAGAAAATATAGTCGTTGCAGCGCAAGAGGAAGGGAGGACATGTGGAAACGAATCGGAGCTACAGCGTGCAGATGTTGAAGGTTGAGTCAAAAAAGCTGCAAAGAAAAACAAACAAAAAAAGGTTAGTTAGAAACAGTTCATAACTTTAAAGAAATGTTTGTGCTGGGGACTATTTTATGTTTTTTTCCAGTCAATTGGACTACACTTTATCTTATGTTTAAACTGAACATCCCTTTTCCAATCTCTCCTCTAGTTACCCGTGGGTTTCAGAACTATACATACACAGACAGTGAAACGAATGAGAGATGTTGCTTGCCAGACTATGTACACTATGGAGGAACTATTAATTGAGGCGAGGCGTGTTCAGGCTCGAGATGCTCATGTCCAATGGCCAGAACATGAATTAACTGTGTTTGGAGAATACAGCAAAGTTGCATTGGACCATTGCTACAGTGCGACCGCACCACCACAAGAAGATGATATTGAATGTATTGAAGATAGCTCTGAAGTAGTTGCAGATCAATTCACACAATCTACACCCGCCAAAAATTTGCCACCCAAAAAACATGTCGACATTGTTGTGTTCTCCCATCAATGTTGAAGTAATAGATGTCGAAATGACAGAGAATGAACCAGCCGCAGCATCCATAGACGCATCAGAACTTGATATCAGCAATATTACTTTCCAATGTGTTGAAATCTCCACAACGTCACAGGCCGAAACAACGTTGACACAGGATGACAATCTAATGAAAGAGAGCAAATACATTGTATTCAACAGTTGTTTGATGGAAATTATAAGTATGCTGAAATGTGTGCATTCCGTTAGAGGGAAAGTATGTGGGAAGCCATTGATTAATGTGACTCGTCAAATAAAAGGCAGTAATGTCAAAATAAATGCCACCTGTAGATTAAATCATAGGTTCTCATGGTCTGCACAAACGATGCTGGGGAAAATGCCAGCAGGCAATCTATTGTGTGCAGCTGCATCACTTTTTAGTGGCTCCAGTTTTAGAAAGTTAGAGGCTTTCTTTCAGTTTGTTTTACTCCATTTCATTTCTAAATCGCTGTACTACATATACCAACGTGATTATCTGTTTCCGGCCATTAGTGATGCTTGGAAAATTGAACAATTGTCTCTAGTAAGTACATTCGAAGGGAAACGTTTCAGGCTAGCCGGCGATGGACAGTGCGACAGCCCTGGATTTTCTGCCAAGTACTGCACCTACCACTTTTAGGACATGGATAGTAAGAAAATTGTGAGTTTGGTGGTCGTGCAGGTAACACAATGTACATCCTCAGTGGCCATGGAGAAACTAGGATTTATAAAATCAGTGGAATATCTACAATCAAGGGGAATGCACATCGACCTCATAGCCACGGACAGACACGTTTCAATTGCCAAGACAATGAGAGAGCAGTTCCTGCATATTAATCATCAATTTGACGTATGGCATCTTGCTAAATCAATCAGTAAGAAAATCTCGGCTGCAGGAAAAAAAAAGGTTTTGAAAGTATTTTGCAGTGGTCCCATTCTATCACCAACCATCTTTGGTGGAGCTCAAAAACTTGTGAAGGGTCAGTGGAAATACTACTTGAAAAATGGCGGTCACTGATGCACCACTGTACCAACGTTCACCGTTGGACAGCAAATGAACATTTCCACCAATGTGAACATGGCCCTTTGTCCCCAGAGGAGGCACGGAAGAAGAAGTGGTTGATTCCATCTTCACCGACACACAAAGCCATTGAGAAGATTGTTTTCAACAAAACTCTATCAAGAGATTTGAGAGGACTGACAGAATTCTGTCACACAGGAGATTTGGAGGTGTTCCACAATATGTGCTTAAAGTACAGGCCAAAGCGCTTGCATTCTAGCTTTCGGGGCATGAAACATCACAGTCTACTAGCGGTCTTGGCACATAACAGCAATGTAGGACGTGAACAATCTAGGACTAGGGGTAAAGTAAGGATGCCTCGCTACACTAAGGTGTTTTCAAAACGAAGTAAGCAATGGGTGATCAAACCAGTCTATGATGAAATGCAGTTCGACTTTGTGAAAGGCCTTATTGTTGCTGTGTTAGAGAAGCAGAGTGATCCATTGCCACTGAACATTGCAACTCTGCCATGTCCACCTGAAGCACAGCTGGTTGTGAAGTACAAATCCCGGTTTAAATAATTGCAATACGATTGTCTTTTTGTAAATAAATGTTATTGTACAGTGTACCTGTAACCCTAACGCCTACCTTCACCATCATGGGTGGCGAACAAGCTGGGTGTCATCTTTGAATTCTCTCTATTCACGTCATATATGTGTATGTATATATTTTTCTCATGTCTCATCTCATGTAAATGTAAATGCTGCGCTCTGTTAACGGAGGGGAGGCTTGCATATTGCAAATAATAAAACAAACAAACAAACAATAAATCTCACTTTTAACTCAACTCTTGTGGTACTTTATACTTTCCCTGACCTTCCGCCAAAAATTGAATGTCTCCATAGTTATGATTTTTTGGGGCTGCAAAGCTTGCAGACAACGGGGACAAAATTGGGGGCCTTAGAACGCGCCAAGCGGGCCGTGGCATTTGGGAGAGAAGCCAGTTCGCATTTGCACATTGAGGCGCACTACATAGAGGGATTCTAAACTTCAAGTTCTCACAAATGCCTTTACTACGTGATGTTGCAAATAAAGAATGCGAAGGACAGCGGCTTTTGATTTTTGCGCCCAGAAGAGGCCCACAAGTCGAACTGGAAGTATAAGGGTCTATTGTTTTTTGACCTTGAGACAGGGACCATGCCAAAAGAACTACATTTAAAGGGGGTGCGCAATAACGTAAGAGACGATAAGGCAGAAAATTCAGAAACTAGAACGAGTTTCATTTTAGTTCAGTATATGAAAAATCGTTGTCAGGAGCACGGTCCGTTTTACAGACTGCATTACGAAGAGACACAATGGAAATTTCAAATATAATGTGAGTAAATCTTTAGACGCTTTTATACCGGAATGAAGAATTAATGAATGGATGCATGAATAAATGAATGAATGAAGAGCTAGGAAAAGCAAGGAAAACGTGTTCGTAGTGGGCACATGGGCATGCAGGTCCACTGGTCTCACCGATCTCGGTCCTTGGCACAGCCACTTTTCCCTGCACTGCCTACCTGCACTACGGGACTGTCTCTGTATCCTTCAGCCCCTTCTCCCGGCATTTACCTTGCACTTGCCACCAGCTGGCCCTATTATTTATCTTGTATTCGACTAACCATGTACAGCACTTTTAACCCCCTCCCCTCGTCCCCAATGCGCGATCTGAAAGACACCTGGCCTAGTAGGATCATTGTCTGTCTGCCCTTGTTCCCCCCCTGCCTCGTCGCGCCTTGAAACACTTGTGTATAGGCGCGTTACAAATGCCATATCATATATCATATCATTCCACACGCATGTAGACTAACTGTCGTTTATCATTGTGTGTTGGCCTCGATTTATTTCGTTACTTTTCGCATTGGTTTTAGAGCCGAACATACTCCATTGAACTATCCTTGCAAGCAAATAGTTTCTGATCGGCCGTAATAAATAAAATGAGTAATATTAATGAAGATCGGCTGGCGAGACTAATTATAATTTTTTTGTTTTCATAACAGGTATTTGCTCCCCTTCTGCTACTGTCATCGGTTTGAGACACCGGCAGACGGATTCTTCCTGAGACACCTGCAGCTTCGTGTGAACAACTGGAGCACACTGACAATTTTATGGGACGATCGCCAAGGGCCAACATGCCCTTATGCTGTACTAGTGGCTAGAAGCAACATATCAACCTTTACGATGGACTAGTGCCTAGTTGATGGAACAGCCTTGCGGTTCACCGTGCTTCCAAAGTGCTTCTTTTAACGAAAAGCAACACCCTGTGTACCATTGCGGATACAGATAAAAGAAAATAAATGGCTTTCGGATTTCATATGGCAATTGCTGAATATTCTCTAAACATTTAATGTCAAATAAATGTACTTTACCAAATGTACCGTGTTGCTGTTTGATTTTAAAGTACAGTTTCATATTCCGAATTGTGGCGCGCTGTGTTGTGAGATGGTCTGTGTTGGTTTCCGGGTTCTGTGTGGAGTCGCGTAGAAGACGACTGGGCGCGTTTGCCTACGCAGCACAGTAACATCACGGAGAGAGGCGGGGAATATGAATGTTTTGATAATGTCAGGCTCAGGGGCGGGGGAATTGATTAAGTGCCGCATAAGCAGGTCAGCCAGGGCGATGCGGCAAGAGATAGGATTATCACAAAATGGCGGCTCCCTGGTGCCTGTTTTCACGTGCGTTTAATGGACGAAAACTCGGGTAAGGTCCATAGGAAAGTTTTCTAAAATGGAGCCACTTAGGCTTAAAAAAACATGGCTGACCCGTAGGGACAATAAAAAATTTTACTAGACCATGCCTTTAAGCGTTCAAAATGTTATGCTCTGAGTGTGAAGACACACCGTGCACCAATACACCGACGAAAACTCAGTGTTTTCTGAATATCACTATCCTCGGCTAACACTTAAACACGTGGGGACGAGAGTATGAACGTAATGATGGCAAGACAGAAATTCAAGAGCCGTTAAGCTCTGATCTGCGCCAAAATGGAAGACAGTACCATACAAGTACAAAGTCCGGCTTGTCCTTACGGCGCTCCATGTAGCAACGTGAACTATCATCCGTTGAGTCCCAGCAGCTCTCCAGGGTCCCTCTGAGTGGCAGATCCTGTGAATGGAAATAAGAACAGTTACCTGAAAAGAAAAGGAAGTACTGGACAGGCACATGTCCATGGCAGTAACATACAGGGGTTGCAGCTCATCATTGGGTGCTTGTGCGCCCATTAAGGCTGGCAGTTTTCTGCCAGCAACCTCTGCCACCAGCGACACCCTTCCACCAGTGTCGCCCTAGGACTGGCCAGGACTGCTGCCTCATCTATAGCAGTGACTCCTGCCTGAAGGCAGGGTCGGACTGGGACAAGAAATAGGCCCGGTCACCCAAAATAAAGTGGGCCACCCCTCGCCTCAAAAAAGTGGCCGACCCCTGGACTCACAACCCTCGACCTCTGATGACATCACCAAAAGTGATGTCATTTGACCCCACCCCAAAGTGACATCCCAGGAAGCAATGAAACTTGAACTTTCACCCTTTGACAAAACAGGAAGTGGCATCAAATAGCATTGTTCCTAAGTACACTAAATTACTATGAATCCAAGCAGACGTCCAAGGCCAAATGATAATATGTTATTATATAGCACTTACGCTTAAGCTATTTTTATTGAACAAATATGAATACAATATCACCCAACCTGTGTTGGTACGCATTTATCGACCTAAGAAGGATGAAAGGCTTTTTGAGCAAAAGACAAAAAACTTAGAAATATTTTTTATTTTTTTTTCCATTTTTTTTCTTCCAAACTGGCCCAGGCATGGCCAGAAATCGGCCCCCACTCCCCTGGCACGATTTCGACCCGGCCACTGGCTGAAAGGCCGAGGGGCCAATGCGACTCTGGCCTGCCTGAAGGAGGGAGTGACCGAGAGCGGCCTCCTGCTGCCTTGGGAAGAGCACCAAGTCAACGGTATGCCACAAGACCTTCTGCCGAGAAGGTGGGTGAGTACCATGCTGCCACCCATGCCCTGTCAACATCAAGAGGCATTCCTGCCTAGGGGAGCCTGAATGTGGCACAGCCTAGACAGCCTGCTACCCACGTCTCGCTGCCTGCCCCAACATCAAGGGACTGACTGAGCCTGAATGTGGCACAGCTTAGACAGCCTGCTACCCACGTCTCGCTGCCTGACCCAACATCAAGGGACTGACTGAGCCTGAATGTGGCACAGCCTAGATGCTCAACTACCTGCATCTCGCTGCCTGCCCCAACATCAAAGGACTGACTGAGCCTGAATGTGGCGCAGCCTAGACAGCCTGCTACCTGTGTCTCGTTGCCTGCCCCAACATCAAGGGATTGATTGAGCCTGAATGTGGCACAGCCTAGATGCCCCCCTACCCGCGTCTTGCTGCCTGCCCCAACATCAAGGGACTGATTGAGCCTGAATGTGGTGCAGCCTAGACAGCCTGCTACCCACGTCTCGCTGCCTGCCCCAACATCAAGGAATTGATTGAGCCTGAGTGTGGCACAGCCTAGATGCCCCCCTACCCGCGTCTTGCTGCCTGCCCCAACATCAAGGGACTGATTGAGCCTGAATGTGGTGCAGCCTAGACAGCCTGCTACCCACGTCTCGCTGCCTGCCCCAACATCAAGGGATTGATTGAGCCTGAGTGTGGCACAGCCTAGATGCCCTCCTACCCGCGTCTCGCTGCCTGCCCCAGCATCAAGGGACTGATTGAGCCTGAATGTGGCGCAGCCTAGACAGCCTGCTACCCACGTCTCGCTGCCTGCCCCAACATCAAGGGATTGATTGAGCCTGAATGTGGCACAGCCTAGATGCCCTCCTACCCGCGTCTTGCTGCCTGCCCCAACATCAAGGGACTGATTGAGCCTGAATGTGGCGCATCCTAGACAGCCTGCTACCCACGTCTCGCTGCCTGCCCCAACATCAAGGGATTTATTGAGCCTGAATGTGGCACAGCCTAGACACCATCCTACCCGCGTCTCACTGCCTGCCCCAACATCAAGGGACTGACTCAGCCTGAATGTAGTACAGCCTAGATGCCCTCCTGCCTGCTTCTCGCTGCCTGCCCCAACATCAAGGGATTGATTGAGCCTGAATGTGGCACAGCCTAGACGTCCTCCTACCCGCGTCTCACTGCCTGCCCCAACATCAAGGGACTGACTGGGCCTGAATGTGGTGCTGCCTAGATGCCCTCCTGCCTGCTTCTTGCTGCCTGCCCCAACATCAAGGGATTGATTGAGCCTGAATGTGGCACAGCCTAGATGCCCTCCTACCCGCGTCTCGTTGCCTGCACAACATCAAGGGACTGACTGAGCCTGAATGTGGTGCAGCCTAGACGCCCTCCTACCCGCGTCTCACTGCCTGCCCCAACATCAAGGGACTAAGCCAATGTGCCCTGGTGCAACCACGTGCTGCTCTGCAGATCTCTGAAATGTGCCCTGTAGGGAAAATGTTTTTTTTGTATGAAGTTGTCTTTTTCTACTTTTATTGTAGTTGTAGGTTTAGGGATATTACTGGAGCTGGAAATAGCCTGGTCACCTCACCAGGTTTCGCTGACATAAAGTGATTAGCCCAGGATCACTCAATTTGTTCAAGTGGGAAATCCACTCTCCCCTTCGATACGCTCATCCCTTCCAAACTCAAAGGCTCTACAATACTACTTCCAAGATCTCCTGCCATCCTCTTCCTCTTCCATTTTCTTCCTCTTCTCCTAAGCCCCCCACCCTTCAACTCTCATCCCTCCCCCGTTCCCCATTCCTTGTAAGGAAAACTGCCCTTGGCACACAACGAAAAAAGAAAATTGTGAATCTTAAATCGCTGAAGGAGAGCTTGAGAATAAAAATGAGGTGGCCTTTATTGAACATATATGCAGAGCAAAAGAAAAGTAAGAAAAAGTGTGGTGACCTTCCCTACCCATTTGCCCTCTCATTTCTATTCCATCCACTCTCCCTTCGCCTTTCACCCTTAGTCACCTACCAACCACTCCCGCTTCCCTCCATTCCCATTTACCAAACCTTCTAATCCCCCCACCATGTCTTCTTGGCCCGACGGCTGCACATTGAGGATGTTGCCTTCTCTACACTCGAGGGCTGAGCCTCAAGGCCCCTTTATTTCAGCTCATCTCCAATGCTTTTCCAATGCCTCGCTGAACACTGGCTACTCCCAGCAGGCCGCAGAGAAGGGGGTTGGGGTCTCTGCATCTTGTTGTGGAAGACAGACCCCAGATTACAGCAAAACCAAGGAGGTGATGGCTAGGAGGTTTAGAATTAATCTTAACTTCTACCATTGCTCTGGGCAACCCTCCAGGCCATCGTTCTTCAGCCTGCCAAGCCATTACATAAGAGGAAAGACCATATGCAAATCAGGCTTGGTGCCACCCCAAAAGGGGCAGTCCAGTACAAACTGCTAGGTCACATCTCTTGTGCACAAGACCACAAACATTCCCCGGACATGTTTCGGCCTTGTTGGGCCTCATCAGTCAGGAGTAGCTTGGATCTCTAGGCCTCCGGACTACTGCAGAATAGCATGGGGCATTGTGAAGGTTAAAAATTACATTTTGAGGGATATAAATTGTTTTTGTAGCTTTTCGGCAGCACATTTGCAACCATGTAACCATGTAATGTGCCCAGATACCCCCGGGTTAGGTGCGCTCAATAAATAAATAAACAAAGAAACATTTGATGGTGCACGGAAGTGCGAGTATGCAGGAGAGAGAGAGCCAGGGTATAACAGAAACAGCCTTTAGAAATGTATGCAATATTTCTAACTGCGCACGTTGTTATACGGGCAGGGGACTTACTGTCATACAATATGGGTATGTCCCAAAATCCAGCAGTTCCGGGCTGGGGTATTACGAAGAGTGTCCGCAGCGGTTTCTCGGCCGATTCTGGTCGACCCGATACGGGGTCTTGTTGGGAATCTGGGGGGCAGGGGGAATACTCACGATATGAACAATTATTCATAGCTAATGCTCCGATTGTTGCGAAGAGGAATCGCGCCATGTTAAGGGGAGCGCGAGAGGCGCCGAGATTGCCTAAATGGGTGTTGGACATGGATAATTGCAAGGCAATGGAAGAACGAGCGTATAGGTCTCGGGTATGCCTCCATGAATGTGGTAAGATCTGGGATAAATGGGGGAGTGTTGAATAACCCTGAAAAGGGTGGAGGGATGTGTGGCACTCCCCCAATGGACCTTTGGGGGTTCCAATGGGGGGTGGTGACGGGGAGCAATTTATTTTCTGATCATGATAGTAATACTGTAACTCAGGGCAGGGACCCGGATGGGCTGATTCTACAACCGCGGTGTAGTGATTATTGTTCACTGATTGTTTATTATTGTAAAACAAATATAAAAAGAGTTATATAAAAAAAGAAATTTACACAAGATCCTCAAGGCAACGTCATAATTAGTAAACAACCTCCACTACTCTTTATGGTGAATATGAAGGGTCACTATTATTATACATGGGGCATTTCTGGAATAGCGCACACTGCAAACTGAATCACTTCTAGCAGCACTTAATATTGGGAAGATAGGGCACAGTGAAATGAAATGATTTGCCCAGGATCACACACTTAGTTTTAGTACTGAAGACGGAATCTGAGCCTGGTCTGAAATGTAGTTACTTGTTCACATATCTTTCCTGCTCACTGTGGACCTAAAACAATGCTCAGTTTTACGCCAATGACTTTAAAAGTTTGCGTCACATAAACCAATCTGACAATGTGTGCATTATTGTGGAAACGTGTTGATCAATATAGAGTGTGGGGGTCAATTCTGAGCTGCACTGAGAGAGCCACTTCTGTTTGTACTTTTGTGCAAAAGGTCCCCTCAGTGCAATTTTAATTGTTTGCACCACCTTGTGGAAAAGTAAAGAGTAAAATAACGGCAAATCGCCTTTACTCTTCACTTTTCCACTAAAGTGTACATTCCTCTTGCATTAACGATTGTGTGAGGCACCGACAAAAGGCATGCTTTTACCAGGTGTAAAAGTCAGGCGGATTCCAATGGAGTCCATTGCTTTTCCACCGGCATAAAAACACATCTTCACGGAAACCCAAGCGGAGTGGGCAGGTGAACGTGGAAGAGCTGGCACAGGTGTTAAATCCGCCCTCCCAGCCAGCTTTTCCTGCCAGAGCATACAGAATCCCATGGAGCAAGAAAAGGGGAGGTAGAAAATGTTACCGCCACTGTTTCCACCCCACAGCACTTGGAAAAGGACACCTATTATTATGGATTTAATTTCCACATCCGCAACGGGGGCCTTTAATTCCAGCAGGCAAAGGAACGAGAATCTACCAAAAAAATGCCTTCATCCCCAAAATGCTTGGAGTGGTCATTGTTACACAGAACTTGCTCTGTACCCGCATACTTTCTAATCACCCAACAATCACACTTAAATAGCTTTATGCAAGTTTAAAAAAAAAATCCACTGCAGTAGCAACAGGCTACCTGTAGCCATCACTTCTCAGGGGCAATCATAAATGAGCTGCTTGTAGGGTGTTTGTCTTGGAAGTGAAAGGGGGGCATGGGTATTTTTCCGTTGTCCGACTGAAATACAACTCTCGGGGCCTTTGCGACATATGTTATGTTATATTATCTTGCATTTGTATAGCGCCTACTGCCATAGGTTATGGCATCGAAGCGCTTAAATATACACGCTTTCATCTACCCTCGCGTGTCATTGCGTGTCTGTGCTGGTGGTGTGCCTCGGGCTCTTGGATGTGTTCCTTGTGCATTCGGCTCCCTTGTGTGTGTGATGGCACGTGGCATTAGTCCTTCCTAGGCCAATCTCTGACCTGCCTCCCACGGGCTTCTTAATACCTCCACTCCAGCGCCCCTGCCTGACCTTGCCTGCTCCTGGCACTATAATTAGGACATTTCTTAGAACTCGTCGGCAACTCTGGAATGGTGCCTCTGACGTCACTACGCAAGGCCGTTCCCATAGCTGCCAGTCCAGGCCTGGCCTCCCAGCGCCCACACAGTCTTCCTGGGGTATCGTCGGGCCACACGTGACAGCATCCTCACGTGTCACGTGAAGTTACAGTAACGCCCATTTAGGTCAGCTCTTACGTCAACAGCTGGGCGGGGGTGCCCTGCAGCAGCTGCAGGTCCGGTTCTGCCTACAAGGAAAGCGGATACTCTCCTGGGCCGATGGCTTCTTCTCCCCTGTGTAGGTGTGTGGGTACATGGAAAGCGGATACTCTCCTGGGCCGACAGCTTCTCCTTCTCCCCTGTGTAGGTGTGGGGGTGCAAGGAAAGCGGATACTCTCCTGGGCCGACAGCTTCTCCTTCTCCCCTGTGTAGGTGTGGAGGTACAAGGAAAGCGAATACTCTCCTGGCCCGACAGCTTCTCCTTCTCCCCTGTGTAGGTGTGGGGGTACAAGGAAAGCGGATTCTCTCCTGAGCCGACAGCTTCTCCTTCTCCCCTGTGTAGGTGTGGGGGTACAAGGAAAGCGGATTCTCTCCTGAGCCGACAGCTTCTCCTTCTCCCCTGTGTAGGTGTGGGGGTACAAGGAAAGCGGATACTCTCCTGGGCCGACAGCTTCTCCTTCTCCCCTGTGTAGGTGTGGGGGTGCAAGGAAAGCGGATTCTCTCCTGAGCCGACAGCTTCTCCTTCTCCCCTTTGTAGGTGTGGGGGTACAAGGAAAGCGGATACTCTCCTGGGCCGACAGCTTCTTCTCCCCTGTGTAGGTGTGGGGGTACAAGGAAAGCGGATACTCTCCTGGGCCGACAGCTTCTCCTTCTCCCCTGTGTAGGTGTGGGGGTACAAGGAAAGCGGATACTCTCCTGGGCCGACAGCTTCTCCTTCTCCCCTGTGTAGGTGTAGAGGTGCAAGCAAATCGGATACTCTCCTGGGCCGACGGCTTCTCCTTCTCCCCTGTGTAGGTGTGGGGGTGCAAGGAAAGCGGCTACTCTCCTGGGCTGACAGCTTCTCCTTCTCCCCTGTGTAGGTGTGGGGGTGCAAGGAAAGCGGATACTCTCCTGGGTCGACAGCTTCTCCTTCTCCCCTGTGTAGGTGTGGGGGTGCAAGGAAAGCGGCTACTCTCCTGGGCCGACAGCTTCTCCTTCTCCCCTGTGTAGGTGTGGGGGAACAAGGAAAGCGGATTCTCTCCTGAGCCGACAGCTTCTCCTTCTCCCCTGTGTAGGTGTGGGGGTACAAGGAAAACGGATTCTCTCCAGGGTCGATAGCTTCTCCTTCTCCCCTGTGTAGGTGTGGGGGTACCAGGAAAGCGGATTCTCTCCTGGGCCGATAGCTTCTCCTTCTCCCCTGTGTAGGTGTGGGGGTACAAGAAAAGCCGATTCTCTCCTGGGTCGATAGCTTCTTCTTCTCCCCTGTGTAGGTGTGGGGGTACAAGGAAAGCGGATTCTCTCCTTGGTTCATAGCTTCTCCTTCTCCCCTTTGTAGGTGTGGAGGTACAAGGAAAGCGGATACTCTCCTGGGCCGATAGCTTCTCCTTCTCCCCTGTGTAGGTGTGGGGGGTACAAGGAAAGCGGATACTCTCCTGGGCCGACAGCTTCTTCTTCTCCCCTGTGTAGGTGTGGGGGTACAAGGAAAGCGGATACTCTCCTGGGCCGACAGCTTCTCCTTCTCCCCTGTGTAGGTGTGGGGGTACAAGGAAAGCGGATACTCTCCTGGGCCGACAGCTTCTCCTTCTCCCCTGTGCAGGTGTGGGGGGTACAACGAAAGCGGATACTCTCCTGGGCCGGCAGCGTCTCCTTCTCCTCTGTGTAGGTGTGGGGGTACAAGGAAAGCGGATACTCTCCTGGGCAGACAGCTTCTCCTCCTCCCCTGTGTAGGTGTGGGGGTGCAAGGAAAGCGGATACTCTCCTGGGCCGACAGCTTCTCCTTCTCCCCTGTGTAGGTGTGGGGGTGCAAGGAAAGCGGATACTCTCCTGGGCCGACAGCTTCTCCTTCTCCCCTGTGTAGGTGTGGGGGTACAAGGAAAGCGAATACTCTCCTGGCCCGACAGCTTCTCCTTCTCCCCTGTGTAGGTGTGGGGGTACAAGGAAAGCGGATTCTCTCCTGAGCCGACAGCTTCTCCTTCTCCCCTGTGTAGGTGTGGGGGTACACGGAAAGCGGATACTCTCCTGGGCCGACAGCTTCTCCTTCTCCCCTGTGTAGGTGTGGGGGTGCAAGGAAAGCGGATTCTCTCCTGAGCCGACAGCTTCTCCTTCTCCCCTTTGTAGGTGTGGGGGTACAAGGAAAGCGGATACTCTCCTGGGCCGACAGCTTCTTCTCCCCTGTGTAGGTGTGGGGGTACAAGGAAAGCGGATACTCTCCTGGGCCGACAGCTTCTCCTTCTCCCCTGTGTAGGTGTGGGGGTACAAGGAAAGCGGATACTCTCCTGGGCCGACGGCTTCTTCTTCTCCCCTGTGTAGGTGTAGAGGTGCAAGCAAATCGGATACTCTCCTGGGCCGACGGCTTCTCCTTCTCCCCTGTGTAGGTGTGGGGGTACAAGGAAAGCGGCTACTCTCCTGGGCTGACAGCTTCTCCTTCTCCCCTGTGTAGGTGTGGGGGTACAAGGAAAGCGGATACTCTCCTGGGTCGACAGCTTCTCCTTCTCCCCTGTGTAGGTGTGGGGGTGCAAGGAAAGCGGCTACTCTCCTGGGCCGACAGCTTCTCCTTCTCCCCTGTGTAGGTGTGGGGGAACAAGGAAAGCAGATTCTCTCCTGAGCCGACAGCTTCTCCTTCTCCCCTGTGTAGGTGTGGGGGTACAAGGAAAACAGATTCTCTCCAGGGTCGATAGCTTCTCCTTCTCCCCTGTGTAGGTGTGGGGGTACCAGGAAAGCGGATTCTCTCCTGGGCCGATAGCTTCTCCTTCTCCCCTGTGTAGGTGTGGGAGTACAAGAAAAGCCGATTCTCTCCTGGGTCGATAGCTTCTTCTTCTCCCCTGTGTAGGTGTGGGGGTACAAGGAAAGCGGATTCTCTCCTTGGTTCATAGCTTCTCCTTCTCCCCTTTGTAGGTGTGGAGGTACAAGGAAAGCGGATACTCTCCTGGGCCGATAGCTTCTCCTTCTCCCCTGTGTAGGTGTGGGGGGTACAAGGAAAGCGGATTCTCTCCTGGGCCGACAGCTTCTTCTTCTCCCCTGTGTAGGTGTGGGGGTACAAGGAAAGCGGATACTCTCCTGGGCCGACAGCTTCTCCTTCTCCCCTGTGTAGGTGTGGGGGTACAAGGAAAGCGGATACTCTCCTGGGCCGACAGCTTCTCCTTCTCCCCTGTGCAGGTGTGGGGGGTACAACGAAAGCGGATACTCTCCTGGGCCGGCAGCGTCTCCTTCTCCTCTGTGTAGGTGTGGGGGTACAAGGAAAGCGGATACTCTCCTGGGCAGACAGCTTCTCCTCCTCCCCTGTGTAGGTGTGGGGGTACAAGGAAAGCGGATACTCTCCTGGGCCGATAGCTTCTCCTTCTCCCCTGTGTAGGTGTGGGGGTACAAGGAAAGCGGATACTCTCCTGGGCAGACAGCTTCTCCTTCTCCCCTGTGTAGGTGTGGGGGTACAAGGAAAGCGCATACTCTCCTGGGCCGATAGCTTCTCCTCCCCCGTGTAGGTGTAGGGGTACAAGGAAAGCGGATACTCTCCTGGGCCGATAGCTTCTCCTTCTCCCCTGTGTAGGTGTGGGGGTACAAGGAAAGCGGATACTCTCCTGGGTCGACAGCTTCTCCTTCTCCCCTGTGTAGGTGTGGGGGTGCAAGGAAAGCGGCTACTCTCCTGGGCCGACAGCTTCTCCTTCTCCCCTGTGTAGGTGTGGGGGTACAAGGAAAGCGGATTCTCTCCTGAGCCGACAGCTTCTCCTTCTCCCCTGTGTAGGTGTGGGGGTACAAGGAAAACAGATTCTCTCCAGGGTCGGCAGCTTCTCCTTCTCCCCTGTGTAGGTGTGGGGGTACCAGGAAAGCGGATTCTCTCCTGGGCCGATAGCTTCTCCTTCTCCCCTGTGTAGGTGTGGGGGTACAAGAAAAGCCGATTCTCTCCTGGGTCGATAGCTTCTTCTTCTCCCCTGTGTAGGTGTGGGGGTACAATGAAAGCGGATTCTCTCCTTGGTTCATAGCTTCTCCTTCTCCCCTTTGTAGGTGTGGAGGTACAAGGAAAGCGGATACTCTCCTGGGCCGATAGCTTCTCCTTCTCACCTGTGTAGGTGTGGTGGGTACAAGGAAAGCGGATACTCTCCTGGGCCGACAGCTTCTTCTTCTCCCCTGTGTAGGTGTGGGGGTACAAGGAAAGCGGATACTCTCCTGGGCCGACAGCTTCTCCTTCTCCCCTGTGTAGGTGTGGGGGTACAAGGAAAGCGGATACTCTCCTGGGCCGACAGCTTCTCCTTCTCCCCTGTGCAGGTGTGGGGGGTACAAGGAAAGCGGATACTCTCCTGGGCCGGCAGCGTCTCCTTCTCCTCTGTGTAGGTGTGGGGGTACAAGGAAAGCGGATACTCTCCTGGGCAGACAGCTTCTCCTTCTCCCCTGTGTAGGTGTGGGGGTACAAGGAAAGCGGATACTCTCCCTGGCCGATAGCTTCTCCTCCTCTGTGTAGGTGTAGGGGTACAAGGAAAGCGGATACTCTCCTGGGCCGACAGCTTCTCCTTCTCCCCTGTGTAGGTGTGGGGGTACAAGGAAAGCGGATACTCTCCTGGGCCGACAGCTTCTCCTTCTCCTCTGTGTAGGTGAGAAGGTACAAGGAAATCGGATACTCTCCTGGGCCGATAGATTCTCCTCCCCCGTGTAGGTGTAGGGGTACAAGGAAAGCGGATACTCTCCTGGGCCGATAGCTTCTCCTTCTCCCCTGTGTAGGTGTGGGGGTACAAGGAAAGCGGATACTCTCCTGGGCAGACAGCTTCTCCTTCTCCCCTGTGTAGGTGTGGGGGTACAAGGAAAGCGGATACTCTCCTGAGGCGACAGCTTCTCCTTCTCCCCTGTGCAGGTGTGGGGGGTACAAGGAAAGCGCATACTCTCCTGGGCCGATAGCTTCTCCTCCCCTGTGTAGGTGTAGGGGTACAAGGAAAGCGGATACTCTCCTGACCCGACAGCTTCTCCTTCTCCCCTGTGTAGGTGTGGGGATACAAGGAAAGCGGATACTCTCCTGGCCCGACAGCTTCTCCTTCTCCCCTGTGTAGGTGTGGGGATACAAGGAAAGCGGATACTCTCCTGGCCCGACAGCTTCTCCTTCTCCCCTGTGTAGGTGTGGGGGTACAAGGAAAGCGGATACTCTCCTGGCCCGACAGCTTCTCCTTCTCCCCTGTGTAGGTGTGGGGGTGCAAGGAAAGCGGATACTCTCCTGGGCCGACAGCTTCTCCTTCTCCCCTGTGTAGGTGTGGGGGTGCAAGGAAAGCGGATACTCTCCTGGGCCGACAGCTTCTCCTTCTCCCCTGTGGAGGTGTGGGGGTACAAGGAAAGCGGATACTCTCCTGAGGCGACAGCTTCTCCTTCTCCCCTGTGCAGGTGTGGGGGGTACAAGGAAAGCGCATACTCTCCTGGGCCGATAGCTTCTCCTCCCCCGTGTAGGTGTAGGGGTACAAGGAAAGCGGATACTCTCCTGGGCCGATAGCTTCTCCTTCTCCCCTGTGTAGGTGTGGGGGTACAAGGAAAGCGGATACTCTCCTGGGTCGACAGCTTCTCCTTCTCCCCTGTGTAGGTGTGGGGGTGCAAGGAAAGCGGCTACTCTCCTGGGCCGACAGCTTCTCCTTCTCCCCTGTGTAGGTGTGGGGGTACAAGGAAAGCGGATTCTCTCCTGAGCCGACAGCTTCTCCTTCTCCCCTGTGTAGGTGTGGGGGTACAAGGAAAACAGATTCTCTCCAGGGTCGACAGCTTCTCCTTCTCCCCTGTGTAGGTGTGGGGGTACCAGGAAAGCGGATTCTCTCCTGGGCCGATAGCTTCTCCTTCTCCCCTGTGTAGGTGTGGGGGTACAAGAAAAGCCGATTCTCTCCTGGGTCGATAGCTTCTTCTTCTCCCCTGTGTAGGTGTGGGGGTACAATGAAAGCGGATTCTCTCCTTGGTTCATAGCTTCTCCTTCTCCCCTTTGTAGGTGTGGAGGTACAAGGAAAGCGGATACTCTCCTGGGCCGATAGCTTCTCCTTCTCACCTGTGTAGGTGTGGTGGGTACAAGGAAAGCGGATACTCTCCTGGGCCGACAGCTTCTTCTTCTCCCCTGTGTAGGTGTGGGGGTACAAGGAAAGCGGATACTCTCCTGGGCCGACAGCTTCTCCTTCTCCCCTGTGTAGGTGTGGGGGTACAAGGAAAGCGGATACTCTCCTGGGCCGACAGCTTCTCCTTCTCCCCTGTGCAGGTGTGGGGGGTACAAGGAAAGCGGATACTCTCCTGGGCCGGCAGCGTCTCCTTCTCCTCTGTGTAGGTGTGGGGGTACAAGGAAAGCGGATACTCTCCTGGGCAGACAGCTTCTCCTTCTCCCCTGTGTAGGTGTGGGGGTACAAGGAAAGCGGATACTCTCCCTGGCCGATAGCTTCTCCTCCTCTGTGTAGGTGTAGGGGTACAAGGAAAGCGGATACTCTCCTGGGCCGACAGCTTCTCCTTCTCCCCTGTGTAGGTGTGGGGGTACAAGGAAAGCGGATACTCTCCTGGGCCGACAGCTTCTCCTTCTCCTCTGTGTAGGTGAGAAGGTACAAGGAAATCGGATACTCTCCTGGGCCGATAGATTCTCCTCCCCCGTGTAGGTGTAGGGGTACAAGGAAAGCGGATACTCTCCTGGGCCGATAGCTTCTCCTTCTCCCCTGTGTAGGTGTGGGGGTACAAGGAAAGCGGATACTCTCCTGGGCAGACAGCTTCTCCTTCTCCCCTGTGTAGGTGTGGGGGTACAAGGAAAGCGGATACTCTCCTGAGGCGACAGCTTCTCCTTCTCCCCTGTGCAGGTGTGGGGGGTACAAGGAAAGCGCATACTCTCCTGGGCCGATAGCTTCTCCTCCCCTGTGTAGGTGTAGGGGTACAAGGAAAGCGGATACTCTCCTGACCCGACAGCTTCTCCTTCTCCCCTGTGTAGGTGTGGGGATACAAGGAAAGCGGATACTCTCCTGGCCCGACAGCTTCTCCTTCTCCCCTGTGTAGGTGTGGGGATACAAGGAAAGCGGATACTCTCCTGGCCCGACAGCTTCTCCTTCTCCCCTGTGTAGGTGTGGGGGTACAAGGAAAGCGGATACTCTCCTGGCCCGACAGCTTCTCCTTCTCCCCTGTGTAGGTGTGGGGGTGCAAGGAAAGCGGATACTCTCCTGGGCCGACAGCTTCTCCTTCTCCCCTGTGTAGGTGTGGGGGTGCAAGGAAAGCGGATACTCTCCTGGGCCGACAGCTTCTCCTTCTCCCCTGTGGAGGTGTGGGGGTACAAGGAAAGCGGATACTCTCCTGAGGCGACAGCTTCTCCTTCTCCCCTGTGCAGGTGTGGGGGGTACAAGGAAAGCGCATACTCTCCTGGGCCGATAGCTTCTCCTCCCCCGTGTAGGTGTAGGGGTACAAGGAAAGCGGATACTCTCCTGGGCCGATAGCTTCTCCTTCTACCCTGTGTAGGTGTGGGGGTACAAGGAAAGCGCATACTCTCCTGACCCGACAGCTTCTCCTTCTCCCCTGTATAGGTGTGGGGGTACAAGGAAAGCGGATACTCTCCAGGGCCGATAGCTTCTCCTTCTCCCCTGTATAGGTGTGGGGGTGCAAGGAAAGCAGATACTCTCCTGGCCCGACAGCTTCTCCTTCTCCCCTGTGTAGGTGTGGGGGTACAAGGAAAGCGGATACTCTCCTGGCCCGACAGCTTCTCCTTCTCTCCTGTGTAGGTGTGGGGGTGCAAGGAAAGCGGATACTCTCCTGGACCAACAGCTTCTCCTTCTCCCCTGTGTAGGTGTGGGGGTGCAAGGAAAGCGGATACTCTCCTGGGCCGACATCTTCTCCTTCTCCCCTGTGTAGGTGTGGGGGTGCAAGGAAAGCGGCTACTCTCCTGGGCCGACAGCTTCTCCTTCTCCCCTGTGTAGGTGTGGGGGTACAAGGAAAGCAGATTCTCTCCTGAGCCGACAGCTTCTTCTCCTCCTCTGTGTAGGTGTGGGGGTGCAAGGAAAGCGGATACTCTCCTGGGCCGACAGCTTCTCCCCTGTGTAGGTGTGGGGGTGCAAGGAAAGCGGATACTCTCCTGGGCCGACATCTTCTCCTTCTCCCCTGTGTAGGTGTGGGGGTGCAAGGAAAGCAGATACTCTCCTGGGCCGACGGCTTCTCCTTCTCCCCTGTGTAGGTGTGGGGGTACCAGGAAAGCAGATTCTTTCCTGGGCCGACGGCTTCTCCTTCTCCCCTTTGTAGGTCTGGGGGTACCAGGAAAGCGGATTCTCTCCTGGGCCGACGGCTTCTCCTTCTCCCCTGTGTAGGTGTGGGGGTGCAAGGAAAGCCGATTCTCTCCTGGGCCGATAGCTTCTCCTTCTCCCCTGTGTAGGTGTGGGGGTGCAAGGAAAGCGGATACTCTCCTGGCCCGACAGCTTCTCCTTCTCCCCTGTGTAGGTGTGGGGGTGCAATGAAAGCGGATACTCTCCTGAGCCGACAGCTTCTCCTTCTCCCCTGTGTAGGTGTGGGGGTACAAGGAAAGCGGATTCTCTCCTGAGCCGTCAGCTTCTCCTTCTCCCCTGTGTAGGTGTGGGGGTACAAGGAAAACAGATTCTCTCCAGGGTCGATAGCTTCTCCTTCTCCCCTGTGTAGGTGTGGGGGTACCAGGAAAGCGGATTCTCTCCTGGGCCGATAGCTTCTCCTTCTCCCCTGTGTAGGTGTGGGGGTACAAGAAAAGCCGATTCTCTCCTGGGTCGATAGCTTCTTCTTCTCCCCTGTGTAGGTGTGGGGGTACAAGGAAAGCAGATTCTCTCCTTGGTTCATAGCTTCTCCTTCTCCCCTGTGTAGGTGTGGGGGTACCAGGAAAGCAGATTCTTTCCTGGGCCGACGGCTTCTCCTCCCCTTTGTAGGTCTGGGGGTACCAGGAAAGCGGATTCTCTCCTGGGCCGACGGCTTCTCCTTCTCCCCTGTGTAGGTGTGGGGGTACAAGGAAAGCCGATTCTCTCCTGGGCCGACAGCTTCTCCTTCTCCCCTGTGTAGGTGTGGGGGTGCAAGGAAAGCGGATACTCTCCTGGCCCGACAGCTTCTCCTTCTCCCCTGTGTAGGTGTGGGGGTGCAATGAAAGCGGATACTCTCCTGAGCCGACAGTTTCTCCTTCTCCCCTGTGTAGGTGTGGGGGTGCAAGGAAAGCGGATACTCTCCTGGGCTGACAGCTTCTCCTTCTCCCCTGTGTAGGTGTAGAGGTGCAAGGAAATCGGATACTCTCCTGGGCCGATAGCTTCTCCTCCCCGTGTAGGTGTAGGGGTACAAGGAAAGCGGATACTCTCCTGGGCCGATAGCTTCTCCTTCTCCCCTGTGTAGGTGTGGGGGTACAAGGAAAGCGGATACTCTCCTGGGCAGACAGCTTCTCCTTCTCCCCTGTGTAGGTGTGGGGGTACAAGGAAAGCAGATACTCTCCTGAGCCGAAAGCTTCTCCTTCTCCCCTGTGCAGGTGTGGAGGGTACAAGGAAAGCGGATACTCTCCTGGGCCGATAGCTTCTCCTCCCCTGTGTAGGTGTAGGGGTACAAGGAAAGCGGATACTCTCCTGGGCCGATAGCTTGTCCTTCTCCCCTGTGTAGGTGTGGGGGAACAAGGAAAGCGGATACTCTCCTGACCCGACAGCTTCTCCTTCTCCCCTGTGTAGGTGTGGGGGTGCAAGGAAAGCGGATACTCTCCTGGGCCGACAGCTTCTCCTTCTCCCCTGTGTAGGTGTGGGGGTGCAAGGAAAGCGGATACTCTCCTGGGCCGACAGCTTCTCCTTCTCCCCTTGTAGGTGTGGGGGTGCAAGGAAAGCGGCTACTCTCCTGGGCCGACAGCTTCTCCTTCTCCCCTGTGTAGGTGTGGGGGTACAAGGAAAGCCGATTCTCTCCTGGGTCGATAGCTTCTTCTTCTCCCCTGTGTAGGTGTGGGGGTACAAGGAAAGCGGATTCTCTCCTGGGTTCAGAGCTTCTCCTTCTCCCCTTTGTAGGTGTGGAGGTACAAGGAAAGCGGATACTCTCCTGGGCCGATAGCTTCTTCTTCTCCCCTGTGTAGGTGTGGGGGTACAAGGAAAGCGGATTCTCTCCTTGGTTCATAGCTTCTCCTTCTCCCCTTTGTAGGTGTGGAGGTACAAGGAAAGCGGATACTCTCCTGGGCCGATAGCTTCTCCTTCTCCCCTGTGTAGGTGTGGGGGTACAAGGAAAGCGGATATTCTCCTGGGCCGACAGCTTCTTCTTCTCCCCTGTGTAGGTGTGGGGGTACAAGGAAAGCGGATACTCTCCTGGGCCGACAGCTTCTCCTTCTCCCCTGTGTAGGTGTGGGGGTACAAGGAAAGCGGATACTCTCCTGGGCCGACAGCTTCTCCTTCTCCCCTGTGCAGGTGTGGGGGGTACAAGGAAAGCGGATACTCTCCTGGGCCGGCAGCGTCTCCTTCTCCTCTGTGTAGGTGTGGGGGTACAAGGAAAGCGGATACTCTCCTGGGCAGACAGCTTCTCCTTCTCCCCTGTGTAGGTGTGGGGGTACAAGGAAAGCGGATACTCTCCTGGGCCGATAGCTTCTCCTCCTCTGTGTAGGTGTAGGGGTACAAGGAAAGCGGATACTCTCCTGGGCCGACAGCTTCTCCTTCTCCCCTGTGTAGGTGTGGGGGTACAAGGAAAGCGGATACTCTCCTGGGCCGACAGCTTCTCCTTCTCCTCTGTGTAGGTGAGGGGGTACAAGGAAATCGGATACTCTCCTGGGCCGATAGATTCTCCTCCCCCGTGTAGGTGTAGGGGTACAAGGAAAGCGGATACTCTCCTGGGCCGATAGCTTCTCCTTCTCCCCTGTGTAGGTGTGGGGGTACAAGGAAAGTGGATACTCTCCTGGGCAGACAGCTTCTCCTTCTCCCCTGTGTAGGTGTGGGGGTACAAGGAAAGCGGATACTCTCCTGAGGCGACAGCTTCTCCTTCTCCCCTGTGCAGGTGTGGGGGGTACAAGGAAAGCGCATACTCTCCTGGGCCGATAGCTTCTCCTCCCCCGTGTAGGTGTAGGGGTACAAGGAAAGCGGATACTCTCCTGGGCCGATAGCTTCTCCTTCTCCCCGGTGTAGGTGTGGGGTTACAAGGAAAGCGCATACTCTCCTGACCCGACAGCTTCTCCTTCTCCCCTGTGTAGGTGTGGGGGTACAAGGAAAGCGGATACTCTCCAGGGCCAATAGCTTCTCCTTCTCCCCTGTATAGGTGTGGGGGGTGCAAGGAAAGCAGATACACTACTGGCCCAACAGCTTCTCCTTCTCCCCTGTGTAGGTGTGGGGGTACCAGGAAAGCAGATTCTTTCCTGGGCCGACGGCTTCTCCTTCTCCCCTGTATAGGTCTGGGGGTACCAGGAAAGCGGATTCTCTCCTGGGCCGACGGCTTCTCCTTCTCCCCTGTGTAGGTGTGGGGGTACAAGGAAAGCCGATTCTCTCCTGGGCCGATAGCTTCTCCTTCTCCCCTGTGTAGGTGTGGGGGTGCAAGGAAAGCGGATACTCTCCTGGCCCGACAGCTTCTCCTTCTCCCCTGTCTAGGTGTGGGGGTGCAATGAAAGCGGATACTCTCCTGGGCCGACAGCTTCTCCTTCTCCCCTGTGTAGGTGTGGGGGTGCAATGAAAGCGGATACTCTCCTGGGCCGACAGCTTCTCCTTCTCCCCTGTGTAGGTGTGGGGGTGCAAGGAAAGCGGATACTCTCCTGGGCTGACAGCTTCTCCTTCTCCCCTGTGTAGGTGTAGAGGTGCAAGGAAATCGGATACTCTCCTGGGCCGATAGCTTCTCCTCCCCCGTGTAGGTGTAGGGGTACAAGGAAAGCGGATACTCTCCTGGGCCGATAGCTTCTCCTTCTCCCCTGTGTAGGTGTGGGGGTACAAGGAAAGCGGATACTCTCCTGGGCAGACAGCTTCTCCTTCTCCCCTGTGTAGGTGTGGGGGTACAAGGAAAGCAGATACTCTCCTGAGCCGAAAGCTTCTCCTTCTCCCCTGTGCAGGTGTGGAGGGTACAAGGAAAGCGCATACTCTCCTGGGCCGATAGCTTCTCCTCCCCTGTGTAGGTGTAGGGGTACAAGGAAAGCGGATACTCTCCTGACCCGACAGCTTCTCCTTCTCCCCTGTGTAGGTGTGGGGATACAAGGAAAGCGGATACTCTCCTGGCCCGACAGCTTCTCCTTCTCCCCTGTGTAGGTGTGGGGATACAAGGAAAGCGGATACTCTCCTGGCCCGACAGCTTCTCCTTCTCCCCTGTGTAGGTGTGGGGGTACAAGGAAAGCGGATACTCTCCTGGCCCGACAGCTTCTCCTTCTCCCCTGTGTAGGTGTGGGGGTGCAAGGAAAGCGGATACTCTCCTGTGCCAACAGCTTCTCCTTCTCCCCTGTGTAGGTGTGGGGTTGCAAGGAAAGCGGATACTCTCCTGGGCCGACAGCTTCTCCTTCTCCCCTGTGGAGGTGTGGGGGTACAAGGAAAGCGGATACTCTCCTGAGGCGACAGCTTCTCCTTGTCCCCTGTGCAGGTGTGGGGGGTACAAGGAAAGCGCATACTCTCCTGGGCCGATAGCTTCTCCTCCCCCGTGTAGGTGTAGGGGTACAAGGAAAGCGGATACTCTCCTGGGCCGATAGCTTCTCCTTCTCCCCTGTGTAGGTGTGGGGGTACAAGGAAAGCGCATACTCTCCTGACCCGACAGCTTCTCCTTCTCCCCTCTGTAGGTGTGGGGGTACAAGGAAAGCGGATACTCTCCAGGGCCGATAGCTTCTCCTTCTCCCCTGTATAGGTGTGGGGGTGCAAGGAAAGCAGATACTCTCCTGGCCCGACAGCTTCTCCTTCTCCCCTGTGTAGGTGTGGGGGTACAAGGAAAGCGGATACTCTCCTGGCCCGACAGCTTCTCCTTCTCTCCTGTGTAGGTGTGGGGGTGCAAGGAAAGCAGATACTCTCCTGGACCAACAGCTTCTCCATCTCCCCTGTGTAGGTGTGGGGGTGCAAGGAAAGCGGATACTCTCCTGGGCCGACATCTTCTCCTTCTCCCCTGTGTAGGTGTGGGGGTGCAAGGAAAGCAGATACTCTCCTGGGCCGACGGCTTCTCCTTCTCCCCTGTGTAGGTGTGGGGGTACCAGGAAAGCAGATTCTTTCCTGGGCCGACGGCTTCTCCTTCTCCCCTTTGTAGGTCTGGGTGTACCAGGAAAGCGGATTCTCTCCTGGGCCGACGGCTTCTCCTTCTCCCCTGTGTAGGTGTGGGGGTACAAGGAAAGCCGATTCTCTCCTGGGCCGATAGCTTCTCCTTCTCCCCTGTGTAGGTGTGGGGGTGCAAGGAAAGCGGATACTCTCCTGGCCCGACAGCTTCTCCTTCTCCCCTGTGTAGGTGTGGGGGTGCAATGAAAGCGGATACTCTCCTGAGCCGACAGCTTCTCCTTCTCCCCTGTGTAGGTGTGGGGGTACAAGGAAAGCGGATTCTCTCCTGAGCCGACAGCTTCTCCTTCTCCCCTGTGTAGGTGTGGGGGTACAAGGAAAACAGATTCTCTCCAGGGTCGATAGCTTCTCCTTCTCCCCTGTGTAGGTGTGGGGGTACCAGGAAAGCGGATTCTCTCCTGGGCCGATAGCTTCTCCTTCTCCCCTGTGTAGGTGTGGGGGTACAAGAAAAGCTGATTCTCTCCTGGGTCGATAGCTTCTTCTTCTCCCCTGTGTAGGTGTGGGGGTACAAGGAAAGCAGATTCTCTCCTTGGTTCATAGCTTCTCCTTCTCCCCTGTGTAGGTGTGGGGGTACCAGGAAAGCAGATTCTTTCCTGGGCCGACGGCTTCTCCTCCCCTTTGTAGGTCTGGGGGTACCAGGAAAGCGGATTCTCTCCTGGGCCGACGGCTTCTCCTTCTCCCCTGTGTAGGTGTGGGGGTACAAGGAAAGCCGATTCTCTCCTGGGCCGACAGCTTCTCCTTCTCCCCTGTGTAGGTGAGGGGGTGCAAGGAAAGCGGATACTCTCCTGGCCCGACAGCTTCTCCTTCTCCCCTGTGTAGGTGTGGGGGTGCAATGAAAGCGGATACTCTCCTGAGCCGACAGCTTCTCCTTCTCCCCTGTGTAGGTGTGGGGGTGCAAGGAAAGCGGATACTCTCCTGGGCTGACAGCTTCTCCTTCTCCCCTGTGTAGGTGTAGAGGTGCAAGGAAATCGGATACTCTCCTGGGCCGATAGCTTCTCCTCCCCCGTGTAGGTGTAGGGGTACAAGGAAAGCGGATACTCTCCTGGGCCGATAGCTTCTCCTTCTCCCCTGTGTAGGTGTGGGGGTACAAGGAAAGCGGATACTCTCCTGGGCAGACAGCTTCTCCTTCTCCCCTGTGTAGGTGTGGGGGTACAAGGAAAGCAGATACTCTCCTGAGCCGAAAGCTTCTCCTTCTCCCCTGTGCAGGTGTGGAGGGTACAAGGAAAGCGGATACTCTCCTGGGCCGATAGCTTCTCCTCCCCTGTGTAGGAGTAGGGGTACAAGGAAAGCGGATACTCTCCTGGGCCGATAGCTTGTCCTTCTCCCCTGTGTAGGTGTAGGGGTTCAAGGAAAGCGGATACTCTCCTGGGCCGACAGCTTGTCCTTCTCCCCTGTGTAGGTGTGGGGGTGCAAGGAAAGCGGATACTCTCCTGGGCCGATAGCTTCTCCTCCCCTGTGTAGGAGTAGGGGTACAAGGAAAGCGGATACTCTCCTGGGCCGATAGCTTGTCCTTCTCCCCTGTGTAGGAGTAGGGGTACAAGGAAAGCGGATACTCTCCTGGGCCGATAGCTTGTCCTTCTCCCCTGTGTAGGTGTGGGGGTGCAAGGAAAGCGGATACTCTCCTGGGCCGACAGCTTCTCCTTCTCCCCTGTGTAGGTGTGGGGGTGCAAGGAAAGCGGATACTCTCCTGGGCCGACAGCTTCTCCTTCTCCCCTTGTAGGTGTGGGGGTGCAAGGAAAGCGGCTACTCTCCTGGGCCGACAGCTTCTCCTTCTCCCCTGTGTAGGTGTGGGGGTACAAGAAAAGCCGATTCTCTCCTGGGTCGATAGCTTCTTCTTCTCCCCTGTGTAGGTGTGGGGGTACAAGGAAAGCGGATTCTCTCCTGGGTTCATAGCTTCTCCTTCTCCCCTTTGTAGGTGTGGAGGTACAAGGAAAGCGGATACTCTCCTGGGCCGATAGCTTCTTCTTCTCCCCTGTGTAGGTGTGGGGGTACAAGGAAAGCGGATTCTCTCCTTGGTTCATAGCTTCTCCTTCTCCCCTTTGTAGGTGTGGAGGTACAAGGAAAGCGGATACTCTCCTGGGCCGATACCTTCTCCTTCTCCCCTGTGTAGGTGTGGGGGGTACAAGGAAAGCGGATACTCTCCTGGGCCGACAGCTTCTTCTTCTCCCCTGTGTACGTGTGGGGGTACAAGGAAAGCGGATACTCTCCTGGGCCGACAGCTTCTCCTTCTCCCCTGTGTAGGTGTGGGGGTACAAGGAAAGCGGATACTCTCCTGGGCCGACAGCTTCTCCTTCTCCCCTGTGCAGGTGTGGGGGGTACAAGGAAAGCGGATACTCTCCTGGGCCGGCAGCGTCTCCTTCTCCTCTGTGTAGGTGTGGGGGTACAAGGAAAGCGGATACTCTCCTGGGCAGACAGCTTCTCCTTCTCCCCTGTGTAGGTATGGGGGTACAAGGAAAGCGGATACTCTCCTGGGCCGATAGCTTCTCCTCCTCTGTGTAGGTGTAGGGGTACAAGGAAAGCGGATACTCTCCTGGGCCGACAGCTTCTCCTTCTCCCCTGTGTAGGTGTGGGGGTACAAGGAAAGCGGATACTCTCCTGGGCCGACAGCTTCTCCTCCTCTGTGTAGGTGAGGGGGTACAAGGAAATCGGATACTCTCCTGGGCCGATAGATTCTCCTCCCCCGTGTAGGTGTAGGGGTACAAGGAAAGCGGATACTCTCCTGGGCCGATAGCTTCTCCTTCTCCCCTGTGTAGGTGTGGGGGTACAAGGAAAGCGCATACTCTCCTGGGCCGATAGCTTCTCCTTCTCCCCTGTGTAGGTGTAGGGGTACAAGGAAAGCGGATACTCTCCTGGGCCGATAGCTTCTCCTTCTCCCCTGTGTAGGTGTGGGGGTACAAGGAAAGCGCATACTCTCCTGACCCGACAGCTTCTCCTTCTCCCCTGTGTAGGTGTGGGGGTACAAGGAAAGCGGATACTCTCCAGGGCCGATAGCTTCTCCTTCTCCCCTGTATAGGTGTGGGGGTGCAAGGAAAGCAGATACACTCCTGGCCCGACAGCTTCTCCTTCTCCCCTGTGTAGGTGTGGGGGTACCAGGAAAGCAGATTCTTTCCTGGGCCGACGGCTTCTCCTTCTCCCCTGTATAGGTCTGGGGGTACCAGGAAAGCGGATTCTCTCCTGGGCCGACGGCTTCTCCTTCTCCCCTGTGTAGGTGTGGGGGTACAAGGAAAGCCGATTCTCTCCTGGGCCGATAGCTTCTCCTTCTCCCCTGTGTAGGTGTGGGGGTGCAAGGAAAGCGGATACTCTCCTGGCCCGACAGCTTCTCCTTCTCCCCTGTGTAGGTGTGGGGGTGCAATGAAAGCGGATACTCTCCTGGGCCGACAGCTTCTCCTTCTCCCCTGTGTAGGTGTGGGGGTGCAAGGAAAGCGGATACTCTCCTGGGCTGACAGCTTCTCCTTCTCCCCTGTGTAGGTGTAGAGGTGCAAGGAAATTGGATACTCTCCTGGGCCGATAGCTTCTCCTCTCCCGTGTAGGTGTAGGGGTACAAGGAAAGCGGATACTTTCCTGGGCCGATAGCTTCTCCTTCTCCCCTGTGTAGGTGTGGGGGTACAAGGAAAGCGGATACTCTCCTGGGCAGACAGCTTCTCCTTCTCCCCTGTGTAGGTGTGGGGGTACAAGGAAAGCAGATACTCTCCTGAGCCGAAAGCTTCTCCTTCTCCCCTGTGCAGGTGTGGAGGGTACAAGGAAAGCGCATACTCTCCTGGGCCGATAGCTTCTCCTCCCCTGTGTAGGTGTAGGGGTACAAGGAAAGCGGATACTCTCCTGACCCGACAGCTTCTCCTTCTCCGCTGTGTAGGTGTGGGGATACAAGGAAAGCGGATACTCTCCTGGCCCGACAGCTTCTCCTTCTCCCCTGTGTAGGTGTGGGGATACAAGGAAAGCGGATACTCTCCTGGCCCGACAGCTTCTCCTTCTCCCCTGTGTAGGTGTGGGGGTGCAAGGAAAGCGGATACTCTCCTGGGCCGACAGCTTCTCCTTCTCCCCTCTGTAGGTGTGGGGGTGCAAGGAAAGCGGATACTCTCCTGGGCCGACAGCTTCTCCTTCTCCCCTGTGGAGGTGTGGGGGTACAAGGAAAGCGGATACTCTCCTGAGGCGACAGCTTCTCCTTCTCCCCTGTGCAGGTGTGGGGGGTACAAGGAAAGCGCATACTCTCCTGGGCCGATAGCTTCTCCTCCCCCGTGTAGGTGTAGGGGTACAAGGAAAGCGGATACTCTCCTGGGCCGATAGCTTCTCCTTCTCCCCTGTGTAGGTGTGGGGGTACAAGGAAAGCGCATACTCTCCTGACCCGACAGCTTCTCCTTCTCCCCTGTGTAGGTGTGGGGGTACAAGGAAAGCGGATACTCTCCAGGGCCGATAGCTTCTCCTTCTCCCCTGTATAGGTGTGGGGGTGCAAGGAAAGCAGATACTCTCCTGGCCCGACAGCTTCTCCTTCTCCCCTGTGTAGGTGTGGGGGTACAAGGAAAGCGGATACTCTCCTGGCCCGACAGCTTCTCCTTCTCTCCTGTGTAGGTGTGGGGGTGCAAGGAAAGCGGATACTCTCCTGGACCAACAGCTTCTCCTTCTCCCCTGTGTAGGTGTGGGGGTGCAAGGAAAGCGGATACTCTCCTGGGCCGACATCTTCTCCTTCTCCCCTGTGTAGGTGTGGGGGTGCAAGGAAAGCGGCTACTCTCCTGGGCCGACAGCTTCTCCTTCTCCCCTGTGTAGGTGTGGGGGTACAAGGAAAGCAGATTCTCTCCTGAGCCGACAGCTTCTTCTCCTCCTCTGTGTAGGTGTGGGGGTGCAAGGAAAGCGGATACTCTCCTGGGCCGACAGCTTCTCCTTCTCCCCTGTGTAGGTGTGGGGGTGCAAGGAAAGCGGATACTCTCCTGGGCCGACATCTTCTCCTTCTCCCCTGTGTAGGTGTGGGGGTGCAAGGAAAGCAGATACTCTCCTGGGCCGACGGCTTCTCCTTCTCCCCTGTGTAGGTGTGGGGGTACCAGGAAAGCAGATTCTTTCCTGGGCCGACGGCTTCTCCTTCTCCCCTTTGTAGGTCTGGGGGTACCAGGAAAGCGGATTCTCTCCTGGGCCGACGGCTTCTCCTTCTCCCCTGTGTAGGTGTGGGGGTGCAAGGAAAGCCGATTCTCTCCTGGGCCGATAGCTTCTCCTTCTCCCCTGTGTAGGTGTGGGGGTGCAAGGAAAGCGGATACTCTCCTGGCCCGACAGCTTCTCCTTCTCCCCTGTGTAGGTGTGGGGGTGCAATGAAAGCGGATACTCTCCTGAGCCGACAGCTTCTCCTTCTCCCCTGTGTAGGTGTGGGGGTACAAGGAAAGCGGATTCTCTCCTGAGCCGACAGCTTCTCCTTCTCCCCTGTGTAGGTGTGGGGGTACAAGGAAAACAGATTCTCTCCAGGGTCGATAGCTTCTCCTTCTCCCCTGTGTAGGTGTGGGGGTACCAGGAAAGCGGATTCTCTCCTGGGCCGATAGCTTCTCCTTCTCCCCTTTGTAGGTGTGGGGGTACAAGAAAAGCCGATTCTCTCCTGGGTCGATAGCTTCTTCTTCTCCCCTGTGTAGGTGTGGGGGTACAAGGAGAGCAGATTCTCTCCTTGGTTCATAGCTTCTCCTTCTCCCCTGTGTAGGTGTGGGGGTACCAGGAAAGCAGATTCTTTCCTGGGCCGACGGCTTCTCCTCCCCTTTGTAGGTCTGGGGGTACCAGGAAAGCGGATTCTCTCCTGGGCCGACGGCTTCTCCTTCTCCCCTGTGTAGGTGTGGGGGTACAAGGAAAGCCGATTCTCTCCTGGGCCGACAGCTTCTCCTTCTCCCCTGTGTAGGTGTGGGGGTGCAAGGAAAGCGGATACTCTCCTGGCCCGACAGCTTCTCCTTCTCCCCTGTGTAGGTGTGGGGGTGCAATGAAAGCGGATACTCTCCTGAGCCGACAGCTTCTCCTTCTCCCCTGTGTAGGTGTGGGGGTGCAAGGAAAGCGGATACTCTCCTGGGCTGACAGCTTCTCCTTCTCCCCTGTGTAGGTGTAGAGGTGCAAGGAAATCGGATACTCTCCTGGGCCGATAGCTTCTCCTCCCCCGTGTAGGTGTAGGGGTACAAGGAAAGCGGATACTCTCCTGGGCCGATAGCTTCTCCTTCTCCCCTGTGTAGGTGTTCGGGTACAAGGAAAGCGGATACTCTCCTGGGCAGACAGCTTCTCCTTCTCCCCTGTGTAGGTGTGGGGGTACAAGGAAAGCAGATACTCTCCTGAGCCGAAAGCTTCTCCTTCTCCCCTGTGCAGGTGTGGAGGGTACAAGGAAAGCGGATACTCTCCTGGGCCGATAGCTTCTCCTCCCCTGTGTAGGTGTAGGGGTACAAGGAAAGCGGATACTCTCCTGGGCCGATAGCTTGTCCTTCTCCCCTGTGTAGGTGTGGGGGTACAAGGAAAGCGGATACTCTCCTGACCCGACAGCTTCTCCTTCTCCCCTGTGTAGGTGTGGGGGTGCAAGGAAAGCGGATACTCTCCTGGGCCGACAGCTTCTCCTTCTCCCCTGTGTAGGTGTGGGGGTGCAAGGAAAGCGGATACTCTCCTGGGCCGACAGCTTCTCCTTCTCCCCTTGTAGGTGTGGGGGTGCAAGGAAAGCGGCTACTCTCCTGGGCCGACAGCTTCTCCTTCTCCCCTGTGTAGGTGTGGGGGTACAAGGAAAGCCGATTCTCTCCTGGGTCGATAGCTTCTTCTTCTCCCCTGTGTAGGTGTGGGGGTACAAGGAAAGCGGATTCTCTCCTGGGTTCATAGCTTCTCCTTCTCCCCTTTGTAGGTGTGGAGGTACAAGGAAAGCGGATACTCTCCTGGGCCGATAGCTTCTTCTTCTCCCCTGTGTAGGTGTGGGGGTACAAGGAAAGCGGATTCTCTCCTTGGTTCATAGCTTCTCCTTCTCCCCTTTGTAGGTGTGGAGGTACAAGGAAAGCGGATACTCTCCTGGGCCGATAGCTTCTCCTTCTCCCCTGTGTAGGTGTGGGGGTACAAGGAAAGCGGATACTCTCCTGGGCCGACAGCTTCTCCTTCTCCCCTGTGTAGGTGTGGGGGTACAAGGAAAGCGGATACTCTCCTGGGCCGACAGCTTCTCCTTCTCCCCTGTGCAGGTGTGGGGGGTACAAGGAAAGCGGATACTCTCCTGGGCCGGCAGCGTCTCCTTCTCCTCTGTGCAGGTGTGGGGGGTACAAGGAAAGCGGATACTCTCCTGGGCAGACAGCTTCTCCTTCTCCCCTGTTTAGGTATGGGGGTACAAGGAAAGCGGATACTCTCCTGGGCCGATAGCTTCTCCTCCTCTGTGTAGGTGTAGGGGTACAAGGAAAGCGGATACTCTCCTGGGACGACAGCTTCTCCTTCTCCCCTGTGTAGGTGTGGGGGTACAAGGAAAGCGGATACTCTCCTGGGCCGATAGCTTCTCCTCCTCTGTGTAGGTGTAGGGGTACAAGGAAAGCGGATACTCTCCTGGGCCGACAGCTTCTCCTTCTCCCCTGTGTAGGTGTGGGGGTACAAGGAAAGCGGATACTCTCCTGGGCCGACAGCTTCTCCTTCTCCTCTGTGTAGGTGAGGGGGTACAAGGAAATCGGATACTCTCCTGGGCCGATAGATTTTCCTCCCCCGTGTAGGTGTAGGGGTACAAGGAAAGCGGATACTCTCCTGGGCCGACAGCTTCTCCTTCTCCCCTGTGCAGGTGTGGGGGGTACAAGGAAAGCGGATACTCTCCTGGGCAGACAGCTTCTCCTTCTCCCCTGTTTAGGTATGGGGGTACAAGGAAAGCGGATACTCTCCTGGGCCGATAGCTTCTCCTCCTCTGTGTAGGTGTAGGGGTACAAGGAAAGCGGATACTCTCCTGGGCCGACAGCTTCTCCTTCTCCCCTGTGTAGGTGTGGGGGTACAAGGAAAGCGGATACTCTCCTGGGCCGACAGCTTCTCCTTCTCCTCTGTGTAGGTGAGGGGGTACAAGGAAATCGGATACTCTCCTGGGCCGATAGATTTTCCTCCCCCGTGTAGGTGTAGGGGTACAAGGAAAGCGGATACTCTCCTGGGCCGATAGCTTCTCCTTCTCCCCTGTGTAGGTGTGGGGGTACAAGGAAAGCGGATACTCTCCTGGGCAGACAGCTTCTCCTTCTCCCCTGTGTAGGTGTGGGGGTACAAGGAAAGCGGATACTCTCCTGAGGCGACAGCTTCTCCTTCTCCCCTGTGCAGGTGTGGGGGGTACAAGGAAAGCGCATACTCTCCTGGGCCGATAGCTTCTCCTCCCCCGTGTAGGTGTACAAGGAAAGCGGATACTCTCCTGGGCCGATAGCTTCTCCTTCTCCCCTGTGTAGGTGTGGGGGTACAAGGAAAGCGCATACTCTCCTGACCCGACAGCTTCTCCTTCTCCCCTGTGTAGGTGTGGGGGTACAAGGAAAGCGGATACTCTCCAGGGCCGATAGCTTCTCCTTCTCCCCTGTATAGGTGTGGGGGTGCAAGGAAAGCAGATACACTCCTGGCCCGACAGCTTCTCCTTCTCCCCTGTGTAGGTGTGGGGGTACCAGGAAAGCAGATTCTTTCCTGGGCCGACGGCTTCTCCTTCTCCCCTGTATAGGTCTGGGGGTACCAGGAAAGCGGATTCTCTCCTGGGCCCACGGCTTCTCCTTCTCCCCTGTGTAGGTGCGGGGGTACAAGGAAAGCCGATTCTCTCCTGGGCCGATAGCTTCTCCTTCTCCCCTGTGTAGGTGTGGGGGTGCAAGGAAAGCGGATACTCTCCTGGCCCGACAGCTTCTCCTTCTCCCCTGTGTAGGTGTGGGGGGGCAATGAAAGCGGATACTCTCCTGGGCCGACAGCTTCTCCTTCTCCCCTGTGTAGGTGTGGGGGTGCAAGGAAAGCGGATACTCTCCTGGGCTGACAGCTTCTCCTTCTCCCCTGTGTAGGTGTAGAGGTGCAAGGAAATCGGATACTCTCCTGGGCCGATAGCTTCTCCTCCCCCGTGTAGGTGTAGGGGTACAAGGAAAGCGGATACTCTCCTGGGCCGATAGCTTCTCTTTCTCCCCTGTGTAGGTGTGGGGGTACAAGGAAAGCAGATACTCTCCTGGGCAGACAATTTCTCCTTCTCCCCTGTGTAGGTGTGGGGGTACAAGGAAAGCAGATACTCTCCTGAGCCGAAAGCTTCTCCTTCTCCCCTGTGCAGGTGTGGAGGGTACAAGGAAAGCGCATACTCTCCTGGGCCGATAGCTTCTCCTCCCCTGTGTAGGTGTAGGGGTACAAGGAAAGCGGATACTCTCCTGACCCGACAGCTTCTCCTTCTCCCCTGTGTAGGTGTGGGGATACAAGGAAAGCGGATACTCTCCTGGCCCGACAGCTTCTCCTTCTCCCCTGTGTAGGTGTGGGGATACAAGGAAAGCGGATACTCTCCTGGCCCGACAGCTTCTCCTTCTCCCCTGTGTAGGTGTGGGGGTACAAGGAAAGCGGATACTCTCCTGGCCCGACAGCTTCTCCTTCTCCCCTGTGTAGGTGTGGGGGTGCAAGGAAAGCGGATACTCTCCTGGGCCAACAGCTTCTCCTTCTCCCCTGTGTAGGTGTGGGGGTGCAAGGAAAGCGGATACTCTCCTGGGCCGACAGCTTCTCCTTCTCCCCTGTGGAGATGTGGGGGTACAAGGAAAGCGGATACTCTCCTGAGGCGACAGCTTCTCCTTGTCCCCTGTGCAGGTGTGGGGGGTACAAGGAAAGCGCATACTCTCCTGACCCGACAGCTTCTCCTTCTCCCCTGTGTAGGTGTGGGGGTACAAGGAAAGCGGATACTCTCGAGGGCCGATAGCTTCTCCTTCTCCCCTATATAGGTGTGGGGGTGCAAGGAAAGCAGATACTCTCCTGGCACGACAGCTTCTCCTTCTCCCCTGTGTAGGTGTGGGGGTACCAGGAAAGCAGATTCTTTCCTGGGCCGACGGCTTCTCCTTCTCCCCTGTATAGGTCTGGGGGTACCAGGAAAGCGGATTCTCTCCTGGGCCCACGGCTTCTCCTTCTCCCCTGTGTAGGTGCGGGGGTACAAGGAAAGCCGATTCTCTCCTGGGCCGATAGCTTCTCCTTCTCCCCTGTGTAGGTGTGGGGGTGCAAGGAAAGCGGATACTCTCCTGGCCCGACAGCTTCTCCTTCTCCCCTGTGTAGGTGTGGGGGGGCAATGAAAGCGGATACTCTCCTGGGCCGACAGCTTCTCCTTCTCCCCTGTGTAGGTGTGGGGGTGCAAGGAAAGCGGATACTCTCCTGGGCTGACAGCTTCTCCTTCTCCCCTGTGTAGGTGTAGAGGTGCAAGGAAATCGGATACTCTCCTGGGCCGATAGCTTCTCCTCCCCCGTGTAGGTGTAGGGGTACAAGGAAAGCGGATACTCTCCTGGGCCGATAGCTTCTCCTTCTCCCCTGTGTAGGTGTGGGGGTACAAGGAAAGCAGATACTCTCCTGGGCAGACAATTTCTCCTTCTCCCCTGTGTAGGTGTGGGGGTACAAGGAAAGCAGATACTCTCCTGAGCCGAAAGCTTCTCCTTCTCCCCTGTGCAGGTGTGGAGGGTACAAGGAAAGCGCATACTCTCCTGGGCCGATAGCTTCTCCTCCCCTGTGTAGGTGTAGGGGTACAAGGAAAGCGGATACTCTCCTGACCCGACAGCTTCTCCTTCTCCCCTGTGTAGGTGTGGGGATACAAGGAAAGCGGATACTCTCCTGGCCCGACAGCTTCTCCTTCTCCCCTGTGGAGATGTGGGGGTACAAGGAAAGCGGATACTCTCCTGAGGCGACAGCTTCTCCTTGTCCCCTGTGCAGGTGTGGGGGGTACAAGGAAAGCGCATACTCTCCTGGGCCGATAGCTTCTCCTCCCCCGTGTAGGTGTAGGGGTACAAGGAAAGCGGATACTCTCCTGGGCCGATAGCTTCTCCTTCTCCCCTGTGTAGGTGTGGGGGTACAAGGAAAGCGCATACTCTCCTGACCCGACAGCTTCTCCTTCTCCCCTGTGTAGGTGTGGGGGTACAAGGAAAGCGGATACTCTCCAGGGCCGATAGCTTCTCCTTCTCCCCTGTATAGGTGTGGGGGTGCAAGGAAAGCAGATACTCTCCTGGCACGACAGCTTCTCCTTCTCCCCTGTGTAGGTGTGGGGGTGCAAGGAAAGCGGATACTCTCCTGGACCAACATCTTCTCCTTCTCCCCTGTGTAGGTGTGGGGGTGCAAGGAAAGCGGCTACTCTCCTGGGCCGACAGCTTCTCCTTCTCCCCTGTGTAGGTGTGGGGGTACAAGGAAAGCAGATTCTCTCCTGAGCCGACAGCTTCTTCTCCTCCTCTGTGTAGGTGTGGGGGTGCAAGGAAAGCGGATACTCTCCTGGGCCGACAGCTTCTCCTTCTCCCCTGTGTAGGTGTGGGGGTGCAAGGAAAGCGGAAACTCTCCTGGGCCGACATCTTCTCCTTCTCCCCTGTGTAGGTGTGGGGGTGCAAGGAAAGCAGATACTCTCCTGGGCCGACGGCTTCTCCTTCTCCCCTGTGTAGGTGTGGGGGTACCAGGAAAGCAGATTCTTTCCTGGGCCGACGGCTTCTCCTTCTCCCCTTTGTAGTTCTGGGGGTACCAGGAAAGCGGACTCTCTCCTGGGCCGATGGCTTCTCCTTCTCCCCTGTGTAGGTGTGGGGGTACAAGGAAAGCCGATTCTCTCCTGGGCCGATAGCTTCTCCTTCTCCCCTGTGTAGGTGTGGGGGTGCAAGGAAAGCGGATACTCTCCTGGCCCGACAGCTTCTCCTTCTCCCCTGTGTAGGTGTGGGGGTGCAATGAAAGCGGATACTCTCCTGAGCCGACAGCTTCTCCTTCTCCCCTGTGTAGGTGTGGGGGTACAAGGAAAGCGGATTCTCTCCTGAGCCGACAGCTTCTCCTTCTCCCCTGTGTAGGTGTGGGGGTACAAGGAAAACAGATTCTCTCCAGGGTCGATAGCTTCTCCTTCTCCCCTGTGTAGGTGTGGGGGTACCAGGAAAGCGGATTCTCTCCTGGGCCGATAGCTTCTTCTTCTCCCCTGTGTAGGTGTGGGGGTATAAGAAAAGCCGATTCTCTCCTGGGTCGATAGCTTCTTCTTCTCCCCTGTGTAGGTGTGGGGGTACAAGGAAAGCAGATTCTCTCCTTGGTTCATAGCTTCTCCTTCTCCCCTGTGTAGTTGTGGGGGTACCAGGAAAGCAGATTCTTTCCTGGGCCGACGGCTTCTCCTTCCCTTTGTAGGTCTGGGGGTACCAGGAAAGCGGATTCTCTCCTGGGCCGACAGCTTCTCCTTCTCCCCTGTGTAGGTGTGGGGGTACAAGGAAAGCCGATTCTCTCCTGGGCCGACAGCTTCTCCTTCTCCCCTGTGTAGGTGTGGGGGTGCAAGGAAAGCGGATACTCTCCTGGCCCGACAGCTTCTCCTTCTCCCCTGTGTAGGTGTGGGGGTGCAATGAAAGCGGATACTCTCCTGAGCCGACAGCTTCTCCTTCTCCCCTGTGTAGGTGTGGGGGTGCAAGGAAAGCGGATACTCTCCTGGGCTGACAGCTTCTCCTTCTCCCCTGTGTAGGTGTAGAGGTGCAAGGAAATCGGATACTCTCCTGGGCCGATAGCTTCTCCTCCCCCGTGTAGGTGTAGGGGTACAAGGAAAGCGGATACTCTCCTGGGCCGATAGCTTCTCCTTCTCCCCTGTGTAGGTGTGGGGGTACAAGGAAAGCGGATACTCTCCTGGGCAGACAGCTTCTCCTTCTCCCCTGTGTAGGTGTGGGGGTACAAGGAAAGCAGATACTCTCCTGAGCCGAAAGCTTCTCCTTCTCCCCTGTGCAGGTGTGGAGGGTACAAGGAAAGCGGATACTCTCCTGGGCCGATAGCTTCTCCTCCCCTGTGTAGGTGTAGGGGTACAAGGAAAGCGGATACTCTCCTGGGCCGATAGCTTGTCCTTCTCCCCTGTGTAGGTGTGGGGGTACAAGGAAAGCGGATACTCTCCTGACCCGACAGCTTCTCCTTCTCCCCTGTGTAGGTGTGGGGGTGCAAGGAAAGCGGATACTCTCCTGGGCCGACAGCTTCTCCTTCTCCCCTGTGTAGGTGTGGGGGTGCAAGGAAAGCGGATACTCTCCTGGGCCGACATCTTCTCCTTCTCCCCTTGTAGGTGTGGGGGTGCAAGGAAAGCGGCTACTCTCCTGGGCCGACAGCTTCTCCTTCTCCCCTGTGTAGGTGTGGGGGTACAAGTAAAGCCGATTCTCTCCTGGGTTGATAGCTTCTTCTTCTCCCCTGTGTAGGTGTGGGGGTACAAGGAAAGCGGATTCTCTCCTGGGTTCATAGCTTCTCCTTCTCCCCTTTGTAGGTGTGGAGGTACAAGGAAAGCGGATACTCTCCTGGGCCGATAGCTTCTTCTTCTCCCCTGTGTAGGTGTGGGGGTACAAGGAAAGCGGATTCTCTCCTTGGTTCATAGCTTCTCCTTCTCCCCTTTGTAGGTGTGGAGGTACAAGGAAAACGGATACTCTCCTGGGCCGATAGCTTCTCCTTCTCCCCTGTGTAGGTGTGGGGGGTACAAGGAAAGCGGATACTCTCCTGGGCCGACAGCTTCTTCTTCTCCCCTGTGTAGGTGTGGGGGTACAAGGAAAGCGGATACTCTCCTGGGCCGACAGCTTCTCCTTCTCCCCTGTGTAGGTGTGGGGGTACAAGGAAAGCGGATACTCTCCTGGGCCGACAGCTTCTCCTTCTCCCCTGTGCAGGTGTGGGGGGTACAAGGAAAGCGGATACTCTCCTGGGCCGGCAGCGTCTCCTTCTCCTCTGTGTAGGTGTGGGGGTACAAGGAAAGCGGATACTCTCCCGGGCAGACAGCTTCTCCTTCTCCCCTTTGTAGGTGTGGGGGTACAAGGAAAGCGGATACTCTCCTGGGCCGATAGCTTCTCCTCCTCTGTGTAGGTGTAGGGGTACAAGGAAAGCAGATACTCTCCTGGGCCGACAGCTTCTCCTTCTGCCCTGTGTAGGTGTGGGGGTACAAGGAAAGCGGATACTCTCCTGGGCCGACAGCTTCTCCTTCTCCTCTGTGTAGGTGAGGGGGTACAAGGAAATCGGATACTCTCCTGGGCCGATAGATTCTCCTCCCCCGTGTAGGTGTAGGGGTACAAGGAAAGCGGATACTCTCCTGGGCCGATAGCTTCTCCTTCTCCCCTGTGTAGGTGTGGGGGTACAAGGAAAGCGGATACTCTCCTGGGCAGACAGCTTCTCCTTCTCCCCTGTGTAGGCGTGGGGGTACAAGGAAAGCGGATACTCTCCTTAGGCGACAGCTTCACCTTCTCCCCTGTGCAGGTGTGGGGGGTACAAGGAAAGCGCATACTCTCCTGGGCCGATAGCTTCTCCTCCCCCGTGTAGGTGTAGGGGTACAAGGAAAGCGGATACTCTCCTGGGCCGATAGCTTCTCCTTCTCCCCTGTGTAGGTGTGGGGGTACAAGGAAAGCGCATACTCTCCTGACCCGACAGCTTCTCCTTCTCCCCTGTGTAGGTGTGGGGGTACAAGGAAAGCGGATACTCTCCAGGGCCGATAGCTTCTCCTTCTCCCCTGTATAGGTGTGGGGGTGCAAGGAGAGCAGATACACTCCTGGCCCGACAGCTTCTCCTTCTCCCCTGTGTAGGTGTGGGGGTACCAGGAAAGCAGATTCTTTCCTGGGCCGACGGCTTCTCCTTCTCCCCTGTATAGGTCTGGGGGTACCAGGAAAGCGGATTCTCTCCTGGGCCGACGGCTTCTCCTTCTCCCCTGTGTAGGTGTGGGGGTACAAGGAAAGCCGATTCTCTCCTGGGCCGATAGCTTCTCCTTCTCCCCTGTGTAGGTGTGGGGGTGCAAGGAAAGCGGATACTCTCCTGGCCCGACAGCTTCTCCTTCTCCCCTGTGTAGGTGTGGGGGTGCAATGAAAGCGGATACTCTCCTGGGCCGACAGCTTCTCCTTCTCCCCTGTGTAGGTGTGGGGGTGCAAGGAAAGCGGATACTCTCCTGGGCTGACAGCTTCTCCTTCTCCCCTGTGTAGGTGTAGAGGTGCAAGGAAATCGGATACTCTCCTGGGCCGATAGCTTCTCCTCCCCCGTGTAGGTGTAGGGGTACAAGGAAAGCGGATACTCTCCTGGGCCGATAGCTTCTCCTTCTCCCCTGTGTAGGTGTGGGGGTACAAGGAAAGCGGATACTCTCCTGGGCAGACAGCTTCTCCTTCTCCCCTGTGTAGGTGTGGGGGTACAAGGAAAGCAGATACTCTCCTGAGCCGAAAGCTTCTCCTTCTCCCCTGTGCAGGTGTGCAGGGTACAAGGAAAGCACATACTCTCCTGGGCCGATAGCTTCTCCTCCCCTGTGTAGGTGTAGGGGTACAAGGAAAGCGGATACTCTCCTGACCCGACAGCTTCTCCTTCTCCCCTGTGTATGTGTGGGGATACAAGGAAAGCGGATACTCTCCTGGCCCGACAGCTTCTCCTTCTCCCCTGTGTAGGTGTGGGGATACAAGGAAAGCGGATACTCTCCTGGCCCGACAGCTTCTCCTTCCCCCCTGTGTAGGTGTGGGGGTACAAGGAAAGCGGATACTCTCCTGGCCCGACAGCTTCTCCTTCTCCCCTGTGTAGGTGTGGGGGTGCAAGGAAAGCGGATACTCTCCTGAGCCGACAGCTTCTCCTTCTCCCCTGTGTAGGTGTGGGGGTGCAAGGAAAGCGGATACTCTCCTGGGCTGACAGCTTCTCCTTCTCCCCTGTGTAGGTGTAGAGGTGCAAGGAAATCGGATACTCTCCTGGGCCGATAGCTTCTCCTCCCCCGTGTAGGTGTAGGGGTACAAGGAAAGCGGATACTCTCCTGGGCCGATAGCTTCTCCTTCTCCCCTGTGTAGGTGTGGGGGTACAAGGAAAGCGGATACTCTCCTGGGCAGACAGCTTCTCCTTCTCCCCTGTGTAGGTGTGGGGGTACAAGGAAAGCAGATACTCTCCTGAGCCGAAAGCTTCTCCTTCTCCCCTGTGCAGGTGTGGAGGGTACAAGGAAAGCGGATACTCTCCTGGGCCGATAGCTTCTCCTCCCCTGTGTAGGTGTAGGGGTACAAGGAAAGCGGATACTCTCCTGGGCCGATAGCTTGTCCTTCTCCCCTGTGTAGGTGTGGGGGTACAAGGAAAGCGGATACTCTCCTGACCCGACAGCTTCTCCTTCTCCCCTGTGTAGGTGTGGGGGTGCAAGGAAAGCGGATACTCTCCTGGGCCGACAGCTTCTCCTTCTCCCCTGTGTAGGTGTGGGGGTGCAAGGAAAGCGGATACTCTCCTGGGCCGACAGCTTCTCCTTCTCCCCTTGTAGGTGTGGGGGTGCAAGGAAAGCGGCTACTCTCCTGGGCCGACAGCTTCTCCTTCTCCCCTGTGTAGGTGTGGGGGTACAAGGAAAGCCGATTCTCTCCTGGGTCGATAGCTTCTTCTTCTCCCCTGTGTAGGTGTGGGGGTACAAGGAAAGCGGATTCTCTCCTGGGTTCATAGCTTCTCCTTCTCCCCTTTGTAGGTGTGGAGGTACAAGGAAAGCGGATACTCTCCTGGGCCGATAGCTTCTTCTTCTCCCCTGTGTAGGTGTGGGGGTACAAGGAAAGCGGATTCTCTCCTTGGTTCATAGCTTCTCCTTCTCCCCTTTGTAGGTGTGGAGGTACAAGGAAAACGGATACTCTCCTGGGCCGATAGCTTCTCCTTCTCCCCTGTGTAGGTGTGGGGGGTACAAGGAAAGCGGATACTCTCCTGGGCCGACAGCTTCTTCTTCTCCCCTGTGTAGGTGTGGGGGTACAAGGAAAGCGGATACTCTCCTGGGCCGACAGCTTCTCCTTCTCCCCTGTGTAGGTGTGGGGGTACAAGGAAAGCGGATACTCTCCTGGGCCGACAGCTTCTCCTTCTCCCCTGTGCAGGTGTGGGGGGTACAAGGAAAGCGGATACTCTCCTGGGCCGGCAGCGTCTCCTTCTCCTCTGTGTAGGTGTGGGGGTACAAGGAAAGCGGATACTCTCCCGGGCAGACAGCTTCTCCTTCTCCCCTTTGTAGGTGTGGGGGTACAAGGAAAGCGGATACTCTCCTGGGCCGATAGCTTCTCCTCCTCTGTGTAGGTGTAGGGGTACAAGGAAAGCAGATACTCTCCTGGGCCGACAGCTTCTCCTTCTGCCCTGTGTAGGTGTGGGGGTACAAGGAAAGCGGATACTCTCCTGGGCCGACAGCTTCTCCTTCTCCTCTGTGTAGGTGAGGGGGTACAAGGAAATCGGATACTCTCCTGGGCCGATAGATTCTCCTCCCCCGTGTAGGTGTAGGGGTACAAGGAAAGCGGATACTCTCCTGGGCCGATAGCTTCTCCTTCTCCCCTGTGTAGGTGTGGGGGTACAAGGAAAGCGGATACTCTCCTGGGCAGACAGCTTCTCCTTCTCCCCTGTGTAGGCGTGGGGGTACAAGGAAAGCGGATACTCTCCTTAGGCGACAGCTTCACCTTCTCCCCTGTGCAGGTGTGGGGGGTACAAGGAAAGCGCATACTCTCCTGGGCCGATAGCTTCTCCTCCCCCGTGTAGGTGTAGGGGTACAAGGAAAGCGGATACTCTCCTGGGCCGATAGCTTCTCCTTCTCCCCTGTGTAGGTGTGGGGGTACAAGGAAAGCGCATACTCTCCTGACCCGACAGCTTCTCCTTCTCCCCTGTGTAGGTGTGGGGGTACAAGGAAAGCGGATACTCTCCAGGGCCGATAGCTTCTCCTTCTCCCCTGTATAGGTGTGGGGGTGCAAGGAGAGCAGATACACTCCTGGCCCGACAGCTTCTCCTTCTCCCCTGTGTAGGTGTGGGGGTACCAGGAAAGCAGATTCTTTCCTGGGCCGACGGCTTCTCCTTCTCCCCTGTATAGGTCTGGGGGTACCAGGAAAGCGGATTCTCTCCTGGGCCGACGGCTTCTCCTTCTCCCCTGTGTAGGTGTGGGGGTACAAGGAAAGCCGATTCTCTCCTGGGCCGATAGCTTCTCCTTCTCCCCTGTGTAGGTGTGGGGGTGCAAGGAAAGCGGATACTCTCCTGGCCCGACAGCTTCTCCTTCTCCCCTGTGTAGGTGTGGGGGTGCAATGAAAGCGGATACTCTCCTGGGCCGACAGCTTCTCCTTCTCCCCTGTGTAGGTGTGGGGGTGCAAGGAAAGCGGATACTCTCCTGGGCTGACAGCTTCTCCTTCTCCCCTGTGTAGGTGTAGAGGTGCAAGGAAATCGGATACTCTCCTGGGCCGATAGCTTCTCCTCCCCCGTGTAGGTGTAGGGGTACAAGGAAAGCGGATACTCTCCTGGGCCGATAGCTTCTCCTTCTCCCCTGTGTAGGTGTGGGGGTACAAGGAAAGCGGATACTCTCCTGGGCAGACAGCTTCTCCTTCTCCCCTGTGTAGGTGTGGGGGTACAAGGAAAGCAGATACTCTCCTGAGCCGAAAGCTTCTCCTTCTCCCCTGTGCAGGTGTGGAGGGTACAAGGAAAGCACATACTCTCCTGGGCCGATAGCTTCTCCTCCCCTGTGTAGGTGTAGGGGTACAAGGAAAGCGGATACTCTCCTGGGCCGATAGCTTCTCCTTCTCCCCTGTGTAGGTGTGGGGGTACAAGGAAAGCGATTACTCTCCTGGGCTGACAGCTTCTCCTCCCCTGTGTAGGTGTGGGGATACAAGGAAAGCGGATACTCTCCTGGCCCGACAGCTTCTCCTTCCCCCCTGTGTAGGTGTGGGGGTACAAGGAAAGCGGATACTCTCCTGGCCCGACAGCTTCTCCTTCTCCCCTGTGTAGGTGTGGGGGTGCAAGGAAAGCGGATACTCTCCTGGGCCGACAGCTTCTCCTTCTCCCCTGTGTAGGTGTGGGGGTGCAAGGAAAGCGGATACTCTCCTGGGCCGACAGCTTCTCCTTCTCCCCTTGTAGGTGTGGGGGTGCAAGGAAAGCGGCTACTCTCCTGGGCCGACAGCTTCTCCTTCTCCCCTGTGTAGGTGTGGGGGTACAAGGAAAGCCAATTCTCTCCTGGGTTGATAGCTTCTTCTTCTCCCCTGTGTAGGTGTGGGGGTACAAGGAAAGCGGATTCTCTCCTGGGTTCATAGCTTCTCCTTCTCCCCTTTGTAGGTGTGGAGGTACAAGGAAAGCGGATACTCTCCTGGGCCGATAGCTTCTCCTTCTCCCCTGTGTAGGTGTGGGGGGTACAAGGAAAGCGGATGCTCTCCTGGGCCGACAGCTTCTTCTTCTTCCCTGTGTAGGTGTGGGGGTACAAGGAAAGCGGATTCTCTCCTGAGCCGACAGCTTCTCCTTCTCCCCTGTGTAGGTGTGGGGGTACAAGGAAAGCGGATTCTCTCCTGGGCCGATAGCTTCTCCTTCTCCCCTGTGTAGGTGTGGGGGTACAAGGAAAGCGGATACTCTCCTGGGCCGATAGCTTCTCCTTCTCCCCTGTGTAGGTGTGGGGGTACAAGGAAAGCAGATACTCTCCTGGGCCGACAGCTTCTCCTTCTCCCCTGTGTAGGTGTGGGGATACAAGGAAAGCGGATACTCTCCTGGGCCGATAGCTTCTCCTTCTCCCCTGTGTAGGTGTGGGGGTACAAGGAAAGCGATTACTCTCCTGGGCTGACAGCTTCTCCTCCCCTGTGTAGGTGTGGGGGTACAAGGAAAGCGGATACTCTCCTGGGACGATAGCTTCTCCTCTCCCCTGTGTAGGGGTGGGGGTACAATGAAAGCAGATACTCTCCTGGGCCGATAGCTTCTCCTTCTCCCCTGTGTAGGTGTGGGGGTACAAGGAAAGCGGATACTCTCCTGGGCCGATAGCTTCTCCTTCTCCTCTGTGTAGGTGTGGGGGTACAAGGAAAGCGGATACTCTCCTGGGCCGATAGCTTCTCCTTCGGCCCTGTGTAGGTGTGGGGGTACATTGGGAAATAAATCTTTCCCCCAACTCCCCCGCATATTCTCTGAGGTGCAAAGGGTCCTCATAGCTGGCTGTTTTCCCAGTTCCATGAACAATCTTTGAGCCGTTCTTGTATGTTTTCTCGCACAGCATGCTGGGACTTTTAGGCCCACCCTTGCAATGGGAAAAAACAAAACTACAAGTTTCAGCATGCAGTTGGAAGCAAAAAGCAAGACTGGCTTGAGGTGTCACACATGGAACTGGGAAACTTGTCAGGGAGGGTCAGGTGGCCCTTGCACCCTCGTCAGCTGATGGGCACCCAAAGGTAAGGGTGTTGCAGCAGATGGGAGGCTCTGGCCTCGAGGTGTTAAGAGCTTAGTCCTAGGGCGTCCGATTGCAGGGGCTGGGGCACGTTCAAGCTTTTCACTCTTAATGGGGCCAGGCCACCATCCAGGCTGCGCAGGCACCTCTGGCAGGTGCAGGGTGAGCGCTCAGACTTGGTTATTGCGGAGAGCAAACCCGGAACACCTTGGGGAGCCTTGGCCTGGACCCGGGTCTCGCTCTGACTGCCTTCCCAAACACCTGGGTTTCCAGCTGCTGTGTTTGTTGGTACTTTCGTTATGCGCTGGCCCTCTCAGGCATGTTGCTTAAGGCCCAAACCTCTGATGCCAACCCAGGGGAACCCAGACCATCTTTTGGAGCACTGGTAGCTCTCCCCTGGGTCTCCTGCTAGACCCCAGGTCCTGCCTGGGCCTCAGATGCCGGCCTCGCCCTGCACCCAGACCCATTGGGCACCACCTGCACTGGGGTATCCCGGCCACCTCTAGGAATTGGCCCGCCTCCTTCCGGGTGCACCCGGCTGGGTTCAGAGAGACATCTTCTGCATGCCCCACACAGCCTCGCCACCGGAAGACACTTCCTATAGACTATTAAGCCCGGCTGGAGACAAATGTAGGAGTCAGCCGTGAACTGAATAACCTCAGCCCTTTAAGATGAGATGGCGATGCAGAAGTTACTCAAAATCAATAATCAAAATGACTCAGTAAGTTGGTAAAAAGGATAACTGTTTTATTTTCAATTGTCTAGCATAACGATCATCAACAAATTTGCTTGATCCTCTTACCCAAAGCAGTTCATAAAAAAACACAGCTTATATATCAAAAACTCGTCATCATTGATGTTGACCTACGTCACTACCAACATCATCCTACGTGGCAAACTACAAAACCTATTACTAACTATAATAGGCTCTGAGTGAACATCTAAGTATACAATCCATACTAATATGGGCTAATAAGTGAAAGTGATAGGTTTCTTAACATCAGGTGGGGCAACTAAGCCCTCCCTTCAAAATGCCCACTATGAACGTCACTAAATACAAGACGTCCCATTGGCTACACAAACTATAGGACTCTTAATTATATGGTCCCCTACAATTGGTTGGCACTCTAACCTTCGTCACTACTTTTCCAGCTACGTCTAGCAGCACGCAGATTGGACCTCCAGGTGCTGGTGAGCTCGTCTTAGTCTCAGCTTCCTACCAATTAGCATATCAATCTATTCTCACCTCAATGGTCAGCGTAGTCAATTAAGCTTTGAAGCTCGGCCTTGAGTTTGTTCTGTGCTGTGGAGAATCAGGGGAGTGAAGACACGCTCTGACCTCATGCGTAGGTGTGAACATCTTGCTCGTCCAACTTCATCCTTCGCCTGACTCTAGACCACAAAATTGAGCTTTTAATGTATTACAATACTATTTTTAATAGAGCTCTGATGTCTTCTATGTTTTGTTCATGCCTTCTGAATTGGAGCTGTTCTTTCACACCAATCGGTACCCAATGTCAGCTCACTCCAACCTGATAAGACTTTTGCTTCTTGCTTCTTGGCTTGACTTCATGGCTCATCCAGCCTCGTCTTTTCTAGATTCCCTTTTAATTCATGTGTTTTCTTACTGCGCCACACTGAGAATGAGGGCTTCCATTTTTAGTCCAACTCTGCTATAACACATAGTGGAAACATCTATCCTTTATTCTTAAATGCATATATGTATATATTGGCGCATGCCGCAATCTATTCACTATAAAGCTAGCCTGAAGAATACTTTGTCTGCTTGCGTTTATTTTGCATCTGTGCACGTGTAAACTGACTTGATTTCTTCATCCATTTTATGGCATAAGCTTCTTCACCTTGACCGCAAGATATCACTTATCCTTGATACTTTCTTGATGCCTTAAAGAATATCTGTATTCCCTAGTCTCTGTATCTTTTCTATGTACGTCAGCTCAGGTCTGTATGATGTCACCATTCATCGAGGCCATTCATTTGCTCTGCTTCTTTCGGGATTTCATTCAAATGGCCATCATATTTTCTTGTATACAGGTATGGTTTTCTCAATGGGAACCTTGCCTCCAGGATTCTTTTTGGTACCAGTATTCTTACTGGTTCCCGACGTGTCTCACATCCTGGCTCCCAACATATAGGCATTATAGGTGACGTGGTTGAGGTGGGGGTACCTGGCTCCTCCTCTACACTCCCCCCTCTGGGCGATTCATCTACCACTCTCTCATCATCCTTCACATCCAGACATCCTGGTCTGATGAAAAGCTTCTTTGGGATCCATATCTTTATGACTCCCTTCAGGCATCCTGCTGATTTTACATGGTCATCCTTGTTCCATGTCATGAGGCTAAACTCCCTATTTGGACTGCAATAGATCCATCTTCCGACATACTTCTTATGATTCTTTGGATATAGGAACTTTGTTCCTTCAGCTGCATGGATACTGGCCTTCACAAAGTCTCTGATTTCTTCATCTGTCAAGTCTTTGGCTTTCCATCCTGGTTCAACATCGATCATCCCTATGGCTTTCTTGGCTGTTTTTTTTTGCATTGGGAGATTATTATCTTGATCACACAGAATCCAAGCAATATCATTAATATCAGGGCTCCAAGGAACTTGAAAATGTCAACTGGTCATGGAGATTTGTCAGCATACCTATGGCCTCCAACCAAGGTTCTATTCTCGTCATCATGAGCGGGTGTGAATGTGCAACATGATTCTCCGATGTTTGCACAAACACCTCCATCCATAGCTGTGATCATGTCCAGGACATATCTAGTTTGAAGAGTCATCAGTCGTATGGCTCTCAATTCTTCTCTTATAGCATTAAATCCCTTTATGGTAGTGTTAAGTGTCTGTAACAATTCCCATCTGGTAATCTGCAGCCATTTGGTATTTGCTCCAACCTGGAGACTCGGCATGAAGATCAACGAAAACACTGATGCAGTCTGGCTAAATAGTCTGTGCTCATAGGGAATAGCATCAAAAGCGTCTATAGATTTTGCTGAGAAATAATTCTCTCTCTTCATCCTTTTTATCAGCTCCACAGATCTCTTCTTTCTTAGGTTTCTGTTTTCGGGACACTATCAAGGTGCAGAACACTTATCGGAATCACCAATGCTGGAACATGAACATTCACTAATGAGCATCGGCCTCGCCCAATCCTTGGGTAGCTTCATGTATGCCCTGGATCTACAAGCCCAATAGTGATCCATGACTACTGCTGTTCCATGTATCATTCCTGGTACATCAAAGATTCAACCACAGTTCTGATTCTCTCCAACTTTTCTTGTGACATTATTCCTGAAGCATAGTTTTGCACTCTCCAAGGGCACTATCTGCAAGGGTCCTCGACTGTCTTCGACCCAAGTCAGTAGCTTAGCAAGTCTTGGCCATAGTGGTTTGCAGCCATTCCATACAATGTCAATGGCAGGTTTATAACAACCAATGACTCACAGGCTCTGCAGATCACCACTCCTTATTCAGAGCCATCTGGTGATAACACTGATCCACAGATCTGAATTTGACCTCTGTTCTTCCATCTACAAATTTGTTTCCACAGATTTTCCTGGACTCTCCAATATTTTATTGGCTTCCTATCTGATTCTAGCTCCTTTCAATCAAGGCTTCTCGTATCTGATCACAGGATTCTTAGTATGGGCTCTGTTTCTTGTCTTTGCATCTTGGATATAGTCATCTTCGTCTGGATCTGTCCATTCAGTTGCCCATATGAACTGGCCTCTGTTTCTGCAAAATGCTATGTGCGAAAGACAATGAGCTGTCTGGACATCTATTTCAATAGCTATGATGATTTTAGACTTCCCCTTACTATAAGGCAGGCGTGCACATACAAAGCATTCCTCCTTTGAAGTTCTTCTTCCTACTTCCCTCATATTTTGATACCATATGTTTTTTACCAAATGTGCTGTACTATCCAGATAATCATTCAGCTCAAAGTCATCCACCCGGTATCTCTTTTAAATCTTGTTCTTTTCTTGTGATCTGCTATGATTAATTCATACAATATGTCAACATAACTCTTTCTGCCTGGACCAATCTCAGGAACACTTGTTATTGGATTAGGTGTGTTTGCATACATTAACTGAGTAGGTTCATCTTTCAATGCCCATTTCTTTTGTCTTCCTGATAAAGCCTGTTTCTGGTGCCCAAATATATTGTCTAAGACACTGTTTGCATGCGTCTGACCACCAGTAACATTCAACTCAGGCTTAAGTGATTCCTCAGCATTCTTTGGATCAGGGATGACTACATAGGGTCTTGTTTGCCTAGTAGTTGGCATGTTTATACCCTCCTTCGGTTTAGGAAGATTCTCATAAGTGTTTACTCCTTGCAAATTGATGTAATAGGAGGTTCGCACAGTAAGTGAAAGCAATATTATTATGAACAGAATGCAATCATAAATAACACAGAGATATGTCATTGTACGGCATCGATTTTTTGCACAACGTGGGCGTTTCTCTGGATCTGGCATGATTATATTGCTACTAATACTGCCCATTTTATTGCCTAAGGAAGGAAAAATAAACGTTAATGTGACGCCATGATGTACTGCTCTGGAAACTGCTGATCTCAGTAGACACCATTCCTTGGTCAACTGACTGCTTATTGGATGATAAACACAAATTCCCAGTGAACTCCTGGAATCGGCCTTTCGCTAGACGACATGAAGATTTTCTTTCAGCATGAGACAAGGGTTCTTTTTTAGCCAGCAACTCCTTGATCTGTCCCTCGAAGAAAAAGCCTCATTCAGATCTCAGAGTTCTTGCGGAATAAGTGTTTACTTGACATTTGATGTCTCTCAGAATGTCATTTAATGCTGCATTAATTCTCAGATCCGTTAGGAATGTACGCACATCAGTGTGTCTTCCAACAAGCTGTGGACACTCTTCAACCAGGTAATAGAAGACCAAACTGACCAGTCTGTGTGCATTGTCAGCTAATAGGGGCATTTGTACTTTCCCCGCTAAATTCAGGAAGCTGCAGAATTTGCTCAATAATTGCTGTGAGCAATCCCCTTACGATCAGACTATTCTTAGGATCTTGCCAGAAATGTGACTGCTAGTAGTTCTCCCCAGGATTGCAGGATATGTACACAGTACAAACAGAAAAACTTCAAATATGATCCATGAAATGTTGTCATTGGGCACCATCATGAGCAGATCCAAACAGGAACTCAGTGAGGAATGAACCAGGGTATTGTACCCCCTTCCAATTGTCGAAAACAAAATCAAAATGTGGCATTTGTTTCTTCTTATCAAGGCTTAAGCAAGCCTCAGTCCAATGCCACAAACTGCTGTAGTTCTAGAACAGATATCTTCCATTAACTCTCCTCTAGATGACTGAAAGGAGTGTTTGAAATAAGCCTCAGTCTAATGAACTATTTGTCTTTACACAGCTTCTGTGTCCTTCTTCCTCGTCATAGACCTTGTCTGCATTAGCTGAGGTTCTTCCCCGATGTTTGCTTCCGAAGGGTGCAGGGGTGATGGGGTCTCGACAGCATAAATCTTTATGTCACCTAGAAAAGTCCAAGCGCGTCTGCCCTGCACTCTGACTGCAGATGGCGTGACGTCTTCTACGATGAAAGGACCGCTGAAGTGGGTCTCGACCCATGTTTTCCTCGTATGATTGCGAATTAGGATAGGATAGGATAGAAACACTTTAGGAACACATAGTTCTTTAAGTCCATTTGTTGAACCAGCTCCTTCTGTGTTCTGCGCTGCCCCACACCCTCTTTGCCATAGCTGACCTGAAATGACAGCGATACTTGAGGTCATACATTTATGATAATCATGAAACTCCGTTCCCAACAAGTCTGAAGTTGGCTGGGCATCACTTTTAACTCTGAAGGGAGGTGTGAGGGGTGTCCTCATTCGTCTCCCTGTCACTATTTCGTGGGGGGTGAGATGGTGGTCCGAACCTGGTTGGTTCCTCAATGCATATAATGCCAATGGTAGGCAATGCAACCACCCTTTCTTCAAGATAAACTTCAACTTGGCTATTCTTTCTTTAAACAAGCCGTTGAGCCTCTCACAGATCCCATTTCCTAGGGGATGATAAACCGAAGAAAACATGTGCTTTATACCAAGCAACAAGTCAATCTGCTCAAAAATTTGATTCACAAAATGAGGACCATTGTCTGATCTTAATACTTCACATATTCCCCATCTTTGAAATACTTCCTCGCACCATGAATTTTGCTGTAGGGGTAGAGTCCTCAATGCATATAATGCCAGTGGTAGGAAATGCAACCACCCTTTCTTCAAGGTAAGCTTCAACTTGGCTATTCTTTCTTTAAACAAGCCGTTGAGCCTCTCACAGATCCCATTTCCTAGGGGATGATAAGCTGAAGAAAACTTGTGCTTTATACCAAGCAACAAGTCAATCTGCTCAAAAATTTGATTCACAAAATGAGGACCATTGTCTGATCTTAATACTTCACATATTCCCCATCTTTGAAATACTTCTCGCACCATGAATTTTGCTGTAGGGGTAGAGTCTGGATGTATACATGGACCAGCTTCAATCCATCGTGAAAAGGCACAGACTACTACAATCATGTATCTATACCCATTACATACTTGCAGCATATCAACATAGTCGATATGCAAATGCTCAAAGGGGCCATTAGGTCGCGGGTTAACTCCTCTAACTAAGCCTATCCAGTAAAGTGGCATGCTGCACTAGAGTGCCCTTCTGCTCCGAGGTAACCCCTCCTTTTCCATCGTGCTAATCCTGCATGCACTGTTGATGTCACATAGGTTGAGTCACTGTACACTGTTACTTCCTGGTCTGCATGATTCTCGAGAGCGACTACCAGCACCACTAATTCTGCAGCCTGTGCTGAATAGTGAGACTGGAATTGTGCACTTAACATTGTTTGGAACTCCCCATTAGCTATGTGTTTTACTGCAGCGGCACCTGTATATCTCTGCCCATCATTTTGATCGAACTGTCAATAAAAACAATTTCTTCCCCTGCTAAAGCATTTTCCTTTATCGTAGGGATTTCAACATCGAACTCTTCATAGTTCGAACAGTCATGCGCATGCTCATCCTCTGCCAATGGTTCAGCTACAAACCTGGCAAGATTCACTATTCTGCATCAGACTATTTTGATCCCTGGATTTGATATGACTATCTCATAGGCAGAAGCCGTTTAAGAAGTCAATGTCCCCTTTGTTTTCTCCAAGATGGCGAATAATGCATGCTCAACAAACAAAGTCATAGAGCATCCCATCACTATACGTGCAGCCTTCTCAATGGCGAATGCGGCGGCTGCCAAAGAATGTTAGCACTGAAAATGACCCCTCATTACTCGGTCCAAAATTCCACTTTAATATGCAAGGGGTTATCTTAATTCTTTTAATGTTATCGCGTCAACCACATACGGGCTGTGAAGCAAGTCGGCTGTAGCCTCTAATGCTTCTCCAGTTATGCATCAAAAACTCAGTGAGGTACATTTGCAGGTTAAAACCACCCATCTCACCAGTCTTGACCGCCTTACTTCTACCACTTTGAAAGGAAAAACCAAAGTAAAAAATCACAGAATTCATGCAAATTAAAGCAGACCTCCAGAAATCACCCACCGATCGAAAAATACTGTGCTTGGTAACAGAAAATCCTCAGGTGTCAGAAGATAATGGGCTTTCCTCACTAAACTACAGACAGGAGGAGCTTCTATCGAAGCCTCAAGCAGCGTGGCCTACAGCAGGGAGTTTTACTTTATTGCCGGTGATTAACACCCTCTCTGACTCGGCTGATTTGCAGACAAGATCTCCTTCTCTTTTCTGCAATGAGACAAAATCTCCCATGGCCTCCTCTTATGCTACTACCCCTCTCCCACACCTCTCACTTCACCAAAGACACAGGAACACCTGAATGACAATCCAGATACCTCTCAACCAGCAATAATTGCCCTCAATTTCATGCTAAATTCTTTGGTGAAATGATATGAAAATATTCACCAAGAACTTAGAGTTCAAAAAGTGATTCTTCCCACTACCACAGACAAGCTGACTTGTCTGGAAGGTAACATCTGTATGAAAACAAGATTAAATCATATCACCAATTTATCAATTAATGATGTTTGGACCGAATTACCGGGTTATGCAATGTTGCCTCACAACTCCAAAAATGAGTGTCAGCTTAAGAATCAAAGTAAAGAAAATAAATCTACAAATTAGCGTCATCACCATGAGGGAAATGGTACTCCAGCTGTAGTAATTGAGGTCTTACCCTCACTTCCAGAGAAGAACCTCTAAAAACATAGGAAGATCAGGAGAAGGAGGGAAAAAAGTAAAAACATCATAAATATCCTAACAGTAACAAATACGGGATCTAGGAAATTTCTATCTAAACCTAAACTCTCTCTAATAGATAGGAATGCTACTTCATCTACAGCTTTCTCGGAAGAGAGAGTAGATTCAGAGTTGTCAGGCAAAAAAAAACAAACAAGCAAAGCTGATGGCTATCTGGAACAAAGCCTCTGTTTCTAACAGTGTTTCAGTGGGTAGAAATATTAATTCGGCTGTTACACAGATCACAAAGATGCCCCAGGTGAATTACAATACAAGGACAGAGAACTCATTAGATGAGGCGATAAACCTGTGAGGTCTTTCTACATATTCCATTTAAGAAGTAACAGAGGATCCACAAATACCAGAATCAACTCCCTCATTAGCTGTATTAAAGAATCAGGAAGGGCTAGCACTGGTCACTAATATCTCATATTCTCACACTGTAGAAGATAAATGCTTGTCGCCTAGGACTGCTTAAACTAGTCATAGCATTTTATCTCACAACACCTGCACTTCACGCTTTTATATGTTAGAAGAAAAACTAAATTTGCTCCTAAAGAAGGAGAAACCCAGCGATAGTCCTATAGAGCTACATCAGGACTCTCACTCCACTTCTCCATTGTTGAGAACTTTGGGGGTGGAATGTATCTTTAGGGTTACTTCATCTACAATTTTACATCGACACAACATTCTATTACTACTGCAATACCCTGCCTAAAACTAATTTCTTTGAAAAACATTGAATTGGTTATATTTCCAAAAGATGATAGAACCGATTTGCCTCTTATACATTTTGCATCCAACTTAATTTTACAGTGGTGTCATTCCCATCTTTCTAATCACTCCTTTTCTACTTCTTGGGCTGGAAAAACATCCGCTACCTTTCCAATACAGTATGGTGTCCCACAAGGCTCTCTCCGCGGTCCTCTCCTTTACACGTCACATCTCGCTGCAATGATCGACTCTTCTGGAGTTTCCGGTCATTTCTATGCAGGTGACTCTCAGGTCTTTGTTTCCTTTTCCTCTTTCTCTGACTCTGTTCGGTTACTATTATGGCCTGCCTGTTATCCGGCCGATCTTGGATGCATTCTCACTTTCTTCATCTCAACGTGTGTTTTCGGTTTGTGACGATTTTCCCGCATCAAAAGGTTCGCATGAACCTTTTGTTCTGAAAATGCTACCACCAAAGGTTCGAACACCAAAAGTTGAGCTGCGGGGGACACCCCCGCAGCCTTCCGTTTTAAAAAAAAAAAGAAAGAAACAGGGGTTGCGGGGGTGTTCCCTGCATCGCCCCGCTCACTATACTTCATGGTATTGGTCTAGTGAGCGGGGACTGCAGGGGACCCCCAACCCCTGCAGCCTTCTGTTTCAAAAAGAAAAAGAGAAGAAAAGAAAAGGACCCTGCAGCGCTCGTTCCAGATCACAGAAGTGAAAGGGAACTGGCGCTGCAACAACCAGCATGAAGACAAGGTAAGTGTGGTTTGTTTATGTTGGGGATGTGGGTGGGGGTGTGCTGAGGGTGTGGGTGGTGGAGTGTTATGGGTGTGTTGTGGGTGTGGGTGTGAGTCTGAATGTGAGTTTGCATGAGAAAGGTATGAACTGTTGGTAGTTCGCACCTTTCTCATGCGAACGATTTGCCCGCTGTAATTTCAGCCGCAGGCAAATCACTCTGATTCGTGTTTTCTTCTTCTTGTGTCTCTGATTCCCTTTCCCCTTCTGCTCTCGTCTTTCTCCTACACTCACCCCTCTTTCTCGAACACCTCGTAATCATGGCGTCATCTTTGATACCTCTCTTTCCTCTTCCACACATGTAGCTAGCACTGCACTGCACAGAAGAAGAACCAATATAAACATAAAACAAACAAGAAACCACTGACAGGGCAAATAGCAGGGTAACATAGGCATCCTGATATCGGGCACACACATAAATAATGACCAGGGAATCTGACGGTTATACATTTCAAGGGGTTCAGCACTAGGTCTGACTCACCAACTAATGTACTTATCCTGTGTCTGCCTATCGACCACCATGTAACCCGGTCATCTGCACTTACTGCCATTATCTTGTATGTCTGTTTTCTGCCTGTATGTATTTACTCTGCTGTAACCGCCTCTAAGTCTCCAGCACCCAGTTACACTATGGTTCGGCGCGTGATATAAATAAAGAAACTAAACTACACATATCACAAGACCTGCAGGGTCAATCCGACAAATCAACTTGCAAGGCCTTATAGGCAAGTGTATAGGCGGCTCCAGCCTCTCAAGGGGGTTTATCGTCAGAATGACAGAACATCACCTGCAAGAGAGCCCTCCAAGCTTCCAAGTTCGCGGCGGGCTCATTCGTTCCACTCTCTAAAGCCCTTGCAGTACAACATCCATGAGGTGTGTCAGATTATATTAGGGCTGATTTATGAAGCACACCACTGCCATTTGTTTGATCTCCTGGCACGGAGCCATCATATTGTCAAAGTACTCATCAGAAAGCTTAGCCATAACATTGCTGACGCACACACCCAATCCCACGCCATCATAGTGTTGATCTACACGGCCATGTAATGGCCCTGCACTTGAGGTTATCAACAGCCAAACCAACCAACCAACCAACAACACTCTCCATACTACAGGAAATTCCAAACCAACTAGGATTCCAGGGAACAGACTCAATAACGGACAAGCATGAATCTTATCTATGCGTCCGACGGTCACCTTCCTGAAGCTCGCACACACTTAGCCCGCAGTGACACACACACACAGCACCATGGATCAAGCAGATCTCTAGCCATCACGCAAGACACCCACTACTGCCACATAGGACACTCCCCTGGCGCCCAGCCACCTATGATACTCAGGCATGCCTTGGATACATTGACAAGAATGCAGTCAAGTGATTGAGCACGTCTCTGGCCTTCATGCTTAATATTTGGAGTGACTCCAACACAGACTCTTCCACCCATGCATCTGAGCTCCAGTCTGCTCCAGGGCAAGCCCACAGTGCTACCAGGCCACACCTGTTACAGATGAGTGATCATAAAGGTTGACATACACACCAGAAGACATAATAGAATTATGAAAAGGCTTGGCAATTATAAAGTTGCCGTACACACCAGAAGACATAATATAATTATGAAAAGTGTTAGCGATCATAAAGTTGGCTTACACACCAGAAGACATAATATAATTATGAAAAGGTTTGCCGATCATAAAGTTGACATAAACATTAGAAGACAGAATAGAATTATGCACCAAGTGCAAATCTTGGTATGACTCCGATCTGGTCGCTCCGAAACGCAAGTGTAAGAGTAGCTAAACGGATGTGGGAAGCTTTGGGTGCATCCTCTGACAAACTGGTCTGCCGCCTGCTCCAAAGGCAATACAGACTCTCCATCTTCTCTAAGAAGAGGGTCCATATTCAAGCCCACATCTCTGCTGCCTCTAACAACACAGCCAAACCTTTCAAAATCTGCAAGTAGCTGGCCAATCCTAATTCTGTATCTACCTCTTCTACACCTACCCAGGCCCTCGGCACAGCTCTGGCTTCTCATTTCACCACTAAAGCTCAAGACATCCTGTCTGCACTCTCCTCCTCTTCTCTTCTCTCTCCCTCCACCTCTTACAGGCCCTCCTTGGCCGTCCCCTGATCTCTCCTTCTCTCCTCCCTCTATCCTGTAATACCTGAAGGTGTTTCCTGACAAGTCTGGTCTATGAAAGCCTCATCCAATTGGGTGACCCCCTGCTCCTCTAAAACCATTAAGGACAACATTGGTTCTCTCTCTCCAGCCGTGGTCGATTTCTGTAATCACTCCTTCACCACTGGATCTTTCCCCTTTCCATTGTGCACCCCCTACTAAAAAGCCTTCTGCGACCCCCTCCATTCTGGCAAACTATTGCTCGATCTCTATCACTCCTTTCCTGGGCAAACTCCTGGAGAAGTTGGCTATCTCCCAGCGAACCCTCCACACTGAATCTGTTGGGTGTCTCCATGAACATCAGTCTGGTTTCAGAGTAGCCAGAGGCACAGAAACTGCACTCCGGAACACCAGTGAAGATCTGCTCTCTAATCTTGACTCTAGCTCTCCCTCTGTCCTCATTCACCTCGATCCTTCCTCTGCATTTGTCACGGTCAACCACACATCCTGATTACTCATCTCGGCGAGACCCTTGGCATCACGGATCAGGCTCTGGCATGGCTGACCTATTTCCTCCTGGACCGACCTTCCCAGGTTCAGGTTGGGTCCTTTCTCTCCACCACCTTTCTCGCTACATGTTGTGTTCCCCAGAGCTCTGTCCTCTCCCCCTCACTCTTTAATATCTATCTGACGCCTTTTGCCCTCCTGATCTCTACCTTTTCCTCTAACTTACAGTGGATGACACGCAGCTCTCTTTCAGGCTACCCTCGGCTTCCTCCTCCTCCGCACTCATTCCTGACTGTTTAGCCGCTATTCCGGCATGGTGCGTCTCTAACGATCTATACCTTAAGATTGCCAGTTAGATTGAGATGCTTCTCATTGGGACCCCTGCTCCAGTGTTTCGTCTCTCACTCTGGCCGCCCTCCCTGGGCCCTCTGCCCTCACCCTCTTGTGAGGCAAAAAAGATTAGGGTCATCTTCGACTCCACTCTCTCCTTCTCTCCACACATCACGGACCTTGCGAAGAAGGTCCATTTCCAGCTGGTCCTCATCATAAGTTTTCTGCCTTTTCTCACCTTCCTCCAGAAGCTCACTGTCTCCAGAACCCCGGTTCACTCTAGGCTGGACTACTGCAACAGCCGCTATCTCAATATGCCTACCTGTATTCTTCCATCTCTTCATCTCATCCAGAACAGGACCGCAAGACTTATCTCTGGCCTCAAGCCCAGGGACCGCATCTCTCTGCCCCTGAAATCCCTCCACTAGCTCCCGGTGGCTGCAAGGACCAAGGTTAAGACCTTCTGCATCGTCTACAAGGCTTTCTGGGACCGTAGCCATCACTACCTTCAACTCTCTCTTCCTAAGTACCTTCCCTCCAGAGCCCTTCGCTCGTCAACTTCTAGCTCTCTGCGGGTGAGTCACTTCTAGAAGCAAAGAATAGGGGGTAGATTTCTCTGTTCTGCCGGTGCCTCTGTCTGGGATGGACTCGCCGCCTCTATCCGCTTTGAGCCGGATCTCCTTACATTCCAGAAGCTCCTCAAGACCTCCCTTTTCTCCTCTACTTTATTGCACCCTCTCCCCTGCTAACCTTCCCTTGCTCCTGCTCTGTCTGCTGATTGGCTGCTGGGAGTCCTCTGAGTCTCACAGGACACCAGCCCCCCTCCTGACTAGTCCTCCTGCACTTGCCGCCCAGCCCACTTGCTCTATCGCCTGGCTAACCTTGCACTACCAGGCTGGGATTGCCCCCTGTAGTCCCAGCCTTCCTGAACTTAACTCAGGGCCCTGCTGCTCTGGGTGCACTTCTCCCTGTACCCTCCCCCCTGCACATCTTGTTGCGCCCTTGCACAATCTCAATGACACAAGGCCTAGTAAGACCGTTGTCTTGTCCTCCCTTTGTTCCCCCTCCCTTTCCTTGTTGCGCCTTGAAACACTTATGTATAGGCGCATAATAAATCACAAATCAATCAATGAATGAATGAAGGGGCTTGGCGATCATAAAGTTGACGTACACATCAGAAGGCATCATCATAATAGAATTGTGAACATGTCACAGAGGGTTTAGTGGGTGCATCACTGGTGAACGTCAGAAGGCTCATCTACCCTATCATCATAGTATGTCTCACAGAAAATGTACCCATCATATTGTGCACATCGATAGGCTTAGCCATTGTATTTATACACCAAGGCACACTTCCAGGCACGTCAAAAAGAGTGAGCTTCACACCCCGGCTAAAGAAAACCCTCTTCACCACACAAGGTTCGCCAGCTTTCCGTCCATTGGCAACATAGCTTTCTTGGTTAGCCTCCTGGAACATCTGGTTCGACTCAGATCTGTGTCCACTTGGAAAAGAGTGGGCAGAACATAACCTGCGCCGGCGGAGATTAATCAAGGCTATAATCCAGTAGTCGGCTACCTGAGGCATCAACTCCCATATTTCCTCACAATTGTCTATGTTGAGTAGGCTTCATGGGAGCTGTAGTCTTGAACATCTGGAGAGCCAAAGATTGCACACTCCTGCTGTAATCAATCGACTCAAATGAGAGACAAAAGAAATTACCAATGTGCCGCGTGGACCACCACAAGCTTGTTCCCCTCCTTCCTACAAAACAAATCCCAATAGGACCACCTGGTCAGTACAGATCCTTCACAACAAACCCACTGTCACCAAAGCTCCGCCACTCCCCACCTCTGACTGCCTGATGGTCTCATCAGCCTCTACACCTTGAGTTCCATAGATACGACTACAGAATCTACCATAAAGCATTCATACTGGTGAAGTGGCACTCAAGATGTTTTGGACTACACTGCCCATGGTCTTTGCCACTGGCCTTGCTAGCGAGGGATCATGGGAGTTGAAGTTTAAAACATCTGAATGGCCACATAATGATTAATCATGTATGGTCCTGGTGGCACTAGGCAACCATCTAGAATGTCAGCAAGTGGGGGCCGAGCAGAGGTGGAGCCAGCCAGATTGTCCTACAGGAAGAAAATAAGTCCCCAATAAAAGAGAGGTTTGAAAGATCTCATTTTCCCTTGGGGTGCAACTTGTACAAACATCGGAGTCTCAAATTCTTGGTGGCCTCTGTGGCTCTCACCATGCCATGCAACCCTCAATCCCTTCCGCTGTCTCCCCACGGAACAGAGGAAACAGTTTAAGAATCGTGGTCTCACCTTCAACAGTGTGCAGCAAACCTGACCTGTCCCTCCCCCCTTGTGTATCATCTTGAAGCCCCCCCTTCCTTGACTTGACTTCCTGTACCATCTTCATGACCACTTCAACAAACAGGCAAACAACTGTCTGAATATCTAATATCTCTAAGAATAATTAGGTGGTCACACCCCGCGAGCAAGCTAGGGAACACTCTTCTGGCAACAATGCCAATCAGCTATCAATTTCTAGAAAGAGCTCAAAATACACCCTGGTCACCAAATTTCGAACTAATTACTGGTCTCTACCCAAGAGCACTGATGCCCAACTCTTACTCCTTCTGATCGCCTCATAGATGCTGGAGTGTTGGAAACACTATGTTATGCTACAATACATTGCATTGCATATCGTTAATGTACTCGTCATTGAAGGCTTAGCTAGTAATTACATGGCTCACGCTCCACTTCAACAAACACGAAAATGGATTATGTATTACACAGTTAATAACATGGCATGGCCATGGGTGAGTTATATGCCCAAGGTCACGTGTCTCTGCCCTCACTCACCGAACTCAGGTCACGACCCAGTGTGTTGCACACAGAGGTAGGCCTTCCTCACCTGACTTCCTCATCACATGCGGGAAGAGTTGTCCTCACTTGGCCGCAGTTTCTGAAGTAGCTTGCCAAGCGAGCCCGGAAGGAAAACCAAAACGGGTGTCAGCCAGGTCAATGCATGACATGAGAGGGTTGCCCAACACCTGACAATCTGGTTCTGGCAAAAACATAGTCTCGACCTCATCTCACCTCCACGTCGGCGACAACACCACATTATCGACCCAAGATTGGAAGAAGACAAACCATTTCATAAAATTGCCTGAATCATGAACTGCTTTACAACGCTCGGAAACTTACAATGTAATGCTGAAATTCAATGAAAGTATTCAAGGAGTCTGTGTACTGTGTCTGCTGCCTAGATGCTTTTTCACTGCTAGAAAAAAATATAAAATCTGACAATTCTAAAACTTTCCTAGACCAATTACTTTCACAAAATGAACCTGATATCTGATACATTATCTGTGTCCATTGGAGGTCTTCGTCAAGTAATAGTTGCTCAGGATCAAATCAATGGCTGTAAATTTGGTGATCATTGTTAGGGAGAATTCTCATTTCTCTGCTAATTCCCTTCAACCTTAGAGACCACCAGCTCTTTTGCTGGACTTTAGGGCTTTTAATTGTTATCCTAGAGGGAGTGAGACCTTTTTCTCACTCATGTGTTTTTGATCTTATTTGGACTCTGTGGGCCTCATTATGAGTATGGAGGTAGCCATGGTGCTATTAGCTCCATGGCTGCCTCCATACCGGACTCCAATACCGGGTTCCTGCAATGACGATTTACCGGGTCATTCCGACATAGGAGGACCCAGTAATTCCTCCTTGCAGGAACCATCCCCATTCCCATTTGAGCCCCGATTGGGCTCAATGGGAATGGGGAGGGAGGTAATAATGGGCACATTACAACTGGCCCGTTATTACCTCCCTCTTCCCCTCGCGGGACCCGGAAAGGACGCCTGGTTTTACCAAGCGTTCTTACAGGGTCCCGAAAAGAGAGCCTCGTAATTACGCATCCCATAAAGAAGGGTGCCGGTCCCGTACCGGCACCCTTCATTACAGGAGCGCAAGCCTCATAATGAGGCCCTGTGTTTCTTTTGGTTTTGGAATCTGACAAACTCCATAGGTATCACCTTTTGTATTGTGACACACAGCACCTTCAGTGCAGTGTCACACAGAAGTCCTTCTGATTTCTCATAAGGTTTAAATACCTTCTTTTGGGTAAACTACTGTTCCCAATAGTAGTAAAGTGAAATTGACTTTACTTGCCTGTTTTTCCTATGTAGGTCCAGTACACCCCATTGGTAAACATGAGTGATCAAATTTGGTCATCACGAGTGATGAGAGATTTGGTGATCATGAGATGGAATGATCTTCGTGCATCGCAGCATGGGATTTTTCTCACGCCGTCCACGAAATACCAATGAACAATCATTAATAATTATTCTAAAATAAGTATCAAGATATGCGCCCCCAAAGTCAATACAAAGGCCAACAACTCAAGGATAAGTTATAAGCAAAAGCCACTATGAAATGCCCGAGTCAAATGGCCGAGGTTATCAGTGTGAAAGTACCCCAAAATATTATTAGATATGCCCCTAAGTAATCAGCATGTAATCAGCATGAAATATCCCTTTTAATCAGTAGGATGTGCTCTATATAATCAGCACTGAGTAATGGCAGATAATAAGCATTGTACCCACAAATAAGCCCTAAACAATTAACATGGAGTGCCCCCAAAAGTTGAGCATGAACCTTCAACAAAGAATGAACACAAAACCCCATGACTGTTTTTCATGGAATGTCCTTAGTAATTACCATGACGTGTCCTCAATCGTCACGAGATGGCCCAAGCAATCCGCTTAAGCTCACCAGAGGATCAGCATGACGCGCTTCCTGGTAATCAGCATGAAATGCCTTCAGTTGCTCATCCTGGAGTTCCCCAAAGAATCAGCATGAAGTCACCCCCAAATAACGAGCATGAAATGGCCATTGAACCATGAAGCCCCCTCAAGTGATCTGCATGAAATAGGCGCGGAAATGGCTTCAACGGCTGATGGCATGACCCACTCTCCTGCCTTCTTTTCCAGTAATGCAGGTTGCACTGTAAATCAGGCCTCATTACGAGTTTGGCGGTGTGGTAAACAAACAGCGGTAATGCAATGGAAACTCAACTACAGGTTTGGAGATAAGGCAGAGGAAACACCTCGAGCAGAATTCTGGAGGTAATTCCTCTGTCTTAGTGGAGGTAATTCCTCTGTCTTAGTGCCCAAATATCGGCCAAACCAGTGGGATTACCGCAGATGGTAATACCACATAAATCCCCATTGTGTCCTATAGACTCCGATTAATGGAGACCCACACTGCCTACCACCACTGGTAATCCGGTGGTAATACTGTCGGGCCAAGCGGTGCTAATGGTAATACTGTTTGGTGGTATCTCAGTGGTATTAACTCTGAGATGTCATCAATCTTGTAATGAGGCTGTACTGAATAATATGTGTGACACACTGCAAATCGAGAGCCGGGTAATGTGAGAGTGCCTCCGACTCCATTGAAGTGCGCGTACGGGCGATGTGAGAATGAGCAAAACTCCATTCAAGTGCAGGAGACTAAAACCAGGGAAGATATGATATGTTATTTATAACGCGCTTAATACCCAGAGGTTTCTAAGCGCGGACCCGGGGATCGAACCTGTGTTGCTCGTGTCGTCTTGCTTCCAAGACGAGCACGTTGCCCCTGAGCTATCCTCCCCAGGCAGGCCCTCTTGCAGTGCATAAGGCCAACGCTGTGAGGGTCAATTTGAATATTTGATGTGAGCTTTGGAGAATAATTGAGACTCCATTGTAGTCTATGGGACCAGTGATGGGGGATGATTAAGACAGGGGAGTGTATCAGTCCTCGGCTGGGAAGAATGAGCAAGATTCCACTGACATACTCAAGGGAAGTGTTGGAGGGAATAAATGAGGCTCCTTGGAAGTGTATGTTGGTTCTTCCGCAAGCACCTCAAGACATTGCTGTTCTGCCAGGACCCCCTACCTGCGGGAGCCCTTCACTAAGACCACCACTCCCCCTTGACTCGTGTCCCTTCTATCGCTATTTAGTTGTCTTCTGTTGTTGTTTATGAACCTTGATGTACCTTACTCTGTCTTATTCATGCGATCAGCGCCCTGATACCTAAGGGTTTGAGCGCTCTACAAATGTTAAAATGAATAAATAAATACAAAATATGATGCGAAGAGTGAAGGAGTGCAAGAGGTCAGTGATTGGGAATGAGTGAGACTCCACCGAAGTGCATAAGGGCAATGATGGGGAATGAGTTAGTCTCCACCGAAGTGCATAAGGGCAATGATGGGGAATGAGTTAGTCTCCACCGAAGTGCATAAGGGCAGTGATGGGGAATGAGTGACACTTCACTGAAGTGCATAAGGGCAGTGATGGGGAATGAGTGACACTTAACTGAAGTCCATAAGGGCAGTGATGGGGAATGAGTGACACTTCACTGAAGTGCATAAGGGCAGTGAAGGGGAATGAGTGACACTTCACTGAAGTGCATAAGGGCAGTGATGGGGAATGAGTGACACTTCACTGAAGTGCATAAGGGAAGTGATGGTGAATTTATAATAATAATAATTTGGTTATTTATAAAGCACTTAATACCCAGAGGTTTCTAAGCACAGACCCGGGGATCGAACCTGTGTTGCACCGCATCGTCTTGCTTCCAAGGCGAGTGCGTTGCCCCTGAGCTATCCTCCTGAGACAATGAGCTACTCTCCACTGAAGCACATAAGGGCAGTGATGGGGAAGGAGTGAGATCTCAGTGAAGTGCATAAGGGCAGTGATGGGGAATGAGTGAGACGCCACTGATGCGCAAGACGCAGTGATGGGAATGGGTTAGTCACCACTGAAGCGCATAAGGGCAGTGATGGGAAAGGAGTGAGACTTCAGTGAAGGGCATTGATGGGGAATGAGTGAGACTCCACTGAAGCACAAGAGGGCAGTGCTGGGGAATGAGTGAGACTTCAGTGAAGTGCTTAAGGGCAGTGATGGGGAATGAGTGAGACGCCACTGAGGTGCATAAGGGCAGTGATGGGGAATGAGTGAGACGCCACTGATGCGCAAGACGCAGTGATGGGAATGGGTTAGTCACCACTGAAGCATACAAGGGCAGTGATGGGGAAAGAGTGAGACTTCAGTGAAGTGCTTAAGGGCAGTGATGGGGAAAGAGTGAGACTTCAGTGAAGTACATAAGAGCCATGATTAGGGCAGTGACTAGGCGCTACTTTTTATTTTTACTTTGATTATTGTTTTGTAATTGAAATGTTATTTTCCTTTCCCTCTCTTCTTAATTTACTTTATTTTACTTCCTTGTAAGCCGCGTGTGTGGCGAGAGGTTTCCTGGCATCTGCTTGCTCTGGGCTCATCTCGGCTGCCAGCTCTATCTTTGGTTGCTCTGGCCGCACTCACCCGCTGAAGTCTGTCTTCCCTGGCCACTCGCTTGGGCTGCAGGGGAGTGGCCAGTGTCTTGGTTTTAGTTTGTCAGTCCTGGCTTGGCGCGCACCTAGCAGGTATGGTGTTGGGTCGCCTCTACGTCTTATAATCATATTAAGTGAATGCTGCGCTTAGCAGCCTTTTTACTGTTTTAAAATGATTTTTATGTTTGTTTCCTTTTGCGGCCCCATTCCCGGGCCACGGCGTGTGACTGGGCGCTACTTTTTATTTTTACTTTGATTATAGTTTGGAAATTGAAATTTGATTTTCATTTCTCTCTCTTAATTCATTTTATTTTATTTCCTTGTAAGCCGCGCGTGTGGCGAGAGGTTGCCTGGCCTCTGCTTGCTCTGGGGCTCGTTCCGGCTGCCGGCTCTGTCTTTGATTTCTCTGGCCTAACTCACCCACTGCAGTCTGTCTTCCCTGGCCACTCGCTTGGGCTACAGGAGATTGGCCTCTGCAATAGCATGTGTCCTTTTAGTTCAGTACTCCCCAGGAGGTTCAGCGGACGTTTGCAGCGGGTGTGTACCTTATGTGTCAAAGTCGCGTCAAAGTCAAGCCCATCTGTGCCCGTCCGGGACACGTCTGGCACGGGACGCCTGATTCCCTGGTCTCAAACCATGACAGTAAATTCTGCACTATATTCCCGCAGTCAGTTACTCTCACTCACCCCGCCCGCTACGGTATTACCGGAAGGCTGGAGGGGATTAGGGAGAATTAGTGTGGACTCTTCCTCTGCTCCACATAAAGGCCTGCTTTTTAACTCCGACTCTCTCGTGGCCCACATTGCCTACTGCCACGACCTGCTTTGCAACACTATGCCTGATTTTGCCTGCATTTCGGAAACATGTCTGGGGGAAACCTCTGGCCCCACATTGGTGCAACTGCTTCCTCCTAACTATAAGATACTTAACATGGACCGTGCCGCCCCCCTGGCCTGGGGGAGGAATTGCTTTAATCTTTAGCTCACTCTTTACTGGCGCCCTATTAACTATTATTCATCATATCAAAATGGAAGCCATGTTAGGGCGACTCTCCCTTAATTGTCTCTAAGTCCTGCTTCCACTTGTTGATTGTATACCGCCACCCTGGTAATGACCCCCTATTTAGTGCTGCCTTCTTAGATTTTGTGGCTGATATCCAGCTTAGGCACGGCCATCTACTTGTGCTAGGGGATTTTAACCTTAAGGTAAATGATCTGGATGACTCTAAAATCCAGAATGTCCTGTCCTCTATGAAGGAAATTGTCTCATACAAGTGTCTGGCCCCACACATGGTCTTGGGAACACACGTGACCTCATTTTCTCCCCCGATGCTGGGGCTCGGGCATACCCTGCCTTTCCAGTCACTAGGACCGATCACTTTATTGTGCCTTTTATGTGGGACCTTAGGGCCCCTAAACTAGCCTCCCGCACACATGCCATTTCCCGTCGGGGTTACGCTCTGTTCAACCGGATGCTATTTCCGGGCTAATTCTGGTTTTTATCTAACACCTTTTTGGCAGCAGCTGATAATCTTGCCCCACCTTAAGAGGTCAGGGCCATCTGCTTGGCCTATGCAACCGTGGTTCTCGGAGGAGCTCCGGGCTTTGCGACTGAAGCGTAGACAACTCGAGCGCCAATGGAGACTTTCTTACGCCCCGTCAGCAAAACTTGCGCTGACTCCGGCTATGCGGCACTATCACCATGCCATTTCTAATGGCAAGCAGCTGTTCTTTGCTGCGCTGATTGAAATCTCTCTCAACCAGCCTAAAGAACTTTTTAAGGTTGTACGAGGCCTCTCCTATGTGGTCCCACTCCGGTTCCTCCCTCGCAGGAACTCTGCCGCTCCCTGTCTTCTTCCTTTATCGACAAAATCAAAACTATTAGACTCCATATCAGTTCAAGGCTTCCTCATTTAGCTGCCCATCCGCCATCCTTTGCAGGGCCGCCTGCCACTACATCCTGAGCTGGAATCCCCTTTTCTCTTCCACTGATGTGGCAGCTGCCATCTCTCGATTGAAGTCCTCCTCCCCTCAAGATCTGATCCCACTTAGCATCATTGAAACCATTGCCCCCCATCTTATCCACCTGTCGACAACGTCGGTGAACACCTCGCTATCGACCGGGGCAATTCCAGCACCCCTCAAACATGATACTGTCATTCCACTATTGAAAAAACCCTCACTTGGTCCTTCTATCCGAGCGACTTTCGGGCCCATCTCTCTACCCCCCTTCCCTATGAAGCTCTTGGAATCCCTAATCTGCCCTCTGCTCACCACCTTTCTCGAACAATCTTCTTTCTTTCACTCCTCACAATCTGGTTTTCGTCCAGGGCGGGGAACCGAGAGTGTCTGGGTCTCTGTAATGGATGGCTAAGCAGGGACCCATGACAAGGGAGGCATTAGCGCTCTTTTGCTGCCCGATCTGTCGGCCGCCTTTGACACCATCGATCATGGCATCCTGCTGGGTCGCCTAGACAGAACCGGCTTCTCAGGCCCCGTCCTGGCTTGGTTCACCTCTTTTCTCACAGATTGTCGTCAAACCCTCCCACTTCCCCCTTTCCTCTGTGTGGGGGCTGATCTTTCCTGTGGTGTCCCCCATGCGTCTGCTATCTCCCTGGTGTTCTTTAATGTCTGCATTCAACCACTGACCAAAATGATCTTCTCTCACAGCTTCCTCGGCTACTCTTATGCCGACGATACTCAGTTCCTGGTGCGCCTGGACCTGTCCGTCCCAGAGTCGGCGGCTGTGTTCTGGGTGTGCCTTGAGGCTGTGGGAGAATGGATGTAGAACAGCTGGCTTATGTTGAATGGAGACAAGACCGAGGTGTTGCCAGTAGGCTCCCCCACGGCCTCCTCTCTCTGGACCCCTGATTTCTGCCCCCCCCTCTCTTGGCCCCTTTTTTCCTAAGCCGGTCACCACTGTTAAAGATCTCAGAGTGAAACTCTCTTCCTCCCTATCTATGGAACCCGAGGTTAGCGCTGTCTGTCAACAGGGCCATTTTCGACTCAAACTCCTACGTCGGGTTCTGCCTTTTATTCCTGCTCACTTTCGTGCACCTGTGGTGTCTTCTCTTGTCTCTTCCCCTATCGACTATTGCAATACTCTCTTTTTGGCTCAACCTGCTTATATCCTGCAGTGGCTTCAGGAACTTCAAAGCTGTGCTGCATGGTTAGCCACAGCTACTCCTCATTGCTGCCATATCTCTCCGATTTTAAGCCAACTTCACTGGCTCCCTGTGATCAAACGCATCCATTTTAAGTCCTTATGTCTGGTTCAGCGTGCCTTGTATGGATGCAGGGCAGAATATCTTCAGACTAGATTTCGGCCCTATGTTCCTAGACAGGCCCTACGCTCGGCCGATGCCTTTCTACTACCCGTTCCAGCGGTGAAATATTCCCACATTGGGAGCCGTGCTTTTTCCGTTGTAGCCGCCGGCCTCTGGAACGCCTTACCCCCTTCTCTTAGAGCTACCACCAATCATCTTGCCTTTCGCAAAGCCCTGAAGACTCAGATCTTTTAGCTTTCTCAGCTAAGCGTCCCATCTTCCTCGAGAAGCCCTGGGGCGACCGCTGCGCCTCAAAAATGCCTGTCAAATCAAATCATATAATTGGGAAGGATTGAGACTCCAGTGACGTGCATAAGGGTAGTGATGGGGAATGAGTGAGACTTCACTGAAGCGCATAAGGGCAGTGATGGGGAATGAGTAATACTCCAACGAATTACATAAGGCCAGTGATTAAGAGTGAGTGACACTCCACTAAAGTGCATAAGGGCAGTGATGAGGAATGGGAGAGACTCCGCTGAAGTGCATAAGGGCAGGTGGGTGGGCACTCTGCTTCTTGTCTATGGAACGCAGGGGGGGTGGGCACTCTGGCGGGGGTCGGGCACTCTGCTTCTTGTCTTTGGAAGGCAGGGGATGAGCGGGCCCTCTGCATCTTGTCTATGAAAGGAAGGGGGGCGGGTACTCTGCATCTTGTCTATGAAAGGCAGGAGGGGCGGGGACTCTGCCTCTTGTTTATGAAAGACGAGGTGGCGGTCACTCTGCATCTTGTCTTTGAAAGGGGGGGCGTGGACTCTGCATCTTGTCTATGAAAGACGAGGTGGAGGGGACTCTGCATCTTCTCTATGAAAGTGGGGGGGGCGTGGACTCTGCATCTTGTCTATGAAAGCGGGGGGCGGGGGCGTGCGGGGACTCTGCATTTTGTCTATGAAAGGAAAGGCAGGGGGGCCGGGGACTCTGCATCTTGTCTATGAAAGGCAGGGGGGCCGGGGACTCTGCATCTTGTCTATGAAAGGCAGGGGGGCCGGGGACTCTGCATCTTGTCTATGAAAGCCAGGGGATGTGCAGGCACTATGCATCTTGTCTACGAAAGACGGGGTGGCGGGGACTCTGCATCTTGTCTATGAAAGCCAGGGGGGGGGGGGGGACTCTGCATCTTGTCTATGAAAGCCGGGGGGGGGGGGGGACTCTGCATCTTGTCTATGAAAGCCAGGGGATGGACGGGCACTATGCATCTTGTCTATGAAAGCCGGGGTGGCGGGGACTCTGCATCTTGTCTATGAAAGGCAGGGGGGGCGGGGACTCTGCATCTAGTCTATGAAAGGCAGTGGATGGGCGGGCACCCTGCTTTGTTGGAGCGGGCAATGACCCTTGAACCACCAATTACTATGTCCCAAAAGGACTGAAGAGTGTATGCTTTAGTCCCTCATCCTCTCCTGTGGAGCTCATAATCCTGTAGCACTCCACACCCACATCCATCTAAACATCCAGGACCACAGTGCAGCGCGGCAGCGCCTGCTGAAGGTTACTGATCCCACTTCTGAGCCTGTGCTCACTAAAGAACACATTACACGTCAGTGAGGAGGACTTGATATTCTATGCAAGACCGGGGGCTTCTTATTATGCAAGTTTAAACCATCAAATGCTCAGGCGGTGGCCGGTCCCACCCCGGTCAAGCTCTCCCTGCTGCCAAGGCTGTGGAGGGCCACATCTCCATGGCATTAACTTTAGCTGCGGCCATGGCCCTTTAAGTGTGGTGAATTGAAGCCTTCCAATTACATCACACGCAGCAGGCTGAACATTTTGACCATAGCCAGCACTTCAAGTCAACCCCTGAGACCTATGGTCTCTTTTAAAAACATCCCCAATCCACCGCCAAGGACAAAAACCCAAGATGGCGTGGCTTCACATGTGGAACGGGAGGTACCACCGACACCCAACATAACGGGGCAGATGATACCAGGAGATGAGGAGTTGATACCCCGTACAAGCCCTGTAGATGACATATTTTCATCGCAACACTTGAGGATTGTCACAACACATCATTTACCTGCATCCGGGAAGAGAGGATCGAAAACGGCGCATGCCCACTTCATCGCAGCTGTTTCGCAACATAATAATACATATTTTTAGGGTAGTGGGGGAAGTGGCAGGGAGATTGGGGGGGGGGGCTCTCGTCATTGATAAAACAGCAAAAAAGGCATCAAAATGGCCAGGCAACGAGCTGCACCAGATCCATAGAAGATAGAGGTGGCTTCTCACTTGATATTAGAAGTGACTGAGGTTTAAATGCCCTACTGTGAAAATCCAAAGCTTTAATATCCGAAACCTTTTTGTGGACATGAAATAAAGAAGCAGATTCAATTTTTAGCAACAAGCTCTTGTAGGGATTGACAGTCATTGGAGGGTAAACTATCTAAATTCTGAGAAGGCTGATTTTCTGCGTTTCCGGCTTACCCAACCCTCAAACCCTCAACCTTTCAAATGGCCGATATATTGGGGACCCCCCCTTGCATCACGCCAAGAAGCTAAGAACTTGGATATCCTTTTGAAAAGTCAATATTTTCACGTATCTCTCGAATAAATGTTGCCCCGCAGAAGTCTATCGTCCAATTACATGCCGCTGAGAAAGCCTTGCCTCACCTTTTGATGCCATGGAAAATTCAGATCATCCAAGCCTTGGTACTCAGCAGACTGGATGATGGTGACTCTACTGACAGGGGCCACAGTAAACATCTCATCCCCCTGAAGAGGAAGTTCCAAGTATCACCCCCGCTCCAGCTGCCCCCCTCCCATTACCTATTGAGTTTACACCAAAATATGTGACGTACGTAGAACAGTTAAATTAGCAGAGAGCCGCATATGGGCTCTGCCCAGTGCCCATCAGAACAGCACCCATTGAAGTACCGACACCTAAGAAAATCTGGGCAGTAAGGTATCCATTGAGAAAGCCATATTCACAGTCGAGACAATATGACGGTTGTCAGAAGGGAATACCCGAAGAAGCCAAGAAAATAATGAAGGAAAATGAATGGTGACGTCATGAGAAATCGGACTGACGCACATATAGAAGATATGTGGACCTGAGAATGCTGACAAGTGACGAGAGACTATGGATGAATGTTATCGTGAGCCTGCGATGAAGAAGTTGATATCAAAATGAAGAAACTTATGCCACATACATCATGAAGATATTCAGTCAGTTAAAATGTGTACAGATGAAAGTAACTGCAAGAGGCAAAGTAATTGTGAAGCTTGCTTATGCCTAATAGTAAATAGATTGCGGCAAGTGCCAACATGTATAAATATATACCTCAAAAGCACTTTATGTATAAGTATAATTCCACTACACACATGAGCAAAACTGAGCAAAAGGTTACTAAAGGCCTCAAAAGGAGTGTGCTGCTGTAAGAAAATCGAGAATCAAGGCAGAACGAAACCCAACTGAGGATGATCATGCCAAGAAGCTGAGGTCTTATCTGGCTGGAAAAGGCCGACATTGGATACAATTAAGGAGAAAAGAACAGAAGTTCCTGTTCAGAAAGGTCAAGATAAGCCACAGCTGGCAGAGGACTGGTAGAATTAAATCGAATATACAAAAAGACACAGAGAAAAAGCCAATTTCACGGTGTTCAGTCACGTGACAAGGCAGGCTGGAAGAGTGAACCTTCACACCTATGCATGGATCCCCGCCATGCCCATACTCCTTAAAAGTTCTCAAGACCACAGAGCAGACTCAAGGCCAAAATACAAAGCAGTAATTGACACATGGCTACTGAGGTGATGATTGATTGTAGCATAATTGGTGGGGAGCTGGGGTGAAGGCGAGCTCCTCTGCACCTGGATGTTCTTTCTGCGTGCTGCTAGCTGTAGATGGAAAAGTATGAGTGGGGTTGATGCCAACCCAATCATAGAGGACCATGTAATCTAGGGTCCTATAGTAAGTAGAGCCAATGGGACGTTGTACTTTTAGTGACGTTCGTAGTGACCATTTAGAAAGGAGGGCTTAGTTGCCCCACCTGACATTGATTATCCAATCCCCTCTCCCTGTTACCACATACAGATATAGTACCTATGTTAAAGTTACCTTCCTATAACCAATCACGTTGCATGTTAGGTTTTTACAAATTGCCACGCAGAATGATATCAGCAATGACGAATTATTGCTATCTAAAAACTGAAGAGAGCGAGAAGATTGAGCGGTTGCTGATGTTCATTGTACTCCCTGTTTTATGAACTTGTCATTAAACGGACTCACTTTACCAAACTATTGAGTTGTCATAGTTATTTGATGCATGAGTATGAATCTGCATCCCCATCTATCTCGAGGCTACTGTTACTCATCTTAAAGGGCTGTTTGGAGATCATCCATTTCACTTGGTAGCAGAGATTGATGGTTTGATTAGATAAGATACCCATCGCCCGTAACTTCGGGTCCTCAGCAATATCACGAGTCCTTTGCCATCCGGCTGATAGAACGAGAAGCTCCCCGTAGATAGTGGTTAGCCTAATTGAAAACCCTGCAGGTTAGGTGCAACAGGACTTTTGCTTTCTCCCAAAAACCCCTCCCACATCTATGAGTAGCAGATCATACGAGCAGCACGGAGAGACAGTAACTCGGCAGTTATCCCGAGTGTCCGTAGATGAAAAACATGCGAACGGTGAGTAAAAGAGACTAAACGTTTTGGCAAAGCTTGCATACCTTAAAAAACAAGTAAAGGGAAGGTAACAGAGCGAGGCGGGACAAATATAACATCAGATTATGAGTGTAACGTAATGTATATATAGGGGAAAAATATTGAATTGAGCGTGGCCGAGCAATATAAAGAGCTATCGTGAGTGTGGATGCGATAAGAGTATATGCCAGTGCTTCGGTTTTAAAGAGCGCTAGCAGAAGCCTTCATCTAAAGTCCTGTAAACGGTATGACGTAGGGGACCAGAATCGATAAGATCCGAAAGAGATGGGCTTAAATTCCATTTTTGGAATAACCATAGGGGAAAGAGGCGTCTGAGGAAGAAGACGGCATAAAATGTGTGTCTGTCTGTTTCATGTGTTTAAGTTAACTCGTGACGTCACAATCGGAAACTGTTTTTGTGGGGAAAAGAGCATGAAAATTGCACGATTGTAAAGGAAAAATGTTGCAAGGCATGGATTGATGGTTGTGTTTTAGCAAGATTAAAGTAATAATATTGTCTAAATAATGGGATTGGAGCTTGCGACGATTGGTGCTCACTCATATTGTTGATTTTTTAAAAACAAATATAATAAAGTGATATATAAATAGGACATAACTCCACTGATACACTTGTGCAAACAGTTGCCAAAACATGCACCTAAGCTTAAACAGTACAGTGCGGAATGGGTTAAAGGGACCGCAGACAAAATGTTTATGCAATGGCCGTGACCCCAAGGCAGGTCACTATCTAAAACGGTCCTACAGCACATGCTACATACACTGGTAAAAAGTTAGACAAGCGCCTGGCTAGTTTATCATTTTGGAAGATGTACCAAGAAGAAAACGAGGAGCAGCCGCCATTAGATTGGATACTGAATATATGCAAGGAGGGGGGTGAAGATCCTTCTGCACCACCCGCCCCATCTGAAACAAAAAGCAAAGCTAGTAAAGACGGAGGATTGTACACATTGAGGGAACTTAAAGCAGCAACGGGATATAGCAACCCTTCATATGAGTCAACTATGCAAAGTTGTGACGAAAGCCCAGAGAAGGACAAGGAATAAAATATCAAGGAGAGACACGAAAAACAAAAAGGTGATCAAGATAAAGAGATGGAAAGGAGATGACGATAGAACTGATGAGATGGCATTCACACAGAACGAATGGATGGGAGGTCAGATTGTATTGAAACTTGATGGTAAAGGTATTGAGGCATGAGACAAAGGGGAGAACAAGACGATTTAGAAGGAAAAGATAAGGAAAAGGAAAGACGATTAAGAGACGAAGGGGCAAGGAAAAAAGATAGGCAGAAACGAGAGCAGTTATATCATGACAAGCAGGTCAGAAAACAGGAAAAGGTGGAAGAACAAAGAAAACGCGATAATAAGCAGAGAACAGCTGATGATCAGGATAGAATAGAACAAAGGAGAATAGAAGAAGAAGAACAAAGGATACGAGAGAAGAGAATAAAAAGACAGAAAGATAATGAAATACGAAGGGCAAATGAACGAAGAGATGCGAGGAAACAAGAGGAAGACAGGGTTAGAGAGAAATCAAGGAAGCATAGAGAATTTGATGACGACATAGAACGTAAACGAAGACAGAGAATGTGTGATCTCGAATATCTGGAAAGAGAGGTTAGAAAACCTGATCCAGTAGTAGAATAGTAGTAGTAGTGGGAATAGTAGTAGTAGTAGTGGGAAGATATAGAAGAATTCTTTCCTGAGTACGATTCAGTACCAGGCACGTATAGAGTAAATCTAGAAGGTGACTTCGACACCAGAAGTATCGGAGAGACAATCGATAGAGTATATGATGAGTTGGGACTAGAAAAGATACCCAAAGGGAAAGGAGAGGATGAGCGCCTTGAAAGCACTCAGTTGTACGATACTGAGGACGCTTCACAAAATAGCAGACATAGAGAGCTGTCCTTAGATAGGCTGACTCTAAATAGAAATGAGGAAGATGAGAGAAGCTGCACAAGTTGGGCACAGATAATATCAGACGCAGGGAGAGAAGAAAGAGAAGAAGAAAGAGGTTGCGAGAAATGCTTCTATAGGGGAAAGGGAATAAGATGGTCGGATTCTACTGGGTCCGCGCTTAAAGCACCAGAGTCACTAATACAATCAGATCAGCATGAAGGACTGCCACACGGTCAGAGGGGGTGTCTCTCCCACCATATGTAAGCAGGTTATGGTAGGATGCCTGTTAGACGGCGATGTGGGAATATTACCCCTGCGGTAGGCAAAAAAAGGATGAGAGAAAGAAAAAGAGTTTAGTGTGTCACAGTTCCCCTTATTAGAGAAAGGAGGAACGAGGCCACAATACATACCATGGCCGCAGATGGATGGAGATAACCTAAAAAACAACCTCCCAATGTTGACATCTGGAGCCGGAAAATAGATGCATGAGTTAGAAAAAATGAAGTGAGGTAACACGTTGGCTATAGGGGATATCAAGGGTCTTTTGATCGCCATAATTGGTGATAGAGCTGACGATGTTTGGACACATGCAGGTTACCTTGGTGTGACTACAGTTAATACTGCGCGCGACGGAGCGCCGTTTAACAATTGCAGAACCGCGGTATGGAAATCGCTTCGAGTGCTATACCCAGACACTTCTGATATGTGAGCTATAATGACATGCAAGATGAAGGAGGGAGGTGATCCATTGCTTTACATTCAGAATTTCCAAGACGCATGCGTGATGGAAACACGTGAATCTTGGGGGAAATCTATACCAGTGTTTTACCATATATTATGTCAAGGGCTGCCAGAACAGGTGCAGAAGCAGCCCAAGAAACTGGTAGGAATCGAAGCTAAGCCATGGTCAGAAATACAACTGACCATTGCACATTATTTCAAGCTGCTGCAAGAAAAACTATCGCAAAAAGGATGCTGTAAGAAAGGGTGAAGAGGCTAAATTAGTGCAGAAAAAAATATCAAAATATGTCCTTGAAGGGGCAAGGATAAGTAACACAGATGGATCAAATATGCAGCATGTCAATAATCAAAGGCATTTCGTTCAAGACAATAATGAGTTTAACCCAAGAGGAAGAGGCTTCTGAGGAAGGGGATGGCAACATAATCAGGGAGGCTTTCAAAATATGCAATGCGGAAATCAGAATATGCAAAATGGGCAAATAATCAGACCACTGCCAATGTGTTTGATGTGTGGGATGACAGGGCATCTAGCACGTATGTGCAGAAGTCAAGGGATGGTGCAAAACGACCAATTCACAAAAGGAGGGATGATGAATCCACTGGCGTTTTCGCAGCAGGGTGGAGATGGAGTTGCACAGAATCACACTGTGCAGCAGTAAGCGCCAAGAGTGCAGCAAAGCTTGCAGCAGCAGCAAAATTTGACAAATTTTCCACAAGGACAGTCTCAACAGTCCCCAACTTCTACAGATGACAGGCACAGGACAGGTACTGAATTTCGGAATAGGAAATACCACTGGTGATGAAGGAAATACATTCACTAAGTGTGGGACAAGATTATATATGGACTAGGACAGCTCACTGGGAGACCTGATATGTTCCATTCTATCAGTGACACCAAACCATCATGAGGAACCAAGGGTAGATGTCACTATAGGGGATAAAGAGTATTCATTCTTAGTAGACATGGGTGCGACACGCTCGTGTATATGGGAAGGCAAGTTTTCTTTATCTGGCAACGCCATGAATACCCAAAGTTTCACAGGTGCAACAAGCCGCGTTCCTTTTACAAAATAAATTCCAGTTTCTATAGGAGAATGTGACATGAAAGTGCCACTATTGTATTCAAGACAAACGCCTGTCAACATATTGGGACCAGATTTGATGACAAAAATAAATATGACAATCTCGTTCAGGGCATAGTATGTTCAACTCCAGGAACGCATTATTTAAACGTGTGCGAAATGATTAGAGCACATGCAGGACGGATGGCCATGAGAGCTATTCCATTGGAACCTGAGGTATTCGCATATGGAGTGCGCATATTAATATCAGGGCTATCAGGCCTTGCAGATAGAATAATGAGAACACCAGATGAGTTTCTGTTCGGACAAAGAATACCTATACATGAGGAAAAGGGACAAGTGTTTCCACGATAATACATGCAGCCATAGTGCGAGGAGAAATGGCTTTGCTTGATGGCTGTGATGATGAAGGGAGACAATGGTGTGCAATAATCGCCATTGGGGAAGGTTACAGATTGACTGACGTCACTGATGACGATATGTTCGAAGAACAACCATGTGAGGATGAAATGACATTTGAGGTAAACCTCATTTGTTGGGTGAAAATGATTAAAAGAGAGGTGCCCCAGAGAATGATGCTGGCACAAAATCGTCCTGATTATTTTGATGAAGGCATGGCAAAAGTGCCTGTCTCAGTATGGACTACAGGCCCTTATGACTTAGGGCCTCATTACACGGACGGCGGTAAGGGTTAACGGTCACCGTTAATGGCAACGGTGACCGTTAACCCTTACCGCCGTACTACGAGGTCCCTTTGCGGGTTGGAGGATTTAACGCCTGCTTCTTGCAGGCGTTAATATCCAACCCGCTAAGGGACCTCGGAGCTAATTACGGCACCGCAAAATTGCGGTGCCGTAATTAGCGCCTTCCCCATTCCCATAGAGCCCTATGGGGCAGAAATGGGAATGGGGAAGGGCAATGGCGGAAAGGGGATTTACCGCCCCTCCAACCTTGGAATGGTGCGGTAAATCCCCTTTCCGCCAAGGCGGTGCCGGTATTTTACCAGCATGGACCAAGGTGCTAATAGCACCTTGGTCCACCGCCTACCGTGTAATGAGGCCCTTAGTCTTACTGTCATAGTAATGTCTCCCATGTCTAGGGAGGCAGATGAAGGGATTTTTAAGACAATTTCTGCCATGATGGATCAGGGCATCTTAGTGACGACATAGTCGTCATGTAATACTGCGGTTTATCCGATCAAAAAATCAAAGGGAGGGTCTTGGCATTTAATACATGATTTAAGGCCAAAAAAACAGATAGTAGAGGTCGAGTTCCCTCTAGTCCCTAACCCGTCTACTATTCTATGTAACATACCTGTTGAGGCACGGTATTTCACAGTGATTGATTTAAAAAATGCGTTTTTCTCAATCCCATTGCACAAAGATTTGCAGGATTTGACATCATTTACATTCAGACAAGTTCATCTGAAAAGTACAAGGGTGCCTTAAGGATATTGTTAGTACCCTTCGATTTTCAATAGGGTCCTGCAGATGGACTTGAGCAATATTGCTTTAGAGAGTGTTGTTTTGCAATATGTGGATGACACATTTCTGATTTGCAGCACAACAGAGGTAGAGTGCAGATGCGATTCCATTCAGCTATTGATGATACTTGCTGAGAAAGGATATAAAGTTGACAAAGAGAAGTTACAGTATTGTCAACAAGAAGCGTTGAACATAGGCCAACTGAACGGAAAAAGGTCACCCCTGAAAGAGCTGAAGCTATTTGGAAAATAGCTAAGCCACACACAATAAAACAAATGCAGAGTTTTCCAGGGTTATGCAATTACATCAGGGCATGGATCTTTGACTACAGTTCTTATACCAGGCCCTTATTACAAGCCTTAAAGAAAACACAGGCAACGTAAGAAAACAATTGTGTGGACTAAGACCATGGAGGAAGGGTTTGATGAACTAAAAACGGCCATTTGCACAGCACCAGTCTTAGGAATTTCCTATTATGCAGATGAAGTCTACTTGTTTTCGCACACGGATGGCACTGTTATGACAGCAGTCCTCACACAGAAAACTACTCTAGGGTACAAGCCACTGGCACACTACAGTGGGATTTTAGATCCAGTGATGAGAGGTCATTTCCTGTGTGAACAAAGTTTGGCTGCTGCAGCGTTCGCCATAGAGAAAGCCACAGCCATTATAATGGGATGCCCAATGACGTTATTCGTCGAGGACACATTATTTGCTATTTTAGAGAAACCGAAAGGCACATTGACATCACAAAGAGCTTCTGCTTATGAGGTGGTCATATGAAACACAACGATTAAAATAGTTCTATGCAGAATAGTGAACCCAGCTATGTTTATGGCAGAGCCATTCACTGAAGTAGAGCCAATACACGACTGCGCGAACTATGAAGAATTCTATGATGAGATCTCCAGAATAAAAGAAAATGCATTGGCAGAAGGAGACATCGTCTTGATGGTTTCTCTAGAACCGATCAAAATGATGGAAAAAGATACACAGGTGCCGCTGTAATGAAGTGCACGGCAAATGGGGAATTTGGAGTACTTATCAGTGCACGTATACCTTCTCGTTATTCAGCACAGGCTGCAGAATTATTGGTACTGATACTCGCGCTCGAGAATCACGCAGACAAGCAAGTAACGGTGTACAGTGACGCTGCCTACTTGACGATGACAGTACATGCAGGCTTAGCGCGCTGGAAAAGGAGTGGCTACCTCCGAGCGGACGGCATGCCTTTTTGGACAGACTCATTAAGGCACTACAACTCCCAGTGGGCATAGCAGTCGTGAAGTGCAGGGCCCACACGAAAGGGTGGATTTTATCTCATGTGGAAATCAAGCAGCTGACGCTGTGGCCAAGCGTGTAGCAACCGAAGATTAAATAATGATGGTGTCATGGCCACTTGCCCAGGATCACAGGAGCTGCACCATCAGGCTGCGCAAGCAAGGAGTAGGATGGTTCACGCACAGGGGGCCCAGTTGGACTCAGTCCTGGCACCTTTTGCCACAGGCTCATGGAGAAACATAAGCAAGACTCTTTATTATGGGCAGGAACTTTCCACGTGTGTGCAGTCAGTCCGGGTGTGGCTTTCCATCTTGAGCTGCACATGCAACTTTCCATCTATAAGCTGCACATGCAACTTCAAAGAGTGGCAGGGTGTGGAAAGCAGAACAGAACTAGCGGGCGTGGCCTTAAGCGCTCAGCTATAAGAGTCAACCCAACCTCAAGGCGCACGCTTCGCGTTAATCTGCATTTGCATGCAGCGTAACGCTCACCGCCGCCTGGGATAAAGCAGCACTTACCTTTGGGAATCCAGTCTCCTACCCATACGCTTACCTCCTGGAGTCAGCATTCACCTGCATTCTTCACCGCTAAGCCTGGCATCTATTCTTCATCCTCCAGAACGCAGGACTTCAGCTCTGGGCACCGCAGCACGACATCTTCTTCATCCTCCAGCATGCAGGACTTCATTTCGGAGCACCGCAGCACGACATCTTCTTCATCCTCTGGCATGCAGGACTTAAGCTCTGGGCACCAAAGCACGACATCTTCTTCATCCACGAAGGCGCATCGTGTAAAAGGACAAAAGGCAAGGTTAGACATTACAAACTTTCAGTTTGAGGTCGCGCTTGCAAAATTCTTCGCGCGTATCCTTAAAATCTCACTTACCTGTTGCCGGACCACCGCGGGTTCCTCTGCTCCTCATTTGGAGCCACCTCGTGCTCTGTAGCTCTGCTGGGCCGCAATCACACCTATTTGGGAGAAAGATAGACATTATTACAGAGCTGACAACAGGCTGTGAGAAAGCCAATACAAACACTTCAAGACAAAGAGAAAGCTGAAATACACTTACCAGAAAGGCTTGGAATAGTCGCAGCTGGACTGGACACCATGTATGAAGGACCAGTGAAGGAAACCGGTCCTCATCCTAAAAGCGACACTGCCAGAAGTAGCAGGACGGAGAGCTCACCATTAATAATCTACAGGTGAGCCTTAATGGGTCGATGCATGCTCACGGAAACCATGCTATGGGAAGAAGGGTTTGAGAGGTAATTCACTCACAGGCCAGCAAATTTACGTCCTCTCATATCTACGCAGGAGCAGTGTTACAATTCATCGCAGCAGACCACAGCCTATTTGCAGCGGGAGAACACAGACAGGGGGATTCTACGTCCTGGGAGGACTGGAACCGTGCCCCAACATCCCCGCAGAGACCAGGTGAGCGTAACAGATGGATGTGGAAGTGCCTGATGTGTATGAGAACATTACTGTTGTAAGAAGTGAGCTGGAAGGCTACAGCAATATGCCAAACACTCAGTTAATGGAGCTCCAAGGAGAGGCACCGCGAGACGAAAAGAACCTCTGGAAGCGAAGAGGGTGTTCTTTCAACCCCTCTGAGGCTTTGTGGTGACAAGACAGCACTGGTAAACCAGTGATGCCTATAGCCTTATTGAAGATAGCACTGGAACAGTTACTCTACCCAGCGCACATACCAAGAGAGAAAGAACCTAGCAGCAACAATTGCTGAAGACTGGTTTATACCGAACTTGGCAAAACATGTTGCATTTTCTATGATAAATTGTGTAATCTGTCAGAAATTCACAGCTGGGCATATACTACGTGTGATCAGGGAAGTCACCCCAATGCTTAATGGGCCTTTTCAGCACTTGTATATCGCCTATGTCGATATGATTCAAGTATGTAATGGGTAGAGGTACTTAATTGTTGTGGTGTGTCCATTCTCTAGATGGATAGAAGCAGGTCCATGTACACACCCAGACTCTACCTGTGCGGCCAAATTCCTGATGAGGGAAGGGTTTCCCAGATGGGGAGTGTGTGAAGTGATGAGGTCAGAAAACGGTCCTCATTTTGTTAATGCAGTATTCGAACAGATTAGCTTGTTGCTTGGTATAAAACACAAGTTTTCTTTGGCGTATCATCCGCAAGGGAATAGAATATGCGAGAAGCTCAGCGACTTGTTAAAGGAAAGTATAGCCAAGTTGAAGCTTACTCTGAAGAAGGGATGGTTGCACGGTCTTCCACTGGCATTGTATGCACTCAGAAACCAGCCTGGTTCTGATAACCATCTTATGCCGCACAAAATTGTGAATGGCAGAAGGATGCGGATGCCTTTAACACCTCAAACTAGAGCTAGATGTGATGCTCAGCCAACAGGAGAAGTGTTAGGATTGGAAATGCAAAACTACCTGAACTGTATGACTTCCAGTTTTTCTGTAATTTCAGGACAACTGCAGCAACGACACGAAGGGTGTAGGGCAGTACAGAACACAGAAAGAGATGTTACAACAGATACAGTTCCAGAATTACATATACCTCAACTATTCCCTGGGGACACTGTCCTAGTTCAGAATCACACATGGAAAAGGTGGGACGAGGCAAGGTTCCACGGCACGTTTATAGTGGAGGATATTACACCATCTGCAGTAAAGCTACAGGGAACAAGAGCTTGGAACTTCCTTGGAGGTATCAAGCCATATATCGGAGAGACCCCTCTGCCTGCACCCCACCGCAAAGAGACTACAGACAACGGGGAAGAATCACAGCACGTGCAAACGAGATCTAAGGACAAGGAAAAAGGACACATGACCAGTCAAGTGACAAGCAAGGAAACTTTGTGTTAGGTTTTGGCTTAGTTCTGGACATTTCCTTTAAGCAAAATAAGGGAAAAAGGGACACAAATACGAACACTCTGGGCATCCTAGTTGCAGGGTGAAATAAAGAGAATTATGTGCATTAGCCACAAATAGCTGTTGACTTGACTTTGGACTGACGCACACTGAAGCCTTGATAAGAAAAGCTATGCCAAATTTTGATAGAGTTTACATAAACTGGAAAAGAATACAGTATCCTGAGTCCTTCGACACAAAATATTTGTTTGGACTTACTTATGGTCTCACACAATAGTGACATCACCAAAGACATACTGATCTATTTCGAATTGGTATTGAGGTCCTACCCGTCATTGGTGGGAAGACCTACAAGCATAACAGAGTTTCTTCAAGATCCTGAGAATGAAAAGACAATAAAAAGGCTGCTCACAGTGATCACAGAACAATTTCTTTTACTTACAGAGTACAGAGAGGACAAGACAAATGTCCCTATCATAAGAGAATCATAGACTAGCAAATGCAGTGTTCTTTCGCTTAATTGAAGACTTTCCAGAGCTTGTGGGGAGACATGCCAATGTTGACGTCCTCACTTTCATCCGAGACCCAGCTAACACTACGCATCTCAGTATGCTTTTGTAAAGTATCTTGATACAGGTGGCACTTTCTGATCACCATCAAAATCACAGAAGAGTGTAGAAACTTTCCTTTGAGGGGCAGAACGTGAAGGTGTTGTCAAAGACTTCACTTTTGTTCATGGTGACAAGGAAGCAACATGTCATCTGGAATGAAGGAGATTCAAGGCATTGACTGGGAATTAGTCTACATGGAGTATGCACTATAAGACTTACTGAACCTTTGCCTCATTTGGAACTTTCGTTTGTGGAAACGGAACTGTTTCCATAGACAAGAGATAGTCTATTATTCAGATCAAGAGGACAATTGGTCCAGTACGAGCAGAGACAGCAGAGTCCAGAAGAAGTGATAATGATAAAAATGAATTAAAGAACCAGTTTTTGCTTCCTTAGATGATCGAGATGGGAAGCCAGAACAGCAGCATCATTCTCCCTCATGAGGAGAGACATTCATATTGCCCCAGGAACAAATGCTGTAAACTCACCTACAGATGTATAATTTATACCTGCATTGTATTCATTATCATACTGTTGTCATTGATGATTAGAACTGCATTTTTTATAGGTGCCTAAAGTGTTCAGACCCCGTGCATCCTCTTAAGGATGTGCGCATGAGACCTACAAAGGTGCCCAGACCTTACATAGTCATTCCTGTTCCTAGAAAGAATGATAAGAGTGACTGAGCTTGAAATGGACGTGATGAGTAATGACACACACACGACACTTGTGTTAACAGATGAGTTGAAATGCAGGAGACATGGTCGGCAAAGTAAACGCAAGAAGAGATTGATGGAAGGTACACCTACACAGAAAATGAGTACATACACACCTGGACTAGTGTCAACGATTTCAGAAGCACATCCAGAAAACGGGGAGAGTTTGGACAAAGCACAATGAGAAGCTTTGTGCCAAAAGGAGTTGGGAGACAACTGGAGAAAATTGACCTTTCAAGAAAACAAAAGGCTTAAGGGAATGAACGAACAAAGATAACACATGCAAACACACCTGATCCTGCAAAATATGATATCAGGACAGTGCCTGGGAGGACATGAGCAGAAATTCTGAGAGACATTTCCATGCCAGATTTGTATGTTGAAAGGATGAAGCTTATTGCACTTTCTCCTACTCAAATAATACAGATGAAAATGCCCAGATCAGTGATGGAGATGCCTGAGAATCCTCCAGCAAGAAGAATCTATACAGAAGTATTACGTGATATGCTTGTGGAAGCTCATATCAAAAGGATAAAAACCAGAAGGAGCACACAAGACAATAACGAACTGAATGATTACCTGGATAGCACAGTACATTTTGGAAACAACATATGAAGGAAGTTGGAAGGCGAACTTCAGATGAAGAATGTCTCCTTTGTGCACTTCTGCCGTACAGCATGGAAAAGTCGAAAATCTTCGTAGCTGTTGAAATAGATGTTAAGACAGCACACTGTCTGTCGCATATAGCAATGTGCACAACCAGAGGTCAGTTCATGGGAAGTGATGCTTCGCTCAAATGGGCGACTGAGGCAACCGACCCAAATGAAGATGATTATGTTCAAGACATAAAGACGAGAAATAATGGCAAACCTAAGAATACTGTGATCAGATATGAGAAACCTGGAGTGAAAGGAGCAGAGATCGGAAGAGAAGCAAACAAAAAAGTGGATATCAAAGGAAAATCTACAGAAGATGCTTGCAGATGGAAGAACAGAGGACAAATGCAAATCTGGGGAACAGTATTGTCTCCAGACGGTTGGGAGAAAGGAGTGGTGATCTGCAGAGCATGGATGATCACTGGACACCACAGAAGAAACATTTGAAAATGCACAAATGATATGCAAGCCATTGTGGCCGAAGCTTGACAGACTGCTAACATTGGTCGAAGACAGAGGAGGACCCTTGCAGATAGTGCCATTGGATAGTTCCAAGCTATGCTTCAGAAACAAGGGTACAAGATAAATGGGAGATAATCAGAACTGTGGACGAATATTCGATGCAACAGGAATAATGCATGGAACTGCAGTGATTATGGATCAGTATTGGGCATGTGGAGCCAAAGCATATATCAGATTGCCAAAGAATTGGGAAGGTAGATCTTCATTCGTAAACGTCCATGTACCAGCGTTGGTCATTCCCAAAAGTGATCTGAATATTGACAATTTCCCGAAAGCAGATGCTCACCTGAGAAAGAAGAGATCTGTGGAACTGATCTCCCTCCCTCCTTTCCTGTAGCTCTCTGGCCGGCCTCTCTTGGCCCTCTTCCTGCTCCCACCTGCAAGGCTAAAAACCTTGGGGTCATCTCTGACTCCACACTCTCTTTCTCTCCTAACATCTCTGACATCTCTAAGAAGTCACACTACCAGCTGCACCTCCTCAGAGGTATTCTTCCCTTCCTCTCCTTCCCCCGGAAGCACACTGTCTCCAGAGCTCTGGTTCTCTCTAGGCTGGACTATTGCAACAGGCTCTTTCTAAATCTTCCTGCTTCTACTCTACGCCCTCTGCAACTCATCCAGAACAGGACTGCGAGACTTGTGCTTGGGCTCAAGCCCAGGGATCGTATCTTTCCAGGACTGAAATCTCTGCACTGGCTCCCAGTGGCTGCGAGGATTAAGTTCAAAACCCTCTGCATCCTCCACAAGGCCTTCTGGGGCCTCAATACCTTCAACTCTCTCTTCCTAAATATCTTCCCTCTCGGGCTCTCCGCTCATCCACCTCCAACTCCCTCAGGGTCAGTTGCTTCTCCAAGCAACGAATTGGTGGTAGATCTCTCTCTTCGGCTGAGGCCTCCCTCTGGAACAGCCTCCCTGCCTCCTTGAAACTTGAGGAGAGCCATCTTCGGGTCCGGAAGTACCTTAAAACCATCCTCTTTGCTTCTGCTTTCTCTCCCCCTCTCCCCTGCTGAAATCCTGCTGATACTGATACTGCAGGGTTACCTGGCCACCCATCTGATCTTGGGCCCAAGCCCTGCCAGTTGCACACCTGCACTGCCTCCCTGGTAACCCCTGCACCTAGGGACTGTTTTTCTGTATCCCTACAATCCCCCACCAGCACTTATGTCTGCACTCACCCTGCACTTGCCATCAGCTGGCTGTTCTTTTATTTATCTTGTTATTTATTATTGCATATACTGCACTTTCCCCTCCCGCCCCCACACTTTCCTTTTCCCCCCTTCCCTTGCACTTGTGCAATCTGAATGACACCTGGCCTAGTAAGATCATTGTCTTCCCTCTGTTCCCCCTCCCTTGCCTCGTCGCGCCTTGAAACACTTGAGTATAGGTGCATTATAAATGCCATATCATATCATATGCCGAATTAAGAGAGAAAATTACTTCTCTGCCAAATTGATAGAAGCCTTTAATGCATTCCCATATGAACATAGGTTGTTCAGTCTGACCTTATCGGTGTTCACGACAATGCTGATTCCAAGAATTCAAGTTGGAGCAAATATTAAATGGTTGCAGATAACCAGATGGGAGTTACTGCAGACCATCAACACGACCATGAAAGGATTCAATGCAATCAGAGAGGAGTTGAGAGCAATCCGACTGATGACACTCCAGAACAGATATGTCTTAGACATGATCACAGCTATGGATGGAGGTGTTTGTGCAAAAATCGGAGAATCATGTTGCACATTTATACCTTCACATGACGTCGAGAATGGAACCTTAACAGAAGCCATAGGCATGCTGACAAAATTACAGAGTCAGATGATAGATGAAGTTGACGAAGTTGACGATGACAGTTGGTTTGGAGCACTGTTTTCATGGGTTCCACAATGGATGGCAGACGCATTCAAGTTTTTAGGAGCCCTGTTGATGATGATTTTACTTGGATTCTGTGTGATCAAGCTAATAATCACACAATGCCAGAAGACTGCAAAGAAAGCCATAGAGATGAAGGTTATGATTGATGTTGAGTCAGGATAGAAGCCCAGGGACCTGACTGATGAAGAACTAAGAGACTTTGTGAAGGCCAACATTTATGCACCAGGGTGAACAAAATTCCTGTATCCAAAGAATCATAGAAAATATGTGGGAAGATGGATCTAATGCAGTCCAAGTGGAGAATGCCAGCTGATGACATGGAACAAGGATGAACACGTAAGAACAGCAGGATGCTTGAATGGAGTCATAAAGATATGGACCCCAAGGAAGCTTTTCTTCAGGTCTAAATGTCTGGACCCAGAGGATGAAACAAGATTGGATGCAAAGAAAGAAGAGAGAGTGGTCGATGAATCGCCCAGAGGGGGGAGTGTAGAGGAAGTTCCAAGTGTCACCCCCACTCCAGCTGCCCACCTCCCATTACCTATTGAGTTCACACCAAAATATGTGACATACGAAGAACAGTTAAATCAGCAGAGAGCCGCATATGGGCTCTGCCCAGTGCCTATCAGAATAACAGCACCTATTGAAGTACCGACAGCTAAGAAAATCTGGACAGTAAGGTATCCATTGAGAAAGCCATATTCACAGTCGAGACAATATGACGGTTGTCAGAAGGGAATACCCGAAGAAGCCAATAAAATAATGAAGGAAGATGAATGGTGACGTCATGAGAAATCGGACTGACGCACATATAGAAGATGTGTGGACCTGAGAATGCTGACAAGTGACGAGAGACTATGGATGAATGACATCTTGAGCCCGCGATGAAGAAGTTGATGTCAAAATGAAGAAACTTATGCTACATACATCATGAAGATATTCAGTCAGTTTAAATGTGTACAGATGAAAGTAACTGCAAGAGGCAAAGTAATTGTGAAGCTTGCTTATGCCGAATAGTAAATAGATTGCGGCAAGTGCCAACATGTATAAATATATACCTCAAAATCACTTTATGTATAAGTATAATTCCACTACACACATGAGCAGAATTGAGCAAAAGGTTACTAAAGGCCCCAAAAGGAGTGTGCTGCTGTAAGAAAATCGAGAATCAAGGCAGAACGAAATCCAACTGAGGATGATCATGCCAAGAAGCTGAGGTCTTATCTGGCTGGAAAAGGCCGACATTGGATACAATTAAGGAGAAATTAACAGAAGTTCCTGTTCAGAAAGGTCAAGATAAGCCACAGATGGCAGAGGACTGGTAGAATTAAATCGAATATACAAAAAGACACAGAGAAAAAGCCAATTTCACGGTGTTCAGTCACGTGACAAGGCAGGCTGGAAGAGTGAGACTTTCACACCTACGCATGGATCCTCCCCATGCCCATACTCCTTAAAAGTTCTCAAGACCACAGAGCAGACTCAAGGCCAAAATACAAAGCAGTAATTGACACATGGCTACTGAGGTGATGATTGATTGTAGCATAATTGGTGGGGAGCTGGGGTGAAGGCGAGCTCCTCTGCACCTGGATGTTCTTTCTGCGTGCTGCTAGACATAGATGGGAAGGTATGAGTGGGTTTGATGACAACCCAATCATAGTAGACCATATAATCTAGGGTCCTATAGTAAGTAGAGCCAATGGGACGTTGTACTTTTAGTGACGTTCGTAGTGACCATTTAGAAGGGAGGGCTTAGTTGCCCACCTGACATTGATTATCCAATCCCCTCTCCCCATTACCACATACAGATATGGTACCTATGTTAAAGTTAACCTTCCTATAACCAATCACGTTGCATGTTAGGTTTTTACGAATTGCCACGTAGAATGATGACAGCAATGACAAATTATTGCAATAAATACTGTGTTTTTTGTAAAAGTGAAGAGAGCGAGAAGATCGAGCGGTTGCTGTTGTTCGTTGTACCCCACGTTTTATGAACTTGTCATTAAACGGACTCACTTTGCCAAACTAATGAGTTGTCATAGTTATTTGATGCATGAGTATGAATCTACATCCCCATCGATCTCGAGGGTACTGCTACTCATCTTAAAGGGCTATTTGGAGATCATCCAGTTCACCCCAATTGCAACAAATGATTAAAAAGGAGCTACATAGGTACTTGCTATGAAAGATTGAGGCTCAATGACACCAGCCTTGAGGACACAACATTCACTCCTTATGGCAGAGAGATACCACCTCAAGACACTGTGTACCACCCACAAAGCTCATTTAAATACTAGACCTACCTACAAGAATTCCAGCGAAAGCAAATACCACCCCAGAGGAAACCTGAGAAATCCAACATCGAACTAACATCTACACCGGGTTTCAGAAGGAAAGCTGGATTAGCCTACTGGTGGGCATCAGGGTGGAACCTAACCACAAAATGTATTTATTTATTTACTTACATATTCATTTTATTGATGTTTTATAATTCCCCAAATCACAACAGTTTTGTTTGAAAGTCATACAGTGGTACATGTACTAGGGGCCCTAGTCAACTCCAATTTAGACTATTACAATGGTCTCTTGGCTTGAGCACCGGGCAAACAGATTCACTGCCTTCAAAAAGCACAAAATGCGGGTGTAAGATTGGTCTTTGTGTAGCCAAGAACACTCATATTTCTGGTCTCCGTCGATCATTTCATTGGTTAGCAGTAGAAGGCCGGATTAAATTAAAAATTGGGTGTTTGGTCTTCAAATGTCTGAATGGGCTGACACCAGCTTACCTGATAAATAAACTGAAGCGTTATCGACCAACTCGAGCCCTTAGGTCTGAAGATCAATTTCTTCTTGTTATTCCTAGGACAAATTGTAGTTCGAGAGGAGATCGCTGCTTCTCAGTTGCTGGACCCAGACTATGGAATAGTCTCCCGCTGAGCCTAAGACAGGCAAACTCTCTGTTGAGCTTCAGAGCTGGTTTAAAAACCTTCCTATTTAAGTAAGTCTGGTGATTTTGGCTTTCATTGTATTTCTGCGATATTTGTTTCTATCAGGTTCATGTTCTCCTTCTCATTATATGGTGTCATCTGCGCCAGGATACGATTAAGTTTGCTGTCTATGCATTATAAATTGTTCAAATTCAAATTCAAATTCATACATGTGTAACACAGGCAAAGGGTACTGAGTAGCAATCATTTAGCATTATACAAGTGCGCAACAACCCTCTAGCATTATACAAATGTGTAACAACCATCTAGCATTATGCAAGTGCGTAACAACCATCTTGCATTACACAAGTGCGTAGAAATCATCTAGAATTATACAAGTGTGTAGCAACCATCTAGCATTATACAAGTGCGTAACAACCATCTACCATTATACACGCGCGTAGCAACCATCTAGCATTATACAAGTGTATAACAACCATCTAGCATTGCACAAGTGCGTAAAAACCATCTAGCATTACACAAGTGTGTAGCTACCATCTAGCATTATACATGTGCGTAACAACCATCTAGCATTACACAAGTGCGTAGCAACCATCTAGCATTATATGAGTGCGTAACAACCATCTAGTGTTATACAAGTGCGTAGCAACCATCTAGCATTATAGAAGTCTGTAGCAACTATCTAGCATTATACAAGTGCGTAACAACCATCTAGCATTATAGAAGTCCGTAACAACCATCTAGCATTATACAATTTATGGTACATTCCTATTTGACCTCAAAATCATACCAGGCAAAGTATACACTGGCCACATACTGTGAGGATAAGGGTTAAAGGAACATTTAAAGGGCTTTCTTGAATTGGTCTATTTGGGTTCCAAACTAAGAGATTTGGTTAGATCGTTCCATAGTTTGGGAGGAACAGCAGCAAAGGTTCTACCCTTGTGTCATTTCCATTTGAATTTGGTGGTAGTTGGTTTTGTGGTGATGATCTGAGATTCCTCGCAGGAGCGTAGATGTTCACTAGGGCTTTGGGATATTGAAGGTTATTGAAGGTTATTGTGGATGCAGCTTGAGTCGGGTATAGATCTTTCAAGCGTATTTGGCGCTCTACTGAAGATCTGTCTCGCTGCATGATTTTGAATGAGCATCAATTTTCAAATGTGTCAATTGGGTGCTCCTAATTACATGGAATTATAGTGCTTGGGAGTTTACTAGGGACCTCGTTAGTTCACTCTTTTGTACCATTTCCAGGTTAGGCATGATCCTCCTGGTGTGTTTCATGGGCTACCTGATTGATTTGTGGGCTAGAAGACATTTCAGCAAACAGAGTGATGCTGAGATTTTTCAATACCTTGGCTGGTACTGACGGGGTGCTGAGGGCATCCAGCCAAATGAAGTGGAGATTACTTGGGCTTGGGTTGCCAAACATCAGTTTTGCCAAGTTGAGACATAGATTATTCTGAGTGAGCCATACTTGAGCTCAGTGAGGGCATTCAGAGAAGCCGTAATGGGATGTGCCATCACGGTCAATGTTAAGGGTAATTTGCACATCATCTGTATGAAGTTGAAATCTCTGAGTCAGCATATACAAGAGTGGGGGTAGTGACTTAATGTATGCGTAAAAAAGCCAGGGGAGACCGTTGACTCCAGAAGGAACCCCCAAACTGAGGGTCCTGGGATTCATTTGAATTCTCCTATCTTAAGATAGGCGGTGTGATTCTCAAAGAAGGATGAAAACCAGTCTAGAATGAATTCTTTGATATCCATTGTGGCGTCAAGTCATTTTGTTAGAGTGGAATGGTCAATGGTGTCATAGACCACTTAGTGATCAAACAGGATGAGTACTGAGTAGGTACTGGTATCCAGTGCTTCAAGGACCTCCTTCCTCATGGAGAGTAGGATGGCTACCACGCACCTGAAGGATCTGAACAGCTGCTGCCTCAGGCGACATCAGCCATAGCTCTATGAAGGAAGCACCTAGCTGCTCAGGCGACATCAGTCGTATCTCTATTAAGGAAGCACCTAGCTGCTCAAGCGACATGAGTCATATCTCTATGAAGGAAGCACCAAGCTGCTCAGGTGACATCAGTCGTATCTCTAACAAGGAAGCACCTAGCTGCTCAGGTGACATCAGCCATATCTCTATGAAGGAAGCACCTAGCTGCTCAGGCGACATCAGTCATATCTCTATTAAGGAAGCACCTAGCTGCTCAGGTGAGATCAGCCATATCTCTATGAAGGAAGCACCTAGCTGCTCAGGCGACATCAGTCGTATCTCTATGAAGGAAGCGCATAGCTGCTCAGGTGACATCAGTCGTATCTCTATGAAGGAAGCGCCTAGCTGCTCAGGTGACATCAGCCATATCTCTATTAAGGAAGCACCTAGCTGCTCAGGCGACATCAGTCGTATCTCTATTAAGGAAACACCTAGCTGCCCAGGCGACATCAGCCATATCTCTATGAAGTAAGTGCCTAGCTGCTCAGGCGACATCAGTCGTATCTCTATTAAGGAAGCACCTAGCTGCTCAGGCGACATCAGCCATCTCTGTTAAGGAAGCACTTAGCTGCTCAGGTGACATCAGCCATCTCTATTAAGAAAGCACCTAGCTGCTCAGGCAACATCAGCCATATCTCTATGAAGGAAGCACGTAGCTGCTCAGGTGAAATCAGCCATATCTCTATTAAGGAAGCACCTAGCTGCTCAGGCGACATCCGCCATCTCTATTAAGGTAGCACCTAGCTGCTCAGGAGACATCAGCCATATCTCTATGAAGGAAGCACCTAGCTGCTCAGGCAACATCAGCCATATCTCTATGAAGGAAGCACCTAGCTGCTCAGGCGCACCAGTTGTATCTCTATTAAGGAAGCACCTAGATGCTCAGGCGACATCAGCCATCTCTGTTAAGGAAGCACCTAGCTGCTCAGGCGACATCAACCATCTCTATTAAGAAAGCACCTAGCTGCTCAGGTGACATCAGCCATATCTCTATTAAGGAAGCACCTAGCTGCTCAGGCGACATCAGTATCTCTATTAAAGTAGCACCTAGCTGCTCAGGCGACATCAGCCATATCTCTATGAAGGAAGCACCTAGCTGCTCAGGCGACATCAGCCATCTCTATTAAGGAAGCACCTAGCTGCTCAGGCGACATCAGCCATCTCTATTAAGGAAGCGCCTAGCTGCTCAGGTGACATCAGCCATATCTCTATGAAGGAATCACCTTGCTGCTCAGGCGACATCAGCCATCTCTATTAAGGAAGCACCTAGCTGCTCAGGCGACATCAGCCATCTCTATTAAGGAAGCACCTAGCTGCTCAGGCGACATCAGCCATCTCTATTAAGGTAGCACCCAGCTGCTCAGGCGACATCAGCCATATCTCTATGAAGGAAGCACATAGCTGCCCAGGCGACATCAGCCATCTCTATTAAGGTAGCACCCAGCTGCTCAGGTGACCTCAGCCATATCTCTATGAAGGAAGCACCTAGCTGCTCAGGCGACATCAGACATATCTCTATGAAGGAAGCACCTAGCTGCTCAGGCGACATCAGCCATCTCTATTAAGGAAGCGCCTAGCTGCTCAGGCGACATCAGTCGTATCTCTATTAAGGAAGCACCTAGCTGCTCAGGCGACATCAGTCGTATCTCTATTAAGGAAGCATCTAGCTGCTCAGGCGACATGAGCCATATCTCTATGAAGGAAGCACCTAGCTGCTCAGGCGACATCAGTCGTATCTCTAATAAGGAAGCACCTAGCTGCTCAGGTGACATCAGCCATATCTGTATGAAGGAAGCACCTAGCTGCTCAGGCGACATCAGTCATATCTCTATGAAGGAAGCACCTAGCTGCTCAGGCGACATCAGTCGTATCTCTATGAAGGAAGCGCCTGGCTGCTCAGGTGACATCAGTCGTATCTCTATGAAGGAAGCGTCTAACTGCTCAGGTGACATCAGCCATATCTCTATTAAGGAAGCACCTAGCTGCTCAGGCGACATCAGTCGTATCTCTATTAAGGAAACACCTAGCTGCCCAGGCAACATCAGCCATATCTCTATGAAGGAAGTGCCTAGCTGCTCAGGCGACATCAGTCGTATCTCTATTAAGGAAGCACCTAGCTGCTCAGGCGACATCAGCCATCTCTGTTAAGGAAGCACCTAGCTGCTCAGGTGACATCAGCCATCTCTATTAAGGAAGCACCTAGCTGCTCAGGCGACATCAGCATCTCTATTAAAGTAGCACCTAGCTGCTCAGGCGACATCAGCCATATCTCTATGAAGGAAGCACCTAGCTGCTCAGGCAACATCAGCCATCTCTATTAAGGAAGCACCTAGTTGCTCAGGCGACATCAGCCATCTCTATTAAGGAAGCGCCTAGCTGCTCAGGCGACATCAGCCATATCTCTATGAAGGAAGCACCTAGCTGCTCAGGCGACATCAGCCATCTCTATTAAGGAAGCACCTAGCTGCTCAGACGATATCAGCCATCTCTATTAAGGAAGCACCTAGCTGCTCAGGTGACATCAGCCATCTCTATTAAGGTAGCACCTAGCTGCTCAGACGACATCAGCCATATCTCTATGAAGGAAGCACCTACCTGCCCAGGCAACATCAGCCATCTCTATTAAGGAAGCACCTAGCTGCTCAGGTGACCTCAGCCATATCTCTATGAAGGAAGCACCTAGCTGCTCAGGCGACATCAGCCATATCTCTATGAAGGAAGCACCTAGCTGTTCAGGCGACATCAGCCATCTCTATTAAGGAAGCACCTAGCTGCTCAGGCGACATCACCCATCTCTATTAAGGTAGCATCTAGGTGCTCAGGCGATATCAGTCATATCTCTATTAAGGAAGCACCTAGCTGCTCAGGCGACATGAGCCATATCGCTATGAAGGAAGCACCTAGCTGCTCAGGCGACATCAGTCGTATCTCTAATAAGGAAGCACCTAGCTGCTCAGGTGACAACAGCCATATTTCTATGAAGTCAGCACCTAGCTGCTCAGGCGACATCAGTCATATCTCTATTAAAGAAGCACCTAGCTGCTCAGGCGAGATCAGCCATATCTCTATGAAGGAAGCACCTAGCTGCTCAGGCGACATCAGTCATATCTCTATGAAGGAAGCACCTAGCTGCTCAGGCGACATCAGTCGTATCTCTATGAAGGAAGCGCCTGGCTGCTCAGGTGACATCAGTCGTATCTCTATGAAGGAAGCGTCTAACTGCTCAGGTGACATCAGCCATATCTCTATTAAGGAAGCACCTAGCTGCTCAGGCGACATCAGTCGTATCTCTATTAAGGAAACACCTAGCTGCCCAGGCAACATCAGCCATATCTCTATGAAGGAAGTGCCTAGCTGCTCAGGCGACATCAGTCGTATCTCTATTAAGGAAGCACCTAGCTGCTCAGGCGACATCAGCCGTCTCTGTTAAGGAAGCACCTAGCTGCTCAGGTGACATCAGCCATCTCTATTAAGGAAGCACCTAGCTGCTCAGGCGACATCAGCATCTCTATTAAAGTAGCACCTAGCTGCTCAGGCGACATCAGCCATATCTCTATGAAGGAAGCACCTAGCTGCTCAGGCAACATCAGCCATCTCTATTAAGGAAGCACCTAGTTGCTCAGGCGACATCAGCCATCTCTATTAAGGAAGCGCCTAGCTGCTCAGGCGACATCAGCCATATCTCTATGAAGGAAGCACCTAGCTGCTCAGGCGACATCAGCCATCTCTATTAAGGAAGCACCTAGCTGCTCAGACGACATCAGCCATCTCTATTAAGGAAGCACCTAGCTGCTCAGGTGACATCAGCCATCTCTATTAAGGTAGCACCTAGCTGCTCAGACGACATCAGCCATATCTCTATGAAGGAAGCACCTACCTGCCCAGGCAACATCAGCCATCTCTATTAAGGAAGCACCTAGCTGCTCAGGTGACCTCAGCCATATCTCTATGAAGGAAGCACCTAGCTGCTCAGGCGACATCAGCCATATCTCTATGAAGGAAGCACCTAGCTGTTCAGGCGACATCAGCCATCTCTATTAAGGAAGCACCTAGCTGCTCAGGCGACATCACCCATCTCTATTAAGGTAGCATCTAGGTGCTCAGGCGATATCAGTCATATCTCTATTAAGGAAGCACCTAGCTGCTCAGGCGACATGAGCCATATCGCTATGAAGGAAGCACCTAGCTGCTCAGGCGACATCAGTCGTATCTCTAATAAGGAAGCACCTAGCTGCTCAGGTGACAACAGCCATATTTCTATGAAGTCAGCACCTAGCTGCTCAGGCGACATCAGTCATATCTCTATTAAAGAAGCACCTAGCTGCTCAGGCGAGATCAGCCATATCTCTATGAAGGAAGCACCTAGCTGCTCAGGCGACATCAGTCGTATCTCTATGAAGGAAGCGCCTAGCTGCTCAGGTGACATCAGTCGTATCTCTATGAAGGAAGCGTCTAGCTGCTCAGGTGACATCAGTCATATCTCTATTAAGGAAGCACCTAGCTGCTCAGGCGACATCAGTCGTATCTCTATTAAGCAAACACCTAGCTGCTCAGGCGACATCAGCCATATCTCTATGAAGGAAGTGCCTAGCTGCTCAGGTGACATCAGTCGTATCTCAATTAAGGAAGCACCTAGCTGCTCAGGCGACATCAGCCATCTCTGTTAAGGAAGCACCTAGCTGCTCAGGCGACATCAGCCATCTCTATTAAGGAAGCACCTAGCTGCTCAGGCGACATCAGTCGTATCTCTATGAAGGAAGCGCCTAGCTGCTCAGGTGACATCAGTCGTATCTCTATGAAGGAAGCGTCTAGCTGCTCAGGCGATATCAGCCATATCTCTATGAAGGAAGCACCTAGCTGCTCAGGCGACATCAGCCATCTCTATTAAAGAAGCACCTAGCTGCTCAGGCGACATCAGCCATCTCTATTAAGGAAGCACCTAGCTGCTCAGGCGACATCAGCCATATCTCTATGAAGGAAGCACCTAGCTGCTCAGGCAACATCAGCCATCTCTATTAAAGAAGCACCTAGCTGCTCAGACGACATCAGCCATCTCTATTAAGGAAGCACCTAGCTGCTCAGGCGACATCAGCCATCTCTATTAAGGAAGCACCTAGCTGCTCAGGCGACATCAGCCATATCTGTGATGGTTTCTAATGTGTATTTCGCCTTCCGACCTATTTCCAACATGGCCACCACTTCTGCACCAGGAAATCGCCCACACCGTAGTCTAGTTGAAACTGATTCCAAGATGGCCACCACAGCGGTAACCATCGCAAACGTACAGTACAGGCTAGTTGTTAATTCCCAGGAAGCCTCTCAACCTTCCTCCATCACTTCCTGTTTACCCTCTTATAATCCAGCGACACCAGAAGGAAGATGCGTTGCTAATCTCTCAGGAGCCGGCGCACGCTTCGTAAGTTTGCCTCGCTAGGATTACGAAAACTCTCTCTCCCAATCATTCTTGTCCTCTTTACTCACGTTCTTGTTTTCCATTCCTCCCTCTTATTTCAGAAGGCATTACGGAACCTTTCATTTTCATTTCCGGGATCGATTCTACTTCTAAGCACGCTTAGACCCGGAACCTCCTCCATACCTCCCTCTAGGGAGTCTCTAGGTACTAATCTGTTTTCCATCTCTCGTCTTCGATCGCCCCTCGGCGATCGGACTTCCGTTTTTCACTCTTCATCCTTCCTTCGTAGCAATACCCTGTTGGGAACCTCCAGACGCTCCTTATCTACTCAGGCTGGCTCAAAAAGACTTGGAAGTGAAAGGGTAGGCTTATCTCCTTGTTCACCCTACTTTTATAGGACTAGATATATCCACCCTAAATCTTGCGAGTCTTTTCTTTCCACCATCATAGTGCCATCTTACCTTTTGCAATCCGACGGAGATTCCTTACCTCTCCGCACTCTTCATGTTTAACGCATAGTAAGCTCTAAGAACCTTCTATAGGAACCCCTCTTTCCCAGACTATCAGGAATAACTGTGTTCATTTTACCCACTATATATAGCTCAGTTTCAAAGGCCACTCGTCTAATCAGCCAGAAGAATATCCAGACCAGCTTTCTCGCCGGGTCTCCACAGGAAGACAACGCACACCAGCAGCTCTTCCAGGGTTTTATTCCCCACGAGGGTTTCCCTCAGAGTTTGAGGAAGGGCAAGCTTTTGCAGGTCCTTTGAGGAGTTCTCAGGGGTATTCGTCGAAGGTTCACGCCAAATTCGAAGAAACACCAGGGTTTCTTCAGATACCTGTTCATCCTACATAATCCCAGGTAGGTGGTCTTTTGTTTCTTCCAAGTGTATTTAGGAACAAATTTGTTGTCTGTGCAAAATAGTTAACAATATCTCTATGAAGGAAGCACCTAGCTGCCCAGGCGACATCAGCCATCTCTATTAAGGAAGCACCTAGCTGCTCAGGTGACCTCAGCCATATCTCTATGAAGGAAGCACCTAGCTGCTCAGGCAACATCAGCCATATCTCTATGAAGGAAGCACCTAGCTGCTCAGGCGACATCAGCCATCTCTATTAAGGAAGCACCTAGCTGCTCAGGCGACATCAGCCATCTCTATTAAGGAAGCGCCTAGCTGCTCAGGCGACATCAGCCAACTCTATTAAGGAAGCACCTAGCTGCTCAGGTGATATCAGCCATATCTCTATGAAGGAAGCATCTAGCTGCTCAGGCAACATCAACCAGGAAAGTGCTTCATCTCCAGGGTCACATGATGGCTGTGTGTTACGGTGGGTGGGATTGCACATGTGTGGTCTCATTTCTTATGTCCACAAGTTCTGGAGGTCGGACTCATGGGAGTTTAAGGCCCAGGTCCCCATCAGTCCACAGGTGATATCCCAGTTACAGCAGTGGCTGAATCGTGGAAATCTGTCACAGTGGCTTCTCTTTACGAAAGCCCTTGCCAACCATAATAAGGGCAGATACCAGTAGTCTAGGATGGTGAGCAATGCCGCGGGTGCGGCATCATCAATAAAAGTGGATCCCGTGAGAATCAAGCCTGTCCTCCAAATGGAAAGAGCTGCTGGGCTTCCTCAGCGCTCCGCAATGGTTTCCCCCAGGATCCGTAACAGAGCTGTGATTGGACAGACAATACTTCAGCGATGGCCTAGGTGAACAAGCAAGATACAGGCTGCTGGCCATGGACAGAGAAGGACCTGCCATGACTGGAAGCCGTTCCGAGCAGGTGTGCAGACAATGTGAGTGCCAATCACTTGAGCAGGGTCTTTCCCTCTGCATTGGGGGAGTTTCATCATGGGATTTTTTGTCTAATCTGCTTATGGTTTGGGTTTCCTATGACACACCTTTTTGCTGCCCTGAAGAACAGTTTGGATGCTAAGGCGACTCCTTGGCCAATAGGCTTTCTCTAAGCCTTCCCTCCTCTTCCGGTGCTTCCCAGGCTGATTATCAAGATAAGCAATTCCTGATTGGAAGTCATCATCCTGGCAATGGTTAGGCCGAGGAGATCCTGGTTCCTCCTGCTGCTAGAGTTAGCCTTCGCCCCAAGGATTCCCTTTCCAATTTTCTCTATCCCATGCAAAAGGTACCAGGGTTTTCAATGTGAGCATTTCCCCATATGGAGGTGAGAGGGCATGGCGAGTGAAAGGCAAAGCTTGCAGGACAGCGGGCTAACTCCACAGCTATCCCTCGCAGTGCAGAACTCCAAGAGATCAGCCATCTTGAAGGTTCACGACAGGCACTGGAGTAATGTCGTCCTTCGTGGTGAGAATAATTCCCAGCAGCGAGTTCACGGTCCCGTCCCAGCTACTATGCAATTTCTGCAGGAGGGTTGTCGTCTCCATGCACAGTGGGCACAGATATGTGTTGTTAGGGAGCCGCTGCTCACACGCTTTTGTTGGCTACGCCCATGGTCTACTTGGGTGTATTCCTTTGGGGTCTCCCTCTTGTGCTTACATATTTGCAAGGACCTCCTTTTGAGCCCATCGAATCAAGAGAAATCAACATGCGTACCCGATGATTCTTGCGGGGCGATTACATCGGCACATAGGCTAGTGGAGATTGGGTCCTGGTTGTGCCCGCCTCCATTTCTTCGAGTTCAATCAGAGGCCGTGATTCTTCAGAGTGACGCATCTTTCATGCCCAAGGTTGTTTCTGAATTCCATCAGGCCCAGGACATTGTGCTTCCTAACTTTTTCCCAACCCATTCTCTCCTGAAGAAAAGCGTCTGCTTGCTCTAGATGTCAAACGACCGGTATTTGCAGAGTAGGAGGGCGGGGCAGAGAGTCTGCTTGGGACCTTTGGTGGCCCAGAGCCAAGTAGAGAGGCCTTTATTGCTTTCAATAGTAGATGCATTAGATAATCCTTTCTACGGACTCTGATGCATCGCTACCGGGGTCCATTCCGGGAAGGGCAGCTAGCGGGATGGCCCAAGAGTGCCAGTTCAAGGCATTTGTAAAGCGGCAACCTTAGCGGACCAGATTACATTTCTCAGGCATCAGTATCTCCTAAACGGACACAAGTTCTGGTCTCCACAAATATGTTTGAGCATTGATTTCTGTTAAGTAAATTGGCGTGGGAAGGTATACGCAACATGGTGAACTATGTCATTTTTTTTTTGCGACCATTCATCTGGTATTTTGTCAGTACTGGGACGAGGAAGGGGCACTTAGAAGGAATGCCCTGATTACTTAATGGTAATCTTTAATACTCCTAGTCCTACTCTTCCTCCTCACAGTACTGATGACCTGTCTCTCCCACCCAGAGATGGCATTCAGTGATGCATGCATTTCTATGTGTGTTGCTCACAACATCTTTAATTGTGTGCAATTTATTCGTGCACATTTGTCGAAATTAATTTGACAATTTATTTTCTATAATGGGGAGGCCATGCCACCCCATAGCCTACGCCCCCACATCACTGCCTCCCCACCGCCTACTCCAGCCCATACTCCACCCCATACTCCACTACATACCCATATCCATGTATATGTGTATGTAATTGGTCGAATTAGACAACAGGTGTACAAATAAAGTGCACACAATCAAAAATGTGGCGAACTAAAAATGGATCATGGTACATACATGCTAGCAATATTACATGGGAATTGTGGGAAACTGCGGATATTGTGCTCTCTTTCTGGAGAGTTGGGACTGTTTGAAGAAAAAAATACAATTACAGAGTGCCTGTCATGGAGGTAGGCATATCAGAAGTACTGTGAGGAGGAAGAGTAGCACCACGAGTAATGAAGATTACCGCCAGGTAGTCAGATCGTCAATAGCCCGCGAGACTCCAGGCTTGCAAGCGAGGCCCGCGCAGAGTGCGGGGGACCCCAGCACGAGGCTCGATTGGCTGCACCCTGAGTGCGCCGCCTCAGGTGACACTGGTCCCGTTCCAGGAGGCACACGCGTAGGCATTGGCAGCAGCGGAGGCCTGTCGAAGAGGCGCCCTTAATTAGCCAAGTGGCCTCATTCATGTTCCCGGGCACTGCCCCCACCTCCGGAGACATCCTTCACGGGTATCATCCGGGTTGCAGGTGAACGCTGCCTCACGTGTGTGGGCAGCTCTTGGCAGGTTACAGTAAGAGCTCACCTGAAAGGGCCCTGTGCTGACGTCAGCAGCCGGCCCGGCGTGACCTTCTCCAGACGCAGGTTTCCGGGTAGGCCTAGACTGACAGAAACATCACTGAAGAGATGATAGGACAGAGAGGATAGAGGTCCTACTCTAGCTGCTGGCTCCAGGTGGAACCTAGGCTGACAGCAACATGACTGAAGACTGCCTGCATAGGGCAGGGCGGAAAGCAGAGAGGATAGGGGTCCTACTCTAGCTGCTGGCTCCAGGATGAGCCTAGGCTGACAGCAACAGGGCTGGGGGCTCTCCCCAGGCTGGAGGCCTCTGCATAGGGCAGGGCAGACAGCATAGAGGATGGGGGTCCTACTCTAGCTGCTGGCTTCAGGATATGCATCGGCTGACAGCAGCAGGGCTTGGGGCTCCCCTCAGGCTGGTGGCTTCTGCATAGGGCAGGGAGCACAGCAGAGAGGATAGGGGTCCTACTCTAGCTGCTGGCTTCAAGGTGGCCTAGGGTGACAGCAACAGGGCTGGGGACTCGCCTCATGATGGAGGCTTCTGCATAGGGCTAGTCAGACAGCAGAGAGGCTAGGGGTCCTACTGTAGCTGCTGGCTTTGGGGTAAGCCTAGGCTGACAGCAACAGGGCTGGGGTCTCTCCCTAGGCTGGAGGTTTCTGCATAGGGCAGGGCAGAAAGCAGGAGGGATAGTGGTCCTACTCTAGCTGCTGGCTTCAGGATACGTCTAGGGTGACAGCAACAGGGCCGGGGGCTCTCCTCAGGCTGAAGGCTTCTGCATAAAGCAGAGGTTAGGGTCACTACTCTTTCCCAGGCTTTAGGCCTGACAGCAGCTGGGCTGGGGACACTACTGTAACAGGTTTCAAGATAAGTCTAGGTAGACCGCAGTGCAGCGAGGGGGGCACTATTCTAGCTGCAGAATTCGGATAGGCTGACAGTAACAGGGCTGTATGCTCTCCTCTGGCTGCAAGCTTCTGCATAGGGCTGGGGTGGCATGTGAGCTGCAGGCTTCAGGCTAGGATGATAGCAGCAGGGCTTGGGTCCCTAATCTAGCAGGTGTCAGGATGGGTCTAGTCAGACAGCAGAGAGGTTAGGGTCGTATGTGAGCTGCAGGCTTCAGGCTAGGATGATAGCAGCAGGGCTTGGGTCCCTAATCTAGCAGGTGTCAGGATGGGTCTAGTCAGACAGCAGAGAGGTTAGGGTCGTATGTGAGCTGCAGGCTTCAGGATAGGATGATAGCAGCAAGGCTTGGGGCCTTAATCTAGCAGGTGTCAGGATAGGTCTAGTCAGACAGCAGAGAGGTTAGGGTGGTACAGGCAAGATGATAGCAGCAGGGCTTGGGGCATGTGTCGGGATAGGTCTAGTCATGTAGGGGTTCGACGAGGAGGCACTACTCTAGTAGCAGGCACCAGGATAGGATCAGGCAGACAACAGCTGAGCTTGGGTCCTCTATAGCTACAGGCTTCAAGGAAGGATTGGGTTGACATCAGCCAATGTGGGAACACTTCCAGCAGAGGGTTTCAGGATAGGGCAAGGCAGACCGCAGCAGGCCTGGTGCCCAACATTAGCTGCAGGTGTCGTGCCTGAGCTAAGTAGATAGCAGATAGGCTGGCGCCCCACTCAAGCAGCAGCCTTCAGGACAGGATGAGGCAGACAGCAGCAGAGCTGGGACTCTAGTCTAACTGCAGGCTTCTGGGTAGGGCCTGTATCTGGGCTGTGGGCCCTAATATAGCTGCATGTTTCATGATACGATCGAGCAGGCAGCTGCATGGTTTAAAGGCCATTCTCTAGAGGTAGGCTCCAGGATAGGATTAGGCAGACACCAGCCTGGTTGAAAGGCCAAGCTCTAGAGGCATGCTCCAGGATAGAACTAGGAAGACACCAGCCTGGTTCCAAGGCCATGCTCTAGAGGCAGGCTCCAGGATAGGACTAGGCAGACACCAGCCTGGTTGAAAGGCCATGCTCTAGCGGCATGCTCCAAGATAGGACTAGGCAGACACCAGCCTGGTTGAAAAGCCATGCTCTGGAGGCAGGCTCCAGGATAGAACTAGGCAGACACCAGAATGGTTGAAAGACAATACTCTAGAGACGGACTCTAGGATAAGACTAGACAGACACCAGCATGATTGAAAGAATATGCTCTAGAGGCAGGCTTCGGGATAGGACTGGGCAGACACCAGCCTGGTTGAAAGGCCGTGCTCTAGAGGCAGGCTCCAGCATAGGACTAGGCAGACACCAGCCTGGTTGAAAGGCCATGCTCTAGAGTCAGGCTCCGGTTTAGGACACGGCTAACCATCTTGCTGCATGGCTTCAGGACAGAATGGCAGTGCTATTCTATAAGCAGAAGGACAGGGGCTTTGCTACTTGATCTGGCAGACTACAGGACAGACCAACAGGACTGGGTGGTTACCACAAGCCAGGGGTGTCCCATCTCTATCAGCAAGCTATATACACAACGCTAGGTTGTTAGGACTCAGGCTTCATCGACCCGTCCAGACTGACAATCTCAGTGCCGGGGAAACTTATTCCAACTGCAGGCTTTAGGGACATGAGTAAGCTGTCAACAGAAGGGCAGACTGCACCAATCTATCTTCAGGATTCAGGGCAGGACAAGAAGAATCGTCAGCAGGAGAAGCGCATCAGCTACTCTATGCAAACTATCGTGCATTCAGCAACAGACCCTGGGCACTCATTTCTACCTGCAACATTTAGGGACAGGGCTAGGTGGTCTGCAGTATGTGCAGTGAACAATTCTCTAATTATAGGCTTCAGAGCAGGGCTAGACGCTCAGGAGCAGGTCTGGTGCTCCCTAGTTCAGCTATACACTGCTGCTGAAACAGGACTAAGTGGTCAGAAGCAGGATCTGTGCCGCTACTCTAGCTGCCGGATTCAGAAGCAGGACTACGCTGTCAGCAACAAGACCGGTGCCTCTCTAGCATCAGAATGCAGAAACAGGTCTCAACTGTCACCAAGACCCATACCCATACTCTGTCTTCAGACTTCAGAAACAGGGATTCACCATCAGTTGCCTGATCCGTTTGTCTACTCTAGCTTCACGCCTCAGAAACATGGATTCACCATCAGTTGCCTGATCTGTTTGTCTACTCTAGATTCACGCCTCAGAAACAGGGATTCACCATCAGTTGCCTGATCTGTTTGTCTACTCTAGCTTCACGCCTCAGAAACAGGGATTCACCCTCAGTTGCCTGATCTGTGTGTCTACTCTAGCTTCACGCCTCAGAAACAGGGATTCACCATCAGTTGGCTGATCTGTTTGTCTACTCTAGCTTCACGCCTCAGAAACAGGGATTCAACATCAGTTGCCTGATCTGTGTGTCTACTCTAGCTTCACGCCTCAGAAACAGGGATTCACCATCAGTTGCCTGATCTGTTTGTCTACTCTATCTTCACGCCTCAAAAACAGGGATTCACCATCAGTTGCCTGATCTGTTTGTCTACTCTAGCTTCACGCCTCAGAAACAGGACTAGGCCATCAGCAGCAACACTGATATCTCTACTCTGACTGGAGGCACCGGAAACAGGACTAGCCTGACAGCAACTGGATCTGGGCATCTACTCTACCTGAAGCAGGCCTTGGCCATCAGCAGTAGGACCAGTGCCTCTGCTCTAGCTGCAGGCTTGAGAAACAGGGTCCAGGTCATCAGCAGCAGGACTGATATCTCTACTCTAACTGCAGGCTTCAGAAACAGGCCTAGCCTGTCAGCAACTGGATCTGGGCATCTACTCTACCTGAAGCAGGCCTTGGCCATCAGCAGTAGGACCAGTGCCTCTGCTCTAGCTGCAGGCTTGGCACAGGCCCAGACAATCAGCATCAGGACCAGTGCCTCTACTCTAGCTGCAGGATATAGAAACTGGACTGACCTGCGGCTGCAGCAAAAGGACTGCGAAGTGAAAACATAAAGGAAGTGGGAAGATGGATGTCAGATATTCCGTTCACTCTAAGGACAACCCACAACAGGTAATCGCACAATCACCAGTCACGTGACCCTAAATGACTCATTGGGGCAGCTGGTCCCTCTTTGCAGGCCTGTGGGGGAATCCCCAGCTCACCACACATTTGATTACAAGGGGGTTTGGGATGTGGGAGTTCCACCCGCAGCAAGGAGTCTTTTGGGGTGGCACAGGCAGAAGCACCCATGGATGTGAACCATAAGAGCATAAATAGATGGTGAGGGCAGTCCTTTGCCTACACCCAAGGTTTTCCTGTCTGGCAGTGAATGATATGACATGATATGATAGTTTATTTATATAGCGCCTATACACAATGTGTTTCAAAGTGCTTCACGGCAAGGGAGGGATCAAGGGATACATACAATGACATTCTTACAGGCCATGAGCAACAAGAATGTGAAATGAACCATCGTACTCAGCCTGGTGACAATTCAGATAGAGCAAGTGCTAAGACATAGATAAGGATGGGAGGGGGAGAGTGGCAAGGAAATGGAAATGGACAGGCGACTTCCGTACTAGGCCTGACGACATTTCTGGTAGAGCCCGAATTTTACAAGAGGAGAGGAAGAAGGGATGAGAAGGCGGGAGAGGAACAAAACAAGCGTCTATCGTACGAGGCCTGACAACATTTCAGATAGTGCGGGAAGGGGGAAAGGAGAACAAATATGAGAGGGGGGAGGAGACAGACGAGGTTGCTATCATACTAGGTCCAGGGACAATTCTGATAGAATAAGTGCATAGAAAATAAAGGGAGGCCGGGAGGAGGAAGGGAGAGGAGGAGAGAACCGAGAATAAACAATGAAAAAGACCAGAGAAGCACAGGGGAGAGTGAATACAGTTGCAGAGGTCAGTAAAACACATAATGTTGCAGGAAACAGAGAATGTTGGCAAGGAATCAAGAAGGGCACAGCATGATTCAGAGCCACCCTGAGTGTGAGATCCCGGGAAGGTCCAGCATGAGAGATGAGAAGGTGAAACACCAGGTAAATGTGCCCAGAGGGTCAAATCCAAGCGTTGGCAACAGGTTGGTGATGGTGAGACAATAGTGTACCAATAAGAATGCTGCCGTGGTTGCAGTGGCCCATGCCAGGGAGCTGCGGATGCTCTGCTGAGAGTGGAATCTGGAATTCATGCTCAAAATAATTGATATGTGCGTTGCTAGTGTCTAGGGGAGCCAAGAACAGGGTTTCCTGGGTTGTTGGCAGGGGTGTCATCCAGCCAGGAAGTGCAGGAGCCATTGCGGCAGTGGCTGCACTGGTTGACGCACTTGTTGGCACCAACCCCTGCATTATGCCCACCAAATAGTAGATGTATCCATTGGCCAAAGCGAAAAGTCGGATACGTTACAGAGTAACAGGGGCAAATACAGGAAGGGGGGAGTTAGTAACAAGGGGTATAGCACAGGAAAAGGGACCGAGCAATGAAGGGCAGAAGGGTGATGATCCAGAAACCTAGGCAACAGTGGGCTAGTGTCAGCTAAATGTAGCAGCACCTTGGGGGGTTAACACAGAACCGAGTATAGTAGGGGAGGGCGGGAAGAGTGGGAGGCCCAGCATAGGAACCATAGGCAATCCCAGACGGGTGACATGTGCCGTAGCATGGCACTGGCACAGTGAAAAGCCAGCAAGTGACCTCTGTCTTGATGGCAGGTGAAAGCACCCTCCCCATCAGCATCAGAGGCACCCCCATGCTCCTACAATTCAGAAAAGAACTCAAGACTCTTCAATGAGACTCTCCTCCTCAACAGATAAGCCATCGCGTCGCCCCTCGTGCCACCTGACTTGCTAGACGCCGTACACCCTCTTCTCCCTGCCACCCTGTACAGTTGTACTCCTCCTCTGTCCCCGTCTGTATCCTACCCCCGCTAATATACATATCTGTTCTGTTGTTACCCCTGTAAAGCACTCGGTGTGCATCTGTATTGTTGTATACCTCTATAAAGCGTTCCGTTGTGCATCTGTACTGGTGTATACCTCTGTAAAGCGCTCCGTTGTGTATCTGTATTGGTGTATACCTCTATAAAGCGCTCTGTTGTGGATCTGTATTGGCATAAACCTCTATAAAGCGCTCCGTTGTGTATCTGTATTGGTGTATACCTCTACAAAGCGCTCTGTTGTGGATCTGTATTGGCGCATACCTCTATAAAGCGCTCCGTTGTTTATCTGTATTGGTGTATACCTCTATAAAGCGCACTGTTGTGGATCTGTATTGGCGCATACCTCTATAAAGCGCTCCGTTGTGTATCTGTATTGGTGTATACCTCTATAAAGCGCTCTGTTGTGCATCTGTATTGGTGTTTACCTCTATAAAGCGCACCGTTGTGCATCTGTATTGGTGTATACCTCTATAAAGCGCTCCGTTGTGCATCTGTACTGGTGTATACCTCTATAAAGCGCTCCGTTGTGGATCTGTATTGGTGTATACCTCTATAAAGCGCTCTGTTGTGGATCTGTATTGGTGTATACCTCTATAAAGCGCTCCGTTGTGGATCTGTATTGGTGTATACCTCTATAAAGCGCTCCGTTGTGCATCTGTACTGGTGTATACCTCTATAAAGCGCTCCGTTGTGTATCTGTACTGGTGTATACCTCTATAAAGTGCTCCGTTATGTATCTGTATTGGTGTATACCTCTATAAAGCGCTCCGTTGCTTCTCGATAGCTAGGTCCACGCTCAATAAATACCATAATAAGAAATCATAAGGAAAAATCAGGCGCTCTGTTCATAAGTGACTTTTCCCCAAAAGTGTGATGCCCCAACTTAATGCTAATGAGCTGCCTGTAGCCACTTTTTAGATCCTTGCACATTTGTCACCAGTTAGTAGCCTCTTCGTTATCTACGTGTGCGGTAACTTCCATGGCCAGATCTCTGTGTGTGCATATGAAGAAGGCTGGGGTGTGCGCTGAGTGTGAGAGATAGCTTGAGGGGGGTTTCTTGAGTCACCCCACAACAGGTCATCAAGAGCAGCATCCAGTCAACCTACCCTAGAGAACCGAATCATCAGTGTGGTGGCGCATGCCCTCAGTCGTAGCCGTAGGTTTCAGGACACCACTGTGTCACGGTGTCCTCAGAAACCCTCACTGGATCAGCTCCCAAAGGGGAGGGACCATGGTCGGATCTTGTGAAACATCGGCAGGTTTGTCGAGTTTTGAGGTGAACACTAAAGAAAATCATTAGAACGAAACACATTGATGGCGCAAAGCCTCCGGTGAACCCCGGCACGGGACTTGCAGCTCACGTGTGGTTCTGTGACCCATTTCAGGAAAGGTGTGGGGAATGAAGGATTCTATTTTAGAAAGTATCTGTTCCTGAACGCCTGAGCGCACTCTTTCCATTGTGCCTAAGGGCGTGATTTACATCACTGGAGTGATTAAGCATCTCAGGTCACAGAGTGAATACAGTTGCAGAGGTCAGTAAAACACATAATGTTGCAGGAAACAGAGAATGTTGGCAAGGAATCAAGAAGGGCACAGCATGATTCAGAGCCACCCTGAGTGTGAGATCCCAGGGAGGTCCAGCATGAGAGATGAGAAGGTGAAACACCAGGTAAATGTGCCCAGAGGGTCAAATCCAAGCGTTGGCAACAGGTTGGTGATGGTGAGACAATAGTGTACCAATAAGAATACTGCCGTGGTTGCAGTGGCCCATGCCAGGGAGCTGCGGATGCTCTGCTGAGAGTGGAATCTGGAATTCATGCTCAAAATAATTGATAGGTGCGTTGCTAGTGTCTAGGGGAGCCAAAAACAGGGTTTCCTGGGTTGTTGGCAGGGGTGTCATCCAGCCAGGAAGTGCAGGAGCCATTGCGGCAGTGGCTGCACTGGTTGACGCACTTGTTGGCACCAACCTCTGCATTATGCCCACCAAATAGTAGATGTATCCATCGGCCACAGCGAAAAGTCGGATACGTTACAGAGTAACGGGCAAATACAGGCAGGGGGGAGTTAGTAACAAGGGGTATAGCACAGGAAAAGGGACCGAGCAATGAAGGGCAGAAGGGTGATGATCCAGAAACCTAGGCAACAGTGGGCTAGTGTCAGCTAAATGTAGCAGCACCTTGGGGGGTTAACACAGAACCGAGTATAGTAGGGGAGGGCGGGAAGAGTGGGGGCCCAGCATAGGAACCATAGGCAATCCCAGACGGGTGACATGTGCCGTAGCATGGCACTGGCACAGTGAAAAGCCAGCAAGTGACCTCCGTCTTGATGGCAGGTGAAAGCACCCTCCCCATCAGCATCAGACGCGCCCCCATGCTCCTACAATTCAGAAAAGAACTCAAGACTCTTCAATGAGACTCTCCTCCTCAACAGATAAGCCATCACGTTGCCCCTCGTGCCACCTGACTCGCTAGATGCCGTCCACCCTCTTCTCCCTGCCACCCTGTACAGCTGTACTCCTCCTCTGTGCCCGTCTGTATCGTACCCCCGCTAATATACATATCTGTTCTGTTGTTACCCCTGTAAAGCACTCGGTTGTGCATCTGTATTGTTGTATACCTCTATAGAGCGCTCCGTTGTGCATCTGTACTGGTGTATACCTCTATAAAGCGCTCTGTTGTGTATCTGTATTGGTGTATACCTCTATAAAGCGCTCTGTTGTGGATCTGTATTGGCGTATACCTCTATAAAGTGCTCCGTTGTGTATCTGTATTGGTGTATACCTCTATAAAGAGCCCTGTTGTGGATCTGTATTGGTGTATACCTCTATAAAGCGCTCCGTTGTGCATCTGTATTGGTGTATACCTCTATAAAGCGCTCTGTTGTGCGGATGTATTGGTGTATAACTCTATAAAGCGCTCCGTTGTGGATCTGTATATGTGTATACCTCTATAAAGTGCTCCATTGTGGATCTGTATTGGTGTATACCTCTATAAAGCGCTCCGTTGTGCATCTGTATTGGTGTATACCTCTATAAAGCGCTCCGATGTGCATCTGTACTGGTGTATACCTCTATAAAGTGCTCCGTTGTGGATCTGTACTGGTGTATACCTCTATAAAGCGCTCTGTTGTGGATCTGTATTGGTGTATACCTCTATAAAGTGCTCCGTTGTGCATCTGTATTGGTGTATACCTCTATAAAGCACTCCGTTGTGCATCTGTATTGGTGTATACCTATATAAAGCGCTCTGTTGTGCATCTGTATTGGTGTATACCTCTATAAAGCGCTCTGTTGTGCATCTGTACTGGTGTATACCTCTATAAAGCGCTCCGTTGTGTATCTGTATTGGTGTATACCTCTATAAAGCGCTCTGTTGTGGATCTGTATTGGTGTATACCTCTATAAAGCGCTCCGTTGTGCATCTGTATTGGTGTATACCTCTATAAAGTGCTCTGTTGTGCATCTGTATTGGTGTATACCTCTATAAAGCGCTCCGTTGTGCATCTGTACTGGTGTATATCTCTATAAAGCGCTCCGTTGTGTATCTGTATTGGTGTATACTCTATAAAGCGCTCCGTATACTCTATAAAGCGCTCCGTTGTGCATCTGTATTGGTGTATACCTCTATAAAGCGCTCCGTTGTGTATCTGTATTGGTGTATACCTCTATAAAGCGCTCCGTTGCTTCTCGAAAGCTAGGTCCACGCTCAATAAATACCATAATAAGAAATCATAAGGAAAAAGCAGGCGCTCTGTTCATAAGTGACTTTTCCCCAAAAGTGTGATGCCCCAACTTAATGCTAATGAGCTGCCTGTAGCCACTTTTTAGATCTGTGCACATTTGTCACCAGTTAGTAGCCTCTTCGTTATCTACGTGTGCGGTAACTTCCATGGCCAGATCTCTGTGTGTGCATATGAAGAAGGCTGGGGTGTGCGCTGAGTGTGAGAGATAGCTTGAGGGGGGTTTCTTGAGTCACCCACAACAGGTCATTAAGAGCAGCATCCAGTCAACCTACCCTAGAGAACCGAATCATCAGCGTGGCGGCGCATGCCCTCAGCCGTAGCCGTAGGTTTCAGGACACCACTGTGTCACGGTGTCCTCAGAAACCCTCACTGGATCAGCTCCCAAAGGGGAGGGACCAGGGTCGGATCTTGTGAAACATCGGCAGGTTTGTCGAGTTTTGAGGTGAACACTAAAGAAAATCATTATAACGAAACACATTGATGGCGCAAAGCCTCCGGTGAACCCCGGCACGGGACTTGCCGCTCACGTGTGGTTCTGTGACCCATTTCAGGAAAGGTGTGGGGAATGAAGGATTCTATTTTAGAAAGTATCTGTTCCTGAACGCCTGAGCGCACTCTTTCCATTGTGCCTAAGGGCGTGATTTACATCACTGGAGTGATTAAGCATCTCAGGTCACAGAGAAATCCGAGAGGAACTTCGAGAAGCAACAGAGCACTTTACAGAGGTATACAACAATGCAATTACACAATGGAGCACGGTTCCATGTAATAATGTCCCCTCAAAAATATCGCCATGCAAAAAAATCGCCGGAAAATTGCCCTTTTGTGTGGGGACATTATTACATGGAACATGCGGGGGACACCCCTGCAACCCCAAACCCGTTTTTATTTTTCATGGGGAGCAGAAGGCCACCCCCGCAACCCTCACTGCCCCTGTCCCTATATATATAGTCACCTATATAATGTCGCCACAACCTTTTCCCGGCGACATTATATAGGGCGACCATATATATAGGGTTATTATTACCTGATACCCGGAGCACTTTAATGAGGTGTACAACATTACAGATGCATAATGGAGCGCTTTACAGAGGTGTACAACATTACAGATGCATAATGGAGCGCTTTACAGAGGTGTACAACATTACAGATGCATAATGGAGCGCTTTACAGAGGTGTACAACATTACAGATGCATAACGGAGTGCTTTACAGAGGTGTACAACATTACAGATGCATAATGGAGAACTTTACAGAGGTGTACAACATTACAGATGCATAACGGAGCGCTTTTCAGCTGTAACAATAGAACAGATATACAGCGGGGGTAGGATACAGAGGGGCACAGAGGAGGGGTACAGCTGTACAGGGTGGTGGGAAGGAGAAGGGCGGGTGGCATTGAGCGAGTTAGGCGGCACGAGGGGCCACTTGATGGTCTAGGTGTTGAGCAGGAGAGACTCCTTGAAGAGGTGGGTCTTGAGCTCTTTTCTGGATTGTAGGAGCGTGTGGGCGAGTCTGATGCCAACGGAGAGGAGGTTCCATAGTCTTGGGGTGTAGGCAGATTATAATGCTGCCACCATGAACATCATTTTTGTTGATTGAAGAAGACTGTGTGAGTGAAAGGGGATACGCATTTTCCATAGTGACCTACATCCATTGGCAAACTTCATGATTTCTGGGAACTGTGATCTACGCTCCAGGGAGGCACACTCTCAAGGTGCTCGGGTTGTGATTTGTGTGTCTAAGGGATGCATTAAGCATGAACTTGGCTGGGAAGCAACAGAGTGCTGTACACAGGGAATGCCCCCTTGGGGGGGTTGCAAGTAGGGTGCAAGGCTAGCAGAAGATCTAGGAAGGGTAGGTGAGCAGGGAAGGGGCTAATCTCCAGATGGGAGAAAGGGTTGAGTGGGGTGTTCGATAATTGGTCAGTTGTTCTTTGAAGAGCAGAGTCTTTCGGTCCTTCGTAAAGTGTAGGATGAAAGGGGTCCATCCGATCTGCATTGGGAACTTGTTCCAGAGACAAGGTGCATAGCAGGGAAAGGGCTGATGTGTAGAAGGCATCTGAAGTCTCCAGGGAGGCAGATAGAGGGCACCTCAACTCACCCAGACCAGTCAGACTTATGGACTGAATGTAATATCTTCTGTTACCCATGAAAAGGAGTGGTCAGCATCTTGTCATGGCCGCCTCTTTGGTGTGGGTTGGGGTGGGGGGTAAGGCAGCATGGCAGCAGAGCAAGACAGAATGCAGGATACATTTAGAAATATCCTGCAATATGGCATTTAGCCCTGCGGTGGGGGCCACTTGGTCTTTAACGGCACGCCAGCCCGAGCCCATGTAGGCCCGAATGAAGTGATGGCCTCAGTGAGGTCTGTGGTCCGTTAAAGGCCATGTCTGCCCCCCACAGCGGGGGTGAAAGACACTCGCACTCCGGGGTTTATCCGAGGTGCACATCACCCCCCACCCCCCCTGCCGGGAGAATGGTTTCACTTGCGTAGCCAATCACCTGAGAAAAGAAAATAATAAAAAAAGATGGCTGCCGCCAACGGGAAAAGGGATTAAGTCCCTTTTACATTTCTATGGTGGCAGGGAGGAGCACCAGACTGGAGCACAAAGCTCCGGTCCAGCAGGTAAGAGGGGAGGTAGGTAGGGGGTGGGGAAGGGGGAAGGATTGTTTTGGGGTAAGAGGAGTGGGGAGGCAACAGGGAGAGGCTCCATGTTCCCTCTCCACATTATAAAATAAATTGCACCATCCGGCGAAGGGCCTCGGGTGGCTGGATGCTGCGGCCAGAGAATGTGTATTCTCGCCTGCTGTTCCAGCCACCTGATTGGCTAAGCATTCTTCCCCGGGTGTGACTATGTAATCCACGTCTAGTAAAAGCCAGGCAGTCCAAATACATGGACTGGAGAAAGCAAGGTTCTCATGTGGCCGATGGGTCAGCAAATATCCCATGTGCTGATGGCAGGGGAAAGGAAACTGTGCCACTGTCCTTTCACCAGGCTGGGAGGGTGAGCAGTTGTCTTTGTAGGTCACATGTTGGTATCAGCAAAGATGCGGGTTTGTTGGCATACACAGACAGGGTGCACACCTTTTCTGGAAGCCGATGCGGGTCCAACCCAGGGGTCGTGTTCTATGGGGATGTGCTGGTGTGGGACCCATCCCGTTCAGGCACTGCACCTTCCGAGGACTTGTACTCTTTCACAACTCTTCAGAAGAGTACCAAGCTGGTACTCTGTCAAGGGCGAGAGCAACTCAAATCTTTTGTGGCTACTGACCGGAAAGTGGATGAGCTTTCCCACATGCACTATACCAAGCCTTAGCACACCTTCCTAACAGGGCTACTCAGAAAACACTTTGTCCCATATGGCACACTTCAGTTGAGTTGACATACTGTTGTATTTCACTTCCACTATGTCCCCCCAAAGTTTCTCCCTAACCCCTGAACACTACCCCATGTCACCCCACCAACCGACTCCTACACCTATTGTAGGTAGGTAGAGGCTAGATCTCCTTTATTGGCATCACGCTGTCCACTGACACCATCACACTGTCCACTGACACCATCACACAGTCCACTGATACCCTCACACTGTCCACTGACACCCTCACACTGTCCACTGACACCATCACACAGTCCACTGATACCCTCACACTGTCCACTGACACCCTCACACTGTCCACTGACACCATCACACAGTCCACTGATACCCTCACACTGTCCACTGACACCCTCACACTGTCCACTGACACCATCACACTGTCCACTGACACCATCACACTTACTACTGACACCATCACACTGTCCACTGAGCTGGCCTCCTCGCTGTACCCCAGTGGCAAGAATCATTATTCCTCTCGGTGTTCACTCTGGTGCAATCCTAAGTCTCACAGCCACTTTGAAATGCCTTTCCACCTCCAGCAGCAACTCCTGCTCCCGGCCAGCACTGCCCCCAGTTTCCAATGGCGTCTCCTTCATTCTGACCACTGCTGCTCTCAGACCACGTGACTGGGGTCCTGGAGCTGGAAGCGGTGGTCATCTTACATAGTTTAGTAGCTCCAGATGGGCGTCCAGCCTGTGGGTGTCTTCAGTTAAGGGTGTTCATGTAAAGGGCGATCTACCAGCCTTCTCCCCTCAGCGTCTTGTCTATGAGCCTTGTCTGTAGGTACCCAGTATGGCTTCTTCCCAATCTTGCCCTCACCATGCACTTCTCATGCTGTCTCTTCCTTTCCCTTCTACTTCTCTCTGCACTCTCCTCTGGCCAGAACCAGCTCAACCAACTCTCGTCCCATTCCTATAATGTATTCTCCTCGATGCATCCCCTCTTCTTGTGCCACTACCCGCTCCATTCACAAAACCTACTCCAAGCCCAGCTTTCATCACACTTCCTCTTCTTGCATCTACCCCCAGCACTTCTATTTCTCAGACTCAATGTCGCTATGCGTCTAATCTCACTCTCTTTCTATTGCTCTTTGGAATGCAGTCTGTCTGTAATCAATCCTCCTTTACATCTGACATCTTCCGTTCTCATTCTCCTTCTCATTACCTTTACCATAACCTCTTCCTCTTACTCTGCAACCCTTGCTGCCCTCCATGACGCTGCCTACACCTTCACCCACACTCCCCACCTCACTGGCAGGGCTGCTGCTGTAGGACTGTGTCCATCCTCAAAACTTCCTATCTCTCCCACTACCCCCTCGCCCACTTATTCTCTCTCAGTCAGATAGACAGTCTCCTCAATCACTGCCCCCTATGGCATACATATTATCTCTATCTAATGGCCACCTGGTCCGGTAGGTCAGTTCTTCGCCCACATCTCCCAACAAAGGGACTCTCTCCCTCCCGATCACCACCTCATTGTCATTGGCGATTCTAAGCTCCCCTCTCTCTCTCTTCTACTCTATCCACGGACGTTAACTCTCTTCTCCTTAACCGCCCACTCCCTTCTGTCCACCCGTTCAAAAGGAAACTCCCTCAACCTTATTGTTATCTCCTCTCAAGCCTCTGTCTCTAATATTTCCACCGCTTCTTCTCCCTCTGATCACTTTATCGTCTTTGCCTCAAACTCCACTCCTGCTTTATCCTCACTCTCTCCATCTAATACTACTGTTCCTTCCTCCAAACTCCCCGACTACCTCTTGGCCTACACCACTCTCTCTCCTCCTACGCTGAACTCACCTCTACATTGACTGAAGAAGGCTTCTCTAACTTTAACGCTGCTCTCTGTGCTGCCGTCTCCTCTTTCCATATTTACTCCTAAATCGTCCGCTCCACAGCCTTGGAGTGCAACCCTCATCCGTGCCCTGAGAAGAACAATGGGGAAATCCCTCTGCACTCGGAAAAAGTCAAGACACACCTCAGATCTCCAACTCTACCTCACTGCTCTTTAAAACTACCCCTCGGGTCTTGACTCTGCCAAGCATGACTTATTCATTTGTATTTCTATGTATATTTATAAGAAGCGCACATAACTTGAAGGCTTCTAGGCACTGGTTACAGAAGAAGGACAAGGAGGGAGGTTGCGGGGAGGGAAAGGAGGACAATAGGATTACTTAAAGAGAAAAGCCTTTAGATGTTTCCTCAAGGTGCGGTATGAAAGTTCATTTCAAAGATGTGGCGGGAGCTCATTTCAGAGGGCCGGCTTATAGTCTGTGAAGCTTCCCCCCCCCCCTGCTCTTTTTCTGTTGAATCTTGGTATGGTAAGATGTTTGTAGGCTGATCTGATAGGCCTGGGAGATGTAGGTTTTTTTATTGTCTGAGTGAGGTATTGTGGTGCTTCGTTGGTGAGACATTTGTAGGTGAGTGAAAGTGTCTTGAACTTGATTCTGTCTTTAACGGGAAGCCAGTGGACGGCTTTTCGAGCCTCTGAGATGTGATTGTGTCTCCCAATGTCGAGAGCTGCTGGGAGAGCATTGTTTTGAATTGCTTGTTGTTTGTGCAAGTGTTTTTCAGAGGCCCCACAGAACAGTGAGTTGCAGTAGTACCTCCCACCCTCATGTGGTGCTCCCAGCCTACCACATACAACCGGCACAATATGGGCCTTGGTAGTGCCTCATTCACTCACCTAGAATAGGCACAGAATGGGCCTCTGCAGCGCTCCCTTCATGCATACAGGCCCTGTGCAAACCTTACACCCTCATGTTGTGCTCCCAGACTACCACATATAACAGTCACAATATGGGCCTTGGTAGTGCCTGCTCCCCTCACCTAGAATAGGCACAGAATGGGCCTTTGCAGTGCTCCCTCCATGCATCCAGACCGTCTGCAAACCTCCCACCCTCATGTTGGACTCCCAGACTACAACATACAACAGTCACAGTATGGGCCTTGGTAGTGCCTGCTCCCCTCACCTAGAATAGGCACAGAATGGGCCTTTGCAGTGCTCCCTCCATGCATCCAGACCCTCTGCAAACCTCCCACCTTCATGTTGGACTCCCAGACTACAACAGTCACAATATGGGCCTTGGTAGTGCCTGCTCCCCTCACCTAGAATAGCCGCAGAAAGGGCCTCTGCAGCGCTCCCTTCATTCATGTGGGTCCTCTGCAAGCCCCCACTGTTGTATTGCGCAACTTGTCCCCCCAGATGGTAAATGATATCATTGAGGTATCCCGTTGTGGATACATATTTAAGCAAGAGTTACAGATTCTCAGCTGACCTTTTCCTACTCAGAGCAATAGAGAACACGTGTTCCCTGGAAACATGTACACACAGAAGCTATCTTGATGACACATATGCAAATGACTATCTGGCTTTGAACTCCTTTTCTTAAAGCAAACATCTCCCAATAGGTAAACCTGGGGAATTTCGTTTCAGTGCCATTTTAATGTATGGATCTCTGCAAAAACATGGTAAAAAGATTACTTGCAGCATTTATTTCTAAATATACTAAATTGGTGAAGCTTGCTGAGGAGTCAAGGGCGTCTGACAACCACTGTTTTCTACTGTTCAGCTGTACCAAACTGCATACTGCGACTGACCTGCTTGGAGGGGCTGTGTCTTTAAGCCCATTGCTGTGCTGTGGACAATCCGACCATCCGCTCCGCGCTCCAGTTCGCGTAAGGCTACTGGGAGGACCCAGTAGTAGTTTGAAAGAGAGCAAGGTCGTCGTTTACTACGTTGAACAGCTGACTGCTGCGTGTAAGGCCATGCCTACAGGAAGAGGCGTATACATTCACTACACCGTAGCCCTTGCGGCGTGAAGCCCGCTGAGAAGTCAAGGGCGTCTGACAACCACTGTTTTCTACTGTTCGGCTGTACCAAACTGCATACTGCGACTGACCTGCTCGGAGGGGCTGTGTCTTTAAACCCATTGCAGTGCTGTGGACAATCCGACCATCCGATCCGCGCTCCAATTCGCGTAAGGCTACTGGGAGGACCCAGTGCAGTTTGAAAGAGAGCGCAGTCGTTTACTACATTGAACAGCTGACTGCTGCGTGTAAGACCACGCCTACAGGAAGAGGCGTATAAATTCACTACACCGTAGCCCTTGCGGCGTGAAGCCCGCTGGGGAGTCAAGGGAGTCTGACAACCACTGTTTTCTACTGTTCAGCTGTACCAAACTGCATACTGCGACTGACCTGCTTGGAGGGGCTGTGTCTTTAAGCCCATTGCTGTGCTGTGGACAATCCGACCATCCGATCCGCGCTCCAATTCGCGTAAGGCTACTGGGAGGACCCAGTAGCAGTTTGAAAGAGAGCGCGGTCGTTTACTACATTGAACAGCTGATTGCTGCGTGTAAGACCACGCCTACAGGAAGAGGCATTTAAATTCACTGCGCCGTAGCCCTTGCAGCGTGAAGCCCGCTGAGGAGTCAAGGGCGTCTTACAACCACTGTTTTCTACAATTTACGGCTGGTTACGCGGTAGTCGGAGTGAGGTAGAAGTGGCTCCCAAGTGAGAAATGGAGAGGTAAAGAATGGAGCTGCGGCTCTGATATTTTGGGGGATGACCTTAACAAGTCGGTTACAAAAAAAATAGTAACGCAGAAGCGTGTGCTGCGACCCCTAAAGGACCCGCTCCAAAGTAAGTTGAAGTGGGCCCCACAAAAATGCTCGGCCCGAACAGCGAGTGTTAAAACAACCACACACGCGGCCCAGCAAACAATCAAATCGACTCTAATAAAGACCCTAGAGACCATCGAGAAGGTTGGGGAACCTGCCATGGGTACTTCATGGGCTGATGTTTCAAAGGGAGGACATAAAGCCCAGCCTACAACCCAACTGAAGGGGGGGGGACAAAAATGTATACCTCGAGAAAAAGATAAAAAGCAAAATCACTTACAAACTCCACAGGGAGATGACCAGTCTCCCTTACCAACGAGAGATGAACAAATGAGTTAGCTGGGAAAAAAACAGGGGGCCGGGGATGACTATGTGGGACAAAACACCACACTTCCAAACCCCCTAAGCCCTTCTACGCAGCGAGAGATAAATCCTCTTATGGAAAGCTCAAGGGAGCTGGGAGAGAAGCAGTTCAGGGAAGCTGGCGTTAGTAGTGTTTAAAAGCAACACAGAAAAAAATCTCCACCGGAACACAGCCAGCAGCCGGTGATGTTAGATGAAGAACCAAGCAACCATGCACCCAGGAAGGAGATCATAGCAGAAATACACTCTGCTGCCAATCAAGACTACTCCTATTAGACAAGTCAAGGGGAGGCTGGCTCGGGGAGTAATGAGTGCATTGAAAAGGGAGATTTGCAGGACGAGACCATGGAAGATGGGGGCCTCGTGTTAGATCAATCCAGCACCGACGTTGTACAACAACGTATGTACAAAGAGTCGAACAAACAGCCACAGGAACCTACTCTGACGCTAAAGAAGCTAGAAAACCCCCAGATCATCAACAATGGGAGCGATATGAACAAGATTAATGACAAAACGCAAGAAGCAGACTGGGAAGACCAAGAAGAAACTCCCAATCACCAGATAAGTACGGAAAAGGCTAAGCGAAGGTGGTCTAAAGGTACTACCAATAAACAAGGTCCAAAGCCAAACACAAATGTGACTGGGAAAGGCAATAAAAACCAGCCTAAGGAAAGACAAAGGATTAAAAATGACAACGCATAAAACTACACTTACAAACTTGGCCAAAGTGGAATCTATGAACAAACTCTTTGGCCTAACTTCTGCAACCATATGCCAAAACCTAGACGAAATCTCGGACACAGAACTATTAGACAGCACTTTTCAATTTGGTGACTGGAATACAGAGTCACCCAAAGGCAGTGGGAAAAGCACAGCGTCATTGTACGCACTATCAAGTCCCATGAAGAAATCAACGTCAACACCAATTAGATGGAATTTTAATAAATCATGGACTCACCCAAATATACCACTTTGGAAGCAAAGAAATACCAGTCGGGCAGGAAGTACAGTACGCTTCTCAAACAGAAACTTTTATTAAGAAACTTCCAGACCGGCAACCAAAAAGCCCAAATAACAGGAACACAAAGTTTAAAGAGAAATAAGCCGGATTAAGACCATCACCAAGGCTGGGTGATACTGTCGGGACGTATAAAGCGCCCCCCGGAGACTGTACTCAAGTTACTCAAGCTACTCAAACAACATGGTCTCCACTGAAAAGGACCACCGCAAACAAAATTGCAAACGATTGGAACACAAATGGTGGAAAGACAAAATAATGATGAAAATAAAGAGAAAACGCTAATAAAAGGGAACAAAAGCAACTCGAACCCAGGCATGAAGCCATCAAGCTTGCTAGCTACACCAATTCCCGAAGACTCAGTGAGATGACGTCTGAAGGGCAAAGAGAATCGCTGCAAAACAAATAGACCAAGGGGCCGATTCATGGAACAAACGTGCGCCGAAAATCTTCACGCAAGCATGCGCAAGCATGCGCAAGCGGAAAAAAACAGGCGCACGCGTGCGATTCATGGAAGTCCCTGCGCGTGTTCACCGCGGGATGTGCGCCAAACCCATGCATGGCGCACAAGTCACTGCAACATCGCGAAAGGCGTGCGCGACGCGCACAGTGAAAGCGCACAACCTCAGCGCACACACCAGAAAGTGGGCGGGACATGGGGCGTAACGCGCGGAATGGGGAACAACACGGGAAAATAAGGGCGTAACTGGGGATGTACTGCAGGGAAGCAGACGGAACGCCCACACGCACTCGAACCACACGTATTCATGGAATCGAATAGGGCAAAGCCACGCACAGGCAAAGACACGCACAAGCTGAAACACGGCCGCCACACGAAGGCAGGCGGTAGAGTCCCAGCGCATCAAAAAAGTGGCGCGCGGGAAGTCAAATACGCAATTGAGCGGGGTACGTGGATTTCAGGGGTGCGCGAGAAATGCTACACGCGATTGGCCTGGGTACGTGTATTACAGGGGTGCGCGAGAAAATCTACACGCGATTGGTCTGGGTACGTGGATTTCAGGGGTGCGCGAGAAATGCTACACGCGATTGGCCTGGGTACGTCTATTACAGGGGTGCGCGAGAAAATGTACACGCGATTGGGCTGGGTACGTGTATTACAGGGGTGCGCGAGAAAATCTACACGCGATTGGTCTGGGTACGTGGATTTCAGGGGTGCGCGAGAAATGCTACACGCGATTGGCCTGGGTACGTCTATTACAGGGGTGCGCGAGAAAATGTACACGCGATTGGGCTGGGTACGAGGATTTCAGGGGTGCGCGAGGAATGCTACACGCGATTGGGCTGGGTACGTGTATTACAGTGGTGCGCGAGAAAATCTACACGCGAATGGGCTGGGTACGTGGATTTCAGGGGTGCGCGAGAAATGCTACACGCGATTGGCCTGGGTACGTGTATTACAGGGGTGCGCGAGAAATCCTACACGCGATTGGGCCTGTGCGAGTGGGGCAGTGTATTACGTGGGTGTGCGGGAAGTTGAAGAGGTGAATTGCCAGTGTGGGTCCTCCCAGGTCTCCCCTCTACCCCCTCCACGACCTCTGCAGGCAGCCCACACCACAGGGGACTAGCCTGCACCCCTGGTCATGTCCCGCAGGCAGCCCATCCACCATGGGCATGCCCCCCAGCCAAGCCACATGTCCCCCTGCACCCCCACCCCCCAGCACTGTGGGGCACCTGCCAGCAGGCCCCCAACCATGTCCCCTTGCACCCCCACCCCCCAGCACTGTGGGGCACCTGCCAGCAGGCCCCCAACCATATCCCCCTGCACCCCCACCCCCCAGCAGGCCCCCAACCATGTCCCCTTGCACCCCCACCCCCCAGCACTGTGGGGCACCTGCCAGCAGGCCCCCAACCATGTCCCCTTGCACCCCCACCCCCCAGCACTGTGGGGCACCTGCCAGCAGGCCCCCAACCATGTCCCACTCATGTCCCCCTGCACCCCCACCCCCCAGCACTGTGGGGCACCTGCCAGCAGGCCCCCACTCATGTCCCCCTGCACCCCCACCCCCCAGCAGGCCCCCACTCATGTCCCCCTGCACCCCCACCCCCCAGCAGGCCCCCACTCATGTCCCCTTGCACCCCCACCCCCCAGCACTGTGGGGCACCTGCCAGCAGGCCCCCAACCATGTCCCACTCATGTCCCCCTGCACCCCCACCCCCCAGCAGGCCCCCACTCATGTCCCCTTGCACCCCCACCCCCCAGCACTGTGGGGCACCTGCAAGCAGGCCCCCAACCATATCCCCCTGCACCCCCACCCCCCAGCAGGCCCCCAACCATGTCCCCTTGCACCCCCAACCCCCAGCACTGTGGGGCACCTGCCAGCAGGCCCCCAACCATGTCCCCTTGCACCCCCACCCCCCAGCACTGTGGGGCACCTGCCAGCAGGCCCCCAACCATGTCCCACTCATGTCCCCCTGCCCCCCACCCCCCAGCACTGTGGGGCACCTGCCAGCAGGCCCCCAACCATGTCCCACTCATGTCCCCCTGCACCCCCACCCCCCAGCAGGCCCCCACTCATGTCCCCCTGCACCCCCACCCCCCAGCAGGCCCCCACTCATGTCCCCTTGCACCCCCACCCCCCAGCACTGTGGGGCACCTGCCAGCAGGCCCCCAACCATGTCCCACTCATGTCCCCCTGCACCCCCACCCCCCAGCACTGTGGGGGCACCTGCCAGCAGGCCCCCAACCATGTCCCACTCATGTCCCCCTGCACCCCCACCCCCCAGCAGGCCCCCACTCATGTCCCCTTGCACCCCCACCCCCCAGCACTGTGGGGCACCTGCCAGCAGGCCCCCAACCATGTCCCACTCATGTCCCCCTGCACCCCCACCCCCCAGCACTGTGGGGCACCTGCCAGCAGGCCCCCAACCATGTCCCACTCATGTCCCCCTGCACCCCCACCCCCCAGCACTGTGGGGCACCTGCCAGCAGGCCCCCAACCATGTCCCACTCATGTCCCCCTGCACCCCCACCCCCCAGCAGGCCCCCACTCATGTCCCCTTGCACCCCCACCCCCCAGCACTGTGGGGCACCTGCCAGCAGGCCCCCAACCATGTCCCACTCATGTCCCCCTGCACCCCCACCCCCCAGCACTGGGGGGCACCTGCCAGCAGGCCCCCAACCATGTCACACTCATGTCCCCCTGCACCCCCACCCCCCAGCAGGCCCCCACTCATGTCCCCTTGCACCCCCACCCCCCAGCACTGTGGGGCACCTGCCAGCAGGCCCCCAACCATGTCCCACTCATGTCCCCCTGCACCCCCACCCCCCAGCACTGTGGGGCACCTGCCAGCAGGCCCCCAACCATGTCCCACTCATGTCCCCCTGCCCCCAGGTCCTGACGAAACGCAATCATGGCAGTAATGGGCAGCATACCCAGCACAAACACCCAGCCAAGGATTGCATCCACCCACATAGTAGATGCAATTACATGATACAACCCCAATGGCAAGTATGTAAATGAACACATGTCCGTCACACACACATACACAATGGGTGCAAGTGAATGTCAAAACCCATATCATGACATGCATGAAACCGATGAGAAAATACCACAAATGTAAGTAATAAATATATGTATTAAAGATGAAAATGAAGTAAAGAAAAAAAACACACAACAATGGGGATGACAAAACTAATGGTCCATGTCCGAGAACTAATAGAAAAAATCAAAAAACAAAGGAATCCAAAAACTAATGTAGTCCAAAGCAAAATAATGGGGGGAAAAAATAAGGAAAAACCATTGCCTCATGGTGAACTGAAATATAAATCCAACAAATGTTTTCCAAACATCAAACTATGTACAAGAAGATCCCAGGGTCCATGAGCCCAACACCATAAATAAAACCTACTACTACTAACTAATGAAAAAAATATATACAGAAAAGTGGCCATTGTCCGAGCGGTCCAATAAAAACTTAAAAAATAAAGGAAACCTAACACTAACTAACTAAAGAACTATATACAATGGCAGCGGGCAAGTCCTGCGGCTCACTCTGTGATGTTGCCGGCCAGGGCATCATCGAACTCCATGTCGATGTCCCGGAGGCGGGACTCTGTCCTGGCCCCGAGGTCTCGCAGGGACAACCCCGTGTCCACCTCAAACTCCCTGCGAGCTTCCTCGAGGCACTCAGCCCGCCTCAACGCCCGACGCATGGAGAACTCCGCCCTGACCATGGTGAGCCGCTCCTCTTCCGCCCGCTGCCGCTCCGCACCTATCCGCTGGACCAACTGCTCCCACACGGAAGACACTGCCATCCCAGGGTTCACCTGTCCTCCGGCCGATGCCTGCCCCTCTGATCTTGATGGCCCCGAGCCATGATGCCTCCCACGTCGAGCCTGCTGCTGCCTCCGACGCCACTGCCTCTGCCAGCACGACGGCATCCAGGCTGATGGAATCCACCGATGCCGTCGTGCACGTGCCCTGCCAGATGATGCCGGCACATCCTCCATCTGCAGGGGGACAGTTGCTGGTGTGTCCACCCCTGCTGGACCTTCGACTCCCGACTGTGGCAGGGATGGGGTCCCCACCGAGCTGGCTGCGTTGGTCGGGGCAGGTCCACAGGGGGCCCTGGTGGCATCTGGGCCGGAAGACGGCATGGAGCACGACTGGCGCATAGCCCCCACAGAGGAGGAGAGGGTCGCCAGAAGGCCACACACATGTAGGAAAACCCCGACCATGGCGGCTCCCAAATGGTTCACGTACGCACGGTGCTCTTCGTGATGATGTGCATGCTCCTCCCGGGAAGCATGCACCTCATCACGAATGCCAGCCGTGCGCAACGCGACACCAATCAGGACCCTCTCCACACGGCCAGGGGTCCCCTCGTCCGCAGGTAGAGGAGTGTCAGATGACATGGACATCTCCCCTACCTGCGGACGGGCCTGGGATGGGGCATCCCTGCTGGTGCATGGTGGTGCAGTCACAGTGTCAGGGACAGTGACATGCACAGGCACCTCCACGGCGACCTGTGCTGCCTCCTGCCCCTGGCCCTGGACTGCACCACTTGCACCAGCGGGGATGCCCCCACCAGGCCCCATGTGTGGCTCAGTAGCTCAGTAGCGGCCTCCTCCCCCTCTGTGGAAACTACCAACCTGGATGTCTCCACGCCGTCTTCCGCCGGTGCAAGCCCCTGTGGGGGCTCACCCACCCCTTCCGCTGCAGCCGTGGCGGCATCCCCGCCGCTCTGCTCCACAGCGCCTTCTCCGCCCTCTTCTTCACTTGCCACTGTGTAGAGGGAGACATAGAACACAAGCATCAGGGTACTGTACAATGGTCCCCTAGACAGGAAGCAACAGCAGATGAGTGGCACTGTCATACATCACTCCCATCATGTCCCTCCACAACACATGGGTCAGTGCAGGCAAAACACATACAGTAACAGGCATGGGGCAGGCCATGGACATTGGCATACATGACCAAGGGACTCATGATTCATACAATGTTGGTTTCAAACTCACATGCATCATGGGTCTTTCCATCACATGCACACACCTCACCGTAGTTCCATCCATCTGGCCTCGTGCACCACAGACGCAGTGGATACAAGGATGACTAGGCTGCATCAGTGAATCTGAACATTGTCACAGACATGTGTCATGCATCCATGGCGGTGACAAGTCACAGACACGCAGGTCAGACACACACACATGGACACCATACGTGTACATGGGACCAGCACCCATCCCTCACCCCCACCCATGTCCAGGAACAGAGACTGCCATGCTTCCATGTGTCCATTCCGCACAGAGCCCCCCATGTTGCAATAGAACACATCACTGTACTCACATGCCTGACCATGATGTCCCTGCACACACACATACGTACATGGCCTATGTCACACATACAGGCAGGTATCAGACAACCAGCACACTGCAACATGCCCTGTCTCACACAGCAATGCTTGGCCACTTACCGGCCAACTCCAGATGGGTCTACCTCCGAAGGATCTGGGCGTGGAGCGCTGGGTCTACGCGTTCCAAGTCCTCCCAGCGCTTCTTGATGTGCTTGATGTCGCGGGTTGCCACCCCCTCTGCGTTGATGGCAACCACTACATCGTCCCAGATCCTCTCCCGTCCTTCCTTGTTGGCGCGTGGTCTTCCGAAGAGGGCATCATAATGCCCCAGGACATGCTCCACCAGGACACCAACTTCCTCTCACTGAAGCTGGTGGCCCTCTGCCTCTCTGGCTGGGGGTCGCCACTGGTCTCAGATGGTGCTTGCCCCGACATGGCGACCCCCGAGGCAGGCGTGGGTGGGCAACTGGGTCCTGGGGCTGGGCTGTGGAGCGATGGTATCCCAGTCGGGAGTCTACTGTTCCAGCAGGGGTGGACACAGCAACAGGACCCCTGCAGATGGCTGATGTGCAGGCACCAAATGGCAGGGCACGGTGGCAGAAGGCAGGCAGGCAGGCAGGCAGCAGCAGATGGCACGTGGGAGGCTGCTCGGGGCACTGGGGGGGCAGTGATTCGGCCTTCTGGGCAGGAGCGTGGTCTTCCGTGTGTATTCGCGTGGCCAGCTTGATACGGAGTGATTTGGCACGTGAAAAATCTGCACGTCAGCGTGTAATTCGAGGAAAGGCCCTTAGCGCGTAAGCGCGTCTGCACGCATACGCATTTTCATTGGACCAAAGGCCCTTAGCACGTGAGCGCGTCTGTGACGTGACGTGGGTGTATCCCTCATTGCACGTGATGACAGAACACACGTGGATTTCAACCAATCGCGTGTGAAAGTTCACGGCACCCCGGAACACACGTACCCAGGCCAATCGCGTGTAGAATTACTCGCGCACCCCTGTAATACACGTACCCAGCCCAATCGCGTGTAGAATTTCTCGTGCACCCCTGTAATACACGTACCCAGCCCAATCGCGTGTAGAATTTCTCGCGCACCCCTGAAATACACGTACCCTGCTGAAATCGCGTGTGGAACTTCACGCGCACCCCTGAAATACACGCGCCCAGGCTATTCGCGTGTGGAACTTCACGCGCACCCCTGAAATACACGTACCCAGCCCAATCGCTTGTGGAACTACCCGCGCACCCGGAAACACACGTACCCAGGCTAATCGCGTGTGGAAAACTGCACGTCCGCGTGTAATGCGCGTAATCGCGTGAAAAACTGCACGTCCGCATGTGACGTGACGCGCGCGTGCGTTTCCCTCAGCACGGGTTAAAGGTGAGCGGGCCCAGCAGTTCGCTGTACGTGCCTTCCGTGGAGACCGACGTGTGTTGCTGCTTCCAGTTGTTTCGCGCGCCATCTACTTCACAGCTCTCAAGGACGTATCTCTTCTTTTGGCGGGGGTATTGGCTACGCGTGTTTTTCTTCATCGCGCTAGTCAGACGGTGAGTCGCAAACGCTCCTTTTCCCACTGCGGGTGCCCCTGTGTATTGCACCCATTTTCTATGTCATCGTAGCCTGCGTGTCCCACGCGTACTCGTTATTCGTGTTACTGGGTGCCACCGCGTACTGCGGGAGGTTAAATCCACGCACATAGGCTGCAGGGTTGCGTGCACGGTTTTACTGCAGTTTTGGGGTGCCTGAGCGTTGCGTGACCCGTCACCACATCACCGGGGTCACATACAGCCTTGCAGGTGCAGGGGGGCTGTTAACATCTTGCTTCCCACCCCCTTCACCCCAATTGCCCAGGTCAATTGTGCTGTACACCTCCCATTGGCACCACTCCATCTGTGCCAGCACTATTACATCTGTGCCATGGTTGGGAGGCCACCAAAGGTGAGGGGCGCCTCAGCTGGGCGTACTCCTCATGGCGGGCGTGGTCGGGGACGTGGCTGTGGTGACCAGGGAGTAGGGGGACTCCAGGGTGTCCAGGGCAGCCACAGAGGGGGAAGAGGCAGGGGTGCGCCTCTTGAGCACAATGTTGTGCCATGTGTTGGTGCAGCCATGCCACCACCCCCTGTGGTTCCGGGGGATGCAGCTCCTGCATCTGGCACTGGCACCCGTATGACCCGGCAGTCCGTTCCATCGACTGCCACGGGCCCAAGGGCAGCGGTAGCTGCAGGTGCAGCTGTGGACACCGCCACCCAGGCTCAGGGTCTGCCAGCGCAGGCTGCGTTGGCACTTGAAGAGCCCTTGGTAGATCTCCAACAGGCCAGGGGGGAAACCATAGGGGCACGCCGGGCTGCTCAGACCAAGACACGTGTCCCTGGGGCAGTCATGTCATCTGCTGCCCCGAACAGCCGGGTGTTGGCAAGTGCAGGGGCAGATGCACCCAACAGCACCCCGGTTGTGAGTCTGCCAACCAGGACCGTTGCGGTCAATGACCCTGCCACAGCTGATGTTGCTGCGCAGGGTCCATTAGTGGGCACCCAGCTGCCACTGACACAAGTCAGGCCTTTGGTCATCCCTCCACCTGCCACTCCCTCGGCTCAATCCACCGAACCCACTGGCCATACTGGTCAGGGCGGCATTAGCCAGCCAGGGTCTGCGCCACTGTCCAAGAGGAGGAAGGTTGCACCTGCAGCACAGGCTGGGACCCCACACACAGCCACGACCACCTGCACGTCGAGGAAGAAGCCTTTCTGTAAGCAGGAACTGGACTTCCTCGTGGACTACGTGCGGGGACACAGCCGTGACATGCTAGTGGGTGCCAATAGTCAGACTACGGCTGCCCAACGTGACACCCACTGGAAGCATGTTGCGGAACATGTCAGTTCATTCGGCCATGAGGTGCGCACGGCGCAGGAGTGCAAAAAGCGCTGGAATGACATCAAGCGCAGCACTAAGGCTAAGCGTGCCTCAAATTACAACTTGACTCTGGTGACTGGCGGTGGGCCTGCACCAGAGGAGGAAGAACTCACTCCGCATGAGGCTCTCGTTGCGGAGTTCATACCACCAGAATTGGTCGAAGGTGTGGGAGAGATGCTGGACTTTGATGCCCAGTCCAGTGAGTGTTGATGAGTAGTTGTTGAGGACGTGTGTGTTTCACTTGTGGGATGTGTTGTGCATGATTGCTGCTACATGTGACGTGTACATGGTTCTGATGTGTAAGTAATGCAATGCTACCGTCATGCATGTCTCCTCTGCCTGCATGCGGGACTCCATGTGGGCATGCTCCCTTTCCCCTCCTCCGCCACTCTGCACCCCAGTTCCACCTTTGCACTGGTCTGCTACATTCTTGCCAATGTGTAGTTTCTTGTTCATGTGTCCTGTGTAGATGCTAACTTGCAGCTCAGAAACTGCCAGACATATGCCGTGTGGTACAGCCTTAGTACTCGATGCAGGGTATCCCACTTGTACTGTGCATGGGTCAGATGTCCCGCAGGGACATGAGTGCCCATTCATGCTCCATGTGCATTGCACGCATGCCCCTATGTATCCTTGACTGGATGATCACTGTAATATGAGTCCTTGGTTACATACATTGCCTGCCATATTATCGGCCTCTCCATGTCAACTGTGGCTCAGTCCTGCGTTGCACACATGTTTAGGCTCTGACAATCTGTGTGGCTCACAGGCCTCAGCCTGTTCAATGGCCAATGACTCAGTCCAACTCTTGTCGTGTCTTCTTCACACGGGGCCGGCCTCCGGATCTTCCATCATGTGTCCTGCCCACTGTCCCAGCATCATTTGCAGTGTTGTAATTTGAATCACATTAAGCTGTTGATGCCAGTCAACACTGCTTGTCAATACACAGGTGTATGGGCAGCCTTTTGATACCATGCTAGGCATCCCTGCTTTGGTACTGGGGTGTAGGGGTGGTTGGGTGCTAGACATGGTACACATTGAATACACAATGCACGTGATGTCTGAATTTGACATTGCACTGCCTTCACATTTCCTGGCACACACCATGGAGTGCTTGTACATGTAGGTAGTGAGTGGCGTACACATTTTCAGCATTGCATAGACCCACTTCGATGCAAACTGCCACCTTTCAACAGGTCTGATCACAGTAGCTAATCAAAGTAGACCCAGCATGCATGCCAGGTCATATGTTGTGTGTCACATGTCTGCCGGATGCCTTTGCTGTCGGTGTGTGTGTGTGTGTTGTGTGCTTCTGACATGTGTAGTGACCTTTTCCTCTCTATTTTTCAGGTGATGACGCAATGGATGCAGAGGATGGTGTTGTCATGCCAGACACAGGGTTGGTAAGACCACATCAACCCGGCACTAGTGGGGGTCGTGGGGTGGTAGGCCACGAAAACCCCCAAGTGCTGCAGTCCATCCTGTCTCTGGCTGCCTATGAGTCCAGCCTTGATGACGACTCTGACGTCCATGTTGAGTTGGATGAGCATCAAGTCCATGTGTCAGGGGTGAGTGATTCTGATGTGGACACTCCTCTGTCTGCGACACCTGCACTGAGGGATCAGACAGTCTTGGTTCCTCCGCCCGTGGTGGATCGGGACGCAGGGTCACCCTCCACACCAGTCACTGATGTGCCTGGGACATCACGTCGACGGGGGCATGTAGTCGTGCAGCCGCAGGCGGTGCCAACACAGCGAGGACCCCCGGTCCTTGGGTCCCGCAGGGGTCAAGCCCGGCAACGCGGTCGCCGCGCGCAACCGCTGTATACTGAGTGGGAGCAAGACATGACTGCCAATTCCGAACGGCAGGGGGCAGCAATGGAGAACATCGCTGACAGCATGGAGCATGTGGCCCGATCTGTGCTCCCCCCTGCTAGGCAGGTGCTTCTCCAGCAGCAGGCGGCACGGTCCACGGCCCGCTCGCTCAGGCTGGGCATGGCGGCCTCAGACAGGGCACGCCAGGCTGAAATGTCGTCTCTGCGTCAAGCAATTGCTGCTCACGCAGAGGTGCACATGGATGCCCTGAGGGAGGAGTATGCCTCCCTCAGATCCACTCTGGGTGTCCTTATGATGTCCCAGAGGCAGCAGGCAGAGGAGAGGTTTGCACAGCTTGAGCGCACCATCTCGGCTGAGCTACAGGCTCGCCGGGAGGTGCAGCGGTTGTCCAGCCAGGCCTTGCAGGAGGAACTCCGTGTTACACGTGCTACCTTGCAAGAGGAAGCACGTGTATCACGTGAGGTTCTGCATGCAGACCTATGTAACATCGCCACACAGAACCAGGCTCACCTGTCCGGCAGACTTGCTGCCGACGAGGGGCAAGCTGCGGCTAGGCGTGGCCAGGCTACTGTGCCACGTCCTCCTTTCCAGGATGAGCCAGACTCGGACGACCAACTATCTCCCACATAGGTCGTGCTGTGCAGGCGTTGAGCCCATGGAGGTGTTTTTTTTTGGCTCAGCATCATCGCATGTGGATGTTGAGCAGCACCCTGTACCTCCCCCCTCCTGGGTGCCTCCCCTCCCCCCCGGGTCGTATGTGGCCATTTTTGATTTTTCTTTTAGTTTAGTTAGTTAAGTTTCTGTTTGATAGTTAGTTTAAATAGGTAATGTAGGTTTTCCATAGTCAGTGTAATTAGTTAATAGTTGAGTTAGTTTAAAATTTGTAGTCTATTGTGCTTTCATGTGACAGTGCGGTGCCTTGTGGTTTTTGAAGGCATCCACTGTCTGTTCCAGCTGGGTCCTTCATGGTTGTCTTGTGTATGTGTTTGCTGCTTGGGTTCCTTGACTCACATATGCCACTCCTGCCTCCCTTATCCATGGGCTCGCAAGGATGGTTCGGTGTTACAGAATTTTACACAAGGGCTTTGGACTGTCATATCTGTGGCATGTCTGGTGCTTTGTGACTTGTGTTGACACCCCTAGTGGGGATGATTTGGGTGTAATTGTCCACTGTTCAGCTTTTGCTAGATGGGGTGTGTCATGATTAATGTGGACATTGATTGCTATGCATTGTGTATTATGTCTCATATCTTTCCTGTACACGTGCCTGTTGCAATTCATGCTGTAGATAGTGTTCCACACTTTGGAAGTCAAAGACGGGCTGATGGTGTGATTTGTGATGTGACTCTCTGACATGGTCAAGTAATGGGATGCCTGATGAGACACACACAGATCACTTTGATGCATTAATCATTTGTTTCATGCACTTTCTGCAGGGGGATGAGGCACCAGAGCACCTTTGGCAGCAGACATGGCCCATTGGACGACGGAATTCCTGACCCGTTTCTTGGTGCCCACATGCACATGTGTGCACGAGCAGAGCCACAGTGATTGCAGACCCACATCCTAGAACTGCTGACATGTTCCAAGGAACTCCTGGCAAGGTGAGCAGCACAGGGGGGCCACGACACAGCAAAGCTTGCACCAGGCGACTTGCACATGGGGGCTTAGTCACAGCACTGAGGGTGAGCTTAGACGAATATTGGTGTTAAAGCACACAATGCAGCTCAGATGTGTTTGTGGACTGATGGCTGTTGATAGTAGGGTTGTCTGGGACACATGCAGGGGCAGTGGCACATACCCTGCGGTACAACAAGGTTCATTGAGGCACTTGTTTCAACCATGTAGCCTTCCGAGACATGGAAAGGGGCAGCTCACAGGGACATACAGCAAGGGACATACTTGGGTGCAGTGCATGTCTATTCCACGTACTTCATGATTAATGCACTGCCAACTTTGTTTTGGTCATGGTGGTACGCAACTTGCTCTGTAGTCATGGCTTGCCATATGGGTCTGTCTGCTTACCCAGGGAACATTGCATGTTGTGTGAATTGTGACACATTGGTGTTCCATTTGCCACGCACCCACCAGCGCCTGACTTACTGCATTGACTGTGCATGACCCGTCACAGGGGTGATGTTATATATGGTTACGAAGCATCGAGCACTGATTGTCTGTTTGTAGAGTAGTTTGTTGCTATGGGGCATGTTTTGTGTTGTGTTTTAGTGTAATTGGCACATACAGGTTGTTGACTGTGTCTCTCTTTGCAGCATTGCAGTGCTCCTGTAACCGGCCCTGAGAGTGCGCAGGCAGGAGGCCAGCACTCAAAACCAGAGCTAAGTGTCTTGTTGTTTTCCTTACAAACTGCCCTGCATAGGCTTGCTGTGGAGTGTACTGATGCATGGATGTATGTGTGGTCCGATTTGGTATGTTTTTTTCCCTAATCACCCGTGATCCTATGCAATTATGAAACCTGTGCCCTCTACCCGGTGTTCCTGCTTCCCGTGCCTATCCAAGCAACGTTCCCTGACCCTCTTTCCCCACTGGGGTTGCGGATGCCTGTGTAAGCCCCGAACTTGCAGGCGCCAAAACCCTAGAGGGGGTGGTTGGTTCGTACCACTCCTGAGCCTGGACTACAGAAGGCCATGAAAATGATGTCCAAGTTTGTTTGGATTGTGTATGTGTTCATGCAGGTTGTACATATTCGTGCATTCCCTAGTTTCATGTGTCATTCCTCCTCCCCTCACCTGCCACTCATTCCAGTCATCCAGTGTGTCTACACCTGTCCCGACTGCATATCCCTGAACCTCATTCCCCACCATGATCTCAGGGGCCTGTGTGAGTTTGACCTTGCAGGCACCCGGGACATGGTGTGGGTGGTTGTTTCATGAGACTCCCGCGCCTGTACAGGGGACCTGTAACAGTACACATCCATTCATGGTGCATCATCCAATGTCATGTACCACACATGTCTCACATCCTGTCGTGACATTGTTCTGCTGTGCTACCTTGGTTGTTGCATCATTGCGGTAGTACTTGGCGTTTGTGAGGTACTGCTTCGTCAAGTCATCTACTGGAGGGTGTTTGGGTTCGTTTTCATGCCTTGGATTTTGTGATTTTGGAAATGGTTGTGGATTCTGAGGGTTCAGGCATCTTTTTACACACAAGGTGGGAGATGGACACGAAGGGTAAAGGTGATCCTGTGGCCGGGTGGAAATGAGGGTTGGAGGCTCCATGACCCAGGTGCAGTTGTTCAGTGGGCCATGGTCATTTGCGCGGGAGGGGGGGGTTGTTGTTGATAGTTGCATTGCCCTGCAGTGTGATGGGAACTCTGACATTGTAATGTTGTTGTCCTATGTACATGTTGTGTTCTGCTGATCAATGCCTGTTCATGTGTTGTGTTTTCCTTTCAGGTGCGAGGGGATAGTTGTGGTTTGACATGCTGGGGTGTACACATGGTGGATGTTCACATGTGATGTGTAGGGAACACTGATGGTCACTTGAGTTCACATGCATATGTGGAGTGTATGTCCCTGCAGAACCACACACTTGCACTCGGATGCACTCCATGTACTCCCACCCTTGCATATCCACGTGTACACTGTTTGCCTTCTGGTGCCCACTGTGTCCCGGCAGCACATGTTCTGTGACCGATTATGGTTCCAGTACATGCCTAATTCGATGTTTGATGTAGTCTGTCACTTAGATGTGATGCTCAGGGTGTGCATCACACGCAATGGCTGTTCACTGTGCTGTGCGCTGAGCAGTGTGATGCAGGAGTGGGACACTGCACACATGAGCTGCAGTGTTGATTTTGCAATGCATAATGTGCATATAGACAGGCATTCATTGTGATGTTACGTCTACGACTGTTGCAATGCATTTGGAAACAACTTATTTTGGGTGGGACATTTTGTTGGTCTGTCATTTCATCTGATTCCGGGTCAGGCATCATTGTCCGATGCCACTGTACATTTAGGACATGGCAATGTGTACCTTATCGTTACTGCGTCGGTGTATGGGTATTGCTTGCCATGTCATGTTGATGTTTGGGAGGGTTTGACTGACATGACAGTGATGGCCATGGCCTGTTTTGCAGGTGTGTGTGATGCACACCTTGCATGTCCAGGTCATCCGCTACTCAGAGCAACTAGCTGGGGGTAGGTTTCTCTCCGCAGCAGGGCCCTCCCCCTGGAACAGACTTCCTGCCTGACTTGAACTTGAGGGGAACCATCTCCAGTTCTGGAAGCACCTCAAGACCTTCCTCTTTGCTTCTGCTTACTCTCTGCCTCTCCCTTGCAGAATTCTTCACTGGAACTGCACAGGAGCTGCTACTGGGACACTCTCACCAACCTCGGTCCCTGGCCCAGCCACTGTCCACTTTCACTGCCACCCTGGCAACCCCTGCTCTGCAGTACTGTCTCTCCATCCCTACAGCCTTCCCTTCCCAGCACTTGTCTGCACTTACCTTTGCAGTTGCCACCAGGCGACCTATGTATTATTTTTTTGGCCTACTTCCCCTGTACTGGACTCCCCCCCACCCTTCCCCTTGCACTTTTCCCTTCCCCCTACCCCTGCACTTGCACAATCTCAATGACACCTGGCCTAGTAGTACCGTTCTCTGTGTTCCCTTGTTCCCCCCCCCCCTGCCTCATTGCGCCTTGGAATACTTGTGTATGGCCCATGTCATCTCACATATCATATGTGTGCATTTTGGTTGCACAGGATAGCTTGTGTTTAAGTAGCTAGGGATGCAGACGATGTGGCACTTCCATGGCAACTATCTCAGGGTGGTAGGGTTGTGACAGTTGACTGTCACTTTGTCATCATCGATTGTCACCTGGTATGTGCCAGGCCTGTGTGCACTCCGCAGGGGTGGGAGTTTAGGTGAAAAATGTGGCCACAGTCTGGGTCCGGGCTTCCTCGCCACGTGCCCTGTCCCCTCCCATGGGCAGCGCCTGTGCCTGTGGTTGGGGATGTGGGGGCACCACCATGTCCACCGGAACGCCCTGCCGTGTTGCAACATTGTGCAGGACACATGCTGCCACAATGATCCTGCACACTACTGGTGGTGCATAGAGTAGTTGCCCACCAGAGCGGTCAAGGGAGCGGAAACGTGACTTGAGCACTCCGAATGTGCGCTCCACTATGCCCCTGGTTGCAATATGGGCAGTGTTGTATCTTACCTGGGGTGGTGTGGTGGGGTTCCGGATTGGCGTCATCATGTGTTTGCTCAGAGGGTAGGCACTGTCCCCTGGGGAGGTGATAATAATTGAGATTATTAGGGTTTGGATATTTGTCTGTGTGTGACTTGCATGCATGTGCAAGAGCATTTGTACTCACCTAAGAGCCATGTGTCGCCATGCTGCCCAGCTTCCAGGGCTGCCCAGCTCAGGGCGGACATTCTGTATATGAAACTGTCATGGGTGGAGCCAGGGTAGTTTGCATAGACAGAGGTGATGATTCCCTTTGCATCGCATACCACCTGTACATTGATGGAATGCCAGTGCTTGCGGTTTCGGTAGATGTGCTCAGTGGCCCTAGGTGGACGTAGGGCCACATGGGTGCAATCTATGGCACCGAGCACTTTGGGGAAGTGTGCCACCCTGTAAAAATCCAGGACAACGGCCTGCCTTTCTGCGGGTGTTCTGGGCATATATATGTGCCTGCGGACTGAGGGGTGCGCTGTCATGATTGCCAGTACCTGGTGTAGGCAGCATGACTGCGTGGCCTGTGAGACCCCCCCCACTATGGCAGTGGTCCGCTGAAACGACCCAGTGGCCAAAAAATGCAAGACATTGAGCACCTTCTCCAAGGGGCTCAATGCTTGGGAGCAAAGGGTGGGGGATGTGAGGTCATCTTCCCACTCCCTGACCAGGTCTAGGATGATATGGGGTGGAAACCTATACCTGCCGTAGACCTGGTCGTCAGGCATCCCAAAAAGGCTTGTCCGTGGTGCAAAAATGCGTGCCCTGGCTATTCTCCTCCTCCTGCGGTGTCCCACGATCAGTGCAGCAACAAATGGGCATTCATCGTCGCTGTATATATGCGTTTGTTGTTTGCGCGCACTTTTATGCTGTCCGCGGGACGCCTCCGTGTGGGCGGACTCGTTGACGCCTGTGCACGTCTTTTGCCGTGCACGTGTTTCCCGTATTCGGGTGTCATCACGTGTGATTGGAGGGGAGCGAGCGTACATGCGATTGGCCTGGGTACGTGTATAACAGGGGTGCGCGAGAAAATCTACACGCGAATGGGCTGGGTACGTGTATTCCGGGGGTGCGCGTGAAGTTCCACACGCGAATAGCCTGGGCGCGTGTATTTCAGGGGTGCGCGTGAAGTCCCACACGCGATTTCAGCAGGGTACGTGTATTTCAGGGGTGCGCGAGAAATTCTACACGCGATTGGGCTGGGTACGTGTATTACAGGGGTGCGCGAGAAATTCTACACGCGATTGGGCTGGGTACGTGTATTACAAGGGTGCGCGAGTAATTCTACACGCGATTGGCCTGGGTACGTGTGTTCCGGGGTGCCGTGAACTTTCACACGCGATTGGTTGAAATCCACGTGTGTTCTGTCATCACGTGCAATGAGGGATACACCCTCGCACGTCACGTCACAGACGCGCTCACGCGCTGAGGGCCTTTGGTCCAATGAAAATGCGTATGCGTGCAGACGCGCTTACGCGCTAAGGGCCTTTCCTCGAATTACACGCTGACGTGCAGATTTTTCACGTGCCAAATCACTCCGTATCAAGCTGGCCACGCGAATACACACGGAAGACCACGCTCCTGCCCAGAAGGCCGAATCACTGCCCCCCCAGTGCCCCGAGCAGCCTCCCACGTGCCATCTGCTGCTGCCTGCCTGCCTGCCTGCCTGCCTGCTGCCACCGTGCCCTGCCATTTGGTGCCTGCACATCAGCCATCTGCAGGGGTCCAGTTGCTGTGTCCACCCCTGCTGGAACAGTAGACTCCCGACTGGGATACCATCGCTCCACAGCCCAGCCCCAGGACCCAGTTGCCCACCCACGCCTGCCTCGGGGGTCGCTATGTCGGGGCAAGCACCATCTGAGACCAGTGGCGACCCCAAGCCAGAGAGGCAGAGGGCCACCAGCTTCAGTGAGAAGGAAGTTGGTGTCCTGGTGGAGCATGTCCTGGGGCATTATGATGCCCTCTTCGGAAGACCACGCGCCAACAAGGAAGGACGGGAGAGGATCTGGGACGATGTAGTGGTTGCCATCAACGCGGAGGGGGTGGCAACCCGCGACATCAAGCACATCAAGAAGCGCTGGGAGGACTTGAGGTCCAGGACCCTCAATAAGGCCTGGCGCCTCGCGGAGGGGGGCCGGGCACGCCTGAGTGACATCCAGATGAGGGTCCTGGAACGCGTAGACCCAGCGCTCCATGCCCAGATCCTTCGGAGGCAGACCCATCTGGAGTTGGCCGGTAAGTGGCCAAGCATTGCTGTGTGAGACAGGGCATGTTGCAGTGTGCTGGTTGTCTGATACCTGCCTGTATGTGTGACATAGGCCATGTACGTATGTGTGTGTGCAGGGACATCATGGTCAGGCATGTGAGTACAGTGATGTGTTCTATTGCAACATGGGGGACTCTGTGCGGAATGGACACATGGAAGCATGGCAGTCTCTGTTCCTGGACATGGGTGGGGGTGAGGGATGGGTGCTGGTCCCATGTACACGTATGGTGTCCATGTGTGTGTGTCTGACCTGCGTGTCTGTGACTTGTCACCGCCATGGATGCATGACACATGTCTGTGACAATGTTCAGATTCACTGATGCAGCCTAGTCATCCTTGTATCCACTGCGTCTGTGGTGCACGAGGCCAGATGGATGGAACTACGGTGAGGTGTGTGCATGTGATGGAAAGACCCATGATGCATGTGAGTTTGAAACCAACATTGTATGAATCATGAGTCCCTTGGTCATGTATGCCAATGTCCATGGCCTGCCCCATGCCTGTTACTGTATGTGTTTTGCCTGCACTGACCCATGTGTTGTGGAGGGACATGATGGGAGTGATGTATGACAGTGCCACTCATCTGCTGTTGCTTCCTGTCTAGGGGACCATTGTACAGTACCCTGATGCTTGTGTTCTATGTCTCCCTCTACACAGTGGCAAGTGAAGAAGAGGGCGGAGAAGGCGCTGTGGAGCAGAGCGGCGGGGATGCCGCCACGGCTGCAGCGGAAGGGGTGGGTGAGCCCCCACAGGGGCTTGCACCGGCGGAAGACGGCGTGGAGACATCCAGGTTGGTGGTTTCCACAGAGTGGGAGGAGGCCGCTACTGAGCCACACATGGGGCCTGGTGGGGGCATCCCCGCTGGTGCAAGTGGTGCAGTCCAGGGGCAGGAGGCAGCACAGGTCGCCGTGGAGGTGCCTGTGCATGTCACTGTCCCTGACACTGTGACTGCACCACCATGCACCAGCAGGGATGCCCCATCCCAGGCCCGTCCGCAGGTAGGGGAGATGTCCATGTCATCTGACACTCCTCTACCTGCGGACGAGGGGACCCCTGGCCGTGTGGAGAGGGTCCTGATTGGTGTCGCGTTGCGCACGGCTGGCATTCGTGATGAGGTGCATGCTTCCCGGGAGGAGCATGCACATCATCACGAAGAGCACCGTGCGTACGTGAACCATTTGGGAGCCGCCATGGTCGGGGGTTTCCTACATGTGTGTGGCCTTCTGGCGACCCTCTCCTCTTCTGTGGGGGCTATCGCCAGTCGTGCTCCATGCCGTCTTCCGGCCCAGATGCCACCAGGGCCCCCTGTGGACCTGCCCCGACCAACGCAGCCAGCTCGGTGGGGACCCCATCCCTGCCACAGTCGGGAGTCGAAGGTCCAGCAGGGGTGGACACACCAGTAACTGTCCCCCTGCAGATGGAGGATGTGCCGGCATCATCTGGCAGGGCACATGCACGACGGCATCGGTGGATTCCATCAGCCTGGATGCCGTCGTGCTGGCAGAGGCAGTGGCGTCGGAGGCAGCAGCAGGCTCGACGTGGGAGGCATCATGGCTCGGGGCCATCAAGATCAGAGGGGCAGGCATCGGCCGGAGGGCAGGTGAACCCTCGGATGGCAGTGTCTTCCGTGTGGGAGCAGTTGGTCCAGCGGATAGGTGCGGAGCGGCAGCGGGCGGAAGAGGAGCGGCTCACCATGGTCAGGGCGGAGTTCTCCATGCGTCGGGCGTTGAGGCGGGCTGAGTGCCTCGAGGAAGCTCGCAGGGAGTTTGAGGTGGACACGGGGTTGTCCCTGCGAGACCTCGGGGCCAGGACAGAGTCCCGCCTCCGGGACATCGACATGGAGTTCGATGATGCCCTGGCCGGCAACATCACAGAGTGAGCCGCAGGACTTGCCCGCTGCCATTGTATATAGTTTTTTAGTTAGTTAGTGTTAGGTTTCCTTTATTTTTTAAGTTTTTTTTGGACCGCTCGGACAATGGCCACTTTTCTGTATATATTTTTTTCATTAGTTAGTAGTAGTAGGTTTCATTTATGGTGTTGGGCTCATGGACCCTGGGATCTTCTTGTACATAGTTTGATGTTTGGAAAACATTTGTTGGATTTATATTTCAGTTCACCATGAGGCAATGGTTTTTCCTTATTTTTTCCCCCCATTATTTTGCTTTGGACTACATTAGTTTTTGGATTCCTTTGTTTTTTGATTTTTTCTATTAGTTCTCGGACATGGACCATTAGTTTTGTCATCCCCATTGTTGTGTGTTTTATTTCTTTACTTCATTTTCATCTTTAATACATATATTTATAACTTACATTTGTGGTATTTTCTCATTGGTTTCATGCATGTCATGATATGGGTTTTGATATTCACTTGCACCCATTGTGTATGTGTGTGTGACGGACATGTGTTCATTTACATACTTGCCATTGGGGTTGTATCATGTAATTGCATCTACTATGTGGGTAGATGCAATCCTTGGCTGGGTGTTTGTGCTGGGTATGCTGCCCATTACTGCCATGATTGCGTTTCGTCAGGACCTGGGGGCAGGGGGACATGAGTGGGGGCCTGCTGGGGGGTGGGGGTGCAAGGGGACATGAGTGGGGGCCTGCTGGGGGGTGGGGGTGCAGGGGGACATGAGTGGGACATGGTTGGGGGCCTGCTGGCAGGTGCCCCACAGTGCTGGGGGGTGGGGGTGCAGGGGGACATGAGTTGGACATGGTTGGGGGCCTGCTGGCAGGTGCCCCACAGTGCTGGGGGGTGGGGGTGCAAGGGGACATGAGTGGGGGCCTGCTGGGGGGTGGGGGTGCAGGGGGACATGAGTGGGACATGGTTGGGGGCCTGCTGGCAGGTGCCCCACAGTGCTGGGGGGTGGGGGTGCAAGGGGACATGAGTGGGGGCCTGCTGGGGGGTGGGGGTGCAGGGGGACATGAGTGGGACATGGTTGGGGGCCTGCTGGCAGGTGTCCCACAGTGCTGGGGGATGGGGGTGCAAGGGGACATGAGTGGGGGCCTGCTGGGGGGTGGGGGTGCAGGGGGACATGAGTGGGGGCCTGCTGGGGGGTGGGGGTGCAAGGGGACATGAGTGGGGGCCTGCTGGGGGGTGGGGGTGCAGGGGGACATGAGTGGGGGCCTGCTGGGGGGTGGGGGTGCAGGGGGACATGAGTGGGGGCGTGCTGGCAGGTGCCCCACAGTGCTGGGGGTGAGGGTGCAGGGGGACATGAGTGGGACATGGTTGGGGGCCTGCTGGCAGGTGCCCCACAGTGCTGGGGGGGGGTGGGGGTGCAAGGGGACATGAGTGGGGGCCTGCTGGGGGGTGGGGGTGCAGGGGGACATGAGTGGGGGCCTGCTGGCAGGTGCCCCACAGTGCTGGGGGGTGGGGGTGCAGGGGGACATGAGTGGGACATGGTTGGGGGCCTGCTGGCAGGTGCCCCACAGTGCTGGGGGGTGGGGGTGCAGGGGGACATGAGTGGGACATGGTTGGAGGCCTGCTGGGGGGTGGGGGTGCAGGGGGATATGGTTGGGGGCCTGCTGGCAGGTGCCCCACAGTGCTGGGGGGTGGGGGTGCAAGGGGACATGAGTGGGGGCCTGCTGGGGGGTGGGGGTGCAGGGGGACATGCGTGGGACATGGTTGGGGGCCTGCTGGCAGGTGCCCCACAGTGCTGGGGGGTGGGGGTGCAAGGGGACATGAGTGGGGGCCTGCTGGGGGGTGGGGGTGCAGGGGGACATGAGTGGGGGCCTGCTGGCAGGTGCCCCACAGTGCTGGGGGGTGGGGGTGCAGGGGGACATGAGTGGGACATGGTTGGGGGCCTGCTGGCAGGTGCCCCACAGTGCTGGGGGGTGGGGGTGCAGGGGGACATGAGTGGGACATGGTTGGGGGCCTGCTGGCAGGTGCCCCACAGTGCTGGGGGGTGGGGGTGCAAGGGGACATGAGTGGGGGCCTGCTGGGGGGTGGGGGTGCAAGGGGACATGGTTGGGGGCCTGCTGGCAGGTGCCCCACAGTGCTGGGGGGTGGGGGTGCAGGGGGACATGAGTGGGGGCCTGCTGGGGGGTGGGGGTGCAAGGGGACATGAGTGGGGGCCTGCTGGGGGGTGGGGGTGCAAGGGGACATGTGGCTTGGCTGGGGGGCATGCCCATGGTGGATGTGCTGCCTGCGGGACATGACCAGGGGTGCAGGGTAGTCCCCTGTGGTGTGGGCTGCCTGCAGAGGTCGTGGAGGGGGTAGAGGGGAGACCTGGGAGGACCCACACTGGCAATTCACCTCTTCAACTTCCCGCACACCCACGTAATACACTGCCCCACTCGCACAGGCCCAATCGCGTGTAGAATTTCTCGCGCACCCCTGAAATACACGTACCCTGCTGAAATCGCGTGTAGAATTTCTCGCGCACCCCTGAAATACACGCGCCCAGGCTATTCGCGTGTAGAATTTCTCGCGCACCCCTGAAATCCACGTACCCAGGCCAATCGCGTGTAGAATTTCTCGCGCACCCCTGAAATACACGTACCCTGCTGAAATCGCGTGTAGAATTTCTCGCGCACCCCTGAAATACACGCGCCCAGGCTATTCGCGTGTAGAATTTCTCGCGCACCCCTGAAATACACGTACCCTGCTGAAATCGCGTGTGGAACTTCACGCGCACCCCTGAAATACACGCGCCCAGGCTATTCGCGTGTGGAACTTCACGCGAACCCCTGAAATACACGTAGCACGCTCCCCCAGGCCCGATCGCGTGAAGAAGTTCACGCGAACTCCTGAAATACACGTAGCACGCTCCCCCAGGCCCGATCGCGTGAATCAGTTCACGCGAACCCCTGAAATACACGTAGCCCGCTCCCCCAGGCCCGATCGCGTGAATAAGTTCATGCGAACCCCTGAAATACACGTAGCCCGCTCCCCCAGGCCCGATCGCGTGAAAAAGTTCACGCGAACCCCTGAAATACACGTAGCACGCTCCCCCAGGCCCGATCGCGTGAAAAAGTTCACGCGCACCCCTGAAATACACGTAGCCCGCTCCCCCAGGCCCGATCGCGTGAGTGACTTCACGTGAACCCCTGGAATACACGTAGCCCGCTTGCCGTGCTGGTACAGGGTTAGCGCAGCCCTTTGCGCTGGATTGGGGATTTTGATGGCTTTTCCCTGCGCGGAAGGCGTTCTTGGGGGCGTAACTGGCGCTGCTGCAAGGTCGCTGCGCCACTATGCGCCACGGCTGGTTTTGGTGGCTGGAATCCATGAATACGCTGTGCGCGGAAATGGGTTTTGGCGCACGCGGCTGGCGCAGGGATTCGCACGCGCACACTGTGCGCCAGCCGCGTGCGCCACTTGTGCGCCGAATTCTATGAATTGGCCCGCAAATGTCTATAATGTCCACCATAACTATAGCCCTAGCACCATTCTCCAAACTCTACAAGGCATTGAATGACACAATGAAGGATCAGAATTCATTGATAGCTCTGATGCACACAAAATTAACTCTTGTGGCAGGCTATATATTAGCCAAAAAAACAAATATAACGAAAACAATCGAACCCCCCTCAACATATCAAGAATCACAGAACAAAAAACAAACGGGGGAAAGTGGCACACAGACTATCCAAGAGGAGATACAGGACACACCAAAACAGGTGCTAGGTAACCATTCGAATAACTTGATTGAGAAAAGCATCAAACAAAAGGAAACAGGAAAACCAAGTGTTTTACATTCGGAATACTTAGCCACGAGACGTCCGTCTTTGATAAACAGCTTACTCCTTCTAATATGAACACTGCTAGGGAAACAAAGAAGGTAATAAAGAAAAAAGAGGGAAAAAGAAAAAGATAAGACTGTGATGCAAACAATGAATAACTGTAGTCAACCAGCAGACAACATAATAAACTCATTTTATGACACAACGAAGTGGAGTATTTATACAGTAGATGAGGTAGACTCGGACCCCAACCCCGAGATACAAACGGAAAGCAGTTACCTTAAATCAAACTGATAAGGGGCTGGATCAGAGGAAGAAGATTTGTATTAGAGAGCAGGAACCAGTCACACACCCATGGGGGCAACTAAAGCAAAGAGACTCGAAGGAAGAGCTCGATAAAAGGGAGAAAGGAGGAAGAAGCAAAAAAAAGTGGTAACCCTGATCGGGGGGAGAAAGACGTCGACAGGACACTGAGTAAAAAACAGATGAACAGGACGCTACCAGAATCTGAAAAAAGGCTAGGAATGACCGAACCGGAGAATCTCAGTTGAGATGTCGGATATTATTAAAAGATAAATCGCCAGAACTATCACCAAGAAGGAAAGAACATAGGAAGCCGGCAGCACCAAAAATAAAACATACCTGCATCTTTCAATTGGAACGTAAACCCGGGGAAATGACGAACTAACTTTGAACAGGTGAACTATTATAAATATATTCGCCCAGATACCAAAACTGCGTGATATTCAGAGCCATGACTTATGGATATTCGAACCATGTGAAAAGGGGAGGAAGGACAGATCCTATTTACATATTAGATCCCAAGTCATTTGAGAACTGTTACGGAAGGCAGCGTAACATCTTAAAATCTTGGGATATGCTATGACGGAAATTGACCAACATAGAGAGGAACAGAAATACCAGGAAAACCATAAGTTAAAAGACCAAGAGAGAACAACAGGAGATACAAAGATCCATGAAAGACATACAAACAGGGAAGAAAGCAAATGTAAACAAATTGTAAGGCAAGATAAACTACGTGTAAATATAATAACGAATTGGGATAGAGAAGAGACGGAAGTAATGCAAGACCATCGACAGCACCTAAGAAGGAGAAACTCTAGAACCTTACAAGAATATGCGTCATCGGATTCAGAGGAAGAAAATATGAGAACATAAAGAAAATAACAACGACAAATAGAGGAGGCTCGTAATAACGAAAATCCTAAACAGGATCGATGGGTTCTAAACATCAAAGACAAAAATGAGGTATTGCCTAGGCAAAAGAACAACACTAAAAGCGCACCCGCCAAGTGGACTTGGAAATCTTCTGCACCCCACTTAAATGAGGAAAATTAGCATTCAGGCAAGAAGGCACAGTCAGTAGGAATTACCTCCAGACCAAAATCAATAGAATCAAAGTCATCCCTGAAAAAATCTATGGAGATGGCGTCTTGGAACACCAGAGGCTTTGCTCATTTAATGACAAAGAGCGATGTAAAATTAGGTAGATGGGATATAATCTGCCTTCAGGAGACATGGCTCCTAAAGAAACCAGAACTGGATGGATACACGATTGTCAGTACTACGGCAAAAAAAGGACTGACCGGGAGACCTACGGCTGGTTTACTAACAGCAATACGCTCAGGTAGTGGATTGGAGGTGCTGGAACAGCTTCAAACAACATACTTATTCCAAGTGCTTTTACTTTCTTGGAAACACATAGAGGCCTACGCTACCGGGGAGAAGGAAGAAAGAATTCTCTTAATGAATACTTATTGGAATCCTGAAGTTATTACCAACGATGTTTACATAGAATCCTTGAACAACAGCTTAGATGAAGCAAGCGTAAACTATTGGTATAACTATACAATAATAACAGGAGATTGCAATGCCATCTGTCCTGGGATCGGGAACTAACGATCTCATCTGAGCAATTCGGCACCAATTTTGGAGGGAGGCAGGTGTTTCGAAAAACACTCGTGGCAAGAGATCTCCACAACCTACACTGGCTGAGATCAAAAGCAAACATGTACATACCAACGTGGCAAAGAGGTGACCAATCAGGTACAATTGACCACACGTTTGTATCAAAGGAACTCCTAGGGCTGATGAACAGATTTTCTGCAGAAAAAACAAAACACAGTGACCATAATTTATCATATGCTAGCTGGATTAACTATCAAAAACCAAACCATTGGTATAAGCACGATCTTGAAGTCAACGCGAGGGGCAATCGCCTCAAGCTTACAGAGAATTCTATCATCAAGCTCATGAAGAACTACACTGTAATGTGCAACACAAACCCCAAGAGAGAGGAAACTGAGGAAGGTATCTTGAACTATACTCCGCTTCTACAGCAATTCATGATAAAGGGGAAGAACATAGCCCCTCAGCCTGACCATCAACATGCTAACAACCGGGAAGTAGTTGTAAAGAGAAGAACTCTGAGAAAAAAAAAAGAATGGCAATAACATCTGGCTTGCCAGAGAACGAGATGCGATGGTATAGAGCCCGTAAGGAACATAAGTCCTGGATACGACAAAAAAGAGCCTACCTATACCAGATGGACGCTGAAATCATGCTGAAAACATTATGTAGTCGAAAATCAAAAGACTTTTGGTCCCTCGTAAATGGAGCAAGCACCACTATGAATGCACTGCATAATAGCGTAAGTAAAACCAAGTGGATATCTCACTTCGAGAAACTATACGGCCCAGTTTACAATGCAAACTGCAGGAACCAAAATGGGACTACCCAAAAAACTGAGAAAAACCTTTTATGGGGTATTCCGTACAGTGAAGAAGATATCCTGCTACAGATTAAGAAGCTAAGTAACTCAAGGGCCCCGGGCCCAGATGGGATTGCGAATAGTGACCTAAAATCAAACCCAGCGCTGTGGTCTTCATTTTTCAGCAAGCTATTTAAGAAATGTAATCAAGAACAAAACATCCCGGAATCTTGGCGAACGGCTGTAGTGGTCCCAATTTTTAAGCGAGGAGATGGAGCGGATCCAGCGCATTACCGCCACATCTCGCTTTTGGATGTCATCGGGAAACTTTTTGGAAGCTTTGCGTTGGAAATATTTCAAACCTGGCTGAAAGGGGAAAATAGATCCGACCCCTTTCAAATGGGCTTCATCAAGAATGCAGGGACCACTCCGTATATATTAATGCCGTGCATGATAAAAGCAAAGGTCGTTCAAACGGGCCAACGAGTGCATATGGCTTTTATTGACCTGGTCCAAGCCTTTGACCAGGTCAATAGACATTTACTATGGGAAAAGCTGGAACACCTAAACTGTCCTGAGTCAATACTAGCTCCAATTAAAGCACTCTACTGAGACACCTCGATGAAGGTACGGCTAGGTCGAGCGGGCCTTCTGTCAAACGAAATTAAGACATCAAGGGGGCTGCCCCCTTGCGCCCGCATTGTATAATGCCTATATTGCAGACTATTCAAACACGGAGCATAAGGTGAGCTGCTTCCCACCGAAGATGGGAGGGGAATCGGTATTGCGTCTCCTTTACGCAGTGATATTATCTCATCAGACCTTACAGCAGTCGGATTACAGGGGCAATTGTCCAATTTGCCAGACTACTTGAAGAAAAACAACCTTCAAATGAACACAGCAAAAACTAAGGTGATGACATGGGAAACCTCGGTCAGAACAAAACAAAAACAGAATTGGTTTGTAGAGAGTCAAAAATTGGAAAAAGTCAACACCTTTAAATATTTGGGAGTTACATTAAGCAATAATCCCAAGGAGAAACCAATGCAGGATGTGCTTTTGTCAAAAATTAAAGCTTTGACCATACAAGCGAAGATTATAGATAAAAAAATATGGTAGATTTTTGCTTGTGGCAGCAATAACCTTCTCCAAATCAAAGGTGGTCCCTGCAATATTGTACGGAACTGAGGCCATGCCTTCCCTCCTGGATAACCTCTGGATTAAACTGGAGAGCTATTTCTGGAGGCAAGTACTTGGATTGTCAAAGAGCATTGCCAAGCCACCCACCAGACGTAAATAATGTCTTTCTTCACTAAAAGCTACCAAAGAGATAAACATGCTGATGTTGTATCGTAAAGCCTTACTGGACAATAAGCCAAAAGCTCTGTACTTGATCGGGAAAGAAATGGAGAAGGATCATATTCAACTCCTGACAGATTGGAAAAATCAAAACATTACATTATTGAACAAGATTGATGCCTCGGTAAACCAGCTCGTTCGAAACCCAGATAGTGCGTCCAAAAAACTTTTGGAATTGTACTGGATTGTCACTGGCGAGATCGCTAACAGCTATGGTTGGCCTAAGCAATTCCCTACAGCAGCCAAGAAATTAAACAAGACTAGAAGTTACCTGGAAAAATTCCCGGACAAAACTTGCAGCAGGTTCTTTCTGAGATTTCGCTTAAACCAACTTAAAACAAACGAAGTACTGTTTACAAGAAAACAATCTACAACAGATAAATGCAGATTTTGTAAAAAGGAAGACGAAGAGGAAACAGGCAGACACCTGCTTTTGAGCTGTGAAGGAACATGCCAAGTCAGAAATACAGTCTTGGGAAAAATAATGGCAGCCTTTACAACTTTAACAGAAGATGAATGGTGGAGGGTACTGTCTAATGGTGACGACACCCGTTGTGTGATTGGGGTAACTTCTTTTTTTAAAACCATTGATTTGGAGCAAAACTTTGGATGTAATGCGGAGGCTTATAAGTTAAAGGCCCAAAAAAAAAAAAATAAATAAATAAATCAAAGGAGTGCTGTCCCACAAGCCTTGAGGACCCTATCTGGCCTTTGTAAACCATAAAGCCCCGTCTACCTTAAGGATCCATGGAGTGTTCGGGGGCTTGTTGAATGCTACTTAAGAGACTTTAGAAGGGCCAACACTTGATTCTGATGACCTAATGAGACGATATTGCTTGTCTGCCCAATTCAATGGACTCAATCTTTTCTGGGAGGGGGATCTTTTATGGATTTGAACTTCTTTTTGAAAGAATTGTTAATTCAATTAAAACAAATAAAGAAAAGAAAATATATATATATATATATACTAAATTGTTTTGAAAATATAAAGGGGTAGTTGCTGGCACCATTACACATATCTTGCCTTTTAAATCTTTGCTCATGGCTCTGCGGAAGGCAGTGAGGGCCAGGCTCGATCCTTTTAGAAGGCTGCAGAGAACCGATGATGGAGGAAGTTGCCAGGGGTGCATCACTGCCATCAAAGTCCCTGTTAGGAGCGTGGAGGAGAGCTGCAGACCCTCTCTGACTGGTGTCGTGAAGGAAAGGGGATTCAAGGAGGGGCATGGGTGAGGGGTCAGCGGGAGACAGGCCTGCACGCTTACAGGTAGCTACAGAGGTCATGCAATGCAAACTTCAGAAGTGCCAGTGCTCAGCCCTGGCTAGAAATGATGTGCCGGGGCTCAACACCGGCAAACACTGGCACAAATTAAGCAATTACTCAAAGGGGGGGCTTAGCAACAACAGTGTTACACAAGGGGGCCTTGACATAACAAGGTTTGCACTCCACTGTACTAGAGAGACATTTAGGGATAGAAGAGGGACTCTGCTCATTGAATGAAGGAAAAGAAAGAAAGATTTGAAAGTCATCGGCATAGAAGGGACAGTATTAACAGCTTCACGTGTACTCATTAAAGGGGCAGATAACTTCCAGAGAACTTCATGGGAGTGCCCTACAGACAGGACCAATTAATCTTCGCCAGGATGGCCAAAGCAAATAGTGTCGGGTGAAGGGCAAGTCTTGAGCTCCCCACTCAGTCTCATGGTCCAGTCCCGGGCCTCTCCTGAGCAGGCGGTGCCATCGCACCATCACAGCCTGCGGAATGCAATATGGCTAAGAGGTGCTTTGCGCAATGGGTGTCGGGTCACAAACGGGTTCTTACTAGCAGAACCTTTAAGTGTGGGTGTAAGGCACGGATCGGACAAGCTGCTTTACTCTACAAAGAGAAGTGGGTCCTTACTGTGAACTTGGCCCGTCCTGATCATCTGCTCTCCAGAGTGGGTCCTGCCTGGTCTGAGCAGGGCCCAAATTAAGGAAACCTTCTCCCACCCCCACAGGCTGCTGCTTCTACTCTGATCTCCAGCCCCAATGGAAACGTACTTTCGGTTCTGTGTGTCCCTTTTCTCTCAACTACAGAACATCATCAACATTATGTCGGGTTAAAAATATTCCCATGTGGAGATCAAATGCAAGCATTTAATTTAATGCCTGCAAATCCATTGCACACTGCTCTGTAGCGCCTGTCAGAAAGTGAACTTCCAGAGGCGGCCACTAGATGGCGCCCTGGCGCGCCTGCCTCGTGAACTGAAACGACTTATTCCACTCTGGCAATCAGTACAGAGTAAGTGCTGCAGAATGCCTTCATATCCATTGCACACTGCAGTGTAGCGCCTGTCAGAAGGTGAACTTCCAGAGGCGGCCACTAGATGGCGGCGTGGCCTCGTGTACTGAAATGACCTATTGGCAATTAGCACAGAGTAAGTTCTGCAGAATGTGAGGGCCGAGCCGGGTCACAGAGGTCCAATGGGAATGTTTGCAGACATGCAGGGCACGCGTGAGTATGGGTTTGTTTATTTCACCATGGTCACGTTCAGGGCCGGCCCTAGGATTTGCCGGGGCATGGGTGGCAAAGGAGGTGTGGGCCCCCATAATTTGCATAAATAGTGACATCAGTGACATCACAGAATGAGTCTTCAGTGCGCAAAGGTATCGTGGGAAGTTATTTTGCCGTGTGTAAGGCAGGAGGCACATACACTGTGACGTGCAGTTAATGAACTGTCAACATTACCCATGTGGCAATATCAGGAGGGAGGCATGTTTTGGGAAGTAGCAGACATCTGAATCAGACTTCTGATTTTGGCAGACACGGCGTAGGGTGATACAGGTTGCGGGAGGACTCACTTTGGCTACGTGGCGATGGCCGGACATGAGAGCAGTCTGCAATTCCGGAACCTGAACACACCGCTCCCCAGATGTGATTGGTAGACAAACTGTTTGCAAAAGGTCTTTTGAAACTTTGGTTTACAAACACTGTCTGTCTGCAATGCATTGCAAACATGTGGTGATTGTGTTTTGCTCACTGAAACCAACTGCTGTTTTTGCAGAAGTTTCACGATTGACTTTATTTTTATTATGTGTATATTTGAGCAGTGGTGTAACACAAAATGTGGGGGCTCCCCTGCAAGCCATGCTGAGGGGGCCCCCCAATTCGGCAAGAAATGACTGGTCGCGCCACACTCTGGGCCGTCATAGATTATCACGCTTGCGCAATATGTGCAAACTTGCTGCTGAAGTGATATGCCGCACACTGCACTAGGAGAAAGTTATACATTTGTGTTTTAATGCGATATACAGCACACTTTCTGAGAAAAATTGGATAAAATGCCAGAGTGTTTGCAATTGTTTTGTAGGGTAACACCAATCCAATACATGCAAGTCACCAACAGTGCACAGGAACATTAATGCTTTGCCATTAAAAATCCCATGCCACATTGAAAACATGTCCCACTGGCTGCACAATGTAGACCAGTGTAGACACGTTATAACATTACAGTAAAGCTTGCCAGGCCAGATTTAGACATACCTAGACTGGTTGCACCAAAATGCCAACCGAAGCCATTACACTCATCAAGAAGAGAACACACATTCAAGCCTGAGGCCTCTACAACACGGCCAAACTCTTTAAAAACTGCAAGGAACTAGTCAATCCTGTTGCAGTCTTTACCTCCCCTGTTCCCTCCTAGGCCCTCTGTATGGCTCTGTCATCTCACTTCTCTGCTGAAACTCAGGACATCCTGTCCTCCATCTCCTCTTCCTCTCCCTCTCTCTGCCCCCCTTTGGCCATCTCTACCTCTCCTCCTCCTTTCTCCTCTTTCTCTCTTATAACACCTGACAAGGTTTCTAGACAAGTCCGATCTATGAAAGTGTCGTCCAAACAGGTGCTCCCCTGCTCCTCCAGAACCATCAAGCACCATATTGACACCCTCGCTCCAGCCTTGGCCGATTTCTGTAATCACTCTTTCACCACTGGAGTGTTCCCCTCTCCCCTTAAACACTCCCGTATGCACCCACTCCTCAAGAAGCCGTCTGCTGATCCTGCCTGCCCAGGAAACTTATCGCCCAATCTCCAACACCCCTTTCATGGGCAAACTGTTGGAAAAGCTGGCCATCTCCCAGCTTACTCTCCACACGGAATCTGTTGGTTGTCTGCATGAAAATATATATATATATATACCAACAGTAACCACTATGCTGGAGCAAAATGTATAGTGAGTTTAATTAATATTAACTTGTGTGTACCAAAAGCACATATCACAATTATTTTGAGCCTCTGTAGATACTGACAACAATCCTTGTTGTTAAAACAAATTTAATAAAACATTTATCATTAAAAAACAAATATTGTTAACATATTGAGTTGGAAAGGACATTACTAATAGGAAAGGACATTACTAATTGGAGAAGAAAATAAGAACCAAAAAGTGATGACAAGCAAATGTTGAGTCAAATTACAACAATGAACCAAAAAAACCTGGTTACAGTACTGCACTGTTCAAATCTTGAAATAAACACAAATGATCAAACGGCATTAAGAGATAAGACAAATGATAAGCAATGAATGCATCCGACTTTGGTCATACTTAATAAAACCAAAAAGAAAAAGAAGGAAAGAAAAAGAAAAAGCTGCAGCCTTTATTACTATTCCAAGTTCCGCAGTCCCATGAATGCAGGTCTGCCAACGTGCTTGTGTTATAAGGAGATCCAAAATCATAAATGGACTCAAACAGGACTCAGTTCAATTAGGACCTTCCTATCCGATGTGGAATTTAAATTACAAGGGGTCCAAATGAACATTGAAAAGTTTTGGTTTTGGTTTTAGTTGAAATAACATCCATGTCACGTTTTGGCGAGAGTGCCCCCTGCTGGGCAAACTATTTGAATCGAAGCCTTCCTCAGGGCGAAACAAGGAAAGAGAGAACTTTACCCCTGGTCATTGGCAAGGGCTAATTGAGTGCTCACTCGGCAAGGGCTGTAGTCCCCCACTGGTTCAGAAGGCGCACCACGGACCTGAAGGCAGACAGGTTCAAATCCCACAGCAAATGCATGGATTCTTGTTTCTTGGATTCAGGTCCCTGACATGCAGCGTGGACGCCACGCACAAGATTTCATGAAAATGTAAACCTCATCAAACCAAGCATCAAACCAAGTCAGGCTACTTGGAAGCTAACACGGGTTCTGCATCCATTAGACAAGATTTCTACCCCAGCCAGCTCAGCTGCTACAAACTGCACATCTCGCTCTCTATACCTTCGAGGACCCCTACAATCACGATTCCAGAAATCAACACTCTTTGAAACAAGAATCCATGCATTTGCTGTGGGATTTGAACCTGTCTACCTTCAGGTCCGTGGTGCGCCTTCTGAACCAGTGGGGGAAGAAATATATATATATATATTCCTGAATGTCCCAATCCACTTATTGCTTGAAGGGACTCTCCCTACCTTATTTCCTTTGTATGAAGGTTGTCTCCATGACCTTCAGTCTGGCTTCAGAGCTGCCAGAGTCAAGGAAACTGCTCTCCTGAACACCTGTGAAGATCTGCTCTGTAACCTTGATTCCAGCATTCCTTCTGTCCAGAATCCTCCTTGATCATTCCTTTGCTTTTGACACGGTCAACTATGCCATCCTGATTAATGCTGATCAATCGACTCCATGAGAACCTGGGCATCACCGATCAGGCCCTTGAGTGGCTGACTTCCTTCCTATTGAACAGCCTCTCCCAGGTCCAACTTGGTCCCTTTCTCTCCGCTCCATCCTCTCACCCTGGTTTTTGAACCTCTACTTGGCCCTTTTGGCCCACCTGATCTCTACCTTCTCTTCTAACCTTCAGTGTTATGCGGATGACACTCCGCTTTCCTTCAGGCTCTCCTCAAACTCCTCTCCTATCTCGCTCATTCCTGACTGTCTATCCGCGATTCAAGATTGGTGTACCTCCAACGATCTCTGCCTTAATGTCAGTAAGTTGGAGAGCCTTCTCATTTGGACTCCTGCCCCTGCTTTCCCTCTCTCACTCTGGCCGCCCACCTTGGGCCCTCTTCCTTCACCTTCCTGTGAGGCAAACAACCTTGGTGTCATCTTTGACTCCACTCTCTCTTTCTCTCCTCACATCTCGGACGTTCCCAGGAAGTCCCATTACCAGTTGCTCCTCCTCAAAGGGACTGTTCCCTTTCTCACTTTCCCCCAGAAGCTCACTGTCTCCACAGCCCTCATTCTCTCTAGGCTGGACTACTGCAACAGCCTCTTTCTCATTTTGCCTTCCTCTACTCTCCTCCCTCTGCAACTAATCCAGAACAGGACTGTGAGACTTATCCTTGGCCTCAAGCCCAGGAATCGTATCTCCTCTCCATCCCTGAAATCTCTCCACTGGCTTTCACTTGCTGCAAGGATCAAGTTCAAGACCCTTTGCATTGTCCACAAGGCTTTCTGGGCCTGGGGCCTGCACTACATCCAATGCTCTCTTCCAAAATATCTTCCTTCTCAAGCCCTTCACTCAGCTACTTACAACTCTCTAAGGGTTAGACCCTTCTCTGGGCAGAGATCTCTCTGCTCTCTCCGCTGCAGGCGCCTCCCTCTGGAATAGCCTCCCTGTCCCTCTCAAACTTGAGCCGGAACACCTGAACTTCCGGAAGCAGCTAAAAACTTTCCTCTTCGCCTCTGCTTTCTCTCTCTCCCACCCCTGCTGGCCTACCTGACCTACCTCTCTGCTGTACCGACTGGTTGCTTGGCTATCCTCAAAGTCTCACTGAGTCCAGACTCTTTCTTGATCAGTCACCCTTGCACTGCTTCTCGGCCTACCACGCACTTAGGGCTGTAAATGTAACCCTACAGTCGCTTGTTCTCCATGCACTACCCAGAGCCACACTGCCCTGGCTGCACATACTCAGAGAATTGCTGCCCTGTTTTTCCCTCCCCTCTCCCTTGCACTTCCCCCCTCCCTTTCCCCTTGCACTTCTCGTTCTCGCACTTGCACAATCTGAATGACACAAGGCCTAGTAAGATAGTTTGTCTTGTCCTCCCTCTATCTTCCCTCCCTTGTCTTGTCGCGCCTAGAAACACTTGTGTACAGGCACGTTATAAATGACTTATACCATATAATTTGATCACAGATGCCCAGAAAAATATACAAAGCCTCAGTAAGAAATGGCTAGACTGGCAGCACCCAAATGGCAATCTAGCCAGGTAATTCACTTAGCAGGACTGCTTTATCAGGAATGCCCAGTTAAAAAAAGTAATATCAAACTGAGGAATGACTAGACTGGCTGCACCAAAATGCCTCTCTAACCACTCTAATACCACATATCATACCGGCTTAGCCTGGACATGGACAGCCATTATGATTTGTTGCACAATGCTGCCCCCACCTTCCCCCACACATACCCTCTCCCTCCCAACCCTAACGCAACCTCCAAGATCAGCTCCTGGGCCCAGAATTACCTCCACGCCCTCTTCCTTGTCCCAGAGCTTATATATGAGGCTCTTTACCTCATAGGTAGTGGGACTAGGAGTAATGAAGATTACAGGTAGCTAAATCGGGTAGTGCCTCCATGTACCTCTACCTCATCCCAGTACTTGTGTAGGAGGCAGAGTGCCTTATACACAAGTACTGTCTCATACACACTGGGACGAGAAAGAATAGGGCTTGGAGTAATGCGTAATCAAGGCATTAAACACAAGTATTGGTGCTACACCATTGAGTTGACTGGGATTCTGCACCCCCCGCCTCCCCTCAGAAATTTTGTGCTGTGTTGACTCGACCTTACTGACCTTGAAGCAGTTGCCAGACAGAACAGGCCACAGATGTTAAATGGCACCTGGTTTTCGCTGTTAACAAGAGCCCAGCAATTACTAACATAAAGCATTTCACTGTTAGGACCTGCATTCAAATGCCACATTTTTTAGGCATTTGAAATCGTGATGTGGGTTTAATGCTTGCAAGCCAGGGGATTGATTGGAAGGGTAGAGAGGGAACACCAGACCACTCATTCTCACAGCAGCCCATAAGTGGGTGCTTTCAACCTTAAAAGAGAGAGTTAACTGCTTGTAACATTGAAGCTGCACCAGCATAGTCTCATTAAAATGCGTAAAGAAATTAGATGCCCCCAAACAAATAAGTTTGACCCTCCCCCACCGCCCATGAAGTTAGCGCCTCTCCCAACATTTGAAGGGTTAGCCCCCCGAAATGTCGTTTTTGTTGCACCCCTGAACACAAGCACACACACCATTCACCATATACACACACGCACAGCCCGCCATCCATACATTTACGTGTGCACCCTTTCACCATACAGGCACATCCAGGCAGCCATCCATACATTTAAGTGTGCACTCTTTCACCATACAGGCACACCCAGGCAGCCACCCATACATTTAAGTGTGCACTCTTTCACCATACAGGCACACCCAGACAGCCACCCATACATTTAAGTGTGCACTCTTTCACCATACAGGCACATCCAGGCAGCCATCCATACATTTAAGTGTGCACCCTTTCACCATACAGGCACATCCAGGCAGCCATCCATACATTTAAGTGTGCACCCTTTCACCATACAGGCACACCCAGGCAGCCACCCATACATTTAAGTGTGCACTCTTTCACCATACAGGCACATCCAGGCAGCCATCCATACATTTAAGTGTGCACCCTTTCACCATACAGGCACACCCAGGCAGTCACCCATACATTTAAGTGTGCACCCTTTCACCATACAGGCACACCCACGCAGCCACCCATACATTTAAGTGTGCACTCTTTCACCATACAGGCACATCCAGGCAGCCATCCATACATTTACGTGTGCACCCTTTCACCATACAGGCACACCCAGGCAGCCACCCATACATTTAAGTGTGCACCCTTTCACCATACAGGCACACCCAGGCAGCCACCCATACATTTACCACCCATACATTTAAGTGTGCACCCTTTCACCATACGGGCACACCCAGGCAGCCACCCATACATTTAAGTGTGCACCTTTTCACCATACAGGCACACCCAGGCAGCCACCCATACATTTAAGTGTGCACCCTTTCACCATACGGGCACACCCAGGCAGCCACCCATACATTTAAGTGTGCACCCTTTCACCATACGGGCACACCCAGGCAGCCACCCATACATTTAAGTGCGAACCCTTTCAGCATACGGGCACACCCAGGCAGCCACCCATATATTTAAGTGTGCACCCTTTCACCATACAGGCACACCCAGGCAGCCACCCGTACATTTAAGTGCGAACCCTTTCACCATACAGGCACACCCAGGCAGCCATCTGTACATTAAAGTGAGAACCCTTTCACCATACGGGCACACCCAGGCAGCCATCTGTACATTAAAGTGAGAACCCTTTCACCATACGGGCACACCCAGGCAGCCACCCATACATTTAAGTGTGCACCCTTTCACCATACAGGCACACCCAGGCAGCCACCCATACATTTAAGTGTGCACCCTTTCACCATACGGGCACATCCAGGCAGCCACCCGTACATTTAAGTGCGAACCCTTTCACCATACAGGCACACCCAGGCAGCCATCTGTACATTAAAGTGAGAACCCTTTCACCATACGGGCACACCCAGGCAGCCATCTGTACATTAAAGTGAGAACCCTTTCACCATACGGGCACACCCAGGCAGCCACCCATACATTTAAGTGTGCACCCTTTCACCATACAGGCACACCCAGGCAGCCACCCATACATTAAAGTGAGAACCCTTTCACCACACAGGCACACCCAGGTAGCCACCCATACATTTAAGTGTGCACCCTTTCACCATACAGGCACACCCAGGCAGCCACCCATACATTAAAGTGAGAACCCTTTCACCATACGGGCACACCCAGGCAGCCACCCATACATTTAAGTGTGCACCCTTTCACCATACAGGCACACCCAGGCAGCCACCCATACATTAAAGTGAGAACCCTTTCACCACACAGGCACACCCAGGCAGCCACCCATACATTTAAGTGTGCACCCTTTCACCATACAGGCACACCCAGGCAGCCACCCATACATTAAAGTGAGAACCCTTTCACCATACGGGCACACCCAGGCAGCCACCCATACATTTAAGTGTGCACCCTTTCACCATACAGGCACACCCAGGCAGCCACCCATACATTAAAGTGAGAACCCTTTCACCACACAGGCACACCCAGGCAGCCACCCATACATTTAAGTGTGCACCCTTTCACCATACAGGCACACCCAGGCAGCCACCCATACATTTAAGTGTGCACCCTTTCACCATACAGGCACACCCAGGCAGCCACCCATACATTAAAGTGAGAACCCTTTCACCACACAGGCACACCCAGGCAGCCACCCATACATTTAAGTGTGCACCCTTTCACCATACAGGCACACCCAGGCAGCCACCCATACATTAAAGTGAGAAACCTTTCACCACACAGGCACACCCAGGCAGCCACCCATGCATTTAAGTGTGCACCCTTTCACCATACAGGCACACCCAGGCAGCCACCCATACATTAAAGTGAGAACCCTTTCACCATACAGGCACACCCAGGCAGCCATCTGTACATTAAAGTGAGAACCCTTTCACCATACGGGCACACCCAGGCAGCCATCTGTACATTAAAGTGAGAACCCTTTCACCATACGGGCACACCCAGGCAGCCACCCATACATTTAAGTGTGCACCCTTTCACCATACAGGCACACCCAGGCAGCCACCCATACATTTAAGTGTGCACCCTTTCACCACACAGGCACACCCAGGCAGCCATCTGTACATTAAAGTGAGAACCCTTTCACCACACAGGCACACCCAGGCAGCCATCTGTACATTAAAGTGTGCACCCTTTCACCATACAGGCACACCCAGGCAGCCACCCATACATTTAAGTGTGCACCCTTTCACCACAAAGGCACACCCAGGCAGCCATCTGTACATTAAAGTGTGAACCCTTTCACCATACAGGCACACCCAGGCAGCCATCTGTACATTAAAGGGAGAACCCTTTCACCATACAGGCACACCTAGGCAGCCACCTATACATTTAAGTGTGCACCCTTTCACAATACACTCACACGTCATGGGGTTGAGGGGAGCCCTAATACTACAAAAATAAATTACAACTATGCCGGTCTGGAAACACTGGTGCCGGTAAGCTTACCGGCACCGTTGTTTCCGGACTGGCATATTACAGGTCTGCGGGTGGTTCCCGTCCCGCCCGGCAGGTCAGACCTGCTGGGCAGAATGGCACCCTCCCGTAGAGTTTACACAGAAGCACTGGCACCGTTATTAATGGTGCCAGTGCGTCCGTGGTCCCCATTCCCATATAGTCCGAGGGAAATAGGGACTTACCATTTGCTGGCACCTGACTTCCCGGACTGCCAGCGTTCACGCCAAACCCGTAATGAGGCCCATTGTTTCTTTTTGAAGTCACTCTGACTTCATAAAGAAATTATTTCTGTTAAGGACCGAACCATAACGGAAATAATTTCTTTGTGAAGGCAGAGGTCTTCAAAAATAAACTATTTCTTTTTGAAGTCATAGGGCTCCCTCCACCCTGTAACATGGAGGCCTCCAGCCTAGGGTCTTCCATGCCATGGGGAGGGCGGAGGCCTCTGACTTCAAAAAGAATGTTTCTTTTTGCAGTCACTCTGCCTTCGTAAATAAATTATTTCTGTTACAGAAAGTATTTCTTTATGAATGCAGAGTAAACTCAAATGAAAAAAACAATTTTTTATTTTTTTTGAAAAAAAATATTTTTCTTTTTTTTCTGTAGTGGGGCCCCCTCACAGCACATGTGCTGGCGTGGCCCCCTGCACCGCGGGGGCTGTGGGGGCCCCTGTTACGCCAGTGTATTTGAGCATATTCTTGAAATTAGCAATATGCTTTTATTTCAGAAGCTACAGATATTTTGACTGTAATAAAAAAGAATAACAATAATTACGTTTATCAAGTGCTGCTCACTACAAAATGAGGTCGCCTCATTAATGTACCCCCTGAGCCTTGATTGGAGGCGGTGAGCAGGTCAAAACTGTTAGCCAGGTGTAGAATATGAATGTGATTATTACAAATAAAAAAACAGATATGATATGATATGGCATTTATAACACACCTATACACAAGTGATTCAAGGCGTGATGAGGCAAGGGAAGCAGAGAGGACATTTTCACAAAACGGAACAATGAAAATATATTTTAGTTTTTTGGGGGGCCAATCCCAAGGCCCCCGTATCCCCATATTTAAACCCCCCACCAGATTTAACCCCTTAACCCGGCATAACATATGTATATATTTTTTTAACTTTGTATTTTCTCCCTTTTTATTCGTTTAAATTTCATTCTCTATTTTGTATTCGTTATAAATCACTGGATACCCAGGGAATCCTATAGCAGAAAGTTGCAAAGGCAACTGAGCAGGTTGGGAGACTGTTGCTGAGACGTTATATGTTTAGACCATCCTGTAAATCACATGTCTACTTTCCTATTCCTGCAGTAATAGCGCTGAGATGCTCAAAGGTTTGTGTGCCTTAAACGAAAGTTAAAAAAAAAAAAATTGCTGTAAAATGTGTTGTTTTAACATGGGGATGAGAACGGCACCTGAGCTTCACTCGGCGTGGGACGTTTTCCCCCATGGTGAAAATCAAAAGCTGGCCCCCAAGAAAATGCGCACAGTAAGTGAACATTTCTTAAAGTGAAAGATACTCACCTAGTTCACTTGACCTTTCCCCTTAAAAGAAAGTGCATCAGACAAAAGAGCACTGGACTTTCAAAAAAAAAGTAATCGAATACAGAAAAATAAGCCGAGAGAGGACATTTTTTCATTTAAAATGCTGGCCAAGTGTAAAAGTTGCTCGCCTTTTTAACCCAGTAATATGTAGTGAAATATTCCCATGAAAACAAAATCCCAATACGAGCATGTGATTTGATGATCATTTTATGCATCTTGCGAGTAAGTGTCTGCACTGGAAACATGACAACCTGGGTGAAATCCTGGTAGCCAAATGCTTGAGCAAGCTTGCTCACCTCAAAAACACCCAAAGGTTTCTGCGTCCGCCCTCTGAAAAAGGGTTCTACGTGATTTTGCCGCCTGATTTTACATCATGGGACTTTTCATCGCCACCCTTCCATCGCCAACATTTTTTTTTCTTTTTTTATGGGGGGGCTGGTCCCCCCAAAAACCCCCTTACTTAAATAAACATACCTCTACCCGCACAAACACCCCCCCTAAAAATAAAATTAAAAAAAATTGGCGATGAAAGGGTCGGCGATGAAAAGTCCCACGATGTAAATACAGGCGACGAAATGCGTGTATACCTGAAAAAGTTACGCTGTCCATTCACATGTATCATTTACTTGTGCCCTAAAAAGCAGCACATGGCACAATCAGGGAAAAATAACTGCACCAGAGCCCAGGATTGCCACATCCTGTGCAGATACTTGCCCTCTCATCATTCCCCCTCCTCAATCCCACGACTGACTTTCAACAATACTCTGCTTTATAAAGACGACTTTAAAAGTACACATACCATAGTACGGTACCCACTCAAATATATCAGTCATTACAGAAATATGTTCAGCAAAAAATGTACAATTGTGGCATTATTCCCCCATCTTGACTGGGAGACTACAAATACCAGAATGCAATTCAGCAAAATGCAAAGAAATGGTCTTTGGTTTTGAAAATCTATTTTCAAGACGTATAACACCATGGAATGTGTGAAAAGGTGACCTCATTGTGTTTCAGTGTTTGACCAATGAAGGGTTCAAATATGATACGATGAAAATATCACATTCTACCAAAAATAACATAAAAATGTGTGTCTTAAATATGAACATGTAAAAATAATGTAGCTAATTTAAAACTGTTTGTTTCATATATTGTAATTGACCTGGGGGAGATTAACTGGTGCTTTGTGAGTGCTTTCAGAATGAAAATGCCTATTTGCCTTTCTTAACACAGAAACGTTACAAACATCGCCTCCAAAACAATGGTCTCTTAAATGGGCCATCATTTGTAAATCGCCCCCCACTTTAATGCGCTGCTTGAAGAAAGAAAGTGATAAGCAGTTATTAGAAGGCCTGCAGCCCCTGATGGGCCTCTGGGAACGGGTGCCTCTCTCTAGAGAGCCACAGGAGGTTTGGAGGCGACACTGTGGCCTCATGCCAATACATGGAAGCTGCACGGCAGTTTATGCGGACCCCTCTGACAGCTCCTGACAGGGGGTCCCTGTTCCACCGCACAGCAGAGGCGGTGCTAAGGGGGGGGGGGGCTGAGGGTTCTATAGCCCCGGGTATTTTGGTTGTAGCCCCAGATAGAAGCTCAGGGGTTGCGACCAAAAGGCTAGCTAGCCCAGAGTCCCGACAGATCGGATATTAGCATAGCATAGCATAGCATAGCATAGCATATCTTTTCCAGACCTAGCAACACAGCTGCACGCACAGACTGCCCATGCTCTGGCCCTACTCCGGCTCTGGCCACGCTGATTGCTCATTGATACATGTGTAGCAGGAACTGCGCTGATTCTCGCACCTTTGCAAATGCATGGCGCACACCACTTGCTTTCACGGCTACTCGTTTTGAGGCTCGGCTGGTGGTTTTGACTATAATTCTCACGAATCTTCACGGCTGACTATGCTGATTAGGGCTGGTGGGAGTTGAAGTCCTGGCATCTGGAACTTTGAGGACCTTGTGTACACTGACCTCGGCAGCCTATTCAATAGGGAGCGTTTCATGGAGGCGTTTCCAATCCACAGCGCTGCCTGGAATGGTGTTCTGTGGCGCATGGGTCCTTTTCCAGTGCTGGCCAAGCTAATTTTAGGGAATTTCGTGCAGAGAAGTGAATGGCCAGTCTAAACCATTATTATTTTGGGATTGGGTCACTCAGAAATTAGTTAAATTTAGATCAGCATTGGAAGATATCCTATCCCAGGAGGGTGGTCGATCTTTACCTAGGATGAACTACTCGCAGGTAGTTTTTCCTTCGCTAGAACGAAACGAGAGCTGGTTAGAACCCCGTCACATAACAGCTGCACGATGGAGCGCGCAGCCGTTCGGTAGACGTAGCAGGAAGTGCGAGGGGCTGGAGATATTGGGAGATGAAGCAAAGCTTTGGTTATGAAAGCTACTTAGAGGTGGTATCTCCACGCCACGATGCCACGATGCCTCTGGGCTGATGTGCGCTATACAAATATGAATAAATAAATAAGTAATAAATAAATATCTCCCAGGTTATCAAGGGCACACTACCACTCGCCGAATTACTGCACACAGGGCCGGTCCTAGGAATTGTGGAGCCAAGTGTGGCAAATTAATTTGGGGGGGCCCTTTATTTGCACATGATATCACAGGAAGTGCCATTACTCCAACCTGAGCTCGGCCGGGTGAGACCTGAGGGGATTGGAACCCATGAGCAGCAGTTTAAATGTAGATCTCAGCAGAAGGCACATTTACCCAATGGCTACCATTGCTGCATGCATATTGATTCATGGCAACCTGAGGATAAAGGTACCTTCTTGTCGTCTACCTGCCCCTTTACCTCAATACCAGGTCTTTAAGTGGGCCGTGGCAAGCCTGGGCTGTGCCCCGGCCGGCTCAGAAATCTTGTTCTGTGGCAGCATCCTGCCGGGTCTCACTGATCTCCTCCGGCCGCTACAGGATGAGGCTACAGGACGAGGCTTTTTTCTCTAAAGCCTGAAGCTCTTGCTCATGTGCGACAGCTTCAGGCTTCAGAAAAAAATGCCTTAATCATAATGTCGGTGTCGCACCTGCAAGGCATCCGTTCAAGCAAGAGATGCTCGTGGGCCGGCCCCACCATTATGGAAGAAAGGTGAGGCCGCTGCAAGCAGAGGCCTTTTTTTCCTAAAGCCAGAAGTTCCCGCTCATTCGCAGGTGTTTCAGGCTTCCAGCAGCCTCACCTTTTCAGTGCTGATCTCTAGCTGGCGGGGGGTGCCCGGTAGCCCATTGAGCTGCAGCTTGGCAAGGAGGCGTGGCTTAATGAGCCGGTAGGTGCCCCCCACCATTAGGGCCCGGCCCCTTGATGAGCGCCAGCTCATTTTCCAGTGCCACTTAAGGCACTGCTCAACACATACACATCTTTTTAATGGTAAACGATGCACTATACAAGATTCCATAACACAGCATAACAGGGTATAGCAAAGAGTTTCACTCATTCTCTGTTGGCCAGTACAGGAAGGCACTTCCTGTTATCTTGCCCCCTCCTCCAAGAAATAAGGAAAACTTATCTTATGCCGTTACTTAAAAGGCTAACTACTCTGCCTGCGTTGGCCCTGTGTGTAAATTCACATGATGGTCTGGACGAGCTGTCAGAAGTACTCGGCATGCAGTGGCCCTGTGTGTAAATTCGCATGATGGTCTAGATGAGCTGTCAGAAGTACTTAGCATGCATTTGCCCAGTGTGTAAATTAACTTTATGATCTAGACGAGCTGTCGAAACCGCTCAGCATGCATTGGCCCTGTGTGTAAATTTGCATGATGGTCTTGAGCTGTCAAAACTGGTCACGATGCAATGTCCCTGTGTGTAAATTCGCATGATGGTCTGGACGAGCTGTCGAGACTGCTCAGCATGCAGGTGTGTAAATTCGCATGATGGTCTGGACGAGCTGTCGAGACTGCTCAGCATGCAGGTGTGTAAATTTGCATGATGGTCTGGACAAACTCTCAAAACTGCTCAGCATGCAAATTCGCATGATGGGCTGGACGAGCAATCAGAAGTACTCGGCATGCAGTGGTCCTGTGTGTAAATTCACATGATGGTCTGGACGAGCTGTCAGAAGTACTCGGCATGCAGTGGCCCTGTGTGTAAATTCACATGATGGTCTGGACGAGCTGTCAGAAGTACTCGGCATGCAGTGGCCCTGTGTGTAAATTCACATGATGGTCTGGACGAGCTGTCAGAAGTACTCGGCATGCAGTGGCCCTGTGTGTAAATTCACATGATGGTCTGGACGAGCTTTCAGAAGTACTCGGCATGCAGTGGCCCTGTGTGTAAATTCACATGATGGTCTGGACGAGCTGTCAGAAGTACCCGGCATGCAGTGGCCCTGTGTGTAAATTCACATGATGGTCTGGACGAGCTGTCAGAAGTACTCGGCATGCAGTGGCCCTGTGTGTAAATTCACATGATGGTCTGGACGAGCTGTCAGAAGTACTCGGCATGCAGTGGCCCTGTGTGTAAATTCACATGATGGTCTGGACGAGCTGTCAGAAGTATTCGGCATGCAGTGGCCCTGTGTGTAAATTCACATGATGGTCTGGACGAGCTGTCAGAAGTACTCGGCATGCAGTGGCCGTTTGTGTAAATTCACATGATGGTCTGGACGAGCTGTCAGAAGTACTCGGCATGCAGTGGCCCTGTGTGTAAATTCACATGATGGTCTGGACGAGCTGTCACAAGTACTCGGCATGCAGTGGCCCTGTGTGTAAATTCACATGATGGTCTGGACGAGCTGTCAGAAGTACTCGGCATGCAGTGGCCCTGTGTGTAAATTCACATGATGGTCTGGACGAGCTGTCAGAAGTACTCGGCATGCAGTGGCCCTGTGTGTAAATTCACATGATGGTCTGGACGAGCTGTCAGAAGTACTCGGCATGCAGTGGCCCTGTGTGTAAATTCACATGATGGTCTAGACGAGCTGTCAGAAGTACTCGGCATGCAGTGGCCCTGTGTGTAAATTCACATGATGGTCTGGACGAGCTGTCAGAAGTACTCGGCATGCAGTGGCCCTGTGTGTAAATTCACATGATGGTCTGGACGAGCTGTCAGAAGTACTCGGCATGCAGTGGCCCTGTGTGTAAATTCACATGATGGTCTGGACGAGCTGTCAGAAGTACTCGGCATGCAGTGGCCCTGTGTGTAAATTCACATGATGGTCTGGACGAGCTGTCAGAAGTACTCGGCATGCAGTGGCCCTGTGTGTAAATTCACATGATGGTCTGGACGAGCTGTCAGAAGTACTCGGCATGCAGTGGCCCTGTGTGTAAATTCACATGATGGTCTGGACGAGCTGTCAGAAGTACTCGGCATGCAGTGGCCCTGTGTGTAAATTCACATGATGGTCTGGACAAGCTGTCAGAAGTACTCGGCATGCAGTGGCCCTGTGTATAAATTCACATGATGGTCTGGACGAGCTGTCAGAAGTACTCGGCATGCAGTGGCCCTGTGTATAAATTCACATGATGGTCTGGACGAGCTGTCAGAAGTACTCGGCATGCAGTGGCCCTGTGTATAAATTCACATGATGGTCTGGACGAGCTGTCAGAAGTACTCGGCATGCAGTGGCCCTGTGTGTAAATTCACATGATGGTCTGGACGAGCTGTCAGAAGTACTCGGCATGCAGTGGCCCTGTGTGTAAATTCACATGATGGTCTGGACGAGCTGTCAGAAGTACTCGGCATGCAGTGGCCCTGTGTGTAAATTCACATGATGGTCTGGACAAGCTGTCAGAAGTACTCGGCATGCAGTGGCCCTGTGTATAAATTCACATGATGGTCTGGACGAGCTGTCAGAAGTACTCGGCATGCAGTGGCCCTGTGTATAAATTCACATGATGGTCTGGACGAGCTGTCAGAAGTACTCGGCATGCAGTGGCCCTGTGTATAAATTCACATAATAATAATAATAATAATAATAATAATAATAATAATAATAATAATAATGGTCTTGACGAGCTGTCAGAAGTACTCGGCATGCAGTGGCCCTGTGTATAAATTCACATGATGGTCTGGACGAGCTGTCAGAAGTACTCGGCATGCAGTGGCCCTGTGTATAAATTCACATGATTGTATGCACGAGGGTCATCACCAGAGTGCTTTTACAACAGAAATGGTAAAAGGGATGAAAAACTGTACTACTAAGTCCCAATCCTGATTAAAGCAGCAGGTCTCCCATGAAGCTGCGGCAAGACGATACTCTCTTGTTCCCTCAAACCCCATTTGCATACCTTTTGATTGGGGTCCCTGTGCGGGGATGACTACTGTAACACACACCGTCCCTGACATGACATTTCACTGTCCCTCGATACTGAGGGCGGGAGCTGGCTTCAGGTTGACACAGTGAATATTAAAGTGTGTTGGGGGTTCCTGTCTCCTTTGTTAGCTTCTGGAGCCAGGACCCATGTGGGCCTGCTTGAATTAGACTCTGATTGGCGTGTGCATGCTGCCACTAGCTACAGGCCTCAACAAAAGGATAGGGTGAATCCATGGAGCAGCCTTTTTTAGTTAATTAGGCTTGCCATGGCTGGGGGAAGGTTTGGCCCTCCCCTTCTGGAGATGCATTGTGTATTCCACCTGTCGGATCCCATGACACAGGGGACTACGCCTGCAGGGTGTGTCCACCCAGAGTACACAGGTCTATGTGTATGTTCTGCAGTGAGCATAGGAAAATGTGTGCGGATTAGCACCACACATTTTCCGGAGGTTGATCTACAATCATTCAATTTCATTTAAAATCTCAAAAAGGCCCAGGTGAGCACACACTCACCGTGCGGATGGTCGAATTCCTCACATTGCGAGCGTTGCTTGCTCTACTGCTCTTTACTTGTTTTGCATGTGAGGGTAGGTGGTGCTGCTGCTGCTCGTACTGTACCCCTTCGGTGTCTGAAGGAAGCTGTCTCTGCTGCTGCTCTCACTGTGCCTGTTCTGCGCGCGAGCGAAGCTGCATTACTGCTGCATATGCTACAGCTATTCTGTGTTCGTGAGGGGTGCTTGCTCTGCTATATGCCCTTTGTGTGCAAGAAGCTTGCGCTGCTGCTTTTACTGTACCCGTTCGGTGTGAGGGAAGCTTGCTCTGCTGCTGTCATGATCCCTACCCCTAACCCTCATAGGCAAGGCACTGGAGCCAAGTTACGATCTCCCACTATGGCCTCAAAGGCCTTGCCATCTCATCAAAGACTCTCCTGGAGTCATACTCAATTGAAGATAACATGGGGCCTGGACTTCTTAATGGGCTTTTGTTCAACATGGAGGCTCCGACATAGCTCAGTTCCAAGAACTGTGCTATGCGGTCTAGTGTTTTGGGTGTGGTCGGGCCTTGGGATTCCTGGGGCTATATAAACCACGCCCAGGCGGAGGAACACGCTTTGCGTTACTCTGCAGTGACGCTCACCATGTTCAGTTCAGTCTCCTGAGTTCCTAGCCTGCCTTATCCTGGAGCCGCGTCCCTGAAAGAACAAGAATATCGTTAATACGACACTTACCTGTGAGTAGTATCCTGTCTTCGGTCCATCGCTTACCCGGTCCAGAGAACACCAGCATCTTGGCACTGCATCCTTCTCTGGAACACCGCAACTTGGAAAGAAGAGAGCGAAAACAGCATTAGTAAGCGTTTACTTATTCCAATTCAAGCATGCACCAACATGTGTTACAACCTCTGTCCCCACAGGCCATCCCCACCGCGCTCTGGTCCCACTGTGATGTTCCCTTGTGCCCCCACCATTCTCGCACACAGGTGTTGCCTGTTTTGCTTGATTCTACTACCCTGCTCCCCCCTCAAGCCTACTTCTGAAGGAGTCTGTCCTGATACATTCTGGTTTCACCATCACCGTCTTGTGGCCAATGCTGGATTTGACTTTTATGGACTTCATTCATTCACGGTATGTCACCCTTTCTCAACTCTCATTCTGGACTTCCTTTGCATCTTGTACTCATGGTGGCCCTGAATCATGCTGTTCCCGTCTTCATCTTGAATCCTGGCTTGCAACATTATATGTTACTACTGACTTCTGCAATTGTATTCACTCTCCCCTCTTGCTTCTCCACTCTTTTTACTGCTAACTCTCTGTTCTCTCCTCCTTTCCCTTCTCCCTTTTCCTATCTCCTCCCCTTACTTTCTTCTATGCACTTACGCTATCAGATTTATCCCTGGACCTAGTATGATAGCAACCTCGTCTGTCTCCTCCCCCCTCCCCTTACTGCTTTTTTTCAAGAAAGAGGGGAGACACAGGTTAGCACAATAAAAGACAAGATAGCGCCGCGCATTGCGCATTCACTCACCGCCTTGTGCTCAGCTTCAATCAGCATGACAACGCCAATAATCTCTTCCCACATCTAGAGGAAGAAGCAGAGACATTATTAAAAAGAAAAAGACAAGGGACAAGAGAGAGAAAGAAGGGACAGAATATCAAGACTATAAAACAGCAAAACCTACCTTAACGCGCTGGAGTCACAGCAGGTCTGGACTCGAACAGGGCACGCACCAGTGAAGCAACTAGGTTACGATGCGTCCGCACCAGCTATGCGCCGCTGCACCGCGAAGCAGGACGGAGAGTGCATCGTACAAAAAGCAAGGTGAGGAGAAGGTCTAAGGGAAGGTTTGGTTTTCAAGGGAGGCGGGAGCCAATCAGCAACAGACAGTTAAGTCTTGAATCCGATTTTCCTGTATTGCAGGCCCAATCCTCAGCTGAACCAATATCCAAGGAGGGGTTCATGAGTGGGAGAGGTCCAACCAGGGCTGAGTGGCATCCCTGTCGATATCAGGTGATCATTACAACTGTTGTTCGTACTGTGCATGTTCTGTGTGTGAGGGAAGCTTGTTCTGCTGCTGCTCGTACTGTACCCCTACAGTGTGTGAGGGAAGCTTGCTCTGCTGCTGCTCATACTGTACCTGTTCAGTGTGTGAGGGAAGCTTGCTCTGCTGCTGCTCTCACTGTGCCTGTTCTGCGTTTGAGGGAAGCTTGCTCTGCTGCTGCTCGTACTGTGCGCTGTTCTGTGTGTGAGGGAAGCTTGGTCTGCTGCTGCTCATGCTGTACCCGTTCGGTGTGTGAGGGAAGCTTGCTCCGCTACTGCTCTCACTGTGCCTGTTCTGCGCGTGAGGGAAGCTGCATTACTGCTGCTCGTACTGTGCCTGCTCCGTGTGTGAGGGAAGCTTGCTCTCCTGCTGTTCGTACTATGCCCATTCTGTGTGTGAGGGAAACTTGCTCTGCTGCTGCTCGTACTGTGCCTGTTCAGCTTGTGAGGGAAGCTTGCTCTGCTGCTGCTCGTACTGTGCCTGCTCTGTGTGTGAGGGAAGCTTGCTTTGCTGCTGTTTGTACTGTGCCCATTCTGTGTGTGAGGGAAGTTTGCTCTGCTGTTGCTCTCACTGTGCCTGTTCTGCATTTGAGGGAAGCTGCATTACTGCTGCTGTTCATACTGTGCACGTTGTGTGTGTGAGGGAAGCTTGCTCCGCTACTGCTCTCACTGTGCCTGTTCTGCGCGTGAGGGAAGCTGCATTACTGCTGCTCGTACTGTGCCTGCTCTATGTGTGAGGAAAGCTTGCTCTCCTGCTGTTCGTACTGTGCCCATTCTGTGTGTGAGGGAAACTTGCTCTGCTGCTGCTCGTACTGTGCCTGTTCAGCGTGTGAGGGACGCTTGCTCTGCTGCTGCTCGTACTGTGCCTGCTCTGTGTGTGAGGGAAGCTTGCTTTGCTGCTGTTTGTACTGTGCCCATTCTGTGTGTGAGGGAAGTTTGCTCTGCTGTTGCTCTCACTGTGCCTGTTCTGCATTTGAGGGAAGCTGCATTACTGCTGCTGTTCATACTGTGCACGTTCTGTGTGTGAGGGAAGCTTGCTCTGCTGCTGCTCGTACTGTGCCTATTCTGCGTGTGAGGGAAGCTTGGTATGCTTCTGCTCATGCTGTACCCGTTCAGTGTTTGAGGGAAGCCTGTTCTGCTACTGCTCGTACTGTGCCTGTTCTGCGTGTGAGGGAAGCTGCATTATTGCTCATACTGTGCCCCTTCTGCGTGTGAGGGAAGCTTGCTCTGCTGCTGCGCGTACTGTGCCTGTTCTGCGTATGAGGGAAGCTTGCTCTGCTGCTGCTCGTACTTTGCCTGTTCTGCGTGTGAGGGAAGTTTGCTCTGCTGCTGCTCGTACTGTGCTTGTTCTGTGTGTGAGGGAGGCTTGCTCTGCTGCTGCTCTTCCCTGACCTGCTTGTTGTGTGCAGAGGAAGCTTGCACTGCTGCTGCTCATTCTGTACCCATTCAGTGTGTGAGGGAAGCTTGTTCTGCTGCTGTGCATACAGTGCCTGTTCTGCGTGTGAGGGAAGCTTGCACTGCTGCTTCTCTTACGGTACCCGTTCAGTGTGTGAGGGAAGCTTGCACTGCGGCTGCTCTACCTTGACCTGCTTGTTGTGTGAAGAGGAAGCTTGCACTGCTGCTGCTCGTATTGTACCAATTCGAACTGTGAGGGAAGCTTGCTGCTCGTATTGTACCAATTCGAACTGTGAGGGAAGCTTTCTCTGCTGCTGCTCTAACTGTGCCTATTCTGTGTGTGAGGGAAGCTTGCTCTGCTGCTGCTCTCACTGTGCCTATTCTGTGTGTGAGGGAAGCTTGCTCTGCTGCTGCTCTCACTGTGCCTATTCTGTGTGTGAGGGAAGCTTGCTCTGCTGCTGCTCTCACTGTGCCTATTCTGTGTGTGAGGGAAGCTTGCTCTGCTGCAGCTCTCACTGTGCCTATTCTGTGTGTGAGGGAAGCTTGCTCTGCTGCTGCTCTCACTGTGCCTATTCTGTGTGTGAGGGAAGCTTGCTCTGCTGCCGCTCTCACTGTGCCTATTCTGTGTGTGAGGGAAGCTTGCTCTGCTGCTGCTCTCACTGTGCCTATTCTGTGTGTATTCTGTGTGTAAGGGAAGCTTGCTCTGCTGCTCTGTGCATTTTGGAGGTGCAGAAGGAAGGGACAGGATAAGGGCGTGGGTCTCTGAAGGGGGTTTAGCTTTAGTTTCTGAAACCCGACACACAGTGCACACATGCAAGTCCTGAAATTGCGCACTGACTCCCCTGGTTGTTCTGCTTGTGTGCACCCTCTCACCCCGAGAGCACGCCTCCTACAAGGCCCAGTTCTAGGAAACCAGTAGGCCTGGAGGCCAGTTCTAAGAAAACACTGCAGGGACACAGGCGCCGCTCTTTGAAATACAGAATTGGAGGCGCTAAAAAACAAGAGCCACGGACCGAAATACACACAGCAACCGAAGGAAGGATTGGATACATGGATGGGTTCCGGACTGAACGTGTCAAGCACACACTGTTCGCCTCTAGGCGCTCCATCAGGGTGCATGCACAAGGTCATTTCATGAAAATCCTAAATTGCATGCCGGGTTGCACTCATGTGCGGTGGGGTGGGGTCCCCTGATTCTAATGTTCAACCTTGAAGAGGTGGAGGGCAAATAGAAAGCACGCCCGAGACAAGCTGGCTTTTAGACACTCCCTCCAAATGCAGCGTAAATGCCTTTACACCTTAATGTACCTCTCCACCGCATTACTAAACGCCACCTGCAAAGCGTGTTTGCAGGCAGCCTTTACGGATGGGGCGGAATGGCAAATGGAAGCGTAAAAGTAAGTTCCCCACACTTTTACTTTGCCTCGCGGACCAAAAAATTGCATGCGGGAGACCCCACAAGGAGACCCCACAGTATGTAAGAGACAGCGTTGGCAGGCCCATGCATGCATAAAATGCGGGTGTTACTCTTCCATTGTCCCCTCAATCTCGTGAAAATGTGAACGCCGCCGGCAAACACGCCTTGCTGGCGGCGTTTACCAATGGAATCCCGCTGGTCTTGACCAAGTGCAAAACCGAGGTGGATTCCAAACCCTTCGTTCAACGCCTGTACAACGAACAGAGGCGTACGGACAAGGCCCTGCCAAAATCTGTAAATGCCCGCTCAGCATTTACAGATGTCAATGTCGCTGCGGTGGGCCCAACTACATTAGCTTCAGGCCCCACTTGTTAGACAATCCTGGCTACGCCACTGACAGCGAAACGCCCTGAGGCAGCGGAGGAGGGCTGCACAGTGGAGATCTTATATGGCTCCTGGTAAATCAAGGCACAGAAGAAAGCTCTGATTACGTACCAGTAATCTTCATTAAGCCTAGTCTTACTCTTCCTCTTTGCAGTACTTACTCAATGATGTCCCAGTTCCCATATTATTCTTTTTTTCTCTGGCCCCATCCCCTCATTTATTATAAGAACTGTTTATTAGCGTTATTGTCACAAAAATTCAAGCCCACACCAAAAGTCACATTTTATAGGAGCAGAAGCAATATTCCGTAAAGTGACAGCAACACACAAATCACAATCACAACCAACAGAAAAAACATGAGCTTCTATCCGGGGCTACAACCAAAAGACCCAGGGCTATAGCCCACTGCCCCCCCCCCCCAGCAATGCCTCTGTCTTTCATCATAGTGTCACAGTCCCGCCAGGGGAACAAGGCATGACTTCTGTCTACTGAAAGTGATCCTAGTTAGTCCAGCAACATTGTCCAGCACCTCCAGAACAATATGGAGGTTATGCTCTGGCTCGCGGGGATATAGAAGGATGACATCTGCATAAAGAGAAACAAGTTGCATAGAGCCCCCCACTGCAACACCCGCTGCAGAACATTCCTATCGTAAAAACACTGCCAATGACTCCAGGGCCAGAATATACAGCATGGGCGAGGGAGGGCAACCCTGCCGAGTCCCTCTCTGTATACCCCATGTTTCGGACACCCGTCTCCCGGTTTTAACTCTGGCCACCGATTGAATGTATAACAGCATGGCCCAAGGAATTAAGCCCTCTCCAATCCCAAAGCCGAATCAAATGCTTTCATAGCGTCTGAGATGCCACTACATATGGTGCATCTTGTAGGTTGCTCTGATCAATTATATTATATGCTGCAAGCGACGCGGGTTCATTGAGGACTTCCTCCTGGGCACGAATCTTGGTCCTCATGAATCAAGGCGCCAATTACCTTGTGAAGCCGCACCAGCCATCAATGCAGTTTGTATTTTAACGTCTTGGTTTAGCATCGCCAAAGGCCGGCATGACTCGCAGTACTCCATCGGCTTCCCAGGTTTAGGCACGGGGACAATCAGCGTTTCTCGCATACTAAGTGGGAGCAACCCTGTTTCATAGGCCTCCTCGTATACCTTCAGCAGGACAAGAGCGAGGGTATGACCAACGTTTTATAGAACTCCACAGGGAGTCCGTCATCCGTCAGTGCCTTCCTCGTTGCTAGGGACGCAATTACCCCACTTAGTTCTTCCTTCGTCAATGGCAGTTCAAGTGCCGTAGCCTGTTCTGATGTGAGCCGCAGTAATCGAATCTGGGAAAGCGCACTGAGCAGCTCCTCTGAGTCTACCAGCATCTCATGCTTATATAAATCACTATAAAAGGTGCTAAAAATATCATTGATTGCAGCCTTAGACCACCATGGGGCACTGCACTCATCGTGGAGCAGTGTGATCGGACGCTGTGGCTGTTCTGTCCTGCATAACCATGCTAATAACCTCCCTGACTTATCGCCCCCCCCGTTTGCACGAGCCACATACAGGGAATAGTTGAATCTGTGGAGCCTCTCCCACGCCTCCGTACATCAGGTCCTCAGCAACAGAAGCGCAGATTCAGTCGAGGAGTCCTGAAGATTGTTCAACTCAACAATATGAATCTGCTCTTCTAGAGTCCCCAAGTCTTCCGTCAGCTAAACGTCTAATCCCACCTGCTCTGGCTATTACCTCCCCTCTAGTCACACACATTGGTCGACAAGAGATCGCAAGGAAGTCCTCCAATCTATCCCAAAAAATGTCATCTCACAACAGGTCTGCCGACTTACGCCATGCCGTGACTGGGGGTCTAGGTCCCCTGTTGTCCCAATACACCACCAGCAGAGAATGATCCGAAACTGAGCGTCCCAAATACTCTCTGCCGAAAACTCATCCAGATGCTCAGCCCCGACAAACAAATAATCGATTCTAGTGTACAACGCACGAGGCGCTGATTAATATGAATACTCCCTTTTACCCACATTGAACTCCCTCCATATATCAACCCGCGACAGTTTTGTTAGTGCGGCGTGAAGAATCGCTGACTCAGGCGAAAGCCCGCCTCGCGCAGTGTCTGACCTATCCAGGAAAGGGTCTCTATCACAGCACTCCTCTTCAGGGCCAACCTACTGCTCAACTGGCGAAGATGTGTGGGAATAGGAGTTCACTATGCATACTTCTTGCAGTTCCACATAGGCGAGCAAGGCAGGGGCCCAGCATTCCCTGCAGCTGCCACTCCATTCCCAGAGCTAGGAGAGCAGAAAGAGCCATCCAGCAAAGACTCTATCCAAGAACACTCCACCAACTAATGCCCAGCAGAGGTCCAAGCGTGGAAACCACCCAATCGGTGGAAACAGGGGTAAACAAAGGGCTTGTATGCAATGTAAGGCTCTTTTGTTTTCATATTTGCACAGTCTACAGTCTTCCGAAGGGCGTTCCACCCCACATCGCTTCAAAGCCATTACAATGGCAGTAGGCGCTATACAAATACCAAATGACATAACATAACATGCAAATAGTCAAGCATTTGCGCCGGCATGCTTTTTCATGCCGGAACAAAAAATGCAGCTCCCTATGGGGTTTCCCAGCTTTGTGCACAAAATGCAGGCAGACCCAATAAGTATCCATTGTAAACGCTGCCTGCCATGCACACATGGCAGGCAGCATTTATCTCATTTGCATGGCGGAGTGCAAAAGTGCAGGTCCAAAGCCTGGTATGCTGCCTTATGCACACCAATGTGCAAATGACCAATATTTGACGGCAGGGAACCGCCTAAGTGTATGTCGACATGTAAAGTGTCCCCACTGCGAAATTACAGTCTCGTTGACAATTAGCCCCATAGAGTCAGGAGCTCCTAAGACCCCCAAAAAGGCAACCCTGTTCAAGGGGCGATTAGCCCTGAACTGAGGGGGCTGCACCAAAGATCTACTACCCAGAGGCTGACGCCTCAAAACGATCAACAAGGAATCACCCCTCCCCCAGCATGGGAGCAGCCCCATGACCACAACTAGCAGAACAGTCAGAGGACTGAAAGGGAGAGCCCAAGGGGGTTTGCAGTCGCCCCTTATTCTCACCAGCAAGAGAAATGCAGTTCCCAGTGGAGTGTGTCCGACAGGGGTGTGGCCTTGATTTTCCCACAGTGGATCCCTGCTTCTGTCATTCCTACGCGGGGCTACTCCTCCTTTGAATGCCTAGTCTGCAGGCTCTCTATCTCTCCTGGCCTCTCTCTCACTGTGGCCACTCTCTACAGGCCACCTGGCCACGTCACCCTCTTCCTCTCTGAGTGGGCTGACCTTTCCTCGTCCCTCCTTGCCTCTACCTCTCAACGTCCCCTCCTTGGAGACCTGAACATCCACCTTGATGCCACCAACCCATCTTTGTTTCGCAAATCTCTGCAACTCTCTCTCCCCCTCTATTCTTCCCTCTGGCCTGACGCACTCTGCACTCTGCAGGGCACACCCTGGATGTTCTGATCTTGTCAGACCTCCCCTTCTCTAACCCTCTCACCACTCCTGTCTCTTGGAGTGACCACTTCCTCCTCTCCTCCCACCTCTCTCTCTACCCCTCAGGTCAAGCCGTCCACAGTACTGCCATCTACCTTCTCGGTCAGCCGACCAATGAAGCTTGTGACAATGGAGACTTTTGCCGCTACTTCCTCTCCTCCACCTACACCTTCGGCTGACACACACTCTGACCTGGCCCTCTCTAACATTCATCTCTCTATCTCTAACACTCTTGATTGACGTCCTTACCTGTCAGGAGGATCCGATTGAAGCCCATTTCCAAGTGCAACTCTTGGTACGATTCAGACCGCATCACCCTCAAACACAAGTGTAGGGCGGCTGAGAGGACGTGGAGGGCATCAGGCGCTCCCTCTGGCACACTGGCCTGCTGCCTCCTCCAAAGGCAATACAGACTCTCTGTCCTCTCTAAGAAGAGAGCCTACATCCAAGCCTGCGTCTCTGCAGCATCTCACAACTCGACCGAACAGCAGTCTCTGCCTCTCATGTTCCCTCCCAGGCCCTCTGCACAGCCATGACTTCTCATATCACCGCTAAACCTCAGGACATCCTGTCCACTCTCTCTTCCACTACCACCTCTTCCCCCTCCTCTGCCAGCGCTGGCCTGTCTTCGGCCGATTCCCCTCCTCCTTTCTCCTCCTTTCCCCTGTTCACCCCTGACAATATTTCTAGACAAGTCTGATCTATGAAAGTCTCATCAAAGCAGGTTCTCCCCTGCTTATCCAAAACCATCAAGGACCATATTGACAGGCTGGCTCCTGCCTTGGCCGATTTCTGCAATCACTCCTTTGCCACTGGAGCCTTCCCCTGCCCCTTAAACACTCCCTTGTGCACCCCCTTATTAAGAAGCCCTCTGCCGATCCTTCCTCTCAGGCTAAATATCGCCCGATCTCCATCATTCCTTTCCTGGGAAAACTCCTGGAAAAGCAGGCCATCTCCCAGCTTAATCTGCATACAGAATCTGTTGGTTGTCTCCACGGCCACCAGTCTGGCTTTAAGAGCTGCTAGGAGCATGGAAACTGCTCTCCTGAACACCCGTGAAGACCTGCTCTCTAATCTTGGCTCTAATCTTCCTTCTGTTCTCATTCTCCTGAATCTATCCTCTGCTTCTGACATGGTCAACCATGCCATCCTGCTCAATCGTCTCGGTGACAACCTGGGTATCACTGGTCAGGCCCTAGCCTGGTTGACCTCCTTTATCACTGACCGACCCTCCCAAGTCAAACTGGGGTCTTACCTTTCTTCTATCTCTCTCTCTCTACTTGTGGTGGTCCCCCAGGGATCTAACCTTTCTCCCTGGCTATATAACCACTACCTGGCACCTCTAGCCCAATACATCGCTACATTCTGTACTAACTTTCAGTGTTATGAGAATGACACCCAGCTCTCCTTCAGGCTCCCCTCAGCCACCTCTGCTCCTTCTCTCATACCAGACTGTCTGGACACAATTCAGGAATGGTGTGCTGCCAATGATCTCTGCCTTAATGCAGTAAGACTGAGATCCTCCTCATTGGGACACCCGCTCCCTCCTTTCCTCTCTCGCTCATGGCCGCCAACCCTGGGCCCTCTTCCTGCTCCTCTCTGTGAGGCTAAGAACCTTGGTGTCATCTTTGACTCCACCCTCTCCTTCTCTCCTCACATCTCTGACGTCTCTAAGAAGTCACACTTTCAGCTGCACCTCTTCAGAGGTATTCTGCCTTTTCTCACTTTCCCCCAGAAGCTCACTGTCTCCAGAGCTCTGTTCCTCTCAAGGCTGGACTACTGCAACAGCCTCTTTCTAAATCTGCCTGTCTCTACTCTTCGACCTTTACAGCTCATCCAGAAAAGGATTGCAAGACTTGTCCTTGGCTCAAGCCCAGGCATCATATCTCTCCAGCTCTGAAATCTCTGCACTGGTTCTCTGTGGCTACAAGGGTCAAGTTTAAGACCCTCTGCAATGTCCACAAGGCTGCCTGGGGCCTGGGACCACACTACCTCCAACTTTCTCTTCCTAAACATCTTCCTTCTCGAGCTCTCCTCTCATCCACCTCCACTTCTCTGAGGGTCAGATGCTCTCAGAAGCAGAGAGTTGGTGGCAGATCTATCTCCTTGGCTGGGGCCTCTCTCTGGAACAGCCTCCCTGCCTTTCTCAAACTTGAGCAGAAGCACCTGCGGTGCCGGAAACAACTCAAGACCTTCATTTTCACTTCCGCTTTCTCTCTTCCTCCCCCTGCTAATGTCTCTGATAGCTCTGCACACTGGTCACCTGGCCACCCCTGAACTCGGGCCTGGCTTGTACATAGCCAGTTTCTTTTGCATTGACGCTGGGCTCCCCAGCACTTAAGGGTCTGTATCTGTAACTGTACAGTCCCTTCTATTTGCTCTTAAGAGCCACCCTCTGGCAGCACTTATTGAGTCACCTGCACTTCTCCTTAACCCCCAGCACCTCTTGGCACTTCTCCCCGGCCCTCCTCCGGGCACTTGTGTGATCTAAATGACACAAGGCCTAGTAAGATCGTTTCACCCTCCTTGTCTTGTCGCGCCTAGAAACACTTGTGTACAGGCCCATTATAAATGACTTATATTATATATCATATCAGACCTCAGAGCAATTTCCTCTCTCACTCCATCCGAAGGCCCAAGCCCAGGGGTGCCCTAAAACAGGTATCCCACCCGTACCATACCAGGCAGGAACAACCCGCCTGCTGGCAGGGCTGAGGCTAGAAGTCTATCCAGACAGGAGGCAACTCGTATCTCTGAAACCTGCCACCACCAAACCAGAGGGGGAGGGTAAAATGTCCTCTCCCAGGACTGTGGTCAGCAACTGGGTAAGGGCAGGAAGCAGAAGTCAGAGAGCACTCAAGGTGACGTCAAATACCTTGGTGCAATGCACAATAATGCCAGGGAACCCCACCTGCTAGGGTCACCCAGCTAACAAAGAAACAAGGCAGTACCAGACAAAAATCCGAGAGGCGCCAATCCTGACGACAGCTGAAAAACAGCATGAAGTCAGGAATCCAGCATCTACATCTGTCTGTGCACATACCTTGCAGCGTGCGCAACCTACACACACCAAGTCTCTGCGGCCCAAGTATCACCCAAAGGGGTATCAGGCGCTATCAGGCTCACCCAAACCAGAATCATCACCCTGATCCTTTCCCTTAAGCATGTTCCGACTACAAACACCCGCACTGTGGGGCCTAATTTCCCTGAAACAGTCTGCAAGCCTTGTGACTGAGGAGCAATATACAGGAGCCAACAAGAGGGGACCGTCCTGCTAACCTCGCTGCTACGGTGCCACTAGTGAAAATACTCAGAGACCAGCTATCCCCGACCCTTGCAATGGAGATACCGCCCGAGAGCTGCTGGAGCTCTACAGTCCCACCCCCAGATCCAGAAGGATGGTGGCCTTGCCGCCATCCCTTCCCTGCAATCCTCATTTGATAGTCGGGTGCACCTACTCATTTCTGGTGTTTCTTTTTACAAAGAAATAGGATTAGCAGGATTCTAAACTGGCAAGACTCAGCCCTTGGCGTGTATTGACGTCTCAACTGTGGGGACTGTAGCCCAGTGACATAAATGGACAATTTCCTCCATTTCCAATGTAATTATACAAACGTTTTTCACAGAAACAAGACACAAGACATTTAGTCCACAATAATATTTCCATCAACGTCACTTATTCCTTCGTAAATATTTCAAGCTTGAAACCAACACAATCTGTTGGAGGTCAGGCAGATTTCAACAAGCCGGGCAAAGATAGCACAAAACAGGCTTGGGCACTCCACACCTGTACAAGATTCAAACTGCAGAGCTGTCTGCAAGCAGTTTGCTTCACCAATTCTATGGCATGACAAGGAGGCTCATATTATGCAAAACAATCTTTACTACTGACACATAGCAGCAAAGAAAACTTTTGTAATCAATACCTTTTCTTATAACAGAAAAAACACAATGACTCATAGGCACACAGTGCAGGAACCCAGTCCAAGATGGGGCTCAGAACTAGCCCAGGTAACCAATCAGGATGGACCAACCCCCATAAATGTCCCTTCCTCTAAACACAACTCCTCTTTCTTTGCTGCTGACGCATTCAGATAAGTTCTTGCTTGACACGCTGCATACTTTCTGGAATTGTTCTTGTGGTACTTTTTATTTACAGTTAATTTACTTCATTGTTTGCTTGGCGGCTGCGGTCGCTTATCAGAACGTTGAGGAGCTCTGTTATTATTCCTCGTAACGTTCATTGTGAGGCAGAGTTTTCCCCTCAGCATCACCTTGTCTGGGCCTTCCCCACTTTCCCTCCTTCCCCCAACAGTGTCTTTTCACGCCTGCTCGGCGTTGTGTGAAGTACACTGTGCTTTTAATTACATGCGCTCTGTGCGCCAACCCTCCCTTCCTTCCATTACGCGGCCTGCTCGGCAGCATTCTGTTTATTGAGCTGGAGTGCTCGCCTGCTCGGGAGCGGCTCGGGCAGTTTACAGCCCTCATTACCTTCCGTGTGGAGGTTTGTTTTTCCTCAGAAAAGCTTTGCCTGCTCCGCGCTTCACATATGGTGTGCTGCATATTTAAGGTTACAGATTCAAATTCGCTATGCACACGCGTTTTCAAGCCCAGTGGGACCGTGCCTCCATATCAGTATTTTACGGTCTCTGTGGCCTGACCTGCTTGGTTTCCAGGCTCAACCTGTTCAATTTTAAAGCTCTAAAGGGGCTTTGTGGTGGTCTGCTGCACCTATTTCCTCCTGCCTTGTTCATTTAGTGCCCATATTTTTGGGGTACTTTGTGACATATTTATACTTTATTAAAGTACCATGCAGGCAGCCAAGGGGTCAGAGGGGGTCCCTTTAGCTGACGCTAGAACCAAGGGTCGATCTGCTTCTAAATAAACGGGCAGGTCGGTGACAGAGGAGAGTAAGAGGGGCTTAGGGGAGGCCTCCCTGGTTCCACCCCCGTCTGTCTCTAGAGCTATTAAGGATTTTATGGACTCTGCCCTGCTGAATTTGAATTCCACTCTGGCTTCGGCATTTGATAGATTAATAAACAAGATTGCCGACTACCATCCCAATTCTGCTCAGGGTCCGTCTGTAGCGTCCAGAAAGTGTACGGTCAAGTCTAAACATTTGCAAGGGCAACTAAGCCCTGTTCTGAGCTCTCCCTCTTCTCCCATTTCCCCGGTTAGGACCTTGAAGCGTAAGTTTGGGGAGGGTCTTGCGCTGTCTTCAGCCCCAATTAGGGTTACCTCTACTCCCTTATCCTCCTCCGATTCTTCTGAGGATTCGGTCTCCCCGCCTAAGCGGCATAAAAGGAAAGTTTCCTCTGTGGGGTTTCCCCAGGCAACTGAAGGGCAATTGTTGGATAACAGTGGGGTCCCTTTTTTCGACCCGTCTCTCATTCAACACCCTAGATCGGCGGAATGGTGCCTTTCGGAGGCGGTTTCCTCTTTCCTGCATCATTGGATCAGGAAGCCCCTTCCAAAGGAGGACAGGAATAAATTAAGATCTGATTGTCCTCGCCCTGTCGTTGCTGATAAGGTGGCTGTGACCCCGGTGATAGATCAATCTATGGTGGCTTTCTTGTCCCAAAAGGGAAAAAAATCCAAAGAAGGGGGTTGATGGGGCACTAAGGGGCTGTCAGGATAAATTGTTGGACATGTTGGGCCCCTTGACCCAGATTTTCGAGCTGGCGGAGGAGGAAACTCATAATGATTCCCAAGTTGATGTCCAGGCTCTTAGGAGCTGGGTGTAGCGTTCCTTTTGCCTGCTCGGAAATGCCAATACCAGCATTTCTAGAGAGAGGCGCAAAGCTCTCCTTAGGCGCATAGACCCTAAGCTACAGGATATGGCTGAAGGGGAGGCTGGCCCCAAAGCCCAAGAGAATCTATTTGGTGACAAACTCATTAAGGACCTCTTGGCATATGTCCATACCTTTACTGTATTGGACAAGGCCCAGGCAAACATTAGGAAGGTGTTTGCACCTAGAGTTTTTGACAAGGCCAGACGTGGTAGAGCTCGCTCTTCTGGCCGTTCCTCTTTCATGGGCTCTACCCGCCCACAAAAGTATGCCTCCCGGGCGGCTCATCACTCTTCCTCTGCTCGAGGTTCCCAGACGTTCTTCTATCCCCAGAGAGGAACGCAGTGGAGAGGTTGCAGTGGCAGAGGTGCTAATAGAGCAAGATCCGCTCCAGATATTGTCTTGTCTCGTAAATGTTTCTTCCCACAGAGGTTTGGGGGGCAGGTTGGCACGATTTATTCATCTGTGGGAGGGACTCGTCTCGGATCCTTGGGTGTTACAAACGGTTCAGGGTTTTCAGATAGAATTCTACTCCCCTCCCTGTCAGCTCTGTCCGCCTCCTCCTCTTGTGTTCAACCAAGAGAAACAGAAGCTGGTGGACGCAGAGATTCGGGATCTCATTTTGAACGGTGCGGTGGTTCTGGCCACCTTCAGGGCCTCCCAGTTCCTCAGCATGATTTTTCTGGATCCGAAGCCCGAAGAGGGTTTTCGCCCTGTGATAAATCTCAGAGCCCTCAACTCATTTGTAGTTTACCATCATTTCAAAATGGAGGGCATTCACCTTCTAAGGGATATCCTTCTCCCGGGGGATTGGATGGTCAAGTTGGACCTCAAGGACGCATACCTGGTGGTTCCGGTCTTTCCCCCTCATCTGGAGTTTCTCCAATTCTCTTGGGGGGAGTCGCCTTTGGCAGTTTGCCTCTCTCCCGTTCGGCCTGTCATGAGCCCTGTGATGTTTCTCCAAGCTAATGAAGCCGGTGATGGCTTTCCTCAGATCGAAGGGGGTCTGGAGTATAATTTATCTAGACGACATGCTTCTCCTGGCGCAGGATCTCCAGGTTCTACACAGTCTCTTGGATCTAACAATCTCTCTTCTACAAGAGCTAGGATTTGTACTAAATGCCAAAATGTCCATATTATGTCCTACTCAATGTATCCAATTTCTGGTCTTCAGTATCGATTCACAGCAGTGCATTCTCCTTCTTCCAGACAACAGACTCTCAAGAATTCGGAAAGAAATTGGCTTCATCCTGAGGAAGGGGATTGTGTCTCTCCGTCAGTTAGCGAGGGCCGTGGCATTGTTGTCCGCCTCCATCCAGACTATATTTCCGGCGCCGCTACACTACAGAGCGCTTCAGCGCCTCAAGGGGAGGCATCTGCGCAAGGGCCTGTCATATTCTCAGAGGGTAGTGCTGTGTCCCGAAGCCAGGTTGGAGCTTCTATGGTGGCTCAAGCATATGGACGCCTGGAATGGCAGAGCGATCTTTGGGCCATCCCCAGATGTGGTTCTCGAGTCTGATGCCAGCAGAGCCAGTTGGGGGGCCAGAATAGGTCAGACTTCCACCGGAGGGAAATGGTCAGATCAAGAGAAATTACTTCATATAAATTGTCTGGAGCTGCTGGCGGATTCCTTTGCGGTCAAGAGCCTTCTCAAAGACATGGGGAACTGCTGTGTCCTCCTTCGGATGGACAATGTTTCCGCGTTGCGGTATATCAATCACCTGGGGGGGACCCGCTTGAAGGCCCTAGCGGACTTAGCAAGGGAACTTTGCCATTATTGCCTGGACAGGAACATTCTTTTATAAGCAGAGTATCTGCCGGAAGACAGCAATTTGGTGGCAGACTGGAATTTCTGTTATCTTCAGGACAAGAGCGACTGGATGCTGAACAAGGAGGTTTTCGCCTTGATTCAGTGTCTTTGGGGTCCCATTCAGATAGACCTTTTTGCTTCCCGTCACAACTGTCAGGTTCCTTGGTTTTACAGTTGGAGACCAGACCCCCTAGCACTGGTGACCGATGTGTTTCTCCAGGACTGATCGGGTCCTCTGCCCTATGCTTTTCCTCCATTCACCATGATAGCCAGGGTTCTGGTGCAGTTGCGCAGGCAGTTCACTACCCTGGTAATAGTGACCCCGTTTTGGCCCTCTCAGGTGTGTTTCCCGCTCTCCTGGAGTTAGCGGTAGATATCCCTCGTCTTCTCCCTCTCCATCCCCGGCTCCTCACGGACCCGGCAGGTCTCCCGCACGACCTGGTCCTTCAGGGGCATCTCTCCCTTATGGCCTGGAAGATTTCAGCTCTTCCTGGTGCTTCAGAGGACTTGCGCAGGACTCTATTAATTTCACCAGAGATTCCTGGGCATCCTCCACCAAAGCGGGGTACTCCTCAGCATGGGGCAGCTGGGTTAGCTGGTGTGTGGCTAGGCACCTCAATCCCACTTTGCACCTCCAGTAGACATAGTCAATGTTTTGGTTGAGTTGTTCAAAGAGGGTAAGGCCTATAGAACAATTAATGGGTTCAGGTCGGCGGTCTCGGCCGGACATGTTTTGGTTAAGGGAGAACCGGTTGGAAAACATTTCCTAGTAAGGAAATCAGAGTTAAAGTTCCTCCTAAAGTCAGGTTTTCAGTTCTGAAATAAAGTGCTGAGTTTATTTTGCTCTTGGCCTCATAATCAGGGATTATCTCTGCAACAACTTTTTTCAAAACTAGCCGTGCTTCTCTGTCTTGTCTCCATTAAGAGAATGTCTGACATCAGAGCTCTTGACGTGGACAACAAGGTTTTCTCTCCTCAGAATGACCAAAAGAATGAAATGCATTTCTTCTGTTTCTTATCCTGAGAATGTTAAATTATGTGTGGTACAGTGTTTAAAGTGTTTTGAGTCAAAGACAGAAGGGCTTCTCCCCCCAGGTGCCTCTCAGCTGCTTACTTCATTCCGTAAACCCTATAAGGCGGTGTCCTCAGCTACTTTGGCTAGATGGCTTAAGTGGGTGTTGGAAGAAGCTGGAATTGACATCTCTTCCTTTGGAGCGCACTCTGTAAAATGAGCTATGGCCTCAAAAGCGGCTTTCCTTGGGGGAGGTTTGGAGCAGATCTTAAAACAGATGACTGGTCCAGGGAATCTACTTTTAAAACTTTCTATCATAAGCATATTGATCAGATGGTATTTAATGTGATGCAAGGGCTTTAAACTTGCATAATATGAGCCTCCATGTCGTGCCATAGAATTCCTAATCCCCCGCACTATCGTGAGTGGGGGTTTAGATTCTATTAAAGACAAGGAGGTGAGTATTATCCCACCCTCCCACCCGTTGCTAATATTTGTTTCATTTACAGCTTCGGGTTGAGGAATTTGAAAAAGATGGTCTGGTGAAAGATCTCTGGAGTTTGTGCCGTGAGTAGTTGGCCGTGCTGTTCATCGGTTGGACTGTGGCCCCTATTATTTCGATTGCTATGGCGTCAGATTGCAGCTTCAGAAGAGGAGTTGTGTTTAGAGGAAGGGACATTTATGAGGGTTGGTCCATCCTAATTGGTTACCTGGGCTAGTTCTGAGCCCCATCTTGGACTGGGTTCCTGCACTATGTGTACCTATGAGTCCTTGTGTTTTTTCTGTTATAAGAAAGGTTATTGATTTCAAAAGTTTTCTTTGCTGCTATGTGTCAGTAGTAAAGATTGTTTTGCATAATACTCGCCTCCTTGTCTTTAATAGAATCTAAACGCCCACTCACGATAGTGCGGGGGATTAGGTATTGCTTTCCGCTGCTAGTGTTTGCAAGGTTACCATAGTAACCAGTGAAAAAAGGTTCATTCACAAAGACATGAAGAACTTCTAGCACAGGAACGAAGTCCAGCATCTAAGCGTGGGACTGGGTTTCAAACCCACGCTGGTCAGCGTTGTCTTGCTTCCAAGATAAGTGCATTGCCCCTGAGCTGTCCTCCCCCTGCCACAAGCGTGGTGCGACATAAAGGGGAGCACAGTGAGAGTAGTCTTGTCCCCCTGCTACTCTTTGTGACCTTAGGACTCCTTGGAGGGGCGTCTGCTGTTCACACATCCCCATCCAGTGCTCCTTCTGTCAATCTGGGGTGGGGCGAGGCTCGGCTCAGGGCAGAGTCCGGGTTATCCCAGCAGCAACAGAAACCTTGTCTACTCTGCTGTCGGAGGAGCCCCGAAAATGTGTCTCATACCACATGCCATTCTCAAGCTGCTACTGGCACAACGTGGGTGCAGCGCCACCAAGGAGACTGAAGTCCAGCAGGACCTGCAACAGACATGCCAACCCTCCCGATTTAGGCAGGAGATTCCCGATTTTGAACAAATATTTCAAAATATTGCTACTTTTCACATTCTCCCGCCTAAAATAATTCTATCCGCAATGCATGCCTATGGGGAAATTAATTTCTCCCGAATTCTCTCGTGAAATCTCCCTCCTAGGTGCCTCAGAATGTTGGCATGTATGCTACAAGAAGCCTTGTCGTTTGCAAAGAGAGCGGGAATCACCAGACCACACACACACAGAATAGCGCCCATCTACGTGAGGAATAGAGAATAACCTGAACGCAGTCCGGTTCTCTCCTACTCACTGTGACCTCAAGGCTCCTTGGAGGGGTGTCTGCGATTCACACACCCTCATTCAGCGCTCCGTCCTCTGTTGACTTCCGCCACTTACTCCCTCTGCTCTGACATTTGGCGCAGGGAAAGGCAACTGCAGCCACCCACAAGCCTGGGCACCCCTGGAGCTGTACCCAGCAGAGAGAACTGAGGTGACTCGCACTCAGCAGGCTTGGGGCTGCCCTCGCCGGCAAGGACTGAGGGTGAACCACAAGCAGCACACTTAGACCCCCAAATCCCAGCAGCGGGGTCAAAATATTCAGGAAAAGAAGAGAACTGCCCAGCAGGCCTCTCCCACGTTCAAGGTCCGGAAGGACAGAAAGCAAAACAGGAGGATTTTGGGACTGGTCTTGTGCCCTATGCCCCTGGTTATGAGGGGTAGAGATCAAAGAAAACATTATTATTTCGGGAAAGGGTTCTGTCGGAAGGCTGATGACCTTCTTAGAGTAAGTACTGGGGCGAGGAAGAGGGGACGAGGAGGTAATTTCACTTTGCTAGTACGTCCTGATTTGCCCCTCGGCAACGTTCAAACTGGGTTGGGGGTGGGGGCCTGGAATACGTAAATGTTCCCCCTTCCCGCCTTATGGACACATGGACACTTATGGACGGGGGCTGCTTCCCGGAGAAGAGCGCCTATGCTGAAGACCGTGCAGGCGTCCAGGCACCTGCGGCCGCCTTCAGTCACGATGCACGGGCACTGGGCGCCCTCTGGTGGCGGCCACTGGGAATGCCGACAGCCAGAGTTGCTCCCAAGCGTGTATTGTTTATTTATTATCGCTGCACCTGCGAGACTTGACAGGCATGGCTAGCTCCTCAGGTGCCCTCCTTCTGGGCAGTCTCAGGCAATAGGTGATGAGAGCACCCTCCTGGCTGGATGTTGATGTAGCGCCCCTCCTGGCTGATGCAGCGCACTGTTAACACAGGAGGGCAGGAATGACTCTCAGTTATCACTTCAGACAACAAAGCCAACTTCTAAAGGCAACATTGTGTAAAACTGCTTCAAGTATCTTGCATTCTGCCTATGAGTGTATTTTATTTAGGAAATGCCTGCATTCTACAGATTTGTCGTTTGTTCTACAAATGTGCGCAGCAGGGGTCCAAACATTAAAGAGGGTGATGACGTATTATAAAGCATGAAATGCCTTTACCAGACACACAAAGGATATTGCAAGTCACCTGGAAGTCTGTGGCCTTATACCAGTGCACAGCCTTTGCCCTCGTTCCGCTCGAATTAATCATGAAACTCCACAATATTCTTGTAACGTACAGCAGGGGTGATGGTATTACCTTTACACCTCACTGGATGTCTGATCAGCACTGCCTGTTCTGATGCAGTGCTCTAGCTGTGACATCATTCCTCCTGTAGCAGGGGTGATGGTATTACCTTTACACCTCACTGGATGTCTGATCAGCACTGCCTGTTCTGATGCAGTGCTCTAGCTGTGACATCATTCCTCCTGCAGGAGGGGTGATGGTATTACCTTGATACCTCACTGGATGTCTGATCAGCACTGGCTGTTCTGATGCAGTGCTCTAGCTGTGACATCATTCCTCCTGCAGGAGGGGCGATGGTATTACCTAGATACCTCACTGGATGTCAGATCAGCACTGCCTGTTCTGATGCAGTGCTCTAGCTGTGACATCATTCCTCCTGCAGCAGGGGCGCTGGTATTACCTTGACACTTCACTGGATGTCTGATCAGCACTGCCTGTTCTGATGCAGTGCTCTAGCTGTGACATCATTCCTCCGGCAGCAGGGGCGATGGTATTACCTTGACACTTCACTGGATGTCTGATCAGCACTGCCTGTTCTGATGCAGTGCTCTAGCTGTGACATCATTCCTCCTGCAGCAGGCGCGATGCTATTACCTTGACACCTCACTGGATTTCAGATCAGCACTGCCTGTTCTGATGCAGTGCTCTAGCTGTGACATCATTCCTCCTGCAGCAGGGGCGATGGTATTACCTTGATACCTCACTGGATGTCAGATCAGCACTGCCTGTTCTGATGCAGTGCTCTAGCTGTGACATCATTCCTCCTGCAGCAGGGGCGATGGTATTACCTTGTTACCTCACTGGATGTCAGGTCAGCACTGCCTGTTCTGATGCAGTGCTCTAGCTGTGACATCATTCCTCCTGCAGCAGGGGTGATGGCATTACTTTGATACCTCACTGGATGTCAGATCAGCACTGCCTGTTCTGATGCAGTCCTCCTGCAGGAGGGGGGTGATGGTATTACCCGTACACTTCACTGGATCAGCACTGCCTGTTCTGATGCAGTGCTCTAACTGTGACATCATTCCTCCTGCAGGAGGGGTGATGGTATTACCTTGATACCTCACTGGATGTCAGATCAGCACTGCCTGTTCTGATGCAGTGCTCTAGCTGTGACATCATTCCTCCTGCAGGAGGGGCGATGGTATTACCTTGATACCTCACTGGATGCCAGATCAGCACTGCCTGTTCTGATGCAGTGCTCTAGCTGTGACATCATTCCTCCTGCAGGAGGGGCGATGGTATTACCTTGATACCTCACTGGATGTCAGATCAGCACTGCCTGTTGTTAGGAAAGATTTCATAATTGTAGGTAATTTTCCTTCCATGTGGCAACCCCTAAACTTTTTGCTGTTGTTTTTCACCTTGTTCCTGACTTTGCCAGAGAAGTGCAGCCTTCTGCCGCACTCCTCTGGGCTTTCGCTCCTTTTCTTACGGGGAAACTGACATGCCCTTAAGACAGTCAGTACCGGGGAACGATGTTTCCCGTAGTTTCCTTTATCATGTTGCGGCTTTAGTGCAACATGACACAAGAGGGCACTGTAAGCTAAGTTACAGCTCTCTTGGGTCTCTAGCCTTCTACAGGCCCTAGATACTCTTTTAGGATGGTATTTGATCGGTGCAAGTCATTCAGGGACTGGAATGGTGGCAGCGATCGTTTTGTTTATTTTGAGCTCCTTTTGGCGTTCTGAGCACGTTTTTCGTACTGAACCCAAAATGGTGGCCTGGCTCCCAAAATGGCCAGTCCACGAGGCTCCTTTGTCCTGTCCACTGACCGTCTTGCTCCCTTCACCTTCCCCAGGTCGGGCGACCCGGGGCTTCCTTATTTGGGCATGTACTTTCCCGCGAAACCTGGTTGCTTTCGCGGGCTTCTACATGTCGTTTGTGTGCCTCCAGGGTGTGGGCTGGGATGTCTGGTCCCAATACACATCCTGGGTGCCAGAGAGTCTAGGGTGGTGTGAATGCCTGGGACCACCGTGGTCCGTGATTGGTCCACGTATGGTATGTGTGTTGATGAGCGGATCTCCCATTGGCTCCCCTCCGTTTTGGCGCGAAGGGAACCGTGGATAAGAGGGAGCTGGAAACACCACTACCATGTCGATCTCCTGAGTTCTCACGAACGAAGGACTACAGGAGCCAAGTATCCTGCAACCAAGAGGCTGGACCGAGGAATCGCTGGTGACCCGCTGAAGGAATCCTCCTTTGCACTGCTGTCGTCCTGTGAAACCCTTTCCTCCTTGGATCGAACCAGAAGGCCTGTACTGGTGCTTCGACCTTTGGAATAGCAGGAACAGCTATTCCCGGCGACTTCATCATCTCCTGTCAAGTAAGCCTTCGGAAGTGTGTCTGGGCCATCCAGTTGACTGACCAGCTTACAAGGGAGTCCTGCTCTGTAACCGCCGCCAGGTTGTGTTGTATTTCGAGTCCTTGTCACTCTCCCACGCTTCGTACGCTTGGCGTTCCCAAGCCTGAAGGGAGGAGCGTACATTTGGCTTGAATACACACGGCCGCTCCGTTGTCCTGCTGCGGCAACAAACTGTGCTGGTTTCGTCGATTGGGACGTCTTTTTGCTCTACACGACTACGAGGCGTTCCCTGCTCTTCTGAACCTGCCAGCTGCTGAAACTAACGTGGAGAAGCCTGGGCCTGCTTGCTTCGGGGACCGGTGAGTAGTTTAGCTAGGATCTGGTCGCCCTCCTGCAGTATCCCATTGCTTTTCCCTGCTGTGTAAAAACAGCACCCTTTTGGCCGTACTCGCGCTGTGCTTCTGCCCGCTGTGGAGGCTGCGCTTGAGTTGCGGAACCTGTTCTCCTTCTGCTGTGCACTAACCCGAACTGCCTGACTTCCTCCGAAGAGCTTCCCCTTTTGCCCGTTGGCACCGGCGTGGCAGGTACTTTGAGCACAAGGCTCCACTCTTCGCAGGGCTCGGACTTCCATCTAGTTAGGTGCCTCTGAAGGCGAACTGAGTCTAAAGCGTTATCGCACTGCCTGTTTTCCTTTCCTTTCAGGTGGACTACATATTTCGTGCTTTAAACGCTCGCGACTGTGTATTTGTATATATATTGTGTTGATATGGTATGTGTTGGTTTAATATTGTGATATTGTGATTTTCTCGCTACGGTCATTGTTTTAAAGGCCTTAAAATAAATGTGTATCTATTTTTGATATAACAACTGTTTGGAGTAGTTTGTCAGCGCTCTTGCTTTGTGTGCTCACTGCGGGCTTTCAGTCACCCTCACCCCTCTTGAGACCTAGTCTTGACCGCCGCGATCGCTACCTTGATTGGTCTGGCTCGTCCAGAGGTTACCCTGTTCCAAGTGATTAGGTTGGCCTTCTGAACTTCTGCGCCACCAGGACAGAGTTCAGAAATCCGTCTTAACAAATTGGTGTACAGTGGTGGGATACGACTGAAGGTATCCAGTGTTGCGCTCGAACTAAGGCATTTCAGGTTATTCCAAACAGTACACGTAGTGAATTGTTGTAATATAACTTTAAAAAGGCCATAGTCCTATCAAACAGTATGGAAGCAAATACCTTGTTAACTTTAAATGCTTCCAAATCAGAAACGCTGAAAAAGATGTGTGCAGAGAGAGGTGTTTCCTCTCAAGGCACAAAATTGGAAATGATCCAGAGAATCGTGGCGTGGCAGGAAGCGCAGCTTGACGCTATAACTTCCGAGGACAGTGCAGAAGGTGGTGGGGCTGCTCTCACTGGTAGAACCGACGGTTCTGCCGCTGCACTGATCCATCGCGACCACGAGGACAGGGAGGATGTGATGTCTAATGTTTCCTCTGCCAGTGTTGATGGGGAGGCTATGCTTGAATTCAAGAAGCAAGAGCTGCGGTTTAGGCAGCAGGAGCTTGAATTCAGCATAGCCAAACTAAAAATCGAACAGGCAGAAAAACAGAAAGACAGGGATCACCAGTTGGAACTGGCCAAGCTTCAGGTTGCAAATGGGTCCAAGGGTCCTGGACATGGGTCTGGGGCTTCCTCTCATCCACGGTTTCCGAAAGATCTGCTCAGTGTGTATGAAGAAAGGAATGACATTATGGACTGGCTGAATGCGTTTGAGTATGCATGCGAGGTTCAGGAAGTTGACAATGCTGATAAGATTGCGTGGTTGCTCAGTAGACTGCCCCATTCTGGCTGTAGTGCCATTATGGAAATGTCGAAGGCTGAGCGAGCTGATTTCGCAATGTTAAAGCAAACTCTCATTTTAAAGTTTGGGAAGACTCCGGCCCAATATTTAAAGCGTTTTCGAGAGTATAAGAAAAAGGAAGGTGGTACTTGGGTATCTTATGTCGCTGAATCTTTGAAAAACTTAACTGGCTGGGTCGAAGGTTATAAGGTTTCTACCTTCGAAGGCATGATCAATCTGGTCATGCTGGAACACATTTTTGCTTCTTCTTCCTTGGAGCTTAAGCAGCATTTGGCCGATTCGAAGGAGATAGATCCTAAGAAGCTGGCCATTGCAGCAGACTTATGGGTGTCACATCGAGTGTCCCATAAGGACAAAACTCATCCTGGTAAGCAGGAGGAAGGGAAAAAGTCCAAAGATATGGAGGGTGGGGAATCTGCAAAATCTTCTTCCCATAAGGGCCACAAAAAGAAAAACAAGGGTAAGACACAAGAGAACTCACAGGGTAGTGGAGGTCAGCCTCCCAAACAGAACTCTGGTTACAATAAGCCTCCCTACGTAAACAGACCCACTGGGGCTTGTTTTTCTTGTGGAGCAACTGACCATGTGAAGGGGGATCCCCGTTGTAAGGTTAGACCTTTGGGGGTCCACTCCGCTAATCTGGCCTTCTCCTCCTACGAGGAAGAAGAGATTACAGGAGCATCCTTCTCCTCAGACTCATTTCCCAGCGGAATAGAGGCTGAGGTAGTTTTAGTGTCCCTGGGTTCCTGGGAGCCTAAAGTCGCAGAGGCTTATGCTAGGATTCCGGATAATACCAAGCACTACTTTAAAGACAGTGTGCTGATCAATGGAGTGGATACTCCAGCTCTTAGGGATAGTGGGTGCAGTCGCACTGTAGTGGATTCTACCTTGGTAGACTCAGAGGAAGTTGCCAGAGCTACTCTGATGCCCACTAAGTTGGCTGACGGACCCCTCCGTATGTTTCCCGTGATCCCTGTAAATCTTACTTTAAATGGTACAGCAGTCAGGATTCCAGTGAGCATTCAGAGAAACGTCCCGGGAAAGGTCTTGTTGGGTAATGATCTCAGAGCTTTAGGGCTCGTAGGAGACACTGCCGAAAGACCCTACACACGGTCTCAAGCACGGGCAGCATTGGCCAAGTCCAATACGCCGCCCCAGCCAAAGGGGAAACCCAAGGCGAAAGGAGTCTACAAGTCAAAACGGGGGAAAGAGAATATTCCCCCGAGCTCGCCTACCACTGCGGTGGAGGAAGTTGGTCAATCGCGCGGGCCTGACGAGGAGGTGGCGATGCCTGAAGTTTTCGACCCCAACGAATATCCTGAACTAAAAGACTTGTTAGTTGAAGGAGGTCCTGATAGGGACGAATTCAGTAAAGGCCAACGTGAGTGCCCATCTCTGGAAGGCCTAAGGAGACAGGCCTGCTCCCAGCTTGAGGGTGAACCTCCTGGGAAGCATAGGATTTATTGGGAAGGTGGACTCCTGTATAGCGAGCCCACAGAGTCTACAGAAGGAGACCATAGGAGGTTGGTGGTTCCCCTTGCTGTTAGGCCCTTCCTCCTGCAGTTGGCGCATGAAGTTCCCCTTGCTGGTCACCTTGGTATGAAGAGGACCAAGCAAAGGTTATCCATGCACTTCTACTGGCCCAAGATGGGGGTGCAAGTAGAAAGTCACTGTAGGAGTTGTGCCTCCTGCCAGTTGTCTGGTAAGGTTGGCGCGACAATCCAAGCTCCGTTGGTACCGCTACCAGTTGTGGGGGTACCATTTGAAAGGGTAGGGATCGACATGGTTGGTCCCCTTGACCCGCAAACATCCTCAGGCAATAGGTTTATCCTGGTGCTGGTCGACCATGCAACCAGGTATCCTGAGGCCGTCCCATTTACAACTGTAACTGCCAAGCCAGTTGCAGAAGCTTTACTCGGCATGTTTACTAGGGTTGGCTTCCCTAAAGAAGTTGTGTCGGATCATGGCAGCAACTTTATGTCGAAGTATAGGCAGGCTATGTGGAAAGAATGTGGGGACACCTACAGGTTCTCTTCTGCATACCGCCCCCAGACCAATGGTCTGGGGGGGCGTTTCAACAGGACGTTAAAGAGCATGATTGGGGCTCTGGAGGAGCCTCAGAGAAGGAAATGGGATCTTCTTGTTTCATGCTTACTGTTTGCCTACCGAGAGGTACCACAGGAGGGTGTTGGCTTCAGCCCCTTCGAACTTCTGTTCGGTCATCCCGTACGGGGACCCTTAGCCATCGTCAAAGAGGGATGGGAGATGCCCACTCCCCCTGTTACTACCAATGTAGTTGATTATGTGCTAGGGCTCAGAAAATGGACGGTACTTCTGATGGGCTTGGCTAGTGATAAATTGAAGGAAGGGCAAGCGCTGGTGAAACATTGGTACGACCAGAAAGCTTCCCTCATCAACTTTACACTTGGTCAGCAAGTCCTGATCATGAATCCCATAAGGCCTCGAGCTTTACAGGACAAATGGTCAGGCCCTTACCCAGTGGTGGAGCCCCTGGGTGAGGTTAACTATTCAGTGGACCTTGGAAAGCCTGGACAGGCTCCAAAAGTGTTTCACGTGAATAGGCTGAAGGCTTTCGTCCCAAGCGGCGAAATCGCAGCACTGCTATTTGCTTCAGACGTTGAGGAAGAGGAGTCTGAACCTCTCCCCGACCTGTTCAAAAGCAGTCCTTCAGAAAGCTCGTTTGAGGGTGTCCGAGTGGCCCCTCACCAAAATGGACAAGGCTCAGTGGTTTACCTTGGACATGAAGTAGGTGGAGGGAGGAGACAGCCTCTATCCAGTAAGGTACCAGCGGTACAAGACTGGCCTACCCCCACTACGCAAACCCAAGTGAGAGCCTTTTTAGGACTCACGGGGTATTACCGCAATTTTGTGGCAGACTATGGCACCATAGCTGCTCCTCTGACTGCCCTCACAACTCCGAAGAAACCCAAGAAGGTAACTTGGACCGACGAGTGTGAGAAGGCCTTCAATGGCTTAAAAGACTCCTTGTGCCAGGCCCCTGTCCTAAGGGCCCCTGATTATCAAAGACCTTTTATCGTGCGGACGGATGCCTCTGACACTGGGATAGGAGCTGTACTATCACAAGTAGATGAGAAGGGTAAGGAACACCCTATCGGTTTTATTAGTCGCCAGCTTAAGGACAGAGAGCTCAGATGGTCCACGGTAGAGAAAGAATGTTTCTCTGTTGTGTGGGCCCTAAGGAAGCTGAGGCCCTACCTCTATGGGACCCACTTCACTGTGCAAACTGACCATAAGCCGTTAAAGTGGCTAATGAACATGAAGGGGGAGAATCCAAAGTTGCTTAGGTGGTCCATAAGTCTACAAGGCTTCGACTTCACTATTGAGCATAGGCCAGGTGTCCAACATAGCAATGCTGATGGGTTGTCCAGAATGTTTAACCGACCTGAACAAGAGACTCATCCAGGGGTGGATTAGTTCCCCCTGTCCATAGTCTGGGAGGGGCGAGTGTTAGGAAAGATTTCATAATTGTAGGTAATTTTCCTTCCATGTGGCAACCCCTAAACTTTTTGCTGTTGTTTTTCACCTTATTCCTGACTTTGCCAGAGAAGTGCAGCCTTCTGCCGCACTCCTCTGGGCTTTCGCTCCTCTTCTTACGGGGAAACTGACATGCCCTTAAGACAGTCAGTACCGGGGAACGCTGTTTCCCGTAGTTTCCTTTATCATGTTGCGGCTTTAGTGCAACATGACACAAGAGGGCACTGTAAGTGTAAGCTAAGTTACAGCTCTCTTGGGTCTCTAGCCTTCTACAGGCCCTAGATACTCTTTTAGGATGGTATTTGATCGGTGCAAGTCATTCAGGGACTGGAATGGTGGCAGCGATCGTTTTGTTTATTTTGAGCTCCTTTTGGCGTTCTGAACACGTTTTTCGTACTGAACCCAAAATGGTGGACTGGCTCCCAAAATGGCCAGTCCACGAGGCTCCTTTGTCCTGTCCACTGACCGTCTTGCTCCCTTCACCTTCCCCAGGTCGGGCGACCCGGGGCCTTCCTTATTTGGGCATGTACTTTCCCGCGAAACGTGGTTGCTTTCGCGGGCTTCTACATGTCGTTTGTGTGCCTCCAGGGTGTGGGCTGGGATGTCTGGTCCCAATACACATCCTGGGTGCCAGAGAGTCTAGGGTGGTGTGAATGCCTGGGACCACCGTGGTCCGTGATTGGTCCACGTATGGTATGTGTGTTGATGAGCGGATCTCCCATTGGCTCCCCTCCGTTTTGGCGCGAAGGGAACCGTGGATAAGAGGGAGCTGGAAACACCACTACCATGTCGATCTCCTGAGTTCTCACGAACGAAGGACTACAGGAGCCAAGTATCCTGCAACCAAGAGGCTGGACCGAGGAATCGCTGGTGACCCGCTGAAGGAATCCTCCTTTGCACTGCTGTCGTCCTGTGAAACCCTTTCCTCCTTGGATCGAACCAGAAGGCCTGTACTGGTGCTTCGACCTTTGGAATAGCAGGAACAGCTATTCCCGGCGACTTCATCATCTCCTGCCAAGTAAGCCTTCGGAAGTGTCTCTGGGCCATCCAGTTGACTGACCAGCTTACAAGGGAGTCCTGCTCTGTAACCGCCGCCAGGTTGTGTTGTATTTCGAGTCCTTGTCACTCTCCCACGCTTCGTACGCTTGGCGTTCCCAAGCCTGAAGGGAGGAGCGTACATTTGGCTTGAATACACACGGCCGCTCCGTTGTCCTGCTGCGGCAACAAACTGTGCTGGTTTCGTCGATTGGGACGTCTTTTTGCTCTACACGACTACGAGGCGTTCCCTGCTCTTCTGAACCTGCCAGCTGCTGAAACTAACGTGGAGAAGCCTGGGCCTGCTTGCTTCGGGGACCGGTGAGTAGTTTAGCTAGGATCTGGTCGCCCTCCTGCAGTATCCCATTGCTTTTCCCTGCTGTGTAAAAACAGCACCCTTTTGGCCGGACTCGCGCTGTGCTTCTGCCCGCTGTGGAGGCTGCGCTTGAGTTGCGGAACCTGTTCTCCTTCTGCTGTGCACTAACCCGAACTGCCCGACTTCCTCCGAAGAGCTTCCCCTTTTGCCCGTTGGCACCGGCGTGGCAGGTACTTTGAGCACAAGGCTCCACTCTTCGCAGGGCTCGGACTTCCATCTAGTTAGGTGCCTCTGAAGGCGAACTGAGTCTAAAGCGTTATTGCACTGCCTGTTTTCCTTTCCTTTCAGGTGGACTACATATTTCGTGCTTTAAACGCTCGCGACTGTGTATTTGTATATATATTGTGTTGATATGGTATGTGTTGGTTTAATATTGTGATATTGTGATTTTCTCGCTACGGTCATTGTTTTAAAGGCCTTAAAATAAATGTGTATCTATTTTTGATATAACAACTGTTTGGAGTAGTTTGTCAGCGCTCTTGCTTTGTGTGCTCACTGCGGGCTTTCAGTCACCCTCACCCCTCTTGAGACCTAGTCTTGACCGCCGCGATCGCTACCTTGATTGGTCTGGATCGTCCAGAGGTTACCCTGTTCCAAGTAATTAGGTTGGCCTTCTGAACTTCTGCGCCACCAGGACAGAGTTCAGAAATCCGTATTAACACCTGTTCTGGTGCAGTGCTCTAGCTGTGACATCATTCCTCCTGCAGGAGGGGCGATGCTCTTACCTTGACACTTCACTGGTTGTCTGATAGCACTGCCTGTTCTGATGCAGTGCTCTAGCTGTGACATCATTCCTCCTGCATCAGGGGTGATGGTATTACCTTGATACCTCACTGGATGTCAGATCAGCACTGCCTGTTCTGATGCAGTGCTCTAGCTGTGACATCATTCCTCTTGCAGCAGGAGTGATGGTATTACCCTTACACCTCACTGGATGTCTGATCAGCACTGCCTGTTCTGATGCAGTGCTCTAGCTGTGACATCATTCCTCCTGCAGGAGGGGCGATGGTATTACCTTGATACCTCACTGGATGTCAGATCAGCACTGCCTGTTCTGATGCAGTGCTCTAGCTGTGACATCATTCCTCCTGCAGGAGGGGCGATGGTATAACCTTGATACCTCACTGGATGTCTGATCAGCACTGCCTGTTCTGATGCAGTGCTCTAGCTGTGACATCATTCCTCCTGCAGCAGGGGCGATGGTATTACCTTGATACCTCACTGGATGTCAGATCAGCACTGCCCGTTCTGATGCAATGCTCTAGCTGTGACATCATTCCTCCTGCAGCAGGGGTGATGGTATTACCTTGATACCTCACTGGATGCCAGATCAGCACTGCCTGTTCTGATGCAGTTCTCTAGCTGTGACATCATTCCTCCTGCAGGAGGGGCGATGGTATTACCTTGATACCTCACTGGATGTCAGATCAGCACTGCCTGTTCTGATGCAGTGCTCTAGCTGTGACATCATTCCTCCTGCAGGAGGGGTGATGGTATTACCTTGATACCTCACTGGATGTCAGATCAGCACTGCCTGTTCTGATGCAGTGCTCTAGCTGTGACATCATTCCTCCTGCAGCAGGGGTGATGGTATTACCTTGATACCTCAATGGATGTCTGATCAGCACTGCCTGTTCTGATGCAGTCCTCTAGCTGTGACATTATTCCTCCTGCAGGAGGGGTGATGATATTACCCTTACACCTCACTGGATGTCTGATCAGCACTGCCTGTTCTGATGCAGTGCTCTAGCTGTGACATCATTCCTCCTGCAGCAGGGGCGATGGTATTACCCGTACACTTCACTGGATGTCAGATCAGCACTGCCTGTTCTGATGCAGTGCTCTAGCTGTGACATCATTCCTCCTGCAGCAGGGGTGATGGTATTACTTTGATACCTCACTGGATCTCTGATCAGCACTGCCTGTTCTGATGCAGTGCTCTAGCTGTGACATCATGCCTCCTGCAGCAGGGGTGATGGTATTATCTTGATACCTCACTGGATGTCTGATCAGCACTGCCTGTTCTGATGCAGTGCTCTAGCTGTGACATCATTCCTCCTGCAGGAGGGGTGGTGGTATTACATTGATACCTCACTGGATTTCAGATCAGCACTGCCTGTTCTGATGCAGTGCTCTAGCTGTGACATCATTCCTCCTGCAGGAGGGGTGGTGGTATTACCCTTACACCTCACTGGATGTCTGATCAGCACTGCCTGTTCTGATGCAGTGCTCTAGCTGTGACATCATTCCTCCTGCAGGAGGGGTGATGGTATTACCTTGATACCTCACTGGATGTCTGATCAGCACTGCCTGTTCTGATGCAGTGCTCTAGCTGTGACATCATTCCTCCTGCAGGGGGGGCGATGGTTTTACCTTGATACCTCACTGGATGTCAGATCAGCACTGCCTGTTCTGATGCAGTGCTCTAGCTGTGACATCATTCCTCCTGCAGCAGGGGCGATGGTATTACCTTGACACTTCACTGGATGTCTGATCAGCACTGCCTGTTCTGATGCAGTGCTCTAGCTGTGACATCATTCCTCCGGCAGCAGGGGCGATGGTATTACCTTGACACTTCACTGGATGTCTGATCAGCACTGCCTCTTCTGACGCAGTGCTCTAGCTGTGACATCATTCCTCCTGCAGCAGGGGCGATGGTATTACCTTGATACCTCACTGGATTTCAGATCAGCACTGCCTGTTCTGATGCAGTGCTCTAGCTGTGACATCATTCCTCCTGCAGCAGGGGTGATGGTATTACCTTGATACCTCACTGGATGTCAGATCAGCACTGCCTGTTCTGATGCAGTGCTCTAGCTGTGACATCATTCCTCCTGCAGCAGGGGTGATGGTATTACCTTGTTACCTCACTGGATGTCAGATCAGCACTGCCTGTTCTGATGCAATGCTCTAGCTGTGACATCATTCCTCCTGCAGCAGGGGTGATGGTATTACTTTGATACCTCACTGGATGTCAGATCAGCACTGCCTGTTCTGATGCAGTCCTCCTGCAGGAGGGGGGTGATGGTATTACCCGTACACTTCACTGGATCAGCACTGCCTGTTCTGATGCAGTGCTCTAGCTGTGACATCATTCCTCCTGCAGGAGGGGTGATGGTATTACCTTGATACCTCACTGGATGTCAGATCAGCACTGCCTGTTCTGATGCAGTGCTCTAGCTGTGACATCATTCCTCCTGCAGCAGGGGTGATGGTATTACCTTGACACTTCACTGGATGTCTGATCAGCACTGCCTGTTCTGATGCAGTGCTCTAGCTGTGACATCATTCCTCCTGCAGCAGGGGTGATGGTATTACCTTGATACCTCACTGGATGTCAGATCAGCACTGCCTGTTCTGATGCAGTGCTCTAGCTGTGACATCATTCCTCCTGCAGCAGGGTGATGGTATTACCTTGACACTTCACTGGATGTCTGATCAGCACTGCCTGTTCTGATGCAGTGCTCTAGCTGTGACATCATTCCTCCTGCAGGAGGGGTGATGGTATTACCTTGATACCTCACTGGATGTCAGATCAGCACTGCCTGTTCTGATGCAGTGCTCTAGCTGTGACATCATTCCTCCTGCAGCAGGGGTGATGGTATTACCTTGATACCTCACTGGATGTCAGATCAGCACTGCCTGTTCTGATGCATTGCTCTAGCTGTGACATCATGCCTCCTGCAGCAGGGGTGATGGTATTACCTTGATACCTCACTGGATGTCAGATCAGCACTGCCTGTTCTGATGCAGTGCTCTAGCTGTAACATCATTCTTCCTGCGGAGGGGTGATGGTATTACCCGTACACTTCACTGGATCAGCACTGCCTGTTCTGATGCAGTGCTCTAGCTATGATATCATTCCTCCTGCAGGAGGGGTGATGGTATTACCTTTATACCTCACTGGATGTCAGATCAGCACTGCCTGTTCTGATGCAGTGCTCTAGCTGTGACATAATTCCTCCTGCAGCAGGGGTGATGGTATTACCCTTACACCTCACTGGATGTCTGATCAGCACTGCCTGTTCTGATGCAGTGCTCTAGCTGTGACATCATTCCTCCTGCAGGAGGGGTGATGGTATTACCTTGATACCTCACTGGATGTCTGATCAGCACTGCCTGTTCTGATGCAGTGCTCTAGCTGTGACATCATTCCTCCTGCAGCAGGGGTGATGATATTACCTTGATACCTCACTGGATGTCAGATCAGCACTGCCTGTTCTGATGCAGTGCTCTAGCTGTGACATCATTCCTCCTGCAGCAGGGGTGATGGTATTACCTTGATACCTCACTGGATGCCAGATCAGCACTGCCTGTTCTGATGCAGTGCTCTAGCTGTGACATCATTCCTCCTGCAGGAGGGGCGATGGTATTACCTTGATACCTCAATGGATGCCAGATCAGCACTGCCTGTTCTGATGCAGTGCTCTAGCTGTGACATCATTCCTCCTGCAGGAGGGGTGATGGTATTACCTTTATACCTCACTGGATGTCAGATCAGCACTGCCTGTTCTGATGCAGTCCTCCTGCAGGAGGGGGGTGATGGTATTACCCGTACACTTCACTGGATCAGCACTGCCTGTTCTGATGCAGTGCTCTAGCTGTGACATCATTCCTCCTGCAGGAGGGGTGATGGTATTACCTTGATACCTCACTGGATGTCAGATCAGCACTGCCTGTTCTGATGCAGTGCTCTAGCTGTGACATCATTCCTCCTGCAGCAGGGGTGATGGTATTACCTTGACACTTCACTGGATGTCTGATCAGCACTGCCTGTTCTGATGCAGTGCTCTAGCTGTGACATCATTCCTCCTGCAGCAGGGGTGATGGTATTACCTTGATACCTCACTGGATGTCAGATCAGCACTGCCTGTTCTGATGCAGTGCTCTAGCTGTGACATCATTCCTCCTGCAGCAGGGGTGATGGTATTACCTTGACACTTCACTGGATGCCAGATCAGCACTGCCTGTTCTGATGCAGTGCTCTAGCTGTGACATCATTCCTCCTGCAGGAGGGGCGATGGTATTACCTTGATACCTCAATGGATGCCAGATCAGCACTGCCTGTTCTGATGCAGTGCTCTAGCTGTGACATCATTCCTCCTGCAGGAGGGGTGATGGTATTACCTTTATACCTCACTGGATGTCAGATCAGCACTGCCTGTTCTGATGCAGTCCTCCTGCAGGAGGGGGGTGATGGTATTACCCGTACACTTCACTGGATCAGCACTGCCTGTTCTGATGCAGTGCTCTAGCTGTGACATCATTCCTCCTGCAGGAGGGGTGATGGTATTACCTTGATACCTCACTGGATGTCAGATCAGCACTGCCTGTTCTGATGCAGTGCTCTAGCTGTGACATCATTCCTCCTGCAGCAGGGGTGATGGTATTACCTTGACACTTCACTGGATGTCTGATCAGCACTGCCTGTTCTGATGCAGTGCTCTAGCTGTGACATCATTCCTCCTGCAGCAGGGGTGATGGTATTACCTTGATACCTCACTGGATGTCAGATCAGCACTGCCTGTTCTGATGCAGTGCTCTAGCTGTGACATCATTCCTCCTGCAGCAGGGGTGATGGTATTACCTTGACACTTCACTGGATGTCTGATCAGCACTGCCTGTTCTGATGCAGTGCTCTAGCTGTGACATCATTCCTCCTGCAGGAGGGGTGATGGTATTACCTTGATACCTCACTGGATGTCAGATCAGCACTGCCTGTTCTGATGCAGTGCTCTAGCTGTGACATCATTCCTCCTGCAGCAGGGGTGATGGTATTACCTTGATACCTCACTGGATGTCAGACCAGCACTGCCTGTTCTGATGCATTGCTCTAGCTGTGACATCATGCCTCCTGCAGCAGGGGTGATGGTATTACCTTGATACCTCACTGGATGTCAGATCAGCACTGCCTGTTCTGATGCAGTGCTCTAGCTGTAACATCATTCCTCCTGCGGAGGGGTGATGGTATTACCCGTACACTTCACTGGATCAGCACTGCCTGTTCTGATGCAGTGCTCTAGCTATGATATCATTCCTCCTGCAGGAGGGGTGATGGTATTACCTTTATACCTCACTGGATGTCAGATCAGCACTGCCTGTTCTGATGCAGTGCTCTAGCTGTGACATAATTCCTCCTGCAGGAGGGGTGATGCTCTTACCTTGACACTTCACTGGATGTCTGATCAGCACTGCCTGTTCTGATGCAGTGCTCTAGCTGTGACATCATTCCTCCTGCAGCAGGGGTGATGGTATTACCCTTACACCTCACTGGATGTCTGATCAGCACTGCCTGTTCTGATGCAGTGCTCTAGCTGTGACATCATTCCTCCTGCAGGAGGGGTGATGGTATTACCTTGATACCTCACTGGATGTCTGATCAGCACTGCCTGTTCTGATGCAGTGCTCTAGCTGTGACATCATTCCTCCTGCAGCAGGGGTGATGGTATTACCTTGATACCTCACTGGATGTCAGATCAGCACTGCCTGTTCTGATGCAGTGCTCTAGCTGTGACATCATTCCTCCTGCAGCAGGGGTGATGGTATTACCTTGATACCTCACTGGATGTCAGATCAGCACTGCCTGTTCTGATGCAGTGCTCTAGCTGTTACATCATTCCTCCTGCAGCAGGGGTGATGGTATTACCTTGATACCTCACTGGATGCCAGATCAGCACTGCCTGTTCTGATGCAGTGCTCTAGCTGTGACATCATTCCTCCTGCAGGAGGGGCGATGGTATTACCTTGATACCTCACTGGATGCCAGATCAGCACTGCCTGTTCTGATGCAGTGCTCTAGCTGTGACATCATTCCTCCTGCAGGAGGGGTGATGGTATTACCTTTATACCTCACTGGATGTCAGATCAGCACTGCCTGTTCTGATGCAGTGCTCTAGCTGTGACATAATTCCTCCTGCAGGAGGGGTGATGCTCTTACCTTGACACTTCACTGGATGTCTGATCAGCACTGCCTGTTCTGATGCAGTGCTCTAGCTGTGACATCATTCCTCCTGCAGCAGGGGTGATGGTATTACCCTTACACATCACTGGATGTCTGATCAGCACTGCCTGTTCTGATACAGTGCTCTAGCTGTGACATCATTCCTCCTGCAGGAGGGGTGATGGTATTACCTTGATACCTCACTGGATGTCTGATCAGCACTGCCTGTTCTGATGCAGTGCTCTAGCTGTGACATCATTCCTCCTGCAGCAGGGGTGATGGTATTACCTTGATACCTCACTGGATGTCAGATCAGCACTGCCTGTTCTGATGCAGTGCTCTAGCTGTGACATCATTCCTCCTGCAGCAGGGGTGATGGTATTACCTTGATACCTCACTGGATGTCAGATCAGCACTGCCTGTTCTGATGCAGTGCTCTAGCTGTGACATCATTCCTCCTGCAGCAGGGGTGATGGTATTACCTTGATACCTCACTGGATGCCAGATCAGCACTGCCTGTTCTGATGCAGTGCTCTAGCTGTGACATCATTCCTCCTGCAGGAGGGGCGATGGTATTACCTTGATAACTCACTGGATGCCAGATCAGCACTGCCTGTTCTGATGCAGTGCTCTAGCTGTGACATCATTCCTCCTGCAGGAGGGGCGATGGTATTACCTTGATACCTCACTGGATGCCAGATCAGCACTGCCTGTTCTGATGCAGTGCTCTAGCTGTGACATCATTCCTCTAGCAGGAGGGGTGATGCTCTTACCTTGACACTTCACTGGTTGTCTGATCAGCACTGCCTGTTCTGATGCAGTGCTCTAGCTGTGACATCATTCCTCCTGCATCAGGGGTGATGGTATTACCTTGATACCTCACTGGATGTCAGATCAGGTTGAAGGAGACCGGCTGGTCTTTTCTTTTGACTTTTATTTTGGGCGCAAACACCACAGGACATCACAAAAGATTTAACATCTTTTCGCCAAGAGGGCCACCAAAATTGTCGTTTCACCTTTTCCTATGTCTTGGCAATACCGGGGTGTCCCTCTATTAATGCATCATGATAACCGGAAATAACTAGTTCGTGTAATTCCTTATGTGGCAGGAATAAGCGTCCTTGGAAATAAGGTAAACCATTATCTATGGTAAAGTCTGATCCCTTTTGTATCCAATCCTGTAAGGTTGTAGGGTCCAGGAGTTGTTTCACTCTGGCTTGAATGTCTTCAAGCGTCTGTAACAAAGTCATGCCTAGAATCCTCTGTTCGGGAATTATTGGTACTGGTTCTGAGTTTGTATCAGATTCTCCCATTCCAATTCGGGATAAGGCATCTGCTTTGCCATTCTTGCAGCCAGGTCGATAGGTAATCACGAAATCAAATTCAGCGAAAAAAAAAGCCCATCGGAGCTGCCGTGATGACTGAGCCTTGGCGGTTTTCAAATACTGTAAATTCCGGTGATCAGTGATCACTGTGATGGTATGTCGAGCGCCAAGCAGATAATGCCGCCAGGCTTTAAAAGCGGACTTAATGGCTAACAGTTCTTTGTCCGTGATTGCATAATTAACCTCGGGTGCCAAGAATTTTCTGGACCAAAATGCTACGGGATGCAGTTGGTTGGTTTCGGGATCTCTTTGGGACAGGACAGCTCCCATGGCTAGGCTGGATGCGTCAGTCTCGACGACATAAGGGAGATCTGGACGCGGGTGTTTCAATATAGGTGCGGAGGTAAACTTAGCTTTTAAATCCTGAAAGGCCTGCTCGGCTTCTTCAGACCATTCAAAACGTTTATTTTTCCTCAAGAGTGCAGTAATGGGTTGTACCATGCGTGAAAATTCCGGGATAAACCTGCGACAGAAATTGGCAAAGCCGAGCATGCTTTGAACCCCTTTTACAGAGCTAGGTGATGGCCATTTGAGGATGGCATCCAAAGCCGAGGATGCCGGGGACTTTGACGGGTGAATAAAACCATTAGCTAGATATTGATCCAAATATTGTCTCAAATGCAGATTTTAAGGTTCGCTAAGGGCATAAATCCTGCTACAAGGGGGTTGTGCACCGGGCACCAGATCGATTTGGCAATCGTACGATCTGTGAGGAGGTAACGTGTTGGCCTGTTCCTTTTGGAAGACGTCCTGAAAGTCTTGGTACTCCGGAGGTAGTTGCATGGAGGCAGAGGTTACAGATGCTAGGTTAATCTTCAGGTTTTCTGGTTAGCAGGTTTGTGTACAATCCGGGAAGGTTATTCTCTTAGCTCGCCAATCAATTCGAGGATTATGTGTCTCTAACCAAGGGATTCCAAGAATAACCTGAAACTGTGGAGCCTTGATTACATCAAACACAACACCCTCCCGATGGCCGTCGGGACCAATAAGAGTCACTTCAGTAGTGGAATGTGTTACCGGTCCAGAGGCAATTTCAGTTCCATCGACTGTGGTGATGACATCTTTGCTGATTTTATGACGGACAGGGAGGTTAATCCTAGAGACCAATTCACGATCCGCATAGTTTCCAATAGCCCCACTATCGATGTATGCCTTTATTGCATGCAACCGCTTAGGCTGTTCTGGATCTACGAGAACCATTGGCACAATGAAATGCGAGGTCTGAGAGTTAGTTTTCAAGCTCGGCAAGCGGACCCCTACACTTGTCGGGCGGAGTCGTTTCCCGAAGCAGAGTCTTCATGGTTTTTATCAGCGGCTCCTACCGCCTTTCGGGGCAGTTTTGCCAGGCAATCTCGTAGAAAGTGTCCAGAATTCCCACAATAAAGACATAATTTTAACTGCCGCCTCCTTTCACGTTCCTTTTGAGTTAAGGGTCCTTTAACCCCTCCAATTTGCATAGGCTCAGAGACATCAACTCCCTTGGGATTAGCGTGGGTCTTGACCAACACCCGGGTCTCAAACCTGGACCGATCTGCTTTTCTGTTTTGAAGTCTGTGATCCAATTGGACCACTAAGTCTATATACTCTGTGAATTCTTTGGGCTGATTTACAACTTGGGCCAAGACATCTTTAAGTTCTCCGCGTAGGCCTCGATAAAACAACGTGACTCTTTTATCCTCTGGCCATCCTGTTTCCACAATTAGTCTATTAAAGGTTGCAATATAGGATAGGAGGTCCTGATTGCCCTGTCGCAGGGATAGAAGTTCGTCATCCAGTGCCTGCCCCTGAGAGTGTCGAGCAAATAACCTTTCCATGCTTGCTTGAAACCTTTGAAAATCACAGAGAATCGGGTCATCTTGAGTAACCAGTGGAACTGACCAATCGGCAGCGCAGCCACTGAGATATGACAATACAAAGGCTACCTTGGTCTGATCATTAGGGAAGGCCCCAGGTCTGCATAGGAAGTGCAAACAACACTGATTCATGAATACAGCGAATCGTTTGGGGTCCCCAGCAAAGCGTTCGGGTGTGGCCAGCGGCATGTTTCCAGGTAGATTAATCTGCACAGGGTTACTGGAAACCACAGGTGCAGGGTTCCCTCCGGAACCGGGTAGAGGAGTTTGCCCAGCTTGACCTTGCAAAAGCTGTCTGGCCAGGTCATCAGTTCTTTCCTTTGATATTATTAATTCCCTCCTGAGGGCATTAGTCTCTTGACGAGCGGCATGTACTTCGGCCCGTAATTCCCCCAGTAATTGGGCCAACTGATCAGTCTCAGTACTTTCCATAGCGCCTGGGTGGGAATTTGTAGGAAGGCTTCGCGTTCTGTAACGCTCACCTGACTCCCACGGAGGCGCTGGTCTGGTTCGCGCTGCTGTGACCTCTTCTAAGGTGATGCGCAGGGTTCGGAAGACGGACTGGACTGTGCCCCCAAATCTGGCTTGTCTGGCTCGCAGAAGTGTCCTTCTGTAGGCGAAAATAGGGGATTAACTGTCTGCGGGGTAATGCATTCAGCCTCCCACTTTCCCCTCTCACCCTCCTCGAAACCCTTCTGTGATTCCTCGTAGCGTCTCACCTTAGGGTCTGGAAGGACGAGCTCTCCATCCTGCTTCTGATGCAGGGGCGCGTTGGTATCCAGTTACTTCACTGGATTTTCGGATTGGTGAGAACCAAACTTGCTTGGCTTCCAGGTAAGTTTTTTGATAAGAGGTTCCCCTTATGTCCATGCATTAATGTACTAATGCTAGTGTCTTTTTCCACATAGGGGCCGGGGTACGGAATGCCGGGGAACAGGCACCGACCCGAGATGAGAGGTGAAATCCTTGTAGAAATCAGGTAAGTCTTTAATGAGCGTTTTTTGGTAATGTCTTTTCATTCGCTCATTAACGTGGATGTCTCTTTTTCCCCTTAGGGGCCGGGGGCCGGAAATGCCAGGATGCGGCGCGGACCCGTAATGAAGAGGGAATGAATCAACAGGTAAGTCTTAACATGGAGATTTAGCTTTCCTTATTCCCTTCTCTCTCTCACCTTTTGTTCTTGCCTTTTTCTCCCTAGGCGCTGGGGTGTGACTGCAAATCCGGATGATCGCTGCTGAACATGGAGGCGCCCTGTAAAGGTGAGTGGAATGCGGCGCTGCAGCGATCGACGCGATGAGTTTTTAAATAAAAGTCTTCCTTTTCAGGATTGTCGGCGAGATGTCTCCGGGATGCAGGATTTAGCAGGTAAGGACTTTTCCATCTTCTGTTCTCTTCTTCTCTTCCTTTGCAGGTGATCCAGGATGCTGGCAGGCGTGGCAGAAGTCGGGATGCAGGAGCAGACACGGTGAGCGTCCAGCTGCTAGATGCAGAACAACGCGAAGCACGTGTGGCTGTTCGGGTGGGGTTTAAATAGCCTTGGGAGAAGTATGTATCCTTCCTCCAATCAGGTATGTATCCTTCCCCGACCACGCACGGATGGTAAATTAGTCCCACAGGTAAAGTAGTTCCTTTCAGGCCTCAAGGAGGCCGGGATCCTGCAGCATGGTCTGCATCAGGTAAGTGCACCCAAGCACTTCCATAATGAGCCTGGCGCCTATGGTGCCAGGACTGATGTCTTTTATGAGCCTGGCGCCATAGGCGCCAGAACACTGTCCAAAGGGCCCCTATATGGGGTTGCTGGGTCCTTCCTTGGGGACTGGATGTCCGCTTTCGGGGACGCAGGGCTTGAACCGGGAGCGGGCATCATGACAGGTATTGAGGTTATCAAACTCATAATAATGAAGTAAGTTTGGAACTCATGCAGTGCAGGCGGGGCCAATGTCAGAGGTGAACCCTTATCCTCTTCCACGTCCCACCTTGACAATGTGCATTGTGCAGTCACCAGTAGTAAGGGCCAGCCTCACTTTCTAGGGTCTGCACACCTATCTCTTGGTTATCATTGCCCATTTCTAAGCTCTGCACAGCTCTCTCTTGGTTATCATTGCCCGTTTATAGGCTCTGCACACCTCTCTTTTGATTAATATTGCCCATTTCTAGGCTCTGCACAGTTCTCTCTTGGTTATCATTGCCCGTTTATAGGCTCTGCAAACCTCTCTTTTGGTTAATAATGCCCATTTCTAGGCTCTGCACACCTCTCTTGTGGTTAATATTGCCCATTTCTAGGCTCTGCACACATCTCTCTTGGTTATCATTGCCCGTTTATAGGCTCTGCACACCTCTATTTTGGTTAATATTGCCCATTTCTAGGCTCTGCACACCTCTCTCTTGGTTATCATTGCCCATTTCTAGGCTCTGCACAGCTCTCTCATGGTTATCATTGCCAGTTTATAGGCTCTGCACACCTCTCTTTTGGTTAATAGTGCCCATTTCTAGGCTCTGCACACCTCTCTTGTGGTTAATATTGCCCATTTCTAGGCTCTGCACACCTCTCTTGTGATTATCATTGCCCATTTCTAGGGTCTGAACACCTCTCTCCTCGTTATCATTGCCCATTTCTAGGCTCTGCAAAGCTCTCTCTTGGTTATCATTGCCAATTTCTAGGGTCTGCACACCTCTCTTGGTTATCATTGCCCATTTCAAGGGTCTGCACACCTCTCTCTTGGTTATCATTGCCCATTTCTCGGCTCTGCACAGCTCTCTCTTGGTTATCATTGCCCGTTTAGAGGCTCTGCACACCTCTCTTTTGGTTAATATTGCCCATTTCTAGGGTCTGCACACCTCTCTCGTGGTTATCATTGCCCATTTCTAGGCTCTGCACAGCTCTCTCTTGGTTATCATTGCCCATTTCTAGGGTCTGCACACCTCTCTCTTGGTTATTATTGCCCATTTCTAGGCTCTGCACACCTCTCTCTTGGTTATCATTGTCCATTTCTAGGCTTCGCAAACCCCTCTCTTGGTTAATAACGCCCATTTCTAGGCTCTGCACACCCCTCTCTTGGTTAATATCGCCCATTCCTAGGCTCTGCACACCTCTCGTTTGGTGACCATTGGCTGCTATTTCACTTCGACAAGCGCCTGCCTACGTTCCTTAGCTTCGCACACCTTTTAGGTGGCATAAAATAGAAGTAGCGCGTTCAATCGCTTTTTGATTAATCCTTCTGTCAACTGTCTTTTTCTACACCAAAATGCAAATGTAATAAGAAAAATGCCAGTTTTTGTTTTTTGGCTAAGCTGGTACGCTGTATGGATAGTGAATGCAAGGCCCACTGTACGCACACTCCAGAATAAATACACCCCGCTAGGGAATTAGGCCAAGAGATAACTTTGCAAGGTTAACAAGGTTTAATCATACAGAATACAAATACAAGCAAAGAAATCTGCTGCCCAAGAGCCCTCTGACTCCAGAATACATGACAGTGCTTTTTGAAGGACCACATCGTCACAGATGGCATCACGTACAGCATCTAAACTGGTACGGTTAATTGGGATCAGAATCATCCCGAATCATTACTGCGGAACAGGAATTAACCACACATGCAGCACCTACCGGGGATAAAATAGACGTGGCTCGCATCATCCCTCATCCAGGCATACAACGGAGCATGGGAACGGAACCTGTGTGGGACGGAGAAGTAGATTGCCAGTGTCTAAAACAATCACACTGGAAGAATTAAAAAAAAGGGAGCTAGCCGCAGCGTTACTCATATAGCAGACAGAAGTTGCACAGAGGAGGCACCTGCACAGACAAAGTAGGCTGCTGGGTGTAGTGCCTGTGGAAGCTGAGCACGTACATTAACATGCATGTGCAGTTCCAATGCACGTTGTAAGGGTGAATCATCACTCACAAGCGGTCTAAAGCCATATCAGTAACAAAGAGCAGAGCTGAATTTTATGGTACAAGTAGACCCTGCTGCGAATGGAGGAACGAAATATGTGCTGGGGACCAATCAAGCAGGAAATGCATGCGGGCTGACATACATAAGTTCAGATGGGCTGCGAGACACCCATATGTTCAAGTTGGGTGAAAACATGACAAGCCAACTACCATCTGGGTGCACATAATCGAAGGCTTGAGCGGAGTAAAGCGGGTCACCCAGGTGCAGTGGGGGGGTCACTCTGAAGGTATAAAGCGATCTTTCCTGATAGCAGTTTCTGTAAGGTGCGGAGCACCCTGAACACACACCAGCATTCCTCGATACAAGATACAAGACTAAACAATCAAAGCAGTGGGTGGCCCCTCATCACCAGGACAGAATTTCTGGTCGAGGTCTGGTAAAGAGCATGGCCGGTGCACTTGAACATTGGTGGAACCACCTAGAATAATGCTAGGATCCCCCATTTGGCACTCTAGAAAGACCAAGTGGATGAGGTCCAAGAGTGTGCAGCCCATCCAGGAGGAGTGGTCATCGAGAAGCGCATAGACACAAACTGGCGCAGGGACTACAAGAGGTCGATTATAGGAGCGCCAAGAGCACCAAAGCAACAATCCATGGCATCCAAGAACCAAGAAAGCAAGGTGAAGCAACCCACACTAGACGCGTTTGCCAAACTAGCGCATCCAGCTGAGAGCAGCACCCAGGCAACCTCAACACCACAGGGAGTGCAGATGCACAGGAGTGGGGACCATCAAATCCGGGGGCCATAGCAGCCTTGAAATTGACTGGCAAAGCTAAAATGGATGCCATCGGCATCAATGTGAACCTCCTGAGGCAGGACATGAGGTCACTAGCCGATCGCACAGGAACTCTTGAAAAAGAGGTAGCGGGGAACAAAAGCTGCTTGAAAGACACCTCAGCAGAAGTCAAGGTACGGCAGCAGCAAGTACGCAATCTCAAGGACAGAGTGGAAGATGCGGAAGGAAGTGCCAGACGAAATAATGTAAGTATTATTGGGCTCCCGGAGGGTGAAGAGTGAGCGAACCCGACTAACTTTATAGAAAATTTGCTACTACAGGAAATAGGCCCGGGGGCTCTTACTCAAGGCTTCACGGTTGAAACGGCGCATAGGTCATTGGTGAGGAAACCGCCACCTGGAGCCCAGCCGTGGCCAATTATAGCCTGGATACTTAACTATAAATACCAGGAAAAGATCCTTGAACACCTCCGTAAAGGAGGAACAATCCAACGAGCGACGGCCACCATCACTGCATACCCTGAGTATACCCTACAAGTTCAGAAACAGCAGATTAACTATATCAGTCAAAAGGACATTGCGGATAGCCAAGCTCAAATACATGTTGCTGTATCCCGCTAGATTGAAAATTATAAACAATGGAAGGGCCATTTTCTTTGACAATTCCGAAGAAGCCCACCAACGGATGGACAAGGAGAATATGCCAACCGGAGCAGGCGCCCATGCGAGCAGAGATGACCACGCATGCTGAGGATAATATTAGCAGCAGGACAGCAACGTATAGATGTGGAGATAAGACCTCCAGGAATACAGATTGAACAAAGGAAGGGGCCAACAATGTAGTGACCAATTAAGATCGCACTAAGACTGGATTGTTTTTTGGATACTAGTAGTTACATACCTGCCTGCTGCACCCCGTGCACCAGGACAAGGACCTGAAGTGGGGGCGAGAAGCAGGGATGCCTGAGCACAAGGTATTGAGCTGGGCAATTGTTGGGGGCCGGGTTAGTTGGGGTGTTTGGATAGTCAGTTGGGAGTTAGCCTATAGATCCACACATGGTATATTGTATTTGTGTGTTAGACCACCAGGGTATGTTAAAGCATTAGGGTGCGATGGGGAAACTTAAGATATCGTCCTGGAATGTCAGGGATCTTAATAGCCATGAGAAAGTTTAATTTGTAGCCAAACTAAGCTCAACCTTGGCGACAGCTCAATTATATATTTTTGATTTGTTGATCAAAGGATGCGAAGTTGTCAGCATGAGTGTTTCCCATAAATTTGTGTGGCTACTGCACAAGCTAAATGCATTAAGTTATTGATATATGAAAAAATGGCACTCCAATACGCCAACTCCTTAAATGATTAAATGAGAGCTTTGTTCAAATCAAATTTAATAACTTTGTGTTATTTTCACACATTATTCAAAAATACTCTTCAAGGTCAAATTATTGTTATCATAATTTGTTATGATAAGTTCATTACAACATACATCACTGAAGCTAAGAAAATAAAGTGCATACTATCAGAGAATTGGAACATCTTACTCCCAGACGCTAGCCTTCAAAAGCATCTAGATACTTCACCAAGCATTTGCTTTTGGAGGGCACCTACAATTAGGAATCTAATTAGTCCAAGCTTTCTTAGTCCGATTCCTAATATCAAAAAAACATTTTTCAAACCACTATTAGAGGCACACAAAAATGTGGACACTGCAAGTTATGCCCACTAATATATCAAGGAAAGAAAGAAATCAATCTACCAAATGGCAAAACAAAACAAATTAACCAATTGATCAATTGCAACTCGACTTTTGTGATATATGGTATCGAATGTATTTGCAATAAACTATACATTGGGAGTACAATAAGAAAATTGAAGGTGAGAATCTTTGAACATATCACAGCCATCAAACACAAAGACCTCAGAGCACCCATATCCGTACATATAATCAATGAGCATCCAACTTTTGAAGTTTCACAACTAAAGGTTTTTGGTTTGGAAAAAAATCCTTCCCCCCCAAGGGGAGGAAACAAAGAGGAACTATTATGAAAACATGAAAGCAAATGGATTTGTATCATGGACGCATGTGCTTCTGGATTAAATTGTGATTCAGAAATGTTTAACTGGCTATAATACACTGTTTATTTATTTAATAACATGAAGAAAATTAAGCATGTTTGGATATATTGTTTAATATTACCAATGAAACCTTTTGTGTTTATATTTTTTCTATAATTTACACACCATTTTTTTCTGGCATATTTTAGATCCAATTCTTTACTTCATTTAATAACATGAAGAAAATGTAAGCATGTTCGGATATATTGTTTAATATTACCAATGAAACCTTTTGTTTTGTCTCTTTATAATTTAGATTCTATCTTTTTCTGGCATCTTTTAGATCCAATTCTTTTCTTCCTTTATTTTTCTTTAGGGAATTCAATTTTGGACCCACATTATAAAAATGAGATAACAATATATTAGTCATTTCTCAATCTCGGCAAAAAAATTTATTTTTATCAAACTAAAAAGTTAATAATCGCAATAATGACTTCTTTTGTCTTTGCAAAACCAGTTAGTATGAATAATCATTAGTATAAGTCAACCATCAGATTGTACTGGAAGAATTTGCAAATTAGTTTGTTTTGTAATTTATCATGGCATTTGAAACTTCGTTTTCGCCCCTCTGCCCCTCCAAAATGGCCACCGGGAGCATTAGGGACGTCATCACGTCACGCAAAACGCACGTTGCGCGTGGCGTGATGACATCATCGCGCTGGTTTGCAAGCTATAAATATCACATTTCGGCAACTTCACAATGCGAAAGCAGCCGAAGAGAGTGGATCAGCTTATCATGGCCAGCACTTTATACTTTTTGAAGAGAGGATAACATGTCACAAAGGTAAGGTAAAAACTTGGCATAATCTTTTAAATTGTGCAATATCTCTATAACTACAATTAAAAACCTCAAACCTTTAGTAAATCTATAAACTTTTTTCCACAACCTATTTTTGGGGGGCTTCTTTCCCCTACTGCTACTATTTGAAATAAATTAGGTAAAAATAATCTTCCATTTATTATACAAAAAATCTTTTTCTATTTCTTGTTTATTCTCTTCCCTACAGTTAGAAGAAATTAGTTAAGTCATCAAAGCTTTGTTTATCAGAAGTGACTTAACAAAATTAAGTTTTCCTGGAAAAAGGACACTGGGTCAAGGAAATCATATGAAAACAATCACATAAATAGGATGAATCAGCGAACCTTGTAACAATTAGGCAACGTTTGCAATATACTATAAGAATTTAGTATGATGTTTATTACCAACATTAGTAAAAGAAGACAAGGGAAACGTTAATTACATATCTGTTCTGTCTATTTTTCTTTCTTTTTCCCTTTCTTTCGTTTGCAGACCAAATAGTGTTTCTCCTGATGAACCATTGCAACTGGCAATGGGGAAACACATGTTGAGAAGATAACAATAATTTGACCTTGAAGAGTATTTTTGAATAATGTGTGAAAATAACACAAAGTTATTAAATTTGATTTGACTCTCTGAACAAAGCTCTCATTTAATCACTTAAGGAGTTGTCGCATTGGAGTGACATTTTTTCATATATCTATAACTTAGGGGGTAATTCATAGAATTTAGCGCACAAGTGGAGCACGCGGCTGGCGCACAGTGTGCGCGTGTGAATCTCTGCACCAGCCGCGTGTACTAAATTTAATTTCCGCGCACAGCGTATTCATGGATTTTAGCTACCAAAACCAGCCATGGCGCACAGTGGCGCAGCGACCATGCAGCAGCGCCAGTTACGCCCCCAAGAACGCCCCTCGCGCAAGGAAAAGCCATCAAAATCCCCAATCCAGCGCAAAGGGCTGCGCTAACCCTGTACCAGTATACATGGCCGCCACACAGCACACGGCAAACGGGGAACGTGTATTACTGGGGTACGCGGGAAGTTACACACGCGATTGGCCCTGTGCGAGTGGGGTACGTGTATTACTGGGGTTCGCAGGAAGTTTCACACGCGATAGGCCCTGCGCGAGTGGTGTATGTGTATTACTAGGGTTCGCGGGAAGTTTCACACGCGAAAGTGCCTGTGCGAGTGGGCTACGTGTATTACTGGGATTCACAGGAAGTTTCACACACGATTGGCCCTGTGCGAGTGGGGTACGTGTATTACTGGGGTTTGTGGGAAGTTTCACACACGATTGGCCCTGTGCGAGTGGGGTACGTGTATTACTGGGGATCGCGGGAAGTTTCGCACGCGATTGGCCCTGTGCGAATGGGGTACGTGTATTACTGGGGTTCGCAGGAAGTTTCACACGTGGTAGGCCCTGTGCGAGTGGTGTACGTGTATTACAGGGGTTCGCGGGAAGTTTCACATGCGATTGGCTCTGTGCGAGGGGGTACGTGTATTACTGGGGTTCGTGGGAAGTTTCACATGCGATAGGCCCTGTGCGAGTGGTGTACGTGTATTACTGGGGTTCGCGGGAAGTTTCACACGCGATTGGCTCTGTGCGAGTGGGGTACATGTATTACTGGGGTTCGCAGGTAGTTTCACACGCGTTTGGCCCTGTGCGAGTGGGGTACGTGTATTACTGGGATTCGCAGGAAGTTTCACACGCGATTGGCTCTGTGCGAGTAGGGTACATGTATTACTGGGGTTCGTGGGAAGTTTCACACGCGACTGGCCCTGTGCGAGTGGGGTACGTGTATTACTGGGGTTCGCGGGAAGTTTCACACGCGATAGTCCCTGTGCGAGTGGTGTACGTGTATTACTGGGGTTCGTGGGAAGTTTCACACGTGAAAGGGCCTGTGCGAGTGGGGTACGTGTATTACTGGGGTTCGTGGGAAGTTTCACACGCGATTGGCCCTGTGCAAGTGGGGTACGTGTATTACTGGGGTTAGCGGGAAGTTTCACACGCGATTTCGCTGTCAGAGCGGGTACGTGTATCTAGTGGGGTGCACGGGGAGTCCCACACGTGAATTGGCAGTGTGGTTCCTCCCAGGTGTGCCCTCCACCCCATCCACGGCCACTGCAGGCAACCCACAACACAGGACTCTACCCTGCACCCCTGGGCATGCCCCCCAGCCAGCACACGTCACCTTCCACTAGTGATCACCAACTCATGTCCCCCTGCACCCCCACCCCCCAGCAGTGACAGGCACCTGCCAGCAGGCCCCCACTCATGTCCCCATGCACCCCCACAGCAGTGAGGGGCACCTGCCAGCAGGCCCCCACTCATGTCCCACTCATGTCCCCCTGCACCCCCACCCCCCAGCAGTGACAGGCACCTGCCAGCAGGCCCCCACTCATATCCCCATGCACCCCCACCCCCCAGCAGTGATGGGCACCTGCCAGCAGGCCCCCACTCATGTCCCCCTGCACCCCAGCCCCCAGCAGTGAGGGGCACCTGCCAGCAGGCCCCCACTCATGTCCTACTCATGTCCCCCTGCACACCCACCCCCCAGCAGTGACAGGCACCTGCCAGCAGGCCCCCACTCATGTCCCACTCATGTCCCCCTGCACCCCCACCCACCAGCAGTGAGGGGAACCTGCCAGCAGGCCTCCACTCATGTCCCACTCATGTCCCCCTGCACCCCCACCCCCAGCAGTGACAGGCACCTGCCAGCAGGCCCCCACTCATGTCCCCCTGCACCCCCAGCCCCCAGCAGTGAGGGGCACCTGCCAGCAGGCCCCCACTCATGTCCCACTCATGTCCCCCTGCACCCCCCCACAGCAGTGACAGGCACCTGCCAGCAGGCCCCCACTCATGTCCCCCTGCACCCCCACCCCCCAGCAGTGAGGGGCACCTGCCAGCAGGCCCCCACTCATGTCCCACTCATGTCCCCCTGCACCCCCACCCCACAGCAGCGAGGGGAACCTGCCAGCAGGCCCCCACTCATGTCCCACTCATGTCCCCGTGCACCCCCACCCCCCAGCAGTGACAGGCACCTGCCAGCAGGCCCCCACTCATGTCCCCCTGCACCCCCACCCCTCAGCAGTGACAGGCACCTGCCAGCAGGCCCCCACTCATGTCCCCCTGCACCCCCAACCCCCAGCAGTAGGGGGCACCTGCCAGCAGACCCCCACTTATGTCCCCCGCTGCACAAAATAAAGAAGCATAATCATGGGCCACTTCTACACCAAAAAACCACATCACGCCACCCCATTCTTGAGACGCAATGATTTCCCAATCCACCCCACACTGACATGCCTATCTCAAGACACAAACCAACAGTCAACTATGTACATCAACACATGTCCGTCACACAGATACACTGGTTGGCATTGATTGTGTATACCCACATTTTCACATGCATCAACCCAATGAGCGAATCCCACACATGGAAATAAAATATGAATATGTATTATGTACAAAAATAAATAAATTAAATTAAATCATACAAAAATAGCAAACATGAAATGAAAAGCATGTGCAAAAGATGAGTGAATGAAAATTATAACCAATCCAAAAAAATTTGAAAGAAAAACAGTCCAAACTCTCCCTCCACTGATGCAAATCCAAAGGAAAGATAAAAAAAATCCATTGCTTCATGTTCATAATGAAAATAAAAATGGAAATTATTCCATAGTCCAACTATTTACAATACATTGGGCCTCATTACGACCCAGGCGGTAAGTTACCGCCTGGGTCGTACCTTTACCACCATGGTGTAAACTACGTTTACGCTATGGTGGTTGGCGGACTTACCGCCCCATTCCGAGGTTGGCGGGGCGGTAAGTCCCCAATCCCCATTTACCCTTCCCCATTCCCATTTTTGCCCCATAGGGCATAATGGGAGTGGGGAAGGCGTTAATTACGCCACCGTAAATTACGGGGGCGTAATTAACAACAAGGTCCCTTAGCGCCATGGATTTTAACACCTGCTAAAAGCAGGTGTTAAATCCTCCATGGCGCTAAGGGACCTCGGAATCAGGCGGTAAGGGTCGGCGCTGTTTACGCCGCCGTAAACCCCTTACCGCCTGGGTCCTAATGAGGCCCATTGTCCCAAAAAAAATCCATTACTCCATGTCCATAATGAAAAAAAATATTCTAATTAATCCATGATCAAACTATTCACAACCCATTGTCCAAAAGAAAAATCCATGAGTCCATGTGCAAAATCCAAAGAATAAATCAAATCAATCCATTGTCCAACTATGTAAAGGGTCCAGGAGCCCAACCAAACAAATGAAACCTACCTAAGAAACTACATAAAAATAAAACTATATACAAATGTGTGTGGCATTGTCCATTGACCACAAATAAAAGGAAAAGGAAAAGGAAACCTAACTCTAACAACTATTTACAATGGCTGCGGACTAGTCTCACGGCTCACTTCCTGATTTCCCGGGCCAGGGCATCATCGAACTCCTGCTCGATGTCCCGGAGACGGTCCTCTTCCATGGCCCCGAGGGTTTGCAGGGACGATGACATGTGGACCTCCAGGTCCCTGCGAATTGCCTCGCGGCACTCGGCCCGCCTCAGAGCCCTACGCATGGAGTTCTCCGCCCTGACCATTGAGTCGTGCCTCTTCTGCCCGCTGCCGCTCCGCATCTATAGCATGGCCTAACCGCTGCCACACGGAAGGCACTTCCAGTCCTGGGTCCTCCTGCCCTCTGGCCGATGCCTGCCCCTCCGATGTTGAAGGCCCCGAGCCATCATGGCTCCCACCTTGTTGCTACTGCTGCTGTGCCTCTGCCTGTGCCCTGGCTCTTGCTGCCTGCACATCCTCCTCCGGCTAGGGTGCAGTTGTTGAGCTGGCCACCCCTGCTGGACGTCCGACTCCCGACTGTGGCAGGGATGTGTCCTCCACCAGCCTGGCCGCAGGGTCAGAGGCAGCTCCACAGGGTACCCAGGTGAATCATGGGTGGGAAGATGGCATGGAGGACGACTGGCGCAAAGGGGGTTCAGGTGAGGAGGGGGTTGGAACAAGGTCCAGCAAACGGAGGAATTCGGCCCTGGTGACCTGTCCCAGTAGGTCAACGTGGTCAACGAGCCATTCGAGATGACGTGCAGTCTCCTCATGAAAAGACTGCAGGTCACCTCGCATGGCCCGTTGACGCAACGCCACCCCACCCAGGACAGGCTCAACCCGGTCCCGGATAGCCACGTCCGCAGGGAGAGGAAGGCCAGTTGTTGTAAGCAGATTCCCTCCCTGAAAATGGGTCTGGATGTAGGCATTCCTGCTGGTGCGGGATGATACAGTCACAGGATCGGGGATAGGATTGCACACAGGCACCTCTGCGGTGGCCTGTGTTGCCTCCTGTCCCTGCACCTGCACTGCACCACTAGCACCAGTGGAATCCCCACCTCTAGACCCCGTGTCTGTCCCTTGCACGGCCTCCTCCTCCACCAAACCCCCCACCAACCTGGATGACTCCGTGCCATCTTCCTCCGTCGGACCCTGTGGGGTCTCAGCTGCCCCTTCTGCTGCCGAGGAGTTCAACTCCGACCTCCGCCTCTTGGACCTACCCTCGGCAGCTGCAGCCTGGGACGCGGCACCGGACTCCTCACTCCCTGACGAGATGACAACCTGGGAGGGGAGCCGGGCCTTGCGTCTCCACAGCACCCTCTCCGCCCCTTCATCAGTTGACGCTGCAGACAGGGAGAGATAGGACACAGGCATCAGGGCACTGTACAATGGACTGATACACACATGACAGTTGCACATGAGTGGCAGTGTCAAACTTCAGACATGGCATCACAATCCCCAACACACATGTCATTTCAACTCACACACATGAGCAATTCCACAGCCATATCACAACAGCCAGCACCACCCATACACATACAACAGCATGAGCATCCAAAGGTGAGCCAGACATCACATGAAACACAGGGAGTGCAGTAGACATGCACACATGCCACCACACTTACATGCATGTCTGCATCTCCTCCAACTGTTGCAGTGATGAGATCGCCATACATGTCAGATCTGCCATTTAGCCTTCTACATATCAGTGTCACATGCATCCATGTTGCATCACAGTTGCACACTTGTCAAATACACACACATGCACATGTACACAGTGCAGATACATGGATTAGGAACCACCATCCATGCCACAACCATGTAAAACGTACATACACAGAAATTCAAACATGTTTGCTCCCACACCTGCATTTGTCCAGCATCCTTACCAACACATACACCATCAATGTGTCTCACACCTGAGAGGACACACATGTTGCAGCCTCACGCCCATGTTCATACACATCCCTACACGGCCCTACAAAAACACATGTGCAACCTGCACACTACTGGCACACCACGACACGCACAGCGTCCAATCACCCTGCATGTACACTTACCGCTCAACTCCAGATGGGACTACCTCTCAAGGATCTGGACGTAGAGCGCTGGGCACATGCGTTCCAGGACCCTCATTTGGTGGTCCGACAGCTGGCCCTGAAGTCCTCCCAGCGCTTCTTGACATGATGTAAGTCGCGGACTGCCACTCCCTCCGCGTTGATGGCAGTCACAATGTCCATCCAGATCCTGGTCCGTCCTTCATTGTCGGTGCGCGAACTTCCAAAGAGGGCATTATACTGCCCCAGGACTTTCTCCACCAGGACACCAACTTCCCTGGCACTGAAGCTGGTGGCCCTCTGCCTCTCTGGCTGGGGGTTGCCAGTGCTGCCAGATGGTGTTGTGCTGGACATAGCAACCCCAGAGGCAGGAGTGGGTGGGCAACTGGGTCCTGGAGCTGGGCTGTGGAGCGATGGAATCCCAGTCGGGAGTCTTCGGTTCCAGCAGGGGTGGTCACAGCAACTGCACCCCTGGCTGACATGCAGGCAGCAAATGGCAGGGCACGTGGGCAGCAGGCAGTCACGCAGCAGCAGATTGCAGGTGGGAGCATGCTCGGGGCTCTTGGGGGGCAGTAATTCGGCCTTCTGGGCAGGAGTGTGGTCTTCCATGTGTTTTCGCGTGGCCAGCTTGATACGGAGTGATTTGGCATGTGATAAAATTGCACGTCAGCGTGTAATTGGAGGAAAGGCCCTTAGCGCGTAAGTGGGTCAGCACACGTACGTGTTTTCATTGGACCAAAGGCCCTTAGTGCGTAAGCGCTTCTCTGACGTCTGCGTGTGAATGCGGGTAATCCGAGGAAAGGGCCTACGCTCGTAAGTGACGTGATGCGTGCGGGTGTTTCCCTCAGCACGGGTTAAAGGTGAGCGGGGTCAGCAGTTTGTAGTTTCGTGGAGACCGACGTGTGTAGCTGCTTCGTGTTGTCTCGCGCGCGATCACATCTTCACAGCGATCGAGGACGTATCTCTTCTTTTGGCGGGGGTATTGGCTACACGTGTTTTTCATTATCATGCTAGTCAGACGGTGAGTCGCGCACGCTATTTTTCCCACTGCGGGTGCCCCTGTGTATTGCACCCGTTTTCGAGGTCATAGTAGCCTGCGTGTCCCACACGTTCGCATTTTTCGTGTTACTGGGTGCCACCACGTACTGCGGGAGGTTGATTCCACGCACGTAGGCTGCAGGGTTGCGTGCACGGTTTTACTGCAGTTTTGGGGTGCCTGAGCGTAGCGTGACCCGTCACTACTTCACCAGGGTCACATACAGCCTTGCAGGTGCAGGGGGGCTGTTAACATCTTGCATCCCACCCCCTTCACCCCAATTACCCAGGTCAATTGTGGTGTACACCTCCCATTGACACTACTCCATCCGTGCCGGCACTACTCCATCTGTGCCATGGTTGGGAGGTCACCAAAGGTGAGGGGTGCCTCGGCTGGGCGTACTCCTCATGGCGGGTGTGGTCAGGGACGTGGCCGGGGTGACCAGGGAGTCTGGGGACTCCAGGGTGTCCAGGGTGGCCACAGAGGGGGAAGAGGCAGGGGTGTGCCACTTGAGCACGATGTTGTGCCATGTCTCGGTGCAGTCATGCCACCACCCCCTGTGGTTCTGGGAGATGCAGCTTCTGCATCTGGCACTGGCACCCGTGTGACCCAGCAGTCCGTTTCATCAACTGCCATGGGCCCAAGGGTAGTCGTAGCTGCAGGTGCAGCTGTGGAAACCACCACCCAGGCTCAGGGTCTGTCAGTGCAGGCTGCGTTGGCAATTGAAGAGCCCTTGGAAGATTTCCAACAGGACCGGAGGGAAACCGTAGGGGCACGCAGGGCTGCCCTGACCAAGACACGTGTCCCTGGGGCAGTAATGTCATCTGCTGCCCCGAACAGCCGGGTGTTGGCAAGTGCAGGGGCAGATGCAGCCAACAACACCCCGGTTGTGAGTCAGCCAACCAGGACAGTTGCGGTCAATGACCCTGCCACAGAGGATGTTGATGCGCAGGGTCCATTAAAGGGCACCCAGCTGCCACTGACACAAGTCAGCCCTTTGGTCGTCCCTCCACCTGCCACTCCCTTGGCTCAATCCACCAGTCCCACTGGCCATACTGATCAGGGCGGCATCAGCCAGCCAGGGTCTGCGCCACAATCCAAGAGGAGGAAGGTTTCACCTGCAGCACAGGCTGGGACCCCACACACTGCCACAGCCTCCTGCACGTCGAGTAAGAAGCCTTTCTGCAACCAGGAACTGGACTTCCTCGTGGACTACGTGCGGAAACACAGCCGTGACATGCTAGTGGGTGCTAATTGTCAGACTACGGCTGCCCACCGTGATACCCACTGGAAGCAAGTTGCGGAACATGTGAGTGCATTCGGCCATGAGGTGCGCACGGCGCAAGAGTGCAAAAAGCTTTGGAATTACCTCAAACGCAGCGCTAAGGCTAAGCGTGCCTCAAATTACAACTTGACTCTGGTGACTGGCGGTGGGCCTGCACTGGAGGAGGAAGACCTCACTCCGCAAAAGTCACTCGTTGCGGAGTTCATACCATCTGAATCGGTCGAAGGAGTGGGAGAGATGCCGGACTTTGATGCCCAGTCCAGTGAGTGTTGATGCGTGTTTGTCGAGGACGTGTGTGTTTTACTTGTGTGATGTGTTGTGCATGACTGCCACTACATGTCACGTGTACATGGTTATGATGTGTGAGTAATGCAATGCTTCCCTGATGCATGTCTACTCTGCTGAATGGTGGACATGTGGAGCAGACGGGGACTGTCCACATCACCACTTTAGTCACATGCTGGTTACCAGTATGACCCTCCGGTCCATGTTCCAGCTCACTGGCACTTCTGCATGTAGCGTGGGGTGAGCTTCCTCTCAGCCCAGGAACTATGCATGGTATGACTGACGTGCATGTGTCCTCTGCCTGCAAGGGGGTAGCCAATGTAGGCATGCTCCCTTGCCCCTCAACCCCCTGCTCTGCACCCCAATTCCATCTTAGCACTGGTCTGCTACAATATTGCCGTTGGTTACTTCCCTGGTCATGCCTCCTGTGTACATTCTAACATCCAGCGGCCAATCTGCCAGACAAATCCATTGTGGTACATCCTTAGTACTTGATGCAGGCTGTGTCACTTGTACTGTGCAGAGGTCAGATGCCCCGCAGGGACATGAGTGCCCATTCATGCTCCATGTGCATTCCACGCATGCCAATATATGTCCATGACTGGATGATCACTGTTGCACAAGTCCATGATGACCCAAATTGCATGGCATTTCATCTGCCTTCCCATGTCAACTGTGGCTCAGTACTGCGTTGCACACATATTTAGGGTCTGACAATCTGTGAGGGTCACAGGCCTCAGCCTGTTTAATGGCCAATGACTCTGTCCAACTGGTGTAGTGTCTTCTTCACACGTGGGTGGACTCCAGAGGTTTCATCATGTGTCCTGCTTACTGTCCCATCATCATTTGCAGTTGTCACTTGACTCACATGAAGCTGTTGATGCTAGTCAACACTGTCTGTCAATACACAGGTCTATGGTCAGCCTTTTGATACCATGCTAGGCATCCTTGCTTTTGCACTTGGGTGGAGATGTGCTTTGCTTGTAGATATGCTACCCATTGAATGCATATTGCACGTGATGCCTGAAGTTGACCTTGCACTGCCTTCACATTTTCTGACACACACCATGAAGTCCTTGTACATGTAGGTAGTGAGTAACAAACATATTTGCTGCATTGCATAGACCCACTTCAATGCAGACTGCCACCTTTCAGCAGGTCTGATCACAGAAGCAATTCCAAGCTGACTCAGCATGCATGCCAGTTTCTATTTTGTATGTCACATGTCTGCCTGATGTGTTTGTTGTCGGTGTGTGTGTGTTGTGTGCTTCTAACATGTGCAGTGACCTTTTTTCTCTCTATTTTTCAGATGACGACGCAATGGAGCCGGAGGATGGTGTTGTCATACCAGGCACAGGGTTGTTGTCACTACATCAACCCAGAACAAGTGGGGGTAGTGTGGTGGTAGGCAGGGTTGGACTGGCCGTATCGGTCGATCGGCCACTGGCCGATGACCTTTGGTACCTGGGGGCCAGTTTTTTCCTGAGGTGGGCCGTTTTTTTTTATTGTGTTTTTTTAAAATGTGTTTCAGGCAGGCACCGCGCGGCCCAAGCTTTAGATCACAGTGCGCAGCCCGACTGAGCAGACAGCTTGCCTCGGGTGCCAGGCCCAAAAATGAATGGAAACAAAGGGAACTGACACTCTGTCAGTTTCACGCACGCTTTGACTCTCTGGGAGGGGGGGGCGGCCGCCGGCCAACCCAGCCAGGGGGAGCCTCAGCAGCTCAGCCTGGAGCTGCCGGTTCTCCTGACCTGGAGGCGGGTGGAGCGAGGCGACTCAGGGCAGCATATTCATCAAAGCAAGGTAACACGTTGTTACCTTGCTTTGATGATTTGCAATGATTCATGCATCATAAACCTGGTGCATGATGCATCATGCATATGAGAGGGCCAGCCATGACAGGCCGCGGTGGCGCCGCCCAAGCAGCCCCTCCACACCCCCTGAGAAGTTGAACTCAATACACAAACAACGGTGGGGGGCCGGGTGGTCTGCAGACTGCTGCAGCACACACAGCAGGAGGTTGGCTGGGCTGCTCGCTCCCTCCGGCTCCTCTGCCTGCAGGGTTGGGGCCTGGCTGCCGGGGGGGCAGGGCTGCCCAAGTTCACACAAACAAGTTGCTTTTAACTTCCAGGAAGTATCAACAACGAATTTGTTGCCCTGCAAAGTTGAAAGCAACTTGTGCTGTGTGGGGGCTGGGGCGGCAATGAGACAGACTCCGTGCCGCCACAATCTTGGAGCCGGAGGGAGAGAGTGTGGACACGTGGGTGACTGTTGACTCCCTCTGATATAGCCTCCTCCTTCTGAGTCCTGATCCTGGCATTATTTGTTGGCCACGAGTCGAGGAGGCAGCCCACAGAGAGTCAGCCAGCATCCAGCCCAGTGCCCAGCCATTGCCCAAGACTGACCGTCGACGACTCACGAAGACACTGTCTGCAGGCAGCCAGCCCTGCAGCCCAGCAGGCATCAGCACTACTAGAGTAGCGGCCGCGGCTCCCACAGCCAGCTGCCTGCCCTGAGCCTGGCCCCTAGCAGCAGCAGACTGACCCCGCTAAGGAAGGACCCAAGAGCCAGGGATGGCCGAGGGGGGTCGGTACTGGGGTGGCGGGGGACTCGGGAGACGTATTTTCTATGAATGCGTCAATCGGGGATCTGTTTCACTTCCTCACCTGTGGTACTGTGAAGGGCACCTCACACACCCGTTCACTAACTCTCTGACCCCGCCACGGAGGGGGCACCGATGCCATGATCCTCGGATGTGATGCCGAAGTGATCGGAAAGCCTGTGTCCGAACACTTCCTTGTGGCCCTGGCCACCGCTCTCCGCCCTTGGCCCTTTTCCCACACACGGTGTTTACTGTCAGAGTGCCAGTGCACAATGCTCCCTTCCCACTCTTTGTGCATGGAAAAGGGAGAGCCAGCAGAGAGGCTGGGTTCGGGGAGCCTGGCAGAGCAGGACAGGTGCAGGGGTGCTGTGGACCTTTTCAGCAGCTCATTGGAATCCGTGGGCAAATGATCCCATTGCCTAACAAGTTATGGGAATATGATGGCAACACCGGTTACATGATGTGATGGGCTAAGTATGTGAACCAGTGTCTGACATATTGCAACAGTGGCTTGATATTTAATGCCCAGAAGGCCTGGATTGGCAAATGAGTGCATAGACATGTCATTGCTAACCCGTGACATTTCGGGAAGCATCTGAGCATGTTGTGCAAAAACATGGCATGAGGTAAGAATAGCAATGCAGATGTCAGTGCCTGGCATGTGATGTCAATATTTGACCATATGATAGAAAAACAGAAAAACTGGCACATGCAATGAAGACTTTAGCTGAATGAAATTGGCCTAGTGCCTACTGGATATCCAGGGGTGGATGGCCTCTCATGTTTTAAGGTTGAATCCCCTTAAAACTGAATTTCTTTCATTTTCAACCCGTTTATAAAAAATGTTTCAGAAAGCAAAACATTAAGATGCTCCGTCTCAGTTTGCTACGTCAATAAATTCTCTAGGTTTTTAGCTGCATACACATGTACCACATATATACATGCTATGGTCAAATCTGCTCATTTGCACTTATTTCCAGTGAGCAGTGAAGCCTTTTAATCCCGGAAGTGTCATTGCAGCACTTTTATTTTTATTATTTATTTGGCGCTGCTTATTATTACCCACGGTGTGTGGTGCTCATTTATCGACCTCGGAAGGATGAAAGGCTGAGTTGGGCCCCGCCGGGATTCGAACCTGCCAGGCTCTGCACCATGTCAAAGCGAGCGCTCTACTCGCTGTGCCACTTGTCCAATCCTTGGTAATTTCTCGGATTGACACTGACAACTCTTTGTTAATCCGACTCCCCAGAAATAGTCTGCTTCCACTAAAGTCAGTCTTCAGGCAGCTGCCCGTCTGTGGGGCTCGAACATGATTCATTAAATTGCACCGACTACCCATTGATTTTCAGATTCTTTTTAAACTCTTTTGCATTGTGCATAAAGCACTTTATGCTCGATCCCCATAGTGTTTAGGTCGAAAATTAAAAATCTCTGGGGGCCTAAAACGGCTAGGGAGCCAGGAGTGTTTGCAGCTCCAGGTTCCAACTTTTAACGGATAGTTCACTCAGAACAGATTGTTCTCAGGGGAGTCTGTTAAACTCTGGAACTCACTTCCAGAAGATGTTCTACTAATTGAAAATGATGTTAAATTCAGGAAGAAATTGAAAGCATGGTCTTGGGTACAGGCCTTTTAGATCCACGGGATGGTAGTTATTTATTTCATATATTGTAGTTATACGCTTTCAGGAATTGCTTTTATGAATTTTTGAGAGTTTCTATATATGTGTTCTTTAAATCGTTACTTAACTGAATTGCAGGGTGTATTGTGTTTTAGGATAGGCGAAATGCATTGATGGATATGCTGTTTTGTCATTTTGTTGTACTACACTGTATATGTGTTTTCGTAAAGGGCTGTGATGCTCTCATCAGCCATGTTCACGCTAAAGAAACATGTGAAATAGAATGAAATAAATACACTTTGCTGGCAATGCGCTCCCATTTGTGACACATGGCAGAAACGTGGTGAATGACGTGGATACCTGTGCATTTGACAGCAGAGCCTTTCATGCAGCATGTGCACAAGGCATAGCATGGCACACACTGTATAAGTGATGTGTGTGTCCAGGCACTTTTGGCATACGGTGTGTGTGGCTGGGAACATGATGGCAAGCCGTGTCAAATGGTGCACTTAGGCACGTGGTGGAAATAAATGCAGAGTGAATGATGTAAGCACCTGTGTGTATCATATTACTTGCCAAATGACGGCACAATCTGACACGGCATGCAAGAACATGCCAGCATGATGGCGGTGCATGCATGGTGTATGCTAGGAATGCTTGCCCTTTGACCTGCGCACCTGGCCATATCATGAATGATCTAGCTAACAATGGGAGTACCTACGCTTCTGCCTGACAATTCCTGATGTGTGCTAGCACTGCATGGTAAACAGTCAGGGCACTGAGGCGTATGATGTGAAAATACGACTTCTTGCGGGAGAAACTTGGCATATGATGGCACTCACTTGAAAATGCTGTGAGTAGCCGTGCCTGTGATGGCAGCGTCTTCTGATGATGTATTTACCTGGGCTGGGTCACAAGATGGCATTATAGGTTATATGACAGCAATGTCTGCCATTTTATGTATGTAAGAAAGCACATCATGGCAGCACTGGTGGTACTGTGAACGGCACCTCACCCGTCCACTCACACACAGCCGTTCACTAAGTCTCTGACCCGCCACGGAGGGTGCACCGATGCCATGATCCTCGGATGTGATGCCGAGGCGATCGGAAAGCACTTGTCCGAACACTTCCCCGTGGCCCCGAGCTCCGCTCTCCGTCCTTGGCCCTTTTCCCACATGCAGTGTTTACTGTCAGCACGGTGGTTCAAGCAGTGATTGACTATGCATGCAGATCCACTCTGAACAGGTACACCAGGGACAGCCGAGGTGCCTCGGGATTGGACGTGCGGCATGGCCAGGGTATGTTGGCACGGGCGTGGGCGGCGCCCCTGTCACTTCACTGGTATAGCAGAGGCATATATAAGAGGAGGCTTCCTTTATAATGATGTGGAGAGGCCTTCTGTGCACGTGGATTCTGTGCTGGAAGGTATGTGATAGGCTGAGCCTGAAAGATGAAAGCGTGCTCTCCCAATATAGGGATAATGGATGCATATCTGTCCTGTTGCCCATCCTGCCATCCATGCACCCATCAATCCATTATCCAAGCATCCATCAATCCACCCCTGCCCAGGTCCAATCAACTGCCCATTCTTTCTCTTGCCACACCCCAATCATATTTACATCCATACTTCCCCAACCACAGTACGCAAAGTATCCCTCCATCACCCCATCCATTCGCATACCCTAGCTGTCCATCCTACCATCCACCTATCCACCCATTCATCCATCTATTCACATACCCGTCCGTCCATCCATCCTTCCTTCATCCACCTATCCATCTATCTGTCTGTCTTTCTATCTATCCATCCACCTATCCATCCATTCATCCTGGATCCATCCGTCTTTCTATCCATTGTCCGTCCGTTCATCCATCCTTCATCCACCTATCCATCTATCTGTCTTTCTAGCTCTCCATTCGTCCATCCATTCATCAGTCTGTCTTTATATCTATCTATCCATGCGTCCATACATCATCCAATCCATCCATCCACGTGCCCCGTCCGTTCCCCTGTCCATCCATCAAGCCTCAAGTTCCATCCTTCAGCCACCAATACATACATCCACGTACCTTTACGTTACTTTACTTTAATACATTTGTATAGTGCGACCATGAACCCGAAGGCGTGAGGGCACTACAGGACAAAGATAACAAAAAAACAAGAAGTATAATCATGAGACAGGGCTGCACAAGATTATATCAGTGGCATAAAGGTCGTTTAGTGAAACAGGTAGGTCTTTAATCTTTTTTTAAAGAATTCTAAGGAGTCCATGGATCTTAACTCCAGCGGAAGAGCATTCCAAGCTCTGGGTCCATTAGAGAAGAAAGCTGATTTGGTTGTTCTGACAGTATGGCACTTTGGTTCAGATAGAAGAAACAAGTTATTTGACCTCAGTGATCTTGTATTAGTTCTTATGGATAATAGCTTTTGTAAATATCCAGGGTGTGGAATGGAAATCTAGAGGCCACAGGCAGCCAGTGAAGCTCACGTCTCGCTGGTGTAACATGGTCTCTGTGTTTGAGTTTCATAACGACTCTAAGAGCCCCATTTTGACAGATTTGCAGCCTGTTGCATTCAGATTTATTGATTCCCATAAAAAGGCTAGAGCAGTAATCCATTCTTGAGCCTACTATCGCTCTCGCAATAGTTTCTGCATTGTCCTGTGAAATAAGAGGCCTTAAATGTGCTAGAAGGTTAATGTAGTATGCACATGATGAAACAATACTACTGACATGCTGTTTCATAGTCAAGTGTTGGTCGAAAGTCACTCCCAGGGTTTTCACTTTTTTTAGAGGTTTGATGGATTCTTCTCCCAGCTGGAAGTTATCATACTGTGGACCAAGTTTAGTAATAGTATGTGGTGAACCAACTACCAATAGTTCAGTTTTGGATTTGTTCAGTGCTAACTTATTATGAATCATCCAGGTTTCAATTAAAGTAAAGACTCTATTGATGGCAATTTCATCCAATCTGTGGGACCCATGGAGCGTGATGACACATTGAGTGTCATCCGCGTAGTTGGTAAATATAATGTTCTCATGGTCGAGCATTGCGAACAAAGGAGCTGTGAATATATTGTAAAAACAGGGGGAAGTGCAAGCACCCTGAGGAACACCACAGGTTGTAACAATAGGCTCAGATTCAGCACTGCCTTGGAAGACTCTACTATCTCGATTATTGAGAAATGACAAAACCCATTTGCAAGCTAGTGGGGAGAAGTTGGGCACTTCAGACAACCTGGTGGCCATGATATCATGGTCCACCAGGTCAAAAGCCGCAGAGAGATCTAGCAGCATAAGTAGAGATGCCTCCTTATTATCCATACGTGCCATCAATTTAGACTTGAGTTCCAGAAGCGCGGTTTCAGTACCATATCCAACTCGAAATCCCGACTGAGGGTCATTAAAGATGGGGTATGATTTTAGGTGATCTGCAATTTGTATGTACGCCACACGGTCCAGAATCTTAAGCAAGAATGCTGTGTTGGTAATAGGGCGATAATTGTTTGGCATATCAACTGAAAGCCCAGGTTTTTTCAGAATTGGCATAACCCAGGATTTCTTAAGATCCTGAGGTACCGTGCTGGTAGATATAGAAGTATTGACAAATTGGCATATGGAAGGTATTAGGGAAGGGGCACAAGTCTTAATTATCATAGTAGTGTGCATGTCGTTTTTACATCTTGTGGGCTTTAGTTGGGTGATAATAGTTTCTAAGTCCTTGTCTGTTATGCAGGATAGATTAAAGATAGGAATCATTGATGCTCTCTGAAAGGACCATTCTGCAGATGTAACCTCCCATCCCTCCCTCGTGCAGCACTTTTCATCAAATAGGAAAGGATGGGCGGGTAGCGTCATACACCTGTCTCTTCCATGGTGGGCGAGGACCACCCATCTGTGAAAGGCCGCCGAGGAGCGGGATGCCGAAGAACACCAGGAGGGCACAGAGCAGCACTGCTCAGGCAGCCTCCCAGGCCAGCCAGCTGGCACAGAGGCGACCCACCGATCTCCTACCCCACAGCCCACACACCACCACCACCACAGGCGCGCGCCTGAAGCTCAGACTGCCTGCCTGCTGCTGCTGCTGGCAGCCGAGAGACGCAACCGACCGTGAGCTGAGGTAAGAGATGCGCCACCCTGATACTAGCCAGCACCGTATGGACACATTACGTTGTCCTCTGGCAGATCACATATGAATGCATCCTTAAGCTACGTAGAGTAGAAGTTCATAAACCAGAATCACACCTTTCACTGACTTATCGTGAAATATATGGCCAGCGACAGCTTCTGGGTCCCATAATATGACACGAAATCTGCCATGCTAGAGGTATATACCCAGGTTCTGGGGTAGAGCTGCTAATTTAGGTCTCTGGGTTTAGAGCCAACTGGCAACTAATTAAAATCCCTGACCAGATCCTTAGTGCAGGTGTACACTTGGTGCAAATAATGCTCTGCCTCCGTTACCCAAGCAGAAGCAGATAAGCGTGCGTCATGCAAAGTACGAGCAGAAGGTAAGCGCAGAACTGATGAAATGCTGACTCTTCCAGCTGGGATGGATTGGGGGAGCTGGGACACGTTGGCATTTGACAAAGGTTTGGCAGAGGGTGTGCCAAACAGAACTTAACTGGTCTGCTGTTTAATCTCAGTTACCAGTTAAATGGTATCCACTATGTAATAATTGCTCATTGTACTATAGCTGATAGGATAGCTCAGTAGGTTGAGCGCTTGTTGCTGTAATCTGTGTGTATGATCTGCAGGTTGCAGGTTCGAATCCTAGCAAAGCCATCTCAGCCTTTCATCTTTCTGAGGTCGATAAATGAGTACCAACACAGGTTGGGTGATACTGTATGCATATTTGTTCCATAAAAAAGAGCTTAAGCATAAGTGCTACACAATAACATATCTTTTGGCCTTGGGCGTATGCTTGCATTCACAGTAATTTGTAAATATGCATCTATGCACACAGATATTAATGATACATATGGTGATTCATTCTTGCATGTAAAGTTATGTTATTTTATGAGTTGTGTTGTAATGTAACAGACACATGAACCCTCCGTAAGCAGCATTTTCTGTAAAGTCGTGAATTGACGCGATTCACAGATGATGGTTTGAGGGCCACTTTTTTTGAGGTGAGGGGTGGGCTGCTTTTTTGAGGCGAGGGGTGGGCCACTTTTTTTGGGGTGTCCGGGCCTATTTCTTGTCCCAGTCCGACCCTGGTGGTAGGCCACAAAACCCCCCAAGTGCTACAGTCCATCTTGTCTCTGGCTGCCTATAAATCCAGCCCTGATGCACACTCTGACGACCATGTTGAGTTGAATGAGCATCAGGTCCATATGTCAGGGGTGAGTGATTCTGATGTGGACACTCTTCTGTCCGCGACACCTGCACTGAGGGGTCAGACAGTCTTGGAACCTCCGCCCGTGGTGGATCAGGACACATGGTCACCCTCCACACCAGTCACTGATGTGCCTGGGACATCACGTCGACGGGGGCATGTAGTCGTGCAGCCGCGGGCGGTGCCAACACAATGAGGACACACGGTCCTTGGGTCCTGCAGGGGTCAAGCCCAGCAACGTGGTCGCCGCGCGCAACCGCAGAATACTGAGTGGGAGCAAGACATGACTGCCAATTCTGAATGGCAGGGGGCAGCATTGGAGAACATCGCTGAGAGCATGGAGCGTGTGGCCCAATCTGTCCTCCCCCCTGCTAGGCAGGTGCTTCTTCAGCAGCAGGCGGCACGGTCCATGGCCCGCTCGCTCAGGCTGGGCATGGCGGCCTCAGACAGGGCGCGCCAGGCTGAAATGTTGTCTCTGTGTCAAGCAATTGCTGCTCATGCAGAGGCACACATGAAGGCCCTGAGGGAGGAGCATGCTTCCCTCAGATCCACTCTGGGTGTCCTTCTGATGTCCCAGAGGGAGCGGGCAGAGGAGAGGTTTGCACAGCTTGATCGTACCATCTCGGCTGAGCTACATGCTTGCCGGGAGGTGCAGCGGTTGTCCAGCCAGGCCTTGCAGAGGAACCCCGTGTTACACGTGCTACCTTGCAAGAGGAAGCACGTGTATCATGGGAAGTTCTGCAGACCTACATGTCATCGCCACACAGAACCAGGCTCACCCGTCCGGCAGACTTGCTGCCGACGAGGGGCAAGCTGCGGCTAGGCGTGGTCATGCTCCTGTGCCACGTCCTCCTTTCCAGGAAGAGCCAGACTCGGACGACAATCTATCTCCCACGTAGGTCGGGCTGTGCAGGCGTTGAGCCCATGGAGGTTTTTATTTTCCTCAGCATCCTCGCATGTGGGTGTTGAGCAGCACCCTGAACCTTCCCCCTCCTGGGTGCCTCTCCCCCGGGTCCTATGTGGCCATTTTTTATTTTTCTTTAAGTTTAGTTAGTTAAGTTTCTGTTTGATAGTTAGTTTAAATAGGTAAAGTAGGTTTTTCATAGTTAGTGTAATTAGTTAATATAGTTTAAAATTGCCAGTCTATTGTGCTTTCATGTGACGGTGTGGTGCTTTGTGGCTTTTGAAAGCATCCACTGTCTGTTCCAGCTGGGCCCTTCAAGCTTGTCTTGTGTATGTGTTTGAAGGTTGGGGTCCTTGACTCACATATGCCACTCCTAATTCCCTTATCCATGGCTCGCAAGGATGGTTCGGTGTAACAGCCTATTACACAAGGGCAATGGACTGTCATATCTGTGGCATGTCTGCTGCTGTGGAACTTGTGTTAACACCCCTAGTGGGGATGATTGGGGTGTAATTGTCCACTGTTCTTCTTTTGCTAGATGGGGTGTTTAATGATTCATGTGTACATTCATTGCTATGCATTGTGTAGTATGTTTCTTATCTTTAATGAACATGTGCTTGTTGAAAAACATGCCGTAGATAGTGTGTTCCAAACTGTTGCTGTGAAAGACGGACTGATGGTGTGATTTCTGATGTACGCCTCTAACATGGTCCACTCATGTAATGCCTGAAGAGACACACACAGATGAATATTACGCATTAATCATGTGTTTCCTGAGCCTCAAGACCACCTTTGCCAGCAGACATGGGCCATTGGACGTCTGGAATCTGGACACGTTTGGTGGTGCAGACATGCACATGTGTGCACAAGCAGAGGCACAGGGATTGCGATCATATATCCAATAAACGATGACGTATTTCAAGGGACTCCAGGCAAGGTGAGCAGCACAGGGGGGTCACAACACAGCAAACCTTCCACCTGGCCAGTTGAACATCCATGCTTCGTAGCAGCACTGACGGTGAGCTTGGACAAATATTGATGTTGAAGCGCACAATACAGCTCAGATGTGTTGGTGGACTGATGGCTAGGTGCTGGGAAGGTTGACTGGGGCACCTGCATGGGCAGTGGCACATACCCTCCGTTCCACCAGGGTCCATTGAGGCACTTGGATTAGCCATGTAGTGTTGCAAAACATGGAATGAAGCAGCTCACAGGGACAGACAGCAAGGGACAGACTCGGGTGCAGTGCATTTCATTTCCAAGTAGAATTTGATACATGCACTGGCTACTTTATTTTGGTCATGGTGGTGCAGGACTTGTTCTGAAGTCAGACCTTGCTATATGCGTCTGTCTGCTTACCCAGGGAACATTTCATGTTGTGTGAATCGTGACACATTGGTGTTCCATTTGCCACGCACCCATCGGTGCCTGACTTAATGCATTGACTGTGTATGAACCATCACAGGGGTAATGTTACGTATGGGTATGAAGCATCCACACAAGATTGTCTGTTTGTAGAGTATTTTGTTACTTTGGGGCATATTTGGTGGTGTGTTTGTGTGTTTTGGGTCCGCAGAGATTATTAACTGTGGCTCTCTTTGCAGCATTGAACTGCTCCTGTTACGGGACTGGAGCGTGCGCAGGCAGGAGGCCAGCACTCACCCCAGAGATACGTTTCTCTTTGACTTCCATTTGAGTAATTTGCTGCTATGTGCATGTGAACAAGTTTGGTCTATTTGTGTATGTGTTAATGTGTGTACTACATTTTGGTCCATTCCCTACTTTCCCGTGTCAATCCTACTCCCCTCTGCTGCCCCCCATTCCGGTTATCCATTATGCCAATCCCTGTGCCGACTGCATATCCCTGACCCTCCTTCCCCACCAGGGTCTCAGAGGCCTGTGTGAGTTAGACCTTGCAGGCACCCAGACCACTGTGGGGGGGTTGTTTTGTGCCACTCCTGCGCCTGTACACGGGAGCAGTGACAGTACACATCCGTTTGTGGTGCTTCATTCTATGTTATGTACCACACATGGTTCAGATCCTGTTGTGACATTGTTTTACTGTGCTACCTTGGTTGTTAACATCATTGTGGTAGTACTTGGCCTTTGTGGCGTACTGCTACCTGAGGTCAACTACTGGAGGCTGTTCTGGTTTGTTTTACTGCCTGCAGGGTATTTGCTTGGCTTCTGTGTTGTCCTGCTTTGAGTTCTCTTGGATTTTGTGCTTTTGCAAATCTAGGTGGACTCTGAGGGTGCTGGCAACTTTTTACACACAAGGGGAAGCGAGAAACATTGTGGCCAGGTGGAATTCAAGGATGTCGGATGAATAACCCAGATGCAGTTGTTCAGTGTGTCGTGGTGATTTGTGGGAGTGGGGGGTTGTTGTTGATAGTTGCCTTGCCCTGCAGTGTGATGGGCACCCTGAAATTGTAATTGTGCTTTCCTATGTACATGATGAATTCTACTCATCAATGCCTGTTCATGTGTTGTGTTTACCTTTCAGGTGTGAGGGGATAGTTGTGGTTTGACATGCTGGGGTGTACACATGGTGAATGGTCCCCTGTGATGTGTAGAGGACAGTGATGGTCACTTGATTTCACATGCATATGTTGAGTGCCTGTCCCTACTGACCCACACACTCGCACTATGATCCACTACATGTACAACCACCCTTACATGTCCACGTGTACACTCTGTTTGCCTTCTGGTGCCCACTGTGTCCCTGCAGCAAATGTTCTTTGACCATTTGTGGATCCTGTACATGCCTAATTTTGTTATTTTATGTAGTTTGTCGCTTAGATGTGATGCTCAGGGTGTGCATCACACACAATGGCTGTTCACTGTGCAGTGCGCTGAGCAGTGTGTTGCAGGAGGTGGACACGGCACACAGTAGCTGCAGTGTTGATTATGCAATGCACATTGTGCATGTGGACAGGCATTAATTGTTATGTTTCAAATACAACTTTTGGAATGCATTTGGGTATGACTTATTTTGGGTGGGAGGTTGCTGGTCAGTCATTTTATCTGATTCCATGTCAGGCATCATTGTCTGATGCCCATTTACATTTTTCACATGGCAATGTGTCCCTTATTGGTACTGTGGTGGTGTATGGCTATTGCTTGCCATGTCATGTTGTGGTTTGGGAGGGTTTGAGTGACATACCAGTGATAGTCATGGCCTGTTGTGCAGGTCTGTGTGATTCACACCTTGCATGTGTGCCTTTTGGTCACACAGGATTACTTGTGTTTAAGTAGCTAGGGATGCACACAATGTAGCAATTCCATAGCAACAATCTCAGGGTGGTAAGGTTGTGACAGTTGACTGTCTCTTTGTCATCATCGATTGTCACCTGGTATGTGCCAGGCCTCTGTGCACTCCGCAGGGTTGGGAGTTTAGGTGAAAAATCTGGCCACAAGCTGGGACCGGGCTTCCTCGCCACGTGCCCTATCCCCTCCCATGGGCAGCGCCTGTGCCTGTGGTTGGGGATGTGGGGGCACCACCATGTCCACCGGTACACCCTGTCATGTTGCAACATTGTGCAGGACACATGCTGCCACAATGATCCTGTACACTACTGGGGGTGCATAAAGTAGCTGCCCGCCAGAGCGGTCAAGGGAGCGTAAGCGTGACTTGAGCACTCCGAATGTGCGCTCCACTATGGCCCTGGTTGCAATATGGGCCGCGTTGTATCTTACCTGGGGTGGTGTGGTGGGGTTCCGGATTGGCGTCATCATGGAGTTGCTCAGAGGGTAGGCACTGTCCCCTGGAGAGGTGATAATGGTTGTGATTATTGGAGTTTGTGTATTTGTGTGTGTGTGTGACATGCATGTATGTGCAAGGGCATTTGTACTCACCTAGGAGCCATGTGTCGCCATGCTGCCCAGCTTCCAGGGCCCGGCTCAGGGCGGACATTCTGTATATGAAACTGTCATGGGTGGAGCCAGGGTAGTTTGCATAGACAGAAGTGATGATTCCCTTTGCATCGCTTACCATCTGTACATTGATGGAATGCCAGTGCTTGCGGTTTCGGTAGATGTGCTCAGTGGCCCTAGGTGGACGTAGGGCCACATGGGTGCAATCTATGGCACTGAGCACTTTGGGGAAGTGTGCCACCCTGTAAAAGTCCTAGACAATGGCCTGCCTTTCTGCGAGTGTTCTGGGCATGTATATGTAACTGCGGACTGAGGGGCGCGCTGTCATGATTGCCAATACCTGGTGTAGGCAGCGTGACTGCGTGGCCTGTGAGACCCCACCCACTATGGCAGTAGTCTGCTGAAAAGACCCAGTGGCCAAAAAATGCAGGACATTGAGAACCTTCTCCAAGGGGCTCAATGCTTGGGAGCAGAGGGTGGGGGATGTTAGGTCATCTTCCCACTCCCTGACCAGGTCTAGGATGATATGGGGTGGAAACCTATACCTGCCATAGACCTGGTCGTCAGGTATCCCAAAAAGGCTTGTCCGTGGTGAAAAAATGTGTGTCCTGGCTATTCTCCTACTCCTGCGGTGTCCCACGATCAGTGCTGCGACAAATGGGGCATTCATCGTAGCTGTATATACCTGTTTGTTGTTTGCGCGCACTTTTATGCTGTGCGCGGGGACACTTCCGCCTGCCTTCGTGTGGCGGACGCGTTGACGCCTGTGTGCGTCTTTTGCAGTGCGCGGGTTTCCCGTATTCAAATCCATTAATACGGGTTGTTCGCGTGCGTGTGGGCGTTCCGTGTAGTTCCCTGCAGTACTTCCCCAGTTACGCCTTCTTTTTCACGCGTTATTCCCCATTCCGCATGTTACGCCCACTGTTCCGCCCACTTTTGTTGTGTGCGCTGCGCTATGTGTGCTTTTGCTGTGCATGAAGCGCACGCCGTTTGATGACGTGTGTGCCCGCGTGCGCCATGTACGGATTTGGCACACAACCAGTGAGAAAGTAGCGCAGCGCCTTCCTTGAATCGCACGCGTGTGCATGCGCTTGCTTTCGCAGGCTTGCGCCTCCTTGCGCCTGCTTGCGCTGGGATTTTCGGTGCACGGTTGTTCCATGAATCGGCCCGTTAATGTCTTAATAGCTATATCAAACGTAATAGGATCATGACATATTTGTAATGTCAAAAAATCGTCATAGCACTTCTTCAAGAAACGCATCTCACAAGAGAGTAACAGAGTGCCCTTGCTAAAGAATTGAGAGTTATAACGCTGGGATCGCCATATTCAGCATATGCACGGGGGTACTAATATGGGTGGTGCCTACAGTGCCATTGAGGGTGCTCGGAACTGTTCAAGATAAAGAAAGCAGGATGTTTGTAATGCAGGGTAGAGTCGAACATAGAGAATTCTGCATTGTTAACACATATGCACCAAACCAGGAGACTGCAGCCTTCTTTCGCATGTTATATCCACAAATAAGCTCCTGCAGGGATGGTACATTGATTTGGGGTGGAGATTTTAACTGCACGTTCAACCCTGCGCTGGATAGATCAGATGACAAATTCATACACACTGCCCCTTCGGTGAAAGCCCTGAATACATTGTTGCAGGCATTCAACGTTCATGTATTTGGCGGTCCTTACATCCGCTGACCCGAAAATACTCGCATTATACTGCCCCCCAAAAACTATACACTAAATTGGATTATGTCTTCACGGGTGGAGAAACCTTGGGAGAATTCAAATCTGCAGAATATAAAGCACGAGAGCTATCAGATCATGCCCCTCTAGTGGTCGCATGGCACGCTTCCCTCCCAAGGGAGTGCCTCCCGATGTGGAGGCTTAGAAGCGATTCTCTGAGGGATGGAGCATACCAGGTACATTTGCGGGAGTGCGTAAAGGACTATTTCGCACATAATACAGGAAGTGTTGAATGTGTGAGCACACTGTGGGAGGCATTCAAAGGGGTGATCAGAGATATAGTGATTGCTAAGGCGTGGGGGTTCACTCCACGATAGAAAGGGATTTACGGGAAGCAGAATCTAAATTAGAAGCCATGAATAGTTCCAGAAGTTTGTCTAGAGGAAAGAGCTCAGGAAGCTACCGGTGCACAGCAGAAGTGCCTGAAGCACTGGAATAGACTGGGTATGTTGAGCTAAAAGAAATATGTGGAAAGAAAGCATGCTGAAGGGGATAAACCGTGATGTCTACTGGCCTGGTTATATAAAAGCGAATCCGAACGGGACATGATACGAGGAATAGTTGCGGAAAATGGTGAGGTCTGCAAGACACAAGAGGGCATAAATGAATGTTTTTACGATTATTACAAGGCGTTATATGAGGAAATGTCAGGGTCCAGTGAGGCGGACATAGATGCAGCTCTTGCACTGATAGATTTTCCAAAGCTGTTTGCTGAGGTTGCGGACAAGCTAGATGCCCCCATCTCCACAGAGGACTTAGAATATACTATAAGAGGTTAGCCGACAGGCAAGACACCAGGGACAGACGGATTGCCCAGTGAATTTTACAAAGAATTAATGGCCGAGGTCACGTCCCCATTATTAGCGATGTTGCCTTTGTCACTGAGAGAATCAATTATTGTCCCACTATTGAAACCTAACAAACCCGAATCTGAATGCAGCACTTACAGGCTCCTTTTGCTGCTTAATCAGGATGGGAAGATACTAACAGCGCTAATGGCTAACAGACTGAAGCCAGTAATTCATAAACGTATATACCCGGATCAGACTGGTTATGTTCCAGATAGAAGTATTACAGGTAACCTGAGGCGGCTGCATCATATCATAGGCCACACACACGATAGCTCTCGGCCGCTGGCGCTAGCCTCGCTCGATGCATTCGATTCGGTCATTTGGCCATGGCTGCTGGCGGTGCTGGAATGCTTTGGTGTAGGTCCTACTTATATCAAATGGGTTAAGCTGCTATATAGTAACTCAGTGGCAAGAGCCAGGATGGGCACCAACATCTCGGAACAATTGCGGTTAGGTAAAGGCACACGGCAGGGCTGTCCATGGTCCCCTATGGTATTTTAATGGCCTTGCATCCATTAGCAGCATATTTACGGAAAGAATACCAAGAGGCGGGCATAAACTCACAGGGCAGCAATCACCTGATCTCCTTATATGCGGATGATATGCTCCTTTACCTACAAAATCTGGAAACTAATTTACAATACATTCTAGATGTGTTAGAATGCTATGCAGATCTATCCGATATTAGAATTAATGCACAGAAGTCATGCTTGGTCCCCCTAGTAGTGGTGTATAAAGGAAAGCCCTGCAGAAATCTAGGAGTAGATATTTATCATGATCCTAAAAACAGAACACCTACAGAATACGGCAGTCAGCAAAATTGAGAAATCCATGACTTTCTGGGCCAAGCTGCTGCTCTCATTAATGGGGAGGGCCGCGTTATTGAAGATGGTGGTGCTTCCGAGGCAGCTCCACTATTTTACTAACCTCCCGTGTGATATACCTAAAGCCTTTTTAGGACATTTAATGCCATATTTCAGGGTTTTCTATGGCACAACTCGAGATGTAGATTGGCGTTAGAGAAGTTACAGAGATCACACGAACGTGGAGGGATAAAGGTGCCGGATTTCGTGGCATATTTTCTGACATGTCAACTTCAATTTGTCACAAATTGGTTGTCAGATTGTCAGTCTAGAAATACGGATACCTCTCCTTTGAGACCGCAAACGCATTTTCGAGTTTGCCAATGAACGGCCATGTTGATGTAACAAGAATCGCCATTTATTTTCTAACCATTGCTCATTGCTTTCTGTCCCTATTGCTTCGCAGTATATTTTCCGCTTACACTGCTCGACTGTGAAACATTGTTGTCTATATGTGAAAAGGACAAGGCCGCAGGGCCGTGAGGATAACAAGAGTTCGCTGAAACACAAAGGTAGGCAGCGCTAAGAAGAATGGACGGCTCCCTCCCGAATGTAGCCTTGAAGCAGAGCTGCAGGGCATTTAATAATTTCACAGCTGCCAGCCAGTCTCGTTATATGGTAGAATATGTTAGAATAATACTGCTAAAGGCTTGAATTATGCTTTTCTTATGGCCCCCCTTTGCTGAGCCCGCTAGAGCGGGTCGGCTCCCAGGACACGAATAGCACCTGATAGATAGCAAGGTCCGGAATGCAACTCTTCCCCCCGTATGTAGCTCGCTTCCAGGAACAGAAGCGCTTTGTTCTATTCAACAACTGAAAGATGCCTTCGCACTCACAAATTGCAAATTGTTACTAGAATAGATGTTTGAAGGTGTCATAGTGGTCGGAGATGTCCATCATCACACCAAGTTCAAAGGAACCCAATAAAGGGGGGGTGTTAAACATGTCATAGCTGATTGTTTGATATGCATTTTGTATATATGTAACTGATGTACGTAATTCACTCTCTTGCGTCCCTCGAGGTCTAGAGATACACGTCGCGGGGCGTAAGACAGAGTTGGCCAACTGAGACTTTTGCTTTGCAATAAACCCTAGCTTTGGGAATACAACCTCGTGTCTGGCGTATCTATCGTGTGTGGTGACTCGCCTTGTTTCCATAGACGTCAGGGTCTCCTAGGGGCCCCTTTGAAGATGGCGCCTGAATAGGGACCCTCCCCCACTTGTTCCATCGCATAACGTTGTAATTGAGTAAGGCAGAGAACGGCGGGGACGGGACGATCGAGCCGGGATCAAGAGGTGTTCGGGGCACCCTGTGAAAGTGATGAGAGACTCCTTTGCAGATCTGCACACATCTGATCCCTGATCGACGTGCCTGGCTAGAGAACAAGGAGGCGAGGGTCCCGTAACGAGGCAGAAGCCAAGAAACGCAGACACGACGTCCTTTGGTGCGTCAGTATACAGACGACTTGATTTATCAGGTGAGTCATTCCCCATTCAAAGTATCCTGATATTGGTTGAGAGTTGACTTTGCAAAATCAAACGCCCTAGGTAAGGTTGATTAACCAGGGGGAAGTGTCAAAGCACTCTGGTCCTAGGCGCAGGAGCGACGCAGTACCAACCACCCCCACTATGGTCGTGGAGCCTGCAAGTCGAAGCTTACGCAGGCTACCCGGACCAGAGCAGGGAAGGAGGGTTAGGGTCTCGTTGATTGGATAGGTTGGGGGAATATTAGGGAAACCGGATTGAGGATTGGGTAGTGGTTGTGGATAGGACGGGGAATTTAGGGGAAAGGGTTGATTGTTGCACGCCTTCAATTGTACTTGGTACCAAGTAGCTATTTACACTCCACTTCCACTTAGTCAGACTGAGGCCCACTGATTAATTCTCCATACAAGTCAAAACCATGCACCTAGTTCAGTGCACAACTAATTAGCATTTTCAGCATGCACACTTAGCTCTAGTTTTCTGTGTCCTGTCCGTGATGAAGCCGTCAAGTCTTGTGGCAGGTCCGTAGTGTTCAGTGCAGGTCCAAGAAGCTAAAAGAAATAACACGCGTTAGGGTTTTGCCTCTGCATTCCCATATTCTCATTCATTCCTCACACACATACAAACACACAACATTTCTTGTTGCCACCCGAGCTCAAATCACGGGCTTCTCAGTGTGCCCAAGTTCGCCTCTTTTCTGAGGCTTCTCCACTAGTTATTTAACTTCCACAGGGGTCTTCCTTCAGACCGCCGCGGATACTTTGCCACGTGTGTTTTCGCCTCCCGTGCCCCCTGTTCTCCCTGGTCCCAGGAGGCGGGAACACACGTTCAAGCCTTTCGTACGCTCCGCTTCCCCACAACAGACTGGCGGCGCGTCTAAGATACACGCGCACTTATCTTTTCGGTATGCGCAGGGGCTAGGAATGGGCGGGCTAAAGCCCCCTGCGCTTCTCCCCTGATCCCTCTGATTCCCAAGATGGGTTTAAGAACTTATCTTGCTGGAGCGAGGGCCCGAACTGCTTCTCCGGCGGGGCGGGGCCCCTCGCGAGTGATTCTGGAGGAGCTGGGCTCTGCACGTCCTCTCCTTCCGAAGTCTGAAGCGCAAGCCCCGTGCCTCGGGGCTTGCGCATGCGCGTTGACGAGCCACACCCTGCTGGACTCCTGATTGGCCCGCGGCGCCCCCGAGCATGCTGGGAACTGTAGTCTTTGAAGGCTGCTTTTCTGCAGAAGGGGCACAGCAGCCTTTTAAATGGATACACTTTTCTGGGAATAACTCGTACACTCATCACAGCCCCCACCATGCCCCTCTGCACCCCCTGCCTAGGTCTGTTCTTGGTTTTGGCCCTGACAGCACTCCCCCTCCCACGGAAGGTAGACCCTCCGGGTTTATCTGGATAATTCTTATGGAAAGTGCGCAACAATCGTGGAGCATGAACGTGATGTGAGGGCTCCCACGAGCGCTCTTCCGGTCCATACCCCACCCAGTCCACTAAATAATACAATTGGCCATTGGCGCCTTTTTTGGAGTTTAAAATTGCACGAACTTCATATTCAGGTTCTCCGTGAACCATTATCGGGGGGTTTTTCTTGATGGGAGCTCCATACGGGGCAGGTTTTAGCAGGGACGTGTGGAACGTGGGATGAATTTTCATTTGGGATGGTAATTCCAATCGAACTGCAACTGGATTCACGATTCTTACAATTGGGAAGGGGCCTAAGTAACGGGGCTGTAATTTTTTGGGACCATCCAATCGAATATTGCGGGTGGAAAGCCACACTTTGTCACCCACACGATAAGAAGGACCGGTACGGCGCTTTTTGTCTGCATAATACTTATAAGAGTGTTTTGCTCTAACGAGATTACCCTGTACCTCCTTCCATACTTGCTCAATTTCAATTCGCTGTCCCGCTAGTGTGGGCAATTCCACTTCTAAGGACGGGACAGCTACAGGAAGGATATGTGGATGTCGTCCATAAAGACAGTAAAAGGGAGTTTTTTTTGTGGACATATGTACAGCATTATTGTAGGCCAGTTCAGCTAACCAAGTATGCTGGACCCAAGTGGTTTCTCTGCTTGCAGCAAAGCAACGCAAGTATTGCTCGAGCCCCTGGTTCACACGCTCTGTTTGGCCGTCGGTCTCGGGATGGTACCCGGATGACAAATGGATTTCCATCCCAATAATCTTACAAAATTCACGCCAAAATCGTGAGGTAAACTGTGGGCCTCTGTCGGTAATAACATGGTGTGGAAGCCCGTGTAGGCGAATGACGTGTTGCAGGAAGAGTTCCGCAATTGCACTAGCGGTTGGGACCCCCTTGCAAGGAATAAAATGGGCCATTTTAGAAAAGGTATCTACTATCACCAATATTGAAGTGTGACCTTGTATAGGCGGGAGATCCACAATGAGGTCCATGGTTACAGTGTGCCATGGTACGTCCGGAGTCGGTAAGGGACGCAGAAGACCCGCAGGTTTTTGGTGACTGGCTTTATTACGGGCACAGATGTCACACTTCAATATGTGTTGTTGAACATCCTGTCGCCACTTTGGCCACCAAAAATATCTAGCCACCAATTCTTGTGTTTTTGATCTTCCCGGATGACCTACAAGGGATGAATCATGACACCACGACATGGCCTTTTCTCGGAGTGCCGTAGTAGGCAGATACAGTGCATGAGCGTGGTAAGGAAGTCCTGCAAGAATTAAGTTCCGAGGGTCCTGTTTGCACCAATGGTGCAGTTCTTGCATAGAGATTTCTTTCTGAATGTCTTCAAAGAAGTCAGAGGTCGCTCCAATGATGTGAGCGGGAGGGATTATGGACTGGGGCGTGGGGTTCGCCTCTCGAATTGTCGGCTCAGGATAGCGTGATAAGATGTCAGCTTTCTGGTTGCTGTTTCCGGGCCTATATGTGATGATAAAATCGAACTCCGCGAAATACATGGCCCAACGCAACTGACGCGGGCTCAAGGTCTTGGCGGTTTTGATAAATTGCAGGTTTCGATGGTCTGTGATTACTGTTATCGTATGACGTGCCCCCATCAGATAGTGCCGCCATTCACTAAATGCTGCTTTTATTGCCAAAAGTTCTCGGTCTGCAATGATATAATTCACTTCAGCTGGCAGCAGCTTCCTCGAATAATAGGCCACCGGATGTAATAGACCTGTCGTGAGATCCCTTTGAGACAGAATGGCCCCCAGAGCATAACTGGAGGCGTCCGTTTCAACCACAAACGGTCTGGACAAGTCTGGGTGTTTTAGTACCGGAGCGTCGGTGAAGGCCTTTTTGAGTCGACTGAAACCCTGTTCGGCTGAGGCATCCCAAACAAACGGGCAACCCTTACGAAGAAGCTTCGTGATTGGAGTAACCAATGCTGAAAAGTTCTTAACAAAGCATCTGTAGAAGTTTGCAAACCCTAGAAAGGATTGTATATCTTTTACATTAGCCGGAGGTGCCCAATCCAAAATTGCCTGCACCTTTTTGGTATCCATTTGTACGCCGATTGGGGTTAGGAAATAACCTAAGAACTCTACAGTGGTACGATGAAATTCGCACTTTTCCAGTTTTGCGTAGAGGTGATGTCCACTCAATTTCTGCAATACCGCACGTACATGTTGGACATGTTCCTGGAGGCTACTGGAATAGATGAGGATATCATCGATGTACACCACGGCACATACGTCTAAATATTCTCGGAGTACCTCGTCCAGGAAGTGTTGGAAGGCGGCGGGGGCGTTACAGAGGCCGAATGGCATAACCTGATATTCATACAATCCGAACTTGGTTCGGAAGGCGGTCTTCCACTCGTCTCCTTCTCGCACCCGTACCAGATGGTATGCGCCTCGAAGGTCCAACTTGGTATAGATGACCGCATCCCGAACTTGGTCAAGGAGTACAGGGATTAAAGGGAGCGGATAACGGTTTTTAATGGTTATCCGGTTCACTCCGCGGTAATCAATACAAGTCCGGAGCTCCCCGGACTTCTTCGGTACGAAGAACAGAGGTGACGAAACCGGAGAATTAGAGTGCCGTATAAAACCACTCTTGAGGTTGGATGCTATATATTCCCGGAGGTGGTCATTTTCAGCCTCGGTCAACGCGTAGATGCGGCTGCATGGCAATACCGCTCCTGGCTCCAGGTCTATCCGGCAATCAAAGGGCCGGTGTGGAGGTAAAGACTCGGCAGCCAGTTTATTAAACACGTCCACAAAATCGGTATATTCTTGGGGCAGATCTTCAGGACGTACCTCTGGTTGACTATTAGCAATGCTGATGGAGTGTAAGCCCGGCAAAGCCTTTTTAAAACAATGTTCTCTGCAAAATGGAGAATTCAGGTCTATCGACCCTGAGGTCCATTGAATGTGAGGGTCATGCTTTTTTAACCATGGCAATCCCAGGATAAGCCCAAATTGCGGGGCGGCAATAATGTCAAAGGCAATCTTTTCTGTATGCCCATCTCCACAGTGAAGGATCATAACACAGGTACTATGGGTAACGGGACCTGAACTAAGGGGAGTACCATCTACTGCATGTACCAGTTCTGACTTGGGTTTACATTGCACCGGAATTCCTAAAGTACCCACGAACTGGGCATCGATGAAATTGCCAGTCGCCCCTGAGTCAATCAACAGTGTAACCCCTTTTTTCTTTGTCAAGAACTCTAGGTAACCCTTCTGGGTGATATATGGCCCATGATTTGAATAGCCTGCAATTGGGGCCCTGCTAACTAGGCTCGACCGGGTGACCCCCACTACCGGCGAGCCGATGCGTTTCCCTGGTTTTTTGGTTTGGCAGGGCATTCGCGAACGAAATGCCCAGCCTTACCGCAATACATACAGACCCCGTCTTTTCTTCTCTGCTCTTTCTCTTCTTTTGTTAGGGGGCCCCGGATCGAGCCGATTTGCATCGGCTCTTCCCCCTCGGATTTGTCCACCGTCCATCGAGATCCTTTATGTTGGTCTAACCGTGGTACAGGACGGAAGTCTCCTCTTCTCTTATCGCCTCGCCTTTCCGCCAAGCGGTGGTCGAGACGCAAGGCTAGATTAATCATATCCGAACACTCTCTTGGCTGTGGGTCAACCTGAGCTATAAGATCTTTTAACTCGTCTTTCAGTCCCTGATAAAATAGGGACATCCTTTTTTCTCTGGGCCATTCGGCTTCTGCCACTAGCCGGTTGAACTGCGTGACATAAGTCACCAGTTCCCTATTTCCTTGTCTTAAACTCAGCAATTCCCGATCTTTACAGAGGGTGGCTGCCTGTTGATTAAAGATTTTCTCGAATTCCCCAAGGAACTCATCCCAGTCATACAAGACAGCATCGTCTTTTTGAACTAGAGGATTCGCCCAAGAGGCGGCGTCCCCTGTAAGGTACGATATCACAAAGGCAGTACGTGCTTGAGCAGACCGAAAGGCTGACGCCTTGGTGAGGAAGTGGAGACGACACTGGGTCAAAAATGTGGAGAATTTTTGCGGATCCCCTGCATATCGCTCTGGAGGTGCAAGAGGAACTATGGCTTCCGGGGTTACATGTACCTGTAACGGGGTAGACGGTTGACCAGGTAAGGGCAATGCTTGGGCTGCTAGACTCCGTACTTGCGCGGACAAGGTAGCGTATTCTTGCCTGGATGCGGCTAACTCCCCTTGCAAATCCTGCAAGGCTTTAGCGATCTCTTCCATGACTGTTGCGAGGGTTGGCTGTGCCGCTCAGGCGCCTGGAAAATACGTGGGCTTGCGCTTCTGTCAAAGCACTCTGGTCCTAGGCGCAGGAGCGACGCAGTACCAACCACCCCCACTATGGTCGTGGAGCCTGCAAGTCGAAGCTTACGCAGGCTACCCGGACCAGAGCAGGGAAGGAGGGTTAGGGTCTCGTTGATTGGATAGGTTGGGGGAATATTAGGGAAACCGGATTGAGGATTGGGTAGTGGTTGTGGATAGGACGGGGAATTTAGGGGAAAGGGTTGATTGTTGCACGCCTTCAATTGTACTTGGTACCAAGTAGCTATTTACACTCCACTTCCACTTAGTCAGACTGAGGCCCACTGATTAATTCTCCATACAAGTCAAAACCATGCACCTAGTTCAGTGCACAACTAATTAGCATTTTCAGCATGCACACTTAGCTCTAGTTTTCTGTGTCCTGTCCGTGATGAAGCCGTCAAGTCTTGTGGCAGGTCCGTAGTGTTCAGTGCAGGTCCAAGAAGCTAAAAGAAATAACACGCGTTAGGGTTTTGCCTCTGCATTCCCATATTCTCATTCATTCCTCACACACATACAAACACACAACATTTCTTGTTGCCACCCGAGCTCAAATAACGGGCTTCTCAGTGTGCCCAAGTTCGCCTCTTTTCTGAGGCTTCTCCACTAGTTATTTAACTTCCACAGGGGTCTTCCTTCAGACCGTCGCGAATACTTTGCCACGTGTGTTTTCGCCTCCCGTGCCCCCTGTTCTCCCTGGTCCCAGGAGGCGGAAACACACGTTCAAGCCTTTCGTACGCTCCGCTTCCCCACAACAGACTGGCGGCGCGTCTAAGATACACGCGCACTTATCTTTTCGGTATGCGCAGGGGCTAGGAATGGGCGGGCTAAAGCCCCCTGCGCTTCTCCCCCGATTCCTCTGATTCCCAAGATGGGTTTAAGAACTTATCTTGCTGGAGCGAGGGCCCGAACTGCTTCTCCGGCGGGGCGGGGCCCCTCGCGAGTGATTCTGGAGGAGCTGGGCTCTGCACGTCCTCTCCTTCCGAAGTCTGAAGCGCAAGCCCCGTGCCTCGGGGCTTGCGCATGCGCGTTGACGAGCCACACCCTGCTGGACTCCTGATTGGCCCGCGGCGCCCCCGAGCATGCTGGGAACTGTAGTCTTTGAAGGCTGCTTTTCTGCAGAAGGGGCACAGCAGCCTTTTAAATGGATACACTTTTCTGGGAATAACTCGTACACTCATCACAGCCCCCACCATGCCCCTCTGCACCCCCTGCCTAGGTCTGTTCTTGGTTTTGGCCCTGACAGGAAGGTTGAAACATGCCTGGGGTATTGTCCACCCTAGCGGGGTTTTTCCGCTGTGGTAGACAATCTTTGGAAGATGTCAAATTGTACCACCTGGGGGAACGCCGGCGTATGAGATGTATGTGAAGTATGGAGTGGGTGCGATAATATTCTGTGAGACTTGGCATAGGCAAACCAGAAAGCAACAAGACCATCAGTGGCCAATTAATGGTAGTTTTGGGATAACGAGGATAGACAACCTGGAAAGGGTGTTATAAAAAAGAAAGCGCGTCGTGCAGCATTTGAGACTATTAAAGACTGGAGAAAGGAAGCAATGCTCGGATTGAAAAGCAGAGCAAAGCATGCGCGCAGGCATAAATCGAAAGGCGAAGTAGCATAAGAGAAAGAGGAGGAGGAGTGGACTGAGAGTCTAAGAAGGGCAAGTAGGCGTGACCAGTTGAATATAGAAAAGATATACCCACAACGAGAATTACACATAGCAGATGAATTGATAGAAAATATATTGACCCATACAAAACAAGGTCCAAGATCAGAAGTAAGACCAGACATGTCAGTAGCTATTGCCCAGAGCCCGCCCGTAGCTCAAGCTCCCGCTCCGGTAGCTCAAGCCCTCCCGCAGCCACAGACTGTGCGCGTAACACTTCCTATTAGCCAATCAGGCCCACAACAGACACTGCCTGTTCCCACTGTCCCACCCGCACCTCCCGCCTCAGGCACAGACTCGATACCGTCCGTTCCTCCTGGGGTTGAAGTTGAAACCACGGGGGCAAGAGGCGGGACTGACCAACGGGGGTGCACGAGGGTAACCCGCAGCGCAATCAGCAAAGAAAGGAAGGTGGAATTGCAGCAACAGGCAGAGTTGTATATAGACGAGAATGATGGGGCGGCAGCAGTGGCTTCGATATACGACTTCCGTAGAAGCAACGAAAGACAGGTAGTGTTGGACTGCATGGGTGAATATTTGGTGGAGAAATGGAAACAGCTAATTGGGAAATTACCACCACAGCGATTGTTAGATTTGAATGCATTAGCACGCTGTAGGGAGAGGGATGAAGAAGTGAGAGAACATGTGTATAGACTTTTTGAGCTTAGAGATGAATTAGATAATGATTATGTCGAAACGTTTACTGCACCTGTCAAAGTGTTTACTACAACTGCATACAAGAGTAGGGATATCGGGAGACCTGGGAAGGGGGAAAAGGGTTCGCATAATAAACGGCAGCAATTACCATCTCTGGGGCAGAAGGAGATGGTGAACGAATTATCGTTGCTAAAACAGGTGGGGACGGATTTGAAAGAATGTCTAATAAGAACACAGGTACTATTGCAGCAAGTAACAGGACATAATATAGGGCAAGGGAACGTACAAGGAAGGAGTAATTCGAATATGCATGGGGGAACAGTGGGACCGAATCAATGTGCATATTGTAAAGAGAAGGACATTGGCGAGCGCAATGTCCACATCTACAGAATAGAAATGGGTCTGGTCAGAGGAAACAGCATAGAGGACACCCAGGAGCGAATGGACCAAATAGGAATAGTATGCAGCAGCATCACAATAACAGTGGTAATCAAAACCAAGGCCAAAACCAAAATGCCCCAAAATGCCCCAAACCAGAGTCAGGGACAGCAAAATCAACAATATGGAAATCAGAGTGGGGGAAATAGAGGGAAGAGTGGAAATGTTTTCGATACACAGCCAAACACGTATTACAGTAACAGTGATGATTACACTTCGGATGATGTGTTATTTCCCCAATAGGACAGCCCAGGACAGGGGTCGGAACCAGTGTCTATTCGCGTGAATCAGAGAGGACCCTACATAGAAATGAGAGTCGGGAATGAGGAGCACCGCTTTCTTGTAGATACAGGAGCACAGAAGTGTTCAATAGACCATCACTTGGTTCCGGATATACCACTGTCAGGGCAAAAGAATATTTCTGTAGGGTTCCGTAGGGTTCGCAGGTACACCAGTCATAAACCCAGTGTCCAAACCAGTCCCCGTTACCATAGGACCATTTACTGAACATTGTCCTTTCCTTGAAAAAACTAGGTTCTGTTATACATTGCACGGCAGACGGAGTGTTTCTAACGAAATGGCCACATGATGCCCCTGTGTCAGAATTCATGTTCGAAGCGTTACCAGGGGAATTAAGTAAAGTACCAACCTGTATATGGGCAATGCATGACAACGATGTGGGATGTTTAAAGATAGAGCCAGTGAAGATTTTTTTGAAAGAAGGTGTTACCCTACCGCGAATACCCCAATACAAAATTTTGGTTGAAGGTGAGAAAGGATTGAAGAATATTGTTACAGATTTGGTGAAATTAGGGGTAATCGAGGAAATTACAGGCAGTACATGCAACAGCCCGATTCTTCCGGTTTATAAAAAAGGAGGTAATGAGGTACCATACCGTTTCATAATTGATCTACGCGCATTGAATAAGGTAGTAGATCCACAATTTCCTCTAGTGCCAGTTGTCACTACAATATTGACAATGATACCTCTTTCAGCAGAATATTTTAGTGTAGTAGATTTGAAAAATGCATTCTTTAGTATTCCAGTGGACAAGGAAAGCAGATATTTGTTCCCGTTCACATTAGGAGGACGATCATTTACATTTACGCGGATTCCGCAAGGTTACATGGAAAGTCCAAGTATTTACAGTGGAGCATTAAAAGAGCAACTAGACATGCTGGAATTACCCGTGGGTTGTCTGCTTTTGCAATACATAGACGATCTATTGCTAGCTGCAGACACAGAGGAGATTTGTAAAGAAAGCACTGTATTACTACTGTCACACCTAGCAGCATATGGCCATAAAGCTAGTTTATAGAAATTTCAGTATAATCGAAAGGAGGTGGCCTATTTGGGCTACCTTCTTTCGAAAGGAGGGAGAAGACTAACGCCAGAACGCATAGAAAGTATTTCTTGTATGCCTATTCCAAAGACACAAAAAGGAGTCAGAGCCATAATAGGCATGGCTTCATACTGCCGACAATGGATTGGTAATTTTGTGTTAATTGTGAAACCATTAGTGAATTTAACTAGAAAGGATGCGGTTATGCCTTTGCAGTGGGATGAGGAATGTCAGAAAGCATTTGATGGATTGAAAACTGCATTATGCTCGGCTCCAGTTTTGGGTACGCGAACTATGAGAACATTTTTAGACTATTTGTGTGTGAAAGTGAAGGATGTGCATTGGCGGTTTTGACACAGGAACAAGGTGGAAGAAATAGGCCGTGCGGCTATTTTTCTTCTGCGCTGGACCCTGTAGCGCGCGCACTACCACGATGTTTGCGATCTGTCGCAGCAGCTGCTGCGTCAGTGAAACAAACGGAAGGGGCGGTATTGGGGCACACTTTAATTCTGATGGTGCCACATGCCATAGACGTTCTATTAAATAGGACACAGACGCAACACCTCACCTCTGTTAGATTGACAAGATATGAGATTATCTTGTTCGCGCCCCATATCCAAATTATGAGGTGTAGCGCTTTGAATCCTGCAGAATTAATGCCACCAACCATAAAAGAAATTGGGAAGAATGAATCACCCCCCCACGATTGCTTAATGGTCACTGAGGAAGAAACCAACGGAAGATTTGATTTAAGTGATATCCCACAGAAAAAGCCAGATGGAGAGTTATTTTGTGACGGCTCATGTTTTAAATTACCAGATGGCACGACAACTGGCGCATATGCTATCACTACCCTAGAGAGTGTTGTAGAAAGTAAAAAGAATTCCCTATAATTCAGCACAAGCGGCGTAAATAATAGCATTGACCAGAGCCTGCGATATTTCTGAAAATTTGAATGTGAATATATATACTGATAGTAAGTATGCTTTTGGAGTGGTTCATAATTTTGGTCGACTCTGGGCTGAGAGAGGTTTTCTGACATCACATGGCGCCAGAATTCAACATTGATTGTACGATTGCTGTCTGTACTCATGTTTCCAAAGCGCCTAGCAATAGTGAAATGCGAGGCACATAAAAAAGTAACATGCAAAGTAGGAGAGGGAAACGCGCTTGCAGACAGAATTGCGAAACAAACTGCCACCGATTTGAATACCAAGATGATGACGGTTCAGACAGAGGAAGTACCCTGTATGATAGAAGATGGAGTTGCGACTGTCAAAGAAATGCAGGCCGAGGCTACGGCCGATGAAATACAGGGGTGGGCAGAGGGATCTGCTGAGTTAGATCTGGAGGGTTGTTGGTGGACAAGGGAACTAGAAACTGGATGTTGTCAAATTCGTACGTGACTGCAATGGTCACAATGGCCCACAGCCCTACGCACATCTGCGCGAAGAAAATAATACAGCACCTTTCTACAGTTTGGCAGAATGTAAACATAAAAAAGAATGCAGAGAGGTTGGTGCAGAACTATATCACGTGTTTGCAACACAATGTACGGAAGGGAACAGTGACTCCAACAGGCAGTTTTGGCCCGTCCTCCATGCCATTTGAGGTAATTCATTTTGATTTCATAGAGATGGAGAGGTGCCAAAACTTAATATACGTCTTGGTGGTGATCTGTGCATTCAGTAAGTTTGTAGAGGCATATCCTTTGAAAGACTGCACAGCAATGAGCACTGCAAAAGTAATGTTGAAGGAGTACTTTTCTAGATTTTGCTTGCCCCGAGTCCTATGGTCTGATAATGGACCACATTTTGTGGGTGCAGTGGTATTACAGATATCTGCTGGTCTCCAGATTGATAAGAGATTCCATAGTTCAAGGCATCTGAGTTCTGCCGGTCTTGTGGAGAGGCACAACGGGATTCTTAAATCAAAGATTAGCAAGATTTGTGCGGGAAGCAAGTTGAGTTGGGTGGATGCATTACCAATAGCACTATTATGCATGCGTACGACTAAAACTGCAGGCTAAAACTGGGCTCTCCCCGTACGAGATCGTAATGGGGAGGCCAGCAAATGTTTGGTGCAAACCTCAACCAAAGCGACTAAGTGAGATAGAACATCCTGTGCTTAGTACTTATTGTGGCCTTTTAATGCAGAAATTGCGTTTGATTCTACAGCAGGTGCAGGAGGCATTACCAGTGAGATACACCGGTCCGGGGCACGCGCTGGAGCCAGGAGACTGGGTGCTGCTAAAGAACTTTGAAAGAAAGTCATCATTAGCACCCAGGTGACGCGGGCCCCATCAAGTACTTTTGGCAACGCAGACGGCAATACGGGTGGATGGAAGGAAGTTGTGGATCTATGCCACCCATGTCAAGAAGATTCCAACTGCACTGAAAGACTTGCCTGACACTGATGATCGGAAAGAGACAGCGTTCCCAGAAACGAAAGAAACTGTGGCCAGTAAGCAGCCACCTAATCTGCCAAAACGAGAAGTGAAACTCGAAACAAAGCCTGAGACGATTGCCAAAGAGGGGGAAGGGCAAAGAGTGCCCCAACGTTGCCCAGTAGAATCAACATCACTGCTGACCGACGCGAAATCTGCCTTGCAGATACCAGCAAAATCAAATTGCATACCCCTCTGGCGCCCACCAGCACTTGCCAGTACGCCAAAAAACAGATCTGCATCATTGGCGCGGCACACACCAGCACCTGCAGTAGCGCCACAGGCTGACTTCGAATCTGGAAGTGCACCAGCACTGTTCACGGATCATACGATACCAGGAGCAAGGCGATACAATCTGCGGCCTCGGAAGACAAAGTGATCCACAGTTCTTTTTGGTGTTTATGTCAACCTCTGGTTCAGCTCACGGACGGAGAAGGAACCAGATGTGTAGAGGAGAGAAGCGTGAGAATTGTGCAAGTCGAACAATTCAAGACTCGCGGCTCCTCGGTGCGATCATAAAAAGTACATGTGTCCTGAACCAGAGCGGACAAGCTTGGCGCACATGATACTAAGGTGATAAGATAACTGATCAAAGGTCCTCTGAGCAGTATAAGAAAGGACAAGTGATCTCGCCTAAAAACGAATAATCAAATCCAGGCTAAAAAGGACAGGCAGAACCGAACTGTGACAATTCCATTTAACTTATTAACATCAGAACAAGCGCGACGAAGAGAGATACCCACAACGAACTGTGATAAGAAAGAAGAAGGACGACGAGAAACATGCCGGGACCGGTTCCAGCCTTCTCCTGCACCACCACCTCTGAGAATGAGTCAATTATAAAGACTATAAGCTTAAGAAAAACGCATGGTAAAACAAATTGTATGCTGGTACTAACGATAATAATGTGCTTTATGAGCGTGGTAGCACCAATATCGACAGCCCTAATATTATGGTGGGTAGAAACAATACACCCATTAGAAATGTTTTTACCAATAATTAATATATCCACTACTGAAAGCCCGGTTCAGGTGATCACTTATACCCTACCCCCAATTGAAGAAAAACACAGGGAAGGTTTTGGAAATAACACTTTACTGTTGATCATGAACATGACAAATGCAATCCTGAAGAAAACAAATTGCTGGGTATGTGCCAATTTACCACAGCATGCTGGGAAAGGAATAGGGTGGTATGTGCAGCCATTACCATTAAGTTCTGCATGTAGTGCATCTTTAGGTGCAATGTTCTATGGGAAATGGTATGAGAGTAATACGGGTCAATTAGACAGAACCAACATGAATGAGTTTGAGGAGATAATAATGAAGCCTGTGGGTTGTTCCATTTTCCATAAAGCACAAGTAATAGCCCCAGAGCCCACGAGGAAAAGTATGCGAAAGATAACACGACAAAATAGACGAGATAGATTGTCCCCACCAGAAAAACATCTGTAATGACGTTTCATGTAAGAACAGAAGGGGACAAAGATGCAATTCCCCCATCTTACACTGTGAATTATAGCCCAAGAACTGTCCCTTTTTGTCTAAAAAAGAAAGGCTCTTTTTCAGTCGGAACATATGCTGGTTGTATGAATACAGTGGTATTGAAATCGGAAATAGAACAAGTATATGTGGGAGATCCAGTTTATTTTATATGTGGAGAGAAAGCATATCCTTGGTTGCCCAGAAACTGGGGACTGGGCCTACTGTTCCCAGGAGTATTCCTCTTAGAAACAGCAGCCATGCCAGATTATCCAGAAATAGAGTCAAAAGGACTGACAAAGGAGTTTTAATAGCAACTGATGTAGCAAAATCATTCATTCCATTCTTAGGGCAGATAGTGAACTCCTATAATATAAGGCAACTATCGAGAATCCTAAAGAATACAACAACAGATATATTATTTAACATGACGTTGGAAGAAAGAGGAATCAGGTTAATGACGCTGCAAAATAGAATGGCTCTCGATGTGATCCTGGTAGATCGTGGGGGAATTTGCAAAATAGTGGGATAAGCATGTTGCGTTTATGTCGATGACTATTCCCCCACGATCTTTGAAGTAATAAAGAAAATGCACATCCTAAGCTCTGAACTCCCTACTGGAGAAGGAAGCTGGGGAATAGAATCTTGGTTTTGGGGAATGCTACGATCTTGGGGATGGAAGTTGATCTCACTATTAGTAGTGGTGTTTGGAATATTCCTAACGTGCTGATTGTTGTATACATTGTTTACCCATAGTTTGCGCTGAGGTAACTGAGGGATGTACGGAAGGATGTATGCATATGATAACAAAGAAAAAACAAACTCATGATCAAACTGACCCAGACCCAAATGAGATGAGATGAGAGCAGTAAAAGAGTTGATGGCAATAGATATTGATGAAGACAATGATGTCCACGATGGCATGCAAGACTCAGACATAAATAATTCAGATTCATCATCACTAGAGGAGGTTTCAATAAATAGATGAGACGTTTGGCATATGGCCAAAGGAGGGTTTGTCAGTCTAGAAATACGGATACCTCTACTTTGAGACCGCAAATGCATTTTGGTGGCCGTGGGCCAACCGTCTCATGCACGATATAACAAAATATAGGTTTTCGAGTTTTCCAATGAACGGCCATTTTGATGTAACAAGAATCGCCATTTTGTTTTCTAACCATTGCTCATTGCTTTCTGTCCATATTGCTTCGCAGTATATTTTCCGTTTACACTGCTCGACTGTGAAACATTGTTGTCTATATGTGAAAAGGACAAGGCCGCAGGGCCGTGAGGATAACAAGAGTTCGCTGAAACACAAACGTAGGCAGCGGCAAGAAGAATGCCCGGCTCCCTCCCGAATGTAGCCTTGAAGCAGAGCTGCAGGGCATTTAATCATTTCACAGCTGCCAGCCAGTCTCGTTATATGGTAGAATATGTTAGAATAATACTGCTAAAGGCTTGAATTATGCTTTTCTTATGGCCCCCCTTTGCTGAGTCCGCTAGAGCATGTCGGCTCCCAGGACACGAATAGCACCTGATAGATAGCAAGGTCCGGAATGCAACTCTTCCCCCCCGTATGTAGCTCGCTTCCAAGAACAGAAGTGCTGTGTTCTATTCAACAACTGAAAGATGTCTTCACACTCACAAATTGCAAATTGTTACTAGAATAGATGTTTGAAGGTGTCATAGTGGTCCGAGATGTCCATCATCACACCAAGTTCAAAGAAACCCAATAAAGGGGGGGTGTTAAACATGTCATAGCTGATTGTTTGATATGCATTTTGTATATATGTAACTGGTCTATGTAATTCACTCTATTGCGTCCCTCGAGGTCTAGAGATACACGTCGCGGGGTGTGAGACCGAGTTGCCCAACTGAGACTATTGCTTTGCAATAAACCCTAGCTTTGGGAATACAACCTCGTGTCTGGCGTATCTATTGTGTGTGGTGACTCGCCTTGTTTCCATAGACGTCAGGGTCCCCTAGGGCCCCTTTCAAGATGAACAGACTCTGGACACTCAGTTGCTACAACAGGCATGCACCCCATTCTTTTTGAAAGAGGTGACATGGAGAATAACACCACGAGATTCCATTTCTGTTAGGGTTAGGCAAGAAAATGTGGCATCGGATTGGTAGTTTTTAAAATAAAGACACACCTTACTCCCCCCAGATGCCATTGGTGGCACTAAAGAGTGAAGATGCCCAATTTAGGTTGAATTTCAGATAGCCCTGGGAGCCTAAGGGGGTGGTGACAATAAGTGATGTGTATGGGACGGGTGACCGATGGCCTTTAGCACAGTCACCTCAGAAACAGGGATCCAAGAAGGGCAAAATATAATGTATGCCTCTCTCATCCACATAATAAAGCACAGATGGCCGGGGGTAGTGTTGCAGCAGATGAGACGATAGAAATGCTGTATGACATCTCAGAGAGTGGATATGATATGATATGGCATTTATAACGCACCTATATACAAGTGTGGACATGCAACATCAAGAATATATGAGTTATTGATGGCAAGGCCAGCTGATAAGTTAATGCAGACCAGTCGTAGCTGGGAAGTGGAACTGCAAGAGCAATTGTCAGACGAAGTCTGGGATAGGGCGATGGCATATCACAAAAAAGTGTCCAGAAATGTGAGGCTCCAGCTGTAACAATTATATGTCACTCACACGGCATACCTAACCCCGATGTAAATTGCTAAGTTCAGCAAAGCGACCATGCAGTCTTGCCCGAAATGCAGCCTAACCAATGCAGGCCTGGTGCATATGTTCTTGGCCTGCACAAATATCCGTCAGTATCGAAATAGCCCAGGGCCTGGCTAATGCAGGCATAACAATAGATACCGCTTCTCCCACAGCCTGCTTGTTAGGAATATTCCCAAGACCAAAAAATGTGAGACACGTTAGTAAGTTGAGAGACCTAGCATACAGCTTGGCGAAACGAAGAATAGCAATGGGTTGGAAAGGACACAAGAGTCCAGTAGTAAGTGTGTGGATGAGAGACCTCCAGAAATGGTCACAGGCAGAAACTGCAGTATGCATCCCGCCGGGGTGTAGAAGAGCAGAATGTAGACTTGTATGCTTTGAAACATATGCTGCATGATCTATTGACCGCTGCACAAGCGGACACCCAGACAAATTATATTCCAACGTTTGCACCAATGCAAACGGTGGAATAGAATTTGTAGGCACACTTGGTATAGTCAGATGCATAACACAAGTAGCCAATATAAGTGGAATAGACAAGGGAGTGGGATTGGGGAGGGGGGAAGTTTGTGCAGGCGCAATGTTGTGTTTTATGATCTTGTTAACATTTGCAAAATCTAAGTTAATTTGTTAAACACCAATAAAATTGTTTAAAAAGAAAATAAAGAAAAATCCACATCAGAGAGTGCTACTGGTCGGAAAACAAAATCGGCAGGTACACTCGCCTCTTTTCTTGTAAATTGGGGCACTGCTCTGGCATGGACTCTAATGCTGTAAATAAACATGTCTGGGTTCACAGATATCCCTCTTACTACCATCTCACTGGCCATGGCATGTATCACTAGCATGGCCCGGAGGGCACACATGCCAGGGGTGGCGCAATCAATCCCCCTATCAGTGAATGAGATGGTCATGTTAAATTTGCTGAGAAAGTCTCTCCCTAATAAATTGACTGGGGAGCTTTCGTGATAGAGGAGGGGGGCGCATACCACCTTCCCTCCTTTTTTGACATCCAAATCTTCTGTTTATGGAACCGTTATTGCAGTCCTAGAGAATCCCTGTGTGTCGATAGTTTTCCCTGATAATGGGAAGCTGTCTTTACTTAGGCAAGACTTCTCCGCTCCTGAGTCCATCATGAAGATGAATTGCTTATTTCCTATCTCTGCCCGAAACCACCGGTTCCTCTTCTGGGTTCAAGGTCATTGATAGTACGGGACATGTGAGCCCTCTCTGTGGGCTGTCCTAGTCAGGATAGGTGTCTGACCCTGGAAACGATAAAGGGTTACCTCCCACAACTGTTGCTTCTTAATAGATGGAAGCTGCACCATTAGGAGCAGTGCATAAGAGTGTCTGTTTTTCCCAGCTTGTAGGTTGGGGCGGGCCTGGTTCTGTTGCAGTGTCTGTTGTTGTGGCGAATGTCGATATGTGCCAGGGATTTGAGGAAGTAACTGAGTGTATGCTTCATATACTTCATACGGTATACAAGCATTTCGCCGACCTATTTTTGGTCGTGGTACTTTTCATCGCCGGATTTTACATCGCCAGAAACCCGGTTTTTGTATTTTTTTATTTTGGGGGGTGTTTTGTTGGGGTTGGGGTATCATAATAATAGTAAGAGGGAGGTCTCCCCCCCCCATAATAAAAAAAAAACAAAAACACGGTTTTTGGCGATGTAAAATCCGGCGATGAAAAGTACCACGACCAAAAATAGGTCGGCGAAATCACGTAGAACCCTTCATATGGTATCAATGTGGCCCTTAGAGTGGGCCCCTGTGGGCTACCTCGGTGTGGGTTTCCGTAAAACTGTGGGTTGTACTCCTGGTTCCCCCCTCCCCCCGCCTGCTTGGGCACTCTCTTGAAAAGTGTCCACACCTCCCACATGACCAACATTGCCCCTGTCCACCTCCTCTCTGTCCTTGTCCCCCATATCCCCCTTCTTTGTGCCCCCAGAACCCACCTCCTCCTCTTTGTGGCTCTCCTTGCAATTGGGGTCATGTATATTGCGGATTTCCTCCCCACTGTCCTTGCCCGTTGTCTTCCCATACAGTTGCCATCCTCGCTTGTGTGGCAACGGATGCACACCCCTCTTCACCCATTCACCCATCTGTTCTGGGGGCGGTGCCACAGACACCGCTGCCACCTTCACAAGCTTGTTTTGAACTAGTTTCGCTTCCTCGGCCAGCCTTCTTTAGATAGTTTCAATTTCTCGCTATTTGATCCTCCTACAATGGTGCACTATGATGCTTTGAATTTCAGGCCAACCATTCGCTTCCACCCCCGCTATCTTATCGAGTGCCTTTTACACTTCCTTGAGGAGCCCCCGCTTCACAATAAAATAGAATAAGGACATTGATTGGTCCCACACGCTGCCCGTCTCCGCTCTCCCCATCTCCTGCACCCAAAGAATGTGCTGCGTAGCATCTTCCTCACCCCCATAGTGCATTGCATTATTGATTGTAAGTCAGGGGTATCGCGGAGGGTCCTCTGAAGCGCATCTCAAACTCGAGCCCTGATATTGTTAAATGATGCCCCATCATGAGAGTCATTGCTTAATGTTACTCCCAGGTACCCCACCTTCACCCACACCAAATCCGCTTGGTCTGCCACTGCCGATACCAACAAACTCTTGATGTCTCCGATTGCAAGAGGTACCCCTGCTGTGTGTTTCTCAAACACATATATCCAATTCCCTGCCCCCGCAGTAAGTGGGGGGAGGGGCTAAGGAAGATTGTTCTTGTCCATCTGCGCCCATGGGACATAGTGCAGGTGTCCTGCACCCTTGTGAATGAGGGGCATTTGTAATTTAGTTTTGGCCTTCCCTGTTTTCAGACTACTTCCCTTTTTCTATGCCATTGCTATTCTCCCGAATCGTTCTCTCAGCCTGCCCTCCCACAGACATTCTACCCTCGGTTTGGTGGCAGGTGCACTTTAAGCCCCTCCTGCCGCCCCTTCGGCTGTGTGATCGAAATCACTCCAATACTCCTTGTCTCCCCTGGTGGATCCCACATTCTCGTATCCCAGGCTGCCTGTTTCTCCCTCTCTTTCTACCTGTACTGCTCTTATGGGCGCACTGTCGATCCTAAACATAAAGGGGGTAATTCATAGAATTCAGCGCACAAGTGGCGCACGCGGCTGGCGCACAGTGTGCGTGTGCGAATCCCTGCGCCAGCCGCGTGCGCTAAAATCCATTTCCGCGCACAGCGTATTCATGGATCCCAGCTACCAAAACTAGCCGTGGCGCACAGTGGCGCAGCGACCCTGCAGCAGCGCCAGTTACGCCCCCAAGAACGCCTCTCGCGCAGGGAAGAGCCATCAAAATCCCCAATCCAGCGCAAAGGGCTGCGCCAACCCTGTACCAGCACGGCAAGCGGGCTACGTGTATCACTGGGGTGCGCGGGAAGTACCTCACGTCATTTCAGCTGGGTACGTGTATTTCAGGGGTGCGCTTGAAGTTCCACACGCGATTCTATCAGGGTACGTGTACATCAGGGGTGCGCGGGAATTTTCACACGTGAATTCAGCAGGGTATGTGTATATCAGGGGTGCGCGGGAAGTTCCACATGCGAATGTCCTGGCCACGTGTATTTCGGGGTGCGCGGGAAGTTCCACACGCAAATCTCCTGGCTATGTGTATTTCGGGGTGCGCGGGAAGTTACACACGCGAATGTCCTGGCTACATGTATTTCGGGGTGCGCGGGAAGTTTCACACGCGAAGTCAGCAGGGTACATGTATATCAGGGGTGCGCGGGAAGTTCCACACCCGAATGTCCTGGCTACGTGTATTTCGGGGTGCGCGGGAAGTTTCACACGCAAAGTCAGCAGGGTACATGTATATCAGTGGTGCGCGGGAAGTTCCACACGCGAATGTCCTGGCTACGTGTATCTTGGGGTGCGCGGGAAGTTTCACACGCAAAGTCAGCAGGGTACATGTATATCAGGGGTGCGCGGAAAGTTACACACGCGAATGTCCTGGCTACGTGTATTTCGGGGTGCGCGGGAAGTCTCACACGCGATATCAGCAGGGTACGTGTATTACTGGGGTGCGCGGGAAGTTCCACACGCGAATGTCCTGGCTACGTGTATCTTGGGGTGCGCAGGAAGTTTCACACGCGAAGTCAGCAGGGTACGTGTATTTCAGGGGTGCGCGGAAAGTATCACACGCGATTCCATCAGGGTACGTGTATTCCAGGGGTGCACGGGGAGCACCACACGTGAATTGCACGTGTGGGTCCTCCCAGGTGTTCCCTCTACACCCTCCACGGCCCCTGCAGGTGGCTCACACCACAGGGGCCTACCCTGCACATGTCCTGCAGGCACCCCATCCACCATGGCCATGCCCCCCAGCCAACCCACATGTCAACTTGCACTACTGCCCACCAACGCATGTCCCCCTGAACCCCCAGCCACCAGGGGCAGCCTCCACCAGGCCCCCACCCATGTCCAACTCATGTTCCCCACCACCCCCACCCCCCAGCACTGTGGGGAACCTGCCAGCAGGCCCCCACCTATGTCCAACTCATGTTTCCCACCACCCCCACCCCCCAGCACTGTGGGGCACCTGCCAGCAGGCCCCCACCCATGTCAAACTCATGTTCCCCACCACCCCCATCCCCCAGCACTGTGGGGCACCTGCCAGCAGGCCCCTACCCATGTCCAACTCATGTTCCCCACCACCCCCACCCCCCAGCAATGTGGGGCACCTGCCAGCAGCCCCCACCCATGTCCAACTCATTTTCCCCACCACCCCCACCCCCCAGCACTGTGGGGCACCTGCCAGCAGGCCCCCACCCATGTCTCCCACCATCCCCACCCCCCAGCTCTGTGGGGCACTTGCCAGCAGGCCCCCACCCATGTCCAACTCATGTTCCCCATCACCCCCACCCCCCATGTCTCCCACCACCCGCACCCCCCAGCAGTGCAGGGGCAGCCTCCACCAGGCCCCCACCCATGTCCAACTCATGTTCCCCACCAACCCCACCCCCCAGCACTGTGGGGCACCTGCCAGCAGGCCCCCACCCATGTCCAACTCATGTTCCCCAGCCAACATGCCATCACAATCTAGATCCCTGGTCCCTATGGTCAGCCTCCAAATGCAAAACACCCACCCGAGTATTGCATCCACCCACTCAGAAATGGCAATTACATGACAGAACACCAATTGCAAGTTTCGAAACAAACACATGTCCCTCACATACACCCAATGGGTGTCAGTGAATCTCAAAACCCATATCATGATATGCATGAAACCAATGAGATGATACTACACATTGAAGTTCGATCAAAAAATATGTATTAAAGGAAACATAAATATATTCAAAAATAAAGAAACAGAAATGGGAATGTACAAAAATGAAAAGAAGCATGTCGGTGGAAAAAAGCAAAACCAAAAATCATAATCCAAAGGAATGGTGTCCAAAGTCACAGTCCACAAAAGAAAATCCAATGGAAAAAATAATTGAAAGCCATTGCTCCATGGGTAAATTGTGAAAGAAAAAGAAAATCCAACAGTGAACTATGTACAGACGAACAAGCCAGGGTCCATTATCCCAACAAAAGAAATGAAACCTATCTAACAACACTAACTAATAAAATAAACTATATACAAAATGTGGCCCATTGTCCAAAAGGTCCAAAATAAATTCAAAAACAAAGGAAACCTAAAACTAACTACATAACTATGTACAAGGGCAGCGGGCTAGTCTGACGGCTCACTTTTGGATGTCCCGGGCCAGGGCACCATCGAACTCCTGCTCAATGTCCCGGAGGCGGTCCTCCTCCATGGCCCCGAGGGTCCGCAGGGCCGTCGACGTATCCACCTCCAACCCCCTGCGGATTGCCTCGAGGCACTCGGCCCGCCTCAGGGCCCTCCGCATGGAGTTCTCCGCCCTGACCATTGTGAGCCGTGCCTATACCGCCCACTGCCGCTCCGCATCTATGGCGTGGCCCAACCGCTGCCACACGGAAGACACTCTCTGTCCTGGGTCCTCCTGCCCTCCGGCCGATGCCTGCCCCTCCGATGTTGAAGGCCCCGAGCCTTCATGGCTCCCACCACGTTGCTGCTGCTGCTGTACCTCTGCCCGTGCACTGCCTCCTGCTGCCTGCACATCCTCCGCCGGCTGGGGTGCAGTCGTTGATGTGGCCACCCCTGCTAGACGTCCGACTCCCGACTGTGGCAGGGATGCCTCCTCCACCAGCCTGGCCGCACCATCAGAGGCAGCTCCACAGGGCACTCAGGTGACTGATGGGTGGGAAGATGGCGCGTAGGGGGTTCAGTTGAGGAGGGGGTCGTAGCAAGCCCCATCAAACGGAGGAATCCGGCCTGGGTGACCTGTCCCAGTAGGCTGACGTGGTCAACGAGCCATTCGAGATGACGTGCAGTCTCCTCATGAAAAGACTGCAGGTCACCTCGCATGGCCCGTTGACGCAACGCCACACCAGTCAGGACAGGCTCAATACGGACCCGGATAGCCACGTCCGCAGGCAGAGGAAGGCCAGTTCTTGTTCGCTCATCCCCTGCCTGAAAACGGGTCTGGACGTAGGCATCCCTGCTGGTGCAAGATGATGCAGGGACAGGATCAGGGACAGGATTGCACACAGGCACCTCCGCGGCGGCCTGTGCTGCCTCCTGTCCCTGGTCCTGCACTGCACCACTAGCACCAGTGGGATCCCCACCTCCAGACCCCGTCTCTGTTGCTTGCACGGCCTCCTCCTCCACCAAACCCCCCACCAACCTGGATGACTCCGTGCCATCTTCCCCCGTTGGGCCCTGTGGGGTCACAGCTGCCCCTTCTGCTGCCGAGGAGTCCAACTCCAACCTCCGCCTCTTGGACCTTCCCCCGGCAGCTGAGGCCTGGGACGCGGCACCGGACTCCCCACTCCCCGACGAGATGACAACATGGGAGGGGAGCCGGGCCTTGCGTCTCCGGCTGGCGGTGGGATCCCCGCCGCTGTGCTCCACAGCACCTTCTCCGCCCTCTTCATCAGTTGACGCTGCAGACAGGGAGAAATAAAACACAGGCATCAGGGCACTGTACAATGGACACATACACAAATGACAGTTGTACATGAGTGGCATTGGCAAACCTCAGACATGCCATCACAATCCCCAACACACATGTCATTTCAACTCGCACACATGAGCCATACCACAGCCATATCGCAACTGCCAGCACCATCCATACACATACAACAGCATGAGCAGGCAAAGCTGAGCCAGACATCACATGCAACACAGGAAGTGCACTACACATGTACACACACCACCACACTTGCATGCATGTGTACACCTCTGCCAAGTGTCGCAGTGTTCAGATGGGCATCCATGTCACATCTGCCAATCAGGCTTCCACATCCCGCTGTCACATGCATCCATTTTGCATCACTGTTGCACCCTTGTCAAATACACACAAATGCACATGTACACAGTGCTGATACATGCAGCTGAAAACAACATACATGCGTGACATCACGAACATGGCTACTTACATACACATTCATCCAAACATGTGTGCCCACACAACTGCATTTGGCGTGCAAGCATACACACACAAGCACCATCCATGTCTCACACATTACAGCCCTCGCATGTGTTAGCCTCACGGTCCTGTACACCCCCACCCATACTCGACCCCATACAAACAGATGTGCAACCTGCACACTACTGAAACATCACCACACGCACAGTTCAAAATCAGGATGCATGTACACTTACCGCTCGACTCCAGACGGGTCTGCCTCTCAAGGACCTGGACGTGGAGCGCTGGGGATATGCGTTCCAGGACCCTCATCTGGTCTTCTGACAAGTGGCCCCGGCGCCCCTTGGCATCCGCTGCCTTCAAGAGGCGCCGGGCCTTGTTCAGGGTCCTGGACCTGAAGTCCTCCCAGCGCTTCTTGACATGTTGTAAGTCGCGGACTGCCACCCCCTCCGCGTTGATGGCAGTCACGATGTCAGTCCAGATCCGAGTCCGTCCTTCCTTGTCGGCGCGGGAACTTCCGAAGAGAGCATCATACTGCCCCAGGACTTGCTCCACCAGGACACCAACTTCCCTGGCACTGAAGCTGGTGCCCCTCTGCCTCTCCGGCCGGGGATTGTCAGTGGTGCCAGATGTTGCATTGCCCGACATGACAACCCCAGAGGCAGGAGTGGGTGGGCAACTGGGTCCTGGGGCTGGACTGTGCAGCGATGGAATCCCAGTCGGGAGTCTTCGGTTCCAGCAGGGGTGGTCACAGCAACAGCACCCCTGGCTGATGTGCAGGCAGCAAATGGCAGGGCACGTAGGCAGCAGGCAGTCAGGCAGCAGCAGATGGCAGGTGGGAGCGTGCTCGGGGCTCTGGGGGGCAGTAATTCGGCCTTCTAGGCAGGAGCGTGGTCTTCCGTGTGCTTACGCGTGGCCAGCTTGATACGGAGTTATTTGGCACGTGAAAATTCGGCATGTCAGCGTGTAATTCGAGGAAAGGCCCTTAGCGCGTAAGCGCGTCTGCACGCATACGCAATTTCATTGGACAGAAGGCCCCTCAAGCGCAAGCGCCCCTGTGATGTGACGCTCACAGGCGTGCATGGGCATTTCAGCGCGCGTGAAAAACTGTATGTCCGCGTGTAATACGAGGAAAGGGCCCATGCGCGTAAGTGACATGACAAGCGCGTGCGTTTCCCTCAGCACGGGTTAAAGGTGAGCAGGCCCAGCAGTTCGCTGTACGTGCCTTTCGTGGAGACCGACGTGTGTTGCTGCTTCCTGTTGTTTCGCGCGCCATCACAACTTCACAGCTATCAAGGACGTATCTCTTCTTTTGGCGGGGGTATTGGCTACGCATGTTTTTCTGCATCGCGCTAGTCAGACGGTGAGTTGCACACGCTCTTTTTCCCACTGCGGGTGCCCATGTGTAACGCACCCATTTTCGATGTCATAGTAGCCTGCGTGTCCCACGCGTACGCGTTATTCGTGTTACTGGGTGCCACCGCGTACTGCAGGAGGTTGAATCCACGCACGTAGGCTGCAGGGTTGCGTGCACGGTTTTACTGCAGTTTTGGGGTGCCTGAGAATTGCGTGACCCGTCACTACATCACCGGGGTCACATACAGCCTTGCAGGTGCAGGGGGGCTGTTAACATCTTGCTTCCCACCCCCTTCACCCCAATTGCCCAGGTCAATTGTGGTGTACACCTCCCACTGGCACCACTCCATCTGTGCTGGCACTCCTACATCTGTGCCATGGTTGGGAGGCCACTAAAGGTGAGGGGCACCTCAGCTGGGCGTACTCCTCGTGGCGGGCGTGGTCGGGGACGTGGCCGTGGTGACCAGGGAGTAGGGGGACTCCAGGGTGTCCAGGGCGGCCACAGAGGGGGAAGAGGCAGGGGTGCGCCACTTGAGCACAATGTTGTGCCATGTGTCAGTGCAGTCATGCCACCACCCCCTGTGGTTCCGGGGGATGCAGCTTCTGCATCTGGCACTGGCGCCCGTGTGACCCGACAGTCCGTTCCATCGACTGCCACGGGCCCAAGGGTAGTCGTAGCTGCAGGTGCAGCTGTGGACACCGCCACCCAGGCTCGGGGTCTGCCAGCGCAGGCACTTGAGGAGCCCTTGGTAGATCTCCAATAGGCCAGGGGGGAAACCATAGGGGCAGGCCGGGCTGCTCAGACCAAGACACGTGTCCCTGGGGCAGTCATGTCATCTGCTGCCCCGAACAGCCGGGTGTTGGCAAGTGCAGGGGCAGATGCACCCAACAGCACCCCGGTTGTGAGTCTGCCAACCAGGACCGTTGCGGTCAATGACCCTGCCACAGCTGATGTTGCTGCGCAGGGTCCATTAGTGGGCACCCAGCTGCCACTGACACAAGTCAGGCCTTTGGTCATCCCTCCACCTGCCACTCCCTTGGCTCAATCCACCGAGCCCACTGGCCATACTGGTCAGGGCGGCATTAGCCAGCCAGGGTCTGTGCCACAGTCCAAGAGGAGGAAGGTTGCACCTGCAGCACAGGCTGGGACCCCACACACAGCCACGACCTCCTTCACGTCGAGAAAGAAGCCTTTCTGTAAGCAGGAACTGGACTTCCTCGTGGACTACGTGCGGGGCCACAGCCGTGACATGCTAGTGGGTGCCAATAGTCAGACTACGGCTGCCCAACGTGACACCCACTGGAAGCATGTTGCGGAACATGTCAGTTCATTCGGCCATGAGGTGCGCACGGCGCAAGAGTGCAAAAAGCGTTGGAATGACATCAAACACAGCACTAAGGCGAAGCGTGCCTCTAATTACAACTTGACTCTGGTGACTGGCGGTGGGCCTGCACCAGAGGAGGAAGAGCTCACTCCGCATGAGGCACTCGTTGCGGAGTTCATACCACCTGAATTGGTCGAAGGAGTGGGAGAGATGCTGGACTTTGATGCCCAGTCCAGTGAGTGTTGATGCGTGTTTGTTCAGGACATGTGTGTTTCACTTGTGGGATGTGTTGTGCATGATTGCCGCTATATGTGACGTGTACATGGTTCTGATGTGTAAGTAATGCAATGCTTCCGTCATGCATGTCTCCTCTGCCTGCATGCAGGGACTCCATGTAGGCATGCTCCCTTGCCCCTCCTCCGCCACTCTGCACCCCAGTTCCACCTTTGCACTGGTGTTCTTCAATCTTGCCAATGTGTACTTTCTTGTTCATGCGTCCTGTGTAGATGCTCACTTCCAGCGTAGAATCTGCCAAACATATGCCGTGTAGTACAGCCTTAGTACTTGATGCAGGGTATCTCACTTGTACTGTGCATAGGTCAGAAGTCCCGCAGGGACATGAGTGCCCATTCATGCTCCATGTGCATTGCACGCATGCCCCTATGTGTCCTTGACTGGATGATCACTGTAATACAAGTCCTTGGTTACATACATTGCCTGCCATCTCATCAGCCTTCCCATGTCAACTGTGGCTCAATTCTGCATTGCACACATGTTTAGGGTCTGACAATCTGTGTGGCTCACAGGCCTCAGCCTGTTCAATGGCCAATGACTCTGTCCAACTGTTGTTGTGTCTTCTTCACACATGAGCGGAATCCAGAGTTTTCATCTTGTGTCCTGCTTACTGTCCCAGCATCATTTGCAGTGTTGTCACTTGAATCACATTAAGCTGTTGATGCCAGTCAACACTGCCTGTCAATACACATGTGTATGGTCAGCCTTTTGATACCATGCTAGGCATCCCTGCTTTGGTACTGGGGTGGAGGGGTGCTTGGCTTCTAGATATGGTACACATTGAATGCACAATGCACGTGATGTCTGAATTTGACATTGCACTGCCTTCACATTTCCTGGCACACACCATTGAGTCCTTGTACATGTAGGTAGTGAGTGGCGTACACATTTTCTGCACTGCATAGACCCACTTCCATGGAAACTGCCACCTTTCAACAGGTCTGATCACAGAAGCAATTCAAAGTTGACCCAGCATGCATGCCAGGTTATATGTCGTGTGTCACATGTCTGCCTGATGCGTTTGTTGTCGGTGTGTGTTGTGTGCTTCTGACATGTGTAGTGACCTTTTTTCTCTCTATTTTTCAGGTGATGACGCAATGGAGGCGGAGGATGGTGCTGTCATGACAGACACAGGGTTGTTACCACTACATCAACCCGGCACTAGTGGGGGTCGTGGGGTGGTAGGCCATTAAAAAAACCCCAAGTGCTACAGTCCATCTTGTCTCTGGCTGCCTATGAGTCCAGCCTTGATGACGACTCTGACGTCCATGTTGAGTTGGATGAGCATCAAGTCCATGTGTCAGGGGTGAGTGATTCTGATGTGGACACTCCTCTGTCTGCGACACCTGCACTGATGGATCAGACAGTCTTGGTTCCTCCGCCCGTGGTGGATCGGGACGCAGGGTCACCCTCCACACCAGTCACTGATGTGCTTGGGACATCACGTCGACGGGGGCATGTAGTCGTGCCGCCGCGGGCGGTGCTAACACAGCGAGGACCCCCGGTCTTTGGGTCCCGCAGGGGTCAAGCCCGGCAACGCGGTCGCCGCGCGCAACCGCAGTATACTGAGTGGGAGCAAGACATGACTGCCAATTCAGAACAGCAGGGGGCAGCAATGGAGAACATCACTGAGAGCATGGAGCGTGTGGCCCGATTTGTGCTCCCCCCCTGGCGGCGGCAAGGTCCACGGCCCGCTCTCTCAGGCTGGGCATGGCGGCCTCAAACAGGGCACGCCAGGCTGAAATGTCGTCTCTGCGTCAAGCAATTGCTGCTCACGCAGAGGCGCGCATGGATGCCCTGAGGGAGGAGTATGCTTCCCTCAAATCCACTGTGGGTGTCCTTATGATGTCCCAGAGGCAGCAGGCAGAGGAGAGGTTTGCACAGCTTGAGCGTACCATCTCGGCTGAGCTACAGGCTTGCCGGGAGGTGCAGTGGTTGTCCAACCAGGCCTTGCAGGAGGAACTCTGTGTTACACGTGCTACCTTGCAAGAGGAAGCACGTGTATCACGTGAGGTTCTGCATGCAGACCTACGTCACATTGCCACATAGAACCAGGCTCACCCGTCCGGCAGACTTGCTGCCGACGAGGGGCAAGCTGCGGCTAGGCATGGCCAGGCTACAGTGCCACATCCTCCTTTCCAGGATGAGCCAGACTCGGACGACCATCTATCTCCCACATAGGTCGGGCTGTGCAGGCGTTGAGCCCATGGAGTTTTTTTTTTTAACTCAGCATCATCGCATGTGGATGTTGAGCAGCACCCTGTACCTCCCCTCTCCTGGGTGCCTCCCCTCCCCCCCGGGTCGTAAGTGGCCATTTTTGATTTTTCTTTTAGCTTAGTTAGTTAAGTTTCTGTTTGATAGTTAGTTTAATTAGGTAATGTAGGTTTTCCATAGTTAGTGTAATTAGTTAATATAGTTTAAAATTGCTTGTCTATTGTGCTTTCATGTGACGGTGCGGTGCTTTGTGGCTTTTGCAGGCATCCACTGTCTGTTCCAGCTGGGCCCTTCAGGCTTGTCTTGTGTATGTGTTTGGTGGTGCTTGGGGTCCTTGACTCGCATATGCCACTCCTGCCTCCCTTATCCATGGGCTCGCAAGGATGGTTTGGTGTCACAAACTTTTACACAAGGGCTTTGGACTGTCATATCTGTGGCATGTCTGGTGCTGTGTGACTTGTGTTTACACCCCTAGTGGGGATGATTTCGGTGTTATTGTCCACTGTTCAGCTTTTGCTAGATGGGGTGTTTCATGATTAATGTGTACATTAATTTCTATGCATTGTGTAGTATGTTTCTTATCTTTACTGTACACGTGCTTGTCGCAATTCATGCCGTAGATAGTGTGTTCCACACTTTGGATGTGAAAGACGGACTGATGGTGTGATTTATGCTGTGACTCTCTGACATGGTCAAGTAATGAGATGCCTGAAGAGACACACACAGATGACTTTGAAGAATTAATCATGTGTTTCATGCCCTTTCTGCAGAGGGATGAGGCTCCAGAGCACCTTTGCCAGCAGACATGGCCCATTGGACGACGGAATTCTGGACACGTTTGTGCACAAGCAGAGGCACAGGGATTGCAGACCTACATCCTAGAACTGCTGACGTGTTCCAAGGAACTCCAGGCAAGGTGAGCAGCACAGGGGGGGCCACAACACAGCAAAGCTTGCACCAGGCGAGTTGCACATGCAGGCTTAGTCACAGCACTGAGGGTGAGCTTGGACGGATATTGGTGTTGAAGCACACAATGCAGCTCAGATGTGTTGGTGGACTGATGGCTGTTGATTGTAAGGTTGTCTGGGACACCTGCAGGGGCAGTGGCACATACCCTCCGGTACACCAAGGTCCATCGAGGCACTTGTATCAACCATGTACCCTTCCGAGACATGGAAAGGGGCAGCTCACAGGGACATACAGCAAGGGACATACTCGGGTGCAGTGCATTTCATTTCCATGTACTTTATGATGAATGCACTGCCAACTTTGTTTCAGTCATGGTGGTACGCAACTTGCTCTGAAGTCATGGCTTGCTATATGGGTCTGTCTGCTTACCCAGTGAACATTGCATGTTGTGTGAATTGTGACACATTGGTGTTCCATTTCCCACGCACCCACCGGCAGCTGACTTACTGCATTGACTATGTATGACCCGTCACAGGGGTAATGTTATATATGGGTATGAAGCATCTACACCAGATTGTCTGTTTGTAGAGTAGTTTGTTGCTATGGGGCATGTTTGGTGGTGTGTTTTTGTGTAATTGGCACGTACAGGTTGTTGACTGTGGCTTTCTTTGCAGCATTGCAGTGCTCCTGTAACCGGACCTGAGAGTGCGCAGGCAGGAGGCCAACACTCAAAACCAGAGCTAAGTGTCTTGTTGTTTTTCTTTCAAACTGCTCTGCATAGGCTTGCTGGGGGGTGCACTAATGCATGGATGTATGTGTGATTCAATTTGGTATGTTTTTTCCCCCTAATCACCTAGAATCCTATGCAATTTTGAACCCTGTACCCTCTACCCGGTGTTCCTGCTTCCCGTAGCTATCCAAGAAACGTTCTCTAACCCTCTTTCCCCGCTGGGGTTGCGGATGCCTGTGTAAGCCCCGAACTTGAAGGCGCCAAAACCCTAGAGGGGGTGGTTGGTTCGTACCACTCCTAAGCCTGGACTACAGAAGTCCATGACAATGATATCCAAGTTTGTTTGGATTGTGTATGTGTTCATGCAGGTAGTACATTTTCGTGCATTCCCTACTTTCATGTGTCATTCCTCCTCCCCTCTCCTGCCACTCATTCCAGTTATCCAGTGTGCCAACACCTGTCCCAACTGCATATCCCTGACCCTCCTTCCCCACCAGGGTCTCAGGGGCCTGTGTGAGTTTGACCTTGCAGGCACCCGGGACACAGTGGGGGTGGTTGTTTCGTGACACTCCTGCGCCTGTTCATGGGACCTGTGAAGGTACACATCCGTTCATGGTGCATCATCCTATGTTATGTACCACACATGGTTCACATCCTGTTGTGACATTGTTTTAGTGTGCTACCTTGGTTGTTGCATCTTTGTGGTAGTACTTGGCCTTTGTGAGGTACTGCTACGTCAAGTCATCTAGTGGAGGGTGTTCTGGTTTGTTTTTATGCCTTGGATTTTGTGATTTTGGAAATGAGTGTGGATTCTGAGGGTGCAGGCACCTTTTTACACACAAGGTGGGAGATGGTGACAAAGGGTAAAGGTGATCCTGTGGCCAGGTGGAATTGAGGGTTGAAGGCTCCATGACCCAGGTGCAGTTGTTCAGTGGGTCATGGTCATTTGTGAGGGGGGGGTTGTTGTTGATAGTTGCCTTGCCCTGCAGTGTGATGGGAACTCTGACATTGTAATGGTGGTATCCTATGTACATGTTGTGTTCTGCTGATCAATGCCTGTTCATGTGTTGTGTTTACCTTTCAGGTGCGAGGGGATAGTTGTGGTTTGACATGCTGGGGTGTACACATGGTTAATGTTCACATGTGATGTGTAGAGAACACTGATGGTCACTTGATTGCACATGCATATGTTGAGTGCATGTCCTTGCAGACCCACACACTTGCACTCTGATGCACTACATGTACTCCCACCCTTGCATATCCACGTGTACACTGTTTGCCTTCTGGTGCCCACTGTGTCCCTGCAGCACATGTTCTGTGACCAATAATGGATCCTGTACATGCCTAATTTGCTTTTTGATGTGGTTTGTTGCTTAGATGTAATGCTCAGGGTGTGCATCACACGCAATGGCTGTTCACTGTGCTGTGCGCTGAGCAGTGTGTTGCAGGAGTAGGACACAGCACACAGGAGCTGCAGTGTTGATTTTGCAATGCACAATGTGCATGTAGACAGGCATTCATTGTTATGTTTTTTATTTATTTTTACATTTTTAAAGCGCTCACACAGCCCGCAGGCATCGAGGCGCTGTTACAAGAATTGTTTGTTTTTCTTAGTTGCTAATTATGTTTTATTTTTTTGACTTAGTTACGTATTTATAACGCGCTTAAACACCCAGAGGTTTCTAAGTGCGGACCCGGGGATCGAACCTGTGTTGCTTCGTGTCGTCTTGCTTCCAAGATGCGCACGATGCCGCTGAGCTATCCTCCCGGGACATGTTACGTCTACAACTCTTGTAATGCATTTGGAAATTACTTATTTTGGGTGGGAGGTTGTTGGTCTGTCATTTCATCTGATTCCAGGTCAGGTATCATTGTCTGATGCCACTGTACATTTTGGACATGGCAATGTGTACCTTATTGTTACTGTGTTGGTGTATGGGTATTGCTTGCCATGTCATGTTGTGGTTTGGGAGGGTTTGAGTGACATAACAGTGATGGCCATGGCTCAGAGCAACCAGCTGGGGGTAGATCTCTCTCTGTGGCAGGGCCCTCCCTCTGGAACAGCCTTCCTGCCTCACTTGAACTTGAGGGGAACCATCTCCGGTTTGGGAAGCACCTCAAGACCTTCCTCTTTGCTTCTGCTTTCTCTCTGCCTCTCCCTTGCGGAATTCTTCACTGGAACTGCACTGGATCTGCAACTGGGCCACTCTCACCGACCTCGGTCCCTGGCCCAGCCACTCTCCACTTGCACTGCCTCCCTGGCAACCCCTGCACTGCGGTACTGTCTCTCTATCCCTACAGCCCCCCCTTCCCAGCACTTGTCTGCACTTACCTTTGCAGTTGCCACCAGCTGACCTATGTATTTGTTTTTTGGTCTACTTCCCCTGTACTGCACCCCCCCCCCCTCTGCTTCCCCTTGCACTTTTCCCTTCCCCCTACCCCTGCACTTGCACAATCTAAATGACACCTGGCCTAGTAGTACCATTGTCTGTCTTCCCTTGTTCCCCCCTCCCTGCCTAATCGCACCTTGAAATACTTGTGTATAGGCCATATCATGTCATATGTGTGCCTTTTGGTCACACAGGATAGCTTGTGTTTAAGTAGCTAGGGATGCAGACAATGTGGCACTTCCATGGCAACTATCTCAGGGTGGTAGGGTTGTGACAGTTGACTGTCTCTTTGTCATCATCGATTGTCACCTGGTATGTGCCAGGCCTGTGTGCACTCCGCAGGGGTGGGAGTTTAGGTGAAAAATGTGGCCACAAGCTGGGTCCCGGCTTCCTCGCCACGTGCCCTGTCCCCTCCCATGGGCAGCGCCTGTGCCTGTGGTTGGGGATGTGGGGGCACCACCATGTCCACCGGTACGCCCTGCCGTGTTGCAACATTGTGCAGGACACATGCGGCCACAATGATCCTGCACACTACTGGTGGTGCATAGAGTAGCTGCCCGCCAGAGCGGTCGAGGGAGCGGAAGCGTGACTTGAGCACTCCGAATGTGCGCTCCACTATGGCCCTGGTTGCAATATGGGCGGCGTTGTATCTTACCTGGGGTGGTGTGGTGGGGTTCCGGATTGGCGTCATCATGTGGTTGCTCAGAGGGTAGGCACTGTTCCCTGGGGCGGTGATGATAGTTGAGATTATTAGGGTTTGGGTATTTGTCTGTGTGTGACTTGCATGCATGTGCAAGGGCATTTGTACTCACCTAGGAGCCAGGTGTCGCCATGCTGCCCAGCTTCCAGGGCCCGGCTCAGGGCGGACATTCTGTATATGAAACTGTCATGGGTGGAGCCAGGGTAGTTTGCATAGACAGAGGTGATGATTCCTTTTGCATCGCATACCACCTGTACATTAATGGAATGCCAGTGCTTGCGGTTTCGGTAGATGTGCTCAGTGGCCCTAGGTGGACGTAGGGCCACATGGGTGCAATCTATGGCACCAAGCACTTTGGGGAAGTGTGCCACCCTGAAAAAATCCAGGACAACGGCCTGCCTTTCTGCGGGTGTTCTGGGCATGTATATGTGCCTGCGGACTGAGTGGCGCGCTGTCATGATTGCCAGTACCTGGTGTAGGCAGCGTGACTGCGTGGCCTGTGAGACCCCCCCCCACTATGGCAGTAGTCCGCTGAAATGACCCAGTGGCCAAAAAATGCAGGACATTGAGCACCTTCTCCAAGGGGCTCAATGCTTGGGAGCAAAGGGTGGGGGATGTAAGGTCATCTTCCCACTCCCTGACCAGGTCTAGGATGATGTGGGGTGGAAACCTATACCTGCCATAGACCTGGTCGTCAGGCATCCCAAAAAGGCTTGTCCGTGGTGCGAAAATGTGTGCCCTGGCTATTCTCCTCCTCCTGCGGTGTCCCACGATCAGTGCTGCGACAAATGGAGCATTCATCGTAGCTGTATATGCGTGTTTGTTGTTTGCGCGCACTTTTGTACTGTGCGCGGGGACGCTTCCGCCTGCCTTCGTGTGGCGGACGCGTTGACGCCTGTGTGCGTCTTTTGCCGTGCGCGGGTTTCCCGTTTTCGGATCCATTTCGGATTGTTCGCGTGCGTGTGGGCGTTCCGTGTAGTTCCTTGCAGTACTTCCCCAGTTACGCCTTCTTTTTCACGCGTTATTCCCCATTCCGCGTGTTACGGCCACTGTTCCGCCCACTTTGGTTGTGTGCGCCGCGTTATGTGCGCTTTTGCTGTCCGCGTAGCGCAGGCCGTGTATGCCTGCGTGCGCCATGGCTGGATTGGGCGCACGGACAGCGGGAAACACGCGCAGCGTCTTCCTTGAATCGCACACGTGCGCGTGCGCTGCATTTCTTGCGCTTGCGCTCCCTTGCGCCTGCTTGCGCAGGGATTTTCGGTGCACGTTTGTTCCATAATCGGCCCCAAAGTCTCTAGATTTCCACTCCTCCCCTGGAGGTCTGGGTGGGGTGCTGGGGTTTAACATAGGGACCTCTGCTGCCCTTGCTGTGTCACATGCTGCTCGTAGCCTGGCTAACTCTGTATGCGTGGTAGACAGCGCTACTTCAAGGTCTTGAACGCTCGCTCCTGTTGGGGTGGCTACTGCGGGGGCTGAAGCATATGAAGGGGGCGTGGCTGTATTTGGGCCTGCTAATGTTGTACCCCCGGAAACATAAGTAGGGTTTGTATACCCTTTGGCATGCATTGTTAATAAGGGGTAATGTTTCTTGGTCTGTGCCCTCTCCTTTTCGCCCTTCTCTGGGTTGCCCCCTTTCTCACATTTAAGCATTTCCCCTTCTGTTGCGGGTGTCTCCATTTCCAGGAACATTCTCCACAACTCTAAAACCTCTCGTCTGTTTTGTAGTGGTCTCCCTTTGTATTTGACAGTCAAGTACGTTGACATGTGGTCTAACGCACACTTGTTGAAAGACCACCCCTCTGGCCAGGCGTGGGGCATCCCAGTATTTCTTAATCTTGTCACTATACAAGGGCAATGCTTGACATATATGCGTCAGGGGCGTGTCTGTCCCTGTGGTTGTCATTTGTCTAAAGTGTGCCTCAATAATAATCGTGCAATATACTCCTCATCAGTTCACCCCTAGAAGTTGTGTTGTGCCGTTAGTTCCCTTTGTCATATGCACATTACAATTGTCAGTCTACCATCAGTCAGTGTGATCCCAATTCTTTTTTTAATCAAAAACATAAATCTTTTCATTGCTTCCCTCCCTCAGAGCATCACCACTCGTTCCTTTCACACTCCCCCTATTCACTTCTCAATCACACCATACCCGCCCCTCCCAGGCCCCCTCCATGCATATGAAAAAATACACTAAAATTAACAAACTAAAATAACAAGCTAAAATAACAACTACTACTTCTTCCCGAGCATTCTTATTATACGGGACTTCTAAATGTCTCTGTATTCTTATTTCCCTGCGCTGGTCGGGACAGTGCACTGTGGCGCCACCATTGCCCCCTCACTCGGGGAGGTTTGAGGGGGTGGGCTCCCTTTCATTTTTGTTCTCTGTATAACTTTTTTTTTTAAAACAAAGAAAAAATGGGCATGAAAAATGTCCCTACTCGTCATCCAGTCTATATTCCCACTTTCTCTTCCTGCGTGTTCACCTCTTTCATACTGCTCCATACCCAAACCCAAACATTGTTATCCTTTGCAGTCTATGCTCACATGTCCGCATTCTTCCGAAAGCCTATGTGCGCGGGTAATCCACAACAGGTCTGGACCTCTCGTTGGGGCTGTACCCGGCTCCAACGATCAGATGGTACTTCAGTTAAAATGGTGCCCACGAGGACCTCTTCTGCCGCGTATAGGGGACTGGTCACTATAGGTTGGCACAACCCTTACGGAGAGGCCACCTGGATATCACTGCAAGTACGGGGGCTCAGGAATCACATCACAGGGGTCACCAAATAAAGGTAAGGCCCACTGTACGCGCACTCTAGAGTAAATAAACTCTGCTGGGGAGGTAGGCCAAGAGATAGCGTTGCAAGGTTAACAAGGTTTAATCATACAGAATACAAATGCAAGCAAAGAACTCTGCTGCCCAAGAGCGCTCTGACTCCAGAATACATGACAGTGCTTTTTGAGGGACCACATCGTTATAGATGATATCACATATAGGCTCCAAACTTGTACGGTTCATTGGACGGACAGAATATATAATCCTGCTCCATATGGGATGCCAGGCTACAATTGGTTGCTTCTTCCTTGTAGATCCGGCTCCACGTGGGTTAGCTGGGCTCATCTCCGCAGTGAAGGTGAGGGCATTCATAAACAATTCTGTATCTAACTAAACTAAACAACTGAACCGGTCTATTCATTTATTATGACAGGCACTTGGGCGTCACAGGAAAGGGGTGCCATGGAGAGGGGAGTTTGAGGTACACTCATGCTGACCCATGCATTCTAGGTTCCATTGATGCTGCCATCCCCGCACCCATTGTCTCCCTCTGGGGGATTGATCTTTTGATTTACTCCTCGCAGTATCTCGAGTCACTCGGGGGGGCATGTTGTTGCTGGGTAGAGATACAGTCCTGTGGGCTTTAGATCTGTTACAGGTATTGTAAGGGGGTCAGGACCTGGTGGCTAGAAGATGGCAAAGGGCGTTGGGGTTGGGTTGGTGATGTGCAACCATCACTGGTTGACCCACTTGTGGGTTAGAGTCTGGATGGCAGGCGGGAGGAGATGAATGGGCACAGAGCAGCTTCTGGTACTGTCTCACGCTCAGTGTCAGGCGCATTCCAAGAGGCGATACTAAATATTTGCAACATTGACGGGATGAGAGAGAAATTGACTTTGATGGAAACAAGGCTCGAGCGGAGCTAGCATGAGATGCAGTGGCGGTGCTCCTGGCTTGGGAATGCAAGCAGTGTGTGCCTGCAGCCTGGTCTGGTTGGGCCTAATAGTCGCGGTGTATGGGCGATTCTAGTGCTAATCGCCCCCAGTTCTATGTGCTGCAATGTCTTTACATGGTACCGAATGACGCATGCCACTCCCCCCTTGGGGGGTTATAAGGCCTCATATGGGGTTTGCCTGATTTGGAAGCACCTGGGGGGGGCGGGATAGGTTCTTTGTACTGTTGTCATAGAGGGCCTGATTACAACTTTGGTGGTAATTCAGCGCTAAATTTCAACTACTGTCAAACTCGACTCCCTTTACCCCCACTTGGTCCCATGGGTTTGTCATGGGGTTATAAATCCTTGTAATTCCCCTTTTTTGGACTCCATATGAATTTTAGGCACATTTACCGCTGGCGGAATTACCACACATTAAGCCCACCGATTTTTGGGAGTATTTACCACTGGTGGAATTACCGCACAGTAAACCCAACAATTTTTGGCAGAAAAGTGGTGGATTCACCTGCAGTTTTTTTCTGAAAATAAATCCTCCAATTTTTTATTTTTTATTTTTTTTATTTTTTTTATCTCCAAACCTATAATTAAGCAGCACAGGAAAAACTGTGGCAGTAATGTTTTTTTCTCGCTCCACCAAACTAATAATGAGGCCCGTAGACAGCTATTCCTTACCTCTTCTGTACCACCTTCAAGAAGTAGACACCTTCTGCCACACAGGAGACGAGTCCCAGGCCACCACCTCACCCTCTTCCCTTTCAGACCCTTCTGCCTCCGCGGGCGATGACGCCTGCAGGGGGCGCATGTCACTCTCAAGCCAGTCACCAAACCCCCAAGTCTAGGGCAGATGGCTTTTACTTCTTCGGTCGCTCAGGTGCGTGCTTTTGTGTAGCTGGGCAGCCCCTAGCACACTCCAGTGCTCTTTTATTGTCATGCACGTAGTGTAATCTGAGCAGGAGCGCAAGATGGATGAACAGAGATGTGGAGGCGGGGCGAGCAGGTGCTGGCCAAGCAAGGCCTTCATTTCATATTTTTTGCGGCGATATTGACCCATGGACCTTGCGGGGGACACCCCCATAACCCCCACTCCCTCAAATTATCCCCCCCTGAAATATCACCTATGGCGAGACAAACGGCCATATGTACGGCATATTTTTAGTGGGGATATTTTGTAGGGAAACCGTTTATTGCATGTAAAGCATGTGTTTGAATCCCGGAATTGTCTCCTGTGCTTATCCGTGAAATGGCTGTGGACCCCCTTAGCTGGATGGAGGGAAGGGGCCTAAACCCACATAACCCAGGGGAATGGCTACCACACAAAGTAGCAAAGGACAGCAGTGTGTCTGTACGTTCAACTGTGACCAGCCTAGCTTGGCAGCCTATTGTACTAAGAACATACTCCCCATAACCCCACGCCAGGTGGCTTGCAACCACCTAAAGCACCCTTCAAATGTTCATGCTTAGTGATTCTATTTTTAAAAGGAGTTGCTTTATGCATTTGTATATATTAATTATTATCTTGTAAGATAGGTTCATACTGTTTCGCTCCTCTGTATATTTTACTTGTTTGTGAAAGATTGTGCAAAGGTTATATAACAATAAAAAAGCACCCTTTTATTGATTATTAATTTTAAAATATTTCTTAAAGCGCTTCATCCACCATAGGTCACACCGACTCGTTAAACGGAAGCGGAGCGGTGCAAATGAAACTAAAGGCAGGTGGCGTGATGCCCCAACCACCAATGGGCAGTGCCACGAACGGCTCCAGCTTAGAGGCTGGCATTGCTGTCAGGATAGCTGGGTAACCCTCAATTCTGAATGAAAACGCCTCGGAGCGAGGACGGAGAAAAACGGCACAGAATAGCCCAGAGAAACGAGTCAAGTGCGAACCAGTGCCCCTTTATCCCACTGTTGGCTACTTTGCACTGCGCGCTTTCTTCTCTAAAGGACTTGAATTACAATGAAATGAAATCAGCTCCATGTGTACAGCAGGGATTGATTGATATTGAGGAGGGGTTGTGCCGCGTGACACCCACACACCTTGGTTGTAGGGGTGGACTGGCCTATTGGGAACTCTGGAGATTTCCTGGTAGGCCTCTGCACCCTGGGCCCAAGGGGAGGACTGGACTATAGGGAACTCTGGGGATTTCCTGGTGCACATCTGCACCCTGGTCCCAGGGGTGGACTGGCCTACTGGGAACTCTGGAGATTTCCTGGTGCACATCTGCACCCTGGTCCCAGGGATGGACTGGCCTACTGGGAACTCTGGAGATTTACAGGTGGGCCTCTGCACCCTGGGCCCAGGAGTGGACTGGTCTATAGGGAACTCTGGAGATTTCCTGGTGCACATCTGCACCCTGGTCCCAGGGGTGGACTGGCCTACTGGGAACTCTGGAGATTGCCTGGTGCACATCTGCACCCTGGTTCCAGGGGTGGACTGGCCTACTGGGAACTCTTGAGATTTACAGGTGGGCCTCTGCACCCTGGGCCCAGGAGTGGACTGGCCTATAGGGAGCTCTGGAGATTTCCTGGTGCACATCTGCACCCTGGTCCCAGGGGTGGACTGGCCTACTGGGAACTCTGGAGATTTCCTGGTAGGCCTCTGCACCCTGGGCCTTGGAGTGGACTGGCCTATAGAGAACCTTGTAGATGGCCCAGTAGGCCTTGGAGTGGAATGGCCTATAGAGAACCTTGTAGAGTTCCCAGTAGGCCAGTCCACCCCTGGGACCAGGGTGCAGATGTGCACCAGGAAATCTCCAGAGTTCCCAGTAGGCCACTCCAACCCTGGGTCCAGGGTGCAGATGTGCACCAGGAAATCTCAAGAGTTCCCTGTAGGCCAGTCCACTCCTGGGCCCTGGTCCCAGGGATGAACTGGACTACTGGGAACTCTGGAGATTTCCAGGTGGGCCTCTGCACCCTGGGCCCAGGAGTGGACTGGCCTACAGGGAACTCTTGAGATTTCCTGGTGCACATCTGCACCCTGGACCCAGGGGTGGAGTGGCCTACTGGGAACTCTGGAGATTTCCAGGTGTGCCTCTGTACCCTTGGCCCAGGAGTGGACTGGCCTACCAGGAACTCTGGAGATTTCCTGGTAGGCCTCTGCACCCTGGGCCTTGGAGTGGACTGGCCTATAGAGAACCTTGTAGATATCCTGGTAGGCCTCTGTATCTTGGGCCCAGGGTGGACTGGCCTATAGGGACCTCTGGAGATTTCCCTGTAGGCCTCTGCACCCTGAACCCAGGGGTGGACTGGCCTATAGGGAACTCTGGAGATTGCCTGGTGCACATCTGCACCCTGGTCCCAGGGGTGGACTGGCCTACTGGGAACTCTTGAGATTTACAGGTGGGCCTCTGCGCCCTGGGCCCAGGAGTGGACTGGCCTATAGGGAACTCTGGAGATTTCCTGGTGCACATCTGCACCCTGGGCCTTTGAGTGGACTGGCCTATAGAGAACCTGGTAGATGGCCCGGTAGGCCTCTGCATCCTGGCCCTTGGAGTGGACTGGCCTATAGGGAACCCCAGAGATTTCACCGTAGGCCTCTGCACCCTGAGCCCAGGGGTGGACTGGCCTATAGGGAACTCTGGAGATTTCCTGGTGCACATCTGCACCCTGGTCCCAGGGATGAACTGGACTACTGGGGACTCTGGAGATTTCCAGGTGGGCCTCTGCACCCTGGGCCCAGGAGTGGACTGGCCTATAGGGAACTCTTGAGATTTCCTGGTGCACATCTGCACCCTGGTCCCAGGGGTGGCCTGGCCTACTGGGAACTCTGGAGATTGCCTGGTGCACATCTGCACCCTGGTCCCAGGGGTGGACTGGCCTACTGGGAACTCTTGAGATTTACAGGTGGGCCTCTGCAGCCTGGGCCCAGGAGTGGACTGGCCTATAGGGAACTCTGGAGATTTCCTGGTGCACATCTGCACCCTGGTCCCAGTGGTGGACTGGCCTACTGGGAACTCTGGAGATTTCCTGGTAGGCCTCTGCACCCTGGGCCTTGGAGTGGACTGGCCTATAGAGAGCCTTGTAGATGGCCCAGTAGGCCTCTGCATCCTGGCCCTTGGAGTGGACTGGCCTATATGGAACCCCAGAGATATCCTGGTAGGCCTCTGTATCTTGGGCCCAGGGTTGACTGGACTATAGGGAACTCTGGAGATTTCCCTGTAGGCCTCTGCACCCTGAACCCAGGGGTGGACTGGCCTATAGGGAACTCTGGAGATTTCCTGGTGCACATCTGCACCCTGGTCCCAGGGATGAACTGGACTACTGGGAACTCTGGAGATTTCCAGGTGGGCTTCTGCACCCTGGGCCCAGGAGTGGACTGGCCTATAGGGAACTCTTGAGATGTCCTGGTGCACATCTGCACCCTGGTCCCAGGGGTGGAGTGGCCTACTGGGAACTCTGGAGATTTCCAGGTGTGCCTCTGTACCCTTGGTCCAGGAGTGGACTGGCCTACTGGGAACTCTGGAGATTTACAGGTGGGCCTCTGCACCCTGGGCCCAGGAGTGGACTGGTCTATAGGGAACTCTGGAGATTTCCTGGTGCACATCTGCACCCTGGTCCCAGGGGTGGACTGGCCTACTGGGAACTCTGGAGATTTCCAGATGTGCCTCTGTACCCTTGGCCCAGGAGTGGACTGGCCTACCAGGAACTCTGGAGATTTCCTAGGCCTCTTTTGTGTGGTAATCCATTAGATGTTCTCGTTTTCTCATAGGAAAAGGGGTGGGCTTCCTGAACATGTGCTTTATGGGGCCACTCTGAACATAATTTCCAGGGGCTCTTTTGACTCCCTGTCTATCCCTGCTTGGCACAGGTGTTCAGGTGTTCAGCATGTCAATGAACATGTGATACACGAGTCGTAAAGACGAACGCATGTGCCTTATTACTGCAGCGGGTGCCGGCTCTCCCTGCAGGACCATGGCTCCTGACACCTCTGCGCAATGCGAACACACCAGCATAGGGTAGCTACAACCCAGCGCACGTGCAGACATGCAACGTGATCGAACATGCCTGCAACGCTGAAGAGTCATGACTGCGGGGGGTGCAGCCATCTCCCTTTGAAGGGACCTCGAAGAGCAGGCGCCAGTCACACACCCGCGGGCATTAATGCGCCATTACATGCCAGCCATGGTGGTACCCAGAGGGCAAGACTCAGCTGTCTTGACTATGCAACGCACACTGATGACGGGTCCCTCCAAGAGCCGACAGCCAGTAAGATACAAAAGTATGCTGTAAGGGGACTGAGGGCATACTGGGGCATACTGGGAGGACCCCAGAATATCCTGATCATTATGGGAGGACAACTGCAGGTGATTTTAGGCAGCCTGTGTCACACTTCACTCCAAAACAAAGCAATGCTTAGGACAAGAAAGGGCACCGCTTCCAAGGGCCTGCTCCATCCTGTGCATGATCTCTGCACACGCCAGACTGCATGGGGTTGGCCAGAGTTCTTGCACATTCCCTCCTGTGCAGCACCAGCAAGAGGTTTCTTCTAGCCCAAGAGGGGCTCGTGGACTTCCAGATGCAGCGCAACAGGAGCACATGATCTCCACTTGCACATTACCTCACATGCAGCACAGCAGGAACACATGATCTCCACTTGCACATGACCTCACATGCAGCACAGCAGGAGCACATGATCTCCACTTGCACATGATCTCACATGCAGCACAGCAGGAGCACATGATCTCCACTTGCACATGATCTCACATGCAGCACAGCAGGAGCACATGATCTCCACTTGCACATGACCTCACATGCAGCACAACAGGAGCACATGATCTCCACTTGCACATGACCTCACATGCAGCACAGCAGGAGCACATGATCTCCACTTGCACATGACCTCACATGCAGCACAGCAGGAGCACATGATCTCCACTTGCACATGACTTGCACATGACCTCACATGCAGCACAACAGGAGCACATGATCTCCACTTGCACATGACCTCACATGCAGCACAGTAGGAGCACATGATCTCCACTTGCACATGACCTCACATGCAGCACAACAGGAGCACATGATCTCCACTTGCACATGACCCCAGATGCAGCACAGCAGGAGCACATGATCTCCACTTGCACATGACCTCACATGCAGCACAGCAGGAGCACATGATCTCCACTTGCACATGACCTCACATGCCACACAACAGGAGCACATGATCTCCACTTGCACATGACCTCACATGCCACACAACAGGAGCACATGATCTCCACTTGCACATGACCTCACATGCCGCACAACAGGAGCACATGATCTCCACTTGCACATGACCTCACATGCAGCAGAGCAGGAGCACATGATCTCCACTTGCACATGACCTCACATGCCTCATAACAGGAGCACATGACCTCTACTTGCACATGACCTCACATGCAGCACCAGGAACGGCTTTCTCTAGGCTCATCATGGACACAGGAGCTTCCACTTGCACTTTTCGCACATGCCGTCTGGAATCTTTTCAGTGCAAACTTTGATAAGAAAAACCACGTTTCCAACCACAGCGTAAGCCAAGGCTGTCACACTTGCATTTCCATTTTTTTGTCCTCCAGCATTTCACCGAGACATGACCTTTAACGGGGCGTCTTTCGCAAAGCAGCGCAAATGAAACAAGCGCATTCTCGGCGCTCCGGTAATTGGCGGTGCTTTTTGATAATCTGGCCCAGTGTTCGCAAAAGATGCGCAAAGTTGGTGCAAATCATGCACAAACACCTAATGAAGCCTGCAAAGGGGGAATGAGAACAGAAAGAGAGCAAAGATGCACCAACGTCCTGATTCACAAAACCTGAACACTGGATTTTCTCCCAAAAAAAACCCCTTCAACGTTTGCTTCTTTCTCAATGTGGAGCACGTGGCCCTGAAAACAGAGCAACTGATTTTTCCAAACATAGAAGCACACGTTGTACCGCCAGCACAGCCAACAGCACAGTATAAAAGCCCAGCACAGATGGGCTGGTACAAATCCCCAAACTGGGCATCCAGCAGGAGTCATGCCGTGCCATGGTGGCGATATCATAATCCTCACAGTTACAGGCCCTAGGCTAGTTCTTCAACATGATCCTTACATCTGTCAGCCTATTGTGATGAATCCAGCGAAATCATCACTAAAACCCAGACATGGACAGCCTCTCATGTGATATGACATGACATGATATGGCATTTATAAGGCGCCTATACACAAGTGTTTCGAGGCGCAACGAGGCAAGGGAGGGGAAACAGAGGGAAGACAGAGATAACAATCCTACTAGGCCAGGTGACATTGAGATCGCCCAAGTGCCGGGGAGGGGGAAAAGTGCAGGGGAGAAGGGAGAGGGGCAGTGCAGTACATAGGATAAACAGTAAAAAAAAATAGATAAAATAAATAAAACTAAATAAAACCAATGGAAGAAAGCTGCTACCTTATCCTGATCATGGAGGCGATATTATGAGGGAGGAACACATGCGAAGAGACTCATATCAAGAGGACGTGCTAACGGCTTTGACCCATCACTCCCCCCATTCTCTCTGTACTCATAACTCCCCATTCTCCCTGGAACACTGATGGCATATAGTAAAGTAGAGCCAAACAATGTGACTGCTATTCACATACCATCTCCAAGCTCTGATTACATTCAGTTCACAAATCACTCAGATTTAAAGAGACATGAAGGAGCCACAACTCGTATGGACGTCAAGATCCATAATGCCTGTGGTACTGGGATGAGGAAGAGGGACAGAGTAGTTAATGAGGATCAAAGGTGCTATAGAAAGACCTGCTGCGCGTTCTAGTTCTTTAAAGTCAAAACACCTGAGCAGGACATTTAAACCTGAGAATGAGCCATAGCTGTGTGAAGGAGTAGCCAAGGCAGAAGCAGTTAAGAGAGAGTCTGAAGCAGTTGGAGTGGGTGCAAGAGTGTGGGCACCAATAGAAGCTGACGTGGGAAAAGAAGGCGTGCGGTTTTCAGAATATGCACAGCAGGAAGCAGCGTTTTGGTCTGCAGCAGGGAGAGAAGCCCAGCTGTGTGGGAGACATGCGCCTGACCCAGTGGTCGAAGTGAGCGGGAGCGGTCGGGAGCGGTGCCCCTCTACTTTTTTAAATTACGTTTTATAGTTCCTATACTTTTATTTTAAAAAGAAACTGTTCCGGAATGGTTTAGTTTTAAAATAAAAGTGTAGGAAGATGTTGCAGTTTGCACTTACAGTGCACTACACTGAACATTCCCTTAAATAGCAGGTGCAAGTGTTTGGGGGTTTGTTTTGTGTGTGGGAGGGGGCGTGGTGATGGGGTTTGTGGGGAGTGGGTGCAGGCCAGTAGAGAACATAGTTCCACTACTTCTTTTTGTACACTTCGACGACTGGCCTGACCCGACATGAGTCACTCAAAAGTGTGGAGGATGCAGAGACCTGATGGAGTAGGTAGAGTTCCGGAAAAGGGCGGTGCAGGTGGTGGCAGGTATGGCAGAGCTGTCAACAGCATTGCCGGTCTGCAGAGGGTCTACAGCAGCAACAAGGAGTCACGCAGAGCCGCCAAAGGAAACCTGTGAGTTGGGCTGCAGGAAAAGGTAACCCTTGGGTGCTCCGAGCAGAACATTTTCTAATACCAAACAAGTTTGAATACTGCTCAATTCTCCTATTTATGAGATGTCAACCTGGGGACATTCGTAACCCACATTGGCAACAGCCAAGAGGCTATAAGAAAGAGACAAAAGGACAACCTGGGCACAATTCTGCTTTCCTGAGGAATTTTGGTTACACATATCAGTGTGAATGTCAGACACCTTTTGGACACTAAGTCATCTTTCTTTAGTTTTAGTTTGATAGGCATTAACATTCTCAGTATTTATCTCAACCCTCTTTATTTTTAATACATGGCAAACATTGAGAAAACTACAACTTTGTGTCCATCTCGCATTTCTGACCTCTCACATATGGATTTAGGAGTGGGATCGGACTCTGTTGATACAAATTGGGGAACCCCTAAATTTGAGAAACGTAGTAAAAGATCCTCCAATCCTACCATTGCTGCTGAACAATCTATAGAATTCAATATATATAGTAGTAGAGGCAAATAACTTCAACCAGGAGACAGAGCATTGGTATCCACAGACTTGGTTCTTGTCCCTTCCCCCCCCTGACACTTACATCAGACTAGCCTTTAAAACAGGCCTGGCCTGGCGCTATGGCTTAGACGTATTGTCTGGAGTTTGATCCTGATTATAGAGATGATATAAAAGTAATGATGCAAAATAATGGGGCAAAAACCCAATCAAATTAAAGCTGGAGAAATAATAGTCCAAGGAAACTTGGAGAAGGCTTTGTTTCCAAAACCCCAAGAAATTGAGAGCAATAAGGAAACAGAGAGGGACCCTGGGTTTTGGAGAAGCAGATATAGAGCCTCCTCCTGATCCAGTGATGAAATCTATCCCCACTGTCGAAGAAGAGGCAGAGGTTATTCCAAATCTAGCTTTTACGCAAAGAAATGATCCCTTACTAGCAGAACCATTTCTTTTTGTATTGCCTCAAGAGATAGGAAGGGAAAAGAGTGGGCTGTTTTTTTACTTCTAAAGTCTGGATTGTTATGCAGGGGAGAGATGCAGGAAAGAAGTTGGACCAGATGGTATTCCTAGGTCAGAAATCATGAATCCTAAAAGCCATACAAATATTGTTTTAGAAATTGGTCACTCTCATTTAACAGGGGGACATTTGGGAACCGCAAAAACCCTACCACAAATTGAGAACCAGTTTACTGGCCAGGAATCAATGCTGTTATAAAGAATGTTATCAGTACTTGTGTCGTATGCCAGAAGGTCAGCACTGAGATCCCTCTTCCAGTTCCCTTGCAGCTCTTACCAATTATAGATGTGCCCTTCTCTCGTATAGGTATGGATATAGTCTGTCCTTTAAAAATATCAAAACTAGGGAATAGATATATACTGGTGATCTTAGACTATGCCACTCGTTACCCTGAGGCCTTTCCATTACTGAATACTACCTCACAACAAATCTTAAAACACTTACTTCCCTTCTTCTCTAGAATTGGGTTTCCAAGACAGCTTGACAGATCAAGGGTCTACGTTTATGAGTAAAATTATGGCAGAGGTCAAAGAGATCCTTCAGATTAAAACTTTGCGTACCTCCATTTACCATCCCCAAACTGAGGGTTTGGTTGAAAGATTTAATCAAATTGTGTAACACATCCTAAATAAGTTGGTAGAAGCAGATGGAAAGAACTGGGATGTTATGATACTATGGCCCCAGTTTCCATTAGGAAAACAACCCAGTCTTCTACTGGAGTCTCTCCGTTTGAGTTATTGAATGGGAGGGAACCAAGAGATGTGCTAGATATGTTACATGCAACCTTGGAAGAGAGAGAAAAAGCTATCCTGCCCTTATCCCAAACTGCTCAATGATCGAAAGAACATATGGCAGTGGTCGAGCTATAATAAAGACTAATATGGCCAAAACACAAGAACATCAGAGGGAGTATTATGATAAGAAAGAAGTGAGAAGGTCTATTTCTGTGGTCAAAAGGTGTCGGTTATACTTCCCTCCTCTGAAGAAAAATTCTCCCCAGGTGGCATAGACCTTAGGAGGTCATAGAACAAACAGAATCTTCTAACTTTCAAATCTCACAACCATGGAGATTTTGCATTGACTTCCGCAAGTTTAATGAAGTATCACAATTCGAAGTTATCCCATGCCTAGGATAGGCGATCTTATTGACAGGTGCAGTTGGGAGGTGCAGTATATCTTTCCACAATTGATCTGACTAAAGGATATTGGCAAGGTCCAGTCAACCCAGCCGATAAACCAAAAAATGCCCTTTCCACTCATATAAATCTGCCCCAATTCAAGGTTTTACCCTTTCTATTTCTATTTTCTATTTCTATGTGCTTGTAACGTGCCGAAAGCCCGCAGGCATCAGGGCGCGGAGAAAACCTAAGAGAAAAGATTTGCATGGAATGGGAGGATCGATGGAGGAATTAAGTCTAGGCTAGCCATAGCTATACCTTGAAAATGCCCTGTTACCCTGGTACTTACTGGAATAAGAATATTTTCAGTGATTTCCTAAAGGTGATGTAATTACCTTCCTGTCTCAGGTTCACTGGGAGCCTATTCCAAAACTTGGCTGCCCTCTGCCCGACTAACCTCTGGGATCACCAGGAGGCCACATCGGCTGATTGAAAGGTTTCTCTTAGGTGTGTAAAGCGAGAACTTCTCTTTAAAGTAGCAAGGCGCCACACCATATATGCATCTGTGTACAATCATCATGGCCTTAAAATTGACTCTCTCTTCTATTCTAAGCCAATGAAGATCTTTCCTTCCTGCCAATATGGGTTCTCTGTATTTAATTCTCTTAACAATACGAACGGCATCATTCTGCATAACCTGACATCTCTGTAACTCCCTCTTGGTAGCTCCCATTAACGGCGCATTGCCATAATCCAGGCGAGACAGTATAATCGCCCTTGCGATATTGGCAGTATTTGCTTCACTAATGTAGGGTCTAATGGCTCGTAATAAGCGCATGTAATATGCATTGTTTTTAGCTAAGTAATTTACTTGGGCTTCAGCACCCACTGATGCTTCCACCATCATCTCTAGTGTTTTAACTTGTGGTAACACTGGGATGGTGGCTCCTAACTTGGATCTTACGTGGCGGGATCGGAAGATCATAAGTTCTGTCTTACTATTATTAAGACACATCCAATGTCTCTGCATCCAGATGTCGATGACCTTATAGACCTCCTCTATTTTAGCGCTATCTGTAACATAATCTCCTGTTAATTTGAACACCAGCTGTGTATCATCGGCGTAATTTGTGAAAAATACACCGCTGCTTTCCAGTAGGTCACAGAGGCGGCGCATATATAAATTAAATAACAGGAGACAGACTGGCTCCTTGAGGATCTCCACATAGGATAAGGGCCGCTTCTGAAAATTTATCTCCCCAGTGAATTCTTGCCTTCCTGTCACTCAAGAAGGACGCTATCCAAGCCAATGCTGGAGGAGAGCACCCTGTAATTTTATCTTGTGCAGCTTGGAGTAACTGGTGGTCCACCAGATTGAACGCTGCGCTGAGGTCCAGTAGCATGAGCATTCCCGGTTTACCCTTGTCAATCAGCTCTAGCATGTGTGATTGTAGGTCGAGCATAGCTGACTCGGTGCTATGAGCTGTTCTGAAACCTGATTGCTGGGTGTGTAGCATCTCATGAGTGTCCACATGTTTTTGCAACTGATTCGTGGCGATTTTGTCCAATATCTTCAGGACAAAATTCGAGTTAGTTATAGGGCGTAGGTTGCTTGGGTATTTGGGGTCCAGACCCGCCTTCTTGACTAGAGGGTTATTGTTTTGGCTTTGGCTTACATGGTGCCCCTTTCAAATATTGATGGGTCAAGTTCTTCGGTCATATGCTTCTTTCTGCAAAGCTTATATTGACAATATTATCATCCATAGTGAATTATGGAAAGAACATGTGTCCAATTTATACCTGGTTTCTCGAACTCTAAGGAAAATTGGACTCACTGCAAATCCAAAGAAATGTCATCTAGCCAGATCTGCAGTGAAATATCTAGGCTTCTTTGTAGGAAATGGATTGGTCCAGCCCCAAACTGAAAAGCTTAGAGCCATTGAAGAAACCCAAGCCCCTAAGACCAAGAAAGAACTAAGGGCCTTTCTTGGTCTAGTTGGATAATATAGGCAATTCATTTTTAATTTTGCAGCTATCTAACAGATATCCCTTCTAACAGATAAACTCAGGAATTCAGAACCCCACAAACTTAAATGGCGCCTCAAGGATCAAGTGTGTTTTGATAATTGAAAGGCTTTCTGGAGCATGGGTCCAAAATACCTTCATCAATCCCTCGGCAAATACCTCCCCTCTCGAGCTCTTCGCTCCTCAACCTCCAACTCCCTCAGGGTCAGTCGTTTTTCAAAGAAACGAGCTGGGGGTAGATCTCTGTCTTCAGCTGGGGCCTCCCTCTGGAACAGCCTCCCTGCCACTCTAAAACTTGAGGAGAACCATCTCCGGTTCCGAAAGCACCTCAAGACCTTCCTCTTTTCTTCTGCCTTTGCTCCCCCTCTCCCCTGCTGATCTGCTCTCTCTTGGCACTGTGCACCTGTCCACTCTCTTTCCTCCGGGCCAGGTACCTGCTCACCCTGCCACCCACTGCACTGCCTCCGGGCCACCCCTTGCACTGGGGTCTGTATCTGTACCCATACAGCCCCCCTTTTTCTTCCTGCACTCATCAGACCTACCATGCGTGTTGCCTTAAACCTAGCACTTGCAAATTGCTGGCTGCACTACCACTGTTTGTTGCCTTTATTATTTATTTATTGTTATTTATCAGTTTCTCCTCTGCTTCGCACTTTCCACTTCTCCCCCCTTCCATTCACTTTTACCCTCCCCCTCTCCTATGCACTTGCACATTCTCAATGTCACTGGGCCTAGTAAGATCGCTGTTTTGTTCTCCCCTGTTCCCCTCCCTTGCCTTGTCGCGCTCTGAAACACTTGTGCACGAGCACGATAGGAATAAAATATCAATATCAATAATTGAAAGGTATCTTGTGTAGTGAACCTGTATTGAAGGTGGCAGACTTGAATAGGGAATTTATCCTACAGACTGATGCATCACATACTGGTTATGGGGCAGTCCTTTCGCAATGTCATGGTGATATAGAATATCCTATCCTCTATACCAGTAGAAAGTTATTTCCTCGAGAGAAGAACTATGCAGCTCTTGGATTTAAGGCATTGGCTATTAATAGGACTTTGCCCTACTTAAAATCCTATGTAACGGGTTGAAAGTTCAGACTTGTCATAGATCATGCTTCCTCTAAATGGCCAAGGGTTCGAAAAGACACTAATGCCAAAGTCATGCAATGGTTTTTGGATTTACAGCGCTATTGTTTTTCTGTAAAACATCGGAAAGGAAAAGGGTAATGTAGATTTCCTTTCTCGATTTTCAATGGGGGCTGTGAAAACCAGTGACATTAGGGGAAGGGCATGTGGTGAATCCAGTGAACTCATCACTAAAACCCTGGTATGGGCCTCCTCTCATGTGTCCAGGGAAAGGCAGCCGCTACCTGATCCTGACCCTGGGGGCAGTATTATGAGGGAGGATCACATGGGAGGAGACTCATATCAGGAGGAAGTGGTAACTCTGTTAACTCATGACTCCCTGGAGAGGTAAGGGGCTCCTGACAGAGCCACCACTATAAAGCAACTCTGACCGCGCATACCTTCTAGTTACTGCCTCCATTTTTATTACTATTGTGTGATACTTCCTAGGGATACTTTTATTTTTATTAGACTTGATTGCCTGATTTTACTCGCATTTGTTTATTTTACTCAGGACGCCGGACTCGCTGTCTTCCTATTTCCGTTGCGGTGAGGGGGTGGGCTCTGCCTCCCCTCCCTCTTCACTTCCTCTCATATGTATGTGCTGCCAAGACCGCCCGTGCAGCTGACGGGCGCAGCGGGAATACCACCAGCGTGCCAAAGGCGTGCTTAATGCAAGCCCGTGAGTGCCCGTCCGTGTCGCGGCCGGGCTCCTTGGCGCCTGCATTATTCCAGAGCTCTACTTCTGGCGCTTCGTCTGCCCGCCACCATACTTCCTACTGGCCGGCGCAATTCTCCCTCAATGGAACTGGAAATTCCTCTCCAATCTTTGTTGGTAGAAGTAGATAAGCCTAAGCCTCCTTAAAAGAGTTTAATGCTTCTTAACACTCGCTCTCTTCCTGCACATGCTGAAGAAGTACAGTCTCTCTTATCCGACCGTCGCCCCGACATGCTGTGTCTGACAGAGACCTGGTTGCAGGCTACCGCTGCTCCCTCCCTTGTCCAGGCCATTCCACCTGGCTATCTTATTACTCATATAGATCAATATCTCCCCCACCATGGCGGTGGGATTGCTGTCATCCACAGGGACGAACTCACTATTACTCAGTTGAACTGCCCCCACAATTGGACCATGGAAGCACTCTTGGTTAGGTGCATAGTTTCCCCTGCCATGACATACCATCTGTTGTTGGTATACCGTCAACCTGGCCACCAGGGCAACTTCCTTGAAGGCTTCCCTGACTTATTAGCTCAACTTCAAGTGCAATACACCCAACTGATTGTGCTAGGAGATTTTAATTTAAAATTCAACCAACCTAGGCCGCCTGCATTTGACCAATTCTTTGATAGCTTACATGATTTAGATCTACATCAGCTTGTCCATATTCCCACTCATAAGTTATGCAACACGCTAGACCTGATTTTTGCTAACAAAGCTCAATCCATTGAACCTATCCTATGGTCCGACCATCTGCTGGTCTCCTGTCTACTTGAAGCACCTGGGCGGCTGCCAAAGATTACCACGGCTAAAATTTGGCAGCGCTCATGGTGCTCCATTGATACTCAGAGCATGGCATACTTAATCAGAGCTAAGTGCAGGTCTGGCCCTGCAGCCTCGCTGTCTCTCCTCTCTCAGGCCTTAGTAGATGCTGCCAATATGGTGGCTCCTCTGCGTTTGGTCCAACCCTCCAGATTACCCTCAGAACCTTGGTTCTCGGACCAACTAAAAGCTGCACGACTTAAAGTAAGACAGGCTGAGAGACAGTGGCACAAATCCTATGATTATACCCTAAAAAAACTATATAAGGCATGCTCAATAGAATATTCAGCAGCCAAAGCAGCGTACATTGCCGAAAAAATTGAGTCCTCTCTATGTCAACCCAGAGCTCTCTTTGCTGCAGTGAAGTCACTGGCCTCGTCCAAAAAACTGACTCCTAAAGTCACTCCTACCCAGGAATTATGTGATGCTCTGTCTCAGTGTTTCATCATTAAAATCAATACTATTCGCCAGAACATCTCCATGTCACTCGCCACTTCTTCTGCGGAAAAATACTTTCCTCGCGCTCTGGCTTCTGCTAACCCGGCGGGCTGGTCTGCTTTCTCTAGGTTCTCTGCAGAATCAGTACTTACTGCCATTTCTAAAATCAAATCATGCTCTCCTTTGGACACTGTCCCGCTGGCAGTGATGAAACAGATCGCCCGGCCCTTCTTACAGAGATCACGGCAGCCATTAATAATTCCTGCTAACCTGGGCTGGTGCCTCAAGAATTGAAGACTGCTAGAGTGATTCCTCTCTTGAAGAAACGCTCCCTTGATCCTGCCATCTTATTTAATTTCCTCCCTATTTCTCTTCTTACTTTTCTGTCCAAACTTCTAGAATCACTGGTGTCACCTTTACTCTCTACTTTCCTTGAATCCTAATGTCTACTTGATTCTGCTCAATCTGAGTTCCAACCAGGTAGAGGCACAGAGAGTGTTCTGGTCGCCGTCCAGGATGACATGGCCATGCTGGTGGACGCAGGTGGAGTGAGTGCTCTGATTCTGTTAGATCTTTCAGCAGCTTTCAACACTGTCAACCACCCCATCCTGTTGTCCTGCCTTCGCCAGATGGGAATATCTGGGCAGATACTAGCCTGGTTCACTTCATTCCTGGTGGATCGTACCCAGACTCTCGCTATGCCTCCCTTCTCCTCTGTCCCCTGTCATCTCAGCTGTGGAGTACCGCAAGGCTCCTCCTTGTCTCCGATTCTGTTTAACATCTACAACTGGGCCCTTGTGTGCCTCATCCGCTTCTTCGGTGTCAGGTGCAATTCGTACGCGGACGTAACCCAGATCCTGATCTGATTATACCTTGATCAGGCTGAGGTGTCGTCGTGCCTGCATAGGTGCCTGGTGGGCGTGGAAGAGGGGATGGACCACAACTGGCTCAAACTGAACGGAGACAAGACTGAGGTCATGAAAGTGGGGTGCCCTCTTGACCCTTCACTCTGGGTGTCTTCCTTCTGGCCTCTCTCTCTGGGCCCCCTTTCTACCCCGGTGGACAAGGTTAAAAACCTTGGGGTAGTACTGTCAGCATCCCTGTCTATGGACAAGCAAGTAACATCTGTGGGCCAAGCCGGCTATTTCCAACTAAAAACACAAAAAAGGGTGCTTCCTTTGATCCCTGCCCCCCTTCATGGTGGCAGCCACGGTGATCTTGTGACTGGATTACTGCCGCTCCCTTCACCTGGCTCAACCTAAGAGTGTGATGCGACAGCCGCAACGACTCCAAAATCTGGCTGCCCATATTGCCACTGGCTCTGCATATGGAGCCCACATATCTCCGGTTCCCGAGCCTTGCACTGGCTTCCGGTGACCCAACGAGTCAATTTTAAGGCCCTTTGCATTGTCCACCGTGCTGTTCATGGCCAAGGGGCTGAATATCCCCAGGAGAAATTCACGCCCATACACTCCCCGTCGGATATTGCGCTCCGCCTCTTCTGACCTGTTAGTGGTCCCCACATACAAACGCGCTCAGATCGGAGGACGAGCCTTCCCTGTTGCAGCAGCAGACCTGTGGAATGAACTCCCAGTGGCCATTAAGAAAATTCCAAACTCTCCAGTCTTCAGAAAGGCTGTTAAAACTCTCCTTTTCTAGGCTTTCGCTTGGTCCGTCGCTGGGAACACCTCACTCCAGCACCATGATACCCCCAGGTAACCGTGCGCTTTACAAATGGACTTCACATAACATAACTATTCTCCCTGGAACACTGATGGCATATGGTAGAGTAGAGCCAAACAATGTAACTGCTATTCACATACCATCTCCAAGCTCTGATTACACTCAGTTCACAAATCAATCAGATTTAAAGAGATATGAAAGAGGCATAACTCCTATGGACTTCAAGATCCATAATGGCTGTTATACTGTGATGAGGAAGAGGGACAGAGAGTTAATGAGGATCAAAGGTTCTATAGAAAGACCTGCTGTGTGTTCTAGTTGTTTAATGTCAAAGCACCTGAGCGGGACATTTAAACCTGAGAATGAGCCACAGCTGTGTGAAGGAGTACCCGAGGCATAAGCAGTCATGAGAGAGCCCCAAGCAGTTGGAGTGGAAGCAGGAGTGTGATCAGTAGCAGAAGTCGCTGCGGGAAAAGAAGGCGTGCAGATTTGCAGAGTACATGCAGTAGGACCCGAGTCACTCGAAGGTGCTGGTGAACGCGAGACCCAATGGAGAAGGTGGAGCTCCAGAAAAGGGCTGTGCAGGCGGTGGCAGGTAAGGGAGAGCTGTCGACAGGTTTGCCGGTCTGCAGAGGGTCTGCCGCAGCAGGTGTGATGCAGAGCCACCAAAGGAAACCAGTGATTTGGCCTGCAGAAGAAGGTAACCCCAGGGCACTCCAAGCATAACATTTTCTAATACCAAACAAGTTTGAATACCGAGCAGGTAGAACAAAAAGGCAAAAAGGGCACAATTTGCCTTTTTTGATATGTTAACTTGGGGACATTCGTAACCCACATTGCTAAAAAGCAAGAGGCCATAAAGATGAAGAGAGCAAAAAGGGTACAATTCTCCTTATGAGTTGTCAACTTGGGGAAATCTGTAACCCATATTGCCAACAGTCAAGAGACTCCAAAGATAGGCAACCACTGTTCAATCCTCCTCACATGGGACAATGGTGTAGAGAACCTGGCAACAAATATTGCCACTAACAGAACAGTCTAATTGAAGTAGCAGGAGTGTTTCTTCCTGGCAGGTGAGTGAACCAGGAAAGGGACCAGTTGTAGTTAGTCCTGGCAGGTGAGTATACCAGGAAAGAAACAGTTGCTTTGAAGAAATGTAGTTGCTTTGAAGAAATGTGGATATGGTAAAAAGTGTTGTGAAAAGAATCTGTTAACTTTCCCATCCTGACAAATTGTTGCATTACAAAAGACTATTGCTGTGCTATCCTGACAAAAGCATTCTATTGGAAGACTAATTATGGTATTCTAATATCTGCTTTTCATCCTGGGAAGGATACTGTGTGGTGGAAAGCAATTGCTTTGTGAAAGAGACATTTATTTTACCAAGTGGCAGGATGCATTGGAATGAAAAGAAATTGTTGTGTTGAACTGAACAGAACTTGTTGAATCAGAACTTTTCCAAGGAGTTCCCTGCATTTGATCCAGGGGAAGGGAGCCAAAACCTGGTCACAAGGAGACATTTATAAGAATTATAAGCTTGAACTTTTGCACTGTTTTGTTGGACTGAAGTCAGATATAATTACCTTGTACAATTTGGTTATACATATTAGTGTGAGGGTCAGATACCTTTTGGACACCAGCTCATCTTTCTTTAGTTTTAGTTTGCTAGGCAGGATATTCTCGTTAGGATAGGGAAAGATAGGCGTTTACCTCAACCCTCTTTATTTTTAATAAATGGCAAACATTGAGAAAAATACAACTGTGAGTCTGTCACGCATTTCTGACCCCTCACAGTATATATATAGGGATACCTCATTATAGATGTAAGAGAGCAGCATTTTATGACATTGCTGGGTACTGGGCATTTGTGTTGTCATTGATTGCACCCATGTGACCCTCATACCCATGCAGCCATAAAACACTTGTACAGGAATGAGAGGACATTAGGAGGTAGACCCATTTTTACACAGTTATATGAATAAAATGTATAATCCTACTCTACATCAACACAATCATAGACATCGCTCTATGACATTCCCGAATAACATGATAAAACTGAGTAGATACAGATAGCACCTGAGACATTAAATGGTATACACTTACTGCCATGGGAAGGTATCCACTTCACAAAGTAAACTCACAACAAGGCTGAAGTTAAACTATATCTCAAATGTATTATGCACATAAAACAAAGAAAAGAGAATGAACATTAAACAAATACTTTGCTTGTGTTTTATTGGGTGGATGCACTCTTTTTCTAGGCATATGATGGGATGCACATGTTTTTGTTGCAAAGTGATGCTCATGTCAGCGCTTGCATGTAAAAACTTGGCCTTCTGACAGATGTGCCAAGAGCGTACTTTGAGACAGGCATGGTATCAAGAGAGAAACAGACTCAAAAGTAACAGTTTGAAAAACCTTTACTGTCAACATTTCTTAGGTTGGTGTGATGCCTAATTGGTCTTAACTCTAAAGAGGTTGTGCCCTTAACTGATGTTTCTAAGGGCTGTCGATGTCCGTGAGTCGAAAACCAATGTCGGTATGTGTCAAAACCTATGCTTGCCCGCACTACTTAGACAAAATGTGTTCTGGGGTCTTCTTAAAGAAAAAATGGTGGCTCAAAAAGAAATGTAATCCACGACTGGTTTCAGGTGGCCTTACCATCATGTGCAGTTCTGCCAGTTTCACAAAAAGGGTTGCCCTTGGTACCTTCCACGTAGGGCTCTTGGAGCAAATAAAGTTCACAATATCTCTGGGTCGCCTTGGGTTCCCTTCCCCAAGATTTACTTCTTCCATTTTCAAACAAACAAGACACAGTTCTGGTCAGGCCTCTCATGGTTCCCTTCCCCAAGTCTAGGCCTCTACTGCAAAGGTTCAAAATGTCTCTGCTGGCCTCTCAAGGCTCCCTTCCCCAAGCTTAGGCCCCTCCGGAACCCCAAAAAAGGTACAGTTCTTGCCAGGCCTCTCAGGTTTCCCTTAACCAAGTCTAGGCCTCTCCTGCAAAGGTTCAAAATGTCTCTTCAGTCCTCTCATGGTTCCCTTCCCCAAGCTTAGGCCCCTCTGGTCTCAAACAAAAATTCACACAGTTCCTTTCATGGGGCAGTATCAGAGACTTTTTCGAAAACACCAGGCTTTTGCTCCACCCCTGCGCGACCACTCTGACTTCTGAGCCCTCTCTTCACACTTTGTATCTTTTCTACTGTCTTGTTTCACTTTTCCATTCTTTCCACTTTGTAGTGCACTCCTACACCTCCTTATGTATTTATTTAATTTATAAAGTGCACAGGCTACCCAGAGGCATTGAGGCACTGTTACATGTACATGTCAGGTAAGTGTTGCTTGTCATGCAGTTATCATGAGATACAGTAGTAATGAGAGTGTAGGATCAAAGCAAGAACAACAGTATTGAGCAGCCGTATGATCATGCATGATAGTACCGGTTTTTATTACAGATACAGTTTTTTATTAACCGAAGAGCTGTGTTTTGAGTGCTTTGCAGAATTCGAAGCTCTAAGGGAGGGAGGTCGTTCCACAGTTTTGCAGCAATGTATGGGAAACTTGAACCTCCAGCTCTACATCTCTTGACTTTGGGCACGTCTAGGCAGTCATGGCCTGGGCGGAAACCTGGTTGGCGCATCCCTAGAATTGTATTGTCTTCCAAGAAGTGTTGGATCTTCAGGTAGGCTGTGCGGTCAAAGATTTTTAGTAGGAAGGGGACTGTGGTAATAGGCCCTTAGTTTGATGGAGTGTTGGCATCAAGGGTGGGTTTTTTAAGGAGAGGGAAGACCCAGGCTTCTTTAAGGCTGGCTGGGACGATACTCTTATCGAAGGACTCATTTATGAATAAAGTAATGATTGGTGCTAGTATATCAGCACACTCTTTAATGACAGTAGCAGGGCAGATTAATCAGTTTGAGGACTTTGTTTCAAAGAGATGTCCGAAGCGAAACTGTGTGCATGTTTGTGTGATGATGTTGTGTGGGGGGAGCAACCGTTGATGGTAGGGGGGGTGCTGAATAGGGCTTGTTGAGTGATACTTTTAGTATTCGAGGTATTGATTTTGCCTAGTAATGCAGCCTGGCTGTTGGAACTCCATGATGCGTCTTTGGTAAGAGTGGTGGGAGGTGGGTCTGGTGCCTCACGTTCTCTGTAAACATTGAAGATTTCTTTTGCGTCAGAGTTAGCATTGCTGATTCGAGTGTTAAAAGAGTTGGATTTTGCCGCAAAGGTGGCAGATTTGTAGAGTTTGGCGATTGTGCTGAACTCAATTTTGTGAGCATCTGTTGGGTACTTCAGCCATGTTTGCTGGGCTTGTCGCTTCTGGGAGGGAGGTCAGGTGTAATCCAGGAATTAGAGTGTCTGACTTTTTTGGCTTTGTGGAAGGCTAAGGAGGCTATAGTGTTTACTGCCTTAGAAAATATGTGGGTGTATGTATCCGCTATAGAGTTGGGGTTGGGTTCAAATGGTGGCTGGAGGGCAGTAATGGCAGGTTGTTTTCTCTTGTGAGTTTCCTTGAGCTTCTTGTCATGCCTGGTGGAAGTGGATTAGGAACGTTTGTGAGTTTGGTGGTTTGTGGGATGGCAAAATGGATGATGAAGTGATCCGACCATGGACAAGGGGTGGTTGTTCTGGTGGTGATGTGGCAGTTATGATCTGCGATCCAGTCAAGTGTGCGTCCTTTGCAGTGGGTAGGCATAGTGCTCCTCTGGATAAAGCCTAGTGTGTCGAGTGCATAGGATAGTGATGTGGCTAGGTGGTCATTAGGGTCAGACAGTCCTAAATTGAGGTCCCCTGATAGGATGAGTTTTGATGAGCCTTTCAGATTGTCCTGAAGAATGTGGAGTAGGTTTGGCAGGAAGTTGTGTGTGTGGCAGGGTGGGCGGTATAAGAGGTGAGGTGAATAGTGATGGTGCAGGTGGGTGTTGGTGTGAATTTGAGAGTTAAGAGGTCATGGTTACCTTCGAAGGTAGTGTTGCACTATTTTAGGGGAAATGTCTCCTATATCTTACTGTGCCTCTTCCACACTCCTTTTGTTTTTTCATGCCCCTCGCACACTCTTTTCACTTTGCCGTGCACCCTTGCACCTTCTGGTCTTACTTTCAGGTTGCTCGCACCCTCTCTTTTGCTTTCGCGTCGCTCGCACCATCTCTTTACTTCCCAGTTCTTTCAAATGCACTTTTCTGTCCTTCGGGTCACCCGCACCCTCTCTTCTGCTTTTGGGTCACTTGCCCTCTCTTTGCTTTCCTTCAACTTTCAAATGCACTCTTTCTGTCTTTTTCAAAACTCACCCAGATAGCGTGGTGCTGGCGAGCAGCTCTTCTGATCACCCACGGGACTGACATACGTCCCCAGGGAAACAAGCACTGGCCTAGATATGGCCAATAATTAGCAACTCGCCTCCCTCTGGTTCCATAGAGACACAGCTCCCTCGTCACGCTGCAACCCTCCAGCCAAACAGGATCAGCGTCCAGGCGGCCCGCTCTCGTCCGGACTTTCCAGGCTTCTCGTGCTGCAGCCTCCATGTTCCAACCAGCAACCCCAGCTTGCTCCTCTTCTTTGGCAGAACCACATGTTTTATACCCTAACTCAGGGTCAAGTAGAGTCAGGTGTGAATGGTAAAGGTAAACAGCCTAGTGGTGTAATGTGGTAGGCCTCTCTCTGCTCCCAGTACATGTTGGAAACGGGGAGGGGGAGACAGGACAAAACTGGATCAGACATTTATAGGTTGAATTATGATAAGTTGGTTGGCAGAGGAGAGAGGGGAATCCCCTGGCCCTGTTATACAAGCGGGCTGATTCCTGGGATGTCATTTTGGGGTCAACAGGTGCGACCCGTGAGGTCTCCCTTGCTACCCCTGTGGTCTGCCCTGCTGGCCCTAAAAAATGTTTTCTTTTTTTGTTTTACAATTTGAAGCTCCTGGGCTGTGGCCAGTGCTGTGGTGCTCTTTGTTTCTAGAGTGGCTGGCTTTCTTGTTCAGGCTTCTTCAAAAAAAACAGGGGGTTCCACAAGTGTAACACTTTGGGCAGTGACCCTAAATAAGAAAGAATAGGAATACAAAATAATTTGTTTTTCTGGAATTCCATACAATATTACTAGACTCATTATAGGTTTATTTCAGGCACACTTCAGGAGGTGGGTCACCGATTTTGTCTGTTGTTAAACGCTTCAAATTCACAATGCAGACAAAAACCTTCAAAAAGCATTTAGAGTAGAATAAGCATCCGTTTTGGACTATGCGCCTGATTCACAGAGCATTTTCCTATGGGATTGCGCCATTATAAAACACTTCTGGGAATCAGACCCTATGTATTTTGCTTTTCACAAGTTGCAATTATAGCATGTTTACTTCTGCCGTTGTCTCTCTACGATCATCACAGGACATTCCACCCCAGTGTCCTCGGTCACTTGACAAAATTCTTGTGCCTAAAAGCTTGACAACTGTAGAAATAAACTAAGATGTGCCTGCTTTCGAGAATTCGCCCCAGTGTATTTATCGCCATCAGGGCCACACTTACAGCCCTGAAAACATTTTTGTTGAACATATCTATTTTTTTAAATGTCCTTATCAGCGGGGCAAGGATGGGAACGCAGAGCTCTTGGTACCGCAGTAACTGCCACGACCACCAGGGTCTCCAGGGTGGCTTGCTTCCACGGGTACATTGGATCGTGTTATGGGGCGGGTTTGTACTTCCTTGTTGCCTTTAATGGCTTGCTGATTACTATTGGCGCTGAGTAATCCTTTCTCCATAGCCCCATGATCAGGTCAGCGACAGCTGGGCTAAATAGCCAAACCGTCTCTCTCTGTGGTTCCTTGCCAAGAATATCTCTGAGGTCATGGTCTTTCACAGTCTAGCCAGGGCTCTCAGCCCCAAGAGGTCAGAGCATGCTGTAATGTTTCCCCAGTAAGTGGGAGAAACTCAGGGCCACTGTGACTCATCATTCTCATCTCAGCAGCTAAAAGACCCGCTTTCGGCATCAAGCTTTCGATCGCCAATTTCTTCATTGGTATGGGGTCAGTGCCTTGAGTGTACAGTTGAACAAATTGCTTACCTCTGGTAACGTTCCTTCTGATGGATGCTCCTCCCAAGGATTCCTAATCTTTGATATATTCTCCTACGGCAGCAGAGTTCAGAAACTCTTCACCACCACGGGGTGTAGTGCAGCATTTTTGTCAAGGTTCTTCGATACCCCTTGGCATAGCGACTCATTGTGATGTCATCATTGGTACAAACAGCCCACACCCGTGACCTCAATTTACTCCTTTTTTTCCTGTGCCCGGGCATGTTGGGGAATTTTGTTCGTACTCTTTAAGGACCACATATTTTTATTATAATGGCCAGGAAAACAATGCAGGAGAAACTTATAAAGCGAAGAAGATCTTTATGAGGGGAAGGGTGGGAGGCCAATGAAGAATCTGTGGGAGGAACATCCAGCAGAAAGAACATTGCCAGAGGTAGGTAATTTGTTCTTCTAATGTATTGTGTCCTTCCACAGATTTGTGATCTTCTCCTCACTCTGGCCTTCCTCCGTGGGCTCTTCCCCGGCTCCTTCTTCTGAAGCCAGAAACTTTGGAGTCATCTTCGACTCCTCATCTCTCCTTCCTCCCTCACACTCAGGACATTGCCAAGAAGTCTTTAACCTTTAACCTTTACCTTGCTCAGCTGACACACCTCATTTACTCCTTCGATCCCAACTTCCAGTGTTATGCAGATGACACACAACTATTTTTTAAACTTCCTGCTGACCCTCTCACACCTTCCATCATCCCTGACTATCTGCTATCCAGTCCTGGTGCACTTCCAACGATCTCTGCCTCAATGCCAGCAAAACGAAGATCCTTCTCATTGGGACCCCTGCTCCCTCCTTCTTCCCCTCACTCTTGACTTCCTCCATGGGCTCTCCCCCGGCTCCTTCTTCTGAAGCCAGAAACTTTGGAGTCATCTCCGACTCCTCATCTCGCCTTCCTCCCTCACACTCAGGACATTGCCAAGAAGTCCCACTTTTGGCTCTTCCTTCCTAAGGGAATTGTCCCTTTTCTTTCCCCAGAAGCTCAATGTTACCCGAGCCCTGGTTCTCTCTAGGCTTCACCTTTGCAATAGCCTCCCTGAATCTTCCTTCTTCTACACTGTGACCCCTCCAAATAATCCAGAATAGGGCAGCAAGATTTATGCTTGGCTTTAAGCCCAGGGATTGCATCTCTCCTGTCCTAAAATGTCTTCACTGGCTTCCGGTTGCTGCACCGATCAAATTCAAATCCCTCTGCATCATACACAAGGCTGTCTGTGGCCAGGGACCACTCTATCTGCAACTCTCTTTTACTACTCTATTGTGAGACCTCTACTTTCCTCTGGCACCAATTCCTTGTGTGTAAACCGTTTCACTAAACAGAGGGCAGGAGGTCGATCGCTTTCCTCAGCTGGCTCTCCTATGGAACAGTCTCCCCCTCCGTCTGCGTCTTGAGCAGGATTTTCGGAAATTACAGAGGCTCCCCAAGACTTTCGTCTTTACCGCCTCCTTCCATTCTTCTCTCCTCTGCTAATCTCACAGCTGCTGTGATTGGTGTCCGGGGCTCTTATGCATCCTCAGGGCCCTTGACCTCCCACACCCAATCGTCTCAGCTTCTGTCTGCCTTCAGCACTTGCCTTGGCGCACCCTCTGCCAAGAAGGCTCGCACTTTCCACCCAACACGGCTCCAGGCCATGTAGCACTTACCATACGTTGCACCTCATCTGTGGCTTACCCCTGAGCATGGACACCTAGCCCCGCTGGCCTCCTGCATGCTGCACTTGCACATTGTGAATACTCTCAAGGGTTTATGGTTATTTCATCTAAAACCATTGCATCTAATGCCATTTCATCGAAATTTTTCCATCTAAAAAATTTCCATCTAATGCATTTTTTCCTTCTTTTTTTCATTTCTTTTGGGGGGTCCCCGAACCCCTGTTTTTTACGCTTTAAAATGCACCTGAACAGAAATTAACCCTTTACCCTCCAAAAACATGCATTAGATGGAAATGTATTAGATGGAAAAATTTTGATGGAATAGTATTAGATGGAATGAGTTAAGATTAATTGACTAGATGCCCTCTCAAGGCATAGTAGATCTGTCCTCTTTATGGTGCAGAAATTTGGGGGCATACACAAGCCCAGTCTCTTGGCACGGTGAAGAACACATTTATGAAACACTATTTATGTTATCCTTGGGTGCCCCCAATTCTACCCTCTATTTTGAATGCGGTCTACGCCCAATTGAAAATCTAATCTGTGTTAAACCCCTTGTTTTTTGGAAGCTGCTTGTCTCAAGCTTATTACTGGCCAGCCCTACCAGAGTACCAAACAGGAATCTGGATGCAAACATTATCTGGATGCCATTGGCTCAAGCTTTGCACAAGCACTTCATATAAATTAGGCTCAACACTCAGCGGGTTGCAGGCTTTACCAAGAACTGGAACCGGCCCAATGACCCAGTGTGTCCTGTTTGTGAGGACTTAGTTGAGTCAACGGTACATCTAAGGCTGTTCTGACGAGTCTCTCCCACAGAGGTTGAACCTGATTAGTTGATATATAATAATGTAATGCCATCATAAACGTGATGCTCTGCATCCTTCATTCTTAGTTTTATACTCTGATGGGTCATTAATGATGTGATTAGTGATTTACTAAAATGTAATTATCTTTTTAGATGATGAATTTTAAGGATGCGATATGTTTTAATTATTTTGAGCAGTTATGATATATTAATGTTCTGTAATATAATTCCACTGCTTTTAGCATGGCTTCTTTTTGTATAACTGGGATTTATGCATATGCGTTTTGTATATGATTGATGGTTTATGTACCGAATAGCTTATGTTGATTAGAGAGAAGTCCAGCTTGTGCTGGAAGTGGCAGGTGCGGCATATATGTTCCTGGGCTGCTCCGGGGAGAGGGCTCTGATTAGCCAATCATCCAGGTAAGGGAGGATATGAATCCCCCCTGTTTTTAAACTGACAACAATTTAGTGATGACCCTTGGGGCAGACGTGAGCTCAAACGACAGGGCCGAAACTGATAATGGGAGCTGCAGATTACGAACCATAGGAACTTCCTGTGCTTGGAATGAATAGGCACATGAAAGTAAGAATCCTGGAGGTAGACTGCCACCAACCAATCCTGGGTTTCCAGAGCCTTAAGGATCTGTGAAGGTGTTACCACCCTGAATGTCTTTCCTAAGAAACCTGTTTAAGTGCCTCAGGTCCACGATGGGTCGCAGTCCTTTGTGTTTCTATGGAATAAGGAAGTAGTGGGAATACCACTCCTGGTTCCTCTCCGCTTGAGGCAAGAGTTCCATTGCATCGGATATGGATCCTGAATAGAGGGAATAGTAGTAGGAGAGGTTGGAGGGCGCCTAAGAAAGGGCAGGCAATATGACTGCCTGTTTTACCCATGCATCCGAATTAAGGCTGCACAATTCTGCAAAATGATGCATCAAGCATTTTTCCACTGGGGTAGGGTACGAGAAATCTTCAGAGTGCAGGTGCTGTACCTGATGGGGCAGAGGAGAGAATAGCTTGGGAGCTTTACCTCCACTACCTGTTGCCAGTCTAGCAAACCTCCATTGGTCTTGTCTTCCCACTGCTTGACTTCTTCCTCTTTGGAGAAAAGGTGCTATAGTGATGAAAAGTACAGTTCTTACAAATTCGTGGTGTGGATTGGATTCGTTGTTGTCGAACTGCGGCACCGAAGGACTTCGCCGCTGCCTTAGAAACTTGCGACCTCACAGGGCTATCATCAGCCCATCGAAAGGGAATATCCAGCAATCTTGTTTGGTCGTCTCAAGAGAAACCAGATTTTTGGAACTAGGAAAGTCTTCTCATCACTGAACTTGTGCCCATTGCCCTACCCGAACAGTCAGAAGCATCCAGGCCAGTCTTGAGAGCTTGACACAATGCCTGCTTACCATCTCCAACAATGTTTAGGAAATCATTCCTCATTTCCCATTCCGGGATGTGCTTTGCTGCTTCTTCGATCACTGCCCACAATGTGGGTGTGTACCTTGCCAAAGCGCATGATGCATTCATTGCTTTTAAGGCCATGCTGCCTGAAACAAAGATCTTTTTAGATAGAGCCCTTTTTTTTTATCATCACTGTCTGGGGGCAAGGAAGGGTAGGCACAAGAATTTGCACCCAATGTGGCTGCGTGCACCACCAGACTTTCTGAAGTCTGGGTCTCTAGACCCTGGTTCATACTTCGACACAAGGCCATGAGGCCACTCTATACTGCTAGGGGTGAGCAGGGATTCTGCCATAGCTCTAATAGAGGGTCCTTAAGGACTGCATGAAATGGTAGGAACAACTCTTTTGGTGGTGCCTCCCAGCATGTCTGTGAGGTCCTATTCAGTAACTTCCTTAATGGAAGGACCCCATCCCAGGGCTTTAGAGACCTTACCCATAACACCTCTATAGGCGGCATTGGGATAGGCCTAGGAGTCTTTGGCGGGAAAATTCCACCTAAGGGGGAGTCTCAAGCCCACTTGCATCCTGAAGGTCAGTTGCTAAACACTCAAACCCATCGTCCTCTGAGAAAAATTGTTCCAGGGGAGCAGAAAATCCCAGTGACTTGAAGCCAAAGGTTATTTGATCCCATTCTTCATCGAATATTCTGTGAAAGAGGACATAAACCTGACAACAATTGGCCCTTTGGAAGGGGTGCTCAGGCAGCGTCAAAGAATACCTAAGGAATCACGGCTGTGGATGATATCAATGCCTTTTCGACGTCGAATTGTAGCACAGAATTGTCTGCACACAGGAAATATCTTTCTCAAAGTCCATGCCGGCTTTGTCAGGTGCAGTGGGATCCGTCTTAGTGTAACGTCCCATTATTTTTTTTATGGAATTCCTTCCATTTCTTCGCCAGAGTGGTCTTCGAGGGGAATCATAACTATCAGGCGAGGAGTCCGTTAAGGAGTGTAAACGCTTGTTCTTTCTCAAAGAAGTTGAGGAGTGGTGAAAATCGCCCAGGAGTCCGATCTCTTCTAGTGTTTTTTTGGCTTTACCTGGCTCTCTCAGGTGACCAATCGGTTGACTAGAAACATATCCTTTTCTGAGGGAGTGGTGCTGGGGGACTTGAATGAAGATCTGAGAGCCAGCTTCGATTGTCTCTCCTTCAAAACATTTGGTGTCATCAACTGAAATGAGCCACAATCGTTTACCTTGTGGCCGGAGCCGAGACAATATAGGCAAATTCTTTGAGTGACAATTCTCACATTGCTTGAAGCCAAAAGGCTTCGGGGTTGACATTTGAAAGAGAAAGGTTGAGTTTTTCGAATACTTCAGAAATGTTCTGAGTTGTGAAGTAGTCCCCCTGTTCATGCGGAAAAAAGGAACTGAGATCACGGGACGTGGTGCAGATTATCTGTATCAATGACAACCACAACACCAGTGCCACACAGTGCCCCCTGGTGACAACATGTTTTAAATATCTGCTGCTTAAAATGAGGACTCCATGTGAGGATACAATCTATTAGAAGGCACTCTTTTTAGGTACCCAATGGCTTTTGCAGGCGTGGTGGGACCTTCTGTACTCACCGACATCAAGGCAATGCCTATAGAAACCTCACAAAAGATGCCAACATTTGAAATTCTCTTTTTTCCCACACATTCGCAGAAGCAGCCATCGGGGGCCATCTCACCTTTTTAGATGAGGAGTTAGAAGATTTGTGATGGGTCTTGTCCAACCATGTTTTCTTTTCTATTTGTGGGCTGAGGAAGCAGTCACTTCTAGAATGAGCCCTCTTGTGGTGTTTTATGTGATTTTTCTTTTCCCCTCACAAGCCTCAGGTGGTTTTTTCGAGTGCATGGGAAGCTCCAATACCCTTCTCTCCTCTGATGAGTGGCTTCTGGATGGGTCTTTCTAGACATCAGAGGGGGCGGACAAGGGCCAATTTGGCTGTGTGATCCCTGAGACATTTGAGGTTCATTTCTTGACAGTAACCACACTCCGAGATGTTGTGTTGCATATCCAAACATCACACGCATATTTTGTGGAGGTCGGTTATTGACATTTGGCCATTGCAGTCCCTGCGGCACTTGAACCCAATGCTTTTCGATGACCCGGATATGTTGTTTCTTTGTGAAGACTTAGTGACGCATAGAAAAATGCATCTGTGGCGGATAGAGTGTTTCTGATCTAGCGTGCTGAGCATGAGGAAAAAAAGCAACTGAGGTCACGGGGCGTGGTGTGTCATATATATATATATATATATATACTCTGGATGCTGTCGCTTCTAGAATCGAGGAGGGTACCACCGATGCCGATGGATGCTGAGGCACACGATTCTCCCTAATGTGGAAAAGGATTCTGATGCCAAAAATAATCTGCGGGAGGAGAATACTTTAAAAATAGGTTTAGCTGCATCCTTTCCATCAGACACCACTCGGGGAAGGAACATATGAAATTCGGTAGGAATATGTTGGGATGCTTCATTCACAATACTGCAAAGGTGTGGGATATCGAGCATGAATACACTAGGCATTAGCAGTGCCGAGGCGTAGGGTTCCAGAGGCAAAGGCTATCCTGCCTAAAGATGCCAGACAGGGTGACATAGGGCCTCATTACGACCCAGGCGGAATGGGTTTACCACCAACGGTAATGGTGCCAGTGCCGTTAAAGCCACTCCGCACTATAACGAGGTTCCCTCGCGGGACCCGGAAAGGACGTCTGGTCAGACCAGACATCCTTTCCGGGACCCGCGAGGGGTCCAGGGAGCTAACAACGGGCCCGTTATTAACGGGCCCGTTGTTAGCTCCCTCCCCATTCCCATTGAGCCCTATGGGGGCTCGAATGGGAATGGGGATGGGCTCCCTGAATGGGGAATAACCAGGTCCTCCAAGGTTGGAATGGCCCGGTAATTCCCCATTCAGGGAACCTGGACCCGAGTTTGAAGGCAGCCATGCTGCAAATAGCGGCATGGCTACCTCCAAACTCGTAATGAAGCCCATAGTATCCAGAGCTTCTGGTGATGTCCATTGGGGCTTCGCGAGGTTGCCTCTAAGCAAGGATCTTCTGTGTGTGTGTAACCATATAGCAGCCTGTATTGAAACACCACATGCATCACTGCTAGCTTGATATAACGCCTGATAATCCAATCAAATACTGCAAGTCAATTGTATGTGTTTAATATGACGTCTGCTTTGGGAAAGCATACCTCAGTTGGCCATGTATTTCACCTGTTCCTTCATATTTCCTATGGACTTCCAATGCCTTTAATACCTTGGCAGTCAGGCTGAATGGCCTTTAGTTGGCAAAAATGTCCCTGCTTGAATGTTTGTGCAAAGGAACTGCACCAGTAATTCATTCATGATAGAAATGTAGAATAGATTCAAAGCTTTTTGTATTGCCATTTTATCACTTTATTATGATTCTGAATCCAATAGGCCTCATTAGAACCCGGCGAGAGTCAAGCAGAATGCAACACGCATTCTGATTGGCTCTCGCCGGGTCCTTACCCGGCCGAGAATCCTTCGATTCTCGGCCGGGACTCCAGCTGCCTTGTCCTCGGCAGGGGGGCGTGGCAGCCCCTCAGCCAATGAAGAGGCTCGAAGCGGGGCCATCCCCGCTTCGAGCCTCCCCACGGATGAGAGGTTGCCTCCGCCCCCCGCTGGGGACTCGGGTAAGCTTTTTTTTTCTTTTTTTTTTCCCCTTCCCTCCCTCTTCCCTACCCCACCCCACTTACCTTCTTGCTCCTGCGTCCCTGGTGGGGTACGATGGCAGCCTCCAGCAGTGTGGAGACTCCGCGCCTCCGAACAGCTGGAGGCTTCCATCGTCCCCTGGCAGGGACGAAGGTACGTTTCGCTCGGGCCTATAACTATGGGCCCTGGGGCATTACCTGAGTCGGTAATGCCCCCGCCGCTCGGGTCATAGTGCTTAATTATGAGGTGGGTGATAAGGGGTTAACGGCGCCGGTAAGGGTGCCGGTGCCGTTAACCTCTTACCGCCGCATTACGAGGTCCTTTAGCGGGTCCCACTAAGGTAACTGGTTTGACCAGGCGCCCTTAGCGGGAGCAGCTAAAGGACCAGGTAGCTAATAACGGGCCCTATGGGGGCTCGAATGAGAATGGGGATGGGTTCCCTGAATGGGGAAGTACTGGGTCCTCCAAGGTTGGAATGGCCCGGTAATTCCCCATTCAGGGAACCCGGACCCGTTATGCGGTAAGGGGTAGCCATGGCGCTAATAGCACCATGGCTACCTCCAACTTCGGAATGAGGCCCAATGTCATATTTACTTTCTGGTGTGGAAATGTGTAGGCTTCCATGTGAAGCTCAAACGCACCAAACGTCAGCCACTAAAACAAAATCTCATAAACCTGACAATGGGTGATCCAGAGGAAAATGAAATTGGGCCAACTACATAATTATTACATGTTTTGTATCAGTATTGGTGGCTGGAAGACTCCACATCTCTTCTCTCCTCACATCTCTGACGTCTCTAAGAAGTCAAACTCTCAGCTGCACCTCTTCAGAGTTATTCTTCCTTTTCCCACTTTCCCCCAGAAGCTCACTGTGAGAAACCAGAAGGTGTCTCACCCACTATCCCACTAGTCCCTGGGATCTGTCAACCAGGTGACCAGGACACGGCCATCACTTTTGGAGTCTTGAACTGCACCATCATGCTAGAGAAGCAAAAGACTGTGCTAAGCTTGAGTGTGCCACCTTGTCCCGTGCTGAAAATGTGGGAAAGGGAAGCCAACAACTTGAATATCCTGACATTTCTTGAACACTTTTCTTTTGCATAACATTGTTTCCCAAACTATTTGTATTTAGAGGTAAGGATTGGCAATAGTTTTCTTAGTATAGGGCCTTTTATTTTGACAAGACACTGCTAGGACTGCATTATTATTTGACATCCGTAGCTTGCTCCCATCTTTAGATTTATGATTAGATAGGCATTTTTCAAACCCACTTGAAGTTCAATAAAGCCCCTTGAACTGTGGTCACTTGTGTCTTTCTTACTGTTGATACCATGCCTTCCTTCCAGGTGGTGTCAGAAGGGGGATGTGACTCAATTGAGACAAATTGGGCAACCCTAAAATTCCAGAAGCTTAGTCATAGAGCCTCAGATCCCTCTTTCACCACAAAAGAATCCATAGGCTTTGATATCTGTATCGGCAGAGAGGCTCTCCCTCCAGGGAAAAGAGGAATGATTACCACAGACCTAGTTTTGATACCCCCTCCCGGGTATTATTTAAGATTGGCTCCAAAATTTGGCCTGGCCTGGAAGTACGGTCTGGATGTCCTAGCGGGCATCATAGATTCCAACCTCCGGGGAGACCTAAAGGTTCTCCTACAGACCCATGGTGAAACTCCATTTGAATACATCGTGGGAACAAAATTACACAGGGAATTCTTGAAAGGTCTGTGTTTCCTCATTTTTCAAGAGAGTGAACCAGAAAATACTGAGGGAGGTACCTTAGGCTTTGGGGAAGCTGATGGACCATCTACCACTGGAGCAAGAAGGGAAGAAGAGCCTGCCATTCTTCCCGACCTAGCCTTCGCCCAGCGAAAAATGATCCAGCGCTCGCAGAGGCCTCCTTGCAGGTGATTCCTGAAGGGGAAGGATTAGAGAAGGGAAGTTCCTTTTTCTTGCTAAGGCAAGGATTAGTGTACAGAAAGGAAACATCCACAGAAGGCCAAAGTAAAACTCAAAGAGTAATTCCCAAAACCCATCAGAAGATCGTACTAGAGATTGCACATTCTCATTTGACAGGTGGACACTTAGGACAATCTAAGACCCAAGCACACATCAGTGGGACGTTTTACTGGCCAGGTATCCATGCTGATATAAAGAACCTCATTCAGACATGTGAAATATGTCACAAAACAAGTACTCATATTCCCTTACCCGCCCCTCTGAATCCTTTACTTACATTATTAAGAATTCTTAAGAATTAGGATGGATATCATTGGACCGTTGGAAACCTCTAGACTGGGTAACAAATATGTCCTCGTAGTCGTCGATTACGCTTCCAGATACCTGAGGTATTCCCTATGCGGAACAACACAACCCAGCAGATTTTAAAACATCTATTTCCATACTTTGCCAGCGTTAGTTTTCCTAAGGAAATTATAACGGATCAGGGATCCAATTTTATGAGCAAACCCATGGGTGTAGTCAAGGAATTGCTCCATATCACCACCTTACAAACCATAGATTACCACCACCCAACAGACAAATTGGTAGAAAGTTTCAATAAAACACTCAAAATGATGCTAAGAAAGTTAGTAGATAAGGACGGGAAGGACTGGGATCGCATGATTCCCTTGGCCCTATTTGCAGTAAGAAAAAAAAACCCACGGGCGTCCACTGGATTCACTCCTTTATCTAGAGATGTTATGGACATCCGGGAGACCTGGGACGAGGAGAAGAGGCACCTATTCACCTTTCACAAACAGCTACCAAATTGCGAGAGCATATGAAACTTGTTTGAAATCTAATCTATACTCATTTGGAAAAAGCTCACGCACAACAAAAGTAAATTTAAGATTATTTTCAATAGTACAAAAGTTATTAGTCCTCTTACCTACCTCTGAAAAGAAACTTGGCTCAAAGTGGCATGGGTCTTATGAAATATTAGAACAAACAGAGACCTGTACCTACAAGGTAGCCCAGCCTGACTAGAAACAAAAGACCCATCTCTACCACGTAAATCTCTTAAAAGAGTGGAAGGAAAATACTTCTGCCACCAATGCCACGATACTATCATGTTTGGTACCAGAATAAATAGATAACTTTGAATAATTCCCCAAGAGCTATCCAGTCAACGACAAGAAGACATAAAAGATTTAGTCACGACATTCCCCAATGTATTCTGTGAGAAACCAGGGAGAGTGCAAGGCACTCACCATTATATCAGAACCCCAAAGGGAAATGTGGTCCATTTGAAACCATATAGACTACCGGAAGCCCCCAGACAGATAGTGGTTGAGGAAGTGAACAAAATGATAAGGGCAAATATTATCGAACCCTATTCAAGCCCAGCCATGGTCTTCCCCTGTAGTATTGGTACTTATGACAAGTCAACGCCATCTCCAACTTCGATACCTATCTCATGCCGCGCATCGACAAATTGTTTGATAAAATCGGAAATGCCACCTTCCTATCAACCCTAGACTTAACCAAGGGGTAGTGGCAGGCCACAGTACATGGACCTGATAAGCAAAAGACAGCTTTCTCGATGCCCCTGGGAGTATTCCAGTTCAAAGTCCTCCCTTTTGGCTTATATGGGGCCCCTGCCACTTTCCAATGGCTTATGGACAGGAAATGACAGCCCTACTCAGATTTTTGTGGGATTTATATTGACGACATAGTCATTTATAGTAAGACGTGGAAAGACCATCTTTTCCATCTCTTTACTATTATGAGAGCACTCAGAGAAGCTGGATTAACTGCCAATCCATTCAAATGTAAACTGGCCCAATCCGCCATGAAATACCTTGACTTGTTGTTTGCATGTTATGGCACTGTCCAGCCTCAATGAGCAAAAGTGAAAGCCGTCCTAGATACCCCACACCTAAAATCAAGAGAGACCTCACAGCATTCTTAGGGTCAATCGGTTATTACTGTAGGTATATCCCTAATTTCTCGGATTTACAGCTAGGCTGACAGATAAATTAAAGAACGCCGAACTCTAGAAGATTGATTGGACTGACGAGGAGTGTTACAACAGTTTAAAGCAAACCCTGTGCCAGAACCCGATCCTAAAGTAGATTTTTCAAAAGAGTTTGTATTACAAATCGATGCCTCTCTTACAGGATTAGGAGCAGTTTTGTCACAGGTTTGTGATGGATTAGAACACCCTATCCTATTCCCTATTCACTGATTGAAAACTCTTCCCACGTGAAAAAAACCACTCCGTGTTAGAATTAGAGGCCTTTGCCATCAAATGGACCATCACCCATCCAAGAACTACCTCCTAGGAAGAAAGTTTACTCTTGTCATAGATCACATTCCATTAGTATGGGTAAACTACAAAAGGACTCTAACCGTTGAGTCATGCAATGGTTCCTAGACCTCCAACCCTACAGTTTAAACACCAGGGGAACGTCGATTTCCTTTCACGGTTTCCCTGTGAAATTGATGCGGCTACATCACATAGGGGATGGGCATGTGAGAAACCAGAAGGTGTCTCACCCACTAGTCACCCAGGGATCTGTCAACCAGGTGACCAGGACACGGCCATCACTTTTGGATCCCGTACCTAGGGGTGGACCAGTGCGGAAGGATCACCTGGGTGAGCGGTCTTAGGGGAGTGGGACACTTGTGTTGTATTGTATTGTTTATTTATTTATATAGCGCGCCTGGCCCTCGAGCATCTGGACATTAGGGCATAAAGATACATTATAGAACAGTATAATACAGGTGACAGAAATTTACAATTTACATACAAAAGGAGTAATATTTGCAGTTCAGAATGGTGACGTTAATGTGTAGCCATAGTTTAGTTTAATGTTAGTTCTGAAGGAAGGGAAGGAGGGTAATTCTCTTAGGTTGTCTGGTAATGAGTTCCAGAGATGGGCTGCCAGAACTGGAAAGCTCGATACTCCTATTTTTTTTTAGATTAAAATTAGGGATTCTGATGCTGTTGGAATATGCCTTTCTGATAGGTCGTTCTGAGGTGTGTTTGGTGAATCTCTCCGAGAGGTAGATGGGAGCTTTATTATTAAGGCAGTTGTGGGTCAGATTGAGTGTTTTGAATTTGATTTTGTCTTTGATGGCTAGCCAATTGGCCTCTCGTCTCGCGTCTGACATTAGGTGTCCTTTGGGGATACCCAAGTTCGTTCTAAGAGCATTATTCTGGAGGGTTTGTAGCTTGTTGATGTTGTGATTACTAGTGCTCAAGTATAATGCATTGCAGTAATCTAATTTAGATAAAATTAGAGCTTGTGTGATAGTGATGCAGCTTTCGGTAGTCAGAAATGGTTTGCAAGCGTATATCAGTTTGCAGGTGTAACTAGTTGCCGAGGCTGTGGCATTTACTTGCTTGTTGAGGTTGAGAGCTGAGTCTAGGTAAAAACCTAAAGTTGTTACTTCGTTAGCAACTTTTATCTGGATGCCGTCAATGGCGATGGAATTGTATTGGTGATGGAGTTTGCTCAATCTATTGGTAGGACCTATGATGAGGAGTTTGGTCTTTTCGTCATTAGGACATAGACCGTGTGTGGCCATCCATGTTTGTATGATTTGGTAGATTTTTTTGATAATTCCTATATCTTGGTCGTAGTCACCCTGTATTGGGATGAGGATCTGGGTGTCGTCAGCATAATTGGTATATGAGACACCCAAATTGTCTAGAATATCGAAGAGGGGCTTTGTAAAAATATTATACAAAGTGGGGGAGACGCAAGACCCCTGCGGTACCCCGCATGTGATAGGTACTGGGTTAGCAGGTGAGGAAGACGCAAACACTCTTATGGTCCTGTTGTCAAGGAAAGAATGTATCCATGACGATGCCTCTTTGGAGAAGTTGGTGGCAGATTTGAGGTGGTTGCATAGGACTTTATGGTCAACCAAGTCAAATGCAGCGGAGAGGTCTAAGAGTAGGAGAATAGAGGTTTCTCCTCTGTCTTTTCGGTCCATCAGTTGGTTTTAAGATCAAGGAGGGCTGTCTCGGTTTCATGTCTCGGCCAGAAACCAGATTGTCAGGTGCCTAGTAAGTTGTTGACTTCCAGATAGGTTTGGATCTGGAGATAGGCGGCTCTGTCTAAGATTTTGAGGAGAAACGGAACTGTCATAATTGGCCTATAGTTGGTCGGGACATTAGGGTCCAGGTTGTTTTTTTTTAAGAGGGGCAGTACCCAGGCATCTTTGAGGATGGTGGGAGCAGAGCAGGATTTGAATGATGAATTAATGAAGGAGGAGACAAAAGGGGCTAGGTGCTTGGCGGCTTCTTTGATAATGGGTGCTGGGCAGATATCCCCAAGACATCAGGAAGGTTTGAGTGATCTAATGATAGTTTCGGACTCATTAATAGAGATTGATCTAAATTTGAATTGAGTAAGTGGTTTGATTTGGTTGCTAGCAAGCTCTTGCAAGATGGCATCTTGGGTTGAAAGAGCGATCTTATGTAGTGATGTTTTTTGGCTAGTATTTTATCTTGGAGCATAGCGATTTTGTTGCATAGGGCATTTTGTATATTGGTGCACCACAATTTGTTTTTGGTGCATGAGTCGATGGGGGCAATGGGAGATTCTAATTCTCTGAGTATCGAGAAGATTTCTCTGGAACTTGAGCTATCTGTTTCTATACTTTAGTTGAATGTATCTTTTTTTGTTTGTATAATTTTGTTTTTGTATCTGGCTGCCGGGGAGAAGAGGATATTTTTGTTTTGGGCAGAAGTATATTCTGCCAGTCTTTTTTCTTTGAGAAGGGCTTTTTAAACTAGTGGTAAACCAGGTGTTAAGATGCACAATAGGTTTTTGTTTGCTCAGTTTTAATGGAGCAATAGTGTCTATGGCAGTGTTGATAGTGTTATTATACAGATTAACCAGTTATGTAGGGTCAGTGGAGAGGTGAGTAGGATTGGTAATGGGTTGGATCAGAGGCAGGAGGTTAGCGATCGTTATATTCTTTTTACATCTGGTGAAGGCTTGCAGAGCTAAAGGCTTAGGTAGGTTAGGTAGGTTAGTTAGTGGTCAGCTAGTGAATGAGATCAGGAAGTGATCTCTCCAGGTGCAAGGTTCAGTGGCAGTGATGGAAGAGGTGCAAATGATATTGGCGATCCAGTCCAAAATGCAACCTTTATTGTGAGTGGGTTCAGTGTTCCTGATGGTAAGGCCAGCTTCAGCAATGGTGTTTTCTAGAATAGTAGCATTGGGGTCTCTGAGGTCGTTGAGACATAAGTTAAAGTAACCCTTTAGGATGCTTTGGGATCCAGGTTTGGCGTTGGTGTTCAGGAGAGTTGTTATGTCTTCATCAAAGGAACCTAATGGTCCTGGAGGTCTGTAGATAGCATGCATGGTGATGGTACGTGAGGGAGATATCCCAAGTTTGACTGAGAGTAACTCTGCTGAAGGAGGTGACATGAGTTCAATTTCTTTGACGGCTAAATCAGATTTGCAGATGATGGCTAGACCCCCTCCTTTAGAAGTTTGTCTATCTTTTCTAATGATGGTGAAATTGGCTGGGATAGCTAAGGTAAGGGCAGATCTTGCTGCTTTGTGGAGCCACGTTTCAGTAACAACAAGGAGGTCTAGTTGTTTATAGGTAATGATGTCAGCAATTTTGTTTGCATGGGCCACGAGAGATCTAGCGTTGAGCAGGGCTCCTTTGAGTCTGTTGATTTCCTTGAGAAGGAATTGGTGAGATCTTTGCTAGTGGACCCAAGGGCACTCGGTACATTTGTTGAACAAATTGGATTGGAGGTAGGTTTGGATTTGGGTGGATTGTGATTGTGTCGCTTAAGGGGTGATTGGTCAAGCCATTTAGTGGGTATGAAGGAAGGCTTAGAACGTCTGGAGCCTACTCTATGGTTTCTTGATTTGGTAGTACACGGTTGGCCCAGTGTGGGCTTGTTGGCCCAGTGTGGGATCCGTAGGTGATCTAATGACTGTTGTAAATGGTCACTCTTGAGACCAGTTATTATTTGACTTGGGGTCGTTGGCTGATAACTAGGGCAGAGAGTGTTAAGGTTGTTTGACTTTGGTATCAAAAGTTGTGGTAGGAAGGTGGTTCAAACGATGAACTGGGCACAGGGTAATTCGGGAGCCTTGGTTATGCTTTGAGTATTTAAGGGTGCTGCCATGGTGATTGCGAGGGGTGTGTGTAAGCGAGAGAGTAAACATGAGATGGCAATCAGGGGAAAGAACATGGCTGGGTTCTAGTAGGTGAACACTGGACAGTACAGTAGCTTGATGGAAATTGTTTCTGTGAAGAATTACTTTAGTTTAGTGTGGCAGCAATACAAACCAGAATGGTAAAGGCTAGGCGAACTAGGGAGTGCATGATAATAGCCTAGTGAGGGGGATGGGTCCCAGTGATGGTTGGAAATTACGCAATATCCCCTTCCCTGTAATACCCTGACCCCATCCTACCAGGTAGGATACTTAGGAACTCAGCCCCTTTCATAACACAAACAGACCGCTATGAGAGAAAACAGACTAACACCCGAGCCGTATACCTGACATGTCCCAATACAACGGTCAGGCAGGGTCAGGACATTACTGACCATCACGCACACAGGGGATCACAAGGAAGGAAGTTCCCTTTACCTTTTTGACAAGGAACCATGACTTTTATGAAGCTTCAAGAACAGAAAGCGTAAGACCAGAAAACCAGGCTGAGGAATACTGCATTGTGTGCCGGAGGTAAGCGGGGCCCTCCTGCGTCGATAAACAAGGTGGGGAGAATAGCCATATGATGTGGTACTGTCCTTGGCTCCAACAACATAGCAGCGTCAGTGAAATAAACACAGCCGGTGAGTTGGGAGACCGATACAAGACCGGTCTGTGTTGAAGCCAAGGTTGCAAGCGGCAACATTGTATGGCGAGCACTGGAACGAACATTGTATGAAACGTGTGTGATAACCAATGCGAGTAAAGTTGAACTGCAGATGAATTATTGAACTTTGAAACCAAGATATACGATACCTTTGACAGAGTGTCTGGCACAGTGTGCGTGCTCAATCGAAGGTCTCTTTAAGGCATAGAGCTGAGAGTTGACAAAAGTGAAAGAGTGGCAGAGGTTTGTGAATCAAAGTGGTCCTGCAAGGGGTCAATTAAAATCATGGGCACAAATCTTCGATGTTAATACAGTAAAGCGAGTTGATGGAAAATAGATAAAGTTGGTCGAGCCTGACAGAGGCAGATCAATTGAAAGCTTTGTGTTAAAGCAAGTTTGTGTCACAATAGATACATTGGTCTCTGTCCGTCAGAGGGAGACTAATTAAAGATTTTGAGTTACGGATCTGAGCCTGACAGAGGGGGATCTGGGGTGAACCGTGAATCACCCGAGAAATTGGATATGTGGAAATCCTAAGAAAATTTGTGTATATGTGAAATAGAAACTTTTTGTTAAAGTGGATCTGGGCCCGGCAGAGGGGGATCTTAGGTGAACAGAAAATCACCTGAGAAAAGTGTACGTAGCAGAATCCTGACAGGAAAGGTGCTTTATTATTTGTTTGTTGCATCAGGCCCTCTGAAAGAAGAGACTTTGAACAGCAAAGGGACATTGGCACAGAAGGCCATGATGTTGGAGTCTTGAACTGCACTCTCGTGCTAGAGGAGCCAGAGATTGTGCTAAGCTTGAGTGTACTGCCTTATCCCGTGCTGAAAACGTGGGAAAGGGAAGCCAACGGCTTGAAATTCCTGACATATAATTTCTTGAACACTAGGACTGCGTTATTATTATTCGATGGTCGTAGCTTGCTCCCATCATTAGATTTAGGATTAGACAATTGTTTTTAAAACCCAATTCAAGTTCAATGAACACCCCTGAACTGTGGTCACTTGTGTCTGTCTTACTGTTGATACCATGCCTTCCTTACATCACCATCTCCAGAGCCCTGGTCCTCTCTAGGCTGGACTACTGCAATAGCCTCTTTCTGAATCTGCCTGCCTCTAGGCTTTGACCTCTACAACTTATCCAGAACAAGACTCCGAAACTTGTCCTTGGCCTCAAGGCCAGGGATCGTATCTCTCCAGCTCTGAAACCTCTTCACTGGCTCCCTGTAGCTGCAAGGATCAAGTTCAAGAACCCTTATATCGTCGGCAAGGCTTTCTGAGGCCTTGTACTGCACTGCCTCTAACTTTATAACATCTTCTTTCTCGAGCTCTCCGCTCATCCACCTCCAACTCTCTGAGGGTCAGATGCTTCTCCAAGCAGAGAGTGGGGGGCGATCTATCTCCGCGGCCGGGGCCTCCCTATGGAACAGCTTCCCTGCCTCTGTCAAACTTGAGCAGAACCACCTCCGGTTACGGAAGCAACTCAAGACCTTCTGATTTCTTTCTTTCTCTCCCTGCTGATGTCCCTGACTGCTCTGCGCACTGGTCAACTGGCTACCCTAGGAATTTGGGTCCAGGCTCCTGCATGTCCAGTTGCCCTCGCACTGCCTCCGGGCTCCCCAGCACTTAAGGGTCTGTATCTGCAGCCCTACAGTCCCTTCTCTCTGCACCTATTCACAATGCAGACAAAAACTACCCAAAAACATTTAGAGTAGAATGAGCATCCATTTTCGACTAGGGGCCTGATTCACAGAGCATTGTTCTATGGGATTGCACCATTATAAAACACATTTGTGAACCAGGCCCTATGTATTTTGCTTTTTGCAAATTGCAGTTATAGCATGTTGTTTTCTGCCGTTGTCTCTCTATGATCATCACAAGACATTTCATCTCGGTGTCCTCAGTCACTTGACAAAATCCTTGTGCCTATAAGCTTCTGTACACCATAGAACATAAATTGGCCCTTGATTTCATTGTGCCACAATTAGTTCTGGTAATGTGTCTATCTTTCCTATCTCCATGGCATGCTGTTCAAGATGTTTGTTTGCATGTAGGAGATAACGAGCGGCCAGAGTATGGGATGCCGTGTAAGTGCGCTGCTTTCCCTGCGCTACTCTAAATTCTTTAATACAAAGATTTGAAGCCTCCCAAAGGTATGTATGATGCCAACCTCGGAAGCATGAAAAGTACATCCACGCAGGCTTGACATGTGGCCAACTTTGCACCAGACCTGCAGATGAACTGGCCTGCTGTTAAATCTCAGTTAGATTTAAGGTACCCACTACAGAGTGTAATTTGCTTTCCGACTTTGAGAACATTCAGACATGTTATTGCTCATTTTACTATAGCCGGTAAGCTCTCTATAGCCGGTAAGATAGCTCAGGGGGTTGAGCACTTGCTGCTGCGATGTGTGTGCGATCAGCAAGTTCGAAACCTGGCAAGGCAACTCAGCCTTTCATCCTTCTTAGGTTTATAAATGAGCACCACCAAAGATTGGGTGATATTGTATGTATATTTGTTCTATAAAGCGCTTAGGAGTTAGTGCTATATCATAACACATCATTATCATATGGCCTTGGACATCTTCTTGCACTCAGAGTAATTTCTTAATATGGGCGGATGCACACTATACATATGGTGATCCATTACAGTGATATTGCAAACATATGTTTCACAGTGTATCTTAGGAACAATGTTATGTGATGCCACTTCCAGTTTTTTCAAGGGGTGAAAGGTTGTGTTTCATCCCTTCCTGTGATATCACTTTGGGGTGGGGTCAAATGACATCACTTCTTGTGGTGTCATCAGAGGTCAAGGGTCGTGTGATGTCACTTCCGCTACCCCAGGGATTTTGGTGAAATGACGTCCCTGTTGATTCCCATTTTGTTAATTTACTCCCTACCCCACACATACTACCATGAAATGACTGGTCTTGATAATACTCCCTATGGTCTGAACCAGGGGAAGACAAAAATATGTTGAGGTTAGAGCCAAGTTCTTGCCTCATCTGGCTCTCATGCTTGGTTGGTTTTGTTCTGGCCTGATATTACAACCTCCTTCTTGGATCAGGGACAATCGGTCCTGCATATCCCATGAAGGCTTCTGGGACTTCTTTTTATGTTCTGTTAATATATGTATACTGCACCAAAGCCCGTGGGCATCCAGGCGCTGAGAGGCAGATAAGTAGAAGTTAAGGCTAGAAAGAGAATTATTCATATTGGTTGAATAAGACTGTTTTCAGCTGCTTTGTAAACGAGAGATAATTCTTGGTTTTGCGTGACTGTACTGATAAGGCATTCCATGCCTTTGCTCCCTGAATTTGGAAAGCCCGACGAGTCCACAGGCTTGTTCGACACAGTGTAATTCCAGCAGGGAGCCCTCGGCTGATCTCAGATTTTTTTAGGATGGTAAATATTTACCCTATCTTTCAGGTAAACTGGGGCATTTCCAAAGATGCATTTGTGGCATATGGACAATAGTTTATATTGAATACCTGCTGCCACTGGAAGCCAATGCAGCTTTTTTCTTGCTGCAGTTTTGGGTTCGAAAACGTTTCATCTGAAAGATGATGCGGGTAGCGGCATTCTGGACTTTTTGCAGTTGTTGAATGTTAGACTTGTTAGCACCTCCCAGTAGTGCATTGCAGTATTCCACACACAGGAGGATCACTGCCCTCACACGTTTGATATGATTCTCCGCTGAGACTAATGGCGCTACTTTCCGAAGCACCTTGAGATGGTAATTGGTATTTGTGGTAATGGCTGTTACATGGGCATCACAGTTCAGACTTTCTTCCATGTAGGTACCAAGGGTCTTAACCTTCTGCACAACCTTGATCTGGCTGCTGTCAATGATGAAGCTGGCGCACCTCTGACCCAAGCTAACTCGGGACTGCTGGGGACCGAACAACATGAGTTTGGTCTTAGTCGCATTCAGACAGAGCCAATTAGTTAACATCCAGCATTTGATAGTCTGATATACAGCATCCAGCATCCGTTGATCCTTCTCATGGTCACCGGTGATCTCCAGAACCAATTGGAAATCATCAGGATAATTGCAGAAAAATGTGTCCAACAGTTCCAGGTCATTACACAGAGTGAGGATATATATATTAAATAACAAGGGAGAAAGGCAGGCCCCCTGAGGTACTCCACAAGTTATAATTTCTACCTCTGATGCACTAGGCCCCAGTGGACTTGCGAGTGGCAGCCCTCTAGAAAGGATCTAAGCCGGAAATTGCCTCCATGGAGAGACCTCCAACAGAGGCCATCCATTCAAGCAAAATGTTATGATCTAACAAGTCAAAGGCTGTCGGTAAATCCAATAGCCCCGACTTGCTATGTTCCAACTTTGCTTCTGTAAGTCAAGAAGTGCACTCTCGGTGCCGTGATAACTCCTAAAGCCTGACTGTTTCTTATGCAGTATACCAGCAGCCTGGACGTAGGATTGTAACTGTACCGTGGCCACTTTATCAATTAGCTTGAGAAAAAATAAGGTATTTGTAATAGGCCTAAGATTCGCTGCATCAGTAGGATCTAGTCCGCTTTTTTAAACAGCGGTGTGACTGTTACACTATTAATGGATTGGGGAATTACACCAGTTCGAAAGGAGGAATTTACATATCTGCAGAGAAAAGGAGCAAATAGATCCTTATGTTCTAGTATGTATTTTGAAGGGAGCAGTTCTCCTGGGCAGTTAGAAGGATGCATGGTTTTAAGTATGTCATGCATTTCTGCCACAGTAGATTCCTTGAACCTGAAACCAGTAAGCGAGTCTTGCTGGATTAGGGTTTCTTCCTCCTTATCTGTTAGGATACTGCATCAAATCTGGGGTATTCCCATGAGCGCGATCCTCAACTCCGCTACTCAGGTGATCTTCCTTCGCTCATCCACACCCACAGTTGGGATCCAAAAGCAATGGCCATCTGCTGGCCACCTGAATAGAGGATTCTCAGGGTCTACGTGGGAGAATAGCCCTAGATTTCTCACAGTACGCATCTAATCAGATGCACCATTAAACACCCACTTATTTGTGCCTCTTTTGCACCACAATTTGTGCACCTTTGCAAACTGGGCATTGGTTGGTGGTTTCTTTGACATCTCCAATGAGATGCGCATCTCACTGAGATGTGCCTGTTTTTGAAAATTCGCCCCAATGTATTATCGCTATCAGGACCACACTACCAGCCCTGAAAACATTCTTGTTGAACATATCTATTGTTTTTAATGTCCCTATAAGAGGGGCAAGGATGGGAACGCAGAGCTCTTGGTACTGCAATAACTGCCTCGACTGCCAGGGTCTCCAGGGTGGCTTGCTTCGACAGGTACATTGGATCTGTTGAGGGGCTGGTTTGTACTGCTTTGTTGGCTTTAATGGCTCGCTGATTACTGTAGCGCTGAGTAATGCATTCTCCATAACGTCATAATCAGGTCAGCGGCTGCTGGGCTAAATAGCAAGACCGTCTCTCTCTCTGTGGGTCCTTGTCAAGAATATCACTTGTGGTCATAGTATGTCATAGGTCTAGCCAGGGCGCTCAGCCCCAAAAAGTCAGCGCATACTGCAATGTGTCCCCAAGAAGTGGGAGAAACTCAGGGCCACTTTGACTCGTTACGCTCGTCTCGGCAGCTAAAGGACCCGCTTTCGGCATCAAGCCTTTGATCGCAAATTTCTTCAGTGGTATGGGTCAGTGCCTTTAGGCATACAGTTGCTTACCTCTAGTAACGTTCCTTCTGATGGATGTTCCTCCCAAGGATTCCTCATTTTCAATATATTCTCCTACGGCAGCAGATTTCAGAAACTTTTTGCCACCACGGGGTGCAGTGTAGCATTGTTGTCCAGATTCTTCGATAACCCTGGGCATCAGGACAAAACGTGATGTCGACATTGGTACAAAGGGCCCACACCGCACCAATGACCTCAATTTACTAATTTGTTCCCTGTGCTCAGGTGTGTTGGGGAATTTTGTTTTGTACTCTTTAAGGACCAAATATTTTGATTGTCATAGCCATGAAAACAATGCAGGAGAAACGTATAAATCGACAGAGATCTTTATGAGGGGAAGGGTGGGAGGCCAATGAAGAATTCGTGGGAGGAACATCCAGTAGAAAGAACATTGCCAGAGGTAAGTCACTTGTTCTTCTAATGGATTGTGTCCACCCAAAGATTCCTAATCTTACATAGAATCCCAGAGCAGTATCCTCTTCCCAGGAGGGTGGAAAAAGTGAACTCCTGTTGCAATCTCATCTTAAGACATTCTGTAATACTGCTCTGCCCATCCTGGCCTGATAGAGTGTCCAGACAATAGCGTTTAGCAAACTTATGCAGTGACAACCATGTTGTTGCCTTCCTAGCATATGTCCAATGTAGGAACCCTCTCTGGAACGCAGATGAAGCCACCACTCCTCTGGTAGAATGAGCCCTGAATCCCTCTGAAATGTGTTTTCCCGTTATATTATTTCATTCAGGAGACAGCAAAAACAATCCATCTCAGCAAGGATTGTTTGGACGCTGATTTGCCTAACTTTGGCCCAGTAAAGGCAATGAATAGTTTATAATTTGTCCGGAATTGCCTTGTTCTTTTAATATAAAAGCTTAAAGCCCGTTTGAGATCCATCTATGGAGCCCCTACTCTTCGTTGGATGGGTGAAGAGGTGGAGCGAAGGTTGGCAAATACATTTTTCGAGTTGAATGGAATTCAGACACAATCTTAGGGAGGAAAGATGGATGCACCCTTAGCATCACCTTCTCCTTTAAAAAAAGAATAAAGGACGGTTTGCAAGAAAGCACTTACAACTCGCTCACTGTGTGCGCTGAAGTGATTGCCACAAGAAAGATTGTTGTCCAGGTAAGGAGCCTGAACGGACAAGAATGCATTGGCTCAAACGAGTCTCCCATTAGAAACATTGGGACCAAATTCAAGTCCCAAGTCGGCACTACAAAAGGGGATGAGGGAGGGTATTTACTAGTCCTTCAAAGAATTGCAGAACAATAGGCTTAGAGAAGTAAAAGCCCATCTCTGGTGTGTGCTATCAAAGATGGAAAGTGCTGCTAAGTAACCTTTGACTCTTGTCACCTGTAGCCCATGCTGGGCTAGGTGTAACAGGAAGGAAAGTACTGCTGCGGTACTACATAAAAAGGGGGCAAAGTCCTTTGCCCTGCAACAGCTACAAAATTCTTCCTTCAGTGGTAAAGAGCCTTAGTTGCTGCTCTTCTGGCCAAAAGCAACACCTCCATGATGACTTTGGAAAGATATGAGTCTTTATTTCTCAGCATCTCAATAACCCAGCATGGAGATCAAGAGTGCTGACGTTTGGTGTAGGACCAGGCAACCCTCCAACGAAAGAAAGTCCACCCTCTTTGAGAGACATTGTGGGGAGCAGCTGGCCACGTTTAGAAGCTCCAGCTGCCACGTCCTCCAGGGTAAGTTCGAAGAGATCAAGATCGTGGTTAATCCAAACCTTCTCAACCCCCTGATGACTTGAGGGATGACTGGAATCGGTGGGAATGGTTACAAAGTGGAACGTTCCAGTCCACCACAAACACATTCCCCATTGCTACTCTTGGGGCAAATTCCATGAAACATAACAGCGAATTCAGGAAACACCTGGTACAGCTCCCATTTGTGAGAGCCCGACATCTGACTACTTAGGGTGTCTGCCATCGTGTTCTCCTTCCCAGACAAGTGAACCGCAGACAAGGAGATTCCATTCGGTAACGCCAAAAACCATAGCTGTATTGCCCCCCCACACAATGGTAGCAACCCTATGCACCCTCTATTGTTGAGGTAGTGCATGGCTACCATGCTGTCAGTCACGATCAAGACAGTTTTTCTCTGTATTGAAAGCAAAAAAGCCAACAACACCAGTCTGATAGCACTCAGCTGTAAAAGATTTACGTCTAGTTTCCTCTCTGCTGGGGACCACAACCCGCTGGTTCAGGGGCTCGCCACAGACCCTCAGGGAAGCATCCATTACCACCTCGGTTGCCTCGGGCCCACGGTTGCCACAAGAGTTCTGCCACCATCAAGTTCTCTCTGCGGGTCCACCACAGAAGATCCAGTGAGACCGTGATCAGGAGCTACAGAAGATCTGTCATGCTGCCAAGAGCTGTGGCCACTGACCAACAAGTCTAAGGGACCAATGAAGTGACCTCATTCGCAGTCTGGCCTCCGGCACCAGGAAAATGCAGAATGCCATGAGGCCCAGTAACTGTAGGTAGCCCAGGGATGGAAAAGCCTTTCCCAAGAAAGATTCCAGGAATTCTGATGAAGTGGAGCATTTGTGAGGGTGTCATCTGGGAAGTTGAGAGAGTTCCCATTTTCAAAAAAGCAGGTAGTGAAATCCCTGGGAACTATCGCCCCATATCTTAATTAGATGCAGCATGTAAAATCTATGCCAAAGTTATCCTTTGGCATCCACAAGATTGGGATGAGTCTGCTGGGATAATAGGCCAACCTCAGGCAGGATTCTGGTAGGGCATTAGCACCATAGACCAAAGCTTCCGACTTGATTTGATCCTAATGAAACACACTTTCCTTAAGAGAACTAAGATCTAAGCGATCTTTGTAGACCTAAGCACAGCATTGATATTGATATTTTATTCCTATCGCGCTCGTACACAAGTGAGCACAAGTGTTGACTGTGCTCCAAGAAGCCAGCTGTGGCAGGTCCTGGATGATTACAATATTTCCATGTAAGCTACTATCATCCAGCCATTATACTCTGGGAATAAAGCATCAGTGCGCTAGGGCTTAGGTGGATTACTCAAGAATTATTTTGATGTCCAGCGAGGTGTGAGACAAGGGTGTGTATTTGTCCCTCTTCTCTTTTGTTTATACAGCAATAAAGACATTGAGGAGTTGATGGCCCACTGCATGGGTCCCCCCAAGATAGGTAGCGATCACTATCCGGCATTATCTTTTGCTGATGATGCAGTGTGACTGTCAACCACCGTGGTGGGCCTTAGGCACACCCTGACAAGATTTCCCGACAAATATAAAGAGCTATGAATGGAACTAAACAAGACCACAATGAAAACAATGGTCTTTAGGTACAAAACAGCTAAGCACTGTAATTTAAATATCAGAATTTACGGTACAAAACTCAAGGAGGTAACGGCTTATGCTTCCTCTTCCCAAGTCACCCTCTCCTACTTCCTTCTCCACCTGTGGTGTACCCCAGGGTTCTATCCTCTCCCCTGGGCTCTTAAAAATGTTCCTTGCTCAGCTGGCATGCTCATTTCCTCCTTCTCTCCCAACTTCCAGTGTTATGCAGACAACACACAACTCTTTTTTAAACTTCCTGATGACCCGCTCCTGGTGCACTTCCAACGATCTCTGGCTCAATGCCAGCAAAACTGTGAGATCCTTCCCATTGGGATACCTGCTCCCTCCTTCTTCCCCTCACTCTGGCCTTTCTCTGTGGACTCTCCCCCGGCTGCTTCTTCTGAAGCCAGAAACCTTGGAGTCATCTTCGACTTCTCTCTCTCCTTCCTCCCTCACACTCAGGGCATTGCCAAGAAGTCACACTTTCGGCTCTTCCTTCTCAAAGGAATTGTCCCGTTTCTAACTTTCCCCAGAAGCTCAATGATACCCGAGCCCTGGTTCTCCCTAGGCTTGACTTTTGGAATAGCCTCCTCCTGAATCTTCCTTCTTACACTCTGAGACCCCTCCAGCTCATCCAGAATAGGGCAGCAAGATGTATCCCTGGCTTTAAGCACATGTATTTCATGTCTCCTGCCCTAAAAAGTCTTCACTGGCGCCCAATTGCTGCATAGATTAAATTCAAATCCCTCTGCATCATCCACCAGGGTGACTGGGGCCAGGGACCACTCTATCTGCAACTCCCTCTTACTTAATACTCTCCCTCTAGACCTCTATGTTCCTTTGGCACCAATTCTTTGTGTTAATCATTTTGCTAAACAGAGGGCAGGAGGTTGATCGCTTTCCACAACTTGCTCCCTGCTATGGAACAGCCTCCCCCCTCAAGACGTTCTCAAATTAACTAAGCTCTCTTCTCTCCTCTGCTAATCTCACAGTTGCTGTGATTGGTGTCCTGTGCCCTTATGCATCCTCAAGGCTCTTGACCTCCCACACCCAATCACCCCAGCTGCGGTCTACCTTCACCACTTCCCTCGGCACACCCTCAGCCCAGGAGGCTTGCACTTTATACCCTAAGTGGCTCGAGGCTGTGCATCACTTACCATACCTTGCACCTCATCTGTGGCCCACCCATGAGCACGGAAACCCCTGCACCTACCCCCACTGCCCTCTTCCCTGCTGCACCTGCATGTTCTGAATTCTCCCAAGGCATGGTCAGTCCGTCTTTTTTTCCCTCCACTGTATTTAATGTTTTTGTGTTTTTAACGTGATTCATTCCCATGTTCCCTCCCTTTTGTCCTGTGGGTGCTTTGAAACAGAATTTAATTACAGTATAAGCACCTAACAAGCAAACAATAAATAAATACCTGGGCACCAGATCCACTGAAAATGGTTTCTGGACACAACAGCTGACCAAAGCCATTGTGACTTTGGAAAGGTATAGTGGAGGGATATGCAGATTTTCAATATGCCATGGTGGGAGAGCAGTGACACCTGCATTGCAACTTTATAGATTTCAAGTCCTGCCTTTAGCCCTTTGTGGTGCAAACATTTGGGGGCATGCACAAGCCCAGTCTCTTGGCACGGAGGAGAACAAAGTCATGAAACACTTGTTTATGTTATCCCTGAGTTCCCCCAATGCTACCCTCTATTTTGAATGCGGTCTACGCCCAATTGAAGATCTAATCTGTGTTAAACCCCTTCTTTACCGGAAGCTGCTCGTCTCAAGCTTATTACTGGCCAGCCCTACCCAAGTCCAGGACTTTGGATGCGAACATTATCTGGATGCCATTTTCCCAAGCTTTGCACAGGCAATTCGTCTTGAATTTAGCCTCAACACTCTGCGGGTTGTGAGCTCTGCCAAGAACTGGGACCGGCCCAATGACCCAGTGTGTCCTGTTTGTGGGGACTTAGATGAGTCAACGGTACATCTAAAGCTGTTCTGACCAGGTTATATTGATTTGAGAGCCAGATATCTGCCCCCTATATTTAGGCTGGTGAGTATCGACAGAAGCAAAGGCAATGGACTATTGTAGAAATACAGCTGACCTCGATGTGGTGCAGAGCATGGCTGCGGAGGGCCAGACTGGTAAAATCAACCAGCTCTCCCACAGAGGAAGAACCTGATAAGTGGATATAGAATAATGTAATGCCATTATGAACTTGATGCTTCTGTATCCTGCTTGCTTGTATACTCTGAAGGGTCGTTAATGATGTGATTAGTGATTTACTAAAATGCACTTCTCTTTTCAGTTGATTAATTTTAAGGATGCGCTACGTTTTAATTACTTTTAGCAGCATCTTAATGTTCTGTAATAATGTAATTCCACTGCTTTTAGCATGACCTCTTTATCTATAACTTGGAACCTTGTGCTGGAAGTGGCAGGCGCGGCATAGATGTTCCTGGGCCTGCTCTGGGGAGCGGGCTTTGATTAGCCAATCATCAATGTAAGGGAAGGTATGAATCCCCCCTGTCTTTAGACTGGCTGCCACCACTGACAATTTAGTGATGACCCTTGGGGCAGACGTGAGCTCAAACAACAGGGCCGAAACTGATAGTGGGAGCTGCAGATTACGAACCATAGGAACCTCCTGTGCTTGAGATGAATAGGCAAATGAAAGTAAGAATCCTGGAGGTAGACTGCCACCAACCAATCCAGGAGTTCCAGAGCCTTAAAGATCTATGAAAGTGTTACCACCCGGAATGTCTTTCCTAAGACACTTATTTGAGTGCCTCAGGTCTAGGATGGGTCAAAGTCCTCTGTCTTGCTATGGAAGTAGTGGGAATACCACTCCTGGTTCCTCTCCGTTTGAGGCAAGAGTTCCATTGCATCATTCTCCAGCAGGAATACTGCTGCTGGAGTAGTGATATGGATCCTGAAGAGGCGGAAGAGTGGTAGGACACGTTGAAGGGCGCCTAAGAAAGGGTAGGCAATATGACCGCCTGTCTTACCCATGCATCTGTAGTAATGCTGTACAATTCTGCAGAATGATGCATCAATCATTCGCCCCCACCGGGTTAGGATGTGAGAAATCTTTAGAGTGCAGGTGCTGTACCTGATGAGGCAGAGGAGAGAATAGCTTGGGCAGCTTTACCTCCTCTACCTGTTGGCAGTTTAGCAAACCTCTGTTGGTCTTGCCTTATTGCTCTTTGACTTCTTCCTCTTTGGCTAAAGGTGCCATATTGACGAAAAGTTCGGTTCTTCCAAATCTTTGGTGTGGATTGGATTTTTTGCTATTGACCTGTGGCTCCTAAGGACTTTGGTGCTGCCTTAGAAGCTTTCAATCTCACACGGCTATCATAATCCTTGGTTTCAAAAAGAATCAGCTAGTCGAAGGGCATATCCAGCCATTTTGCTTCGTCATCTGGACGGAAACTAGATTTTCGGAACTAGGAAAATCTTCTCATCACTGAACCTGTGCCCACCCCCCTACCAACACAGTCAGAGGCATCCAGGCCAGACTGGAGAGCTTTGCAAATTGCCTGCTTACCATCTCCAACAATGTTTAGCAAACCATCCCTCATTTCCCATTCCGGGATGTGCTCTGCTGCTTCTTCTATCACTGTCAACAATGCGGGTGTGTACTTTGCCAAAGCGCATGATGCATTCATTGCTTTTAAGGCCATGCTACCTGAAGCAAAGATCTTTTTAGATAGAGCACCTTTTTTATCATCCCTGTCTGGGGGCAAGGAAGGGTAGGCACTAGATTTTGCGCCCGATGTGGCTGCGTGCACCACCAGAATTTCTGGGAAAGGATGCATCGACAAGAAGTCGGGGTCTTTAGACCCTGGTTCATACTTCGAGACAAGGCCATGAGGCCACTCTATACTGCTAGCGGTGAGCAGAGATTCTGCCATAGCTCTAATAGAGGGTCCTTAAGGACTGCATGAAATGGTAAGAACGACTCTTTTGCTGGTGCCTCATCCAACATGTCTGTGATGTCCTATTCAGTAACTTCCTTAATGGAAGGCCCCCATCCCAGTGCTTTAGAGACCTTACCTATAACTCCTCTATAGGTGGCGTTGGGATAGGCATAGGAATACCTTGGTAGTAAGGCTGAATGGTCTTTAGTTGCCAACATTTTCCCTGCTTGAATATGTTTGTGTAAAGGAATTGCACCAATAATTCATTCATGATAGAAATGTAGAATAGATGCAAAGCTTTTTGTATTGCCATTCTATCACGTTATTATGGTTCTCAATAAAATGTCATATCTACTTCCTGGTGTGGAAATGTGCAGGCTTCCATGTCAAGCTCAAACGCACCTAACATCGCATTTAAATGGCTAAAGCAGAGGGCAGCCACTAAAACAAAATCTAATAAACCTGACAATGGGTTTTCCAGAGAAAAACGAAACTGGGCCAACTACATCATTATTACATGTTTTGTATCAGTGTCGGTGGCTGGAAGAAGTGACGGCCAAAGCTGGAAAAAAAATAATTGATTTAATTGCTAAATCCTAGCTTCACAAGCATATCTTTAAATTGCCATTTTATCCGTTTTTCACCGTGTTCTGTCTGTGGTTGTACTTTCTTCTTAACAGCAGACGACCTACATTGACTTTAGCCCTAAGAGGCACCATTATTTTAAAATGTCTGCCTTTCTTGGAAGCCCAATACTCCCTGTAGGAGGCACATACATGTCTGCGCCCAGGGGCACACACATCTTTAAGATGGTGCTTTATGTCCATGTGAAAGTTCCATTTGACCATCAAAGATGGCCAAAGCAACTTGCCTGAAGAGGAGTCCTCCAGATTTCAAACCCCTTGTAATTGTCATGAGGAGCCATCTACTGCCCCTGTATGAACTGACATGTTTTTCCTGTTTGCCGCCTCGTTTAAACAGGTTATGGATTCTTCTCAATCTCTTTTGTGACTATGGCTTCATGGCTTTCTGTGGTGTTGAATTAGGCTTACTGTGATGTTGTTCTGGCGAAATACCAAAAATAAATAAAAACAGTTACCCTGTCAATTTGATACAAATTTCCTAAGGAAAGAACATTGGGTTCAAAGTAACTAAAGTCGGGTCAAAAGGAATTAAGGAAACAGAACCAATAGATATTGAATCCATATGAAAAATAACTTAGTCAAGTGACCAGACATCTTGTATCCACATTAAACTGAAAAGTCAGATCTGAGTAGGACACGTGCTGCTGGGCATCGTGGGAGGCCCTATGGTCTCTTGGATTCTATGCGTTCTCCTAAATTATAAGAGTCCTGGTCATGCTATGGACTCTGCATGCGTTGCCACATGGACATATTTTTTAAACAAAATTCTAAGAAAATGAGAACAAAATGTAAGTGTGAATGAACAACATGTAAGTGTGAATACAGTTTTGGAAAACGAAATGTATTCTGGGATTCTCACTGACCACGGAAGATTTTAAAGCACATTAACCTACAAAGAAGCTCATGCTGTATCAATCACAACTAAGGGATTCTTACATCGCCTGTGAATTCGTTATAAGTGATAAATACATTAAGGTGATGGGGACAGAAAAGCACCAGCTTACCAGCTTGCTGGTTTCCCGGCCATAGTCCAGTGACCTTCTGCACGGTGACCTCCACTGATTAGGGAGTTAGAAAAACACATCTAGCTCCCATGCAATGTACACTGAGGACAAATCAGGAATGCAGGCGAACTCTCGGTGCAGTCTTTATTGTTTATATATGATAATATTTCTGTCAGACACCTGATCTCTCACACCCTTGGAACTGTCAGACATGGCACAGAACGACACACACTGATAAATTCACGGTTAGTTGGACCTCACTCGCCCTGGCCAAGGCAGGTAGCGCACACACATACACACACTCCCACTAAGACATAAGGTTTCCACTTTTTGTTTTGGGAAGAAGCTTGTCATGGAGTTCCAGAGACCCTGGAGATGCCAGAAGCAGGGCAACATTGGGCACAGTGTATTTGAGGGAAGATCTGAGCATTACCACCAATTTCAGACATCACCCTTTCTCACTGAGAGCTAAACTGCCAATGCTTACTTACCCCTTACAGTACGCAGAGTATACTGGCATAAGATGCTTTAAGAGTACTCAGCATTTTGTTTTGCTGTCATGAGATTCTACGGACCTAGAGATCACCATCATGTGAGCGTTTCAGAAGGGGATAAAGGGAAAAGATGAACTTGTACTCCTATTCCTCCATCATACAATCTGTCATATTTATCATAATATCATGCATATCTCTGTGCATGAGCAGGATCACAATACAGACGGAAAGAAGCCAATTTAAAAATAAACATCTATGTTAAAGCTTTTCTTTTTTGTTCCTATATCCACAAATTGAAAATGGGCGAGAAGAACAAATTATCGGGTGTATTTTTGCTGATTTCTAGGGATTAAAAGTAAAAAAAGCAGGCAATAAGATAAATGCAGAGTGTCTCCTGTGAGCACAGTTTAGATCTCTGTACCTTTAAGAATACCAGGGCTCAGGAAGGCATTGTGCCTTTCCATCGCGTCAGTCTTCATCAGCCATGAAGATGTAGAGGGTTTGTATGTATGTATGCATGTCCTTTATCAAGTGTGAAGCCAGCTGGGAAGAAACAGAGCGCTGTACATTTTCTGTCATAGTGAAGCTACTCATTATGGAGAACCAGGATAACAAGTGAGTAGCCTTCACTTCTTTAAGAAAGGAATCTTTAGGGGTCTATTGGAGAATCTGAGTTGGAACAGAGGGGAGGAAGGGGGTAGGTGGAGTTATTGATGGGGAAATATGTTACTCTGAAGTTTATTCTTTTTGTAAGACCCCATAAACAAACGTTAAAAAGAAAACTGCACATTCCTTTCACGGCAGACCAAAGACCAAAAATAATCAAGGAAGAGTAACTGGGGGGTGTCTGCACTCAATTAAACAGGGTAAACTAAGGAATATGTCACACCTAAGAATCTACTTTGAATCTAGATAATCATGTTTGGTGAAGATCTAAGGGGACATCCAAGTAGCTGCACTGCAAGCCTCTGCAATGGATGCACTCATGAAAAGAGCTATGATGGCTGCATTGACTCTAGAAGAATGAACCCTGCTTTTACCAACACTCTGGTAGCAGTGAATCGTACAAGAAACAAAACAATTAGACCTGATTGTTTAGAAATATGCATCCCAGCATGAGGGCCAACACTTATTATTAGGTTATTATTAGTAGGGTATGTATTTTTCACCATCCTTTACACTGCCTTACTTTTTTGTTTCTGACAGGGTTCAATTAAGGGGCCCTCTTAACATCTGGGGTATGTAAAGTTTGTTCATCTGTAGGTGGCAGGTTAGGAAAGAAAATAGCTAGAAAAATGCCTGCTTCACATGAAAATCTAAGGTCAACCATATTCTTGTGAAGCACAACGTATGGCTTGTTAGTAAGCAATGCTGAGACTTCACTCACTCTCCTAAGGGCATGTTAACTCCCAGAAAAGCTATAGTATATAATGAGGTGCTGTAAATCTAACCTGACTTTAGACGTAAGGAAGGTTCTTGTCAGCTTGGATATGGCCACATTAAGACCCCAAGATGGAGAGTGACCCTTGACTGTGGAAAAACCTTTCCAAACCTTCTAAAAAATCCTTGATTACTGGTACAAGAAAGAAGGACGCCAGTGAACAACTCTTTCAGTAGGCTGATACAAGTTGCAGGTGAACCCATATTTACAAGTACTGCAAGCCTACCTTGCTAAGTAAATATGGTAATACCATATATTCTTGAAAGGTATCTCGATCAATGATCTTTCCCATACACTAGACGCAGAATCCTTTACATTTGAATGAGTATGCTGTGCTTCTTGAGGGACTCTTTGCACCCTCTCTAAGAATGCCCATGCATTCCTGTGGCAGATTCAGATGAACATATTTTAAGATCTACGATCTTGCATAGTTAAATAAATTCAGCAATACAAGGCATGGATTAAACAACCTGCCACCTATTTTAGACACAGTTATTTCTGCATGGTAGTGCCTAGGGTGATTCTGCTGATGGGTGCAAGAGGTCTGTGCACCAAGCTAGGGCTATTAAATCATTTTGGCATTTGAGTTCTCCAACTTTTACGGTGGTTGATGTGGTTAGAGGTATCAGAGGAATTCTATTCTATATATTTCTTAAATAGCGTCTCACACCCAAAGGCCTCAGGTCACTGACTTGACTAACAACAAGAAACAAATAGATGGAAGCTGATATAAGGATCATGCAAATTAGTCTCTATCTTTGTTAAAAAGGAAGGTCTTCATCGATTTCTTGAAGTGGGCCAGAGACGGAATTGGCCTAAGGGAAGGGTATAGGGCATTCCAAATCGAAGGAGCTCATCCATCAAAGCCGGTGCCTACGAATGTCTTCAAAGAAAAACAAGAGAAATTCAAGAGGGAGTCTTTGTTGGATCACAGAGTACGACAGATCAGTGCCTTCCTATTGCTTGAAAAAAGGTATGCAGGGGCATTCCCGGTCAGACATTTATACACCAGCGTGGTGGCCTTATGTTGCACTCTCTTTCACTGGAAGCCAGTTTAGCCTCTGATGAGCCCCGGACATGTGAGCCCGCCCGTTCTAAGACCAGATTGCATGCACTGCTTTATTCTGGACCGCCTGTAATGTCCAACGTTGGGCTAAGATGTGCCAACCAGAAAGCTGTTACAATAGTCCAGTCTGGTGTTTATAGTGGCAGCGGCAATCAGTGCCCTATTCATTTCCATTAGGTACGGGCGGAATTTGCCACATTAGGCGAGTCATATACGAGCAGCATGAAGAACTTAGGTGTGAAACATGTCTGTGAAACATCAGTGGCAAGTCTAAATAGATTCTTAACATGTTGAAGGACAGGAATAGCATTGTCTGCGATTAGAAAGCTACCGTATTGATGGTCCTTTTTCCTAAGCCTACTACTTGTTAGGATAATAAGAAGCTTTGTTTCCTTTCGTTCAGATCAAGAGAGTTCAGTGCCATCCAGGACTGGACTCCGACAAACACTTCATTAACCTTTTCAACATCCTTAGCGTAGGTCCCTGTTTAGCTAAACGAGTACCTGGGTGTCATCCGCATAACTAGCAACCTGGACACCCAGGCCATCCAAGAGGTCACAAAGGGATCTACTACACACATTAAACAGCAGGGGCAAAAGGCATGAGCCTTGTGGGACACCACAGACAAGAGATACAGGCGAGGAGCATGCATCTTCTTTGAAAACTCTGGCTTGTCTTGGCCCCAGAAAGGAGTTAAACCAATGAGCAGCACCAACTGAACATTGTCCAATCTCGATCAACCTGTCTGCAAGAAGAGCATGATCAACTAAATGAAAGGCAGCAGAGTGGTCAAGCAATAGGAGCAATGCTGTGTGGCCCTTGACAATGTTTTTCACAATGTTAGACTTCAGGTCCAGAAGCGCGGCTTCTGTGCCGCGCCTCGTGTGAAAACCTGATTGCCCTACGGCTAAAATGCCCAGTTCAGTTAAATTCTGGTATTGGTGGCAAGCCACCTAATCAAGGATCTTGAGTAAGAATGTGCATTAGTTATGGGCCTATAGTTACCAGGGCCAGAGGGATCCAAGTTGTCCTTTTTCAATAAAGGTGATATCCAAGCCTCTTTGAAACATTCCGGAACTTGGGCGTCGGTAAACGACAAGTTGATTAGTCTTGTGACCCACAGAACTAGTGTGGCCTGGAAGTCTTTAAAGAGCGATTCAGGAAAACTATCACCTTTACAGGATGTTGGCTTCATTCCTTGAACAATGTTTAGGACCTCATTTTCTGATAACTGCCGAAACCAGATGGATAGAGGAGAGCCAGGGGAGTTAGTAGGCGATAGAATATTTCCTGATCATTGAACCAAATGGTATTCAACAGGATGTTACCCTCTGAGGAGATGGATTTAAAGTGTGGGTATTTTGCTTTGTATGCCGTAATGATAACATCCATGCTTAGTTGCCCAGAAAGCTCTTCTGAGAGCACTTTGCATAAGACACATGCGCTCATATTTTGCGCACATGGATGGCTGGAAATGTGTTGGCCCGAGTAAAATGTCCCATGTGGGCACTCCATCTGAGAGGAAGGAATCTGTCACTCGTGCTTTTATAGTGGGAAGGTGCTGGAGAAGTAGCTTCCACGGTCAGGTTAGTTAACTTGCTCCACCACATCAAATGCTGCGAGTGTTTCTTAGAAAGAAAGATCTTACCAGATTCCCACCTTTTGGGACCATTGATCTTCCAAACATTTCTGCATTTGAAGCACATGGAAACTTTGATATGTAGTGCAAATGCCGGATGCTATTGATCAGAGGAGAGACACAACTTGACTGGCTATTGGAAGGCAATATAATCTTCAAACTCTGACATTTCTTTTGGATCAATAACACTCCCTCCTCTGAAGGAAACCAGTTACTTTTCGAGTATCACTGGCTGGATCCACATGCTGTAGGACTTGAACTGGTGTTGGGGTAGATTTGCCCCTGTTCACTGGAACACACAACTGTTCAGGGTGGCAGAGAATGGTTTGGAAGAACTGTATTAGTTTTTCCTTTGTTGATGCTTTGATTAGCCAATTGGCCATTGTCAGACATATCCCTGATGAAGGATCTATGATCCAAAATTAATAGGACATTATTATCTGTCATCCTTGAAATCCGAAAAATATGAACTGTAATTAAAGGATTTAATAATTTCGAAAGGTCTAACAGATATATTCTGGATGACTTATGCAAATAGTTGTAGTGGCACATTTGCCACTTCTGTCTCACCCAGCACCACAGACATCTCCTTTGTATTTATATATTTTCAATCATCATCCTCTAAGTGCAATTGATCATTTTGGGTTGAACCACATATAGTTATGAATGATCTTAAAAGCCTGCCACATCTAGTAGGCATTGGGAGAATATTTGGGGAACAAATTTAAATGTGAAATAGAGGATCCTGTACTGATAATGACTATTTGCGATCACACATCTCAGAAAATGCCTCTGATTCTCTGCTGAAAACAGGCATCTTGGAGAGTTATGGCTGCTTGCCAGTTGCCTGCCTGAAGGTGTGTCAAAACTGGTGATGTTCCAACATGCAGACTATCTCCATCTTCAACAACTTGTGTGCTAGCTTGAGAACTAACTTTGGTCTGCAACAGAAATAACATTGAGTAGGATCCTCTGCCTGCCTCCATCTCCAGGCCTCCTTTGCAAGAAGGGTGTTCAAGCAGACATCTATGTCTTGTTAGATGACTTGGATGTCTGCTTGACCTTGATGGTATCACGTCATTATATCGAAAGAAAAGAACATTGTTGGGGAATAACATCTTTTTCTTCCTCTGTCCAGCACTTTCTTCGCATATTCTAGGGCTAGAGTTTGATTCTATAACTATACCAGTCTTCGAATATGTTGAGATTGCTGACAAGAGGCAGAAAAACATATTGTTTCTCCAACGATGTTCTTTTCTTTCGATGTGACTCTGAACCCCACATACAGAAAGGGTAATTTGACCACAATTCTTCACCATTCAAGATGCCATATAAAGATTAAGATGTTTGTAGAAGTCCCTCCATGGACAGACATTTTCATGACAAAGGATCTACAATCCAAAAGTAATTGGATATTTTTGTCTGTCATTTTGGAAATCAGAAAAATATGGACTGTTGTTAATTAAAGGAATTAAGAATTTAGAAAGATTTTGAGTCTTACAAATTTTTGATGCCTATTTCTGGATAATTGCAGTGGCGTGTTTGCCACCTGGGGCTTAACCAATATCAAAGAAGGCTTCTTTGGTTTACCATTTTCAATTATCATCCTCAAAGTGCAATTGAGGAATTTGGGTTGAACCATAAATTGTTATGAACATTGGTTGAATAACAACAATTACAGAATCATTAAATGGTCGTGGCGCCCGCTACCTTAAGTTCTTGACTGCTTTGAACTAAATCACATATCCTTGGCTGGACAATGGTGAGCATCCATTCAGTTTTTGTGAAATTGCCCACTTGTAGGTATTCTATGAGATCATACGTCCCAACAGAGTGCTGTTTCGTGGGAGGGGGACTAGGAAGTCACTTGGTCTTCTTCTTTCAGAGATGCTTTCCTGCTGTGGTCATTATTGCTACACTTTTGTTGCCTTTGCCTCATCTGGAACTGAGGCCTTTGGTAGGATGAATTCGACTAAAGCAGGTAATTACCCTGTTGCTGGAACCTTGCATATAGATCCATTGATTTTAGGGTTTCCACAGTGTAAATCACCTCTTGGTCCACCAAGGGGCCAATGAGCACATTTGTGTGACTTCTGAATAAAAGAATAAAAGATCACTGTCTTACTACTAAAAAGAGCTGTCAGCCAGGTCTGTGGAGTCCATGATGGATGTTCCTTTCGCATATGAACTCCAGCAGACAATCTCTCATATCTTCAAGTATAAACTGTGCCAGATGTTAGATGGAATCCCATCTACAGTTGTGCTCCAACAAGAGGGTAGCATCATAAGGCATTTAAAACAGTTGAAGAGGAGAGCAATGCTGGCTAGACTTTTTCTTGTGATATGGAGCTGATTTAGAGGGTATATATTTTTCTTTGCCACTGAAACTATGCCTGAATTTGGCATGGGGTGAAGTTGTGCAAAGGAGGGATATTGGTCTAGAGCCCAATATTAGTGATCTTACCTGGATTTGATGATGCTCACTGAAGCTGTGGTTATGAAATGTTCCCATGTGACCTCAATAAATTAGGGATTAAGGACACCAAGGGCCTTTTTGATTAATGCCAATTTAGAGTCTCAAACATGACCAAAGTGATCCTCAAGGTTGTGCAGACATCTTGTGGGCTGTACTCAACAAAAACTTACAAAAGGTGATAACTTCAACAAGCAGTGAATCCCCTCAGTTCCTGGTAGGGTCTGTGGCCCATGAAAGTTAAAATGTTCGGAGAACCCCTTTCTGCTATCAAATGGAATATGCATTGTTATGGTTGACTAAAAAATATTTTGGGGATAATTTTATAAAAAGACATAAATGCTTGAAAGGGACCTGCAAACATTAGTACTTGTGTGCTATTTCATTTGCAAAATGTAGTGCAAAAATAAGTGTTAAAACAAGTAAATCGATGTGTACTCCTTGTTTTCGCAATCTTGTTTTGAAAAGGTGTAAATTCTGCCTGCCATTTACATTTTGTAGGCAGCATTTGCAGCGGATGTTTATGGAAACCACACGCTTTTTTGCAGGTGCAAAGAATAAATGAATGTCATACTGGCGTAAATCCATATAGTATTTGAAGGCAAAGGAGAATGCACATAACATATCCCGTTCGTGCCTCTACTCCACCCTCAAATACAATGAAAATCCACTAGAGCACACAAGCAAGGCGCAAACCGCATACGCGCTCTTACGCTCTAGGGGCTTAGAAAATGAAGCCCTTTCTGTTTTTGTTAATTGGTAATTTTTTTAACGCCAATGCCATGGTGAGTGACCTTGGTTTCAGATTGAACAGATTCCTAGAGCAGGTTCATGCTAGAGGAATGGCTCACAATTGTGAAGCTGGCAGAGGCAGTTTTTGAGAGGGCGAAAGGCTTGTATACTGCAACACATAATGTTGGGGAGGGCTCATGGAGCTTCGGCTAACAGAATCTTATTGTCTCAAAGGTTCTGTTTTCGTGTAAGCGGGTGGAGCTCACTATCGTTAGCCTACCAACTACTGTAAACTAAGCCTGGCCAGTTTGGCAGTAGCAGAAACTTGCTGCCCCCACCACTCATAGCTGCATGTCAACAGACTACAGCAAGCTTTTGACAAGACGAAGGTACTCAACATGTGGCTCGATGACAAGTCTCTTCCAGAAAGAGGAATTACTGCCTTTTCTTTCACAATAAGATCAAATTCACTGTGACAAAATAAATCAAAGTCAAACATTGCATAGAAAGAGCTGCACTATACAGATGTGGATCTAGCTCTATATCCTGTATATATATATATATATATATATATATTTATATTTATATATATATAAATGTATATTAGGCATAAGTTAAGACAGCATTGACATTAGAACCAAAGAATAAAATAAAAAAGATCAGAATGATAAAATCCCTTTGTCTTCCACTAGGAAAAGATGAAGCACTTGGAACCAGTGTCTGGAGTCATCTTCACACCTGGATTTGGTGGTCATGCTCACTTCTTCATCACAAGTCTGGGTCCATCTTCACACCTGAATTTGGTGGCCACGCCCACTTCTTAATCGCAAGTCTGGGGCAATCTTCACAACTGGATTTGGTGGTAACGCACATATTAATCATGTCTCTTGGATTACAACATTTTTGTTCAATGGTTAAAACATCTCATCAGCGCTCACAGCTCTAGATGGGTCAAAAAGCAAGCCTGCTGTCATTTCTTTCTCTCTTTCTCTTTCCTGCCACCACAATTCTTCAGGTCTTCACTCGCTTTTATTATTACCCACAACTCTCTATTGAACTGCCACAAAATACACAGCAGATCTCAGGATTGCAGCCTAGCGTTTCACCATAAAGGTGCTCGTACACGCAGCGCCGTTTTGTAATAAACATATGCTTCTCACATGAGTGCATTACCTTGAAATGTTTTCCGAATTCCTACTGATTCAACTCTTGCAGCAAGAATGATCAAGCAATGAAAGCCCAGCGGTACACCAGATTTAGTATGTCACGAGAGGGAGTGGGCAGAGTAGTTCTTACCACTATTGTGACAATGATATGCATGTGTGGTGTGAGGTGGGCCTCCGTGTATCGTCAACCGCCTTGTGTGGCAGCAGATCTCGACACTATCACTTGTACCAAGAACCATCATGCGAGAGTCACAGTCTGTGCCCTATAGGGTACAATATCCAGGGTGTAAAACTGACATTGAGATATGGTCGCCGCTGAGGACTTGGGTTGCAGATCAGGCTTTGAGAGTCACAGAGGAACAAAGATAAGGTCAGAAATACACATAGACACAAACATACCCCTCTCTAGTGATGAGAAAGATGCAGTCCTTCACTTAAACATTCCAGACTGTCGCTGGATTTCTGTGGCTGTACCTCAAAGATCCTAGAAGATGAACCAGATTGGACACCAAGACCATATGAACGGGATGGGACAAGAGCAAGCGCTTGGGCAGCAGCGGGTTTACTGGCAGATCTCTGGCAAGACTTTGCTTCAATGTGTATTTACAGACACAGAGCAGGTGGTTTGCACAGAACAGGACATGGGCATGCGTTCCCACAGAAACTGGAGGGTGTGTGTGCAGAGTGGGGGGAGCAGAGCAGTGGGAAGATGAGGTCTCCACAAATCCCACAGCACCCTATAAGTAGGACGGTTCCATAAGTGCACTGCAGCGGATCAAGTACGCAAGGCTGGCAATGGGGGTGGGAACGGGTGCTCTCAATGGAAAATCAAAATGGCGATTCCAGTGGAGGCGGTACCTCACACTCGCCTTCAGAGCTGTAAACTATTGTGCCCCCACAATCCCGCTCCTCCAACCCCAGCTCTATGGATTGTGCCATGAATAATGCAGTCGACTCCTCTAAAAGGCACATCTGCCAATTTCACTCTCTCTTGCTTTCTTTGTCTGGGAAGGGTCTTTCCCACAGCTATCAAGTGTTTTATTAGTGTGTGGAAACTTTCTTCTCCGCAGAGGTCCCTTGGGCGGAGTCTGCTCCTCCCCTAGTTGCAGGAGGTCTTGTGAGGGGCTCTGCTGTGGACTTGAGGAGTGCAGAAGTGCATCCACGTGGTGATATGTCAACTAGTGTGTGGTCATCTTTACTTTTCAGATCCTGGTTTAATATTGGCTTCTCCTGGGTGGTATCCTTTCTCACCACCGCGGTCTGCTGATGTTTTGGAATAGTGCCCAGGCATGAGCAGTCAGCCTGCTCTGTGCCAGGTGGTGAAGGTTTGGGGGACTCAGGTCTGCCTTTGGCTGCATTAGAGGTGACCTTGGTGTGTTCTTCTACCACCTCTAAGAACCACCGTTCCTTCTGCAAGCCATTGGGAACTTCCATGTAACTAGTGGTAGAGCCATCTTGGTCCACAGTGTTTGGTCGGTTGGGCACAGCCCCGTATGTCTCATCACTAGCCGCAGGTGGGCAGGATTGCTGAGATCTTCCTTTGGGCTCAGTTGGAGGCGGGTGTTCTTTCTCCCCTTTTCTGTTGTTCTCCAGCCGAGAAAGGGATTTCTCAGCACAATCTTTGGCCAATGCAGAAGGAAACTGAAGGAGGTCTGCTTTGCAGCTATCCCTTCTTTTCATATCAGTGCAATAACCAACTATGCAAGATACCTCTTCAGTAGTTCCTTTGACCCCTTGTGGGCTTTGCTTCAAAACCTCATATTCCTGGACTGGGCTTAAGGCCTTCTGTTGACACCGGGAAGCCAAAAAGGTGTCTTCTGTCTGCACACCTTGGTGTTTCTTACTCAGCAGCTCCCCCAGCCCCAGCCTCCTGTCTTCAGAATGGGCTCTCTCAGGAGTTTTAAGCCCCCCGCTAACACTGACTGCATCCATTTTGGGAGCGCCCGCCAGGGACGGACTTGAAGGCAAGGAATCTGTCAGTGTGTGTATTTCATTGATCTTGGTGCTCTCCTTGGCTTGCGCCACACGCCCATTTCCTGAACTAACAGAGGTCCCACTGTTGAACTGCCCCCTTAGCCACTCCCCCTGCTGGCTGCATGGCGATGTCTCCTTGGCAGCACTCCTTCTTGAGAGTTCCACTGAAGGTGGATTTCCGTCAACAAGTTTAGAGTTGCCGTCCCTGAGAGCTGGATGCACATGCTGCTCTGTCTCTTTCTCACCTTGCCGGTTGGACTCCGCCATCACGGAGGAGGAGGCCTTCCTCATCTTTACTTCAACTCCTAATCCCTCTGTACTCTTGTCCTTGACATCAAGATTGACGCCTAACTCTTGTCCATGGAACTCACGGTTCTTGTCACCCCGGCTAGCAAGCAGGGCATCACCACTAAGGCTGAGCGGGGACTCCTGGCGCCCATGCCGCCGCATAGCCACCTGCTTGACGGATCCTGCCTCACCGGGGCCCAGCGTTTCACCATCCGTCTCCACCAAGCTCTGCAGGCCCAGCTCCCCATGGAATTCCTTCCGGTAGTCAGTGTGTGATGCTTCCAGGCTGTGCTTGCGCATTACTACCTTCTTCTCAGAGGTCAGAGGCGAACCCAGCTTCTCTGCTGACTGGACCCGCTTCAGAAGTGGTGACCGTGGTGGCTCAGCACTCTTGGGCCTTGGCCGTACCACGGGTGGAGACGAGTGCAGCTTGACTGGGAAGCTCTGCGTGGTGTTGGAGCTGCCAACAGTGTGTCCAGGCAATGGCGGGGGGGAAGACTGTGTGGGAGATGGTGTGTGAGCCAGTGGTGAGAGCGGAATGTTGCCAGCAGACTTGCAACGAGCGGAGCGGTACTGGCGGTGTAATTTCGGGGACAGCCCGTGGAGGGTACTGGGCCGTATGTGGTGTGATGAGCTGGCTGGGGAGTTGGGGGTGCTGGAGGCCGGAGAACTGCTCTGGGAAGAAGTGCCTGAGGGAAAAAAAGAGAAGTAGATATCATTTAGTAACATGGTAACAGAAGCAATGAAATCAATGTCATCTTGGCTGCTAACATTGCAAATGCAGTGAGGGTTGCACGTCCCCCCCAAAATAATGATTGCCAAAACATTTACAAGCTGGATTCCTTCAAAAACGGATTTAGGTGCAGACCTCATGGCTACAGAAACAAGAGTCCCTTGTCTCTAATGTACCAGGTTGTAGTTTTTTGGAAAATAAATCTCTGCAATTGACTATTGTGTTTCCTAGAATGACTCTAGGGCGAGCCACTACGGAAGGAGGAGATGGTTGTACAGACTTGTGTGACTCCTGGAATGGACCATGAGGGAAAAAGAAGAACTATGAGATGAGTGAGCATGCTTTCTGGAAACTACTAACGGTACAGTCCCGTGGAGCTAGAAAACCTCACATTGACTTGTCTGACTCCTGGAACAGAGTAAGGGGCCAGTCCCTGGGGTTAGGAGAAGCACATCACAATGACTTTTATGTGACTACCCGAAGAGGAATATGTGTGGCCTCTGGCAGCAAGAACATCTTGTAGGGACATGTTTGCTGTTACAGATGGCACAGAACGTACTCCAAGTCTCATTGACGGTTTAAGGGTTTGTATTAACATTTGTGGGGTCTAAGGCCGTCCCTTTCCCTCGCGCCTCCCCATGAACCTCCTCCTTAATCCTAGTGTCCATAGTCCCTGGTTAGTGCTAGAACTTGTTGTCACTTGCTGTCTAATATCTGACAATCTAGTAATGTTCTCCATGAAGGCAGGCTCTCTATCTCCCTCTCAATCCTACTCTACCTGCTCCTCCCCTCCAACTTCCCGTCCCTCCACCTCTTCTCTCTCCTGCCTCCACTCTTCGATGTCAACTGTTCCTCCCTCTTACTACTTCACTAGCCCTACTCCCACCACCGCTCTCCACTACCACCACTGCCCTTCTATGACTACTTCTCCCTAATACTACCACTCCTTCTACACTACAACTACTACTCCTCTCCATCCTACTACTTTTACTACCACACCTACTACCACTCAGACCACTTCTCCCACTCCACTATTCAGTCACCCTCCTTTCACCCCGTCTTTCCTAATCACTCGCCTGACAAACCTGCACACTCACACTACAGAACCACTAATAAGCCTAAACCAATCCCTTACCTGCTCCAAAACTCATCTCCACAATCCACCGCTCCCTCCTTTCTCCTACTGGTCTCTTAGTTGACGTCCTCCTTCTCTAATCTCACCACATTCACCCACACTTCCTGTTTCCTGTCCCCAAAGTTGGGATCCCTCTCTTTCTGAGTGTTGGTCAACTGTCCCTATCCAATCCGCTTGCTTTCTTCGCCTCACTGTGTGTGTACCGTCTTGGCCCTGCCTACTTTCTCTGTGCGGGCTTGCTGCCTGGGAGGTCTGGCATTGCTGAAAGGAGTCGAAAGTTTGTTTTTAGGGTTGCATTTTCCGTGACCCCGAGGAGTAAATCCGGGGACATCCCCTTTCCAAGTCCATGGTGGGCTAGTGGATATCTGGGGTTACCGGAAAGCTCTGCTGATCCCGTCTTCTGCAGCTTCTAGTGGCTTTGCTGAGGTTCTGTGTGGCCGTTCCATGCCTCGGTGAGGCTGGAGCTAGCGTCCCTCTTTCTCTAGCCGCCTCGCCATGCTAATTATAATTATGTCTCTGCAGCACAGGGATCTCGTTTATTGGCAAAACGTCTACCTGCATATATGTTCATGCTTTAATTAATTGTAGTACTGTAGTATCGTTTTGGCACTTGAACTATAAAACCTGTTTTAAAACAATTTACACTTCAGGGATCTTATTTTCTGCTAGAGAGATGCTTCCACTCCTTACATTTTTCCTAGTTTTTTTTTAGATTTTCCTGTTTATCGTTTTTTATTCTCATAATAATTATCATATTGCAATAGCCACATTATATTATTTTAACTCTATCCAGAATTGTAGTCAACGTGCCAGGTACAATTAAATGTAGTCTTTTATTACAGCATCACCACGCCAATACCAAAGTTAGCAGCTGACATCATCCTGCCAAACATATCGGCATGGCGTGGTATTCGCAATTGTTACGGCAGCAGGCTAGCATGTGAAGCGTGACTGCAAATCACTGTTTCTGCCGAACCCGGAAAGTTATCAATTAACTGAAGCCTTAGGCAGGAATAAGAGCCCACAAGACATACATTACTCACCGTAATGGTGTTTCTGGTATTTGTATCTGCTTAGATTCACATGCTGTGCATACAGTCGGACATCTAGTGGCAATCACAGAGTATTGCATTTTCTTTCGGCGATCGTAAAGGGACGTAGACATGGGCGTGTCTGTAACACTGTCCCTACTGTGATGTGTAGCGTACCCATGATCCCTCACGTGTCAAGGTCCCCTCAGTTGTTTTTGTTCTGCCTGAAGGGAATGCGTCAGAGAGTACAGAAGAAAAGAAGGTGAAAGATGTCTATGTTCCTTCAACTCCAAGAGAGGAGGATTGGTGGGTGCATGGGAATCTAAGCAGTTACAAGCACCCGGATATACGATTACGATGAATAATGTATGTCTTCTGATGCTTGTAAATCTGCTTACAATCACATGCTGTGCAGAGACTAGCGAGCAGTACCAGGAGATGGTGGTGGGATGTGTGAAGGAATAGCAGCAAAGAGATGTCTTAACACCGCCTGATACACCTGAGAATCTGTCTTAAAATGCATCAAAGCAGTAATGTCATGTAAAGGTGTGCACAGTACTCCAGGCTGCTGCTTTGCAAATAGCATCTAGAGGAATATTTGCAATGAAAGCTATAGTAGCTCCTGTGCCTCGAGTAGAATGTGCTCTAGGCATGAAGGGTAAAGCTCTCTATGACAGAGAGTAACACATTTGGATACATTTACCTACCCATTTGGAGATTGCTGACTTAAATACAGGATCTGTCACACTACCAGCGGCAACAGAAACAAAGAGATGACAGAAACAAGGAGAAATGATCTGTCTTTCGAAGTGGCTTTGCCTTATGAAAGGTAATACATCACTGCTCTCCCAACTTCTAGTGTATGGAGGCTTTTTTCAGCTGAGCTAGTAGGATTCTGAAAGAAAATTGAAAGTTCAATGGACTGGTTTACATGGAATTTAGAAATTAATTTAAGTACAAAACATGGATGTGTGCGCAAAACCACTTCATCCTTATGAACAGTAACAAATGGGTAATGGGTCTTGAACTGAAAGTGCTTGTAGTTCACTAACTATCCTTATGGAAGTAATAGTAGCCACCAGAAAAGCAGTCTAATAGGTCAGAGTCTTAAGACTAACTATGTGCATTGGCTCAAAAGAAGGGCCCATAAGTTTGCTAAGGACAACATTCAAGTCCCATCCAGGAATTGGATTAGAAATAGGTGGGTGAAGTCTTTTCACCCCTTCCATGAGAGCCTTGTTTACCAGGACTTTCCACCAGGAAATCTTGCTGTGAGAGGTGGTGTAAGCCGAGAGAGAGTGCAGCAAGGTGGACATTCAGTGAGTTAGAAACTAGCCCCGAGTCTAAGAGGTGAGTTAGATAAAGGACTATGGGCCTCATTACAACTCAGGCGTTAAGGGTTAACGCCACCGTTAACCCTTAACGCCTGATTCTGATTTTAACGCCTGCTTTTAGCAGGCGTTAAAATCCATGGCGCTAACCTGCCATGGTGCTAATTACGCCGCCGTAATTTACGGCGGCGTAATTAGCGCCTTCCCCACTCCCATTATGCCCTATGGGGCAAAAATGGGAATGGGGAAGGGAAAATGGGAAATGGGGATTTACCGCCCCACTCACCTTGGAATGGGGCGGTAAATCCGCCATCCACCATGGTGTAAATGGAGTTTACACCATGGTGGTAAAGTTGGTGCACTTAGCACCAAGGTTGTAATGAGGCCCTATGTGTGTGGGTGAACATTCAATTTGGTTGATGTTACGAGTACCACACCAAATGACAAAACGTCTCCATTTACTGGAATAACAGTGTCTGGTATTTGGTTATGTGCCTTTTTAAGAATGTCCATACATCTTTGAGGCAGTTGAAGATGCCCAAACTCTGACTTCAGGAACAATGCTGTTAATTTGAGAGTTTGAGGGCATGGTTGCAGTGCTGTCGACTGATCCTGGGACAGAAAGTTGTAAGGGCAAGGTAGATTCTCTGGAAGGAAAATTACATTCTTATGAGATGCGAGAACTACGGTTGGCGAGCCCACATTGGTGCTATCAGATTTAGTGTAACTTGTTCCTGGTGCATCTTGTGAATTATCCTGTTGAGGTGGGTAGTGAGGGAAAAAGCGTAAGCAAATCTCCCGGACTATTGATCCAGAGACCGTTTCCCTTGGACATTTTCTGGGGATTCCTGGAGGCGTAGCCTGGGCACTGTGCGTTCTCCAGTGTTGCAAAGAGGTTGATGTCTGGATGCCCCATTTTACAAAGATGATGTGCAAAATGTGTTAGTGTAAATACCACTCGTATTCTGTGGGTAGCCGAACGTCTCTGCAGAGGACCTCTGCAAAAAGATTGTGTTCCCCTGGAACGTGTTGTGACAGGAGGAAAATGGTGTGTTTGAGTGCCCACTTCCAAATGCTTTGTGACAATTTGAACAGCCCTGGAGTGAGTGTCCCTCCCTACTTGTTTATATAAAAATGGCTGTCTGTTAGGACTAGAACGGTCTTCCCTTGCAGCTGTAGTTGTAGTTGAAAAGCTTTCAGGGCTTTAAACACTGCTAGTAGCTCTAACACGTTGATGTGTTTGTTCGCTACTGATTGTCACCATGTGTCGTGCGCTGTCTGGTGGAGAAGGAAAACTCCTAACCCTGATAGGGATGCGTCTGTGGTGAGAGTGGCCTCAACTGCGGCGGTGGTGAATGATTTCCCCTTCAGAAAGTTGTCTATTGTCCAGCACTGCAGTGATAGAACAAGGGCTTTTGAGACAACCACTAGATCGTCCCACTGACCACTTGCTTGACACATTGGCTTGAGAGCCGCAGATGGTGCTTGTGGAACCAGGAAAATGCAGGATGCCATAATTCCTAACAGTTGCATGGCTTCCGTACGGTTATCTGATGACCGGCCACATAATGAAGGATCTGGAACAACATGTTTTGGACCTTCTCGTTGGAGGGGAACACAAGTCTGTCTTCATTCGAATTGGGCTCCCAGAAATTGTTTTACTTGGCTGGGGACAAGTCTTGATTTCTTTTGGTTGATCGAGAACCCCAGTTGAAAGGCTAGGTGTACAGTCCTGTGGGTGTTCTCTAGACACGCCTGATGTGTGTCTCCTGTTATGAGCCAGTCATCTTGATACGGGTACACCGGAATGGTCTGTCTGCGCAAGTGAGCTGCTGCCACTGCCAGGACTTTGCAAAAACCCTCGGGGATGTGGCAATGCCCAAGGGGAGTACTTTTATTTGATAGTGAGTGTGCTCTATCTTGAACCTTAGGTATTTTCTGAGCGCTGGCAATATTGAAATATGAAAGTATGCATCTTTCATATACAAGGTGGCCATGTAATCTTTGTGCTTGAGCAGTGGAAGTTGTCATCCTGAATTTTTGAGGCTTGACATACTTGTTTGCAGGGTGCATGTCTAATACAGGGCGCATGGTTAGATCCTTTTTGGGTAGGATGTTGAATAAATACTCTTGTTCACTGGATGATCTGGATCAAAGTCTATCGCTCCCCTTTGTGGCAGGGTCTCCACATCTGCCTGAAAGAGGAGGACATGATCTGGACACATTCCACTGTTTTTTTAGCAGGTGGTAATGAGGCAGTTTAAGAAACTTGATGCAATAACCATTGCTGACTGCTCTTAACACCCACTTGTCTGAGGTGATCCCCTCCCATGCGTGGGTGGAACATGTTATCCAACCTCCTACTGGAGATGCATTGGAGGGGACTTGGACTGGAGAGTCATTTGTTGGCAGGGGAGCCTCTGGCGGCTGCATTCCTACTTCTTCTTTTGCCATGCCAAAACCCCCGCTGTTGAGGTTCCTTGGACGTTGGACGTTCCTTGGCCAGAGTACCAAAGCAAGCCATAAGAGCCCTGTGCGGGTCTTGCCAAGGAATGTCCCCGAAAGGAACGGCGGGTATTGAAAACCCTGTGACGCACATATGGCTTCCCGGAAATATGGATGAGAGATTTAAGTGTCTCATGTTCTTTCTTTGCTGTCTCGAGTGATTCGCCCACCGCCTTTCAAGATAAAGATGACTCTTATATGGGCTAATTAATAAGGGAGGCCTGCACCTCGGTTTTGAACCCAGAGTTTATAAGCCAAGCATAGCATTTTAAAAGAGTCATTTCTGCTAGAACTCTGCCAGCCATCTAAGTGACGTCAAGCATGTTTTAAAAAATATTTTGCGTGACTTGCCGTCCCTCTTGAACAATTGCAAGCAGCTGCGATTTAGCTGGTTCAGGAACATTGGAAGTCCGTCTTGCACCAGACCCCACTGGACATCACTGAAGCTCCTAAGCTTGGTGTTATTGGCAATGGGGGTGCTATAAGCCGCAGAAGAAGTAATTCTTTTGCCCAAGGCATAGAGCTTCTTACAGTCTTTGTCAGAAGGAGCCTCTGCAGAAGACAAGGGAACGCATGCATGCTTTCTGGTTGTGGTGACCACGTGAATATAGAAGGCATCAGGGGGTACGGATGGAAACCTTTTTTCAATACATGGTGCTCACTGCCCGAGTAAGGGAAATAAAGAAGGGGTAATACGCTTCTTAATGGAGTTGAGAAGAGGAATGGCCTGGTTGACAGGAACCTTCTGTTTGAGGATGGCCTCCACAAAGTCAGAGTCAGACACTGTCTCCTGACATGCTCCGCTGCTTTCCGAAGAATATTACTGAAGAGCAGCTGGTCGTCAATAGGGGAAGCCTCCCGGGCTGTGAGACAGGAGTGGTGTCCTAATAAACTAACAAATATTCTCAGGCTCTGCCTCACGAGCAGGAGTAGGGGGCCGCACCCCCTGGTCATCCGTATCAATCCATGCGTCTGGGTCCTGGGAAGCAGGATCTTGGGGCACATCATCTTGGTTTTGGACATAGAAGGAGAAAAGATTTAACGTAATGTTCTTACTATGGATACTTCTCCTGCAGATTCCCCATCTGACAGATATTCCTTCCCGGTCTGCTGCTTCGTAAATCTTTCGACAAGGGGCACAGTAGACCTCGACTCGGCCGTCGATACATCTTGCTCGGCACCCGATCGTCGGTTCCAGACATGATGTCAGTCATCGTATATAAACTCTGTCACTACGCCCCATACCTCAGTTTCACCCTTTTTCTCCTTCAATGGATTTCTTTTCTCCCATAGATGCCTAATCTGACAGACTCCCACAGTAGTAGATGGAGATGGGAAGAAAGGTTTTGCAACACTGCCCTGCAAAACGTGCATCGGCCATGACAGCAACATCCAAACTGTAGTGCTTAGTGAAGGTATGGAGGGATGCCCATGTTGCTGCGTGACAATTATCCCTAACAGGGACTCCTCTTTGCAATGCCGAGTGAGCTCTGATGCCTGCTGGCAATTCTTTGCCTGCAGACTGGTAGCATTCCACTATACATACAATGATCCAGCAGGACAAAGTTTGTTTAGTTATAGCCTTATAGCCAGGCCCTTGCGGTCTAATGAAAAAGCCACAAAGAGTTCATCAGCTCTTCTGAACTGGGCTGTTCTCGCGATATAAAAACTTAGGGGCCTTTTTTGGGTCCAGGAGGTGAAACGGCTCCTCCTCTTTAGAATGGTGTGGTGTAGGGCAGAAAACCGGGAGTTTAATGGATTGTGATAATTGAAACTCGGAAACAACTTTAGGAAGAAAACCAGGTCTGACCCTAAGCAAGACTTTCTCCCGGAAGAAACGTAGAAAAGGTGACGTGAGAATGTGTCGAAGACGAAATAAATATAGCAATAAATCATGTTAACACGAGCTGTTCATTAAAGCTACCGACCAGTACAGCAGACAAAAACAATCTGCGGACATTGATGCATGAGGGATCATGGGTACACTACATGTCACAGTAGGGATAGTGTTACAGACATGCCAAGGTCAATGTCCCTTTTCGATCTTCAAAAAAAAAGATTAAATACTCTGCGATTACCACTAGATGTCAGACTATATGCACAGCATCTGATTCTAAGCAGTTTCAAAAGTATCAGAATCAATATTATTCATAAATTCTAAATCGAATTTCTTTTAAGGCGTCACTGTCCCTAACAAAGCGGCATGATGTTGTCACGCCTAAGGTATAATTTATGATGCGGTCAAAGTGTATTTAATGGTAACACGCAAAACTCCACTACAGATCACAATTTCTGCCAAACCTAGCGGTGAAAATGAGCCTTACTAAATCTATTTGTTCCTAAATTACCAATTTCATTAAGCTTTAGGAGGGATCGCAGTCCCATATTTATATTTCTCTTAATTAATCTACCTATCTGAAACAGCTTTATGCAATAGACTTTTTTCTATTTACTCATTTTATATATCATAACTCCAGACAGCTCTTTTCTGAAATGAAAAAATCAGGAGGACATCTAATCCCCAAAAACATTCTGGGTGAGTTAAGTAATTTTCTATGTGTGCTTTTACAATAGTAGAATGTTAGAAATCTGTCTGTAAAAAAAAACATTCTCATTATGGTTTCTGCTCTTTCAATAGGCCATTAATTTATGGAGTCTTAAACTGAAGTGAATGATTACTAATAGAGGACACCTATCTAACAAAAACCAAGTTTTGATACCTTGCAATGCACTGAACATTTTAGGTAGATGCATTAGCTTTTGAAGTCCCATATACTTCTTCATGAGATGGTGTCACATAATAAAATGAGCTACAAAAGAAAAGACATACAGAGCTGGGCATATCCTTTACATAGGAAAGAAGGGGGAGCTCTCACTTTAAACTCTGGAAGGCCACTTTATCTGCAGGTCAGTAAATGTGGGAAGAAGCTGGCATAGGAAACCGTTCTTACATCTAGTGCAGGGCAACTATACTTTAATCAGGGTCACAGCATTCCCCCAATGTTGCGCATGTAGTGTGTAGTGTGTCCAATCACTTAAGCATGACCATCTCTATAGTCAGTAGGGCGAACTATGGAAAATAGTTTGAAAAAGCTATGCAGTTTGAAAAAAAGGATGTTTCACACCTTCCCCATGAAATCTGCAGTTGTTCACGTGTGAAGTGGGCTATAAATACCAATGTTTCAAACCACCTCCAGTTTTTTCAACATTCAATGTGTATTAACATCTTGCTGGCAATCTCACCCCTAAGATGTGCTTACAATGGTTGAAATGGCCCCCTGCATCAGTACATTGAAACTAAAACGAATGTCAGGGGAAAGTGCATGTTTTTGCAGCCTCCACGCTGTGATTGGTGATAGTAGGTCAATCAGAGTTACTTATAACTTCTTGTCTGCATGTGATGGAATACATACAGAAATGTTCCCAAACGCTTACATGGTTCAATGTCCAATTTTATCTGTCCAATTTTATCATAGGGTTCATCATGTTCGACAGTGCCTTACTCGCTTTCATGCAAACTGGCAAAAATATGCTACCACTGTTAGAATGGTGTAATGTCCACTGTTATGCGTGACAAGACCAGCATGCTGACCTTACCTAGAGGGGTTGGGAACACCTCTCAGTCATGGGTGTGAGGCCTACCAGGGAACAATCCTATGCCAGTTCTACACCTGAGGAAGATGGTAGCAGTTGAGAGGACACAAATTCCTGTACTTGTGCCAGCTTATATTTGGACATTGCTGCTTTATCTCATGCCCTGCCTCATAAACAAAATGCTTGCTAGACTCTTCTGGTTTTTTCTTGAGTCTACGTGCAAGAGATTAAGCTGGACGAGTAGCAACAAGAGGAGAACAGCCCACACACACCCCCACACTATCAGCAAGATATCAAGGAAACCTTCCATTGTCATTATCGGGATGGTTTTATTGGAGACAATGGAGAGAGAGACACAGCATCAGACTTCATAGACAGCATGTCCATTACAGTCTGCCGCACCTGTTGAGAACACCCACAGCCGGCAGCAAAATCCCTACACCACCAAGGAAGAATGTGCGTAGTGAGAAAAACCTGAGGGTATCCTCCCACCATCTCCCCTTGGATCCTCATCTCAGGTAGGCAGGGAAATGCCATCGCTTTTGGATCCTGACCATGGAAGTGGAGATGAGAGGGAGGATCACCTGGGTGGAGGGTCTTTGGAGATTGGGGAGAGGATATCCACAGGTAAGACATGGTATCCAGCTTTCCCAAATGAGAACCAACATCACCCTCCCCCTGCCTTTATAGGCTGTTGTAAATCCTGTCCTCTCATTCATTCCACTATGGTAGTGGGACGAGGAAAAAGAGACTAGGAGTAATGCACACCAACATATCCTTTCACCCTTCTAGTACTGAGACGAGGAAGAAGCCTATAGACTGGTGTAAGTGTCAGGCATGTCTAGAGTGCTTCACTTATTGGGGTCAGGCAATTGGGTCTGAAGACTCACACCTGCAGCCTGTTAAATGGGTTGCAGGTGTATAAACGGTGGAGCCGGAGAGATCAGAGAGAGAACAGTAGGGAGACCTGCAGAGGGAGAAATCCTGCAGAGTACTTGGCACCCAAGGGTGGTCCTGTCGGGAAACCAATGTGCAAACAAGAAGTTGGTGTGAACAAAGAATAATATGGGCCTCATTACTAGTCCGGTGGTAACCCTGCCGGTGCTACCAGCGGGTTGCTGCTAGACTCATAATATTTTACTGGCGCCTGACATCCCAGTGCCACCGGGAGATTACAACTCCGGCGGCCTAGGAAGTCAGGCGCCGGTAAAATGTAATCCCCAAACCCATGGCAGTGGGGACACGGAAGCGCCGGCATCGTCGCTATTGGTGCCAGCGCTTCCGTGAGGAGTCTGCCTACTGTGGCTGATGCGCCTGGCAGGGTCAGACCTGTCGGGCACAGCAGCAACGGCAGGCAGACACGTAGTTTGCTGGTCTGGAAACAAGGGTGCCGGTGAGCTTACCGGCACTATTGTTTCCAGACTAGCAAACTTAGAATGAGGCCTCATATATTGCAAGTTAAGAGAAAATCTGCTTAAATGCAATATAAAGTAAGTATGGAACATTGTTGAGTAGTGTGAGAGCAATGTGGTGAAGAGAAAAGATCACCACGAAGTGAAGTGTATAACAAAACTCATTGTGGCAAAGTCCAGAGACTGGCAAATAATGAAACACATTGAGGCAAAGCCAAACGTCTGGCAAAGAGTGATCCAAGTGTGAACGAGAACACAGGTGAAGCTACAGAAGAACCTGTGTGGGCAAGCAAGCCTAGGGTGACCGGTTACATGACCTGTAATGGGTGGACCGAGTGGTCCGACAACTGCGCCTAGACCAGGTATAACCTAGCTGTCAAAGCCAAAGAAATATACAGAAATTAATTACAAGTGCCTGAGAGAGATTGCTGAAGTGAAGCAGAAGAAAGCAATCTGTATGAACTATCAATAACTGGTTTTGAATATTGAGAGACTGACCTTAAGTACAAGTTGGCAAGCTGAGCAAGCTGGTGTCTTGGGGAAGGAGAATCCCGAGACCAATTTTGAACTGTGTTGTCTCCTTGGGGAAGGAAACACAGAGACTTTGTGTAACTGTCTTGAACTTGGGATAGCAAACCCCGAGACTTTGTGGAACTGTCTTGATCTTGGGTAAAGAGCTAGTAAGTGAGCACAGAGCTGGAAGAAGCTCAGAACTTTATTTGGAGCACTGTTTCTTTTGATGCTGACATGTCTACACCTTGTTTAGCTTTAGTTGTGAGGGCAAGTATATGTTTTGGACACAGACAGTCTTTTAAGTTGAACTTACTGACTCAGACTATCCTTAGTTTCTTTAGGTAAGGAAATCCCACCTTAGCATAGGGCAAGTTAGACCTCCAACCATCCTGACATTTAATAATAAACCATTTTAGTTTGAACTCTGAATCTGTTGTCTGTGTTTTTTTTCATGATGCCTTCACAGTGGACACAAACCCCCAAACAATGCTCACCTATTACAGGTGAGCCAGGACCAAAGCCCACTACATTCAGATTCCTGGTTGCCATCACAATTCCTCCTGCGTGAAGAAAGTGGGTGGAGCTTAACTCGATATTTGTAACGATTTCCAACTCCTCCAACGCGGCATACACAGGGTTAGATAGGCTAGTACCAATGATCCAATGAAGGAAGGAGGAGGAGCATAAAAGGAACAACTAGAAACAGTGTAGGTAGCAGACCAAGAAACCAGCACGAGGAAGGACGGAGCAGCAGTGTGTCGAGGCAAATTCTAGAGAATGTGAGGTATTGGTTAGTGAGTGCAAGTGGTACTACATTGTGACTGCACGTAAAAGGGTGGTGGTGCGGTTAAGTGAGGAAGTAGAAGGAGTGAATATGAAGTGTTTGGCACTGAGTCAAAGGAGAGTGTTTGAGTAGGACGTGGGTGGATTTATAGTAGAAGTGTGTAGTTGGGGCTATTAGTGTTGAGGATGGAATAATAGTGCAAAGTATGGAGTAATAGCATGGACTAAGGAGTATTAGTGTAGAGGAGGGAGTAGTAGTTACATCAAAGGGTGGAGGGAAGGCCTAGAAGGTATGAGAGACATCAGAGGGAAAGAAGAGAGGATGGAAGAGAGTAGAGGCAGGTGGAGAAGAAGTGTAGCGAGAGAGTTAAAGAGAGGGAGAGGAGAAGGAAGCTTGGTAGAAGAAAGACTGAATCAAGCAGGGCATTTTCAAGGCACAATCCCATAGCCCTTTAGAACACTAATAACTGGATAGAGCTGGATTAGTTTAAGAAGTCCCTGAGGGAGTTAAATTAGAAAAGAAACCCTGCCTTTAGGTCCTCATATCCAGTGTAAAATAAAACTTAGTCAGCAGGAGTCAATATTCACTATTTACTGGGTTAGGAAGGTGGTGCTTTTTAGCGAAAGAGAGACGTTAATAGTGCTGAATGAAAACTCAATACAAACTCCTGAACCATCTCTGAGGCTTGCAGTAATTCTTGTGCCATCTGTGACATATGAAACAAGGTTCCAGCGTGTAGCGTATTAAGGGTTCAGTACCAATGCAAAAGAAAAAAGTCCAAACTTAAACATTATTCCTTCTCGAACATCGCTGTACTTCACTATTGGGTATCTGGAGAATGCCTCCCTTCTCCAGGCATATGGTTCTCAATGTCCTCATGGAGTCTTGAGAATGACTCCCTTCCGCAGGCCTTCTTTTTCCTGGTTTCAAGATGGAAGACAGCAGGGGGGATTGTCTCCTTTTCCTGAGGCCTCCGTGCTTTCCAGTTCACAAGGGCTGGGTGGAATGATTCCCTTCCCCCAAGCCCTTCCCAGACTTTCAAAATTCACAGTTCATACACCATCTTCAGGCAGGAATACGTCCCTTCACCTGGGTGGCTTTGCACTTCAAAAGCTCCTATTTCACATGGTTCCCAATCTCATGGCTGCAGGTCCCAGAGCTGTGTGTTCCTCCTGAATAGCTGCGGCAGACCTGTTTCACTATCCTGCCAGGTACTGAGTCTATGAAGATGACTCGGGTTGATCTTCATAAGAGGATGCAGATCCCAGACCCATGGGATTCTTCCCTTTTGGTGCTGCAGACCTGGTTCACTATTCCGCCAGATTCTGTGACTATGAAGATGACTTAGGTTACTCTTTATAGAAGGATGCAAGACCCAGACCTGTGGGATTGCCTATGCCATCTGGTACCCTTTTGGCCCGGTCAGTCATGGGATTGTTCAACCTCTGCTTCAGGCGTCTCCGCTCTTCTGGCATGCTGCGGTGTCTCCACAGCATTCGCAGATTCTCAGCACCTTCCGGCAACCGTGTGGTCCTCATGCTTGGCGGACCAGAACGTCCGCTGCTCTGCTTCGCCGGATGGTCCTGTTAGAATGCACCTTCTGTAGTCTTCTTAAGTTTCTTCATACATCTTTATTACAAGTTACATTAAGATGCCTTGAGCAGAACCACCGGGTCCCATCACCCAGGCTTAACTGACTCTCTCTGGAACACTCACACATCATTCAACACCAAACATTCCACATGACATCACCAGCTCTTACATACAGGGACATGCAGCTTTACAACACATCCACTTCCTTTCCAATGACAACACACACATACCAAACACACCGCCTACAAGCACTTCACAACACATCTCCTTCCTTTCCAATGACAACACACACATACCAAACACACCGCCTACAAGCACTTCACAACACATCTCCTTCCTCTCCAATGGGAACACACACATGTAAAACACACCACCTACCAGCACTTCACTACACACATCGTTTTCTTTTCTTATTATTTTTGGGGCTGAGTTGGAATTTACCCCCCCCCCCCCTTCCTGAGTTGTATAGAAGCTTTCCTTCACTTCAGACCACCCCCCCTTGCTTTTGGGGGCTTCTGGGGTGCTTTGCATCGACTTATACACCTACCCTTGGGGCCTGCTCCAGGCTAGGGGCCTGCTGCTTCACCTAAGAGGCATCATCTTTGGATTCAATCTCTGTTTCTGCTTCCCCCTTCACTTTCTTTTTCTTCTACTTCGAAATCTATGCCCTTTATCTTTTCACAGGTTCCTCCCCTTTCTCTATGCCTTGGGTGATGGGACTTACTTTTCTTATTCTCGGGGTGCGGGGGGTATGGGGGGCAGTGGTTCCTTCTCTTCTGCTGCTCCACCCTTAGCAGCCTCTTCTTCTTTGCTCAGGTTCTTTGTTACAGTAATCCTGGTTGCCAGTGTTAGAATTCACCTTCTGTAGTCTTCTTAAGTTTCTTCATAAATCTTTATTACAAGTTACATTAAGATGCCTTGAGCAGAACCACCGGGTCCCATCACCCAGGCTTAACTGACTCTCTCTGGAAACTCAGGGGACAAGCACTTTACAACACATCCTTCTACGTCGAACCAGGTAAGAGACTCTCCGGTAAGCTCTCCTGCAACTGCTTGAGTCCTTTGCTGAGCCAAGTGTTCCGCACGCTCACGGTCGCTCCAGAAGGGACCTCTCTCTCCTTCATGGTTTCCTGCTTTATCTTTAAATGTGTGTTGCCCAATTAGCTTTCAGGAACAACTAGACTGTTCATGCAAGTTCTCATGAGTGCTCTCTATGCTTCCGCACTGCTTCTTTGTCCCATTACTGATCTTTAGGTCTTCCAGTGAGCCAATTGGTCTCTCCATTGCCGTCTCAGTACTAGGAGTCCACGCTTTTCCTTGTCCAAGTACTTGCTATATAGGTGGCATGACAGAAACATATATAAACACTATGGAAAGTGTTAGTGGGGGGGTAAAAAGGTGTGTTAGGGTTAGGTGGGCTATGGAGAGGCCATGTTCTCCTGAGGTCATCACTAATCCCATAAGGAGCTTCACGCCCAATGAGATCCACCCACTGAGTACCACTCCCAAAGGGACTATCGGGTAGTGGCCTCACCTCCCTGTCCTCATGGGAAGGGGGACCCCCTCAGGGAGAAGTGACAACATCCGGAGATTTGTCAAAGGATAAAACTGATGCCAGGACTTGGAACATGGTGTGACCCAAGAACAAAAAGATCCTTCTTAAATTCAATAGGGAAAAAGGTTCTTCTCACCAAGATGCTAACTAATATATGAGCAGCAGTGCCAGCACAAATTATATTACTAACCAAAGAGGCAGAAAGCAAATGCATTCTGGGGTGGGTAAGTCAACCCCTGCCCTAAAACAATGGCGCCCTAATACTTTTCCTACCATTAGGCTCTGAGGAAGCATAATTTCCCATCTCTTAAATTAGCAGGAAATCACATACAAAGGTCAATAATGCACATAAAGATATTTTTAAAATAAATTCCCTTGAAGCATTCCTAAAAGGAGAGGGGTGATTCAATGACAATGATGGTCCACAGATCTCTATCTCTTATCCAGAAGAAGCAACGACTCTTCTCCTGCTACTTTCTTGTCGAGAAGAATAGCCAGAGACAACCCCCACATACTTTGAATATACGAAAACAGCAATCAAGTGGGTGAAGGAGAAATTAATGATGGTCTCCCCAAATCAACCGAATATGTGGCACTGACATGTAGGATCTATAGAATAGCCAGTAAAAGATCCATCTATCTGGCCGACACTAACAGTGATCTCAACATACATGGTGGCGGTGGCAGCACATCTGAGGAAGACAGGGAAGATTTTTGTCAATCCATATATGGACAAACAGCTCATCAAAGCGATTTCCTGTAGAAAGGCTCTACAGAACTTCCAGAATACGTCTCAAGTGCTCAACAGATTGGGGATAGAGATGAATCGGACAAAAACCATGTCATTTATCACTCACACAGTCCATGTACTTCTAGATGTCTTAATAACAAAACAATGAGCAGGTGAGCCTGTGTTCTATCTGACAGAAATGGTAGAGAAGGCAGATACTGTCTCTTCTTGGATCAATGGCTTGCGGCATATTCACTGTGCTTTAGACATTGTGAACTAGAGATACTGTCAGGAGGCTGGGCGATATGGACCACAAGTCACATCTCATTATTTTTGGGCTGAAAGGCGATATATGATATATGTATTGCTATTTTTTATGTGGTTTAAATGCTCAGTTGCAAGCCGACAACTACATGTGAAATGCCACAAACACCTTTATTTACAAGACATTGATCAGTGCAAATACAGGGTTCCTCTTTCTGTTCGAGAATACACACAGCTGTGTAGATATCAAAATGTATATAACAAATTGTAGCATATGTAATAATGTATATATATATATGTATATATCGCGATGTTCACAATGTCTCATCCTATATCAATTTTGAAAATATATCGATATATCTCTAAAACTCGATATATCGCCCAGCCCTAGTCAGAAGCATCTCAAAGAACACAGTTTTCAGAAAACAGATTTTTGGGACACGAAGTTCAGGATCACAATATCAATCACAGACTCACTGCACTGGTGGTGTCGATAGGAGAACATGCTTTGTGGAGTCCCTATTGAAAGAAACCATGCTAGTGGATGCTGGAGACAGATATGTCTGTGCACGGTTGGGGAGGGCACATGGATAACTGACAACACAAGAAGCCTAGTCAATGAGATGTATTAACACATCAGAAGGCAGTACTTCTGGTCCTCAAGGTGTTTCTACCATTGGGACAATACAACTATCACTTGCTATCTAAACAATCAGGGAGGAACAAAGGTTAGGACCCTCCGGAGAGAGGCTTAAACAGCTTTTGTGTGGCTGCGGGTGAGAAATGTAACAGTAAGAGGAATTCAGTTTGTGGAAATCTGGAAAATTCAGACTGATACCTTAACAGGTAGTTCTGCTAAGATTACAAAATCGTCCTAAATGACACATTTCTGGGGGATGTCTTCGCTCAGTGGCGTAGAATGGCTACAGAGCTTTTTATGATAGTATAAAATGCAAAATGTCAATACCTTGCACCTAGGCACAAAGAATTGGACTTCGGGTGGTTCTTTATGCTTTTCTCCAGAATCCACGTCTCCCTAAAATGATCTTGAATGTGGAAAAATGCAAAACGACAATGATCCTGATCTCTCTGGCACGAGAATGACACAGGTGGCACAAGGAACCCCTTCCTCTGTACTCAGAATATCATCAGTACTGCACATGGCAAACCAGATCTCAAATCCATTATGAACTTCTGCATTTACTACCACAACGTACACTCAATAAGCATGACCAGCTGGCTCTGAAGTACGTACAGTATGGCTACCTGAATCTCCCTCCGGACTGCGTAACCATTCTGAAAGAGGCCAGGTGCCCTTCCTCTGGATCTTACTCCATTTTAAAAATTAAGAGGTTTACCTATTGTGCCTGGAGAGGGGTGCTGGCTGCAAGATGTGTCAAAACAAGACCTTCCTACTTTCCCCTTTTTATTTGGCTTTTTTTGGCTTCAAGTTTTCCTGTGTAAAGTCTGATGTATCAGTCATTTTAGCTAACAGAAAGCAACTTCTCTTTGCCATTCCAGTGATCAAGATATTTTTAGAGGGACTAACATAGATATATCCTGAAGTCTGACAATCCTGCACTCCACAGGAATTGAATATTTTCTAAATAAAATGAGAGCCTTCCAGTAATCCTTTCTAGAGAACACACAAGTTTCCCGGTTGCCATTAAAACTGCCAGGAGAATTAGTAAGATAAGGGCACCCTGTACTCGTGAATTATACGTCGTCTACTAGAAAAGAGGTGTTCATACCTCTTTCCTTCCAAAATTGATTTTGATTTTCCACATTAAACAGGCAATTCTCGATTAAGTTTAAAAAATAATAATCCATGTACACCTGCAGAACAGTCCCTTCACACCTTAGATGGTGAGACGGCACTCGGGGGTTGTCTGGGGGAGACTAATGGCATTAGAAAATCAAAGTTTCACATGTCCTATAATTGCGGCTGAGAAGGGAATAGTTTCTTACCTGTAACTCCATTTCTCCAGCATTGGTATCTTTCATGGATTCACATGCTTAGAATATTCCCCGTCGTCAGGCTGGGAATGCTCGGTAAATTATATAGACATTTTCCATAGGAAAAATCCCGACACTTTTGTGTCCTATCTATGTCGTTTTGGGCCGCGCACGCCGGCACCACTAGGACGTTGGGGTATATATAGCTCTGCCCCCGCGGCTCCCTCAGATTTCAGCCCCCAAAGTAGTATGGGGGGATCTCTGCTTTGCATGCTCAGGGGAGGCCAGCGGGCGTATGTGAATCCATGAAAGATACCAATGATGGAGAAATGGAGTTACAGGTAAGAAACTATTCCCTTCTCCAGCATTGGATCTTTCATGGATTCACATGCTTAGAATAGATTGTATAGCAGTATCCCCCAACATTGGAGGCGTGTATGCAAACCAACATCACAACAATCACAGTGCCCACTAACTATGGCAACACATTACATTATAGCATGTTAACTGTAAAAGACATAACACTTTAAAGCATAGTTGCCGAAGGATGCAACCCCACTTGTGGCTTACCTTATTGGATCAGGTGACGGATTACTGCCCGCCCCATCTGTGTATCCTCAGCATGTTGCTGTGCGAGACAGTAATGTCGGGTAAACGTGTGTGGTACCGACCAGGAAGCTGCCTGGCAGATATCCCCCAGCGGAATTCCGGACCACATATCTCGTCGAATGGGCCCTTGGACGCTTTTCTAGCGGCTTTCCGGCCTTGGAATGACCATATGAAATGGCCGAAGACACCCATCTGGATAGTCCTTGTTTTGAAATCGCTTTACCCCTAGCCGCAGGACCATAAGCTACGAAGAGTTGTCTTGTGTCTCTGAAGCTTTGAGTGCGATGGAGATAAAATTTTAAAGCTCTTTTCACGTCCAATGTATGGAGAGTCTTCTCTGCCACTGAAGACGCTGTTGAAAGAATGTAGGCAACACTATAGCAGCGTGGTTATGGAACATGGAAGGTACTTTAGGTATGAAATGCTGGTTAGTAGCCAGCACAACTTTATTACTGAAAAACCTCAAATACGGAGGGTCGATCCCTAGAGCTTGAATTTCCGACAGGCGACGAGCAGAAGTAATGGCCACCAGGAAAGCCAATTTCCAAGACAAAAATGTTAATGATGTCGATGACATTGGTTCAAAAGGGGGTTTCATCAGGGCTGCCAGGACCAGGTTCAGACTCCAGATCGGAGGAAACTTCTTCTTGGGAGGAAAGGTTCGAAAACAACCCTTTAAGGAAGTGTTTAACTAGGCGGTCACTGAACAGTGGAGTGGAATGTCTCTTCCGAGTAAATCTCGAGATGGCAGCTAGATGCACCTTTATGCATGAAATAGATAAACCGTTATTTGCCAGGAGCAACAAGTATGGTAGGAGTTGTTCCGGTGTGATCGCCCGCGGGACCAGTCCTGGTTGACCTGCGCACCATATGCAGAACCTTTTCCATTTGTATGTGTATGAAGTGTTCGTGGAAGGTGCCCTTGCAGCTTGCAAAATACGACGACAATCTGCTGGAATCGCTAACGCGCCAAACTCGGCGAAATCAGGAGCCAGGCCGTCAGACTGAGGTTGTCCGGGTCGTGATGCCAAACGGTCCCTTTCTCCTGAGACAGAAGGTTGGGGATCTTCTGGAACCTCATTGGTTCTGCCGCTGAGAGGTGAAGTAGATCGGAGAACCACACTTGTCTGGCCCAATACGGGGCCACCAGGATCACCCGACAAGGATATCTGTGGATCCATTGCAGAGTCCGACGGATGAGAGGGAATGGGGGAAGGCATACAGAAACTTGCCCGTCCACGGGAAGGAGAACGCGTCCCCTAGCGAGTCTTGTTGTGGCCACCTGCTCGCATATTGGGAGCATTTCTTGTTGTCTCTCGTCGCAAAGAGATCGAGGGCCGGATGACCCCATTCCGCGAAGACACGGTGCAGTTGCTGATCGTTCAGTTCCCATTCGTGTAGACAATTCATCTCCCTGCTGAGAGCATCTGCTTGCACATTTCTTACTCCTGGTAAGTGGAACGCCAACAGATGTATGTCGTGTTGTAGGGCCCAATGCCTGATCTCCTGGGTTTCCGTCGACAGGCTCCTGGAGCGAGTTCCTCCCTGCTTTCGTAGCTAAAACATTGTTGTTGTGTTGTCTGTCATGATTCTCACCACTGAGCCCTTTATCTGTGGCAGAAAGGATTTTAGGGCCCAACGCGCCGCCCTCAACTCTAGCAGGTTGATGTGGAGGGAGGAGTCTTCCGATGACCAACGACCCTGAATCTGTAAGGAGTCCAGATGAGCTCCCCACCCAGTTAGAGAAGCATCCGTAACCACTGTCTTCTGGAACGCAGGTTCCAGTAAGGGCATTCCCTTCGTTAGGTGTATGGAGATTCTCCACCATTGAAGCGCCTGCACGAACTGGCCGTTGATGGTCAACTTGTCCGACCAGCGTCCTCGACTTTGCGGCCATCGATCCGCCAAGAATTCCTGAAGAGGCCTGATGAAGAGTATGCAGGACGACATGGTCCCCAGCAGGGACTTGTACCTTCGTAATGACACTCTGGTGTCGACCTACCATTCCGATGCCTTTTGTTGCAGTCTGTGAATCCTTTCGAGGGATGGCTTCACCAGCCCCGACTGTGTGTGGAACCATGCCCCAAAAAGACCAAGGTCCTTGAAGGCTTTAACGAGGACTTGTCGAAGTTCACTGCAAAGCCCAAACGTTGCAGGAGGGACAGGGTGGCATTTAGGCTTTCTTGTGCCCTTTCCGGAGACAGTCCCCTCACTAGCCAATCGTCCAAATAAGGGTACACAAGGTGACCTTCCTTTCTTAACCAGGCTGCTATTGGAGCCAGACATTTGGTGAACGTCCTGGGGGACGATTTTAGACTGAACGGGAGGACCTTGAACTGATAGTGGGTTCGTCCGACGACGAACCGCAGAAATCTTTTGTGCCGTCGACGCATCGGGATATGGAAGTATGCGTCCTGAAGGTCTAGCGACGACAAATAATCTCCGGGTTGTATCGATCGGATCACCTCCTGAAGCGTCAGCATTTTGAATTTTAAATTCTTGAGCAGTTTGTTGAGCGCTCGTAGATCCAGAATGGGACGCCATTTTCCATTTGGTTTCTTGACGACAAAGTACCGGGAGTACACTCCCTGTCCTTTTTCTGCCACCGGGACCAGTTCTATAGCCCCTTTCTGCAGCATAAGCGCCACCTCCTGTAGTAGTATTTGAAGGTGGGGCTGGGCCGAGAACACCGGTGGAATGTGTGGTAGCTTGCCCTTCAACTGTAGAGAGTGGCCCAGATGAATCGTGTCCAAAACCCATCGGTCTGTTGTTATGCGCTCCCACTCGTCGATGCGACGAGACACTGGGCTCCCCGGGACGTCCTGAAACATGTCATTGTTGGTTCTTCGTTTGTTTATCTTTTGTCGACGAAGGGTAGGCACCCCGCCGTCTGGGGGTTTGGTAATCTCTGCCTCTACGAGAAGATTGGGCCGCACGCCTGTAGCCTTGGGATGAGTAGGAGGGTCTGCTGAAACCTCGGTCTCTAGATGACCCAAACCGGGAGTTACCAGAGGCCTCTCTGAAAGGACGAAAGGAACGAAAATTCCTACCACTTTGGAGGGCTCCGAGTGACCGCGCTGTGTCAGTATCCTCTTTCATGCCCTTCAAGGCCTCATCAACCTTTTCACCGAACAGTTGCTCCCCTTCACACGGCATATCCAAGACTTATATTGCACCTCCGGTCTGAACGTAGTGCACTTGAGCCAGGCTTGTCTATGTAGAACTATGCCATTATTGATTTGCTTAAAACCGGACTCGGCTAGGTCGACGGCAATGTTTATAGCATGGTTGGAGGCCTCCTCTCCTTCCCGAACTAGCAACATGGCAGACTTTCTATGTTCCTCGGGGAAAATGCTCCAAGATAGGAGCCAGTCGGTGCCACATTTCCCTGTCATACCTAGACATAATCGCCAAGGAGTTGGCTGCTTTAACTGTAGTCGCGCCGACGGACAGCACCTTCTTGTCGAAAGCATCCTGTCTCCTGGCCTCGTTGTCTGGAGGGGTCATGCATTTATGTTGAGACCTGGCCTTTCTAGCCGCCGCCGCCGATACCACCAACTCCAGCGAAGGTTGAGACATCAGGCACTTGGGAGTCGATTCCGGAGCCTTGAACTTCTTCTCCAAACGACCTTTCACTGCCGGTTCAGAGAACGGGTGCCGCATGGTCTTCAGGCCCTCTTGCCAGACATGATCCAAAATCGGGATGGCGAATATGGATTTCCTTCTCTTGCCCATATGATCAAAAAGAAAACATTCCTTTTTCTCCTCTTCAGGGACTAGGCCAAACTCCGAACACGCCTTACTCATCATGGCATGGAATGCACCCACGTCGTCAGGTGGCGATGGCTGTGCCGGGCTTCTCGGAGCTTCCATCTCCGCTTCAGAGTCCCAAGTTTGGTCCCTTGAGGGGGATAGTGAGATGTCTGAACCTTATCCTTCACGGTCAGAGTCCTGTAGTTCTCCTTCTTCTTGCAGGATAGGGCAATCTTCCGGCGCGTGGGAAGCGGCCGTAATCCTGGTCGCCGAGCGAGGAGCCGGGCCCGGTTCGTCGACGAATGGCGTAGACTGTATCCGTGTCGGGGCCCTAGGCTGGGGTATTTGTGTGTCCAAACACTGTAATAGCTTCTGTAGCGTATTTAGCACCTGCAAGGACAGAACCGCCTGGGGGTTCAGTAATGACGAGGTTGTAGGGATGGAACCCACACCCAAGAGCGACATTGCGCTGGTCGGCTGCAGCCCCAGACCGGTTGGGCGCGCGACCGTGTCGCGTTCCTCGTCAGCCTACGAGATGGAGAAAGTCGCCTCTGGTTGAAGCAGGGCCTCCGGTGGGACGGGATCGAAAACCTCCGGTTGCCATCCCATCAACGGGACCACCGTCAACGATATGTTTCCTACCGCCGCAGTCTAACATGTGGGAGGAGCCGCCATTGACGCAGGTGTCGACGAGCAGGTCGTCGGCGAAGCCAGTAGCGCAGGGCCGTGAGGTGTTCCCGCCGCTCTTGGGGCCGACTTGATGGCCGCGGCCTCTCGACTCAAGGTAGACTTATGACAGTCTCCTGAGGAGGATTTAGATGGTTCTTTTCTCTCCTTTTTAGATGAGGAGGAAGACGGCGTCTTGTGTGAAGAGGAGGAGGCCTTTGAATGTTTCTCCGAGGGTCGTTTTTCGGCCGACTCCGAGGTTCGTTTATCGGCAGCACGTGCCTTCTTCGTCGGGGGTTCCAACTTACTTTTTGAGGCCGTGGAGCCCACCTCCGATGCCGGGTAAGAACCCGCTACGTCATTGAGCCAATCGACCAGGCGTTTTTTTCGATCTTTGAGGGTTTTCTGGGAGAAACCCTGACAGATTTCAGAAGTGTCAACCATGTGGTGAGGATGAAGGCAGTAAATGCAGTCCATATGACCATCCCTTTCGTACACCTTCTTAAGACCGCACGTAGCACACGGACTAAACAGCGCCTTTGCAGACATTCTCTTGAGAAGAACAAACAGTCGCAGAAGTAGAAAGAACAACCTAACCAATCGCAGATACGCGAGGTAATCCCACCACTTTCGAAGACGGGAGCCGCGGGGGCGGAGCTATATATACCCCTACGTCCTAGTGGCGCCGGCGTGCGCAGCCCAAAACGGCGTAGATAGGACACAAAAGTGTCGGAATTTTTCCTATGGAAAATGTCTATATAACTTACCGAGGATTCCCAGCCTGACGAAGTGGAATATTCTAAGCATGTGAATCCATGAAAGATCCAATGCTGGAGAAAAAAAAAACAACATGAGAGAGTGGGCGAATGCGAGAAGCAAAGTCTGGTAGTAGGTGGAGCCTCGGTTTTCTGAGCTCAGATTTGTAACCTCCATTACGGTGCTAGGGCACGTGCTCTGCTACTGTCTGATCATAGCTGATAAGGAGCTTGGCCCATGAATTACAGCAATCCTGCAAGTCTCAGGTCCTTTTTACCAACTGGGTTTGCAATTTTAGCATCTAAAGGGAGCAAATAGAATCAGTGTGGTTGGTCACGGTTAATCAACAGCTACATTTTGAAAGCAGGCAACAGTGGTGTGCATTGATACGATTGGGAACCATGATCTCAAATGTATAATGTTAAATCATAGTAGGTCTTCTCTTGTCAATGTTTTACTCTTGATTGCTTCCCAACCCTATTACACTTTTCTCAGGGTGCATGCAAACACATAGCAAGGTTCACACGCCATGCTCCAGTTACACACCACACATCCAGCAGCACAAACTCTTCTTTACCCATGCTAATGCCATCATTAATGGAACAGTGGTAAGTGAAAAAAGGCTTATTTATCAGTCTGCCCACAGATAAGTTAGGTCCCAGAAAATGAAAATACCCCCAGCATTTCCATGGAGATAATTTCCTCCAGAATAATAGGTGGGAACACGAGGCGTTAATTCCTCCAATCGCCCATAATGTCCTGTAGAACTTCAAAATGAGACATAATCTACATGTATAATTGGTGGATTTACAACTGTTAACTATGGTGGTAGTTATAAATCATTTTGGCAGTATTAACAATGCTAATACCGGCAAACCCATACTGAAGGACACAATCTGCTTCAGCTGTACACATCTATGCGAAGCGCACATATGCACTGTTCGCCGGGGATGTTTATCTTTTATTATATTGTATTGCTTATAGCGCATGCATAGCTCGAGAGCAGCAGAGTGCCTAATAACAGGAGAGTGCCATTATTGAGCTTGGTATTATTATACCATAGCACAGTACTGCAGGGATAGGGAGGGAGGGATTTTTATTGGTCTGGCTTTTATTGGAGAAATAGCCACGTTTCTACTGTTTTATGGAACTGGAGGATGGTGGGGACATGTTGGGCCTCTGCCGGGATTGAGTTCCAGATGGTCGGGCATGGCAGGGGGAATGCTTGAGAGTCTTCTCTTTACAAGCTTTTGATAATTTTGCTATGTGAGTTGCAGGAGCCCATAAAGGTGTGGAGTGGAGCTGCAAAGTAAGTTGGTCTTCCATCTAAGACTACTTTGTAGGTGAAACATGCTCTTTTTTAATATGATTCTGACAGTGAGGGTGGGGGCAGTGAAGTTTGCACAGTGTTGGAAGGATACGGTCATGTTTGCAGGGGCCTGTAGTGAGACGGGCTGTGGGGTGGTGGGCTGCCTTGATGGGAATCAGGTGGGCTGTGGAATCCCAGTAAGGAGGGCCATTTCCCCAGTCGATGTGTGAGATCACAAGGGCTTAAACCACTATGCGGAAGTCATTTGGGGAAGGGGTGAAAGGTTTTATTCTGTGAAGTGTGGAGATCTATTGCCATGCTGTTTTTGCCTTTTTGGCTATGTGGTATTGAAAGGAAAGGCTACTGTCAACAATGAAGCCCAGGAAGTTGGCCGAGTTTGGCAGCGGATGGGTGAATTCTTTCAGACACATGTTGCCCAGACATTGCTGCATGAGTTGTTGTTTGGTGGTGATGGCGAATTTGGTCTTGATGGAGTTCCGTTTGAGGTCGGCATTTGACATCCATGTTTAGGTGGTAGACAGGCATTCACAGAGGTGAGCGATGTCCTGGGGGCCACAGACCTTAAGACAAATCTGAGTGTCGTCAGCCTACTCATGGATGTTGGGGTCACTGCTGCTTGGACATGACTGTCAGGCTATTCTCTCCCTAAAATACCATTTTGAAACATATTTTTTTCTACATTGACTGCCCTAGAGATTGTGCTTGCCTGAGCCCTTGCAGTGTATTCGTTTAATAGCATAAGGTGGGAATGGCCTGCCACTAAGTTTCTAGTTTGACTTGCTTGCAGGCAATTTCAGTGTACATCATGCCGAGTCATCACAGACAGAGGTAACCTTCATTTGAAAGTGTCTCTCATTCAATCCAGCTCATCTTACAAGAGTGGTACTGGAACTGATTATGGGGCACAGGGAAGGGTTAATGCAGCTTGGTTTTGAAACCTACTAGACTCCACTCAGTTAGTCTCCACTCAGTTATCCAGTAATAATTGAGGGGGTGCAGAGTATAGGGGAAACCCTACTATGGTATATCATACGGAAAGAGCTCCACAGCCCCAACAGAGGCAATTTACGCCCAGATTTAATGGAAACTCTCGAAACTGGGCACAGGTTACAGCAGGTCTGTGGAAATGAGTATCATCCGATTCAATCGGAACTTCCTACTAAGGTTATCCCTCTGAACAGCTTTGCGTTTCTATCCTGGAATTCTAGAGGTAATTCCCATCTCTTTACAAATTTGGACACTGTCACTGTGATTAGGGCTTCACACTGTTTTTTTCTGCAGGAAACCTGGATGCTTTCAATTCCCGTCCTAGATGGATTTGATATCTTTTCTCAAAATGCTAAACCTAGTCTGGGTAGAAGGCCTCCGGGGGCCTTCTTATAGGAATTAGAACCTCCTTTGGCTTTAGGAATAAGGTTCTTCCGGATATGCCCTTTGGCATCTTGGCCCTGGAGTTGACTTCTCTTGATCTAACGGTTAGTCTCCTTTTGATTAATGTATATTGGCACAAGGGCATCTCTGCACTTGAGCCGTTTCTGGAAAGGCTAACGGATACGCTTCTTTCTTGGAGATCTCTGCACCCTAGGGGGAAATTGATTTTGGCTGGTGATCTTAACTCTGATTGCTCTATTTCTTCTGAATCCAAATATGATGATTTGGGATTGGCTATGGAGGATGACTCTCGCCTTGACCTGAAATTTGTACGGGGTCGTCTTTGGAATTTCGCTTTGGATTCGGTTGGTCTAATTTGTCTTAATGGCTATAATGATGCCACTAACTCACCTTGCCCTACATGGCGCAGATCGTTGTCAACATCTACTTTAGACTATGTCTATGTAGATCATTCCCTGACTCCTCTTTTGTCTGAAGTCGAGGTCTTTTTCAACCCATGGAGTGACCATGGTATCCTGCGGGTTTCATTTCTCTGTCCTTTTCCCATGAAGTTTCTGCCTGCTGGGGGACCTTGCCATCTTCAAACTGTGAGACAAGGGACAGGGGTACGTTGGTCACCTACAAATATCAGTTTACTTAACCGTAAACTGATCTCTTACTTTAATCATACCTCTTTCTCTTGGAAATTAGCAGTTTTCAATACAGTTCATTTTGACAGTTTTCTTTATGCTCTTTACAGCAGTATTCACGGCCTGCTTAAGAAGGGCGTTTTCAAAAAATCTCATCTTCATAGATTTGATCAAGAGCTGGCTAATGAAAAGGCCCTCACTCGGAAACTTATTAGAGGTGTACAAGCTCTAGATACTCAGTGGGTTGATAAAAAATAAAAATTAAAGCCATCCGCCAAAAATATAAAAATTACTGTAAGACAAGAAAAGCTACTATGCTACAAAATGACACGGAGCATATGCTTGCAGTACTAATTAAACTAGACCTGAGGGCATTGTGGGCTACTTTGGCCAGCCTAGATGATGTGGCGGAGGCCGATCAGTTGAATGCTATCCCAGAGGTTCAATGGGTAGAGCATTACACTGAATTGTTTGATAAAGGGGGAGAGGGATTAAAATTATGTCCTTCGGGGAAGGATGTGTCAAGGGATTCCTGGAACCCTGTAATTGATTCTGAGACAGTATTTGGACTTATTTCTAAAGCTAAGAAATCTAGGGCTCTGGGGCCTAATGGCCTAACTAACAATACATTCAAAGCTGAACCAGAACTTTGGGCCAACCTCCTCTGCTTACTTTTCCAAGACGATGTTAATTCTGGGAATGTACCCATTAGCTGGCAGACCGCTCACATTGTTCCCATTTTTAAAAGAGGTCTACGTACTTTGGTCAAAAATTACAGACCTATTTCTCTTATCGATGCGGACTGCAAGCTTTTTGCTTCTATGCTTCTTTCCCACCTTAACGTCTGGATCAAGGAAAATCATATTCTCCCGAAACAACAAACAGGTTTCAGGGTGGGCCATTCAACTAATCTTAACGGCCTCATCATTACAGCCCTACAAAGTTCTACCTGGAGTAAATATGACGGTTCTCTCTATGTTGCTTCAATCAATCTGTCAAATGCCTTCGATTTGGTAATTAGGTCAAGACAATGGGAAAAGTTAACCAAATAGGGTATTCTGGCTGGTCTTCTAACTCTTATCATGGCAATGTATGAGAACTCGGGGGTCCACATTAGGATCGATTTGGCAGGAACCCTTTCCAGAAGGATAAGGACCCGTATTGGGGTGAGACAGGGTTGCTCTTTAGCTCCCTGTCTTTTTATCCTTTATATGGCAGATGTGGGTGATTTTCTGGGAAATACAGGCATGGTGAGTGCTAAATTGGGGGTGCTTAGGCTCTCATGGTTGGCATATGCCGATGATTTTCTTCTCTTTGATCACACCAAAGTTGGCTTGCAGAGGCTCATCTGCAAATTCGAAGAATACGCCATTCTTAATGGGCTGAAGATTAACCCGAGCAAAACCCGTACCATGGTCCTTTCAAAGGGGAGAAAAGGGAATAACAAAGTATGGAAAATAGGTGGTGAAAATATCATCAGAGCACACAAACTCGTCTTTCTGGGATTTCTTATTCTGGCCCAACCATCAGCGATTGAACTTAGACGATTTCTTAGACACAAATTGCTCCCGCTCATCTCCCAATCCATAAGATTAGACAATAAATATTGCATGTTCTCCTTCAAACCTGTAGTAGATTTTTACAAGGGTAAGGTCACCCCAAAGCTACTTTATGGAATGGAACTTAACTATTTGGCACTTTTGACTTTTTGGGACTCTCTCGAGGGTATCTATTGGAGGAAAATTTTGAAACTGCCGAATTCTATTCCAATAGTGGCCATAAGATATGAACTAGGGCTAGTTTCACTGCGAGCCAGGATTCTTTGGAGAGTCCTTACTCTTTTTTCAGCCCTGCTCTCTCCTAAACCTGATACCCTCTATGTTGACGTGGGTCATACGATTCTCTCCCAGGGACCTTTGGATCGTAATCTATATCTTAATGCATTCAGTGATCTCTGTGACAAGACCCTGTCAGATATCTCCACTGATAGGGACACTTTGCTAACGAATCCCAATAAGGTTAAGGAGTGTCTATTTAGTGATGACTGGAGCAATACAATTGAAAAACTGCATTCCTATCCTTCTCTCAATGACCTTTAATTTGAGCATAAGAAAAGAGGTTTCTTGTCTTTTATTCTGACTCAATTCCCTAATCGATATTACCGTTCACTTCTCCTCAAACTTAGATGGAATCTCCTTCCTACCAGGGAAGTTCTTCATAAAAGGAAGGAGTTTTCTGATTTAGACCCTACTTCTCACTTCTGTAAAACTTTGGGGGTGATTGAGTCCTCTCAGCATCTCTTTCTAGAATGCACTGCTTTGATAACTCTAAGGGACAAATATTTAGCTAGATTTAACACAATGGGTCAATTGGGGGTTGATAATCTTATCTGGTCACAGTGTCTTGCTATTACTAACATTAAGGATGGGCTTGCTGTGGCGGGTTTTATTAAAGCTCTAGATTTATACGCCCCCATTTTATGATTATGCCTGTCCATTTGAAATGTTCAATTCTGCTATCTCTTTGGTATAATCTGTTTTTTTGAGGGCCACGAGGGTCGATCTGAGTATTGTCATTTTTCAAAGCTGCAATTTGTAGATGTTTCCTGCTTTCCTCGTCAAGATCACATAAGGCTAAACCAAGGTCGTCGTGGCAATTCCCAATACCCACATTTACTTTAGATTCAGAGATCAAGTGGGCACAAACCGGAGATGGTGTTTTAAAGATAGCTTTCTTTTGACTAGCCTTAGTAAGGTTTAGGCGTTTTTGAGCTCTAAGGAAGGACTTCCTTGCTTTACGCGAGACAAAGTGTCTTCCTTCATGCACCACAGGTCCTTCCTCCAAGTCCGAACATAAATCTGCCACCGTCGATACAGGACTAGGCGGGGCCTCGATAATGTCAGTCAGGGCAGAGGGACTGTCCGGAGGAGCAGCAAAACCTTGAGTACCATCGGATCCCTCTCTTGAGGAGTCTATTGGGTCCAGTTGATGTTGGGTTACAGCTATCTTATAAAGGAGCTGCTCTACCTGTAATAGACGTTCATGCTGGAGTTTGAGAACCTCCACCAAGTCTATGACCTCCGAATTTGCATGCTCCAACTTAACCGGGTTTACCCCTTTCACGACCTGGGAGCAAGAAGTCTCCACGGTCAAGCTGCAATCTCAGCTCCATTCCTTCTTTCCCAACATCCAACCTAGAAAGGCGAGCACTGCGATTCCAGCTGAGGCGACAGTGACACTTGCTGTGAGCCCAAGCAGTGCTCCGGTACAGTTGGAAGGGTCTTTGGTTGGTAAGGATGTAGCTGCTATTCCTTTAGCACCTCCTGTTGCCATAAGTGAAGATCGCGCTTGTCCTCCTCTGCTTCCAGAAGCGCCGGTGATTTTGGCGTCTCCGGCAAGGCCTCCTAATGTGGAGGTTATGCACCTCCCGCATATAACGGTTGGAAAATCTTTTCCTGACGCCTTGTCCTTTACGCACACACCAAAGGACATGAAACTAATCCTTGGTTGGACTAGTAATCTAGAGACAAATGGCCCGGCTCGTATAAATAGGTCATTTTTGATGAATTCGTTTTTTCAAATTCCAGCTCTTAGGAATCTCTCATCTAAGGACCTCGACTGGGTCAAATTGGCAACCCATAACAACCATAGAGCCCTCTGCAGAGTCCAATCGCAGATTATAACTAAAATGCTGTTGGAGTTTGCTGAGGAGTTTCACTCCATTGGTCTTACACCATGCCTATTTCCGGATATGGATAGTGCATGGGCTTTTCTTGACTGGGTACCTCCCACTTTGCCAGTATGTCCTGTGGGGCTAGGTATAGATTTGTCCGACTCTCAGGTTACTCAATTATCACTCCAATTAGCATCACTAACCCAAGTACTGAGTGGGCTAGCTTGGCTGGAACCTCTGATAAAAACAGCTGCAGCCATTAAGGGGCCCACTCCAGGTTCATAACTGGCCAGTCTGACTATTTCTAGTTACTGGCCTATTCTATTACTGGCCAGTCTGACTATTTCTTCCTGGAATTGTTGTGGCCTGGGCAACCTGGTTGAATGGCATAAGCGGGTTGTCCCTGACAAGAAACCCGACATACTTTTCCTTCAGGAAACGATGTGCCTACATGAGATTTCTCTCGACGGGTATTCCAGTTTTTCTGTTCCAGCTAGCCGGTTACTTGCAGGCCGTCCTTCTGGGGGTATTGCTATTCTTATTAAAAATGGTCTAAAAACAGTGGCTTCTATTCTGGATACTTCGACATCATGCATCTTAGTGGAGCTGTCGTTTGAACACGCTAAGGTCTTGCCCTTGCTTTTAATGTCGTTGTATTGGAATCCTAAGTCAGTCTCCCTCACTTCTCTCTTGGAGGATCTTGACAGGATTTTGGGACATGCTTCAGTCTCGTGCCCCAATCATGAAATTGTGATCGGAGGTGATTTAAATTCATACCTCCAGTTTTCTAATGTACTATGCTATCCTACTTCTTCCTCCTCTTATGCTCAACAAGCTTCTCATAGAGAGTACCAATAGTCAAGTTTCTTTGAAAAATGGGGCATTAACCCGATTCATTTGGCACCTCACTCTTTACATATTTCATGGTCACGGGGCAATGCCTCATCCCTCATTGATTATGTCCTTGCATCCAAAGTGTGTTCTGGGTTGCTTGAACCAGTCTTAATTTTAGATCTGGGCCTGAGCGACCACCACATGCTGTGCTCTGAACTCCATATGGGGTGTGATGTCTATATGTTTTCACCTCCTGTCTGTTTGGCGGCTCCCGACAGAAACTCCATCTCTGTCAACTGGAATCCTGTTGTGTGTAGGAAACTGGCGTTCCTGGTGAATAGAGATCTCATATCATGCCAAGATGACCTCATATCGCTGGCGAATATTGAAAAAATTAATGAAAGAAACATCAATATGATTCAGACACATTTAATATCCTTAGTGAAGGACACTTTGGGTAAAGATATCTTTTTAGATGCTCATCCAAATTTGAATCAGATAGCAATCTTAAAAAAGCAAAAAAATCGAGAACTGGCTAATATAAGAAAAATGTCACTTAGTCCTCTCATCTATCATCGTGAAAAAAACTACATCATTAGGGGCTTTAAGCACCAAATAAAGCATCTTCGCCAGGCTGCCTACACTCTCGCCAATCAACATATGATTAGTCTGCTCTGCAAAAATAAAACTCGAGAATTATGGGCCACTTTAAGAAACCCGTCAGGTAAGGTGGATATTCGTTCTGTGGCGACCATCTCGGGAACCGAATGGGAGAAGTTTTTTTCCCAAAAATATGCTTTGCCAACTATGCATTCCAAAAAAGAAAGTAGAAATATGTATTTGCCCTTTCCGCGAGTCTGTCCCTGGGACATAAAAGATATTATATGGGCAATCTCCCAATTGAAGTTTTCAAAAGCAGCTGGTCCAGATGGGCTCCCCCCATGTGTTCTAAAAGACGATCCTCATTTCTGGGCCAGTTATCTCCTTCCTTGCTACCAGCTGATCTACAAAACTGGCAAAATTCCGACATCATGGCTGACCGCCATAATTATTCCAATACATAAAAAGGGTGCGTTAAACAATCCTCTATTTCAGGCTGATTACCCTTATAGATACAGCTGGGAACATTTTTGCACGACTGATCCTGTCAGAATTGGAAGTCTACATACACGACCTAAAAATTCTGTCAAAAGCCCAGGTTGGTTTTCGGAGAGCAATGGGCACTCAACTCAATGCTTCTATTTTAGCCCATCTCCTTCGGAATGCACATTCTAAGTCCAACGGCACCATATACATGGCGGCTTTGGACCTTTCGGCTGCATTTGACAATGTACTTCGCACGCGGCTATGGCAAAAGATGCTGGCTTATGGTATACCATCTCCACTAGTAGCGTTAATCGCAGCATTACACCAGAATACATCCTACCGGGTCCGTATTAATGCGGAAGGGCTATTGACTGACAACATACCTACGTACATAGGTGTTAAACAGGGCTGCAATTTGGCTGCAGTCCTATTCAATCTTTACCTTGCCGATATCGACAAGATTTGGCAGGGTTCCAACTCTTTCCCGGCTATACTGGGTTCTATGCGTCTCCATTGGCTAGCATTTGCCGATGACATCAGAATATTCGATAGAGTGCCGTTTGGACTCCAAAATAAATTAAATCTGTTTGGCGAATATTGTAAGCTGAATAACATGACCATTAATTCAGCTAAATCGCATATATTGGTCTTCACTGCAAAAAAAAGCTTCTGAGATTCAACCTTACAATAAATGCTGAGCCGATTTTGAGAAAAGAAGAGATTCAGTATTTGGGCTATCATTTATCGAATGGGACGTCTGCTAGCAAGTGGCGTACAGTGTTGAACGCAAAGTTTAACCCACTCCTGGCCCAAATGAGAATTATCTTTACCAAATATTGTCGTTACTCCCTCCTGCCTCTCATACAATACTATACTATGAAAATAGAGCCCATTCTCCTATATGCAATCGACATGTGCCTTCTGAACTTGGGGCCCCTCTTAAATCTCCTACAAGGTAAACTCTGGAAGAGGATTTTGGGGCTTCCCGGATATCTACCCAACGCTATAATCATACATGAATTGGGCTTATATCCATTAGAAGACAAATACCTTTGGCGGACTGTAACTGCATTTTCTAAAATGATTTCTCCACCCCCAAACTCACTCTACGAGGACTTTCAGGAAATGCTTGCTGGAAAGTGTCCAATTTCGATCTCCAAGGTGAAAGAGATGACACATGTGATTTTAATTTCATTGAATATGACGCAGGATGATTTGATAAATACCCCTGCTAAAGTCAAAAGGCGCTTTTTCAAAAATTCCTGGGCTCATAATTCTGATCAGATTGGAAGCTACTCCTCCTTTACTGAATATGCCACTTTCAGGCATGCAGTTGCACCTCGGTTGCCATATATCTTATGCTTCCCAGACAAAGTAGCAAGAAGGTCCTACATGCGCTTCCGCCTGGACCTTATCCACACGGGTGCTCGTATTAGGAATTGGGATTGTTATAGGGCTTTGGCAAAATGGGAGGGATGCAGATTTTGCCTAAACACATCTGAACCCGAAACTCTGGAACATCTCTTTATGTACTGCAACTTCTTTCTCAAACAGAGGCAATGTTGCCTGGTCGCATATGTTACTTCTTTCTCTCTGTATGAATGTCATCTAGTATGGCTAAGATGTATGCAGGGAAATTCAAACTCCATCATACTAGCAACTGTTAGACTTGTTACATTAATTGAGGAGCAATTGTTGTCACTCAATAGGACCTTTTGGAGTGGGTAAACTTTGGGTGTCTGAGATTTTGTTTTTCTTATGATTGATGGTATTAGCCAACTGTTTGTGGGAGTGTTTAAGCTGGTGGAGGGCAGCGATGCCATACCATCACTGTTATCTTATGTTAGGCAGGCTATCTGTTGTTGTAGACTTCCACTTGTGATTTTCGATTTTTGATGATATATTGGAAATATGCTCAAGTGTTTTATTATCTTTTAGTTATTCAAGTATTGATCAACTTTGGCTGTTTTTTTAATGACTTTTATATGTCTTATATGTGTTATGTACTATTTGTCAAGGTGTAAATTAATTTTTGCTACCAAAACAAATAAATAAATAAATAAATAAATAAAATAATAATCTGTTTTTTTAGTTATTTGAAGATGTATTCTGTATTTTATATTTCAAACTACTATGTCGAATTGTAATTGCACTGATTCTTTTAAAATGTGTCCCTTACTATTTGGAAATTGGATCTATGTTTTTAATGCATTACCTTAAAGAAAAAAACACTGTTTGTATATCCGAAATTTAGATGTAATGAATGTTTTCCTCTTCTTAACTTCTTTGTAAAGGTTTCTTTTGTAAACCAAATGCAATAAAAAAAATCATTTAAAAAAAAAATCCAGCTCATCGCTCCATAGAATCTGGTCATTGGTGGCAAATGCCTCTCCTTGGAACTGTCCCAGCTCAGTACAGCACCTTTACAAATAATCAGAGCTGGTGTGAGGCTCCCTGGGAGGTTAAACACATGGCCTGATTTCTCTTTAACTTCCCAACTAACCTCACCTCTACTCACGAGACTACCCACTTTTCCTCTACCATGCCTCCTAAACGTACCATCTTTATTCTCTTCTCTTATAGTGCTTTGAATTATAATGCAAGCTACATAACCCTCCTAAAACAGACTGAAACTGACCCCTTTCCCTCTCCTAACTCTTTAAATATCTTTCTCCATTTTCCCATCTTCTCCTAAAGTGTTTCGAAATATGCCTAGGGTGTTGCAAGGCACTGTATAAGCAGCCTAAAATAAAAATATACAGACTTTCAAAATGGAGTCTGAAAAGTAAAGCTTTCTGGCTTAGTCAACCCGCCATTGTACCTGGGCACTAACTCTACAGTTCAACACTCATGGTTTCCCACACAAACACAAAACACAAGGGTACAAGAAATTGGGTAACATTTCTGCACACCCAAATCCTGGGGAAAATGCCCAAGACAAGAGCAATTCCTTTTTTGGGGACAATTCCACTGGCTTACCTAAGTAGGTGGAGTCTGGGGTCGATCGGTAACTCTGGGTGGGAGATCGGGCCGTGAGGTTGTGAGTTGGGGAGCCTGGCAGGCTGTCACTGGAAGACAGAGAACGGTTCAGTGAAGAGAGACTTCGACTCGTGTGTAGGAGGTTGGATTGCTTGGTGATCTTTCGAAATAAGGAACTCCTTTTCTTAGTGCTGTGAAAGAAATCAGGATTTGATCATACATTGGCTTATGAATTGCAATCCCCCCATCACTGACCTCATACACTTTGATGTAGTCTCATGCATTCCACTCATCTTTTCTTAAAACCGTATTTCGGATTTGACCATTTAACCTTTTATAGAATATCTGTTCTTTACAAATGACATTAAAAAGCAGCACAATTACTGCAATCATTTTGATTGACACAGTAAACTTCACTTTGGCTTCATTTCTCTCAATGGGATCCTATGGGTGGCATTGCGCCTTTGAACGCCTTTACATCTCAAATTTGATTTCAATTGTTTTACCAATCAGTCCTAAATATCCGACAATGGCCAAAGCAATGGATTGATTATCTTTCTTGACTATTCTATTGTCATAAGTTATTTGTTTACACTAGTGGTAACACAATCACCCAGAATTTGCTGATTAAGGTAAAAGTAACTCACTGTACTACCTCTTGTAATCTTAATCATTCAACCCTCAGTAATGTTTAGGGAATTTCTGCCATTGGATGGTACCAATGCAAGCACAGAGACTTTAGGAACAAAGAAACCTGACCTACTTCTAGGGGATCTATGTGATATTTTTGAGGAAAAAAGATCCTGCGGCCGAAAATACAAATGTATTTTTTCTGCATATTTCAACACACTTAAGGTTGGGGGAGACCCCCCACAGCCAGTCCCATACTACCCATACAATATGTATTACTCTAACCTAACCCCCACACATAAATGTGCATTTTCGAAATGAGGCATTTTCGGCCACAGGATTTTCGACCATGATATTTTGAGGTTATACCCTTCTAAGCTGCCCACCGACAGCCTCCTTTGCCTTCGTCCCCCTTTCTCCACCCATGAATGGCATGAGTTATGGGCAAAACATGGTTGAGGCTAATTTGGGTGGGTTCCAATTATGTAGTGGCTGAAGGACTAAGTGTACAGAATTTACTATGGCTGGTCATTTTTACTTTTAAGACGCTACCCCGTTAGCCCGACGTACAGATTGACAGGATTCTCAAGCCTGAATGACAGCTGGGTCTCGGGAGGTGGACGCACATGGTACAGAAAACAATCAAGCTAATTATGATCTTCAGAATGGTCTGACATAACTACTGACCAATACAAAGATGGGAACTAACCCGCTTGAAGCCAGATGGCTTAGGATTAGACATTTTGATGATCGAAAATTCAAAAAACATTTTGATGATCGAAAAACTTTGAATTGTTCCTCTGAAGAAAAAGATTGTTCCCCTAAACATGCTGAGCGCATGGAAAAAGGAGCTGAGGTCACGGTGCGGTGCAAGCTATGTATATGGAAGCCAACCTCACATCTGGAGTAGAGGAAGACACTCGTCAAGGAATCACAACAATGAAGTGTCATAGTGGGCGCTGCTGGCCCTAAAACTTGAACATGGTGATTTTAAGAGAGAAGAGATGATGTAAGATACGAGGTAGTAGGTATGGATGAGCATGAAGGACATATGTGAGTTGGTATGACGGATCCCAAGATGTTGTCACTTCTCTCCGAGGGGAAGCCCCTTCCCACGGGGCCAGGCTGCTGAGGCCACTACCCGATAGTCCCACTGCGGGTAGTGCACAGCAAGAGGATGTCATTGGGAGAGACTTCCCCTCTGGGGACAAGGGAGAATGCGGTATGCCAACCCTCCACCCACACCCTGTACAACCTCCTATCCCATAAAACCTAACTCCATATCCTATACTTCTATGTGATGAGGAAGAGCAGGAACTACTGTGAGAAACCAAAGGGTGTCTCACCTACTAGTACCCAGGGATCTCTCTCTCAGGTGGCCAGGGTATGACCATCGCCTTTGGAGCCAGACCCTGGGGGTGGACCGGTGCCGGAGGATCAACTGGGTGAGGGGTGTTCAGGGAGTGGGGGTGAGACAACCAATGGTGAGACACGGTATTCCCCCCTTTCCCATACACATGACCCATCCTATTTTATAAGATTCTCCTCCAATGTTCCAACCCCCCCTTCGGCACGAACACTGGGCAGAGGAAGAGGGCGACAGAGTAAAGAGGCTAGCCCTTCCATATCCCATTGGACATGTCCCGCTAATCAGGTCAGGCAAATCAGGTACTTGACTTTAATCACATACCTCTGATACTTATTAGCTCTCCCCACACGGATAAAAGGCAGAACATAGAGAGACACTCTGAGCAAGGTGGAACACGAGAAGGAGCAGAACCTTTGGGGTGAAGGCAAACCTACTGGAGCAGAGCAACCGACAGAGGGATGAGAGAAAAGGGTAAAGAAACCCAGAAGAACCCAGCAGGAGGTCATTACCTCCGAAGAACCGTGAAAGATACGCGGAGAAGGTCAGAATCCCAGGCAAGAAGACTGCATTGTGTTTCAAGGGTGCCAGCGACCAGCGACTCTCCCGAGTGAATGACAGAGCTGGGGAGGCGAGGCCAAGCATGTGGTATTAACCTTGACTTGTGAATTAAAACCACAAAGACAAGAAGAAATGCACACAGCCGGTGAGTTGGCGAGCAACATCAAAGACCGGTGTGTGTTAAAGAAAGATTGAAGATGCAACAGTATAACTTACAATTGAAGGCTGCACGTGTGTGGATGAGACACGAAGGAAGGTAGACGTGTGGTGAACTGTACATTACCGATAACTGTGAAGCCAGTGATAAAGAGTAGCAGAGTGGTGCGGCGAAAGAAAGTAGTGCCCTCGAAAATCTCAGCGAAAGTTGAAATGTTTTGTAATAAAGCGACAATGTGAATGAACTCTAAAATGCGTGTGCTCGAGATTGAAGTGAAAAGGTAAATGTTGAACTTTTTTGCTTACGATACCGAACTACCCAGACCAAGAGACACTGGGGCAAATAACATAAGAGTGTGAGCTGAAGGGAAAGTTGAAGTGGTCCGGCTGAGGTCTATAGTAAAAGCCTTGCACATTCGAAGGTTAAGCTTGGGGAAGGGAACCCCTTCAACTGCTGTTATTGCGAGGTCTGAGCCTGACCTAGGGAGACCTATGTCAACTTTTTTGCTATGAGAGGTCCAAGTTTGATTGAGGGAGACGTGCAGGAACTTTTGTTGAACTGTAAAAGAACTTTTGAAAGCTGGAATTAGAGACTTTAACATGGAGAGCTAGGCGGGCCTCGATCCATGTTTTGAACTGCTTTTGTTTTGAGAAGCAGAGCCACAGTGTGTCATCCTTTCTACGGGGGCCACCTTACTTTGTGCTGTCCAACATGGGGAGGAGTGCTGACTCAGCCATTTTGATCCTTTATGTTATAACACGGATTTTCCTTTGCATACATATTCCCCTTTACACAATTTTTGTAGAAGAGTCATCTTTGATTTGACAGCCACTGACTAGGACTGTGTTTTCTTTATTATTTGATGGCAGAGACTACTCCCATCATAGCTATAGGGCAGAGCAGGGGTTTTTCCAAACCCCGAAAACTGAATAAAGATTTTACAAATTGTACCTGTATCAGTGTCATACTTGTGATACCATGCCTCCTTTACACTACCTACTGGAGACCTACGTAACAAGTACTAGAACAAGGAGGAGGTGCGGAACAAGGAAGGCAATGGTGAGAACTTGAATGCACAGTCTAGTCTTCTTTGTCCGCTAACAATAAAAATGAAAGAAGAGCTTGCCAAGTTGTCAAGCCCTTCATGGAGGAACAGAGAGCGTAGGAATCCCACATGGAAAACAGAAGGAGCTGCAGACCGGGACGCTAGCGTGCAGGCAAACGCATATCTATTGTGGACAGAGAAACCCGGAAAGCTGAAGAAGCAGTGATCCAGGCGTGCAACTCAGCTGGACCGTGTGGTCGAGTGAAGACCTGCACTGCACCCTTCTCAACACCAGATCCTTGGTGGCGCACGCACCCAGTCTGAACCTACTCCCCACCAATAACTTAGACATCCTCGTGCTCACAGAAACTTGGCTCACACCCACCTCTGACCTAGCACTCTCTCTCCATCGCCATCCCTCATGGCTATGCCCTACTCAGCTCTGACAGAGCTTGGAAAAAATGAGGGGAATAGCCCTTATCTACAAAAACACCATCCCACTCTACTCCCTCAACATTGCCCCTCTCCTCAACTGCGGATCTATTTCGGCCAAAATCAAAAGCACGCCCAATGCCTCCATCACCTTCCACCTCGTCTACTGGCATCCAGGCCACATTACTACCTTTGAGGACAAACTCTCCTAACTTGCTCTAACAAACCTCAAACCTACCTCCCAAATCCTAATGCTGGATGACATCAACCTCAGTTACAACGACCCACTGGATACAGAAGCTGCCGCCCTGGCATGCTCCATGGCAGCCCTAGACTTCTTGCAACTGGTTACCTATCCCACCCACGACCACGGCTGCACACTAGACTGGGTCCTGGATCACAAATGTAGCACCACCATCCGATCTAACACATGCCCATGGTCTGACTATAATACCATCACCTTTACCAGCCCATCCCCCAGTCAACACAAGCTACCTTATCAACTCACCACCACCCCAGGCTCCATCATGGCCCGGAACACCCGCAATCTTCTCAACACCAGCGTTACTCTACTCCTGCAGCTCCTTCTCACAAAGAACACCACCGCCCTGGTAGACCATTACAACAAATTCCTCCTCAACACCTTGGACCACCTGGCCCCCCTCAAAGCCAAGAAACATAAAAACCCATAACTCCTCAACTCTGTTTCACACCTGAGCTCAGGTCACCCGTACTACCAAAAGAGCAGCTGAAGCCGGCTGGCGCAAAGACCCCTCCACTACAAATAAAGAGAGCTTCACCACAACTGTCAGGAATTGGAGGCTGTGGAAGCGCTGGAAGCTTTGATCACGCTCCAGTCCTCACCCAAGATGGGCGTCGGCCCGCGCTGGAAGCTTTGATCACGCTCCAGTCCTCACCCAAGATGGCCGCCGGCCCTTTATAGGCAGGCTCCTCCCACAAGCCGACGCGTTGTATCTGTTTACCAACGCTCGGTTCGTATGGAGATACTCTCGTGTAATTCATCCGTTCCGGCTGCCTACTTTCACCCATTCTTTCCTTACTGTGCCTCTTGCCCTTCTTGTGATTATCCTTCACTTCGTCTACGTTCGCTTTCTACCTTCCTGAATTCAACGCACTGCCCGCGGTACGTGACTTGCCTTGTGCCGTGCCGGGCTTACTTTCTCATTACCTCCTCTTTCGGGTGGGGATTTCCTTTGGGCACTACTGGTCTTTTCATATTTCCTTTCACTTTCAGGAACCGGGGGTATTTTTGCAACCGGCGCCGTCACTCTGTTTTAGCGAGCAGAGCCTTGCTCGTGCTACGACCTTAAGGAGCCTTTTTCTTACTGGTGAGTGGTTTCTTTCGCGGTACTTCTTCTTCTTTCTTCCTGCAGTCCGCCTCCGTGGTCTGATCTGTACTTTCATTCTAAGCTACTTACCTTATTCTTACCATTCCTTTCGGTACTTTCTCTCTGTTATTCTGTTTAGTCTTAACTGTCTGGCTCCAGAATCTATCTCCTGTCCTAATGTTCCACCTCTCCTGTATACACTGAGCAGTAGTATCATATCTATCAGCGGTGGAGTTTGTTTCAAGTCTAACGGACTTCCTTGCCTGCTACGAACGGAACTACCATCACTGGAAGAGAGGAGATCTAATCGCCACCCAAACAGAACCCCATTGGAACAGGGTTTTTTGTGCCTTAGTGCTTTTTCCCTGAATCTAGGACTGGCCCCCTGGGGATCCCCGCGGTCAGGGAATATCTCTGCCAAGGTGGCCTCCGGAGGGGACAGACCCTATCTGTATGATAAAAAGGCTCGAACACCAAAAGACAAGACTCCCACAAGGAAGAAGGATCAGAAGAGATCAGAGGCCACTCCGGAAGACACAGGTGAGCAGTTGGGGGAGGAAGCCTCGGTACCTGACAGATCGGTGCCTGACAGAATACAACGCCCAAAATCCTTTATGGCATCACTTGAGCAGTATCAGGAGTTGGTGGCTGCTCTACAGAACCTTACGATGGAGGTGCAGGCCCTACGAACAGAGAACGTAGCCCTCCGACAGCAGGTGGTGTTACATCGAGATGATCGCGGGGATCTGCCTACGATGCCCCTTTCCTTTGGCAAATACGATGGACATCCAGGAGGCCTGAAGGAATTCCTTGACGCTTGCAGAGTGTATTTCGCCTTCCGACCTCACGCTTATGAGACAGCCAGACCAAGGGTTGGGTTCATTATAGCCAATCTTACCGGAAACGCTCTCTCATGGGCTACACCCTTTGTTACCCGAAACGATCCTCTTCTGAGTGATTATGACCGTTTTATGGAAGTTTTCAGTGAAAGGTTTGACAGGCCAGAAGTATTCTATTCCTCCTTGGAAGCCATCCTAGACATCCAACAAGGAAATACAGACGTTCAAACCTATCTAACTCGCTTCCAGAGGCTAGCAACCAAGGCGGATTGGCCTGACTCCACCCAGCAAACCATCTACAGAAGAGGTCTCAAGGACGAAATCAAAGATGAACTAGCCAGAGTAGCTCGTCCTGCATCTTTTCAAGAGCTCGTGACATTGTCCCTTCAGATCGAATTCCGTCTTCAAGAAAGAAGATCAGAGAGAAGAAGAAACCGATGCTTCTCACAACCAACCCCAACTCCTCCACCTAGAGCCAACCCTGCTATGGATGAGCCTATGCAGATTGGGGCTGCCCGGGGTCCTCTGACGCTGAAAGAAAGAAGAAGAAGAAGAGAGGCAGGACTATGCATGTACTGTGGTTCCTCGACACATTTATTGAGAGACTGCACTGAAGTCCCTCCTCGTCGGCAGGGAAACTTCCACCCCCGATCTACAGCAAGGGAAGTCTCGGGGGAAGTAACAAGCACCCTTGCAGCTACACAAGGGCAGTGAACACCCCGGAAGACAACAGTTTAATGGTGTTCAGAGTGGACCTATGGTTAACCGAAGAAGCTCCCACAGAGGTGTTCGCTATGTTGGATTGCGGAGCAGCGGGAAATTTCATCGACTCCAAGTGGGCTACAGAGCACTTGGTACCCGCCAAGACCAAGGGCACCCCTATTCCAGTAGAAGGGGTTGATGGTAGGCCCTTGTCATCCGGACCCATAACTTTGGAAACAGTTCCATTGAGGGTGAGGTTAGGTCAACATGAGGAGTTTCTGGTGTTTGATCAGATCCGAGCTGCTCATTTCCCCTTGGTATTAGGGATTCCATGGTTAAGGAGACATAACCCTCACATTGATTGGACGGCTAATAAGGTCTTTTTCAAATCCGAGTTCTGTGAACATCACTATATGACCTTGTGTAACGCTCCTCACACCATAGACCGCAGGAGAAGTATCCAGAAGCCAGTCACAGTGGCCTCAGTTCCCTTACATTACCAGGATTTCTCAGAGGTATTCATGGACATAATCCCAAAACAACTACCACCCCATAGAACCGAGGATTGCTGTATCGATCTGATACCGGAAGCAGTGGTACCGTTCGGAAGAATGTACCCTTTGTCACTACCAGAAAGGAAGGTATTAAGAGAATATCTAGATGCAAATCTGCAGAACGGGCTCATTCAAGAGTCCAAGTCTTCATGTGGTGCCTCCCTATTCTTCATCCCAAAGAAGGACTCGACAGAGCTTCGCCCTTGTATTGACTACAGGGGTCTCAACAAGGTCACGGTCCGGGATAGATATCCCATGCCCTTGATCCGGGACGTCTTGGAGGCGGTACAAGGGGCGGAGTACTTCACAAAGCTTGACCTGAGAGGTGCCTATCATCTCTTGAGAATTAGACAAGGAGACGAGTGGAAGACGGCTTTCCGCACCCCATTCGGGCTCTATGAATATCGAGTAATGCCCTTTGGCCTAGTAAATGCACCAGCAGTCTTCCAGAGGTACATGGACAAGATCTTCGCTGACATGCTGTTTGTGTCAGTAGTAGTATACCTGGACGACATCCTGATTTACTCCAAGTCCTTGTCTGAGCACAGATCATTGGTCCGACTGGTTTTACATCGTTTGCAGTCCCATTATCTGCTAGTAAAGCCAGAGAAGTGTTCTTTCGAATCCACAAGGGTGTCCTACTTGGGGTTCGTATTATCAAAGGAAGGTGTTGAAATGGATGCAAATAAGGTAAAGGCCATAAGAAACTGGAAGGATCCTACCAATATCAAAGAACTGCAGGGGTTTCTAGGATTGGCAAATTTTTATAGGAGGTTTATTCCCAATTTTTCCAAAAGGGTACTCCCTCTGACTTCCCTGTTGAAGAAGGGCGTTAAATTCACTTTTGACGGAGAACCTCGAATAGCTTTCAACTTTTTAAAGGAATGTTTTTCCACAGCACCCATCCTGGTCCAACCAGATCAGACTAAGCCCTTTATTCTAGAAACAGATGCTTCCACAGGGGCAGTAGGGGCAGTATTACTTCAAGAGACAGAAGACAGCTATGAACATCCGATCGCATACTACTCCAAGACTTTAACCAGTAGTGAGCGAAACTACTCTGTTATAGAAAAGGAACTTTTGGCCATAAAGTTGGCCTGCCAAGAGTGGAGACATCTCTTGCAAGGAGCCACACATCCTTTTACTATCAGAACTGACCACCGCAACCTAAGGGTCTTACACAAATTGGAATGTTCTAACGCCAGACACGCCAGATGGGCGTACTTTTTTCTACAATACGACTTCATGATAACTTACATACCTGGCACAGAAAACAAGAAGGCCGACGCCTTATCTAGAAGCCTAGGAGATCCATCCGGATCCTATATAGGACACGAACTCGTATTGCCACATCTCACTGTCTTGGCTTCTACAGTTTCCTTTCTTCAGGATTTAATCCCTCAATATCAGATGTGTTCTGAATTTCCACTATCTACAAAACAGGAAAAGGACGGATTGTTTTATCATGAAGGAGCCCTCTATATCCCCACAAGGAAGCTGCAAGAAAAGATACTTTCCTGGTGTCATGACACCCCCCTGACAGGACATTCTGGTATTAGGAAGACCTTTGAATTGGTCCGGAGAGGGTTTTGGTGGCCTACCCTACGAAGGGACGTAGGTCAGTATGTCTCTACTTGTTCAATATGTGCTTCCAACAAACACCAAACAGGAAGACCTCTGGGGTTATTACACCAACAACTCTTACCGGATCGTCCATGGGAACACTTATCCACTGACTTTATTGTGGATCTGCCTCCGTCATACGGAATGACCACGATCATGGTAACGGTCGATTCCTTTAGCAAACTGGCACATTTCTCCGCCTTTAAGCAAGTGCCTTCGGCCTCAGAAATGGCTGCGGTCTTTCTCCAAGACATAGTCCGTCTACATGGCCTACCTAAAACCATAGTTTCGGACAGAGGACCACAATTTACCTCGAAGTTTTGGTCTTCCCTCTGCCAGGTTCTCGGAATACATAAGGCACTTTCCTCAGGATATCATCCTCAAAGCAACGGCCAAACGGAGAGACTCAATGCCAACCTGCAGCAATATCTCAGGTGCTTCTGCAGTCCACAGCAGGAAGAGTGGTATCGCTTCCTCCCACAAGCGGAATTTGCCTACAACAACTCTTTTCACACCTCGATCCAGATGAGTCCTTTCTATTGTACCTATGGCTATCACCCTCAACACCTGCCCGGGCTCAGTCCGCCCTCAACCAAGATTCCGACTCTGGATACAATTCTACAGGACTTGCAAGAAGCTCACAAGCTAGCCAAGGAGGCACACCAAGCAAGTCAGCTTTCGCAAAAGAGATGGGCCGACAAGGGTCGGAGAATCCATCCCAGCTGGAAGGTGGGACAATTAGTCTGGTTATCCACCAGGTTCCTACCCAAGTGGGTTCATAGGGGGAAGTTCTCCTCTCGTTTCCTTGGGCCATTTTCCATCATACAACAAATCAATCCAGTTGCTTATAAACTCAGGATGCCAGAATACCTCAAGAGGGTACATCCTGTATTTCATGTCTCCCTTCTCAAAGAATATAAGGAGGATCCTTTCAAGAGACCTGTGAACCGTACACGAGCCCGAGTGAAACCAACACCTGAAGAATACGAGGTGTCTCATCTGGTGGATTCTAGTTACCGCAAAGGGCGGTTATACTATCTGGTGCATTGGAAGAACTATCCCGTAGCAGAGAGGACGTGGGAACCTGTGAGTCATATACACGCCCCACGTCTGGTGCAGAAGTTCCATCTACTCCATCCGGGCAAACCCGGGGGTGCCCCGAGAAAGAGGGGGTATACTGTCAGGAATTGGAGGCTGTGGAAGCGCTGGAAGCTTTGATCACGCTCCAGTCCTCACCCAAGATGGCCGTCGGCCCGCGCTGGAAGCTTTGATCACGCTCCAGTCCTCACCCAAGATGGCCGCCGGCCCTTTATAGGCAGGCTCCTCCCACAAGCCGACGCGTTGTATCTGTTTACCAACGCTCGGTTCGTATGGAGATACTCTCGTGTAATTCATCCGTTCCGGCTGCCTACTTTCGCCCATTCTTTCCTTACTGTGCCTCTTGCCCTTCTTGTGATTATCCTTCACTTCGTCTACGTTCGCTTTCTACCTTCCTGAATTCAACGCACTGCCCGCGGTACGTGACTTGCCTTGTGCCGTGCCGGGCTTACTTTCTCATTACCTCCTCTTTCGGGTGGGGATTTCCTTTGGGCACTACTGGTCTTTTCATATTTCCTTTCACTTTCAGGAACCGGGGGTATTTTTGCAACCGGCGCCGTCACTCTGTTTTAGCGAGCAGAGCCTTGCTCGTGCTACGACCTTAAGGAGCCTCTTTCTTACTGGTGAGTGGTTTCTTTCGCGGTACTTCTTCTTCTTTCTTCCTGCAGTCCGCCTCCGTGGTCTGATCTGTACTTTCATTCTAAGCTACTTACCTTATTCTTACCATTCCTTTCGGTACTTTCTCTCTGTTATTCTGTTTAGTCTTAACTGTCTGGCTCCAGAATCTATCTCCTGTCCTAATGTTCCACCTCTCCTGTATACACTGAGCAGTAGTATCATATCTATCAGCGGTGGAGTTTGTTTCAAGTCTAACGGACTTCCTTGCCTGCTACGAACGGAACTACCATCACTGGAAGAGAGGAGATCTAATCGCCACCCAAACAGAACCCCATTGGAACATGGTTTTTTGTGCCTTAGTGCTTTTTCCCTGAATCTAGGACTGGCCCCCTGGGGATCCCCGCGGTCAGGGAATATCTCTGCCAAGGTGGCCTCCGGAGGGGACAGACCCTATCTGTATGATAAAAAGGCTCGAACACCAAAAGACAAGACTCCCACAAGGAAGAAGGATCAGAAGAGATCAGAGGCCACTCCGGAAGACACAGGTGAGCAGTTGGGGGAGGAAGCCTCGGTACCTGACAGATCGGTGCCTGACAGAATACAACGCCCAAAATCCTTTATGGCATCACTTGAGCAGTATCAGGAGTTGGTGGCTGCTCTACAGAACCTTACGATGGAGGTGCAGGCCCTACGAACAGAGAACGTAGCCCTCCGACAGCAGGTGGTGTTACATCGAGATGATCGCGGGGATCTGCCTACGATGCCCCTTTCCTTTGGCAAATACGATGGACATCCAGGAGGCCTGAAGGAATTCCTTGACGCTTGCAGAGTGTATTTCGCCTTCCGACCTCACGCTTATGAGACAGCCAGACCAAGGGTTGGGTTCATTATAGCCAATCTTACCGGAAACGCTCTCTCATGGGCTACACCCTTTGTTACCCGAAACGATCCTCTTCTGAGTGATTATGACCGTTTTATGGAAGTTTTCAGTGAAAGGTTTGACAGGCCAGAAGTATTCTATTCCTCCTTGGAAGCCATCCTAGACATCCAACAAGGAAATACAGACGTTCAAACCTATCTAACTCGCTTCCAGAGGCTAGCAACCAAGGCGGATTGGCCTGACTCCACCCAGCAAACCATCTACAGAAGAGGTCTCAAGGACGAAATCAAAGATGAACTAGCCAGAGTAGCTCGTCCTGCATCTTTTCAAGAGCTCGTGACATTGTCCCTTCAGATCGAATTCCGTCTTCAAGAAAGAAGATCAGAGAGAAGAAGAAACCGATGCTTCTCACAACCAACCCCAACTCCTCCACCTAGAGCCAACCCTGCTATGGATGAGCCTATGCAGATTGGGGCTGCCCGGGGTCCTCTGACGCTGAAAGAAAGAAGAAGAAGAAGAGAGGCAGGACTATGCATGTACTGTGGTTCCTCGACACATTTATTGAGAGACTGCACTGAAGTCCCTCCTCGTCGGCAGGGAAACTTCCACCCCCGATCTACAGCAAGGGAAGTCTCGGGGGAAGTAACAAGCACCCTTGCAGCTACACAAGGGCAGTGAACACCCCGGAAGACAACAGTTTAATGGTGTTCAGAGTGGACCTATGGTTAACCGAAGAAGCTCCCACAGAGGTGTTCGCTATGTTGGATTGCGGAGCAGCGGGAAATTTCATCGACTCCAAGTGGGCTACAGAGCACTTGGTACCCGCCAAGACCAAGGGCACCCCTATTCCAGTAGAAGGGGTTGATGGTAGGCCCTTGTCATCAGGACCCATAACTTTGGAAACAGTTCCATTGAGGGTGAGGTTAGGTCAACATGAGGAGTTTCTGGTGTTTGATCAGATCCGAGCTGCTCATTTCCCCTTGGTATTAGGGATTCCATGGTTAAGGAGACATAACCCTCACATTGATTGGACGGCTAATAAGGTCTTTTTCAAATCCGAGTTCTGTGAACATCACTATATGACCTTGTGTAACGCTCCTCACACCATAGACCGCAGGAGAAGTATCCAGAAGCCAGTCACAGTGGCCTCAGTTCCCTTACATTACCAGGATTTCTCAGAGGTATTCATGGACATAATCCCAAAACAACTACCACCCCATAGAACCGAGGATTGCTGTATCGATCTGATACCGGAAGCAGTGGTACCGTTCGGAAGAATGTACCCTTTGTCACTACCAGAAAGGAAGGTATTAAGAGAATATCTAGATGCAAATCTGCAGAACGGGCTCATTCAAGAGTCCAAGTCTTCATGTGGTGCCTCCCTATTCTTCATCCCAAAGAAGGACTCGACAGAGCTTCGCCCTTGTATTGACTACAGGGGTCTCAACAAGGTCACGGTCCGGGATAGATATCCCATGCCCTTGATCCGGGACGTCTTGGAGGCGGTACAAGGGGCGGAGTACTTCACAAAGCTTGACCTGAGAGGTGCCTATCATCTCTTGAGAATTAGACAAGGAGACGAGTGGAAGACGGCTTTCCGCACCCCATTCGGGCTCTATGAATATCGAGTAATGCCCTTTGGCCTAGTAAATGCACCAGCAGTCTTCCAGAGGTACATGGACAAGATCTTCGCTGACATGCTGTTTGTGTCAGTAGTAGTATACCTGGACGACATCCTGATTTACTCCAAGTCCTTGTCTGAGCACAGATCATTGGTCCGACTGGTTTTACATCGTTTGCAGTCCCATTATCTGCTAGTAAAGCCAGAGAAGTGTTCTTTCGAATCCACAAGGGTGTCCTACTTGGGGTTCGTATTATCAAAGGAAGGTGTTGAAATGGATGCAAATAAGGTAAAGGCCATAAGAAACTGGAAGGATCCTACCAATATCAAAGAACTGCAGGGGTTTCTAGGATTGGCAAATTTTTATAGGAGGTTTATTCCCAATTTTTCCAAAAGGGTACTCCCTCTGACTTCCCTGTTGAAGAAGGGCGTTAAATTCACTTTTGACGGAGAACCTCGAATAGCTTTCAACTTTTTAAAGGAATGTTTTTCCACAGCACCCATCCTGGTCCAACCAGATCAGACTAAGCCCTTTATTCTAGAAACAGATGCTTCCACAGGGGCAGTAGGGGCAGTATTACTTCAAGAGACAGAAGACAGCTATGAACATCCGATCGCATACTACTCCAAGACTTTAACCAGTAGTGAGCGAAACTACTCTGTTATAGAAAAGGAACTTTTGGCCATAAAGTTGGCCTGCCAAGAGTGGAGACATCTCTTGCAAGGAGCCACACATCCTTTTACTATCAGAACTGACCACCGCAACCTAAGGGTCTTACACAAATTGGAATGTTCTAACGCCAGACACGCCAGATGGGCGTACTTTTTTCTACAATACGACTTCATGATAACTTACATACCTGGCACAGAAAACAAGAAGGCCGACGCCTTATCTAGAAGCCTAGGAGATCCATCCGGATCCTATATAGGACACGAACTCGTATTGCCACATCTCACTGTCTTGGCTTCTACAGTTTCCTTTCTTCAGGATTTAATCCCTCAATATCAGATGTGTTCTGAATTTCCACTATCTACAAAACAGGAAAAGGACGGATTGTTTTATCATGAAGGAGCCCTCTATATCCCCACAAGGAAGCTGCAAGAAAAGATACTTTCCTGGTGTCATGACACCCCCCTGACAGGACATTCTGGTATTAGGAAGACCTTTGAATTGGTCCGGAGAGGGTTTTGGTGGCCTACCCTACGAAGGGACGTAGGTCAGTATGTCTCTACTTGTTCAATATGTGCTTCCAACAAACACCAAACAGGAAGACCTCTGGGGTTATTACACCAACAACTCTTACCGGATCGTCCATGGGAACACTTATCCACTGACTTTATTGTGGATCTGCCTCCGTCATACGGAATGACCACGATCATGGTAACGGTCGATTCCTTTAGCAAACTGGCACATTTCTCCGCCTTTAAGCAAGTGCCTTCGGCCTCAGAAATGGCTGCGGTCTTTCTCCAAGACATAGTCCGTCTACATGGCCTACCTAAAACCATAGTTTCGGACAGAGGACCACAATTTACCTCGAAGTTTTGGTCTTCCCTCTGCCAGGTTCTCGGAATACATAAGGCACTTTCCTCAGGATATCATCCTCAAAGCAACGGCCAAACGGAGAGACTCAATGCCAACCTGCAGCAATATCTCAGGTGCTTCTGCAGTCCACAGCAGGAAGAGTGGTATCGCTTCCTCCCACAAGCGGAATTTGCCTACAACAACTCTTTTCACACCTCGATCCAGATGAGTCCTTTCTATTGTACCTATGGCTATCACCCTCAACACCTGCCCGGGCTCAGTCCGCCCTCAACCAAGATTCCGACTCTGGATACAATTCTACAGGACTTGCAAGAAGCTCACAAGCTAGCCAAGGAGGCACACCAAGCAAGTCAGCTTTCGCAAAAGAGATGGGCCGACAAGGGTCGGAGAATCCATCCCAGCTGGAAGGTGGGACAATTAGTCTGGTTATCCACCAGGTTCCTACCCAAGTGGGTTCATAGGGGGAAGTTCTCCTCTCGTTTCCTTGGGCCATTTTCCATCATACAACAAATCAATCCAGTTGCTTATAAACTCAGGATGCCAGAATACCTCAAGAGGGTACATCCTGTATTTCATGTCTCCCTTCTCAAAGAATATAAGGAGGATCCTTTCAAGAGACCTGTGAACCGTACACGAGCCCGAGTGAAACCAACACCTGAAGAATACGAGGTGTCTCATCTGGTGGATTCTAGTTACCGCAAAGGGCGGTTATACTATCTGGTGCATTGGAAGAACTATCCCGTAGCAGAGAGGACGTGGGAACCTGTGAGTCATATACACGCCCCACGTCTGGTGCAGAAGTTCCATCTACTCCATCCGGGCAAACCCGGGTGTGCCCCGAGAAAGAGGGGGTATACTGTCAGGAATTGGAGGCTGTGGAAGCGCTGGAAGCTTTGATCACGCTCCAGTCCTCACCCAAGATGGCCGTCGGCCCGCGCTGGAAGCTTTGATCACGCTCCAGTCCTCACCCAAGATGGCCGCCGGCCCTTTATAGGCAGGCTCCTCCCACAAGCCGACGCGTTGTATCTGTTTACCAACGCTCGGTTCGTATGGAGATACTCTCGTGTAATTCATCCGTTCCGGCTGCCTACTTTCGCCCATTCTTTCCTTACTGTGCCTCTTGCCCTTCTTGTGATTATCCTTCACTTCGTCTACGTTCGCTTTCTACCTTCCTGAATTCAACGCACTGCCCGCGGTACGTGACTTGCCTTGTGCCGTGCCGGGCTTACTTTCTCATTACCTCCTCTTTCGGGTGGGGATTTCCTTTGGGCACTACTGGTCTTTTCATATTTCCTTTCACTTTCAGGAACCGGGGGTATTTTTGCAACCGGCGCCGTCACTCTGTTTTAGCGAGCAGAGCCTTGCTCGTGCTACGACCTTAAGGAGCCTCTTTCTTACTGGTGAGTGGTTTCTTTCGCGGTACTTCTTCTTCTTTCTTCCTGCAGTCCGCCTCCGTGGTCTGATCTGTACTTTCATTCTAAGCTACTTACCTTATTCTTACCATTCCTTTCGGTACTTTCTCTCTGTTATTCTGTTTAGTCTTAACTGTCTGGCTCCAGAATCTATCTCCTGTCCTAATGTTCCACCTCTCCTGTATACACTGAGCAGTAGTATCATATCTATCAGCGGTGGAGTTTGTTTCAAGTCTAACGGACTTCCTTGCCTGCTACGAACGGAACTACCATCACTGGAAGAGAGGAGATCTAATCGCCACCCAAACAGAACCCCATTGGAACATGGTTTTTTGTGCCTTAGTGCTTTTTCCCTGAATCTAGGACTGGCCCCCTGGGGATCCCCGCGGTCAGGGAATATCTCTGCCAAGGTGGCCTCCGGAGGGGACAGACCCTATCTGTATGATAAAAAGGCTCGAACACCAAAAGACAAGACTCCCACAAGGAAGAAGGATCAGAAGAGATCAGAGGCCACTCCGGAAGACACAGGTGAGCAGTTGGGGGAGGAAGCCTCGGTACCTGACAGATCGGTGCCTGACAGAATACAACGCCCAAAATCCTTTATGGCATCACTTGAGCAGTATCAGGAGTTGGTGGCTGCTCTACAGAACCTTACGATGGAGGTGCAGGCCCTACGAACAGAGAACGTAGCCCTCCGACAGCAGGTGGTGTTACATCGAGATGATCGCGGGGATCTGCCTACGATGCCCCTTTCCTTTGGCAAATACGATGGACATCCAGGAGGCCTGAAGGAATTCCTTGACGCTTGCAGAGTGTATTTCGCCTTCCGACCTCACGCTTATGAGACAGCCAGACCAAGGGTTGGGTTCATTATAGCCAATCTTACCGGAAACGCTCTCTCATGGGCTACACCCTTTGTTACCCGAAACGATCCTCTTCTGAGTGATTATGACCGTTTTATGGAAGTTTTCAGTGAAAGGTTTGACAGGCCAGAAGTATTCTATTCCTCCTTGGAAGCCATCCTAGACATCCAACAAGGAAATACAGACGTTCAAACCTATCTAACTCGCTTCCAGAGGCTAGCAACCAAGGCGGATTGGCCTGACTCCACCCAGCAAACCATCTACAGAAGAGGTCTCAAGGACGAAATCAAAGATGAACTAGCCAGAGTAGCTCGTCCTGCATCTTTTCAAGAGCTCGTGACATTGTCCCTTCAGATCGAATTCCGTCTTCAAGAAAGAAGATCAGAGAGAAGAAGAAACCGATGCTTCTCACAACCAACCCCAACTCCTCCACCTAGAGCCAACCCTGCTATGGATGAGCCTATGCAGATTGGGGCTGCCCGGGGTCCTCTGACGCTGAAAGAAAGAAGAAGAAGAAGAGAGGCAGGACTATGCATGTACTGTGGTTCCTCGACACATTTATTGAGAGACTGCACTGAAGTCCCTCCTCGTCGGCAGGGAAACTTCCACCCCCGATCTACAGCAAGGGAAGTCTCGGGGGAAGTAACAAGCACCCTTGCAGCTACACAAGGGCAGTGAACACCCCGGAAGACAACAGTTTAATGGTGTTCAGAGTGGACCTATGGTTAACCGAAGAAGCTCCCACAGAGGTGTTCGCTATGTTGGATTGCGGAGCAGCGGGAAATTTCATCGACTCCAAGTGGGCTACAGAGCACTTGGTACCCGCCAAGACCAAGGGCACCCCTATTCCAGTAGAAGGGGTTGATGGTAGGCCCTTGTCATCCGGACCCATAACTTTGGAAACAGTTCCATTGAGGGTGAGGTTAGGTCAACATGAGGAGTTTCTGGTGTTTGATCAGATCCGAGCTGCTCATTTCCCCTTGGTATTAGGGATTCCATGGTTAAGGAGACATAACCCTCACATTGATTGGACGGCTAATAAGGTCTTTTTCAAATCCGAGTTCTGTGAACATCACTATATGACCTTGTGTAACGCTCCTCACACCATAGACCGCAGGAGAAGTATCCAGAAGCCAGTCACAGTGGCCTCAGTTCCCTTACATTACCAGGATTTCTCAGAGGTATTCATGGACATAATCCCAAAACAACTACCACCCCATAGAACCGAGGATTGCTGTATCGATCTGATACCGGAAGCAGTGGTACCGTTCGGAAGAATGTACCCTTTGTCACTACCAGAAAGGAAGGTATTAAGAGAATATCTAGATGCAAATCTGCAGAACGGGCTCATTCAAGAGTCCAAGTCTTCATGTGGTGCCTCCCTATTCTTCATCCCAAAGAAGGACTCGACAGAGCTTCGCCCTTGTATTGACTACAGGGGTCTCAACAAGGTCACGGTCCGGGATAGATATCCCATGCCCTTGATCCGGGACGTCTTGGAGGCGGTACAAGGGGCGGAGTACTTCACAAAGCTTGACCTGAGAGGTGCCTATCATCTCTTGAGAATTAGACAAGGAGACGAGTGGAAGACGGCTTTCCGCACCCCATTCGGGCTCTATGAATATCGAGTAATGCCCTTTGGCCTAGTAAATGCACCAGCAGTCTTCCAGAGGTACATGGACAAGATCTTCGCTGACATGCTGTTTGTGTCAGTAGTAGTATACCTGGACGACATCCTGATTTACTCCAAGTCCTTGTCTGAGCACAGATCATTGGTCCGACTGGTTTTACATCGTTTGCAGTCCCATTATCTGCTAGTAAAGCCAGAGAAGTGTTCTTTCGAATCCACAAGGGTGTCCTACTTGGGGTTCGTATTATCAAAGGAAGGTGTTGAAATGGATGCAAATAAGGTAAAGGCCATAATAAACTGGAAGGATCCTACCAATATCAAAGAACTGCAGGGGTTTCTAGGATTGGCAAATTTTTATAGGAGGTTTATTCCCAATTTTTCCAAAAGGGTACTCCCTCTGACTTCCCTGTTGAAGAAGGGCGTTAAATTCACTTTTGACGGAGAACCTCGAATAGCTTTCAACTTTTTAAAGGAATGTTTTTCCACAGCACCCATCCTGGTCCAACCAGATCAGACTAAGCCCTTTATTCTAGAAACAGATGCTTCCACAGGGGCAGTAGGGGCAGTATTACTTCAAGAGACAGAAGACAGCTATGAACATCCGATCGCATACTACTCCAAGACTTTAACCAGTAGTGAGCGAAACTACTCTGTTATAGAAAAGGAACTTTTGGCCATAAAGTTGGCCTGCCAAGAGTGGAGACATCTCTTGCAAGGAGCCACACATCCTTTTACTATCAGAACTGACCACCGCAACCTAAGGGTCTTACACAAATTGGAATGTTCTAACGCCAGACACGCCAGATGGGCGTACTTTTTTCTACAATACGACTTCATGATAACTTACATACCTGGCACAGAAAACAAGAAGGCCGACGCCTTATCTAGAAGCCTAGGAGATCCATCCGGATCCTATATAGGACACGAACTCGTATTGCCACATCTCACTGTCTTGGCTTCTACAGTTTCCTTTCTTCAGGATTTAATCCCTCAATATCAGATGTGTTCTGAATTTCCACTATCTACAAAACAGGAAAAGGACGGATTGTTTTATCATGAAGGAGCCCTCTATATCCCCACAAGGAAGCTGCAAGAAAAGATACTTTCCTGGTGTCATGACACCCCCCTGACAGGACATTCTGGTATTAGGAAGACCTTTGAATTGGTCCGGAGAGGGTTTTGGTGGCCTACCCTACGAAGGGACGTAGGTCAGTATGTCTCTACTTGTTCAATATGTGCTTCCAACAAACACCAAACAGGAAGACCTCTGGGGGTTATTACACCAACAACTCTTACCGGATCGTCCATGGGAACACTTATCCACTGACTTTATTGTGGATCTGCCTCCGTCATACGGAATGACCACGATCATGGTAACGGTCGATTCCTTTAGCAAACTGGCACATTTCTCCGCCTTTAAGCAAGTGCCTTCGGCCTCAGAAATGGCTGCGGTCTTTCTCCAAGACATAGTCCGTCTACATGGCCTACCTAAAACCATAGTTTCGGACAGAGGACCACAATTTACCTCGAAGTTTTGGTCTTCCCTCTGCCAGGTTCTCGGAATACATAAGGCACTTTCCTCAGGATATCATCCTCAAAGCAACGGCCAAACGGAGAGACTCAATGCCAACCTGCAGCAATATCTCAGGTGCTTCTGCAGTCCACAGCAGGAAGAGTGGTATCGCTTCCTCCCACAAGCGGAATTTGCCTACAACAACTCTTTTCACACCTCGATCCAGATGAGTCCTTTCTATTGTACCTATGGCTATCACCCTCAACACCTGCCCGGGCTCAGTCCGCCCTCAACCAAGATTCCGACTCTGGATACAATTCTACAGGACTTGCAAGAAGCTCACAAGCTAGCCAAGGAGGCACACCAAGCAAGTCAGCTTTCGCAAAAGAGATGGGCCGACAAGGGTCGGAGAATCCATCCCAGCTGGAAGGTGGGACAATTAGTCTGGTTATCCACCAGGTTCCTACCCAAGTGGGTTCATAGGGGGAAGTTCTCCTCTCGTTTCCTTGGGCCATTTTCCATCATACAACAAATCAATCCAGTTGCTTATAAACTCAGGATGCCAGAATACCTCAAGAGGGTACATCCTGTATTTCATGTCTCCCTTCTCAAAGAATATAAGGAGGATCCTTTCAAGAGACCTGTGAACCGTACACGAGCCCGAGTGAAACCAACACCTGAAGAATACGAGGTGTCTCATCTGGTGGATTCTAGTTACCGCAAAGGGCGGTTATACTATCTGGTGCATTGGAAGAACTATCCCGTAGCAGAGAGGACGTGGGAACCTGTGAGTCATATACACGCCCCACGTCTGGTGCAGAAGTTCCATCTACTCCATCCGGGCAAACCCGGGGGTGCCCCGAGAAAGAGGGGGTATACTGTCAGGAATTGGAGGCTGTGGAAGCGCTGGAAGCTTTGATCACGCTCCAGTCCTCACCCAAGATGGCCGTCGGCCCGCGCTGGAAGCTTTGATCACGCTCCAGTCCTCACCCAAGATGGCCGCCGGCCCTTTATAGGCAGGCTCCTCCCACAAGCCGACGCGTTGTATCTGTTTACCAACGCTCGGTTCGTATGGAGATACTCTCGTGTAATTCATCCGTTCCGGCTGCCTACTTTCGCCCATTCTTTCCTTACTGTGCCTCTTGCCCTTCTTGTGATTATCCTTCACTTCGTCTACGTTCGCTTTCTACCTTCCTGAATTCAACGCACTGCCCGCGGTACGTGACTTGCCTTGTGCCGTGCCGGGCTTACTTTCTCATTACCTCCTCTTTCGGGTGGGGATTTCCTTTGGGCACTACTGGTCTTTTCATATTTCCTTTCACTTTCAGGAACCGGGGGTATTTTTGCAACCGGCGCCGTCACTCTGTTTTAGCGAGCAGAGCCTTGCTCGTGCTACGACCTTAAGGAGCCTTTTTCTTACTGGTGAGTGGTTTCTTTCGCGGTACTTCTTCTTCTTTCTTCCTGCAGTCCGCCTCCGTGGTCTGATCTGTACTTTCATTCTAAGCTACTTACCTTATTCTTACCATTCCTTTCGGTACTTTCTCTCTGTTATTCTGTTTAGTCTTAACTGTCTGGCTCCAGAATCTATCTCCTGTCCTAATGTTCCACCTCTCCTGTATACACTGAGCAGTAGTATCATATCTATCAGCGGTGGAGTTTGTTTCAAGTCTAACGGACTTCCTTGCCTGCTACGAACGGAACTACCATCACTGGAAGAGAGGAGATCTAATCGCCACCCAAACAGAACCCCATTGGAACAGGGTTTTTTGTGCCTTAGTGCTTTTTCCCTGAATCTAGGACTGGCCCCCTGGGGATCCCCGCGGTCAGGGAATATCTCTGCCAAGGTGGCCTCCGGAGGGGACAGACCCTATCTGTATGATAAAAAGGCTCGAACACCAAAAGACAAGACTCCCACAAGGAAGAAGGATCAGAAGAGATCAGAGGCCACTCCGGAAGACACAGGTGAGCAGTTGGGGGAGGAAGCCTCGGTACCTGACAGATCGGTGCCTGACAACAACTTCCCGTAACTACAGCCATGACATTCGTATTGCCAAAGCAGCGGCCTACAATGACTGGATCTCAAAGGCGTCCTGTCACCCCGTGAACTATTCACCATCCTTCGAGAGCTCAAGACCCCGTCCACCCACTCTATCCCGCCCCATCATTCTCAAAGATCTCAAAGACAACTTCTGGTGCAACACTGTCCAAGAAAACCCTCAAAAACAAAATCATATTACTGCAAAAGAAGAGCGCAACTAAACAGTCCAGCATTCTAGCAGTCAGGCCTCTCACCCCACTTCCGGAAGTACAACATCCCACTTTTCAAGTTTCAAGCTACCAGTACCCCCATTTGTGACAGAATCATCAAAGGCCTAAAACAATAGCAGTTTAAAGGCAACATCTGCCCATCACCCATCATAAAATAATGTGCCAAACCACTACTCCCCTTTATTTTAGCCATCATCAACTCCTCCTTTGCATCACACTCCTCCTTTGCATCATGCTCCATCCATCCTGCCCTCAAGGAATCTTGGATCTCCCAGCTACAAAAAAAATCTTTCTCAACCCTTCCATCCCCACCAACGACCGGCCAATTACCACTGTCCCATTCCTGCAAAAAATTATGGGCAAAGTCGCTTACCTACAAATACAGGAATTCTTAGAATCCCATCACATCTTGGGCAGTCGGCAATCTGGATTCTGCCCTAAGCACGGAACGGAGACTGCCTTACTGGATCTCAAGAACCAGCTAGATGATGCCAACGACCACGGCATCCGCTTCCCTTCTCCTACTCCAAGACCTCTCCACAGAGTTTGATTTGGTGGACTACAAAACACTATGCTGCCACCTCACGTCAGCTGCCCACTTCTCCATTGACGCAGCCAACTGGATCGCCTTGTTAGTAGCTGACAGAACCTCTCCCGTCTTTGCCGGCGGAGCCTTTGAACACCCCACCCCTACACCTTGCGGTGTACCAGAAGGCTCCTGCGTCTCCCCCACACTATACAACATATACAAAAAAAAAATCCTTTTTGATCTTCTGGGCTCGCCAGGCATATCATATACTATGCCGACAATACGCAGATCCTCGTCCCCCTCTCTGGTAACCACACACAGGACTCGTTCAGGATAAACTCAACCTATCAGATCATTCAAACATGGATGGCCACACACAGCCCCTGAACGATGACAAGACAGAGCTGCTCCTCACCTCCCCGCCCTTATGCCTAGCCAAGTTTCCCCGGGCGTATGGAGCATTTACCATCAATGTCCACATTATTCCAGTTGCCACCACAGTAAAAACCTTCGAAAGTATATTTGGACGCCTCCCTTAACATGACGTGCCACTTCAACCACATTGCCTACACATCAGCATGTTCCACAAAACTGATCACCACCAGCCAACCTTTCCTTTCAACCAAAAACCGGCTAGAAGTGGCCCGCACCCTTATCTGCTCAAAACTTGACTATTGTAACTCACTGCTCTGTGGCACCTCCATCAAAAACCTGAGCAAACTTTAGACAATCCAAAACAATGCACTGCATGGAGCACTTGACATGGGAAGCGCAATCACATCACTGAAGCGAGAACATTTGTCTACTGGCTAGTGGTAAAGGATTGAATTAACTTCAAAGTCCTCTCCATCACAGACTGTTGTCTCTTCAACAAAGCCCCAGCATACCTTGAAACTAAGTTCAAAAGACATTCACCAGCAAGGCCCCTGAGATCTGCCTACAAACAATGTCTCACCATCCCCGAGTTCCACTGCTCGAGAGAAGGCTGGTCCAAATTGCCACTGCATGCCTCCACTCTCTGGAATGAGACCTCCACTCACCTGCGAAATGTACATCGTATGACATCTTCAGAAAAAAGCTCAACACTCACCTCTGATCTTTCCCCCCGCCCCCTGTTTCTTTTTCCCCAGTGTCTCTTTATTGTCTATTTTCTGTCTTACTGCAACTAGCGCCCAGAGGCCTGTGGGCTGGATGCGCTTCTGAAAATGCCAATATAAATAAAAAATAATAAATTAATTAAAAAAGTACAAAATAAATCACATTTCTTTTTACCGCAAAATGTGGGGATAGACCCCACATACCCTCCCGTCACATACTCCCTAGCCTCCCTTTCTATATAGCTAACCCCACATTATCATACACACTTTTTGCAGTACAGAAGGAAGGACAAATGTGGTTTGATGCGCTTGTAAGTCAAATAAAGCAGGGAATACCAATGAATCAATACATCTTGCCACTATTATGGCCACAAATAGGCACTGCCTATCATTTCACCACAAGGTGTTGCTTTGTCTGTCAACAGGGTTCAAAGCGCCAGCCCTTGCATGCCCTGCCCACACAGGTGCACCATTGTCAGGATCATGAGCATGCAGACATGCTACATAGACAGATCATTAGTAGACAAACGGTTAGAGCACTACCCCACGCCGCCAAAACTGATGGGCTTGAGCCTAATCACCATTGCTCCACACTAAATGCTTATTGTTAGGAAAGAGTCCCTTTATGCTTGATTGATTGATTGATTTGTTTATTTATTAAGCGCTTTATGCCAAGGCGCTGTACAATGGAACAACTCACACAGTGAACAACAATAAACAATAAACAAACAATGTGAGCAAAATTACATGATGAATCATTCGACAGTAAAACAGTGCAAAAAGCAGTTAACTGGAGAAGGGGAGGTAGAGAGGAAGTAGGATTAGCGAGGGGGAATAGAAAAGAAAAGAACAAGTGAGGAATAGGAAGGTGGGAGAATGGAGGGAAAGGGATTTAAGGAGTCAGAAGAGGGAGAGGGGGGGATGAAGAGAGAATGGGAAGATCTTCAAGGAGGAGAGTGGAGGAGAAGGGATTTAAGGGACATGCGAAATGAGGGAAGGGTAGTGGAAGAGCGGATTGAGAGAGGGAGTGCGTTCCAGTGAAGAGGAGCAAGAAGTTGGAAGGAACGAAACCTGGAAGAAGCACAAGGGGAAGGAGGTACAGTAAGGAGGAAATGGTCAGCAGAACGAAGAGGGCGTGAGGGGGAGTAGAAGGTGAGAAGTGAGGAGAGATAAGGAGGAGCGAGACCATATAAGGATTTAAAAACAAGGCAGAGAAAGCAGAATTTTAACTGAGAGTGGAAAGTTAGCCAACGAAGAAGAGAGAGCGAGGAGGAGATGGAATCACGGGAGGTAAGGAGACAAAGGGTACGAACAGCAGAGTGGTAAATGGATTTGAGGGGGGTAAGCTGGGAGGCAGGAAGTCCAAAGAATAAAGGGGAGCAGTAAAATAGCCGGGAAAAGATGAGAGAGGAGATAAGGAGTTTGGTTGCATGGAAAGTGAGGGAGGGACGGATTTTGCGAATGTTGTATAGATGGAAGCGGCAGGAGCGAGAGGTAAGTGAAATGTGTTGTGAGAAGGAGAGAGAGGAGTCAAAAATAACACCCAGATTGCGAGCCTTGGAGGAGATAGGGAGGTCGGAGGGGGGAAAGTGAATGAATGGGGGAGGAGAGGGAGAAGGAAGTGAGTTAGAAGGGAAGAAAAGGACTTCCGTCTTATCAGTGTTAAGAGAGAGGAAGCGGGAGGACATCCAGTTCTTGATAGCTGTGAGACAGGAGGAGAGTTTGAGATGAAGGTCAGGTGTGAAGGAGGAGAAAGAGAGAAAGAGTTGAGTATCATCAGCATAAAAGTGATGGGAGATGTCAAAGGAGGAGATAACAGGGGCGATGAGTGTTGTATAAAGAGAGAAAAGGAAAGGACAAAATACAGAGCCTTGAGGAACACCATATGTTAGAGGGAAGGAAGAAGAGGTCTGACCACCCCAAGATACAGTAAAGGAACGAGAAGAGAGGTAGGAGGATAGCCAATTGAGAACAGGGCCCTTGAAACCAAAGGAGGAGAGAGTGTGCAGGAGGAGTGGATGATCGACAGTGTCAAAGGCAGCAGAGAGGTCAAGGAGAATAAGGATGGATGATTGCTTGGCATGCCGAGCAGAGAGGAGAGAGTTGAGGATCAAAGTAAGAGTGGTTTCAGTGGAATGTTTAGGTCGAAAGCCAGATTGAAAGGGAGGAAGAATAGAGGAGGAGGAGACAAAAGAAGAGAGTTGGGAATAAGCTAGACGCTCAAGGAGTTTGGAAAGGAAAGGAAGAAGGGAGATGGGTGTGTAGTTAGAGGTTAGGAGTGGGTCAACCGAGGGTTTTTTTTAGGATAGGGATAATCGTAGCATGTTTGAAGGCTGAGGGAAAAGTAGAAGAGGAGAGGCAGGAGTTAAAGAAAGTGGTAAGGTATGGGATAAGAAGTGGGTAGATTTTGGGAATGAGAACAGAGGGGAGAGGGTCAGAGGGGGCAGAGGTGGGGTGAGCTTTGGACAGGAGAGAGGAGACATCTGACGAAGAGACAGGTGAGAAAACAGACATATCGGAAGAGGGAGGAGAGGGGGGAGGAGAAGAGAAGGAGTTAGAGGGGAGGTTAATTTTTTGGCGGAGTGAGATGGTTTTGGAGGAGAAGAAGTTAGCAAAATGAGAGGGAGAGAGCGTGGAATTGGAAGAAGGATCAGGAGTAGGAGGATTGAGAAGACGGGTAAGAGTTTGAAAGATTCGCCGAGGATGAGATGCTTGAGACTGGAGGAGGTTAGAGTACTAAGAGGACTTAGTGGTTACAAGACAGGAGTTGTAGAGAGTATGATAAGAAAAGTAAGAGGTTTGATTGGAGAGTGAGGGAGTTTTGAGCCAGAGTCTCTCCAATCGCCTGAGAAGGCGTCGCATAGAGCGGAGATGGGGGGTAAGCCAAGGTTGAGAAGGCTTGCGTGTAGGGTGGAAGAGAGAAAGGGGGTAAAGTTGGTCAAGGGTAGTGGAGATAGAGGATGAAAGGGAAGAGAGAGTATCATCCGCAGACAGTAATGCAAAATCTTGGTGAGATGGAAGAGAAGAAGAGCAGGTGTTAAAAAAGAGGGTAGCATCGAAGTCCCGGAGGTCACGACGCAAGTAGATAGGGGGAGAAGGATTAGTGGTGGTAGGAGTGGAGAGAGGAGAAAGGGAGAAAGAGAGTAGAGCATGATCTGAGAGATAGACAGCGAGAGAGGATACAGGGAAGGAGGAGTGAGAGGAGGAAAAGATAAGATCAATAGTAGAGCCAGAGGAGTGAGTAGAGGGCGAGGGGAGGAGGGAGAGGAGGTAGGAGTCAAGGATGGAGAGGAGAGGAGAGGAGAAGATTGCGGGGGAGAAGGCAGATGGATGGTAAAGTCACCAAGTACCAATAAAGGAGAGGTAGGTGGAGAAATAAGTGAGATGAGGTGATCCAGATCATCTAGGAAAGAGGAGAGAGGACCAGGGGGTCAATAGATAATTAGGAAGGAAATAGAGTAGGGAGAAGAGAAGGACTTGTAGAGGAATTCAAAGGTAGAGAAAGAGGGGAGAGTTGGAGAAGAAGAGGAGGAAATGAATTTCGGGTGGAATAAGAGACCTACGCCGCCCCCTTGTCCAGAGGAACGAGGGGTGTGGATGAAAGAGGAAGACGAGGTTGTTAGTGAAGCAGGGACAGAGGTGTTTTGAGGAGGAATCCATGTCTCAGTTAGGCAGAGGAAATGAAGATTGAGGCGGAAGAAAAGATCAAGGGTAGCAGCTGTCTTGTTACAGATAGAGCTGGCGTTCCAGAGAGCAGTGTATATGAGGGCAGATTGGTTGGCGGTGGGGGGGTACAGAAGGTTAGGGCGATGAAAAAAGGAAGGAGCATGAGTATGAGAATGTGGGGGAAAATAGTGAAGAGAACTAGGCATCAGGAGGAGGGAGTAGAGTAGGAGGGGGAGGAGAAGATGGAATGGGGGTAAGGGTGGAGAGAGTGGGGTGGGAAGGAGATAAGGGGGATCGCATAACAGGCAGGTAGGGGCAGAATCGTAGTAACGGGAATGAAGCGGGAGAAGATCGGAAACGATGAGGGCAGGAGGAGTACAAGTTGAAAGCCCCACTGTAGTCAAAGGAGTCAGTGGATCAGGAGCTCAAAACTGTGGAAATAGGGGACCAGAGGTGAAATAATTCAGAGGCAGATTAGGGCAAGCCAGGAACTAAGGGAGGAGAGTTGGAACACAGTCAGTGGAGTAACAACTTAACAAGAGAGACTAGTAAGGTGCAGCAACTTGCAATGGCAGGAATATGGAACAGCCGGAAACCGTAAAAGGGCAGATAGAGTTCTGAGGTTGAGTGGAGTGCATGAGCTCAGGAAGCAATGAGGCAAATCCGTCAGGATAGTTCGTAGGAGGTGGGGACTCACACCCTGTGGGAGGAAGAAGGGGTTCGGAGAACTGAGTGGAGGCAGCTGAGTGGAGGGGGCTGCAGGAATCAGCAAAGTGAGTCCGCCAGGATAGTTCTCCAGGAGGGCTTGTTAGGACTGTTACCGCAGCAGGCAGCGGCAGGGAGGAGTATGGAACAGCCGGAAACCGTAAAAGGGGAGATAGAGTTCTGAGATTGAGTGGAGTGCAGGAGCTCAGGAAGCAGTGAGGCAAATCCGTCAGGATAGTTCGTAGGAGGTGGGGACTCACGCCCTGTGCGGAGTCCGTTGATGTTGGCCGCAGCAAGGAAGGGAACCGAAGAGGGCTCTGGCACCTGCACTGTGCAGAATCCGTTGGTGTCGACCACCGCAGGGAGGGAGAGGCAACCACCACCCCAGAAGGTGAAAGGCTGGAGGCTATCGCAGGCTAGCTGCTACAGTGGGCAACGTCGGGGAAAGTAGAAATGTACGGCGTCACACGAACAACAGGAAGGTAGGAGGATCCCGCAGGCTGGTAGGCACAGCAGAGAGCAGAATGAAGGAGGAGGAGGCAACTGCCGCCCTAGATGGGTGGAAGGCGGGAGGCTCACAAAGTTTGGTACAATGGTGAGCATTGGCGAGGAGGAAGCGTCCACCGTCGTTCGATCCGCTGGAAGGCGGGAGGATCCCGCAGGCCGGCAGGCTCAGCAGAGGGCAGAGAGAAGGAGGAGGAGGCAACAGCCGCCCTAGATGTGTGGAAGGCGGGAGGCTCTTGTAGGATAGCTGGCACGGTGGGCAATGGCGAGGAGGAGGCTTCCACCGTCGTTCGATCCGTTGGAAGGCGGGAGGATCCCGCAGGACAGCAGGTTCAGCAGAGGGCAGAGTGAAGGAGGTGGCGACCACCGCCCTAGATGAGTGGAAGGAGGAGGGCTTCACAGGTCGATCCGATGACGAAGCGGGAGGAGGCTGCGCAGCGGCCCGCTCCAGGAGACACTCAGGCAGGTCCGGATTTGGCGATCGCCGTCCCGGGTGTTCGGGTGGGGGAGCGCAGCTCCAGGGCTCGAAGCCGGAGACACTCCAGATGAGGCGATCGTGTTAGCTGCCGCCACGTAGTTCCCCCGGACGACGAAGCGGGAGTAGGTCGCCCAGCAGCGTGCTCCTGGAGCCCCCCCAAGGTGGGTCCGACCCCGATGACTGCAGTCCTGGGCGTCCGGGAGGAGGAGGCATAAGGTCGGGGATGCTCAAGTGACTCCAATCGCGCTAGCAGCCACTCTGGATGTCTGAAGGCGGGAGGACTCACCGGGTCCGTCCGAGGTCGGGTGAGAGGAACGCCGCTCTATGGATCGGTCCTGAAGCCGTACCAGGCGGATCCGATTCTCACCAAAAAAGCAGACAGAGGAGCCTGAGCAGGTAAGTAACAGAAGGGGATGATGAATTTGGCAGTAATTGAAGTTTAAACTGCCTTAAATACAAATGATTCAGCCTGATTTAAGGAGACGCAGACTCAGGCAGCCATGCTCATGCCCATGCTGCTTTCCTCCCATAGACTTCTATCAGACACCATTTCTTTTTGCTTTGTTTGGACTTCAGAACAGACTTTCGGAGGTATGTAAACCTTTTGCTTAACTTCCCTGGTCTTTTTGCTCATTTTATTGGGAAACTGTTCATTCCATAAGACTATCAGTACTGAGAGTATATGGGCCTCATTATGGGTCCGGCGGTAACCCTGCCGCCGGACCCGGAAATAATTACCGGCGCCCGACTTCCGGGTGCCAACGAGCTATTACAAAACGGACGGCCGGGAAGTGAGGCGCCGGCAGTTTTATTAATCACCAGTCCCATAGAGTCCAAAAGGACTCTATGGGAGTGGGGACACAGAAGCACTGGCACTGTTGTTAATAGTGCCGGTGCTTTTGTGACGGCTTTGCCTACCATAACTGCTGTGCTCGGCAGGGTCAGACCTGTTGGGCACAGCGGCTCCAGCAGGCAAACCCGTAGTTTGGTGGTCCAGAAACAAGGGTACCAGTGAGCTGGCCAGTACCCTTATTTCCGGACCAGCAAACTCGGCAGGAGGCCCAATGGGCCTCATACGAGGTAGGTGGTAAGGGATTACCGGCACCGGTAAGGACACCGGTGCCGATAATCCCTTACACCCTATTCCGAGGTCCCTTAGCGGGTCCCTTCCTTAACGCCTGGTTTTACCAGGCATTATTGATGGGACCAATTAAGGGACTTCAGAGCTAATAATGGTACCGCAAACTGCTCCATCCCCATTCCCATTGAGCCGTATGGGGGCTGGAATGGGAATAGGGAATGGTTCCCGGAATGGGGATTTATCGGGTCCTCCAAGGTTGGAATGACCCGGTAAATCCCTATTTCGGGAACCCGGACCCGGAATGCGGTAAGGGGGTAGCCATGGTTCTAATAGCACCATGGCTACCTCCTACCTCCTAATGAGGCCCAATATCTCTTTGTGGATTTCTTGAACTGTTACACATAACCCTAAAGTGAAATACAGTTAGAATACTTTGCCATCCTTATTTCTTTTTCTGTAATGGTGTTTTGGTTACTTTTACAATGTGCATAGGATGAGCTGGTGGCAGTGCATATTTTTCTACTGGGTTTTATAACTTTTTCTCCTTCATTAATGCATTTAACGCAAAGGGCTACTAACTGTGGATAGCTCCCTAAAATGGCAGTGCCACAAGGCGTTTGCTCGTCCTTTGGCCATGTTGTTCTTTGGCTTTCTTCTGGCCCTCTCGGTGCAGAATTGTCACATATATGAAGCTCTTTCCTGGGGAAGCTGCTGCCTTCCCGGGCAAAGAGGCAGTTTATGTGTGAGGCCGGATGTGCGTGCTGGGAATGTCTGGTCCCAATACAAATGCAGGTGACTGAATGCATGTTACTGGGCAGATATTGTGGAAAGTGGCTATCTTGCATTGGCTAGCCACTGCCAGTTTGACTAGTGCAGATCCTTAGCATTGGTGGATCAGGGTGATCTTCCAGTAGAGTTCTTGGGTAAAAGGAGGACTTCTGCAGCCATTCTTCAAATCACCGTTGAAGTCAAGTCTTCTACAAAGAAGAGCAGCCCATCAACAACCCGAGGACAACCCCTGTAGCTGACCAACACCAACTCCCAGTGAAGCCCTGCTCATTTGCCTACTCTCAAAGAACTTAATCAGTGCTTCAACAGCTGGACCAGTGGGAACAACTGGTCTCAACCCCTGCTCGAGGATCTGTGCCTTCTGAGCCTTCGGATGTGTCCCTGGACCAACCGTTGGACTGGTCAGCTGTCTCCTGGGCTACCTCGCTGCAGTCGTCTTCATACCGAGTGCGTTCTTGGAACTTGTAAGAGCTTCAACTTGTAGAAGAAGAGGCCTGCTCCTGCAGTTTCCGCCTTCAGCCTTCTTGCATCAACGGAAGCTGTGCATCACCTGCTTCTTTGTTCATCCCTGGAAGTTAACATACCTGTCCCTCACCCTCTCCCCGTTTTTAATGGGGTTCTACATTTGGTGAGGCCCCTTCATGTTTTGCATTTGGCCAGTGGCACAATCTCCACGTTTGCCATAGCAATGTGTATGGCAGGTCACCCAATCCCTATGCTTTCCTCCAGTGCCTCCATTATAAACATTGCTCCAAAAGACCGATAAAACCTCTTCAAGCCAATGTAATTTAGTATGAATTGGGTTAATGCAGCCATGTTTATTCAGGCCTACAATAAGTCTAGCAGTTGAGCTGTGAAAAGGTTGCATTTGGGAGAGACTTGAAAAGGGGAGCCCTAAATTCAGAGCATTGTCATAGTTAAGACGGACGTGTCACAGCAAAGCATTTGGCACTGTTGAAAGTAGTGAATGCATTATCTTCAAGCGCTTATTCGAAATAAATATCTATATCAACTAAACCTGTGAAGATGTGCTCAGTTGCTTAAATTGTCCACATCCCGGTTTCACCATTTAACCAAAGAGTGTGATCCTGGGCAGATCATTTAATCACAGCAGCTCTGTAGTGCACTTCAGAGCGTATGTCAATATATCATGCTGTTATTTAAATAAAGCCTGACTATAGAGTTGCTACATATATAGCAATACCTATACACTAGACACAACTGTTGGCTTTGTCCGTGTTTGTTTTTAGCAGAACTTCAGTGCAAGGAACAAATATAAGTCAAGTGGCTGAAGGCTTCATAGGTAAAGCCATTTTTATTACACCAGTAGCACATTCATAGTTGCAGTTAAGCCATTAGCTCTCAGACTGCTTAGAAATAACACTGACAGGTTTGATGTTACTGCTTGATAGAACAGGGTCAAAGATCTCAGGGGGATTTGCTTTTTATGTGGAGGGGCAGGTAGCTGGTGGGAATGGCCATAGGAATTGACATGCCCAGGGACAACGAATGGGAGTGTGATAAAACAACGCGCTCACGCCTTATCTCCTTCCTCACCTGTCAGCTCCATCCTAGCTGTGCCCCAATACAAGTGTCCGTTTATAGGTGGCGCTTTGGCACCAAGTAATAGCTAAAAGTAAAAATTGCCTAAAGTTTAAGGGAGAGGGCGGGGAGGATAGAGAAATATACAGAGGAGGGGGAATAAAGGTAGACAGAGAAGGGAAACAGGGTATGTGAGCCACAGAGGAGAGTGTGCAAAAACCCACTTCTGTATTAAGGTAACTGCTCGCCCACATATTGCTAGACTACCATTTCAGGCCACAGACAGTGCCACATTAGCACTCCCTGCACTGGGGCGGTCATGCAGGATTCGCACTGCCCGTCTATGCCATTTCCCACCAGGTCTTCTGCAGGAATTCCATGGCTGCTTCGGGCTCAGTGAAGGTGCATTCTTGGCATCATCTGTTCTCCCACATTAGATCACCCTCATAGAGAAACCTTTAGTTTCGATAGTTAGCAAATCATATTTACATACATGAATATGTGCAATTGCTGTTCGTCATGTGTTGCCCAACATCATTGCCACTCGTCCTGTTATTTCAGCTGCCAGCTGATCTTGGCCCGGGCTGCACCACAAAGTTTTTATCCACAAAATCATTAGCCACCTCTGGGGATTACTCGCATCTCAAACAAACGCAAATAAGCGTCGTAAGTGATTAGCTGGCTTCTAATCTGCCATTCTCTCAGCTCTTTCTTAACCCCTTAACTGCCAGGCTATTATGCAAGTCTATGCAAAAAGGACGAGCTGCGAGCATACTCGTCCTTGGCACTTTGTCACGGAACAGTTTTCTGGTCTGTTTGTTCCGCTAGCTTGAAGTTGGGCAGATACACATGGTGCTGGAGCTCAAATTTGTAAAGTCCATACGATGTCCATAACAAGTACTAGCACCCGACAGTTGGCACTTGTCCAATCAGGATGATCAAATAGAGGGCATTATTTAGTAGTACATACCTGTATTCCGAGCAGACTGACTGGCTGCTCACAACCCATCCTCTACACAATTCCTCCTACCTTCAAACACCCTTCCATTCATGGTAACTCCCTAACCAGCCTTTAATGCCATGCCCTGGCAACAATCCTCTCTATTGACCACTCCTTGGATGTTACAAAAATGCAAGATGAGCACCCCGGAGAGCCCATCGGTCCTTTCTATGGCAACCACCTTTGCTGGGTGTTGTCACAAAGGAAAAGGTTCTTTGCATTGCAGTTCAGTGCACCAAAGTAGATGGTGACATCGCACCACCCTTTCTTTACTGTGGCCTACGATCTTGAGCAAAGAGCCATCACCGCCTGGTGATGTCCATCAAACTCATCATCATGGCTTAAGAAAACAATCTTGGTGGGCATTGAGCAATAAAAAAGGTAATTGGGTTAGGTCAGTTAAATGGCGACTGAAAGGGGTTAACATTTTATGTTGAATCCCTATCAATTAAACTACCTCTTTTTCCCAACCACACGGCAACCTTGCACCTTATTTACCGTACACCAGGACCCATTTCCTCTTTTATAGAGGATATTGCATCACTTATAACCATAAATACCAAACCTACTTCTCAAACCATCTTACTTGGGGACTTTAATCTTGGTTTCAACGACCCGAAGGACACTAACACCCATGACCTTGCCAACACCTTATCTGAACTGGGTCATACGCACATTATCCATGAACCCACTCATATCAAAGGCAGAACACTAGACTGGCTCTCCCACCTCAACTACACTATTGACCTCCTATCCAATGACCGTTGCATCTGGTCGGATCATCATAAATTGACCTTTGCTATCAAAGCCAACACACCCCTCCCGGTGCCTATCATCGCCCCTGCCACCTGCACGAGAAACAAGAAAGATATTACTCCTGACAATCTCCTACCTATACTACTCCCTATTTTGAATAACATTGATTCAGATGCTGACCCCACAGTCTTAGTAGATACCTACAACCAGGCTACACTCAAAGCACTGAACTCCATTGCCCCTCTAAAATTGCGGAAACCTAAACCACAGCGTCACCTTAACACCTGGTTCACGCCACAGTTAAGAGAACTACGCAAAACTAAAAGAACCGCCGAGGCACATTGGAAAAAACACCCCACAGTATCCAATAAGACTGAGCTAACCCTAGCCTCCTCCAGCTACAAAGAAGCCATACTTTATGCTAAGAAAGATACCTATAATAGAAGGATTACACAAGCGGAATCCAACACAAAAGAACTCTTTAAGATTCTGAAAGAACTAGAATCCCCCATTGCCCCCATAGACAAATGTGTTACTGACACACTATGGTGTAGCAATATTCAGAAGGCCTTATTAGATAAAATAGCTCGCCTACAATCCAAAATCAACGCAAAAATAATCCTTACTACTAGCTGACCCGGACTATAAACATCTACCGAACAAACCATTTACCTTTAAATCAACCTGTAAACCGTTCAGCTTTTCACCCCTCCCAACCTGGGAAGTAGAAAACATCATCAGGAAACTTAAACCCTCAAACTGCCAAGGTGATGCCTGCCCTGCCCCGATCATCAAAGCGGCCGCGCACGACCTGGCACCATTCATTACCAACCTCATCAATGCCTCCTTCAAATCTGGAATAGTACCAGACAACCTTAAAGACGCTTGGGTCATTCCACTTCTCAAAAAACCTACTCTTGACCCAGCCAACCCGTCTAACTATAGGCCGATAACGACTGTACCGTTCTTATTAAAGATATTGGACAGAGCAGCCTATTTACAAATACAGGCCTACTTAGAATCAAACAACCTCCTAGGACTTAGACAATCAGGCTTCCGACCGAGACACGGTACGGAAACTGCACTAATAGACCTCACTACCCAGATCCAAACCCTGAAAGACAATGGCAAACTCGCCCTCCTCTTACTGCTTGACCTGTCAGCAGCTTTCGACCTGGTCAACCACCAAACACTCTGGCACCATTTGAAATCTGCAGCACACTTTTCAGACGCAGCCACAGCCTGGATCAGTTCCTTCCTGGCGAACAGAACCATGAGGATCTTCTCTCCAACGGATTCTGCCGAACCCTCACCAGTACCCTGTGGAGTCCCGCAAGGCTCTTGCGTGTCCCCGACACTTTATAATGTATTCACAAAACCCCTCTTCGATATCCTTGACTATCTGGGTGTCATGTATACCAATTACGCGGATGACACCCAGATACTCATTCCTATCACGGGTGATTACGAAACTGACAGCACCACCCTTAAAGAAATCTACTCTGTAATACAAGCATGGATGGCACACCATGGACTGTGTCTCAATGACGAAAAAACCGAGTTGATCATCCTGGGCACTCATGCCAAACTCAAAAATCTTAATCCCTCATTCAAAGCCTTTACCATAGATGGCAATCTCATCCCTGTGTCAAATAACACTAAAACCCTTGGTATCTACATCGATGCCACCTAATCCTTCTCCAAACAAACCAATGCAGTAGCATCATCAGCCGCATACACCTGTAAGCTGATCACTGCATGTAGACTGTTCATCTCCGCACCCAATTGCATTACTCTGGCCCGAGCATTAGTCCTATCCAAAATAGACTACTGTAATGCGCTTTACTTGGGCACTAGTCACAAAAATATCAACAAATTGCAAGTTGTCCAAAACAATGCCATTAGGGCTGCCCTCAACATTCCCAAAAATGCACACATATCTGAGACCAGACGTAAACTACGCTGGCTCCCTGTCGAGCATAGAATATCCCTTAAAACGCTGGCCCTTATACACAAAGCCAGGGCCAACCTTGCGCCAGCATACCTTACTAACCAACTTACACCCCACACCTCTTCAAGACCTCTCAGAGCAGCACAAACTAACACTATGACCATACCGAGATTCAAACTTCATAACTCGGGTGGAGCTAGCTTCCCTGTACAAAATTCCAAATTATGGAACACTATCCCCGCACCCTTGCGAGCAGAATCCTCATACAACCTGTTCAAACACAACACGAAGTGCTGGCTTCACAATGTGGACTCTACGACAGCCTAACCTCCTGATCCCAGCACGTTAGACTGCTGCCGGCACACTCTGCAATTTAATGTATATTTGTACGCCCTAGCAATACTATGTTTGTACCTATCTGTAACTGTAACGTAACCATTGTTGACTGCTTTAAATTGTAACTGTAACCAGATCTAACTTACGCGCCCATATGCCCCCGGGCCTGGCTGCGCTTTATAAATAAATAAATACAAATACCAGCCAGCCATAAAAAGTCACTCTTGCCACCTCAGTTCTATTCAGTTACACACGTAACTGTCAATTATGGGGGGGTGTCTGTGTGTGTGTCAGAAAGTAATACAATCTGGGAGTCAAAACATGTAGAAAGGAAATCACACAGAATATTACTACAGCACAGTTGTAGAAATTATCAGCGACACAACAACAAAAAAACAGCAGCATTGGCCTGTAGCACGGGACATTTCTGCAAAACCTGTAGGGATGGTTAGCTCTAGCCAACTGGCAGGCATGAGGTATCGAGAGGTTGTGGCAGGCGTAGTATGTGACCAAGACCAATGAGTACTGTACTATACCTGATCAAAGGAGAAAGAATGGCTGCCATGTCTAGACCATGCTCTTACTGTCCCATTAATAGTATAGCAGCCCTGCTGAGAAGTGCCAGTTCGGTACAAATGACAAATGTAGCAGCGTCCGGTAAAGTGGTAGGACTGTCCCAATAAATACATTCCAGCTCTTCTGTGAAGTGCATGCAGTTCACTCTTAATGTAGCACTAAAACAACTGCTGCCATATTAAGCATATTAAGCAGATGAGAAGTGTCTGTAGTTCCCCATTAAATCAAATGTATTGCAGTTCTGTTATGAAGTGTCAGGCCAATATGTATGACATATATGAACCGTCACTGGAAGTGCAAGGCATTATGTTATGGGTTATATTTGGCAGCGGGGTCTTGCAGGTCTTACGGACAGTCAGATCTGTAAGAGAGATACAGGGCTGCGTTCAAGAAGAAACACGTGTGTAGCGCCACTCCCTCAACAGTGCCACGGGACACAGGCTCCCTGCTCAGGGAACTCCCAACGGCCCCTGATGCAAGTGCTGCGAACAGCAGGAGAGGGAGTAGTGTGTAGTGGTGCTGAGGACTGAAGAGACACGGGCGAAGGGCTCACACTTAGGACCCTCTGTGCTGGGAGCCGAGCAGCAGTGGAGGCAGGCACTGTCTCCTGGATCCAGTGCAGAGTGTGTGGGTGTGTCCACCCAACAGCAGCATTGCGTCTGCTGTGGGATCATGATATCCGCCAGTTTCCTGCATTTGGGCTGGCTCCATGCCCCCCCCCATCCACCGTGCCCTGTCCTTCTGTTGATGGAGCACGCTGAGGCAGGTGGCAGGACATAGCATGCACAAATCAAATGTAATATATGTATAATGTATATTCCACATTTTTAACAACAGCAGCAGCGGGTCGCGGCAGCATTTACTTACTTACTTTTGGTCAGATTCTCAGATGAGTCTCTTCGAATGAGTCGCGGCTCCGCTCCCCTCGCCTCCGACTAGTGCCCTGGGCTGGAGTCACAGCCATTAATGGCCAAGCAGCAGCCAGCCCAGCAGCAGGGCAGGTGAGGCTGAGCCAGGCAGGCAGCTCCACAAAACAAAGGGCTGACACCGCTCGTCGCCTGTCTTCTCCCCCTTTCTGCTATCGAGTCGACTACTAGCCAGCCAGGCCTACCTGCTGCAATCACACTGGCACATGTGCCCTGCTCAAGTGTGGCACCGCACGCAGAGCTCCCATACAGACCCAATGCGCATGACTGGCAGCCTAGCGCCAACTTGGCGGGACTCTGGAGCAGTCAGTGCGACCAATTGGCTGCTGGGTCTGGGCTTGGGCCGAGGAGCTCACACATCCCTGGGCCAGCCCATTGTTCATGAAGTGTGAAAATGACAACTTGTTACTCGACAACAGTTTTGAGTGCTCATGGCAGACCCCCGCGCACCCCCATGCTGTGTGATGCACTTGTTTTGCATCTTTCTCTGCTGCAGGCCTGGCGCTGCAGCCTGCTAATCAATGGAAACTCACACCTCGGCACACAAAATTACACCCCATGACCCAGGCAGCCGCGAGGCCACCCCTGAGCGCGAGGCCTGGGGCAGTTTGCCCCCCCTGCACCCCCCTCGTGATGGCCCTGTATATGGGCATAAAGTTCTTTCCCTAAAATACTCTTTCCTGACTTTGGTCGGTGGAGGCCTAGTCAAGGATTCCTTCCTGGGCCTATCCTAGTGACTGCGATTGAGTGAGTGTACTTATGTGAACTTTGTTTACTGTTTTTGACTTTTGAATCATAACCACTGGCATCATCCAAATATCTTAAGAAACCTACCTGAAAAGTATAACTTTGGAATTGATGACTTTAGGGCACAAGTCCCCAATCCATCTTACAAGTGGACTCCTTACATGTTAGAGCAGGGGTCTGCAACCTCTGGCTCTCAAGATGTTTTGGACTACAATTCCCATCAGCCCTAACCAGCACAGTCAATGATGCATGATCATGAGTGTCCTACTGCAAACAATCTTGACACCCGCAGGTTGCAGACCACTGTGTTAGGGGGAACTGTTTTGTGGCTACTCTAAAGTGTCTTTACTAAATTTCATGCATCGGAGTACTTACCTGTGTTTCACTGGTTATTGAATCATATACTTTCTTTCTTCTCCTAAGGGTGAAGGTATATATCTATTTTATAGTAGGCGTGACACAATATTTGCCTACAGCTTTAAATGTGCTTAGTGTGTATCTCAAATATCTACTAAATCATTGTATATTTTTGTATTTACCTGGCTAACTTGAACTATTGGTGTTGTTCTGTGTCGACTCATTGTAGCCCTTGACCACTCTCAAAGGCCTCCTGAGTCTAAGCCTTGCTGCTCTGCTGTCCTACCTTGATTTGGTTTGGCTCTAACTCCCCTGCCGTTCTCATCCTCTTCGATCTGTCTTCTGCCTTTGACATAGTCAATCATTCCACCCTCATAAATCGGCTCTGTGATACTCTGAGCATCACCAGGGACGTCATTTCACCAAAATGCCTGGGGTAGCGGAAGTGACATAGCACGACCCTTGACCTCCGATGACATCCCACCCCGAAGTGATAGCAGGGGAAGTGATGGAACAAGTGACATAGCACGACCCTTGACCTCCGATGACACCCCACCCCGAAGTGATAGCAGGGGAAGTGATGGAACAAGTGGCATCACATGGCATTGTTTCTAAGTACACTACGAAAAATATGGTTACGCTATCACTGTTAAGTGATATACATTTCATACAAGAATGGATCACCATATGTATCGTTAATATTAGTGCGTATAGGCCCATATTACCAAATCACTGTGAATGCGAGAAGACTTCCAAGGCCAAGCGATAATGATGTGTTATTATATAGCACTTATGCTTAAGCGCTTCATCTAGAACAAATATACATATAATATCACCCAACCAGTATTGGTACTCATTTATCAAGCTCAGCAGGATGAAAAGCTGAGCTGACCAGGGAGTCGCACCTGCAACCTGCAGATCTGCCCTCCAATGTGCAACTGGGCCCTTTTTCTGTCATCCACCTCACTCTCTACTTGCGGCATCCCTCAGGGATCAATCCTTTTGCTGTGGCTTTTCAATATTTACCTTGTCCGTCTGGACCACTTAACCTCCACTTTCTCTCCTCATTTCCAGTGTAATGCAGATGACAACACAACTCTCCTTTAAGCTTCCCACATCTACCTCCTCTTTCTTTGCCGACTGTCTGACTGCTATTGAGGCATGGTGTGCTGCTAATGATCTCTGCCTTAATGCCAGTAAGACCAAGATCCTTCTCATTGGGACCCCGGGTCACTCCTTCCCTCCTACACTCTGGCTGCCCTCCTTGGTCCCCCTCCCAGCACACTTGTGTGAGGCAAAAAACCTTGGTGTCATCTTCGACTCCTCTTTCTCCTTCTCTCCTCACATTGCAGACTTTCAGCTTTACCTCTGAGCGACAGGCATGGTATCAAGAGACGACACAGACAAGAGAAACACAGTTTGAAAACCTTTATTCTCAATGGTCAGGATGGTGTAATGCCTAACTTGCCCTAACTCTGATGGGAATGTTCCCCAATGGAAAGAAAACAAAGGGAAGTCTAAGGGCCTTATCACGAGTCTGGCTGTAACGCTTAAATGCGGCGGTAGCGCTATTACCGCCACATTTAAGGGTCCGCCAGATCAGGGGCTTGGCGGATTTGCCTCCAGCTCTGAGCAAATTTGCCGATTTTCGGTGCTATTACTGCCGGCGGGAAATCCGTCTGCGGTAATAGCGCAAAAATTCCAATGAGGAATTCATGAATGGGCCCAATGGGGAATGGGAACCAACCGTTCCGCCAAACCCATGAGCCGGCGCTAATAGCGCCAGGGGATTTGACGGTAGCGCTAATAGCCCTGGCGGTAATAGCGCCCAGGCTACTGCCAAACTCGTGATGAGGCCATTAGTACCAAACAAAATACTGCCTGTGTCAAAACCTATCCTTGTCTTCACTTCTATAGAATAATTTGGCCAACTCAATAGTGTTCAAAGTAAAGTTAGTGTGATAATGGAGCCTTTCTGTAGCTCCCTTCGCTAAATTTAAGTCACTCAGGATTATAAAGTTCCACAAGTCTCCCAGGTTTCACTTGGCAACAAAAAGTTCACTTGGCAAAAGAAAATCACTGTACTGTTGCTTGGTAAGTTCTTTTCCACTTGCTAACCTCAAAGTTCACTTGGCTTCTTTCGGGACTCCCTTCCCCATTCTGATCCAAGTCGTTCTAGCTTTTCCTTTATTAGATCATGCAGCTCCTTGCTTGAATTGGTCTCCCCTGGTCGTGGCGCAGTTGTCAGTCCCCATGGTCCACCAAACACAGTTCGCGGAACAAGGTGCCTTGTCCTTAATAGAGTTCTGGATCAATCTCCCGCCTGGTGGCTACCCCATCTTTTCCAACACTCTTTCCTTTTTCTGGGGTCTCTCTGGCCAGACTGCATCAATCTCCCGCCTGGTGGCCACTCCAATGCTTTTCCAACACACTTAGTTCAATGTCAATACAATACAATGTCAATACAAAATGCTCACTTAATTTCGTACACAGCTCCCCTTTTTAGGATCTTTATTTCGCTCACTTTTAGTATCCGCGCACAGCATCCCTCTTTGCAGACACTTCCTTTCTTTACAGAGTCATTCAAGAACTTGATATTATATAAACAACCACTCTGCCACTAGGTATCCTTGTAATTCCATTTGTCAATTTCACCCGATGTGTTCGGGCTGCATCGTTGTATCATGCTCGCTTACTTCAATATACACCGGGCTCTCACTCCGTTTCACTCAGCGGTGGTGTTTTCTTCGTTCTTAGTTTAACATCTTTTGCATCAGAGGCCAGGGTCTCTCCACCTGCCCCTCAGACACTCCTGGGCTCCTGTCCTGGCCCAGAATAATGAGCATCTCATTTTTACCAATGTAACAAGGGATCAGCACGTCTCCCGACTACCTTCTTTGCTGGAAACAGGAGTCGTTAGCCACGCTTCTCCTGGATGCTTCCTTACACAGACCTTCGGCGTCTCTGCGTCATTGTTTCTTCCAGCTGGTCCTGGGTAGCCACAGTTCCTCAGCTCTCCTCCCAACTCGCTCTCTCTGCTGATTGCTAGTGTTACTTGTATACTTTCCTGAAGACTTGATAGCCTGCAGGTAGGTATGGTTGATTTCAATTGCCTGACCCTGCCTAGACTTGTTAGTGGCACATTGCCCATGAAGATGTTGATGTGCCTCTATCTGCATCTTCTTTGTCCCAGTACCATAGTGGTGTTTCTCATAGGAAAGCCATACTACTCTTGATTTCCTCTTCTTCATCTCAGTACTTGATTGATACTTGTGGAAAAGAAGATTGTGTGTCTAAATACATCCCAAGACGGCTGCGGGGAGGAGGGGTGTTGGATAAATCACTGTCAAGAAAGGGGGAAACCATGTTCACCCTCGGGTATACCCAATCCCTGAGGACCCTGTTCCCAGGTGATCCTCCCTCGCTTGTCCGCCCCCAGGGTCGGGATCCAAAAGCGATGGCCCTACCCTGGCCACCTGTGTAGAAGATCACCGGGGAGTAGGCTGGGAACGACCAAAGGTTTTTCACACTTCTCAGAAGCATTCTCCCTTTCCTCACCCTCCTCCAGAAACTCAATGTCTCCAGAGCTCTGGTTCTCTCCAGCCTGGGTTACTGCAACAGCCTCTTCCTTAATCTGCCTCTTTCCTCCCTCCGCCCTCTTCATTTCATCCAGAATAGTACTGCAAGACTTATCCTTGGTCTCAAGCCCAGGGACCGCATCTCTCCAGCCCTAAAAGTTCTCCACTGGCTCTCAGTGTCTGCAAGAATCAAATTCTAGACCCTCTGCATCATCCACAAGGCTGTCTGGGGCTTGGGCCCTCACTACATCCAACTTTCTCTCCCTAAATACCTCCCTGCTAGAGTCCTTCGGTCCTCTAGCTCCAACTCTCTAGAGATCTGACATTTCGCTAAGCAGAAAGTGGGAGGTAGATCTCTTTCTTTGGCAGGAGCCTCCCTCTGGAACAGCTTCCCTGCCCCTCTTTGACTTGAACTGGATCTCCTTAAGTTCCAGAAGCTTCTCAAGACCTTCCTTTTCCCCTCCTCCTTTCCTATCCCCTTCCCTAGCTAATCTCCATCTTCCATTGCAACTAGTTGCCTGTGTCCCCTATGAGTCTTTCGACAGCCAGGCCCTCGTTCAACCAGTCTTCCAAGCACCCCTTACCAGCACTTGCCCTCGGGCACCCTTCCCCGACATGCCTGATTCTGGCCCTCCCCTGTCCTCGGACTAGTTATCCTCTTCCCATTCTCCCTTGACACTTGCCTTCCTGGGCTTCCCAAGCACTTGCCCAGCCCCTGCTGCCCCCTCTGTCAGCACTTCCTCCTCTTTCCCAATCCCATACCCACGCCCTATTCCCCCCCACAATTATTGTTGCTGCACCTGCACGATCCAAATGTCACAAAGCCTAGTAGGGCCGTTACTATTGTTTTTATCCCCTTTAATCCCTGCCCCCCCCTTTTGTTTTGTGGCGCCTGTAAACACTTTCTACTGTAAAAGCGCAACACAAATGTTCAATACGGAACAATAAACATAAATAACCACCCAGTGTCACCCTGTTCACCATAATAGGGTGCCCACCCCCCCCCCCTGAAATCCACGCCCAGGGTTGATTTTGGAAATCCTTCTATTAGCACCGATGGCAGAACTTTTTTTTCCACACATACTCCTAGACAGATGGTGACTTTATTTTAAGGTTCCTCAACTCCTTCAATCTGCTTGGATTGAAATGTTTGGCAAGCTGCTGCTCATGTGTGTCGTCTGCATTTGCAGATCTAGAGAACACAATTGCTGATTAGCACCCTATAAAGCCTCATGCCAACACATGAAGCATTTTTGCATTTGCTGATGGGGAGGCAGTCTTTCAACAGGGGATGAAGCGCTTGCAAGGAAATCTTAACTAAGTTGAATTTGAAGCTGCAAAACTCTGCAAAAAACAACAATCGAGAAAATCGAAAATAAAACAGATCAAAGAAGGCCTTCACATAAAACAGATCAAAGAAGGCCTTCAACAGATCAAAGAAGGCCTTCACCTTCTATTCTCCCTCCTTGCACATAAGACGTTCAAGTTTCCTTTTTACATAGGTGCATAGTCATAAGAAATCATTTTTGTTTTCTTTCAGAAAAGGCGCAGATGGGAGGGTGATGAGGAATCTGGGGACGAAAATCGATAGAAAAAAACATAACTGGTAAGTACATTTTCCTTCAAAGGCCTGTATCCTCCCACAGATTCTTCATTTGGATAGAGTCGGCACCCAGAGGAGTGCTGGAAGCGTACCTACAAAAAGGAAATACTGCAAGACCATCCCTGCCAAAACAGACATCCCTCCCAGCCAAAGAATCCAAACTACAATGTTTAGAAACTGTTTGCAAGGGCATTGCTGTTCCTGTTCCCTGGCAGAGGTTTTTCAATGTACCCCTCTCTACAATTCCAAAGAGGCTGCCAAGTCTCTGATAGAACGAGAAGAAGCTCTGATGATATAACCTTGCCCATCTTCTCATAGCACTCAATTACGCACAAAACTATCAAAGGAGAACACGTTTTTTTTGTCCCAACACGACAAAAGCATGCCTGAGAAAAAGAAATTAGGAGCTGATCATCCTAACAGAACTGGGCTGTTCTGGCTATAAAACCGGAGTGACCTCTCGGGGTCCAACCTATGAAGCTTCTCTTCTTCTTTGGAAGGTTGAGGGGGGTAACAATAGTAGCTCAATCTTTTGATACATGTCACACACAGACACCACTTTATGCGAAAAAGAAGGCCCAACCCAGAGAGTAACTTTTCCCTTCGAAAAATGGAGGAAAGGAGGGTTACATGACAACGCCTGCATCTCACTAACACGTCTGTCAGACATAATTGCCACTAAAAACAGTTTTCAGTCAGAGGTGAAACTTAGCATTAATGTAAAGACTCAGAGGGAGAAGCCATCAAAAAACAAAAGGACCAGATTTGGGTTCCATGGAAGTACCACTAATTATATTGGTGGAAACATGTTTCTTAGGCCCTTCAGAAACTGGCCAACTAACGGAGCTGAAAGAAATGGTGTTTTGGAGACCTCTTGAAAATAAAGAGGGCAGCCAAGTAACCCTTTACCGTACCCACTTGAAGCCCTTGTTTAGTCAAGAAAAGTAAAACCTCCAGAACCACTGAAGTGGAACACAACATGGGGTTATCACCCCTTCCTTCCCACCATTCCTCAAACGTACACAATCTGCACTCATAAATGCACCTTGGAGCAAGCCAGTGCACATCCAGCACAACCTCCAAGGCTTCATCTTTCAGCTAGCAACCATCATAACTCATCCCTTCAACAGCCACACATGCAGACTGAGAGACTGTGGCTTCGGGTGGAGCACCCGATCCGCCGACTGCGACAGCAGGTCCAACCCTCGAGGAAGATGTCAAGGTGGACAGATGGCAATCTCGGGAATGTCTGGGTACCATGTTCTTCTTACCTAGTACGGGGCAATTAGAATCACGCCCGACCGGTTTATGATATGATATGATAGTTTATTTATATAGCGCCTATACACAATGTGTTTCAAAGCGCTTCAAGGCAAGGGAGGGAACAAGGGAAAAGACAATGACATTCTTACAGGCCATGAACAGTAAGGATGTGAAATTAACTATCGTACTCGGCCTGACAACATTTCAGATAGTGCCAGAGCTAAGATATAGATAAGGAAGGGAGGGGTAGAGTGGGAAGGAAATGGAAACAGACAAGCGACTACTGTACTAGGCCTGACGACATTTCTGCTAGGGCCGGAGAAAAACAAAAGGTGAGGCAGAGGGGTGCAAAACGGGAGGGGAGGAACAAAACAAGCGACTATCGTACTAGGCCTGACGACATTTCAGATAGTGCTGAGGCGGGTGGGAGGGAGAGGGGTGAAAAAAAACAAGTAAGGGGAGGGGGGAGGAGACAGACAAGGTTGCTATCATACTAGGTCCAGGGACCATACTGATACAGTACGTGCATAGAAGAAAGTAATGGGAGGAGGGGAGGAGAGAGGAAAAGGGAGAAAGAGAGAGGAGGAGAGAACAGAGAGTAAGCAGTCAAAAAGAGTGGAGAAGCAGGAGGAGAGAGCGAATAGAATTTCAGAAGTCAGTAGTAATACATGATGTTGCAAGCCAGGACACAAGATGAAGATGGGAGCAGCATGATTCAGAACCACCATGAGTAGAAGATGCAAAGGAAGTCCAGCATGAGAGGTGAGAAAGGGTGATGCACCATGAATCAATGAAGTCCATAAAAGTCAAATCCAGCATTATGAGGAATTGGATCAAATGTTTTCTTTTGCACAGACTATTCCAGCAGATGGTGAGTTTACTTTATAGATCATGCTACTCATGCAAATTGCTCCAATTTGATTACAGGACTGGTAATACTGGCTCCAGTATAGTGGCCCCATCAATCTATTGATTGTATTGCTGTCTTTACCCTCACCACCAGCACTCCAGTATCCTTGCTACCCTGGAAGGTGTTAATCCAGGTTCAGTTGCCCTCCCTTATACAAAAGGTATTCTCGAGCTTGCAGCCATGAAGGCATGAAGTACAGTATAGCTACAAAGATATTTCTAACATTCATTTTTCTTTGGGGACGACATGTTATTGTCTCACTGTGATTGGCCTGCCTGCTACTCTTTAGACCAATCAGGTGCCAGCAGGCGAACAGCCCCTTCCCCCGACTCAAAGGCCCATCATCTAAGGCCCCTGTCTGGACCTTGGAGCCCCCCCCGCTCCTCGGCACTTCACGCTCCATCACCTCTCAGCCTCATGGAACAGCTACCCAGCATGCAGCCAGCTACCCAACGAACTTGTGCCTCTGGAGCTTTGTTCTCCCACCAAGAATACCTGTGTGTTATGTCCTGGACATTGTTATGCCTTTTTACTAACTCACACAACTGTTGCATCTAGGTGTGCCTGTGCCATTCTGCCTTTTTATGCCTTACTGTATCCCTTCTCCTTAATGCATTTCTAAGCTTTTTGAGAAATACGAATCCTGGTGTGTTTTTAACAACTCTTCACCCCAATTTTGCACTGAATTTCTGTGCTTTTTGGTAAATTGAATCCTGGTTTGTTTATAACATCTCTACACCCCCATTTCTGGTACTCAAGTGTTTCTATTGCATCTGCTTTCTTGGCTACTAGGCCGCCTGGTGAGTTTGTGTTCATGCTGTGCAGTCTCTCCTCTATCTTCCAATCATATCTCTCGGCCACCCCTATGGCACTCACCATCTCCCCTATCTATTCTAACTGCTATACTATCACCTATCCCCTTCTCTCATCAAGTCTGGAAGACATTTTTTTTAAAAAGACCTCCTGACCACTAACACCTGTCTACCCATTGCAAACACCTACGTCAGCGCAACTTCCAGATAGATTGCAACTGATATTCTCTTTTCTTTTCCCTCTCCAGATCTTTGAATTACTCATCTTATCTCTACTCTCTCTCCTCTCACATCTTCACCCATTAATGGTAGCACTAGATGGGAAGTACTCTTAGTGGGCGTCTCATCATCCAGATGTATCATTAATGTCTATGGCAATGGCACTATCATGGCTCAGGGTCCTCAATCCTCTTCGACCAGCGCTTGCTGTCCCTCATCAAATTCCTTCCCACACCTGCTACTCCTTCTCTCCCCATCTCCCCTCCTCTGACTGATGTACCACACCCACGTACCCCTAATCGGAAAACCTTCAAAGGCAGTGACATGCTGCATCTAACCACGTTTAATGCTCGCTCTGCTATCAATCACTCTGCCGACATCTGCCTCCTCCTTGAAGACCTTGACCTCGATATCCTCACTCTTATCGAGACGTGGTTCAATGCCATCTCAGTCACTGCTTTTGACTCCCTTCTCCATGATGGCTACAAGATCATTTCCAAGCCTTGCCCTAACCGGGCTGGCAGTGAGGTTGCCCTGATCTTCCTTGTAGTGGGTCCCTTCTTCCCTCATACCCACCCTCCTCCTTCGAGAGCCTGGTCTGCAAGCTGGTCATCTCTCCCACTTCCCCCGTGATGATTGCCACTATCTACATGCAACCTGGCTCTATCACCCTGTTCCTCTCAGAATGGGCCGATTTCTCCTCCTCTCTCCTCACACCTACTTCTAACCTCCTGCTGCTGGATGACTTCAACATCCACCTTGACCCCTCAATCACAGTGTCCACTCTCTTCCGTGACCCCTGCACCTCGCTCCCCCTCTCCAATCTCCCCTCTGATCCTATTCTGAGAAACCAGAAGGTGCCTCACCTGCTAGTCCCCGGGGATCTATCATACAGGTGGCCAGGACACGGCCATTGCTTTTGGATCCAGTTCCTGAGGGTGGGCCAGTGCAGGAGGGTCCCCTGGGTGAGGGGTCTTCAGGGAGTGGGACACTGGATGGCGAGATGCAGTATCCCTCCCCCTGTAACACCTTTACCCCATCCTACAAGGTAGAATAGGTGGGAACTTTACCCTCCCGCCCACTTTCCCTTCACAAACACTTCCACACGGACAGCCCGCTCTGGGAGAAAACAGACACACACCCGAGCAATGTACCTGACATGTCCTGCTACTGTGGTCAGGCGAAGTCAGGCAATTACTGACAATCACTCACACCTGACTTCCATTACATTTCCCTACACGGATAAAAGGCGGAGCACGAGAGCACACTCTGAACAAGGCAAAGCACACGAAGGAACAGCAGTTTCGAGTCAGCAGCTGAACGAGGGGAGAAAGTCACGAAACCAAGAAGGGTTTGCAAGGTGGGAAATACCCATGACCTTTTCGGCAAGAAACCGTTACTTTCAAGACACCTTCGAAGCAGAAAGCACAATGCCAGAAAACCAGACACAAGAATCTGGCATTTTGTGTGAGAGATACTGAAGGCCCTCCCGAGTAACCAGTCAAGGAGGAAAGGAACAGCAGTCAACGGGGTATTATCCTTGGCTCCAAAAACAAAGAAGCATCAGAGAGATCAACACAGCCCATGAGTTGGGGAGGCTGATGCAAGACTGGTCTGTGTTGAAGTCAAGGTTACAAGCAGCAACATTTTATAACGAGCGCTGGAACGAACATTGTTAAGCTAAACTGCTCATGAAGGTTTGAACTTGAGAAGGAAAGATATGATACCGATAACAGAGTGGTCCGGCACCGTGAGTGTGCTCAATCGAAGGTCTGTGTAAGGTATCCCGCCAAGAGAAACAAATGCCAAAAGATTGATGAGAATATTTTGTGAAGTGAAACAAAGTTGTACTGCAACGGTTTAAGCAAGTTTATCGCTCATCCAAAAGTCTTCGATTTAGATATCAAGAGGACCCTAGCCCGAACGATGGAGATCCACGGTCTGAGTCCAAACGAGGGAGACCAAGAGCAAACATTGTGGTAAAAAGGGGTCCAGGCCTGAAGGAGGGAGATCCATGATAAATATTGGAAGCCAGAACTTGTGCATGTGTAGATCCTGATAGAAATGGATATTTGTTTGTTACAACAGGCCCTCTGCAGTAAGAGACTGTTATTGGAAAAGACACTTTGGCAGAAGGCCCTGATATCTATGCTTTGAACTGTGTCCTCATGGCAAAGAAGCCAGAAAGTGTACAAAGCTCGAATATACCACCTTGCCCCGTGCTGAAAACGTGGGGAGGCGAAGCCAACTGCTCAACTATCCTGACATATTATTTCTTGAACACTTTTCTTTGTTGCATACATTATTGTCCCACAGCCGTTTGTATTTAGAAGTAAGGATTGGCAATAGGTCTGTTAGTATTGAACAGAGACTCGACTAGGACTGAGTTATTGTTACTTGATGGTCGTAGTTTGCTCCCACCCTTAGATTTAGGATAGATAGGCATTCAACCATCCCACTGAAGTTCAATAAACAATGTTGAAATTAGATCACTTGTGCCTGTCTTCACTGTTTGATACCATGCCTTCCTTACACTACCCACTCGTTTGGACACACTCTCGATGGCTTGACCCACACTGATCTTTTGCTGTCCGTGCCAGTCAACACCCCACTCACCTGGACAGACCTCTCAATCCACTCCTCTCACATGGGTCATCTCTGCCGTCTACCGCACCTCCCTAACTCTGCCAACCTCGGTCACGGACATCCGTACGATGAAACGAGTGTCAGATACTGCCTTTGCATCCACCTTCATCCTCCCCCACTGCAGACTCTACCTCTGTCTCTCAGCAACCTCCATCTTGCCATCACTAACACTCTCGACATTCTTGCCCCAGTCATGAGGATCCGCCTGAAACATGCCACCAAGCACAACACCAGGTACGATTCTGAACTTGCAGCCCTGAAACCAAGCACAGAGCCCCAGAACGGAAGTGGCAGATCTCAGGCTCACCCTCCGACAAACTGGCCGGTCACTTTCCCCAGAGGCAATACCGACTCTCCATTCATTCTAAGAAAAGGGACCACATCCAGGCTTGCATCTCTGGTGCATCCAACAACATGGATGAACTCTTTCAAATCTGCAAGGAACTAGCCAACCCTTGCGCAGTCTCCACCTCACCTTTTCCCTCTCATGCGCTCTGCAATGCATTGCCACACACCACCACTGCAAAAACTCAAGACATCCTGAGTACTCTCACTTCCTTTTCCCCCTGCCACCTAAGCCCTCCCACCTCCTTCTGCCTTCCTCTCCTCCTTCTCTCCTATCACATCCAATGAGCTCACTAGAGTTGTCCGCTCTATGAAGGTCTCCACCAAGCATGTCACCTCCAGTTCATCCAGAACTATTAAGGACAATATTGTCTCTCTTGCCCCTGCACTTGCTGATTCCTGCAATTACTCTCTTGCTACTGGGTCTTTCCTCTCTTCTCTCAAGCACTCTCTTGGGTGTCCCCTCCTGAAAAACCTTCCGCCAACCCCTCCTGTCCTACCTGGCTACCTACTGCCCCATCTCTATCACCCCGTTAGAGAGAATTTTCAGAAATGTGCTAATTCCTCTCTACCTTAGAGACCACCAGCACTTTTGCTGGACTCTAGGACTTTTTAATTTTCAACCTGGAAAGAGTGAGACCTTTTTCACACTCTCTCATGTATTCTTCTGTGATTTAACACTGTTTCTTTTTGGTTTTGGAGTCTGACAAACTCCATAGGCATCATAGTTGCATTGTGACACACAGCACCTTCAGTGCAGTGGCACAGGGAAGTCTCTTAGATTTTCCAAAGGTTTAGATACCTTCTCTTGGATAAACTACTTTTTCCAAGAGCAGTAAAGTGAGATTGACTTTACTTGCAATTAGGACTTTATAGACCCAGCACACACTATCTTATCATAGGGTGCTGGAGGGGTTACTTAGTATCCCCTTTGTCTAGTTTCTCATGTACCATTTTTATGTTACCCTTTCTACAATTAATGGCTGGTGGCAATGGTTACTTTGTACTACCATTGTGTGTATTTACCGCGGGCTGCGTTTGCAGCTGCAGTAACGCACCCATGGGTGCCCATTTTATCAAAATGGCCCGGTCTTCTTTTTTCGCCCTTTCTTGTTGGAAAGGTCCTTCTTGTGATTTACTCTGCACACCAAACCAGGTTTGGTCCCTTTATTTATTTTGTCTTTGGCAGGATTCACAAGTGAAGCCCGCCTTTAGCTCCAGTATGTTTGGCAGGGGCAGGATGTGAAGGAAGCGCCCGAAACTCATAGTGCTTAATCCCCCTGGTTACAGGAATGCATCCAAAGGTGATTGGCCGGCTGGCTGTCCGGCAAGGACAGCCACCTTGCTGTGTGATTGACAGCCAGGCTGGAATGAATGGGAGAAACCTGCATAAAAGGCCATGTTTTTTGGCTTGGAAGGCAGAGTCGACCAGTGGATGAAGGAATCCAAAGAAGAACTTGGAAGAGACACCTGCTGCAACTCCGTTGGTTTGCCCGGTGAAGCCCTGCTGCTGTGCTGAAGCTCCGAATTCACCTTGACTAGAAAAGCCCTGCAAGGACGACTTCTCCCCTTGAGCTGGTGGGACCAATCAACTCTAAAGTGAAGTCATTTGGACATCCTCTCAGAGCTGGCTGTACTTCCGCTGCTTCCACTGCTGCTGCTGCTGGAACCCAAGTGCCAGGGAGAGGAACTCCAAACGGAGTGCATCACTTTGAAGACGGACCCGAGCTGCTGGAAGATCCCCCGGACTCCCAGTACGCAGGACTGACCAAGCCTGAGCCACCTCAATAGAGTGCTGGGCCCCAGATGCAAGGAAAGTCCAGAGTGGTATCCGTGAGACCGCAGTGGTGCTATTTGCTGGGATGCGAGAAGCAGAAACCGCAAAGTGCTGCTGAATAGAAGTTGGTCCTTTTCTGCTGCTGACCACTCCGTTGTGTTGTAGGAGTCCCCAGAAGTCCTCCCTCTTGTCCACACGACTGAGGCCTGAGAACAACTGGATCTACAGAGCCACACAGGAACAGAAGCCAGCTGGAACCATTTCTTCTAACCAAAGGTAGTGTACAATCTAAGAGAACTTAACTCTTGTCTTGTAGGTTTGCTTGATCTCAGTTGAGACTTGTCTTGGTTACTTCGGTAGAGTTGCTTGCATCTTCTACCTCTCACAAGCCTCCCAGCTTGTGGCCCTACTTTAATTCTACTTTTTCTACAAAACTTCTAAAACATTGTGCAAGACTTTGACAAACCTGCAAGAAGTGCTTACCTCCTTCCTCTCCGTCTTAAGCCGAATCTCCTTAAATTCCTGAAGTTCCCCAAGACTTTCCTTTTCACCTCCTCCCTACCCCAACCTTGCTAAGCCCCACAGTCGCTGAGATTGGTGACCAGGGCCCTTATGTGTCCTTCTGGGTCCTGGCCTTCCCCCCTCAATAGCCTTCATCCTCCGACCACTCCCAGAACTCATCTTTGGGCGCCTGTGCTGTCTCACAGGCCTGCAGTTATTGTATTGGCAGTTGACCATTCTTACCAAGTGATCTCTGGCAGGCACTTAACAGCTGCTTGCAAATTACTTCATCGTACTTCCCTCTGTGGAAGACCTAGCACTTACCCCACCCCTTCTCTCTTCTCTCTACACTTGCATGTTCTGAAGGCCCATAAGGCCTAGTAAGACCGCCTCTTTCTTTCTCTTTATTGTTATTATATTTGCCTTTCATTCCCATTTTCCCTCCTCGTTGCCCTGTAGGCGCTTTGAAACACAGTTTACTTGATGTATAAGCACCTTACAAATGCACAATAAAATAAATAAATAAATACATTGTTATTCACAGATTATGTTGGACAATCATCTTTATACTCAGGTGTGGCTTGCCACTTCTGATCTTGCAACAAAAGCACTTAATAAAAATGCATTATGGGACTTATACTTATTAATTGCACTGTCTTTCGAAGTTCTCTACAAACAGTTAAGCACATTCAGCACATGTACAAATGATCACATCATTATTTTTCAATTTCAATTGAAAGCCAGAAGAGGCCATTTTAGGCTCTTTCAGTTCAGAATAAAAAAGGTACTGAAGGAGATCTTCAAACCCAACTCCAATAGCTGCATCCTTTTTTAAGTCCAGTGGGCCTCATCACGAGTTTGGCTGTAAACCTTAAATCCGGTGGTATCGCTGTTACCGCCGGATTTAAGGGTCCACCAAATCAGGGCTTCGGCGGAGTTCTCCCCAGCTCTGAGCTGGGGGGAAAACCGCCGAAAATTTGCGCTCATACCGCCGGCGGGAAATCCACCGGTGGTATGAGCGCGAAATCTCCCCATTGAGCCCAATGGGGAAGGGGGCATTCCCGAATGGGCTCAATGGGGAATTCCAAATCTGTCAAACCCGTGATCCGGCGCTAATAGCGCCGTTGGTTTGGCGATAGGGCAGATAGCGCCAGCGCTATTAGCGCCGGCGTTACCGCCCAACTCGTGATGAGCCGTGTTCAAGCATCCCGTGTGTTGCAGCAGCTACACTAGGAGTGCCAGGCGCAGAGGCAGTGCTAGTGGTGGCTTAGGGGACTATAGCCCCGGGTATTTTGGTTGTAGCTCCAGATAGAATCTGAGCGGCTACAACCAAAAGGCTTGCTAGCCCCGAGTCCCGACATTAGCATAGCCCCAGATCTTTTCCAGACCTAGCAACACCCCTGGCAAGGCTCATGAAGCGTGGACAAAAGTATATGACCTTTGGCTTGGAACGATATGTACATTTATTCACGGCAACATCTCGAGAACAGCTTTTTGTGGCTTATGTGAAGTAGAGGTGATAATGTGACATGTCGGTATGGATAAAATCAGATCTATGTGATTACTGCAACGATTTTACAGTGACAGCCAAAAATGTCGATTTTTTATGACCCCCTTTTCACTGCATTTATATGCGCGGCAAGACCCCCCGCACCACCTCCACTCCCTCCAACATTATATACTGTACCCAACCCCTCACATATATATGCAGTGAAAAGGGGGTACAAAAAAATCAACATTTTCGGCTTTGTTACAGTAAAATCGCCACAGTAATTGCATAATCCCGATAAAATCTTGTGCATGGGCAAAGTATTTTGAATTTAGTGCCACACTGTGGGGAGAGATGAGATGCAGTTACTTACACGGCAGTGTGGCCAAAAATAGCGGTTACTGACGCATTACTGCACCGTCGAACTATGGGTTTGGGAGTATGGTGAAGGAAAAACATCCAGGCAAATCCTGAATGTAGTTTCGCCACCTTACAGACAAAAAACTGCCATTTCCGGGGAATTATCATTGGCAGTAATTTCACAGAAATCACCATGGATACTATGCACTCTGTAAATGGGGACTAACACTCCCATACCGCCACTTTTAATCCAGCGATAATTGTGCCGGACCAAATGGCGGTAACGATAAATCCGTTTGGTGGTATCTCAGTGTATTTGCCGCAAAGATACCACCAAACATGTAATGAGGCCTTCTGTGCTTACACCTATAAGTGATTGGGGAAAAAGGGTGCATTTGGTGTCAGCTGATATTACAAATAACAATGACAAGTACTGTAGAGGCAGAATTGGAAAGTGCAACAGGTCGCCTGACAGAAATATGCTCTGAGCCCACCGGCACAAATCATCACACTCATCAAAAAGCGATTGAGGGCCCTAAAAGGACCTTATACCCATATCTGGCACGGCCAGACAGGAATCATACAGACACACTCACTTAAGGACAACAGGCCTAAAAGCTGACATCACTCTATCAGCAACATCCCCTCACAAAACCTAGACTGGAAGGCAATGGGGACAATCTAATAGGTTTCCAAATGCGGGCCTGGACCGTCCCATCATCTACATCTCAGATCCACACCATGGAAGTTCATAAATTCAATGATCACTCAAGGGAACCACTAGCAGAGGTACTTTACAAACAGCAAATAAGATTATCTCTGCAGGGCGGAGAAAATAAGGCTAAGGAAAATGAGGTAGAATGTATAAGGTCGGGGTGAAGCTACCCATTTTCAAGTTGTTGATCAGGGTAGCGTTGCTCTGTGCTACGAACTGGCAGGGGTGTTGCTAGGTCTGGAAAAGATCTGGGGCTATGCTAATATCGGGAATGTTGGGACCTGGGGCTAGTTAGCCTTTTGGCTGTAGCCCTTGAGGTTCTATCCAGGGCTACAACCACAGGACCCCGGGCTATAGCCCCTCCACCCCCCAGCAACGCCTCTGCAAACCGGTTTGGATTATAGCCCAACAGAAAAGACGTTCCATCCATAGGACTAAATGGTGCCTAAGAGTGTCTTAGACACCATTACTTCAACTTATCACAACCACCTGACTTTATCATTTCAGTGAAGATGATGACTACATACATTCCCATTCTTTCTGCTGACAACCCACCACCCTGCCATCCCACAGGTCTTACCTCTCCTGCCCTTCCTTAGTCACGGTCCTTTTGTTCCTCCTGGCCATTTTGGACTTGTAGCTGGATTTACGGGCTGGCCCAATTTTGATGGAAGTATTTTCAAAAGGCGTGGTGGTCACCATGACCTTGTTTCCACTCTAGGGAGAGAAAGCAGACCCTGTAGAAATGCAGCTTGTGACACAAGAACACAAAGCATAGCCACAGGGATGGTTGAGTGTGAGCAGTCTATCGATCATGAAAGTCTTGTGAGACTGGAGGAGGGATTATTGAGATAGGCATGAGGAAAATCAATGATGTGTGCTCCTCAGTGCTGTATGACGTGGGAGATAGCCGGGCTTAATGTAGGACGAGAATGATCAATGACGCGGAGCATTCCTCAGCGCCTTTGTATAATGTCACAGGGGGAAGAATTATTGTGTGACGATGTTGTATAGCCTGAGGGGAGGAAGGATTATTATTGGAAGGTTGGCATCATTAATGCTGTGCATTCTTTAGTCTTTACTTTATAATGACAGAGGGGAAGAATAAGTCACTTACCTGTAACTCCTGTTCTCCAGCATTGCTTTCATATCATGGATTCACATGGTCTTGAATATTCCACGTCATCAGGCTGGGAATCCTCATTAACATTAAAGCAGTTTACCGTTACATTTCCAAACTGATTCTCACTTTAAAGCTCTTTTAGAGTAATTTTAGGTCATACTGCCCACCGCCAATTGGACAGGCCCCCTTAGCTCCACCCCTGGTGGCCATCTTCAGATTTGGCAGTCTACGTAATGTGGCAGTAAGAACCAAGCAGAGCCAGAGAGGGGTAGGAGGAAGGGTTGCATATGCATCCATGAAAGATCCAATGCTGGAGAAGGAATAAGTTACTTACCTGGAACGCCTCTTCACCAGCATTAAGTAACTTATTCCTTCTCCAGCATTGGATCTTTCATGGATGCACATGCTCTTAAATACAACAGTACATATACACAATGAAAACGGGCAGAGGCACAGCTCAACAGAAGTGACCAACTCACCTCGTGCAAACAGGTTGCGAAACACTGACTGCCCGACTCGGGACTCCAGCCCGGAATCCCTATCGATGCAGTAGAACCTTGTGAAGGTATAGACAGAGCTCCATGTGGCAGCCCTGCAGAAGTTGATCAGAGAGAACACCAGATAGAAATGCTGTAGTAGAAGTCACAGCCCTCGTCGAGTGTGCTCTCGTGGGGCTCGTGCGACATTAATGGGATTTAAGGAACATTCCACTTGAGACGAAGGAGAGTCAAAGAACAGTGGTAGAATCAAGGGTTCATTAAAGTGGAACGCAGAAGGGACGGCATGAAGGAAGGGTTTGTATGAAGGACCACCTTCGACAGATGGAAAGTCAAGTAAGGAGGCTTGCAGGGGAGGGCTTGTAGTTCGCCCACTTGTCTGGCTGAAGTAATGGCAACTAGGAATGCCGTCTTCCAGGAGAGAAACTTCAAGGAGGCTCTGTGCAGAGGCTCGAACAGAGGGCCTATTAGATTCAACAGGACCACGTTGAGGTCCCAAGCTGGAGCAGGAGCTCTGACAGTGGGAAAAGTGCAAAACAGTCCTTTGAGGAATTCATTCACCAACCTTTGTGAACAGAGGGAAGGCGTACCTGAGGCACGCGTGTAGCATGAGATGGCCTATAAATGCACCTTGTTAGAAGAGTGTGCTAAACCCGCATGTGCCAATGACAGGAGGTATGGCAAAACGCCTGGTGCCTGAATGTGGAACAGGTCTAGATGTTGAGTTAAACTCCATATCGTAAAGCGCTTCCACTTGCTTCTGTAGCAGGACAATGTAGATGGTGCTCTAGCTCTGGCCAAGATGTTTCTGTAGTCTGGACGTAGTGGAATGTTTCCGAATTGTAGGGCTGCAGGAGCCAGGCCATCAAGTTGAGTGATGCTGGGTCATGATATAGGACAGACCCGCCATCTCTTAAAAGAAGGTCAGGGAGCATGGTAAACCTGATGCTGAGAGCCAGCGACAGATGAAGCAGAGCTGAGTACCAAATTTGGCATGGCCAAGCCGGGGCTATCAGGATCATTGTGCAGCGGTTCTGTTTGAGTGTACTGAGAACTCGAGGTAGAAGAGGGATCGGGTAGAATGGCGTAAAGGAACGATCTTCCCATGGAAACGAGAATGCGTCCCCCAGGCTTTCTTCTTGGGATAACCTGCTTCAAAAACTGGTGCAATTTTTGTTGATCGCTGTGGCGAACCGGTAGATCTACGGACACCCAATTGGAGAAGAGGCAGAGGACTTGGTCTTGGTGATTTTCTCATTAGTGGCAGGACCTCAGTTCCCTGTTCAGTGAATCCGTTATGGTATTGTGCAGCTCTGGCCGATGGAAGGGAAGTAGGAACATGGTGTGCGCCAGCACCCATGTCTATTTGGCCTGAGCCTCTGCAGACAGAATTGGAGAGCAGGTCTCACCTTGCTTGCAAATATAGAACATGGTGGTGGTCTTGTCCGTGAAGACACGAACCACCCGGTTCTGCAATTGTGACTTTAAGGACTTCAGAGCCCAGAACAGTGTCCTCAACTCCAGGACACTGATGGCTAGGGCTTTTCCTCTGGTCAACCACAGGCCACTTGCATGGAATTCTCCTGTGTGTAGTCACAAGTCTAGGGATGCATCAGTCGTAACTGTTACCTGGTGGGCAGGAAGGTGAAAGGGGGCTCCCTGAGTTAGGTTGAGACGCTTACCCCACCATTGGAGGGCTTGTTGAATGGAGGGTGTGAATTGAAGTTTGTCCCCCAAAGATCCTGATATTTGCTGCCAATGGGCATCCAAGAACTTCCAAAGCGGTCTCATTCAGAGTCTGCAGTGTGGCATCAATGGGATGCATGAAGTTATAATTCCCAGGAGTGACTTGAGGGAGCGGGCTAACGCAATCGGTAGACATGACAATGCTGAACCTTGTTCAAGATGGTATTCATCCTCTCTTCTGAAGGCAGGGCGACATACGCAAGAGTTTTGACGTGTTAACCCAGGAACAGCACGTTTTTAGCAGGACGTAAGGAAGACTTTGCAAAGTTCTCTGTGATCCACAGAGATGTTAGACATAGGATCGGATCCTTGGTGTGAAGTATCGCTAGCGGAGGTGATGGGGGGAACACCAACGCATCGTCCACATAGGGGTAAACATGAATGCCTGAACGGCAGGCATTTGGTGAACACTCTTGGCACCGATTTTAGGCCGAAAGGCAGAGCCCTTAAATTGGTAGTGTTTTCCTGCGACTTTGAATCTGAGGAAACGTTGGTGCCACTAATGAATGGGGACATGAAAGTATGTATCCTCTAGGTCTAAAGAGGAAAAGAAGTCTCTTCTTTCAGCTGCTCCAAGATCTGCTGAAGTATTACCATGGGCCTCATTACGACTCAGGCGGTAAGGGTTTTACGGTGGCGTAAAGAGCGCCGACCCTTACCGCCTGAGTACGAGGTCCCTTAGCGCCATGGCGGACTTAACACCTGCTTTTAGCAGGTGTTAAAATCCATGGCGCTAAGGGACCATGGAGTTAATTACGCCACCGTAATTTACGGTGGCGTAATTAACGCCTTCCCCACTCCCATTATGCCCTATGGGGCAAAAATGGGAATGGGGAAGGGTAAATGGGGATTGGGGACTTACCGCCCCGCCAAGGTCGGAATGGGGCGGTAAGTCCGCCAACCACCATGGCGTAAACATAGTTTACGCCATGGTGGTAAAGTCACGGCCCAGGCGTTAACTTACCGCCTGGGTCGTAATGAGGCCCCATGCGTGAAGTCGGAGACTTGAGGTACATGTGGAGTCTTCTGAGGTCCAGTATGGGTCTCCAACCTTCTGACTTTTACATTGATTTCCCTGATCAAAAGGACTGGTGACGCTGTAGTAGAGTACCCAACAAACGAGCTGTTTCAAGATTGGCCTTGATGGCATGTAGGTTTTCATCTACTGTCATCCCAAATAGATTGATGCCATCAAAAGGCATATCAACAATGTTGGACTGGAATCTGGCTGTAAGTGGGTGGCTTTAAGCCAACCTTGACGTTGTAACACTGTACTATTACCCATCTGATTGAATTCCGTATCCGTGATGCCGACAGCAATAGAGATGGAGTGATCTGATGCCGCTTCCCCCTCGTGTAACAGTAGGAGTGCCTCATCCCATTTATCATCCGTAAGGAATGCAAGCATCGCCCACTGCTTGAACCACAGCTCCCAGTCATAGCGGGAGAGGATTGCTAATGAATTTGCTGCATTGATGGTGGTAGAGGCTGTAGAGATGACCATCCTGCCAAAAGCGTCCAGTTGTTTGCCTTCCTTGTCTGGAGCCATCAAAAAGGGGATGAAGGATTAGCAGGGCTGCGTGTGTAGGCATTTCGGCACTGAATCTAGGCCCTTGTATTTCTTTTCAAAGCAATCCTTCTTGAGTGCTGCTGAGAATGAGTTCCTCATTACTAAAAGGCCATTGACTTTCTGCCGGATTCCCGCCTCTGATAAAGGATTCCCTCCTTCTTTTGCCCCTTGGGGAGGAGATCAAAGAGCTTTGTAGCTTGCGACATGACTGCATCAAAGGATCCAATCTTGTCAAGAGACAAATCTCTTGGAGGTACATCTGCTGGCTCACCGTCACCTGGCACTAAATCCTCATACTCGTCTGTAGAGTGTGTAGAGAAATGTCTGTTGGATAGTCGTTGTCGGCGTCTGTATCTGTGAGGGCCAATCGTGGAAAAAGTGGAGCCCTGGAAGCGGTCCGTAGGGTGGTGGAGGAGCCTACCCTTTCTTTGCAGTAAACAAAAGGAACTGTGCTGGAGAAGGCAATGGAGCTGGGATCCGTTGTCGGAGCTCTGAAACCAGTAACTGTAGAGCGGACAGGATGTCCATAGACACGTCCCTTGATCTCGAGGGTGTAGGAGCTACATGAGCCAGGATGACCCAGAGAACATGCACACTGGGACAGGTGTAACTGGGGAAGGTTGAGCAGGGCCTTGACTAGTTAGAGAAAGAGCTTGCTTCAGCAGACCCGGTCTGTCTGGAAGAGAAGGCACAGCATCTTCCTCGTCAAAGAAGAATACTTCCTCTGGTGCATCCATGTCAGAATCAGCACCCTCCTGCAATAGTTGCTCAGGATGGGCCATGGTGAGACAGGGGTTGCAGGTGGTGCACATGGAGCTAGTGAAAACAGTGGCTGAGCACAAGTAGGCCTGGGGAAGTAAGACAATGATGACAGGACATCTCTGTCTACAGCAACTACCTTTGAAAAAGAGGAAACCAAGCGCCACTGAGCAGGTGTCGTGGACGAAGATGTGCTTGGTGTCAGAGTAGGACTAGATGATGAGGTAGTTGGCGTAGTGCCTTTAGACGATTTGGTGGTTGACGATTTGGTCGTCGACGTGTGGTCAATAGAGTAGTCGACAAGATGACGGTTGTTGTCGCTGACGAAGAGGACTTGGACCATCCATTAATCTTTGATGGAGTCATCGACAAGGATGACGTGGCCGTAGGAACTGTAGTCATGGAGGAGTCACTTTTCTGAAGAGTGCTTAGATGACAACGCGGTCGACAAAGGCGTTCTCAGCGCCCTAGTGGTCAACGAGGTTGCCGTCGTCAACGAGGGGGCAGCCCGACCGTGTGACCCAGCTCCTTTTCTTGACTTCTTCCCACAGGAAGATTCTTCATGAGGCCTCAACCTCTTTGATAAGGAAGGGGTCTGCTGTGCCTGGCAGAGACATAACTACGGACAAAGCCCAAGTCAGAGGCCCCAGCACCAGACCATTAACCTCCGGTGGCGGTCCTTCAGGGTTTTGGAGAATGACTGGCAGATGGTACAGTTGTTCAAGTCGTGGTCTGGGTAAAGGCAGTAAAGACATTGCTCATGAAGATCCTCGATGTACACGTTCTTAGGTTAACAAGTCGAGCAGGTCTTGAATAGGCTTTTCTTCCTCATGCCTGACATGATGTCCATGGACCCCTAAAGGCCTCAAGGAGGGATGTAAACAATGCAGCAAACCCAGAGGCGATGGAATGGGCCAAACGGTCACACCAGCCAGTGGGAAGGGACACAATACCAAACCAGATGATGCTATGGAAAATACTAATCATAAATAGGCAAAATGTTGAACATCTGAAGAGAGAATTCTCAAGGACTCCCGAAAGTTAACGTGCAGGAAAAAATCTGAAGATGGCCATCAGGGGTGGAGCTAACGGGATCTGTCTAACTGGCTGTTGGCAGTATGACACAAATAACTCTAACCGAATAGTAAAGTGACAAGCAGTTTAGAAATTGAAAGATAAACTGCTTTAATGTTACCGACGATTCCCAGACTGACGACAGGGAATATTCAAGAGGATGGGAACCCATGAAAGATCCAAAACTGGAGAAGTCGGGATTATTGTGGAAGGAATAAAGCTCATGGTGTTGTGTGCTAGTTAGCATTGCTTTATGATGTGAGAGTAGATGAGATTATTCCGTATAGTGGAGGCTCATCAGTGTTGCAAGTTACTTTTGGAAATATTAAGTGAAGGGAATATTGCGGGTTGCTCGGAAATTCTGTGTGCTCATCAGTGCTGACAAACAGCTCAAACTCACCTTCAGAATAAGCTCAACCACTTCAGTGTGCACAAGACCATGAACTGGCTCACCATTCACATGGGTAATGAGATCCCCTGCGCACAGCCCAGCCTCATGCGCCGGACCACCCTCTTCCACATGCTGCAGAAAGAACAAAAAAGAAGTTTTAATAAGCATCATATGCAGTTTCCAGCTCAAAATATGATCCTTACCAGCCTGCTAGCCCTGTTGACCATTAGGGGCATGTGAAGTCATCCATCATGATTTTAACCCTCTTAATGTGGAAACATCCACCTGAGAAGAACCAAAGGAACTCGACAGGCATGGTGATATAAGGATGATGGATGGGGTTAGAGGGAGAAACAGTGAAACAAGATTTCTGAGTTGCCCTGTTTTTGAAAATTAAGTTGTGAAACTGGCAAAGAATCCTAGAATTGGACTGTAAAAATGGCAGTAAGTCTGATCGCTTTGACATCTGATAGAGAATTGGTGAAACGGATGGCTACAAAGTTGAAATTCAAATTGCAGTGAAATTGAAAATCCATTGGCTGGCAATATAATGTTCCAGTCTTTGGGGATATAATAGGCAAAATGGCCTGTAATCTGAGAATATGATGGCTGTGAAGATGATGGTTGAGAAGGAGTTACTTATATGCAACTGAGGTTCTTCAGTGATGGAATTGTTTTTGCTTTTTCCTTATTCATTGGTGTTCATTGGAAAATGGACATTGGACTGTTCCTCCAGCAATTTGAGTATTGTAACACATCCAGACGTATTTTCCGACAGTGATCGGCAGTGCGTTAGGTGTGCTACTGGCTGTGGTTCCAGTTTACATTACCATAATAGCATTATATTTTTAAACACTGTGAGGCATAAAAGAGAGGCTTAATAGTCACTCCCACTTTCTTTAATTATTATATTTTTACTTTTGGTTTAGTTGTAGCCATTGGCTATAAAGCTAGACTTATCTTTTTCTTTGCTGAACAATCTTTTTCCATTTAATTTTCATTGCACATTTCTAATTTTCACAATCTTTCTATTTCTGCACACTTTACTTTAGATTATGTTTTGCACATGTATTCCTCTTTAGGCCTGCTTCCCAAAACTTGCTTTGATGCAAGTGATGAGATGTGTGAGCGTATTTCCATCACTTGTGCTAAACATAAAAATAAGAAAGTTATTGTGCACAAGGGGCACCATCACTTTTCCAGATGTTGCAAATTAATGGGGTGTTTCGGGGCATTTTAAAGAGCATCTTGAAGGCACAAAGAAATGTGCATTAAAAGGAATAGAAATGCTTTCTTTTATTTTAGTTTACGCTTCTCAATGACAGACCCTTTGAGGTCCTGTCAGGGTGAAATTAGATCATAACATGCACATGGGTGCTGTAACCCAATCATTCATTATTGTTGGGAGCGTGTATGCAAGGCGACTGGTTAGCACATCATTGGTGCATTTGAATAAGGTGTGAGGCACATTTCCTAAAGTCATGCAAGCAAACAAAGTGCACCCTCTTGCTTGACTTTTTCTGAATCTGGTCCATAGTGTTTTTCTCCCATGCCTGAATGTTACAGTTGCAACCACTTCAGAAGACATTCCTGCTGCAACATGAGGCATGCCAGGAGGACCCCATTATGCAAAATGAGAAGATAATGTATGATAGGTATCTGGGTCAATACACATCAGACACGGTACCCGGGGCCAGGATTGCACAAGGAGCCTCTCTGCAGTGCTGGCTGGGTATGGCCCGAGCTTGTGCACATCAGTCACTATGTCTAGGAGTGTCTTGTACTATTCTCCAGGTACATTGACCCTTTCTGCACTGCCAACTGGACATGGCCTGCCATTGTGCCCAACTGATGCTGTGCCACAGGCAGGTCTTTGATGTGCAGTGCTCACTGGGCTTGACCTGTGGCAGAGCCCGATGTTTGTTGTGTCTAGGGCATGGTCAACAGCCATGCCCCAGGGACACTGACCGGCAGTACTGTGCCAGCTAAGCCGGCCCTCTGGCCATGCCCAGCAGATAATGTTCATGCAGCATGGCCTGTGACCATTTCTCAGTGACCATCACTAGACTGGCATCTGTGCAGTGCCCCAGATCATGCCTAGCAGTTAAAGTGGCACATGAATGGCCATGCATTGAAACTTGGAAAACTACTTTTTAGAGGGGTGCCTATGGTTGGATTTCTGCATAGGCTCAAACAGGGACTCAGAGAATTAACTTTACCAGTAGTGTATGTAGTTTCCCACAAGGAGGTTGATGCCTCATTGGTCGTTTGACTTGCTTGAAATCTACTAATAAATACCATATTACTTTAACCGTATTAAACAATTCTTAAAAAGGACCTTTTCTAGAAGACAAAACGGCTGCTTTTGAAATGTAATGGAAAATGCAAGATTTTGCTAAATAATGCAGATAAGGCAGGAATGTTTCTTCTGGGTGCACTGAAGGGTCACATCATTTATCCAGGGACCATACCAGCAATGTCTTCATTGTTAAAGGTACAAGATAACCTTGAGGAAGTTTCCATGTGTTGGCCATGGATAAATGATGCCCAGTGCTAGCTGGGTATGGTCTGTGACCATGCCTAGCAGTCAATGTGTCTGTTCATTGTATTGGACCTTTGCCCAGGCCCAATGACCCGAAGTACGGGTACAGATGGTTAGGCTAGCACCACTGGCAATCCCATGCGAGAGCTATAATGAACAGTTGAGCCTTAAACCTCTTCAATTTCTTCTGAGGAAGTTGTATTGGTAGAAAAGCATAAAGAAACACATTGCACCAACTCACGAAAAAGGCATTTCACTAGGGGTTTGGCTCCAGACACCGTCATTCCAAGTCTTGGCATATTTTAATGTCTGCAGTAGCTAAGAAGTCTATCGGAGACATTCCCCATTAGACAAACAACTTCTTGAAACATCTTGCTTTTTTTTCATTGCTTTTTTTTTTAGATGCTAAGGCATTCGATGCAATCACTATAAACCATTATCTAGTCATTGAATCGAATACAAAGCATTGAATGCCAAAAGCATCGGAAAAAATGCATTGAAAAAAAGCAATAAATGTTACAATGTTGTCAGCAATGTCTGGGACCATTGCATAAGTCCTTTGTCTCTTTCACATGTTTCATCTTTATTGCTCTGCGGGGCCAACTCGTCCCAGTATTTGGATTACCCAGGTTCCCGTCACTCTTCCTCGTCTCAGTGCATTCAAGAACCTGGAGACACTGTGCCTTCTTATAACATTACATAGGTCTACTGTATACAAAGAGGTTAGCAGAGGAAGGAGAGTCTAGAGTATGTTGGGGTGTGATGTTCTCATAAGGACTGTCCCTTGATAGTCATCCTTATCCCCAGGGGGAGTCCCTCTCCATGAGATCTTCCCGCATTATTGCACCCTCAGCGGGCTATGGGGTAGTGGCTTCACCTCCCTGGTCTCATGGGAAAGGGCTCCCCGTCAGAGAGAAGTGATGACATATAGTGAATCATCACAGTGCAGAATGTCTTTCTGTGGAGGTTGTAATTGAAAGAATCATTCACACGCTCTTTTATGTTCTCACTGTAATTTTTTCAGCTAAGCTCCCTCATTGCCTCTCCTCTCACTGTTCATCCCCCTCATGATGTTCTACTCGAGCTCAGGGAATGGTGCGCAGATGCAGTGGCATGGTAAGATGGACAGGCAGGGGCTCTTACAGCAGCTGATGCTATATCGTCTCCTTTTGTCAAACTAATACAGTTAATATTGGCTAAACCTTGCAAGTGCACATTTCTTCATTACTGCTCAGTTCTGAATGGTCGGTTGACTGATCATCTATCTTATCTGTTCTGGGTTTGAGAACGTGCCTTCCGCTGATGTTTCCCTTACCCTCCTGTTGCTGATCATACTGGGTTGTTGGTTTATGCAATCTTTCCTTTGGTCTTGGTGTTGGGGGTCATTCACAAGTAAGTACTCTTGTGTTGCAGGATACTAGATTCAATAGATTGCATTCTCTCGTAGATTTCTCATCTGACAGATATCCCTTCTAGCGTCCACTGCTTAGAAACCGTTTGATAGGTGGTGTAGTGTTTCTTGACGTCGACCTTTGACTCCATCTTGACTCGGCCCCGCCACTCCTACGGACACGATGTCGGCAGTACATGTATTGCATCACCATGCCCCCATTTCTCAGATCCTTCTTGCTGCACGCTTAGCATGTTCTTTCGGAGCGTGATCCTCTTCCGTGAGAAAAATTGTTTTTCTATAGGTGACGATTTGTCAGGTTCTAATGCCTCGGGTTTCAATACCATCTGAGCCTACACTAAGTATTCACACATTCTATGGAGGACAATAGCCACAGCGACTGGTCATCTCCCAACAGGAGAGATGAAAGATCGCTTTTTGAATGTGATAAATGATGGCAAGGAGGTGGCCTGTCAAGCTCTGCAGGCGAGTCTCGACACTGTGGACTGCAAAGGTTGGGCCATTGAAACATTCACAGTACTGCGGAGGGCAGCACACCTGCACAGCTCAGGTTTCTCACCCAATGCGCAAGCCAAGCTTCTGGATATGGCGTTTGACAGCGAGCATCTGTTTGGGGCGAAAGCAGATGAATGTTTAAAAAAATGTAAAAAAGTCGAAACTTGCTGCTGCAGATTCTCTAGGGCTAGCGGTGCAGCAACCCGCTAAGCAATCCTTCAGCTTTGCCTCTAGAGGCAGGGGCTACAGGCAGTACATTCCTTTTGGAAGGAAAACACAGCTGACACAGGCTAAGCAGGGCCAGAGCGTTTCTCGCGCCCCAGCTGGGCTTCTAAGGACCAGCAAACTTCAGCAGCAGCAGCGGTAGTGCCTGTTAAGCTGCATTGAGTTCTCCCCACATGTTCCACCGGTTGGAGGAATGATCTCTGAGTGCTGGCACAAGTGGAAGGGTATAACCTCGGACGCCTGGGCCTTACAGCTCGACAGATGGGTATACTGTCTGCCTTTCCTAAAAGGGCCTCCAGACAGACCACCGCGCTCTTCTCAACAACCGAAGCAGGTGCTCCAGGAAGAACTGAGGCCCCTGCTATTAAAGGGTGACGTGGAAGAGGCACCACCCGAGGAGAGAAGATCTGGCTGGCATTCATGCTACTTTCTAGTAGTCAAGAAAGGAGGACTCTGCCCCATCCTGGGCCTCAGGGCCTTGAGCAAGTTCCTGAGGAAGGACAAGTTCAGGATGGTGGCATTGAAGGAAATTCTCTAGGCTCTACAGCGCCATGACCAGTTGGTGCTGTTGTATCCTCATGACACTTATTGTCACATGCCTATCGAAAGCACAGACGATCCCTGAGATTCCTCATCAGGGACACTCACTATCGGTTCAGAGTGCTCTTTTTTGGCTTAACCTCTGCGACCAGAGTTTTCACCAAGCTGATGTCAGTGATGGCGGTGTACCTCACGAGATCCGGCATCCACGTATTCCCTTATCTGGACAACTGGTTTATCCGAGGAAGGTCTCTGAAGCACGTTTTGGTGTAGCCCGAGGAACACTGTTCCCTGCTTCACAGTTTAGGCTTCTCCCTGAACTTCTAGAAGTCCCATGTTACACCAACACAGAAGATCCACTTCATAGGAGCAGCCCTGAACACCCGGGCGGGGAATGCTTTTCTTTGCGAGGAGAAAGTCAGCAGTGTCAGACTGATGGTCAGGTTTTCATAGGATCATGACAGTTTACTGTTAAGATGGATTTCTAGAATTTGGCCTGGTTGACAGATTTTAGGAGGACACCCTAGTTATAGTGAACAGTGTGAGAGCGGGTGCCAGGGTCCACACAGTGACGCACACAATAATTCAATTTAAACAGGAATGTACAAAGTACTATATTTATTCTATGCCAAAAGAATTAAACAAGCTGGTGATAATATGACAACAACACTCAATAATAAACATATATACAGTCACCTCGGGTTCTCAAAACGCATTCAATGGGCCTCATTACAACCCTGGCGTTAAGGGGTTAACGGCACCGTAAAAGGCTGCGGCACCGTTAAACCCTTAACGCCCGATTCACACTTTAACGCCTGCTTTTTGCAGGCGTTAAAGTCCAACCCGCTAAGGGACCTTGGTGCCAATTACGGCACCGTAATTTACGGTGCCGTAATTAGCGTCTTCCCCATTCCCATTGAGCCCTATGGGCCAAAAATGGGAATGGGGAAGGGGCCATGGTGAATGGGGATTTACCGCCCTGCCAACCTTGGAATGGGGCGGTAAATCCGCCATCCACCATGGCGGAATCCGGCATGGACCATGGTGCTAATAGCACCATGGTCCAACGCCAGGGTTGTAATGAGGCCCAATGACTTAAATCAATAACAGTATGTAAGTAGGTGATGCAGTAAAATGGAACCAAGTCACAAGAAATATGTTCTAGCTTCAGAAGTCCAATCCCTAAGAAGAATGGAACTTTTTTGACCAAACATCACAATGCTTTTCTCCAGAATGTATCTTATGCAGGTAAAGTATTTGTGTTGGTGATTGGTCAAGAGAAGAGATGCAACTAAGTTACTGGTCAGTAAATATGTGTTCATATCTTTCAGGTGTCACTGCTCAGGTGCAACAACCAAATAGCTATGGAATGGAAGGATACAAAGAGACTTGTTCTCAATGCTATCCCAATGGAAGACAGGGGGGGGCAAAGCCTTTGCGTTTATGTACCACCCGACTCCAATTTTCGCAGAGGACTAGATGGGTCGACTGGGGGTTGCTGCAGGTTGGTTTTTCCACTGCTGGTTCTGTTGAGATGTGCCCAGGTGCTGCGGTTGCAAGAATTCTTCTGGTCGGGTCCAGGAACAAAGTACAAACCTTGGTGATGGAGAAATACAGAAAGCACTGATGCAGACCTTTTCAGAACACTACACAGGACAGGGGAAGGTGAGTTCCAACAATGCCGTCGCAGTTCAAGAAGACCTTCCAGAGCAGGATCCCTCGAAGCTGTGAGGCTGACATTCAGTGGGAAGGTAACATAAACCACAAGATGGCGACCACCGAAATTCCGGCTGCAAACATGGAATGGTGATGGTGGAGAGCTGATCAGTTCACTGGGTGGTACAGGGACACTTACGAATGGTCAGTACAGCTGGATCCTCGAGAACAAGTTGAGACTGGTTGGTCCCATGAGTCCAGTCCAGGGGATGAAGCATCGGAAAGGACCTTTGCAGTTCAGGTAGTCCAACAGGGCTTCACCAGGCCAGACGCAAGAAGGGATGCTGGGCCTCTTGAGGAGTCTTCTTTGGATCTTCAGTCGGCTGCTCTTCTACGAGGGATTCTTGGCTCCAACGCTGATCTGAAGAAATGTGCTACAGGAGTCCTCTTCTTATCCAAAATCCAGCCTGGAAGCAAGTCCAAGCCCACCAATGGTAAGGATCTGCACCATTCAAACATCCAGTAGTTGTCCAATTGGGGACAATTAATGGTTTCACTCATGCCCCACACCTAGACTCACAGTCCCACCCACTTCCTGAGCTATGCACCCACAAAGGCATCACTAGCTTGTGTAAGCAGCAACTGTCCTAGACAAGTGCAGACCTTTTAAGGTATTTCCTGACCTGGCAAGGCAAGAAGAAGGCCAAACAACAATATGGCCAAAAAACAAGCGACAATTTTATGGCATAGCCGTTTTAGGGCACTAGCCGTGTTTAGTAGCCATACGCAGCAAACGCAAATATGCACACTAGAAATAACACAACAATATTAAAAATGGAGGCCACCAGGGGGCGGGCAAATGTACGCAGCCTAAATGCACACCTCCAGACCCCGGGATCCGAAAAGCGGACTGAGCCCCCGCATGGAACCCCCAAGATGGTGTAACAGATAACCAGGAAGTGGGGGAGACCTTAGGCCAGTCGCCGGCCAAAGAGCAGAGGAAAACAAACACGGGAAGGTGGAGAAAACCGTCCCGATAGTACCAGCAGGAAAGTGAAAGTAACCCTTCGGGCAGGAATAACCACAGAGACAGTCTTTGCCGTGACACACACGCCGGTAGAGGCAAAGAGATGAGGAGGCCCTTGTGCAGTAGGCCAGGACCCCAGTAGGGACTGTCCTGAAACACCGCCAGCAACAACTCTCTCAATTAACGTGAGGAATCAGAAGAAGAGGGCAGCGAATGCCCCGGGGGTGCAGAGAGCCCGGTGTGGGCCTGAATTGAAGTGTGCCCTCCCATAGTAGAGGGCCAAGGCAAGGGGACAGAGTGGCACAGGGGCACAACAGAGGAGGAACTAGCCCCCTGCAGGGGACAAGAAGCATGCGCCCTCCTGTCAGCGTTCCTGCCAATTGAAGGGGGACAGAGATTAGGTGTGGGCCCCAATGTGTGCCCGCCTAAAAAAAGACCCCCCACCCAGGGGGTGCCTGAACTGCAGGGTCCCATTTCAGAACAGAAGACCCAGGCAAGAGGACAGAGAGGCACTGGGCGCACTACAGAGGAGGTAGCGGCTCTTCTCCACAGGAAACGAGGAGCGCGACCTCCAACTACCAGCGCTCCTCCCAATTGTAAGGGACAGGGAGTAGGTGTGTGTCCCCAGGTGGCAAACCAGGGCATGTGCCCACCAAGGGTAGGTCCCCCCTCCTGACAACATAGCCCTGAGAAGGGGAAGGGCGTTGGGGGAAGAGCAAAACGCACCCTGGGAAGGGACTGAGGGCACAAAGGTGCACACAAGGAGACCAGTGAAGCCCAGGTTCGGCGGACCAATCCCGCTAGAGGGGCCTCCCGGGTTCTAGAAAACCACTGGAGAAAAAGCTCCCCTGAAGGAGGGGGGTGGGCTCCAGGCAGTGGAGAACAGCCAGTCCACCCTTGAAACACTGGAAACTCAAATAGACATGAGGCTGGCGGAACTAGACGAAGAGGGTTGGGGGGGGAGGGTGACCCTAAAGATGGATGACTTTCAAAATCTTGAGAGCAGGAACAATTTGAGCTTTTTTGGAATCCAGGAGAATGAGGGAGAATCGGAAACCTATAAACTCTACTTTTTGAGTCGCAATGAAAGAGGAATTCTTCACGTTAACTGGGAGGCCCATAGAGTACATCAGATTGAGATGGAAATGTAGATGGGAGTAGGCTGATTCGTAGACTCTGCTCTGATTATCCAGTTGTTCAAGTAGGAATACAGGTGTATCCCTTTGAGTCAGGAATGCCAAATCAGAACATGCAAATATGAGTCTTGCAGGTCTACAGCTACCATTCAGTCACCAGGATGAAGAGAAGCTTGGATAAGCAAAGACATTATCATCTTGAACTTTTATTGGGGCAGGTCTTGTTCTTTTTCAGAATGATATAGAACCTTCAGGAAAACCCCAGCACCTTCTCTAATGGAGGGGCCCTCTCTATTGCTTCCATGAGTCTCAGCTTGTGGAGTTCTTGTAAGAGAAGCCTTGAGCCTTTCTAGAGGATTGGATGATATCCGCTGTATTCCACCGATAGGGCATAGCTGTCGCGGGTAGTATTTCTCCATTATGCAAGATGATAAAAGACTCTTCCTCTGACGGGTCAGCTATGAACCTGCACAAGCACATAACTTAGACTGCTTGAGTTCTGGTGACGGGTGGGAATGGAAATTCCCTAGGAGAGGGACGTGATATCTGTCCGGACTGCTCCGCCGATCATGGAATCCTCTGAATCCTCCCGAGTTCTTAGAGAAATAGGATTGTCTTTGAAGCCCAGAAGGTTTGGTAAAAGTGTTTGTTAAAGAAGCCAAAGGCTTTTCAGTGTGTGCACTATTCTTACTTTCATTTAGTTCCTTATCAGTATCAGAACAGAACAGTTCTGATACATCAAATGGTAAGTCCAAGATGCAATCTTCAATGTCTAGTTGAAAATCTTCATAAAAGCCATACCGCTTGCCCTGGTGCCCAAGTGATGCTAGGAGGCTTTCATTAGATCATGTGCTATTTGGAAAACCTTGATTAAGCCTGAACGGATACCCAATTAAAGTTGGGAGGAAGGAGGGAGTCTTAATCCCCTAATTCTTTCCAGAATGTAAGGTTAGTTATCACCATAACAGCTTCTGCGTCAGCTTGCCTAAAGCTAAGAGCTGGAATGTGGTACACTTTTTTACCTGTTGTGTCCAGTAATCGGTTGTCACGTCTGAGTAAATATTGGGTCGAAGAAGCAGCGGATGTAGAATAGCCTTTCCAAAAAAGAGATGCCTCTGCTACTATTGTGAAATGCACCAGATGGTGGCCTGTCAAGCATAGTTTCTTGCCAGGCAAGGACCGATGTGTCATGTCAACGTTATTTTCCAATGGGAGAACAGAGGCATGTTTCTGCCAGATGTTAAGTGCTTCCCCCACCATGTCAGGTTGCAAGTGTTCTTCTGCTGTCTATAGCGACAGAACAGAAGAGAGGACTCCTTTATCTTATTGGGGCTTTCTGGAACTGAAATGCTCAAATATTTCATTGACCCCTGTACCCTGTTGTACCCTGTTGTGGTAAGCTTTAGCCAACATAGGTACTTCTTCAGTGCTCTCTGAAAAGCTGGGTCATCACCCGGAAGACCTGGTGGCAGTGGAGAAAGAAGAAGAGGGGGGTCCTTTGGTAAGGCAGGGGGAGAAAGAATCAAAGGCAATGAACCAGGTAGTTGGCTGTGGTGCGCAACCGAATACACTGCTTAAAGAGGCATATGATGGTCTTGTGGGGCCGCCAGTTAGGGTGTGGTGAGGAGCACTCCTTTCATGAGGGTCTTCAAATATTGCCTGAAGACCCTGACGGCATGAGGTCTTGAAACCTCTCAAAAAAACCTTGCAATGTCTCTTGAGGTGTCATGACAGCTGGAGGGACCTTGGGTGGTCCTCGGTGCCCAGTTACTGAAGAGCACAGAAAGCGGTGGGGCCGTATGTCCCCTCATAATGGGAGACCATTCCACCCGGGGGAGAATGTAGAAAGCCCAAAGGAGACAGGAGGAAGGCGGGAAGGAATACTGAATCCACATACTCTGGGTGCGCCAAAGGATCGGGTGAAACCTCCCCCGGTGACCGAACCTGACGCAGTAACCAGAGAATTATGGTGTGTCAACATGCGCCTCTGGTGAGGTGCAGCCAAGGTCCCCTTATGGGCTGTGAGGCTCTCTGAGGAAGAACAGTGCATGGTTGCTTTAGGCCTTTGGAGACCTTTGGGCACAGGGTAAGCAGCATGGAGAAGGCCTTGGACTGAAGTCCCTGGTTCAAGACTTGTCAGAGGCCAAAGCCACCTCTGACCTTAGTCCGGAATGACACTCAGTCCTCAGTGCGAGCATCGGTGGAAATCTCCACAGAGACCTTGGGGCAAACCCCAGTAATGTTGCGGCTAATCATAACGTGCCACGGAGTTGCCCTTCCATTTTGGATAACCCCTAGGAGGGTTCCGCCTGGGTGGAGTGCTGAGGAAAAAAGGACTTTACTCACCTTCTTATTTATTATGAAATTCCTGAGGTGATCCTGCAGGGTTGTTCAGGAGATGTCTTCCCACTGTGCTAGTAGACCCGTCTGGGATTTGTGAAAAAGAGTGTCAAAGAGAGCACAGGTTTCCCATTGGTGGAGAGGCCCCAAATACTCTAAACAAAGAGTGTGGGGATCAGCCACTGAGAAACACCTATCACATCCGGTGTACACTGAGAACCCAGCTTTACCCTATACAGGAGGAAGTGAGGTCAAAGCAAGGAAGAAAAAAAGAAAAAATGAACAAATTAAATGATAAAAAGATACCACAGGAAAGCAGTGAATGAAAAAGAGGACGGCAACAGGCGCCTGGCCTGTCCACTGCGACTAAAGGGACCGCAAATTGGAGACAGAAACTAGTATGTAGAAAAGGGGATGGTATCTAGGAGTTCTAGAGCTACCTTGCTGAATGTGTGCATGCCTGAAGGCAGGTCTTTCTCTGGTGGCCAAACAGAGCCACATTCATGTTTCCCACGTATGGCTTCTAAATGTGGCTGGTACCCGAAAATGCCTGTGCCACAAGACTTCTGCTTGCTTCTTTGGCCATATTGTTGTTTGGCCTTCTTCCAGCCTTGCCTGGTCAGGAAATCCTGTGTACGGTCATGCACTTGTGAGCCTTTATGTGAGTGAGAAGGGGGTCTAGTTCCAATCGACATCCTTGGTGCCTCAAAGTCTGGGTGGGGGACAAATGTGAAACCGGTAGTTGTCCCTGATTGAACAACTACTGGCTGTTTGAATGGTGCAGATCATTACCACTGGTGGGCTTGGACGTGCTTCAGCTCGGACTTTGGATAAGAAGAGGACTTCTGCAGCCATTTCTTCAGATCATCGTTGGAGCCTTGGAGCCAAGAATCCCTCGAAGAAGAGCAGCCTGCCAAAGATGAATCCTGAAGTGGCCCAGCATCCCTTGCAGTAGCCAGCCCGGTGAAGCCACTCCCCGATCTCTGAAGACCCTGCGCAGTGCTTCATCCCTCGGACTAGTGCAACCAACTAGTCTCAATGCCTTCTCTGGGATCTTGCCCTTCAGAGCCATTGGAAGTGACCTTGGGCTGCCTGATGACCTGACCAGCTCTCTCGTGGGCTACCTCGCCAGAAGTGTAGCCGTTCCCTGTTCCAGTCCGGAATTTCGGTGGTCGCTAGCTTGTGCCAGCAGTAGACTTTTCCCGAATTTCAGCTTTCCACCTTCACGGAAAACTGTTGTGGTGCAGCTACTGTGACCTGGAGGACACCTGTCGTCGCCTGTGTGCGGAGGCCGTTGCTGGAACTCACCTTCCACTAACCTGTGAAGTGTCCTGAAGAGGTCTGCATCAGTGGATTCTCCATTTCTCCTCCAAAAAGGTTTCCATCTTGCTTTTCCATTGAGCCAGAAAAATCCTTGAACCTGCAACTCCTGGACACATCTCACTGGAACAACTGGCAGACGATTGAGCCCCCAGATGATCCAAGAAGTCATCTGTGATAATCAAAGTCAGAGGGTAAGCAAACACTCAAAGTATGCAGCTGCAGATTGCCACCTTTAGAGTATGGTTGGAAATTGAAAGAACACTGAATATCTTTGTATGAACCTGTTAAACACTATGGCATTGACTTCTGTAGAGGTCTATGATCTTTTGTCCTATGTACCTCAGTATGTGTAATCGTTATTTGTGTCTAATGATCAGAAGAATAGCAAGTGCAATACGTTTTAAACTAAGATGAGCTTAATGGTAACTTAAATCTTTTTAGTTAGCCAGAATTAATATGTAATATGCAATATGTAATATGAAATTGTTTTTTTTTTATTTTCTTCTTCTTTTCTCTTCTCTACTCTTCTCTTTTTTCTCTTTTTGCAGTTTTTTTTTGAGTTTTTTATATTTTATATTGTATTTATCTTTGATCTTATATAATTTATCAGTATGTGTAAAGTTTAAATATAAACTGTAACACATTATTAATAAATATAAATATATGCAAACACAATGTGCCTGTTCCCCTCCTCCCCCCTGTCCTCCGTAGGATAACATTGGGAACAAGTCCTTTTCTCGCCTTATTCCAGTCCACTCTCCTTTTGCTCATTGCACCAGGGTTGAATATACTGACCCTTGGGATAGTCTTGGGTCTGGAAGAAGGAAAACACTTGAGCTGGTTAAAATTGTTGTAGAACTTACTATCACTAACACAAGCTTATTGAAACCTACCTACACAGAGATCATTCTGGTGAGAAACATTGTGGCCTCTGTGACTTTTGGGCACAAAGCCCCATTCCACCCAGGGTTTGGACGTCTTAAGTAAGGTTATTGTCTTTTGCCCAGTTGCCATCATTTACTGTATATAAAATACTTACCTGCTTCTGCTAACTAAGTTATTGATGTATATCTGAACCTATGGATACTGCAATTTTTTGTATAATGGAGTGTTGTGCGGTAGCACTATGTTATGTTACGGAAATGTATAAAGCGCAACGTTGGCCCAAGGGCATCTTGGAACTAAACAGCAGTCAGGAGGAGAAGGCTATCAAAAAAAGAAACAAACAAATTAAAACAAGCAGGTCTTCAAATACTGCCTGAATGACATGAGGTTCTTCATAGAGCGGAGTGTCAAAGGAAGGGAATTCCAGAATTTAGCGGCAGCTATAGAGAGCGCTCGGCCACCAATGCGAGAAGATTTAGCACAAGGGATCGGAACCAAAAAGGCATCAGTGTAGCACAAAGCCCGAGCAGGGACATAGGGATAAACCTTTGGATGCAAATACTCAGTGCCTGTGCTGTAAAAAGCGCAATGAACCAGGCAAAGAAATGTAAAGTAAATGCGCCAATGCAGGTGGTGAAGTATCGGAGTGGTGCAAGAGCATCGAGGAGCTGATGTAGCCGCACTGGCTGTGGAATTCTGTAGGACCTGAAGTTGCTGAATGAGAAGGGTGGGTTGTGCCAGGTAAAGATCATTACAATAGTCCGGAGAACATAAACAAGGGAAGCGACCACCAAGGCCGGAAAATGGCCATGTATCAAAAGGAAGACCCTTATGCAGAATCTTAAGAAGAAATGTTAACCCCCAAAATCCTTCACAACCGGTACAGGAATGGCAAAGGGACCAAGAGAGGAAAGCCAAAAGAGGGGAGTTCAAAGGGCCACAGCAGAGGGAGGGCCCGCCACAAACATCTCGGTCTTGTCACCATTCAGCTTGAGCCAGTTATTACACATCCACTACCCCACGGCAGCCAGACAGGTTTTAAATCTAGACGCAATCTCAGTCGATGACAGATCCAAATGCCACAATTATTTGGGTATCAACGGCATAAGAATAGCAAAGGAAGCCATGGGAGAGGATGAGCTTGGACAGAGGATGAAAGTAGTTGTTAAACCAAGTGAGATGGCAGACCCTTGGGGAACACCACAGGTACGAGGGGTATGCCCAGAAAGAAAAGGGGGGAGGGAAAGAGACTGAATCCGGTCAAATAGAAAAGATCTGAACCAAGATAAAAATAGCTTCAGGGAGGCCAGCACCATTGTGGCGCCTGAGCAGGACTGCAAGATCAATGGTATCAAAGGCGGCAGAGAGGTCGATTAAGATCAAAGCTCCCACGCCCCCCCTGATCATGCAGCCGTGCAAAGTCCTACACCACTGAAACCAGCACTCTATCAGTGCCACGGCCAGGTCAGGCACCAGACTGGGAATGGCAAAAGAAAGAAGAGCCCTCCAGAAATGAACTAAGGTGAGGAACCACTAAGGATTCCAACAGCTTCATCAGAAAAGGGAGCAAAGAAATGGGGTGGCAATTAGCCAGAACTGATGGATCCAGGGACGTATCTTCAATAGAGGAATGACAAGAGCATGCTTTAGGGTAGCAGGAATGTGACGAGTACTAAATGAGAGATTAACAGCCTCCGTGATCAATGTCACAATTAAATGCATAGATTCCTTCAACACGGAGGGATGGGGTCAGTGGGGGAGGCAGATTTAAGCTTCACAGTGGCACTACTAATTTCCTATGGATGAAGACAGGAAAGGAGGGACAGGAAAGGAGGTCCACTGATGAGGAGAAGTAGAAATGGGAGCCCACAAAGAGTCTCAATCAACTTTAACCTAGAGGAGCGGATCACAGTCCGGATGTTCTCAATTCTTTCTACAAAATACAAGAATAGGGAATCAGAGAGACTGGGAAGCAAAAATAGCCTCTGGTGGGAGAGAAGAGAGAGAGCGCACGACTCTAAACAATTCTCTAGGTTGATTGAGGGAAACCTCAACCTGATGCGCAAAGTAAGTACAGTTTGCTTCGCAAATGGTTTTATAATAAAGATAAAGGTTGTAAGGTCAGCTTGGCCTCAGGGCAGTAGGCCGACCTCCATTTACGCTCAGCTTGTCTTTGCTGGAGACGGAGAGCCACAAGGTGGTAATTAAATCATGGTTCAGACAAGCGTGACCTGGATTTGGCTTTCTTTGGAGGAGCAAGATGTTTATGTTTATTGAGTTTATAAAGAGCTTTAAGCCAAAGCGCTTTACAGTATAACAACAAGGTACAATAATGAAAGAAGCATATTTACAAACATGAAACAAACCAGTGATACAGTATGTAGAACAATTTACTTAAAATGGGGGGGAGAGGAGGAAGGTGATGGGGGTTTCAATGTCTGATTTGAGGTCAGGGGAGTGGGAGGAAGGGGGAAGGAGGGAGGGTACGGGGAGGGAGGGGGGAGTCCTCTGGTGACCTCCTACGCCCCTAAGTGGTTTCAGTGTCCAATTTGTGGCCATCGGGAGGAGGGGGAAGGAGGGAGGGGAAGAAAAGGGGTGCAGGGGGATTGAGGGGGGAGAGAGGTAGGAAAGGAGAGTCGGGGGGGAGTGAAGAAGAAGAGCTTTCCGAGAGGAGTGGAAGGATGAGTAGGTAGGGGTGGAGCGGATAGAAAGAGGTAGGGAGTTCCAGTGAAGGGGGGCCAAGAGTTGGAAGGAGCGGAAGCGTGAGGAGGCACATGGGGCTTGGGGTACAGTGAGAAGTAAGAGATCAGCTGAGCGGAGGGGTCAGTAAAATGAGAGGAGGGAAGAAAGATAGGGGGGGCGAGGTCATGGAGAGATCTGTAGACAAGACAGAGGAATTGAAATTTCAGTTGTGAGAGGAAGGGAAGCCAGCCGAGTTGAGAGAGTGAGGTAGAAATAGAGTTTGAGGGCCAAGAAGACAGATTACGGATAGAGGAGTGGTAGATGGATTTTAGGGGAGTCAGGTGAGAGACAGAGAGTCCAAAGAGGAGAGAGGAGCAGTAGAAGAGGCGGGAGAAAATAAGGGAGGAGATTAGGAGTTTAGAAGCGTGGAAAGTGAGAGAGGAGCGTATCTTGCGGATGTTGAAAAGGTGGTGCCAACAGGCACGAGAGGTTAGAGAGATGTGGTTGGGAAAGGAGAGAGAGGAGTCAATATGGAGGCCAAGATTGCGTGCATGGGTTGAGATGGGGAGATTGGAAGGGGGAAAGTGGATGAAAGGAGGGGGTGAACGGGAGAGAGTGTTAGGAGGGAAGAAAAGCACTTCAGTCTTGTCAGTTTTGAGGGAAAGAAAATGGGATGACATCCAGCTTTTCATGGCAGTGAGGCAGGAAAAAAGGGTGTGGTGAAGTTCGGAGGTGAAGGAAGACAAGGAAAGAAAGAGTTGGGTGTCATCAGCGTAAAAGTGGTGGGAGATGCCGAAAGACGAGATGACAGGGGCAAGAAGGGAGGTATTGAGAGAGAAAAGAAAGGGTCCAAGTATGGATCCCTGGGGGACGCCATAGTTCAGGGGGAGGTTGGAGGAGGTGCGCCCCAGGAGACAGTAAAGGATCGATTGGAGAGGTAAGAGGAGAGCCAGGAGAGGACAGAGACTTTGAAGCCGAAGGAGGACAGAGTGCTAAGAAGTAAGGGGTGATCTACGGTATCAAAAGCTGCAGAGAGGTCCAGGAGGATGAGAATTGAGGATTGCTTCGCATAGCGAGCAGTGAGGAGAGAGTTGAGGACATAAGTGAGAGCAGTCTCAGTGGAGTGTTTAGGGCGGACGCCAGACTGAGAGGTGGGAAGGAGGGAGTGAGAGGAGACGAAAGCAGAGAGTTGAGAGTAGGCTAGACGCTCGAGGAGCTTTGAGATGAAGGGGAGAAGGGAGATTAGTCTGAAGTTGGAGGCAAGAAGAGGGCTAGCAGAGGGTTTCTTCAGGATAGGGTTGATAGTAGCGTGTTTGAAAGCTGAAGGAAAGGTAGTCGAAGAGAGACAGATGTTGAAGAAGGTGGTTAGTCAGTAGGATGAGTTTTGGACAGGAGACGGGAGACGCAGGCTGGGATGATAGGAGAGAAGGTGGACAAGTTAGCAGAGATGAAAGAGGAGGAGGGGGAGGAGGGGAGAAGGAAGGAGAGGAGAGCATGTTCTGGCGAAGAGAGAGAATTTTGGATGAGAACAAGTTGGCAAAGTGAGAGGGAGAGAGGGGAGAGTTCATGGAAGGGTCAGAAGTAGGAGGGGAAAGAAGGCGAGAGAGGGTATGGAAGATACGGCGGGGGTGAGAAGCTTGTGAATGGAGGAGGTTAGAAAAGTAGGAGCGCTTGGTAGATGTGAGGCAAGAGTCATAGAGGGAGTGATATGAGAAGTAAGAGGAATGATTAGTCAGAGAAGGGAATTTGAGCCAGCATCATTCGAGGCGACAGAGGAGGCGACACATGGACAGAAGGTGAGAGGAGACCCAGGGTTGGGAAGGTTTGTGAGAGGGGGAGAAGGAAGTAAGAGGATAGAGTTGGTAACGACTGGAGGATATACAGGCGGACAGTGAGGAGAGGGCGTCATCGGCCGAGAGGGATGAGAGGAGGGAGAGGGGGAGGATAATGAGGAGGGGGAAGAGTATGGGCGAAGGAGAGCATGGCGTGGTTGGAGAGAGAAGAGTAAGAAGAGAGAAAGATGAGATCGAGAGTGGAGCCAGAGGAGTTGGTGGGGGGATGGGAAGCAGAGAGAGGAGGAAGTAGTTGAGTAAAGAGAGAAGAGGGAAAGAATGAGATGAGGTTGAGAGAGGGAGGTTGAAATCGCAGAGGAGAGAAAGATGAGTGGGGGAGAGAGAAATGAGAGAGAGAAGATGGTCCAGGTCTTTATAGAAGTAAGAGAGGGGACCAGGAGGTCTGTGTATAATTAAGAAGGAGATTGTGTGAGGGTAAGTGAAGGATTTGAAGGGAAATTCAAAGGAAGAGAAGGTGGGGAGAGTTAAGGTAGGGGATGAGGAAAGACATTTAGGGTGAAAAATGAGACTGACGCCGCCTCCGCGACCTGAGGGGCGTGACACGTGAGAGAAGGAAGGAGAGGGGGTGGAGAGAGATGCAGGAACAGTGGAATTGAAGGGGGGATCCAAGCCTCGGTGATGCAGAGGAAGTGTAGGTTGAGTCGGAAGAACAGATCAAGGGCCGCAGAGGCTTTATTGCAGATGGATCGGGCGTTTCAGAGGGCAATGTTGATGATATTGGAGGGATTGGCAGTGGGGAGGTGGATAAGATTAGAGCGAGAAGGGATTGTGCGAGGGGGAAGGGGTGGAAGATAATCAACAGATAATGAGAGGGCTTGGGAAATACAATGTAAGTCAGGCATGGAGTGGCCCTGACAGTGAGTAGCCACCCCAGATTCCAGAAATCCATCTTAACTGGTGTCCACCCATTCTCTACACTTAAACCCCTCCACAAAAGTTCCTCGAGTATGGCAAAAGTGTCTCTTTCAAACAATAATTCCTTAAAGATGGCAAGAATTTCTTTCAGACAACAGTTCCTCCAGGATGGAAAAAATGTCTTTGGTATAGTTCTTTACCATGTGCCTTGTAATATAAGTAAATGTCCTTATACAACTTTGATGGACATACTGGTATACTGCCTAGACAGGAATCCTATTTTATCATATGCTTTGTAAAATAAGTATATTTATTTGTACAACGTTGATGGACCTCCTGGTATACTACCCTGCCAGGTATCTTGCTACAAAATATGAGTGGATTACCTGCTATACTCTCTTGCCAGGAATCCTCTTTTGAGTTATGTATATCTCCTGGCATACTATTCTGCCAGGTATACCACCCCCAAATGTTCACTGCTTGTTGTGCTCCTGTCACCAGGACATCTTCAGTTTCAATATTCTCTGGATTACCTTCTGTACTCTCCTGCCAGGAATCCCCTTTTTGGGTTAAGTAGATCCCCTGTTATACTTCTCTGCCAGGTATGCTCCCCAAATATTCACTTGCCTGGTGTACTCATTCTAAGTTTGCCGGTCCGGAAACAATGGTGCCGGTACGCTTACTGGCACAGTTGTTTCCAGACCAGCAAAGTATGGGTTTACCTGCCAGAGCCGCTGTGCCCGACAGGTCTGACTCTGCCAGGCATAGCAGTCACGGCAGGTAAAGCCGTCACGGAAGCACCAGCACCGTTAAGAAAGGTGTCAGTGCTTCCGTGTCCCCACTCTCTGGGAATGGGGATTCACGAAATTGATGGCACATGACCTCCCAGGCCACACTACTTAGAATAGCCCGGTGGCACCGGGAGGTCAGGTGCCAGTGATTTTTTACAGGTCCGGCAGCAAGCCGCCAGTAGCACCAGCAGGGTTACCGCTGGACCCATAATGAGGCCCAATGTCTTTTAACACTACACAGTTGAATCACTTTACTGTGTTTCTATTTGCTTGCAGTATTACATGTTCCAACTTTCCCCACATTGATATCCCATATATAGGGACTTGTTCAAGTTCTGCCGCTTTGCTAACAATTATTTGCTTAGGGTTATACCCGCTCCAACTTTCCCCATAATGGCATCCCATATATAGGGAAATTAAAAGTTTTGCTTTTGCACTTCATCTGTTCAGTATTCAAATATATACGTATATGTTTTGCTTGATGACATGCCTGATGCTATGCCCCGGCGTCCCCTGTTGCTTTGGGTGGACTCACTGGTGTTTCGTAGAATTCCTGACCCATGACACGTCGGTGTGGCAAAGCTTCCTCTCTGGGACAGCCTCCACAGCTCTTCAGACCTTCCTCCAGTGCTCCCTGCGTCCTCCAGTTCACCCGCCGTGTTCTCTACGCAATCGAGATCACAGACCTCTTCAGCACGGCTGCATCTCCAGAAGCTAGTTAACTGTCCTCCAGCTGTACCTGCAGCATCTCTCTTGGTCTTGTGCCACGCCGGTGAGTAGCTCTGGTGATTGCGAGATGCCTTCAGGAATTGTCTGCTTTCTCGATTTCCACTGGCGCGGTCCTTCTTCATACTGCTTCCTTCTCCTGCTCTCTCTGCAGTTCGAGTGCGGACAGCATTTTAAATAGCCTGCGCACTTGTAATCTTTCAAAACAACTAGTGTGCACATGCAGATTGAAGTTGTCTTCAATCTGCGTCAACTCCTCACTACTCTCCCTCTTCTCAGTACTTGGGGCTTTATGGGAGTGTGAGTTCACATACTTTCTAAGATTACTATAGTATTATTGTTTAGAGTTTTTACTTAAGAAAGCATTAGAAACAGGTGATTTTAGGTTTGTGTTATATGTGTGTGAGGTATGAATTTTAACTTGACTAGAGTGATTTGCAAGGGTTTTCTGGTTTTGACAATGAGAGGGATTTATGTGGTGACAAGTCATCAAGGACTTAGAATTTATGAGATTTTCTTTTCTAGTAAGGGAAGAATACTGTGTCTCTCATAATGGATCTCCACCTCTCCCCAAAAGCTGTCTCCTCCTATGTGATCCTCCCTCACAATATCACACCAAGGGTCAGGATCAGGTAGCGGCTCCATTATTGCGCCAACACACTGGAATTCTTTGCACTTAGATATTCATTCTTCACCTTCCCTTCACATTTTCCATACCTGACTCAAAGCGTACCTTCGCTCCTTCCTCTCAAATTCTGTTTCTTTACTCTGCCAACAGTGTATCTCTATCATTGCACATTATTAATGTACCAATTTGTTTAATGCCTCTGCAGGGCCCTGGTAAAAGCGCTTTATAAGTGACAATTAAACAAATAGCTGTGAGGTGAAGGTGTGGACTCCTAGAATATGTGACAGTTCCTCAAATTTCACCCTAAGCTTGATCACCTAGTTGTCCTTCACTCTTTGGTGATGTGTATGTATGGAAAGGGGGTATGGCCAAATTCCATGGAGTGAGAATGTGTCGCATGGGAGCACCCGCCTGATCCTGGTATTTGATATATATATCTCATTAAATCAAAGCATCACCCTAACAATTGCTCACCCATATAACTAGGGTCAACAGGTAGATCACCACACCCTCAAATTCATTATAAATCAGCTGTGCACCAATTCAGCAGCCAACCGCACAATATGCCAAAACAGAACTGCCGCGAATGGTCCCAGCTGAGGAACTAGAAAAACACTGGGTACAACCAACCCCTACTCTCAAACCTGTAGGGGAAGTCAGCCTCCATGCCTGGAGAGGAGGCGGGGTGGCAGAAGAAACCACAACCAAGAACGTGGAAAGGTGCCATCGAGCGGTTACCAATCACGCACTTCTGAGGCACTGTCAAACTAACTGATTCCCCATTCCTGCTCCTCCAACATAATCAACTCCAATATACACGACTAAGGGCTAGCCACACTACACATAGACATACCAAGAACTAATCTAACCCTTGCACTCAACCAACTCTCGGAGACTCCGGAAGTACCATTAGAGAAACGCATCCTTGCACATAGCCCATAAATCCAGCGACACTACACAAATGCACACAAACATAATACAAAATAAAACCACACACAGAACATTTGTGACTCTGGACCCCATATGGATACAACTGACCAGTGCGGAAGACTACTAGCGCACTCTAATCTCATATGACCCATACATCCAACACTAACACTAGCACACATCTGAGGCACAGAGTCCTACCCATACTGTTACAGTGGAGAAATGACTTACCGTAATGATCTTTTTATGGATTCTCCTCCTGCAGATTCCTCATCTGATAGATATCCGAATGTAGCTCTGCTGCTCAGAAGCTTTTGACAGGGGGCATAGTGGACCTCGACTCGGCTGTCGATCTGTTTTGCTTAGTGCTTGATCGTCGGCTCCCGACGTGACGTCAGGCGTTATATATATATATAACTTATATAGAAGGGGTCACCTCAGAGCCATCATCAGGCGTCCCTTCGCTTAGACAGATGCGCCAAGCCACAAGAACTTTCTGAGCGGGGATGGAAGGGAGGAGCGATGATGAATCTGCAGGAGCAGAATCCATACAAAGATCATTACGGTAATCATTTCTCCTTCAATGGATTGCTTTTCTCCCGCAGATTCCTCATCTGATAGACTCCCCAAGCAGTTAGGACCACAGAGGTGGGCAGAATATTTTACAGTAGCAGATTTTGTGGACGACATCTAGACAATAGTGCCTGGTAAATGTGTGCAAGGACGACCATGTCTAAATCTTCCTGCCTCTACTCTTCGACCCTTTACAACTTATCCAGAACAGGACTGCAAGACCTGTCCTTGGCCACAAGCCCAGGGATCGTATCTCTCCAGCTCTGAAATCTTTTCACTGGCTCCCCGTGGCTGCAAGTACCAACTTCAAGACCCTCTGCATTGTCCACAAGGCTTTCTGGGACCTGGAAACGCTCTACCTCCAACTTTCTCTTCCAAAACATCTTCCTTCTCGAACTCATCCACCTCCAACTCTCTGAGGCTCAGACGCTTCTGCAAGCAGAGAGTTGGGGGCAGATCTATCTCCTCGGCTGGGGCCTCTCTCTGGAACAGCTTCCCTGCCTCTCTCAAACTTGAGCAGAACCACCTCTGGTTCCGAAAGCAACTCAAGACCTTCCTTTTTGCCTTCGTTTTCACTCTTCCTCTCCCCTGATAATGCACCCGACTGCTCCGTGCACAGGTCACCTGGTCACCCTCTGAACTCGGGCCCAGGCTCCTGCATGTCCAGTTGCCCTCGCACTGCCTCCAGGCTCCCCAGCACTTAAGGGTATGTATCTGTAACCCTACAGTTCCTTCTCTCTACACTTATCAGCCTCCCACTCGCTGCACTTGTGAGTTAACTGCACTTCCACTGCCCCTTCCCACTGACACTTCTCTCCTTCCCTCTACCCGCACTTGTGCAATCTGAATGACACAAGGCCTAGTAAGATAGTTATTTTGTCCTCCCTTGTTTCACCCTCCTTGTCTTTTCGCGCCTAGAAACACTTGTGTACAAGCAGGTTATAAATGCCACATCATATCATATCATATATCATGTGGGCACATAACAGATGTCCCTAATGGGAACTCCCCTCTGCAGTGCTGAGGAGGTTGAGACCCCTGTTTCCTGATGCCCGGGAGGAAGCTCCCTTCCTGCAGACTGGTAACATTCTGCGATGCAGCAGAATAATCCATCGCGATAGAGTCTGCTTCGTTACCGCTAGACCATTGCGGGACAATAAATGGGCCAAAAACAACTGGTCAGATTTTCGGAAAGAAGATGTCCTAGCGACATAAAAGCTCAAGGCTCCCTAGGGATCTAAGCAGTGGAACCACTCCTCTTTCTTAGATGGGTGAGGTGGAGGCAGATCTATGGACTGAGAAAGGTGGTACTCAGAAACCACTTTCGGGAGAAAGCCATTTCTTACTCTAAGGGAAACCTTTTCCCGAAAAAAATGTATGGAACAGGGGTTTGCAACACAAGGCCTGCAACTCACTAATTCTCCTGTCTGATGTGACTAAAAGGCTGCTTTCAACTAAAGCAGTCTCAAAGAACAGGAATGCATGGGCTCAGACTGGGCCACCATCAAGAATGTCAGAAGTAGATTTAAATCCGAATCTGGGACAACAAAGGGAGTTGGCAGAAACTTGTTCAAAAGGCCCTTCAGGATTTGGGCCATAACCGGGATTGTAAAGAAGGAACCTTGATCCAGGGACCTTTTGCACACAGACAAGGCCGCCAAATATCCTTTGACTGTGGTAACCTGAAGGCCCCCTGAGACCAGTGACAGAAGGAACTCCATCACTGTAGTGGTGTGGCAAAAGCTGCAATCGATCTCGCATTCCCTGCACCACACCTTAAATCTTCTCCACCTGCATGTATAGAGAGACCTTGTAGATGGTCTGCGTGCAGACAGCAACACCTCGAGCAACACCTTGAGTACCTCCTCTGAGAGATCCCAGTCATCATTCCTCATCCTCTAAGAGCCACGCATGTAGGTTGAGGGACTCCGGGTGGAGGACCCGGTCTTTCCACTGGGTCAGGAGATCTGGGTGCTGAGGGAACCGGTGAGGCGGACAGATGGTAGGATCTAAGAGATCGGAGTACCACGTTCTCCTCGCACAGTCTGTGGCATTCAAGATCATGGTTGCTCGAAACCTTTTCAACCCCCTGAGAATCCATGCGATGACAGGAATCAGGGGGAAGGCATAGTGGAGAGGGAAGGTCCAATCCACCAGGAACATGTGTCCCAGTACACAGTTCACTAGGAATTCCCTAGAGCAAAACTGTCTGCATTTCCTATTGGACTCTGTAGCAAACATATCTACTGCTGGGCTACCCCAGAGAGAGAAGACCTCCTCTAGGACATCCTGGCACACTTCCCATTCGTGTCTGCTCAGAGCATCTGCGAAGCTGTTCTCTGTCCCCGTCCGATGAACTGCTGACACCGAGAATTGATTCTTCAGCAACCAGAACAAATCGCCTCTCTGCAAAGGGGGAAGGCGCTTACGCCACCCTGCTTGTTCAGGTAGTGCATAGCCACAGTGTTGTCCGTCAGACTCAGGACATGTTTCCCCTTGAGAGATGGCGCAAAGGCCCTCAGAGCTAGGCTGATGGCTCGCAACTCCAGCCTGTTGATGTGCCACCTGTCTTCCGTCGCTGACCAAAGGCCGCTCACCTGAAAATCCTCGGAGTGAGCACCCCAACCATTCAAAGATGCATCCGTGACCACTTGGGTCTGAGGCCAAAGAGAGCGAGAGAGAGAGAGAGAGAGAGAGAGGAAGAGAAAGAGGGAGAGAGAGAGAGAGAGAGAGAGAGAGAGAGAGAGAGAGAGAGGGGCATACTCATCTGGTCCTAGTTTTTCCCTCAGGTGCACCCATTATAGTGGTCTTCCAAATAGGCAAATGTGCCTATTGTACACCTATTTTGTCTTATGAACATCAACCATGGTTCAAAACTCCTTTACCTGAATTAAGCAAAGCCTACAGCTCCTCATAGGTTTTCTGCCAGATACTACTCCTGTATATGCTAGCCCTTACAATTCCACACATAGTGGAACACATCACGCACCTGATCACATCATTATGCTTCCTCAAGGGCAAGAGGCACGACTATGTTTCAAGCCATCATATGCATCCAAAGCTGTAGCTCCACACAGGGAATAGGGTATGCAGTGATTATGTCGAATATAAAATAACTAATGAAATTACAACGAATACAAAAACAACGAAAACGAAAATAACTAATTTGGGGAAACAATAGAAATGGAAGATACATTCATTGAACATCCATGTGTTCGGATCAAAGGTTGCCATCTTGACTGGGCAGTGATATACAACCTTGGATTATGAAAGTGAATTTACCAGAGGGTGCAAGCATTGGAGGAGGAACAGAAGACACAGTCCATGCAGGAGGGATGCCGGATACACTAGCCTCATTATTTTGCACAAATCTGGGGCTTTCGTGTAAATGAGATGCATGCCAATTTTATATCATCAAAGGTACTAGAACAGGGGGTACATTGCTAATACATGCCATTAAATGAAGATAAGGTCACAATCCCTTCCAGAAGGAATGAGTCTGCCCTCAATCTCCTCATGTGTTGTGTCCTTCTCCTTACCCAGACGATGTGGTGGACGCTGTAGACATCACTGTCCCCCATGTAAACCCGGATCGCCCTCAGTGTGAAGCCATATTTTTTCCCTGAGCGGAGAATGGTGATAGGAGAACGCAGGCTGGTGACTGCTGGGGAGTAGTCCCGGCTGGGTGAGGAGTCCCGTGATGAGGGGTTAGAGGAGAGAGACCTCGGGGACATAGGGCTGGCCAAAGGAGAACTGCCATGCTGCTCCACTGCAAAGGGAAAAGAGAAGGAGGCAGACAGAGACAAAGGGCAGACATGTGGCGATAAGGGTAAAGAGAGAGGAAGGGACCAGAAGCAACAGCCAAGAAAGTGAAAAGGGACATATAAAGGGTTTTAAAGATGGGAATATAAAAAAAGGAAAAGAGAGAGCGACAAGTTTGAAGGCAGAGAAAGGAAAAGCCGGGACGGAAGTAATGAGCCAGAACGAGTGGGTGAAGAGACAAAAGTGATGTGGCAGAGAGTCAAGGGAAAGACCGAAAGGAGCAGAGATGAAGGGAACAACATGAAAAAACATTTGGAGAGAGAAGATGGATGAGACCGGAATAGGACACCGGGAGAAGCAAGGAGTGGCAAAGGAGAAAAGCCAGGTTAGACAGAGACATAAGAGCACAGGGAGAAACAGGAAGAGATGGCATAGAGAGAGAACATTGATACACAAGTATTACGGGGAGATGCATAAGAATGAAGAGAGACAGAAAGAATCACAGGAGCAAAAAACAAGGGGAGACAGGGAAAGAAAAGCTGTTTAGTAAAGCCTGCAGCAGTTAGCTGTTAGCATGCACAGAAATATAATAACACAAAGTAACAGCGAGGAAACATGAGCTCATCAAGAAATGAGCCTGTAGGCTCAGGGAAAATGACAGAGGATGGCCGAGATAAAGATTAAGTGACTGCGAGACAGCAAACAACACAGAGTGACTAAGAAACATAGAAATAAACACTTAAATTCATTACTCCTCAAAAAATTGATCGGGTGAGACTGTGACGTGGGATTATGTTTGGTCACACACATTTCATACAAAAGCTCTTTTGACATGTTCTTAAATAACATATGGCAAGATGGGAGTGTTGGCTTGGGTGACTAGGATGCAGGAAAATAAAAACATGCTTACCTGAAGCTCAGGTTCTCCAGCGTTGTATCCTTCATAAATGCATGATTGAATATTCCCTGTTTTTAAACTGGGAATCCTAGGCATATCAAAGTGAATTACAGTCTAACAGAAATACACAGCCCCATATAGGTTCTTTACATCCCTAACATTGGGTGAATGGGTTGCAGGTTCTGCCCCCATGAGAGTGTTTCTGGATTTTAGAACAAGGAGTACACATGCCTTAAGACAAAGTCTAATTGGTACTGGTGGATAGGCTCTAAGCCTGGTGCCTACGATCATATTCAACTCCTCAACATGCTATAGTTTAGTAGCATATGAATGCTGTTCCATGGGAGAGGCTGGCATGTCAAAGTGAAAAGATGCCAAGGCTGGAGAACTTTAGCCACAGACAAGTAACCTTAACTTCCCAAGAACCGGATCTTGCCGAGAGTCACACACTTGAATAGAGTACAAAGAACTGCTTACCTGGATTGGCCGGATGATTAGGCCTCACTGGAACATGTCTTTAGGACAACCCGCCCCACGTATGACTCGGTTCAAGCCTCTATTTGGAGGCAGAGATGCTCTGCACAAATAGGCTGCATTGTCCTACTTTAAGTTTTCTACATTTAGTGTGATGGGTGTTATGAAGTCTCTTGCCTTATTTTCTGGACATCTAGCAAAGGGGCTGAGTACAATTCAGCTATATGATATGGTAATAGCATGTAAGGCTGAAATACTGACAAGTCCACATCCTTCTTCACTACAGCACCTTTCCATCGCCCCTCAATCCTTAATTCAGCACTTCCTGCACCATCCCTTTCCTATGTCATTCTGTCCTGTCCTCGTTCCTGGTTTATGTTTCCAATGGTAAATTCTGTAAGCGCTTTTGGCCAAAAATGAATTGCTTTGGCTGTGATTTTTTATTAATAATCCTAAATAAATGCAAGGTTGAGATGAGAATGATGTGTTCAAGGTACCGTTCCATATATTGTCAGACAGCAGAGAGGGAGTAACATAAAAGATTGCTCTTAATTTGTCTGTGATTATTCAAACAGTCAGCGCCCAGATGATGGGGAGGAAAGCTTTCAGTGCCAAAACTATTAATTAAAGTGTAACAGAAGTTGCTCCTATGACTAAGTCCCTCCCCTGACGAAAAGCTAGGATTCCGAGGGGGGTGGGTCAATGCAACCCAATTTTTCACAACCCAGACTTTACTCCAGGTCTACGGCCTGCCGAATTCAGGCCATGAACGCTGAGGGGGTAAAATCTCTGTCGCAACTCTTTGAGAACGGATTGCCCAAGACCTTTGACCTTTGAAAGTTGTAAGGCAAGGTTCTCCCTGAGTGAGGTGGAAAGGTACACATACGCTCAAATCCGGCACTTGATTGTCCACCCACTGATGTGGCAGGGGGCCACACGCACCCTGTGTTCCATAGAGCTCACTTTGTTAGAAGGACCTCGAGGAGGGAACATTTCCAGAATATACAAGTTCTTGCATAGGGAGATGTGGGCACTCCAACCCTCTTATAGGGCCCAGTGGGAGGCAGACTTAGGCCATCCTTTGGAGGACCAAACTTGGGTAGACATATGGACTAGAAACTTTTCTGCCTCTACATGTGTAACAAATAGAGAATGCGCTTTCAAGCTTACTTACCGGTGGTATTAACCCCCCCCCGGTGCGGCTACCCCGCTTCAAGAGCTCGCTGGAACCAACTTGCTGGAGGAAATGCGGGGCTCAAGGGACATATATGCACATCTGATGGGAGTGCCCCCTGGCTCGAACCTTTTGGGAACAAGTTATAGACTCCATTGAGGTGATTGTTCCAGGTCAAACTACTGATGGAGCCCGAGGTGGCCTTATTGGGGGTACCAGTGCCAGGGTTGTACCCGAGGTCGGGAGCAACGGCCAAGCTAGTTACTCAACATCTCCTAGCTGCAAGGACCACGACTGCCCAGACTTGGAAATCTCCTGAAGGTCCGTTGCTGACACTGTGGTGGATCAAGGTCTGGGACATCCTGGTGGCAGAAAAGGTCACACCAGCCAAGGAGGGGGTGATACACTGGTTCAGATATATCCGGCCCCAATCTTGGAGTATGACCGGAACTTCCCGGTGAAGACATATAGGCCATCTCTAGCAGGGCTATTCCTACACAATCACTAACATCATGGGGGCCTGCTAGACCAGACCGAGGCTTGAGAGTGCAGGGGATGGGGCTGAGGGTTCTGGGTGGGTGGGATTGCCAAGACGGCAGCATAGCATGCAATGTTACTTATCTGAGTCCTATTGTAAGATTTGTTCTATGTTTGCAACTGACTTTAAATCGTGTTGTTTAAAAAAAAAGAGTGGACAATGAAGGGGCCAATGGGGCCAATGGGGCCAGATGCTATCATCAAGAGCTTGCATAAGTGCTGCTGTTTGCTGGCAAGTCTCGCTGCCCTTGGATTGGACTGGACTGCTCTAATTCTACATTGCTACCTGTTTGGACTTTCTTTCTGGATAGCTCTGCCCCTTATTTCCCAGAAGCCTACATAAATCACGGGCTGCGCGCATCAGTGCACGCGCATCAAGTGCCAGCATAAGTGCTGCTGTTTGCTGGCAAGCCTCGCTGCCCTTGGATTGGATTGGACTGGACTGGACTGCTCTAATTCTACATTGCTACCTGTTTGGACTTTCTTTCTGGATAGCTCTGCCCCTTATTTCCCAGAAGCCTACATAAACCACAGGCCGCGCACATCGGCGCGCGCGCCTCAAGTACTTGCATAAGTGCTGCTGTTTGCTGTTCGCTGGCTCGCTAGCTTGCAGCGCACAGCCAACAGCTACTAGGACTTGTTTAAATCTTCTTGAATTTAGCAGTAGTAGACATGAAAGAAATAGGGTCCGTGGCTTGAATTGTTAGTATTGTTCACTGTCGAGGACTCCGTTTAGATAACAGTGTAAAATTGGAAGGTAAGCAGTGAATTAATATACTCTCTTAAGAAAAGTTCGCATTCGGTACACTGTGCTTTATTGTGCACGTTTAATCTGTATTTGTTAACAAACCATTGGGGTGAAGTTTATTTTTGTTCTTATATTGTATACCGGGCGAACGCCAACTAATAAAGAAGTAATTAACGTAACGGAGGTAAGAATGGCGTGCAGATTACGCAGCAGTCACTGCAATGCAGTAAACACTGTGAAACCGCCTACGCCTACGCTTACTTGCACAAGCATCGACTCGTTTGTATGTGCTGGCCGCACTTCTTATGCTGAGCTGCCATGTTCTGACCTCCATATTACTGATAAATGCCACGGGGGGGAAATTGTGCAACGGTTACATCTCATATTGCTGAAATCCATGGCAAAGACTCCGAAAGTACCGTGAATTCTGAGCATGTGGAATTGATTAAAGAAAGAGGCGTGTAGTGCAGTGAAAATGAGGCTTAGGAAAGATCTCCTCAATTGTATTGCATCACCTGTTACTAATGGGCAGTTTGATTCTGCACTGTATAAAATGGCTGCTTTAGATGAACAGGTTAGGCGTTCCATTGGAATTTTAACTCCGTTGGTATCCAGACCTGTTATCGATACAAATTATAAATTTAATTTATCAATGGGATCCACCAATGATGATAGTGTTATTATTGATCGTGAAACAGAGATCAATAATGAACCTATGCCTAAGGAATTGTCATATTCTCCTGACCATTCCAAGAGGTGTACACGCAACTCTTCCTCTGCATCTACTGAACATTTAACCACCCCTGTGAGCAACCTAGATAGGTCACCCCAAACCTTTCCGGTCATAATTAAAATCTTGGATCTATTAGATAAGGGGCATGATTTGACTCATCTTGAATTAAGAGAAATCAAATCTACCATGAATCATTTATGCTCTAAAATGGATAGGTTGGAGGGCTTTCTAATTGCTGCTGACCTATTAAGGCTAAAGAATGCAGATAGCTCACATAAACAGTCCTTGAATAATGAGTCATTGCTGAATAATAAAAGTACACAATACAATTTCGATGCATTACACTTACCAAAGGATACTCAACCAACATTAGACGAATCAGCTCTTAAACCACCCTCTTCATTTTCTAATACAGTAATGTGTAATTGCAATACAGAGTTGAAAGAGTTAAAAGCGATGATTGAATCATCTAATACTATGATCACCCAATTCGTTGCCAACTCGATCCAACATGATGAGGTTCCTGATAGTCCATCGGCACTCTTAAATATAATAGACACAAGTAACCAAGAGATAGATATAGTCACTTCAGTTGATGACAATCCGGGATTTTACTCTTGTCGTACAAAAAAGATGCATCTGCATGCTTTAAAACGTCAAGTTAGGCGACGTAAGTAGGCACTCGCTAAGGACCCAAAGGGTCATGCTAAATGCATGTCTCATATGGAAGTAGTGAATGTTCTTAATGGCGCTCCAAAAATGGAAATAATTGAATTGAAAAAAGGGATAGTTGAAAGCGGCTCTAGTCAAAAAATTCAATTAGAATTGGACGTTGCAAGCTCTGACCTAGTTACGAATCCTATAACATCTTCTGTAACTAGTGATACAGTAACTTCAATAAGCAAAACGTTTGATCAAACCATAAAGGTGACACAGGCTTTGAATCTGTCTCCTAAAATTAAGAATCCCACAACTCGGAACATTAAAGTACTTCCAAATGATACATTAATGAAACGCCATGTTGAGGGCCTTTCGTCAAAAGCTGTGAAATTAAATCTAAATAGTTACTTCCCGGTATGTGGTCGGAGTTGGACGAATGCTGTAAATACAAATCAAGCTTCAATCAAGTCTAATCAAATTTCAGGAGGGATTCCAATTAATAATGAAAAGTAAACCAATAGTGAGTTTTGTATAGCTAATACCACACTAAAACCTGTCTTGCCAAATATATCTCCGCAGAGGGAAAATTTGCGTAATGGTAATGGGGTTAGCAAAGTGTTCACCTTAATAAAAACAGATGTACATCATCCAAATGGAATTCCATTGGATCGCTGGGAGCACATGAGCAATTTAGATCAAGCAGAATCTGCAAATCGTCACTTATTGCATGGTTCGTGACTGAGCAAGGTATTAAATCCGCCTTCAAGTGTGGAGTACTCAAACTCCACTCAGGTGGTTACTCGAGAATTGTTGAGGAAAGCGATTCAGGAAATTAACATACCTGTTGAAAATAGGTCGAATCAGAAGTCTGCTGACTCATGTGTGAACATTGAAAGTGTGCCTCATGAGGTTCAAGCCCAGACCGCGGATTTAAATAAAAAATCGTACATATTAGGATTTGAGGGTACGACGGCTTCATTAGGCGGTGCCCGTATTAATTGTCCCTTTTTAATTGCCTTGTTCTCAAGAATTCCTCAACTAAGGATATTAAAATCAGAAGATATCCTGCGAATATCACTCGCAAGTTTTAATAATAACAGATCCTTATGTTACTTGCTATAAGAGTCCGTTATGAAATTTTTATGGCTGAACCAAGCTGAAATAAAAGAACAAGGCCTTACAATAACAATCCTTTTGGATGAAATCGCTGCAAATGAATTTCTTGCATATTCATGTATGCCGGTTACTGATACTGATGATTTGAAACTCCAAATAGAGATGAAAGAAAATTATATTGATGATCATACATTACTGAATTTAATCACTAAAAATACAGGACCTCCGTGGCTGAAGCCTATGCTAACCGCTTTGCTGAATTGCAAAACAACAGTAACTAAGTCATAGCCATCGTGTATCAATGAATTGACGATTCTCTCTTGGAATTCATGTGGTTTTCAAAATATAATGCAATGGTTTAATGTCCTTCCCACAAATAAACATCTTTCTATTAAGCTCTTTCAAGAAACTATGAAACTGACTCCCCTTCCGCTGCCTAATTATAATACTTACTGTGGTACTGCTGTAAAAGTAAATCAAGGACGGCCATCGGGTGGTCTAGCCATTGCAATTAAAAATACTATAAAAGTTAATACCAAATTGGTATGGGAATCCAGGAATTTACTGGGCATAATACTGATGAAGTCTAAGGAATACTGCAGTAACATTTTGATAATTTCATTATATTGGAACCCTGCTATAATAAAAATAGAAGAAATGTTTGATGAAATTGATGAATGTCTTGACAGTGTTGTGACTAACTTCTGTCCCCTTGAAATTGTAATTGGTGGTGATTTTAACTCTGATTGCCGTAAAAGTAAGACTGATGCAGCCTCTAATAAAAAGGTAAATGCCACGATGAGAGGGTCTAACTGGTTATCATACTTTCAGGATTGGGATTTGGACATTGTAGAAGTAAACAACACTTGTCCAGGTTTCACTTGGAAACGTGGTAATCATTCCTCGATGATTGACCACATATTTCTGTCTCATAACTTACTTAATATAACTACACCACTGTTGATTGATTCGATAAAGTATGGTGATCATGCGCATATATCAATTGTACTACAACACGAGTACTGCATTGCAAGTTGATCCTACCATAGTTTTCCCAGAGGTTGATCGCCACCAGTTATCGCTTAGATGGAATACAGGGCTTTGTAAATATTTTGGAAACTATGTTACTAAAAATATGGATAAGATCAAGTTTGTTAAATCAGTTACGGAGATATCAGAAGTGTGTTCGGATATAGTAAGAAGTGGTTTGGTAGTTCTCAATATGAAGTTCAGTAACAAGAAACATTCTCATCCATTCGATTTTAATTGTAAAATATTGAAACGTGAGAAAAATAAGAAACCTCGACAATTGAGAACTAAAATGTATGATCCGGCAACCTATCAATTGCAGCGTAAACTTATTTATTTCAACTACAAACAGAAATTGAAAAATGCACGGATATGGCAATATAATATGACTAATTGCTCATTAATTAGAGCAATATGCGCCCATGATGGTAGAACAATTTGGAGAACCTTAAAAAGCTCTGAAAATTAAGTCACATCGCCTATGCCGAACTGTATTCCAGACAAAACATTGTGTGATTATATATCTGCTAAATATCAGCTTCCATTAAGATTTGTGCATATACCTGAAGTGTTGTTCTGTTACAACGAGATGAGTCGCCTTAACTGGACCATTGATGACATTAAATGGTCTATTGGTAAATTATCATATTCAAAAGCTGCAGGACCAGACGGGCTTCCCCCATGTGTCTATAAAACGGACCCTGATTTATGGACAGATATTCTCAATATAAAATTAGTAATTCAAACTGGTATAGTACCGTGCTCATGGCTTTCTTCAAAAATAATTCCGATCTATAAGAAAGGTGATCCGTTGATGCCAGTTAATTACCGGCCCATCTCGTTGATTGACACGGAAGCCAAGATATTTGCGTAGCTGTTGCTATGGGAACTGGACAAATTCATTGATAATCACGATCTTTACTCAAGGAATCAGACGGGCTTTCGCAAAATGATGAGCACATCTCTTAATGCTTTGATAATGGCACACATCATCAGGGGAGCTAATTCTAAGCAAGCTAATCAGGTCTATATTGCTTTCATTGACATGTCCTCTGCATTTGATACTGTAATACGGAATATTCTATGGACAAAAATGGTGAAGATGGAAATTCTGCAACATTTATTGTACTGGCTTATTAAATTCCATACGAATACATCTTATAAGATAAAGTTATCTGATGATGGAAGTACTACCATGCCAATAAAAACTTACTTGGGTCTAAAACAGGGCTGTAATTTAGCCGCAACCCTTTTTAATTTGTATATAGCTGACCTGGATTACACTTAGAGTTGTAAAAATGTATTCTCAGTGAAAGTTGGTGCCCTATGCCTTCAATGGTTGGCATTTGCTGATGACATAATTATACTCGATCCGACTCCATATGGTTTACAAGTAAAATTACAACTTTTTGAAGCCTTTGCCAGTGCTCATAATCTTTCACCGAATCCTGCAAAAACGTCTGTTATGAGGTTTGGTAATGGCAAAAAAAGCAAAATCTATCAGTGGAATCTCAAGAAGTCTGTACTATCACTGAGCACCAGTACGATTTATCTTGGTTACAATATAGAAAAGAGTAACTCGATTACAACTTGGGTGGAAATATTACATCAAAAAAGCAGGCCCTTACTCTCGCAAATGAAATTGATTTATGCTAAATATTGTAAGTTTTCACTGGTACCGCTTATCGACTTCTATACACTAAAGGTTGAAAGTGTTTTGTTGTATGCCCTGGATATTTGCTTATGCGATATGACAACACAGTTAGACTGCTTACAGGGAACTATGCTAAAATCTGCCATTTCTTTCCTCTGTCCTTACCCAACCCCATAGTTAGGCATGAAACTGGGATTAGTGGCTTTGTCTACACGGAGGAAATGGCGATAGCTAACTATTTATGCTAAGACATGCTTTCCGCCCGAAACAGTCTTTATACATTTATGAGCGGAAATCTGAGTTCATGTCAAATGCCTTTGCTGTTAGAGTACCAATCAAATATGAAGTCGATCTTAAGTGAAGTGGCATTATCAATTGATGATGTACATTTTCGACCAGAGTATGCTAAGAAAAAGCTTTTTGAATCAGATTGGATTACAACTATTCAACAGATTGGGAAATATAAAATGCATTCGGAATATGCAGCACATACAAAAAAACTTACTCCTAGATATTCTTACATTGATTTATTCCCATGTAATCATTATAGACATGCATTTCTATGGTTTAAGTTTAATCTATACCATACACAGGAAAGGTTAAATATTGGCAAAAGGAAAAAGATGGTAAAATAAATGAACAATGTCGCTTCCCTGAATGGTCTGAATCTAAAGAAACACTTAAACATTTGATTTTATATTGTCCACATTTTAAAGAATAAAATTTGTAACTATGGAATATGAGGATTGGTAAAATGCTTTATGGGTAAGAATGATGCAAGGGAATTATAAAACCCTGATATATGCAACTGTATCACTCTGCAAGCTCATTGAAAAAGATTTAATATCTTTTGAATTTAAGTGATTTTATGTTTCACATACAGGAGTTTTAACAGAAGTTGTATTTGAAATATCACTTATTTCTAAAGGATGATTTTAATGGGATTTGTGGAATTTTAAAGTTAAATTTTGTATTGTAATGGACGAAATTATAAAACAGTTTGTAAAGGTTCTTTTATCTTATATTTTGAACCAAATCAAATAAAAAAAAAAAGATGCTCTCACAAGCTGCATTAAGCTGGGCCTGGGTATGGCATGAGAAGCTTCTCCTAGCAGCCCTCACCATGCAACGGTCAGCCACATATGGTATGGGCTATACCTCAGCGTTTTGACAGTGAGCGCATTGGGGTGAAACAATGTGACTCGCACGGTATTGGCATTCTTCTTATTCCACCATAAAACAGATGAAGTTACAGAGGTTTAGAGAGAAAGTACATGATCAAAGGCTCCAATTGCGCAGCAGGGGGGGCCGACCGCCTATTTGCATGCAAGAGTAATGTGACTTTTCCAAGAATTTTATGGGTACGGTGGCCATGTGCTCTACACATGACATACAAAAGCCCAGGACCACCGACCTAACCAAACAAGAGGTCATAATGATTCACAATGCAACCACATGGTAGGGTTAAGTGCCTATTTAAAACTTAAAGAGAATTAGTGAGAAGTTGGGAAGACGGTGAGTATTTGTCGGTGAATGGTGGCAGGAGAATGGAGAGGTGGAGAGAAGGCAGGAGTCTGGATTTTGGGGAGGACAGAGAGATGAGAAGGCAGAGAGAAAGAGTAGGGAGGCGGTGGAGTAAAGAGCTAAGCAGGAGAGTAAAGAACGAGTAAAGAGGAGCTGAAGTAGAGAGTTAAGATGGAGGTAGTGGAGATAGGATCAAAGGAGAAGGCAGAAAGAGCGCATAATGAGAAAGTGAAGGAGTGACGTACGAAGAAGGGGCAGAGAAAAAATCAAAGATAGTGGCAGAAAGGGTTTGTCTTAAACGGTACACAGGGCTTTGGTCAGGAGACTGATGTGTTGCTTTATGTGTACACCTCAGCAGGAATGCCAGTAACAGTTGGCCTATATTACCCCTCAGCATGTAAGGCAGGTGGCACAATAGGCACCTCAACTAAGAAGTCGAAATGTTCTAGAAGAAACCTCAGTAGTGAGAGTGTTAACTGTAGGTACATGGGACTCCTCAAATGATTGTCGTGTGGGAAGGGGAGGCTCTGTGCTGTCGAGGAAGCCAACGGCTGTCTCCTGTTAGATGCATGGAAGAAAAAAGCCTGAATTATCCTCGAGGGCCTGCATCCCAGGAACTCCAGAACCCATGGCGATTACTAGAGTGGAAAAAATGAGGATGTGAGTAGAAAAGAGTGAAAAAAGTGGATTACACGCAAAGCAAAGGTCCCAGGTATGGTCTGGTCCTAGACACCTGCAGGGGAGCTGATGTGGATCGAGGAAGATGCATGGCGCAAAACCAGAAACCTTGTCTATAAGCCCAAAAGGGACTCAAGAAGGATACACCAAGAGTGGGAAGGAATAAAGTACACATAACTCATATCGTCTGCTTGGATGAGAACAGTCTTATTTTGTATTCATGAGAGAAAGGCAAAAGTTTCTCACCTGTAACTATAGTTCCCCAGTTTTAGCATCTGTCAAAGATACATGCTTTGACTATTCAGTCATCAGTTTAGACAGTAGCACTAAAGAATCTTTTTGATACAGTAGTCTGCTCATTTAGGCGTTTTTTGAGGCAGCATTGGAGGCCAGGTTCTAAATTCCATCCATGAGACTATCCGCAGCTTCTCCAAATAAACGATAAGTAGTAAAATATGTGTGCAGTATCACAACGAAGACAGGCAGGTCGACTCTGAGTCTGAACAATACCAATGCCGGAAAACTATTGATACAGGTAAGAAACATTTCTTTCGCTAGCACTAGATCGTTCATACAGTCACATGGTTTGAATAGATTCAGCACAATACAGTAACAACCTGTGCATCAATGTCTGTTCCACCGTCAATAAACTACCAAATTAAACATGCAAGCCACAGGCCCAGGTAAACTCTGTCCTTTACGCACAAGTGTCTATCAAACACAGCCCCACAATATCTATCCTGGAAAATTGAACAATCCAAATCCTCCAGACCAGAAAGAGCCGCACAGGCACACCGGCAAGTCCTACCAAAGGTGAAAAAAGTGAATGTAGGAGGGGTCAGCTTCCCCACAGTAGCTGCTACCCAGTGGAACACCCTCCCTCATGACCTGTGAGCAGAAAGCGCCTACCGGCCCTTTCGTAAGGCCTGAAAAACTTGGCTTTTTGTGTAGGGGACCGCCGGGTACCTATACTATTTCGGAACAATAATTGACTTTCTCTTGCCTCAATAACTCTCCCCAACTCTCTCATGCCAAGTCGTAAGGCATCTCGGCCGGCCCCATATTCCTGATGTGTATGTTCTGTTATTGTCCAGATGAATGTAACCGCTTGGAAATAGCGCCCTGATGCCCTCAGGCTTGGGCGCTTTACAAATGCAAATAAATAAATACATAAATAAATCATATGTGGGACTGGCCAAATCGCACTGCCACACATAAGTAATGAAACAGTAAAATACGTTATTCCTATCACTATCATCGCTCCGAGGGCCTGATGGGTCTATTTGTTTTTTTGTGATACATGCCATGTAACCCAGCTGGTAATACCTTGTTTCGGATTTGCTAGACATATGTCAGATCGACCATAAGACAAATATCTGGGAAGTCTTTAGTCCTGTCTATATAGTAGCTGAAAGTGGATTCGCCATCAGGGTATGACGATCTCTCTGGCGGCGCTGGATGAATGATTATGAAATAATGTGGGCATCAACACTGTTTTGACATTCCAGAAGATTTATCCTAACAGCCACCTTATTCTTGATACGCCTTGTGGACGGTCCCTGCACTGATAAAGCTTGAATTTCATTAATGTGTCTTGCTGGATGTATTTCTTTTTGTTTGTTTCGCACAGCCTTGAATTTTTTATTTCTCGTTTCGAATATAGTAAGCATACATGTAAGGCTAGTTGCAAGCATGAGAAACCTTTAAACATATTAACAATAAGAACAACTATCTTCACGCATGTAAACTAGGTATTGAGCATATTGGTTCCGTACATAGGCCAGGTGTGTGGGAACCCTCTATGGGCAGCCTTCATTGATGCTGAGGATGTGCTGTTCACTAGTGTGTTTATCTTGGGGGCAAAAGGGGCACCTTGCAGGGCACAGATCTCAGGGTGTCAGGATATCAATGCAACATTCTATAGAGTGGCATAACATTTACAGTGGCTTGTCATTGGAGGGGTGAAACATGTCCCAAACCAGTAGCTTCCAAGACTCATAGGTTCTACCAGTGGTCGCGTCAAGGTTGTGTGCTGATTTACCCCAAACTGGTCTTCGCCTCAGCCCAGGTCTGAAAGACCCTGTACCAGCGTGAATACTACGAGCCTCCAGCTCAGTTGATTTCCAGGCTATGGCAATGCACCGCTTAGCAAGAATTCACGCCATGTCCATAAACGTAATGACTATTCCTCGGGTATGCTCCCAGCAGGCACTCTTTTGGGTTCCAGGTACAAATTGTGACCCCAGACTTCCTGCACTGAAGCTCGATGTGTGCCCAGAAACTCTATACCTTTGTGCAGCCCCAAAACATATGAACCAAGTCAGCCCCTACACTGCCACACCAGGGGCATGTCGGCTGCTTACTGCTGCTAAACTTAGCCACCCTGCTAGGTGTCATGTAGGTGCTATACAGCACATTCATTTTAACCAGTTTCAAACGGGGGTTCCTAGACACCTCCCAGGGGAAATCCAGTATGCATTCCCACTCCCTCTCCTCTATGTCCACCCTGAGGTCTGCCTCCCAGCGTGCTTTCAACTCAGAGCTCCGAGGGTTGGGTCTATTGGCAAGCAACTATATAGTCTGGATACCGGTCGCCAGCCGTCATCCAGGGAGTACATCAAGGTCAGTAGTAGAGTCACCTCCGGTTCCTCAGGCCACGCTGACCATTTCTGTTTGGCCACCCCGACTAATCACAAGTATCGCAGAAATTGACCCCTGGGCAACCCCGTTTATTCAGTTATGGCATCCATTTTTTAAATTTACCATTCTCGTGCATGTCGACCCAAGAAGAGACACCCCAGCCCTCCCAACGCCATACAGCCGCAAGGTCTTCCACGTTTCTACATACATCTGTGGCTATTGGGACCTCAGATGAGTAAGGGCAATCCAGCTTCAACAGTTTCAGCGTCCTGCACCACACCTTCCTGCCCAGGATAATTAATAGAGTGGTAGCGCCTAGGCAGCTCAGCGTCAACCATAGTACTTCTTTACGGTTTGCAGGGGCCACCAGCTGCTGTAGTAACAGCGACTCAGATGTAACGTTGGTAGACAGCCACTTGGTAATAAAGCTGAGTTGTGCTGCTAGACAATACCGTTCAAAATTCGGGAGTTGCACACCTCCTTCCTTGTAAGGTAAGCATAGTGTTTCAAGAGCGAACTTATGGCGAGACGAGCCCCAAAGGAATCCCCTGATCAGCGAGTCCAACAAGCGGAAGAAGGAGACCTTGATGTAGTGGTGAACATTAGTAAAGAAATACAATAATCTGGGTAAGAATCATTTTTGTAATCACAACCCTGCCCATCAACGACAGTGGGAGCCTAGACCAGAAGGTCATTGATCTCCTCAGGCCTTTTACCACCACTACCGTGTTTCATACAAGCATACCCTCAGGTGTGTGCATGATGTGTACCCCTAAATATTTAAAGGATTCCATATACCAGAGGAGCCCTAGTTCCACTAGAGCATCAGCATCGACTCCCTGGAGACCTGCCAATGAACACAGACAAGACTTCTCCTTGCTGAAAAATATTCCAGACAGCTTGGCAAAGTTGTCCAGTACCTCTATAACTATTGGTAGATTATGTTGCGGGTCCCTGAGGTAGTGCAAAACGTCATCAGTGTATAATGATATTAAATGGCTAGTGCCACCAACCCATATACCTGCCTCTAGGAATTCTTTGCGAAGATAGATTGCTAAAGGCTCAAGTGCCAGTACGTATAGCATGGGTGATAACAGACACCCCTGGTGCGTTCCCCTCTGTATGTCCCACACCGCCGACACCTGCCTCCCAGATTTAACCCTTGCAATCGGTGATGCCGACGTATGAACTGTTTGCCAAACCCAAATTCCTGCAGTACTGCAAACAGCCATTCCCAGTACAGCAAATCAAAAGCTTTTATCGCGTCCAATGACACCACTGCGCATAGTTCCGGGCACTCATTAGTCTGCGCAATAATGTGTTGTAGTCAACGCAAGTTCAGGGCGGTGTTGTGACCAGGAATAAAACCATTCTGATCGCTGTGTATCAGACCCACAATTACTCTGCGGAGTCGCCCCGCCAGTATTGTCGTCAAGATCTTCATATCATAATTTAAAATGGCTAGCGGCCGATAGGATTCACATTTATCTGTAGGTTTCCCTGGCTTGGGGATCGTGATGATCAAGGATTCCCTCATACTTGCCGGAAGCTCGCCCTTTGCATAGACTTCTTCGAAAACCTTGAGCAACACTGGGGCCACAGTTGATGCATATGTTTTGTAAAATTCAGGTGGGATCCCCCATCACTACCAGGGGTTTTACTAGTGGTAAGTGAAGCGATCACGTCGCTCACTTCTTCGACCGTGATGGCTTGGTCCATTGCAGCCTGGCGCTCGGCCTCCAGTCTGGGGAGCCCTATTTCTGTGAGAGCGCCCATCACTTCCTCCTGAAGGACCAGTTCCTCATGTCTATACAGTTGGGAGTAATAATTAGGAAAAATACTATTCATTTCTGGCTGTGACCTACCCTTTTTGTCTCTCAACTCCGCGGTCAGATGTCGGGGGTGTTCCCTACTGCAGAGACACGATAAAAGTCTACCCGGGCTGTCTCCCTCTACATGAGCTCCGGCATTCTTAACAGTGTAGTCAAATTTGGATAACCTCCCCCATGCCTCAAGGCAGCGATGCCTGGTTTCAGCCACTCTCTCTTCACTGGACTGCTGACCCGCCTCCTGGGCCTCCATGTCTCGAATTGCATCCTCTAACTTTTCCAGGTCAGCCTTCAGTGTTCTACAGATGCCCCCCGCACTAGCAATGACATCTCCCCTAACCACTACTTTCAAGGTCTACAACACAGTACCCCACTCCTTTACACTGCCTACGTTGCGCTCCAGAAACTCCTCCACCATCTTCTGTAGCTTATCTCTGAAGATTCGGCCTGTTAAGTCGTCTACTGGGCATGCGTCACATTGGGATGGGAGGCCTGGGGCCACTAATGTTCCACTTCATCAACAATGGGGAATGGTCAGATATTGTTCAACTTAAATACGCTGCTTCGCCTATTTCTGCCATTTGAGTCCGGCTGACAAAGAAGTAATCCATCCTGGTGTACAGGGAATGGGGTGAGGAGTAAAAGGAGTAACTCCTACTCTCAGGGTTCAGCTCTCTCCAGACATTCACCATGTCTAGGTTGGCCAGTACCGCATTGAGAACTGCAGCCGCGGAGCTTCCCTGAGAAGGGAAGGACCTGTCCAACATAGGATACCTCGTGCAATTCAAATTGCCTCCCCATGTCAGTCTAGAAATACGGACACCTCTACTTTGAGACCACAAACGCATTTTGGTGGCCGTGGGCCAACCGTCTCATGCACGATATAACAAAATATAGGTTTTCGAGTTTGCCAATGAACGGCCATTTTGATGTAACAAGAATCGCCATTTTGTTTTCTAACCATTGCTCATTGCTTTCTGTTCCTATTGCTTTGCAGTATATTTTCCGCTTACACTGCTCGACTGTGAAACATTGTTGTCTGTATGTGAAAAGGACAAGGCCGCAGGGCCGTGAGGATAACAAAACAACAAACTTCCGCCCTTCAACTGCATGTGTACAGTGCTCAGGCCTACCCGCACAGTTTGGGCATATCCAGGCCTTTGTGTGCCGAGTAGAGGGTGTCAGCAACAGGCCAACACTAGCCTATGCGCGGGACAGACCAATAAACCCTTGGTAGGTGATCAAATTTTGCCCCCATTATTAGTGAAAACTATTATTTTGGCCGAAACAGACCCCATAAGGCACCCGCGAGTCAGCAGAAAGCCCACCATACAAAGCACAAGTGCTCCATCCTTATAGTAAAGACAGCCCGCCCCAATGTTAGTGCCCAGTGCATCATGTGATGGGTTTCTCCCAGCAAGCCAAACTATTATGCTGCAGCCACATGTTGGCTGGCGCAGGGGTTTCAAGGAGGTGTGCGCTACCCTTATAGATAATTTTGAGCCTGGCAGGATACATAAGCATATATTTAACATTGAGATGCTCAAGTCTCGCTTTGATCGGTACAAAAGAGTTCCTGGCCCAATGGACCGCCGGCATATAATCCGGATAAATGGCAATTCTGGAATTGTCTCGCTGGATCTCGCCACCTTCGCTTGAATACTTTAAAATCACCTCCTTGTCTTGCAAGTTTAAGCACTTTGCAATAATTGGTCTATGGTGTGACCCCAGTAGAGGCCTCTTTGCAGCGAGCGATGAGCGCTCTCAACCACGAATCCTTGCAATAAGTTCCCTGCACCAATTTCCTGCAGTATTAAGTTCTCCACATACTGGATAGGGTTCGAGCCTTTAAGACCTTCTGGGAGCCCCATCAACCTGACATTATTCCGTCAGGCCCTCCTTTCAGCATCTTCGGACAGCAGCTCCATCTCCAACTCCCTGACTCGGGCTTCAAGATACTTCGTGGACTCCCGGGTTTCCGCTCAGATTCAGCTGATGTTACCCTTTCAGCCAGGTTATGGACATTTTGTCGCAGCAGCTGCATGTCCACCTTAACCTCATCTAGCTTAGTTTTCAAAGAGGATTTTAGCGCGGCTATTACAGCTAGCACGAGTCTTCCTGATTGCCCATACCAGGAGTACATGACTCAGTCTGTGGTGTAGACGTACTCCGCCCTGGGTCCCTGGGCCTGCCTGAATTGTTAAACAAATCTATGATCGTGGATTTGCTCTTTCCTTTGGTGGGGGATATGTTCGTATGAGGATGAAGCAGCCAGCAGGCGGCGACCCATCCCTAGTTTCTGCGTGACAGTGTGCTTATTCAGTTGTCTGCACTCCACCCCCTAATCACCTAGCAGCAGATCGACAGGGGCAGTCCACAGTGCCGACCCAAGTTCCCACTTGAGTCTCCAGATGCACCCCCAGAGCCACCAGAGCAGGCACCACAAAGAGGGGTGACAAGCCCCACAGGCTCAGTGCACTGCAACTGGCACCAGGAGTCTGCGGCCTCCTTAGGCACAAGAGGCCCAAGATCAAGTGCAGGACCACTCTGTAGCGCAGCAGCGGGAGTCATTTTCTGTTTAAGCGCAGTACCCTGTACTCCCTCATCCAGCTGCACTATCAGGGAGGTCCAACGTGGGAGATTTTAAACAATCGATGCTTGCCGTCCCAGCATTCGGTAGTGGCAAGCAACAATGAGCATGGCGCCCTATCTTGCGTCCGTTAATTCCAGCTTCAGCCTACGTAGTTACTTCGCCTTTCTGCAGTCACTGACCCCAGGAGTTTGTTCGCCGAGACACCAAAACCAGCAGTATCCTTGCTCAGAGGTCGAAGTGGGCGGGAGCGGTCGGGAGCGGTGCTCCCATACTTTTTATTTTTAAGTTTCACTGTTCCTATACTTTTATTTTAAAAAGAAACCATTCTGGAATGGTTTCCTTTTAAAATAAAAGTGTAGGAAGAAGTTGAAGCTTGCACTTCAGTGCACTGCACTGCACTTTCCCATAAATAGAAGGTGTGTTTGTTTGGGGGTTTGGATTATGTGTGGGAGGAGGGCCAGGGATGCGGTTCGTAGGGAGCGGGCTGAGCAGCAGAGAACATAGCTCCACTACTTCTTTTCGCACACTTCGACCACTGTCCTTGCTCTGCTATCCTCACATGCTGCGTTTATCTGCCTCCTGGGGGCACAGACTCAGTGCCAGTGGGAAACAAAACTGTATCTACAGTTCAGACACTCCAAAAAGTTCTGTCTTGGTCCTTGTAGGTCTACACAGCAGCTTACCAATTGGGTTTAGGCACTTCCACGCGCTACATGACCATTCCCCAGCAAAGGAGCTGCTCTGCCAAGGTCAGGCAGTCACCATTGGTTCCTCAACTTACTGCTGATCCACAACTATGACAAATCCTCTCCTCATAGCACCAGAGGTGTTGCTCAATTTATGCACCCAGGCTCAATGCTTGGTCGCCAGAGATTGTCAGTTGCACTCAGGCAGAGCCGTTCAACCATACAGGACCCACACTCCTTCAGTGTCAAAAGCGGTCATCACCACTCAGCCAGACCAGGCCCCTAGCTGTATTCATGTCCAGGCCCTCAGGTCTGTTGAATAGTCCTCACCCAGCAACAGTCTCCCAGAGTGCATAAATATCCCAGAGAACCCGATATACAGCAGATGGGAAGCAGCTCCCTTCTTCCACACGCTTACCGCGCGCCTCCTCCTAACGGTACCGTCGCCAGCTCTAGCGCGGCTCCCTGACAGCACAGCAGATGTTGCGCTACCAGCGTGGGGTAAGTTTATTGGCTGTATACCTTGAAGTGCAGCTATGGCCCAAGTCACACCGTCGGCGACTCTGACGTCCTCAGTCAGCCAGCACGTGTGCATACGAAGCAGGGAAAGCTTGAGTCCCTTGGTCTGAGGGACAGCAGTGTGAGGTACCAACGCAGGGCCTGCACCTGCGCCCGGGTCGCTACCGCAACAAGGCAGACCAGCTCATGTTTCCTCTGTGTTTGCTCTCAGGCAACGTGCTCAATCCAGCGTGTCCTTGGCCAGTCTCTCACCACCAACATGCACCAGCGTACTTGCCCTCACCCGCTGCTGGCCCGACCCTCGTCCAAGGGCGAGCTCTAGTTCAGTCGCTGGCTTCAGGTCTGCCCGCCACATAGCCCTTCAGTGAACTGCTGGTTCCTGTTCGCTATCATCGTAAGCGGGACCATCCACGAGTGCAGGCTCCACACAAGTCGCAGGCAAATGTGCAATCTCCGGGGACCAGCCTACCATCAATTCAGGCAGCCCCCGTTAGCGAGGGCACCAGGAACCTTTGCTGCGCTCGGAATCCCTGGATGGGCTGTGTGGCACGGACACATTTCTGATCCTCCTCCCTCGCCTCACTCCTGCACGGCTCTGTCTGCCATCTTCCTACAGCTGGGGTCAGTTATGAGCAGCCGCAATGCGAGTGAACCGCACCGATTCAGACCAGGACAACGCTCCTCAGCAGGGCATCAGCTTCTCCCACTCGCAGATGCCCTTATATTCTATCAGTAATATCTGCCACCGCCATAAAGTAGGATCAACTGAGGATCTCGACAGGAGCTCCGTCAGTTTACAGCCTCACACCATGGGTTCAGGCAATGCCCCTTGCTGGATTTATAAGGTGTTACAAAATGATTCTCAGGTCCGCCATTTTCTTTCCTTTTGGCCGCTGCACCAAGTTCTTTGTTGCCATTCTCTCCTCCGCCCCTCACGCCTCTGGTCTGCACACCCCAGCCTGTCACCCCTGCCACCCTTCCCCCACTTACCTGAAATAATGCCCTGTGCAGTGGAAAAAGTAATAGGACTTACTCCCTTTACTATTTCTCCATCCAGCCATCTTTGTTTCAATTTTATTTACAAGCAATTGGGCACGCACATAATGTGCGTTACCATTTCATAAAAAAAAAAAATGAATTAGCAATCCGGAATGAAAGACCCAGAGTACAAGGAGTGTTAATCAACCAGCCCACCCCAGCCCAGAGTCATTAGACTAGGCTAGAAGATCAAGTTACTTCTTACCTTATAATGTTCTTTCAATGGGATGTTCCTCCGACGTATTCCTTATCTTTGATAGATCATCTCCCAGCTTTCTGGCCTCTGAATTTTTTTTTCAGTAGAGGGCGCTGCGTGTCGACGTCCCTCCAGCCGATGTCCCTCGACGGCCTCCGTATCGGCGCCGACGTCACCACGCGTATAAGTAGACTCGCGCAGCATCCGTTGCTCAGTTCCATTTTGACGTTAACAGTTATTTTACATGAATTGGTTATTGACCTTGAAGGAGCGTAAGCTGCAACCACAAGGGAAGTATTACTGCGGGGATGGATGGGAGGGGCGATAAGGAATACGTCGGAGGAACATCCCATCGAAAGTACGTTACAAGGTAAGAAGTAACTTGTTCTTCGAAGGGATTGTGTCCTCCGACGTATTCCTTATCTTTGATAGACTCCCATAGCAGTGGTGTGCAATTGGAGGTGGGAGTAAAACGCCATGTTTCCTTTCAGGAATTAACTGAATGTACTACGGCTTTGCCAAACCTAGTCTCTCGACTAGAGGAGGAATCCAGGTTGTAAAATCTTGTGAAGGTATGTGCGGACGACCATGTGGCAGCCACACATATGTCTCGAACCAGAACCTCTCTTTGGAGGGCCGAGGAGGCTGCGATAGCCCTGGTTGAATGAGCCCTAAGATTTTGAGGAGGCTCTTCCCTGCCAGTTTGTAGCATTCCAGGATGGCCAAAATAATCTATCTGGAAATGGTTTGTTTTGTTATCAGTAGTCCAAACTTGTGCCCTGAGTAACCCACGAACAGTTGGTCTGCTTGCCTAATCCTAGCAAGTCTGCTGATGTAAAAGCTTAAAGCTCGCCTTGGGTCCAGCCTATGTAGCCTTTCTTCCTTTTTCTCCGGATGGGGAGGCGGATAGAATGAAGGTAAAGTAATTTTCTGAGTGATGTGGAATTCAGAATCCACCTTTGGGAGGAAATTAGGCTTCACTTGTTGGACAACTTTATCTTTATGAAAAATTGTATGAGGGAGTTTACAAGATAGAGCTTGTAATTCGCTCACCCTTCTAGCAGATGTTAAAGCCACTAAAAAGACAGTTTTAAGGGTGAGAAATCTTAGCAAACAAGAGTGGAGTGGTTCGAAAGGAGTACCCATCAGAAAATTTAAGACTAAATTTAAGTCCGATAAAGGAACCTGGAAAGGTCTTGGAGGGTAGACATTAGTTAATCCCTTTAGAAATTGTATTACTAAGGGTAATTTGAAATACGAAGGCTCCTCCGCAGTGTGCTTGAAGATCGATAGCGCTGTGAGATAGCCCTTGATAGTGCCAACTTGAAGGCCTGAATTTGCAAAGTAGAGTAGAAAAGATAACACCGTTGGTGTACCACATGAACAGGGGTTGATATTCTCTTCTCTACACCAGCTGCAAAACTTGTTCCAACGGCAGCGGTAAAAAGACTTTGTTGCTGGCCTTCTGGCCGAAAGCAACACTTCCATGACGTCATCAGGGAGGTCCCAATCATTGTATCTCAACCTTTCAGAAGTCAGACGTGAAGGTTGAGGGTTCTGACGTCTGGATGGAGAACCTGACCTCCCTTCTGTGAGAGAAGATTCTCCTTGAGTGGAAGACGAATTGGAGAGCAGATGGACATGTCCAGAAGGTCCGGTTACCACGTTCTTCTGGCCTAGTCTGGGGCAATTAGGATCATGGTTCTCCGGAATCTTCTCAACCTCCTGATCATTTGAGGAATGACAGCGACTGGTGGAAACGCCTACAGGAGTGGAAACTCCCAGTCCACTACGAACGCGTCCCCTAGAGCTCCTCTCGGGGGAAATTCCCTTGAACAAAACAGATCACACTTTCTGTTGGTACTGGTGACAAACAGATCCACTTGAGGGGTTCCCCAAAGGGCGAAGATCTCCTGAAGGACTTCCTGAGCTAGTTCCCACTCGTGGGAGACTGTGCCCTGCCTGCTCAGAGCGTCCGCCGTCAAGTTCTTTTCTCTGGCTAGGTGGACTGCCGATAGAGAGATTCCTTCTTGAATTGCCCAAAACCAGAGCTGCATTGCCTCTCTTCACAATGGCAGTGATCCTACGCCTCCTCTTTTGTTGAAGTAGTGCATGGCCACTGTGTTGTCCGTCATTATCAGGACATTATTCCCTTGTACAGATGGCAGAAAAGCTTTCAGCGCTAGTCTGATTGCTCTCAGCTCTAACAGGTTGATATGTAGTCTGGACTCCGATGGAGACCAACGACCGCTGATGGTCAAGTCATTGGTATGGGCTCCCCACCCCGTGAGTGAGGCATCTGTGACTACTGTTACTCCGGCCATGGTTGCCAAAACAGTTCCCCCTTCAAGATGTTTTTCTGGCAGGCCCACCACTGAAGGTCTCGAGCCACCTTGTCCGGAATCTGAAGGAGGTCTGTCATTCTCCCTGAGAACTGTGACCACTGAGTTCTCAGTGCCCACTGAAGAGATCTCATTCTCAGGCGAGCCTCTGGCACAAGGAAGATGCAGGATGCCATGAGGCATAGCAGTCTCAAAAAGTCGAAGGCTGGGAGACGTTTGGCATTTTGAAACTTGGTGACCATCTGCAGAATATCTTGAGCCCTCACCTCTGGTGGCGAGGCTTTTCCCAGGGAAGTGTCCAGGACCGCTCCAATGAACTGGAGTCTCTGTGATGGTATCATCTGTGACTTCTTTAAATTGAGGGAGAAGCCCAGTTTGTGAAGGAAGTGGAAGACATAATCTAGCTGGATCTGAGCTTGTTCCGAAGATACAGCTCTGATCAGCCAATCGTCCTGGTAGGGGTAGACGTGGATCCCTTCCCTCCTTAGACTTGCAGCCACTACCGACATTAGCTTGGTGAAGACCCTCGGGGAGGAGGTCAGCCCAAATGGCAGAACTCGAAATTGATAATGAGAGCCGCCAATTGCGAACCTCAGGTATTTCCTGTGTTTGAGATGGATTGGCACATGGAAATAAGCATCCTGGAGGTCCAGAGATACCAGCCAATCCTGGAGCTGGAGGGCCTGAAGGATCTGTGAGGAGTTACCATCTTGAACTTGTCCTTCCTGAGGAACTTGTTCAATTCTCGTAAGTCCAAGATAGGTCTCAGTCCTCCGTCTTTCTTCGGTATGAGAAAGTAGGGGGAGTACCAGCCCTTGTTCCTCTCCGCTACAGGTACCGGTTCTATGGCACCTTTCTCTAGCAGGTCTACAATTTCCTGCAAGAGGAGCGGATCTGGAACTTTCAGAGAGCTGTTCCCCGGTGGATGACTCTGAGGGATGCGTAGAAAAGGCAGGCAGTAACCTTGGGCAACTGTCTCCAATGCCCAAGCATCTGACGTAATAGCCTGCCATTCCGTCAGATGGTGAGTTAACCTGCCCCCTACAGGTGTTTTGTGTGGAAAGACCTCAGAGTGTTTTGGGGGCGGCTGATGCAGATGCCGAGAGTAAAGAGGCACCTGCTGCGGCCTTAGTACTTTTGACCCGTCCACCTCAGGTGGATCTCTTTTGGCCTCTTTGAGCCGGCTGTCCTCTGCCTCTCCCGAATGCAGAGTAATAGCAAAAGGACTTTCCTCTCCAAGAGGTTCCTGAGGGGCGAAAAGGAGTTTGGCGGATTGCAGCTCCTAAAGATTTTGCTGCTGCTTTAGATGTTTGCAACCTTTCCAGACTGTCATCAGCCTTTTTACCGAATAAAGAAGAGCCGTCAAAGGGCATTTTCAAAAGTCTGGCCTGTACATCTGGAGCAAAGCCAGAGTTTCGTAACCACGCATGCCTGCGGATTGTAGTACTTGCCGCCATGGCCCTGCTGATACTGTCAGCGGAATCGATGCCAGTTTGAAGAGATTCGCACATGTCGGGTATTTTTATAAATATTCAGGGTCAGCCGCAGATACCCTATACTTGGCTGAGAATTTTTTATTGACTGCAGGGATAACCTCAGGAGTTTCCCAATTTGATGAAATTTTCCTTTGTAAAGCTGTATGGAAAGGAACCACAGGATCCTCCTGTGGACCTTTATCTAGTATGTCTGTAAGGTCATCCTGTTGAAAAACAGGTGAAGGCGCAGACCAACCCATGAATTCAATAATTCTTGCCATCAGGGTTCTATAGGGGGTTTCAGCATGTTCCCCTGGGTCTGGTTGGGCGAATCCCACTTCTGGGGAAGTGTCCAACCCACTTGCCTCATGTAAGAATTCCTGTAGGTCTTTCAACCTTCTTTCCTCAGAGGTAAAAACCTCTGAAACTGGTGGTGTGGTCCTCTGCAGCCCGAAGGGTCTTTCTTGATCAGAATCTTCCCCTTCTTCATAGATTGAAGATAAGGTTCTGGGGTACTCTGACCTCGGAAATGGTGTAAAACCCATTTCTAAAGCAGAAGGAGCCAAACTTGTCATTATTGGTCGGGGAAAAGTTGATGTCGTCGATGCCGATGTGAAAGGCTTCGAAGGTGCCGACGAAGGCGTCGAGAAAACTGGAAGAGGCCTCGAGGAACTCGAGAGGATCGGGATCCTGCCCGAGGATGTCAACGACATTCTCAGAGTCGTGCTGGAGGTCCTGGGTATAACCATTGGCTGTGAAGTAGCCGTGGTTTTTTCTTTTATCGGCGTCGATGTTGGCATCGATGATGGCGTTGATTAGATCGACCAATGCGTCGAAGAACCCTTCGATAACGGCGTCGATGGCGCCGATCTATGAGTCGAAGGGACTTTCGACGATGGTGACGAAGATTGTGCCTTGCTACCCGATGGCCCGTGGCGCTCTCGGGTGGACTCTTTTGCTGGGTGCAACGACTCGCGGCGGTTCAATTTTTTGGGTCTTTCACCCAGGGTATCACCCTCAGCTGTCTTCAAAGGGGTCGAGGCCGCTTTCTCGAAGACGCTCAGCATCTTTTTCCTGAACTACTCCCACTCAGCCTGAGAGCTGTGTTTTGTGGGGCAGGAGACCCTTTCCGGGGAAACAGAAGATGACGAGGAAGGGGATCTTCGACGTCTCTTTTTTGAGTATCTAGATCTCGACGAGTGGTGGGAGCTACTTCGAGACCTAGAATGGGAATGCTTTCGACGGCGAGGAGACAAATGCCTCGACTCGGCCGAAGAAACTTTCGAAGAGGTTTTAACTGACTTACCTCTCTCGAGCTTCCCCTTGCGCTCCTTCAAGGCTTTCGCCGTCATGGACATGCAGTCCTCACACTCCGAACAATGGTGCTCGACTCCCAAGCACCACAAACAGATCCTGTGAGGATCCGTTAGCGACATTTTCTTTCCGCAGTCTCGAAATTTTTTGAAGCCGTACCGCAGAGTCGTCGGTTCGGATGAGGAAGCCATTGAGTACGAGTTGGTTTTCTCGAGGAATAATAAGAGGTTTATCTGACTGAACTGAGCAACAATATTCTGTGGCCCCACGAAACAGAGATCAATAATGAACCTATGCCTAAGGAATTGTCATATTCTCCTGACCATTCCAAGAGGTGTACACCCAACTCTTCCTCTGCATCTACTGAACATTTAACCACCCCTGTGAGCAACCTAGATAGGTCACCCCAAACCTTTCCGGTCATAATTAAAATCTTGGATCTATTAGATAAGGGGCATGATTTGACTCATCTTGAATTAAGAGAAATCAAATCTACCATGAATCATTTATGCTCTAAAATGGATAGGTTGGAGGGCTTTCTAATTGCTGCTGACCTATTAAGGCTGAAGAATGCAGATAGCTCACATAAACAGTCCTTGAATAATGAGTCATTGCTGAATAATAAAAGTACACAATACAATTTCGATGCATTACACTTACCAAAGGATACTCAACCAACATTAGACAAATCAGCTCTTAAACCACCCTCTTCATTTTCTAATACAGTAATGTGTAATTGCAATACAGAGTTGAAAGAGTTAAAAGCGATGATTGAATCATCTAATACTATGATCACCCAATTCGTTGCCAACTCGATCCAACATGATGAGGTTCCTGATAGTCCATCGGCACTCTTAAATATAATAGACACAAGTAACCAAGAGATAGATATAGTCACTTCAGTTGATGACAATCCGGGATTTTACTATCGTCGTACAAAAAAGATGCATCTGCATGCTTTAAAACGTCAAGTTAGGTGACGTAAGTAGGCACTCGCTAAGGACCCAAAGGGTCATGCTAAATGCATGTCTCATATGGAAGCAGTGAATCTTCTTAATGGCGCTCCAAAAATGGAAATAAGTGAATTGAAAAAAGGGATAGTTGAAAGCGGCTCTAGTCAAAAAATTCAATTAGAATTGGACGTTGCAAGCTCTGACCTAGTTACGAATCCTATAACATCTTCTGTAACTAGTGATACGGTAACTTCAATAGGCAAAACGTTTGATCAAACCATAAAGATGACACAGGCTTTGAATCTGTCTCCTAAAATTAAGAATCCCACAACTCGGAACATTAAAGTACTTCCAAATGATACATTAATGAAACGCCATGTTGAGGGCCTTTCGTCAAAAGCTGTGAAATTAAATCTAAATAGTTACTTCCCGGTATGTGGTCGGAGTTGTACGACTGCTGTAAATACAAATCAAGCTTCAATCAAGTCTAATCAAATTTCAGGAGGGATTCCAATTAATAATGAAAAGCAAACCAATAGTGAGTTTTGCATAGCTAATACCACACTAACACCTGTCTTGACAAATATATCTCCACAGAGGGAAAATGTGCGTAATGGTAATGGGGTTAGCAAAGTGTTCACCTTAATAAAAACAGATGTACATCATCCAAATGGAATTCCATTGGATTGCTGGGAGCACATGAGCAATTTAGATCAAGCAGAATCTGCAAATCGTCACTTTTTGCATAGTTCGGGACTGAGCAAGGTATTAAATCCGCCTTCAAGTGTGGAGTACTCAAACTCCACTCAGGTGGTTACTCGAGAATTGTTGAGGAAAGCGATTCAGGAAATTAACATACCTGTTGAAAATAGGTCGAATCAGAAGTCTGCTGACTCATGTGTGAACATTGAAAGTGTGCCTCATGAGGTTCAAGCCCAGACCGCGGATTTAAATAAAAAATCGTACATATTAGGATTTGAGGGTACGACGGCTTCATTAGGCGGTGCCCGTATTAATTGTCCCTTTTTAATTGCCTTGTTCTCAAGAATTCCTCAACTAAGGATATTAAAATCAGAAGATATCCTGCGAATATCACTCGCAAGTTTTAATAATAACAGATCCTTATGTTACTTGCTATCAGAGTCCGATATGAAATTTTTATGGCTGAACCAAGCTGAAATAAAAGAACAAGGCCTTACAATAACAATCTTTTTGGATGAAATCGCTGCAAATGAATTTCTTGCATATTCATGTATGCCGGTTACTGATGCTGATGATTTGAAACTCCAAATAGAGATGAAAGAAAATGATATTGATGATCATACATTACTGAATTTAATCACTAAAAATCCAGGACTTCCGTGGCTGAAGCCTATGCTAACCGCTTTGCTGAATTGCAAAACAACAGTAACTAAGTCATAGCCATCGTGTATCAATGAATTGACGATTCTCTCTTGGAATTCATGTGGTTTTCAAAATATAATGCAATGGTTTAATGTCCTTCCCACAAATAAACGTCCTTCTATTATGCTCTTTCAAGAAACTATGAAACTGACTCCCTTCCCGCTGCCTAATTATAATACTTACTGTGGTACTGCTGTAAAAGTAAATCAAGGACGGCCATCGGGTGGTCTGGCCATTGCAGTTAAAAATACTATAAAAGTTAATACCAAATTGGTATGGGAATCCAGGAATTTACTGGGCATAATACTGATGAAGTCTAAGGAATACTGCAGTAACATTTTGATAATTTCATTATATTGGAACCCTGCTATAATAAAAATAGAAGAAATGTTTGATGAAATTGATGAATGTCTTGACAGTGTTGTGACTAACTTCTGTCCCCTTGAAATTGTAATTGGTGGTGATTTTAACTCTGATTGCCGTAAAAGTAAGACTGATGCAGCCTCTAATAAAAAGGTAAATGCCACGATGAGAGGGTCTAACTGGTTATCATACTTTCAGGATTGGGATTTGGACATTGTAGAAGTAAACAACACATGTCCAGGTTTCACTTGGAAACGTGGTAATCATTCCTCGATGATTGACCACATATTTCTGTCTCATAACTTACTTAATGTAACTACACCACTGTTGACTGATTCGATAAAGTATGGTGATCATGCGCATATATCAATTGTACTACAACACGAGTACTGCATTGCAAGTTGATCCTACCGTAGTTTTCCCAGAGGTTGATCGCCACCAGTTATCGCTTAGATGGAATACAGGGCTTTGTAAATATTTTGGAAACTATGTTACTAAAAATATGGATAAGATCAAGTTTGTTAAATCAGTTACGGAGATATCAGAAGTGTGTTCGGATATAGTAAGAAGTGGTTTCGTAGTTCTCAATATGAAGTTCAGTAACAAGAAACATGCTCATCCATTCGATTTTAATTGTAAAATATTGAAACGTGAGAAAAATAAGGAACTTCGACAATTGAGAACTAAAATGTATGATCCGGCAACCTATCAATTGCAGCGTAAACTTATTTATTTCAACTACAAACAGAAATTGAAAAATGCACGGATATGGCAATATAATATGACTAATTGCTCATTAATTAGAGCAATATGCGCCCATGATGGTAGAACAATTTGGAGAACCTTAAAAAGCTCTGAAAATCAAGTCACATCGCCTATGCCGAACTGTATTCCAGACAAAACATTGTGTGATTATATATCTGCTAAATATCAGCTTCCATTAAGATTTGTGCAAATACCTGAAGTGTTGTTCTGTTACAACGAGATGAGTCCTTAACTGGACTATTGATGACATTAAATGGTCTATTGGTAAATTATCATATTCAAAAGCTGCAGGACCAGACGGGCTTCCCCCATATGTCTATAAAACGGATCCTGATTTATGGGCAGATATTCTCAATATAAAATTCCAATCAATAATTCAAACTGGTATAGTACCGTGCTCATGGATTTCTTCAAAAATAATTCCGATCTATAAGAAAGGTGATTCGTTGATGCCAGTTAATTACCGGCCAATCTCGTTGATTGACACGGAAGCCAAGATATTTGCGTAGCTGTTGCTATGGGAACTGGACAAATTCATTGATAATCACGATCTTTACTCAAGGAATCAGACGGGCTTTCGCAAAATGATGAGCACATCTCTTAATGCTTTGATAATGGCACACATCATCAGGGGAGCTAATTCTAAGCAAGCTAATCCGGTCTATATTGCTTTCATTGACATGTCCTCTGCATTTGATACTGTAATACGGAATATTCTATGGACAAAAATGGTGAAGATGGAAATTCTGCAACATTTATTGTACTGGCTTATTAAATTCCATACGAATACATCTTATAAGATAAAGTTATCTGATGATGGAAGTACTACCATGCCAATAAAAACTTACTTGGGTCTAAAACAGGGCTGTAATTTAGCCGCAACCCTTTTTAATTTGTATATAGCTGACCTGGATCACACTTAGAGTTGTAAAAATGTATTCTCAGTGAAAGTTGGTGCCCTATGCCTTCAATGGTTGGCATTTGCTGATGACATAATTATATTCGATCCGACTCCATATGGTTTACAAGTAAAATTACAACTTTTTGAAGCCTTTGCCAGTGCTCATAATCTTTCACCGAATCCTGCAAAAACGTCTGTTATGAGGTTTGGTAATGGCAAAAAAAGCAAAATCTATCAGTGGAATCTCAAGAAGTCTGTACTATCACTGAGCACCAGTACGATTTATCTTGGTTACAATATAGAAAAGAGTAACTCGATTACAACTTGGGTGGAAATATTACATCAAAAAAGCAGGCCCTTACTCTCGCAAATGAAATTGATTTATGCTAAATATTGTAAGTTTTCACTGGTACCGCTTATCGACTTCTATACACTAAAGGTTGAAAGTGTTTTGTTGTATGCCCTGGATATTTGCTTATGCGATATGACAACACAGTTAGACTGCTTACAGGGAACTATGCTAAAATCTGCCATTTCTTTCCTCTGTCCTTACCCAACCCCATAGTTAGGCATGAAACTGGGATTAGTAGCTTTGTCTACACGGAGGAAATGGCGATAGCTAACTATTTATGCTAAGACATGCTTTCCGCCACGAAACAGTCTTTATACATTTATGAGCGGAAATCTGAGTTCATGTCAAATGCCTTTGCTGTTAGAGTACCAATCAAATATGAAGTCGATCTTAAGTGAAGTGGAATTATCAATTGATGATGTACATTTTCGACCAGAGTATGCTAAGAAAAAGCTTTTTGAATCAGATTGGATTACAACTATTCAACAGATTGGGAAATATAAAATGCATTCGGAATATGCAGCACATACAAAAAAACTTACTCCTAGATATTCTTACATTGATTTATTCCCATGTAATCATTATAGACGTGCATTTCTATGGTTTAAGTTTAATCTATACCATACACAGGAAAGGTCTAAATATTGGCAAAAGGAAAAAGATGGTAAAATAAATGAACAATGTCGCTTCCCTGAATGGTCTGAATCTAAAGAAACACTTAAACATTTGATTTTATATTGTCCACATTTTAAAGAATGAAATTTGTAACTATGGAATATGAGGATTGGTAAAATGCTTTATGGGTAAGAATGATGCAAGGGAATTATAAAACCCTGATATATGCAACTGTATCACTCTGCAAGCTCATTGAAAAAGATTTAATATCTTTTGAATTTAAGTGATTTTATGTTTCACATACAGGAGTTTTAACAGAAGTTGTATTTGAAATATCACTTATTTCTAAAGGATGATTTTAATGGGATTTGTGGAATTTTAAAGTTAAATTTTGTATTGTAATGGACGAAATTATAAAACAGTTTGTAAAGGTTCTTTTATCTTATATTTTGAACCAAATCAAATAAAAAAAAAAAAGATGCTCTCACAAGCTGCATTAAGCTGGGCCTGGGTATGGCATGAGAAGCTTCTCCTAGCAGCCCTCACCATGCAACGGTCAGCCACATATGGTATGGGCTATACCTCAGCGTTTTGACAGTGAGCGCATTGGGGTGAAACAATGTGACTCGCACGGTATTGGCATTCTTCTTATTCCACCATAAAACAGATGAAGTTACAGAGGTTTAGAGAGAAAGTACATGATCAAAGGCTCCAATTGCGCAGAAGGGGGGGCCGACCGCCTATTTGCATGCAAGAGTAATGTGACTTTTCCAAGAATTTTATGGGTACGGTGGCCATGTGCTCTACACATGACATACAAAAGCCCAGGACCACCGACCTAACCAAACAAGAGGTCATAATGATTCACAATGCAACCACATGGTAGGGTTAAGTGCCTATTTAAAACTTAAAGAGAATTAGTGAGAAGTTGGGAAGACGGTGAGTATTTGTCGGTGAATGGTGGCAGGAGAATGGAGAGGTGGAGAGAAGGCAGGAGTCTGGATTTTGGGGAGGACAGAGAGATGAGAAGGCAGAGAGAAAGAGTAGGGAGGCGGTGGAGTAAAGAGCTAAGCAGGAGAGTAAAGAACGAGTAAAGAGGAGCTGAAGTAGAGAGTTAAGATGGAGGTAGTGGAGATAGGATCAAAGGAGAAGGCAGAAAGAGCGCATAATGAGAAAGTGAAGGAGTGACGTACGAAGAAGGGGCAGAGAAAAAATCAAAGATAGTGGCAGAAAGGGTTTGTCTTAAACGGTACACAGGGCTTTGGTCAGGAGACTGATGTGTTGCTTTATGTGTACACCTCAGCAGGAATGCCAGTAACAGTTGGCCTATATTACCCCTCAGCATGTAAGGCAGGTGGCACAATAGGCACCTCAACTAAGAAGTCGAAATGTTCTAGAAGAAACCTCAGTAGTGAGAGTGTTAACTGTAGGTACATGGGACTCCTCAAATGATTGTCGTGTGGGAAGGGGAGGCTCTGTGCTGTCGAGGAAGCCAACGGCTGTCTCCTGTTAGATGCATGGAAGAAAAAAGCCTGAATTATCCTCGAGGGCCTGCATCCCAGGAACTCCAGAACCCATGGCGATTACTAGAGTGGAAAAAATGAGGATGTGAGTAGAAAAGAGTGAAAAAAGTGGATTACACGCAAAGCAAAGGTCCCAGGTATGGTCTGGTCCTAGACACCTGCAGGGGAGCTGATGTGGATCGAGGAAGATGCATGGCGCAAAACCAGAAACCTTGTCTATAAGCCCAAAAGGGACTCAAGAAGGATACACCAAGAGTGGGAAGGAATAAAGTACACATAACTCATATCGTCTGCTTGGATGAGAACAGTCTTATTTTGTATTCATGAGAGAAAGGCAAAAGTTTCTCACCTGTAACTATAGTTCCCCAGTTTTAGCATCTGTCAAAGATACATGCTTTGACTATTCAGTCATCAGTTTAGACAGTAGCACTAAAGAATCTTTTTGATACAGTAGTCTGCTCATTTAGGCGTTTTTTGAGGCAGCATTGGAGGCCAGGTTCTAAATTCCATCCATGAGACTATCCGCAGCTTCTCCAAATAAACGATAAGTAGTAAAATATGTGTGCAGTATCACAACGAAGACAGGCAGGTCGACTCTGAGTCTGAACAATACCAATGCCGGAAAACTATTGATACAGGTAAGAAACATTTCTTTCGCTAGCACTAGATCGTTCATACAGTCACATGGTTTGAATAGATTCAGCACAATACAGTAACAACCTGTGCATCAATGTCTGTTCCACCGTCAATAAACTACCAAATTAAACATGCAAGCCACAGGCCCAGGTAAACTCTGTCCTTTACGCACAAGTGTCTATCAAACACAGCCCCACAATATCTATCCTGGAAAATTGAACAATCCAAATCCTCCAGACCAGAAAGAGCCGCACAGGCACACCGGCAAGTCCTACCAAAGGTGAAAAAAGTGAATGTAGGAGGGGTCAGCTTCCCCACAGTAGCTGCTACCCAGTGGAACACCCTCCCTCATGACCTGAGAGCAGAAAGCGCCTACCGGCCCTTTCGTAAGGCCTGAAAAACTTGGCTTTTTGTATAGGGGACCGCCGGGTACCTATACTATTCCGGAACAATAATTGACTTTCTCTTGCCTCAATAACTCTCCCCAACTCTCTCATGCCAAGTCGTAAGGCATCTCGGCCGGCCCCATATTCCTGATGTGTATGTTCTGTTATTGTCCAGATGAATGTAACCGCTTGGAAATAGCGCCCTGATGCCCTCAGGCTTGGGCGCTTTACAAATGCAAATAAATAAATACATAAATAAATCATATGTGGGACTGGCCAAATCGCACTGCCACACATAAGTAATGAAACAGTAAAATACGTTATTCCTATCACTATCATCGCTCCGAGGGCCTGATGGGTCTATTTGTTTTTTTGTGATACATGCCATGTAACCCAGCTGGTAATACCTTGTTTCGGATTTGCTAGACATATGTCAGATCGACCATAAGACAAATATCTGGGAAGTCTTTAGTCCTGTCTATATAGTAGCTGAAAGTGGATTCGCCATCAGGGTATGACGATCTCTCTGGCGGCGCTGGATGAATGATTATGAAATAATGTGGGCATCAACACTGTTTTGACATTCCAGAAGATTTATCCTAACAGCCACCTTATTCTTGATACGCCTTGTGGACGGTCCCTGCACTGATAAAGCTTGAATTTCATTAATGTGTCTTGCTGGATGTATTTCTTTTTGTTTGTTTCGCACAGCCTTGAATTTTTTATTTCTCGTTTCGAATATAGTAAGCATACATGTAAGGCTAGTTGCAAGCATGAGAAACCTTTAAACATATTAACAATAAGAACAACTATCTTCACGCATGTAAACTAGGTATTGAGCATATTGGTTCCGTACATAGGCCAGGTGTGTGGGAACCCTCTATGGGCAGCCTTCATTGATGCTGAGGATGTGCTGTTCACTAGTGTGTTTATCTTGGGGGCAAAAGGGGCACCTTGCAGGGCACAGATCTCAGGGTGTCAGGATATCAATGCAACATTCTATAGAGTGGCATAACATTTACAGTGGCTTGTCATTGGAGGGGTGAAACATGTCCCAAACCAGTAGCTTCCAAGACTCATAGGTTCTACCAGTGGTCGCGTCAAGGTTGTGTGCTGATTTACCCCAAACTGGTCTTCGCCTCAGCCCAGGTCTGAAAGACCCTGTACCAGCGTGAATACTACGAGCCTCCAGCTCAGTTGATTTCCAGGCTATGGCAATGCACCGCTTAGCAAGAATTCACGCCATGTCCATAAACGTAATGACTATTCCTCGGGTATGCTCCCAGCAGGCACTCTTTTGGGTTCCAGGTACAAATTGTGACCCCAGACTTCCTGCACTGAAGCTCGATGTGTGCCCAGAAACTCTATACCTTTGTGCAGCCCCAAAACATATGAACCAAGTCAGCCCCTACACTGCCACACCAGGGGCATGTCGGCTGCTTACTGCTGCTAAACTTAGCCACCCTGCTAGGTGTCATGTAGGTGCTATACAGCACATTCATTTTAACCAGTTTCAAACGGGGGTTCCTAGACACCTCCCAGGGGAAATCCAGTATGCATTCCCACTCCCTCTCCTCTATGTCCACCCTGAGGTCTGCCTCCCAGCGTGCTTTCAACTCAGAGCTCCGAGGGTTGGGTCTATTGGCAAGCAACTATATAGTCTGGATACCGGTCGCCAGCCGTCATCCAGGGAGTACATCAAGGTCAGTAGTAGAGTCACCTCCGGTTCCTCAGGCCACGCTGACCATTTCTGTTTGGCCACCCCGACTAATCACAAGTATCGCAGAAATTGACCCCTGGGCAACCCCGTTTATTCAGTTATGGCATCCATTTTTTAAATTTACCATTCTCGTGCATGTCGACCCAAGAAGAGACACCCCAGCCCTCCCAACGCCATATAGCCGCAAGGTCTTCCACGTTTCTACATACATCTGTGGCTATTGGGACCTCAGATGAGTAAGGGCAATCCAGCTTCAACAGTTTCAGCGTCCTGCACCACACCTTCCTGCCCAGGATAATTAATAGAGTGGTAGCGCCTAGGCAGCTCAGCGTCAACCATAGTACTTCTTTACGGTTTGCAGGGGCCACCAGCTGCTGTAGTAACAGCGACTCAGATGTAACGTTGGTAGACAGCCACTTGGTAATAAAGCTGAGTTGTGCTGCTAGACAATACCGTTCAAAATTCGGGAGTTGCACACCTCCTTCCTTGTAAGGTAAGCATAGTGTTTCAAGAGCAAACTTATGGCGAGACGAGCCCCAAAGGAATCCCCTGATCAGCGAGTCCAACAAGCGGAAGAAGGAGACCTTGATGTAGTGGTGAACATTAGTAAAGAAATACAATAATCTGGGTAAGAATCATTTTTGTAATCACAACCCTGCCCATCAACGACAGTGGGAGCCTAGACCAGAAGGTCATTGATCTCCTCAGGCCTTTTACCACCACTACCGTGTTTCATACAAGCATACCCTCAGGTGTGTGCATGATGTGTACCCCTAAATATTTAAAGGATTCCATATACCAGAGGAGCCCTAGTTCCACTAGAGCATCAGCATCGACTCCCTGGAGACCTGCCAATGAACACAGACAAGACTTCTCCTTGCTGAAAAATATTCCAGACAGCTTGGCAAAGTTGTCCAGTACCTCTATAACTATTGGTAGATTATGTTGCGGGTCCCTGAGGTAGTGCAAAACGTCATCAGTGTATAATGATATTAAATGGCTAGTGCCACCAACCCATATACCTGCCTCTAGGAATTCTTTGCGAAGATAGATTGCTAAAGGCTCAAGTGCCAGTACGTATAGCATGGGTGATAACAGACACCCCTGGTGCGTTCCCCTCTGTATGTCCCACACCGCCGACACCTGCCTCCCAGATTTAACCCTTGCAATCGGTGATGCCGACGTATGAACTGTTTGCCAAACCCAAATTCCTGCAGTACTGCAAACAGCCATTCCCAGTACAGCAAATCAAAAGCTTTTATCGCGTCCAATGACACCACTGCGCATAGTTCCGGGCACTCATTAGTCTGCGCAATAATGTGTTGTAGTCAACGCAAGTTCAGGGCGGTGTTGTGACCAGGAATAAAACCATTCTGATCGCTGTGTATCAGACCCACAATTACTCTGCGGAGTCGCCCCGCCAGTATTGTCGTCAAGATCTTCATATCATAATTTAAAATGGCTAGCGGCCGATAGGATTCACATTTATCTGTGGGTTTCCCTGGCTTGGGGATCGTGATGATCAAGGATTCCCTCATACTTGCCGGAAGCTCGCCCTTTGCATAGACTTCTTCGAAAACCTTGAGCAACACTGGGGCCACAGTTGATGCATATGTTTTGTAAAATTCAGGTGGGATCCCCCATCACTACCAGGGGTTTTACTAGTGGTAAGTGAAGCGATCACGTCGCTCACTTCTTCGACCGTGATGGCTTGGTCCATTGCAGCCTGGCGCTCGGCCTCCAGTCTGGGGAGCCCTATTTCTGTGAGAGCGCCCATCACTTCCTCCTGAAGGACCAGTTCCTCATGTCTATACAGTTGGGAGTAATAATTAGGAAAAATACTATTCATTTCTGGCTGTGACCTACCCTTTTTGTCTCTCAACTCCGCGGTCAGATGTCGGGGGTGTTCCCTACTGCAGAGACACGATAAAAGTCTACCCGGGCTGTCTCCCTCTACATGAGCTCCGGCATTCTTAACAGTGTAGTCAAATTTGGATAACCTCCCCCATGCCTCAAGGCAGCGATGCCTGGTTTCAGCCACTCTCTCTTCACTGGACTGCTGACCCGCCTCCTGGGCCTCCATGTCTCGAATTGCATCCTCTAACTTTTCCAGGTCAGCCTTCAGTGTTCTACAGATGCCCCCCGCACTAGCAATGACATCTCCCCTAACCACTACTTTCAAGGTCTACAACACAGTACCCCACTCCTTTACACTGCCTACGTTGCGCTCCAGAAACTCCTCCACCATCTTCTGTAGCTTATCTCTGAAGATTCGGCCTGTTAAGTCGTCTACTGGGCATGCGTCACATTGGGATGGGAGGCCTGGGGCCACTAATGTTCCACTTCATCAACAATGGGGAATGGTCAGATATTGTTCAACTTAAATACGCTGCTTCGCCTATTTCTGCCATTTGAGTCCGGCTGACAAAGAAGTAATCCATCCTGGTGTACAGGGAATGGGGTGAGGAGTAAAAGGAGTAACTCCTACTCTCAGGGTTCAGCTCTCTCCAGACATTCACCATGTCTAGGTTGGCCAGTACCGCATTGAGAACTGCAGCCGCGGAGCTTCCCTGAGGAGGGAAGGACCTGTCCAACATAGGATACCTCGTGCAATTCAAATTGCCTCCCCATGTCAGTCTAGAAATACGGACACCTCTACTTTGAGACCACAAACGCATTTTGGTGGCCGTGGGCCAACCGTCTCATGCACGATATAACAAAATATAGGTTTTCGAGTTTGCCAATGAACGGCCATTTTGATGTAACAAGAATCGCCATTTTGTTTTCTAACCATTGCTCATTGCTTTCTGTTCCTATTGCTTTGCAGTATATTTTCCGCTTACACTGCTCGACTGTGAAACATTGTTGTCTGTATGTGAAAAGGACAAGGCCGCAGGGCCGTGAGGATAACAAAACAACAAACTTCCGCCCTTCAACTGCATGTGTACAGTGCTCAGGCCTACCCGCACAGTTTGGGCATATCCAGGCCTTTGTGTGCCGAGTAGAGGGTGTCAGCAACAGGCCAACACTAGCCTATGCGCGGGACAGACCAATAAACCCTTGGTAGGTGATCAAATTTTGCCCCCATTATTAGTGAAAACTATTATTTTGGCCGAAACAGACCCCATAAGGCACCCGCGAGTCAGCAGAAAGCCCACCATACAAAGCACAAGTGCTCCATCCTTATAGTAAAGCCAGCCCGCCCCAATGTTAGTGCCCAGTGCATCATGTGATGGGTTTCTCCCAGCAAGCCAAACTATTATGCTGCAGCCACATGTTGGCTGGCGCAGGGGTTTCAAGGAGGTGTGCGCTACCCTTATAGATAATTTTGAGCCTGGCAGGATACATAAGCATATATTTAACATTGAGATGCTCAAGTCTCGCTTTGATCGGTACAAAAGAGTTCCTGGCCCAATGGACCGCCGGCATATAATCCGGATAAATGGCAATTCTGGAATTGTCTCGCTGGATCTCGCCACCTTCGCTTGAATACTTTAAAATCACCTCCTTGTCTTGCAAGTTTAAGCACTTTGCAATAATTGGTCTATGGTGTGACCCCAGTAGAGGCCTCTTTGCAGCGAGCGATGAGCGCTCTCAACCACGAATCCTTGCAATAAGTTCCCTGCACCAATTTCCTGCAGTATTAAGTTCTCCACATACTGGATAGGGTTCGAGCCTTTAAGACCTTCTGGGAGCCCCATCAACCTGACATTATTCCGTCAGGCCCTCCTTTCAGCATCTTCGGACAGCAGCTCCATCTCCAACTCCCTGACTCGGGCTTCAAGATACTTCGTGGACTCCCGGGTTTCCGCTCAGATTCAGCTGATGTTACCCTTTCAGCCAGGTTATGGACATTTTGTCGCAGCAGCTGCATGTCCACCTTAACCTCATCTAGCTTAGTTTTCAAAGAGGATTTTAGCGCGGCTATTACAGCTAGCACGAGTCTTCCTGATTGCCCATACCAGGAGTACATGACTCAGTCTGTGGTGTAGACGTACTCCGCCCTGGGTCCCTGGGCCTGCCTGAATTGTTAAACAAATCTATGATCGTGGATTTGCTCTTTCATTTGGTGGGGGATATGTTCGTATGAGGATGAAGCAGCCAGCAGGCGGCGACTCATCCCTAGTTTCTGCGTGACAGTGTGCTTATTCAGTTGTCTGCACTCCACCCCCTAATCACCTAGCAGCAGATCGACAGGGGCAGTCCACAGTGCCGACCCAAGTTCCCACTTGAGTCTCCAGATGCACCCCCAGAGCCACCAGAGCAGGCACCACAAAGAGGGGTGACAAGCCCCACAGGCTCAGTGCACTGCAACTGGCACCAGGAGTCTGCGGCCTCCTTAGGCACAAGAGGCCCAAGATCAAGTGCAGGACCACTCTGTAGCGCAGCAGCGGGAGTCATTTTCTGTTTAAGCGCAGTACCCTGTACTCCCTCATCCAGCTGCACTATCAGGGAGGTCCAACGTGGGAGATTTTAAACAATCGATGCTTGCCGTCCCAGCATTCGGTAGTGGCAAGCAACAATGAGCATGGCGCCCTATCTTGCGTCCGTTAATTCCAGCTTCAGCCTACGTAGTTACTTCGCCTTTCTGCAGTCACTGACCCCAGGAGTTTGTTCGCCGAGACACCAAAACCAGCAGTATCCTTGCTCAGAGGTCGAAGTGGGCGGGAGCGGTCGGGAGCGGTGCTCCCATACTTTTTATTTTTAAGTTTCACTGTTCCTATACTTTTATTTTAAAAAGAAACCATTCTGGAATGGTTTCCTTTTAAAATAAAAGTGTAGGAAGAAGTTGAAGCTTGCACTTCAGTGCACTGCACTGCACTTTCCCATAAATAGAAGGTGTGTTTGTTTGGGGGTTTGGATTATGTGTGGGAGGAGGGCCAGGGATGCGGTTCGTAGGGAGCGGGCTGAGCAGCAGAGAACATAGCTCCACTACTTCTTTTCGCACACTTCGACCACTGTCCTTGCTCTGCTATCCTCACATGCTGCGTTTATCTGCCTCCTGGGGGCACAGACTCAGTGCCAGTGGGAAACAAAACTGTATCTACAGTTCAGACACTCCAAAAAGTTCTGTCTTGGTCCTTGTAGGTCTACACAGCAGCTTACCAATTGGGTTTAGGCACTTCCACGCGCTACATGACCATTCCCCAGCAAAGGAGCTGCTCTGCCAAGGTCAGGCAGTCACCATTGGTTCCTCAACTTACTGCTGATCCACAACTATGACAAATCCTCTCCTCATAGCACCAGAGGTGTTGCTCAATTTATGCACCCAGGCTCAATGCTTGGTCGCCAGAGATTGTCAGTTGCACTCAGGCAGAGCCGTTCAACCATACAGGACCCACACTCCTTCAGTGTCAAAAGCGGTCATCACCACTCAGCCAGACCAGGCCCCTAGCTGTATTCATGTCCAGGCCCTCAGGTCTGTTGAATAGTCCTCACCCAGCAACAGTCTCCCAGAGTGCATAAATATCCCAGAGAACCCGATATACAGCAGATGGGAAGCAGCTCCCTTCTTCCACACGCTTACCGCGCGCCTCCTCCTAACGGTACCGTCGCCAGCTCTAGCGCGGCTCCCTGACAGCACAGCAGATGTTGCGCTACCAGCGTGGGGTAAGTTTATTGGCTGTATACCTTGAAGTGCAGCTATGGCCCAAGTCACACCGTCGGCGACTCTGACGTCCTCAGTCAGCCAGCACGTGTGCATACGAAGCAGGGAAAGCTTGAGTCCCTTGGTCTGAGGGACAGCAGTGTGAGGTACCAACGCAGGGCCTGCACCTGCGCCCGGGTCGCTACCGCAACAAGGCAGACCAGCTCATGTTTCCTCTGTGTTTGCTCTCAGGCAACGTGCTCGATCCAGCGTGTCCTTGGCCAGTCTCTCACCACCAACATGCACCAGCGTACTTGCCCTCACCCGCTGCTGGCCCGACCCTCGTCCAAGGGCGAGCTCTAGTTCAGTCGCTGGCTTCAGGTCTGCCCGCCACATAGCCCTTCAGTGAACTGCTGGTTCCTGTTCGCTATCATCGTAAGCGGGACCATCCACGAGTGCAGGCTCCACACAAGTCGCAGGCAAATGTGCAATCTCCGGGGACCAGCCTACCATCAATTCAGGCAGCCCCCGTTAGCGAGGGCACCAGGAACCTTTGCTGCGCTCGGAATCCCTGGATGGGCTGTGTGGCACGGACACATTTCTGATCCTCCTCCCTCGCCTCACTCCTGCACGGCTCTGTCTGCCATCTTCCTACAGCTGGGGTCAGTTATGAGCAGCCGCAATGCGAGTGAACCGCACCGATTCAGACCAGGACAACGCTCCTCAGCAGGGCATCAGCTTCTCCCACTCGCAGATGCCCTTATATTCTATCAGTAATATCTGCCACCGCCATAAAGTAGGATCAACTGAGGATCTCGACAGGAGCTCCGTCAGTTTACAGCCTCACACCATGGGTTCAGGCAATGCCCCTTGCTGGATTTATAAGGTGTTACAAAATGATTCTCAGGTCCGCCATTTTCTTTCCTTTTGGCCGCTGCACCAAGTTCTTTGTTGCCATTCTCTCCTCCGCCCCTCACGCCTCTGGTCTGCACACCCCAGCCTGTCACCCCTGCCACCCTTCCCCCACTTACCTGAAATAATGCCCTGTGCAGTGGAAAAAGTAATAGGACTTACTCCCTTTACTATTTCTCCATCCAGCCATCTTTGTTTCAATTTTATTTACAAGCAATTGGGCACGCACATAATGTGCGTTACCATTTCATAAAAAAAAAAAATGAATTAGCAATCCGGAATGAAAGACCCAGAGTACAAGGAGTGTTAATCAACCAGCCCACCCCAGCCCAGAGTCATTAGACTAGGCTAGAAGATCAAGTTACTTCTTACCTTATAATGTTCTTTCAATGGGATGTTCCTCCGACGTATTCCTTATCTTTGATAGATCATCTCCCAGCTTTCTGGCCTCTGAATTTTTTTTTCAGTAGAGGGCGCTGCGTGTCGACGTCCCTCCAGCCGATGTCCCTCGACGGCCTCCGTATCGGCGCCGACGTCACCACGCGTATAAGTAGACTCGCGCAGCATCCGTTGCTCAGTTCCATTTTGACGTTAACAGTTATTTTACATGAATTGGTTATTGACCTTGAAGGAGCGTAAGCTGCAACCACAAGGGAAGTATTACTGCGGGGATGGATGGGAGGGGCGATAAGGAATACGTCGGAGGAACATCCCATCGAAAGTACATTACAAGGTAAGAAGTAACTTGTTCTTCGAAGGGATTGTGTCCTCCGACGTATTCCTTATCTTTGATAGACTCCCATAGCAGTGGTGTGCAATTGGAGGTGGGAGTAAAACGCCATGTTTCCTTTCAGGAATTAACTGAATGTACTACGGCTTTGCCAAACCTAGTCTCTCGACTAGAGGAGGAATCCAGGTTGTAAAATCTTGTGAAGGTATGTGCGGACGACCATGTGGCAGCCACACATATGTCTCGAACCAGAACCTCTCTTTGGAGGGCCGAGGAGGCTGCGATAGCCCTGGTTGAATGAGCCCTAAGATTTTGAGGAGGCTCTTCCCTGCCAGTTTGTAGCATTCCAGGATGGCCAAAATAATCTATCTGGAAATGGTTTGTTTTGTTATCAGTAGTCCAAACTTGTGCCCTGAGTAACCCACGAACAGTTGGTCTGCTTGCCTAATCCTAGCAAGTCTGCTGATGTAAAAGCTTAAAGCTCGCCTTGGGTCCAGCCTATGTAGCCTTTCTTCCTTTTTCTCCGGATGGGGAGGCGGATAGATTGAAGGTAAAGTAATTTTCTGAGTGATGTGGAATTCAGAATCCACCTTTGGGAGGAAATTAGGCTTCACTTGTTGGACAACTTTATCTTTATGAAAAATTGTATGAGGGAGTTTACAAGATAGAGCTTGTAATTCGCTCACCCTTCTAGCAGATGTTAAAGCCACTAAAAAGACAGTTTTAAGGGTGAGAAATCTTAGCAAACAAGAGTGGAGTGGTTCGAAAGGAGTACCCATCAGAAAATTTAAGACTAAATTTAAGTCCGATAAAGGAACCTGGAAAGGTCTTGGAGGGTAGACATTAGTTAATCCCTTTAGAAATTGTATTACTAAGGGTAATTTGAAATACGAAGGCTCCTCCGCAGTGTGCTTGAAGATCGATAGCGCTGTGAGATAGCCCTTGATAGTGCCAACTTGAAGGCCTGAATTTGCAAAGTAGAGTAGAAAAGATAACACTGTTGGTGTACCACATGAACAGGGGTTGATATTCTCTTCTCTACACCAGCTGCAAAACTTGTTCCAACGGCAGCGGTAAAAAGACTTTGTTGCTGGCCTTCTGGCCGAAAGCAACACTTCCATGACGTCATCAGGGAGGTCCCAATCATTGTATCTCAACCTTTCAGAAGTCAGACGTGAAGGTTGAGGGTTCTGACGTCTGGATGGAGAACCTGACCTCCCTTCTGTGAGAGAAGATTCTCCTTGAGTGGAAGACGAATTGGAGAGCAGATGGACATGTCCAGAAGGTCCGGTTACCACGTTCTTCTGGCCTAGTCTGGGGCAATTAGGATCATGGTTCTCCGGAATCTTCTCAACCTCCTGATCATTTGAGGAATGACAGCGACTGGTGGAAACGCGTACAGAAGTGGAAACTCCCAGTCCACTACGAACGCGTCCCCTAGAGCTCCTCTCGGGGGAAATTCCCTTGAACAAAACAGATCACACTTTCTGTTGGTACTGGTGACAAACAGATCCACTTGAGGGGTTCCCCAAAGGGCGAAGATCTCCTGAAGGACTTCCTGAGCTAGTTCCCACTCGTGGGAGACTGTGCCCTGCCTGCTCAGAGCGTCCGCCGTCAAGTTCTTTTCTCTGGCTAGGTGGACTGCCGATAGAGAGATTCCTTCTTGAATTGCCCAAAACCAGAGCTGCATTGCCTCTCTTCACAATGGCAGTGATCCTACGCCTCCTCTTTTGTTGAAGTAGTGCATGGCCACTGTGTTGTCCGTCATTATCAGGACATTATTCCCTTGTACAGATGGCAGAAAAGCTTTCAGCGCTAGTCTGATTGCTCTCAGCTCTAACAGGTTGATATGTAGTCTGGACTCCGATGGAGACCAACGACCGCTGATGGTCAAGTCATTGGTATGGGCTCCCCACCCCGTGAGTGAGGCATCTGTGACTACTGTTACTCCGGCCATGGTTGCCAAAACAGTTCCCCCTTCAAGATGTTTTTCTGGCAGGCCCACCACTGAAGGTCTCGAGCCACCTTGTCCGGAATCTGAAGGAGGTCTGTCATTCTCCCTGAGAACTGTGACCACTGAGTTCTCAGTGCCCACTGAAGAGATCTCATTCTCAGGCGAGCCTCTGGCACAAGGAAGATGCAGGATGCCATGAGGCATAGCAGTCTCAAAAAGTCGAAGGCTGGGAGACGTTTGGCATTTTGAAACTTGGTGACCATCTGCAGAATATCTTGAGCCCTCACCTCTGGTGGCGAGGCTTTTCCCAGGGAAGTGTCCAGGACCGCTCCAATGAACTGGAGTCTCTGTGATGGTATCATCTGTGACTTCTTTAAATTGAGGGAGAAGCCCAGTTTGTGAAGGAAGTGGAAGACATAATCTAGCTGGATCTGAGCTTGTTCCGAAGATACAGCTCTGATCAGCCAATCGTCCTGGTAGGGGTAGACGTGGATCCCTTCCCTCCTTAGACTTGCAGCCACTACCGACATTAGCTTGGTGAAGACCCTCGGGGAGGAGGTCAGCCCAAATGGCAGAACTCGAAATTGATAATGAGAGCCGCCAATTGCGAACCTCAGGTATTTCCTGTGTTTGAGATGGATTGGCACATGGAAATAAGCATCCTGGAGGTCCAGAGATACCAGCCAATCCTGGAGCTGGAGGGCCTGAAGGATCTGTGAGGAGTTACCATCTTGAACTTGTCCTTCCTGAGGAACTTGTTCAATTCTCGTAAGTCCAAGATAGGTCTCAGTCCTCCGTCTTTCTTCGGTATGAGAAAGTAGGGGGAGTACCAGCCCTTGTTCCTCTCCGCTACAGGTACCGGTTCTATGGCACCTTTCTCTAGCAGGTCTACAATTTCCTGCAAGAGGAGCGGATCTGGAACTTTCAGAGAGCTGTTCCCCGGTGGATGACTCTGAGGGATGCGTAGAAAAGGCAGGCAGTAACCTTGGGCAACTGTCTCCAATGCCCAAGCATCTGACGTAATAGCCTGCCATTCCGTCAGATGGTGAGTTAACCTGCCCCCTACAGGTGTTTTGTGTGGAAAGACCTCAGAGTGTTTTGGGGGCGGCTGATGCAGATGCCGAGAGTAAAGAGGCACCTGCTGCGGCCTTAGTACTTTTGACCCGTCCACCTCAGGTGGATCTCTTTTGGCCTCTTTGAGCCGGCTGTCCTCTGCCTCTCCCGAATGCAGAGTAATAGCAAAAGGACTTTCCTCTCCAAGAGGTTCCTGAGGGGCGAAAAGGAGTTTGGCGGATTGCAGCTCCTAAAGATTTTGCTGCTGCTTTAGATGTTTGCAACCTTTCCAGACTGTCATCAGCCTTTTTACCGAATAAAGAAGAGCCGTCAAAGGGCATTTTCAAAAGTCTGGCCTGTACATCTGGAGCAAAGCCAGAGTTTCGTAACCACGCATGCCTGCGGATTGTAGTACTTGCCGCCATGGCCCTGCTGATACTGTCAGCGGAATCGATGCCAGTTTGAAGAGATTCGCACATGTCGGGTATTTTTATAAATATTCAGGGTCAGCCGCAGATACCCTATACTTGGCTGAGAATTTTTTATTGACTGCAGGGATAACCTCAGGAGTTTCCCAATTTGATGAAATTTTCCTTTGTAAAGCTGTATGGAAAGGAACCACAGGATCCTCCTGTGGACCTTTATCTAGTATGTCTGTAAGGTCATCCTGTTGAAAAACAGGTGAAGGCGCAGACCAACCCATGAATTCAATAATTCTTGCCATCAGGGTTCTATAGGGGGTTTCAGCATGTTCCCCTGGGTCTGGTTGGGCGAATCCCACTTCTGGGGAAGTGTCCAACCCACTTGCCTCATGTAAGAATTCCTGTAGGTCTTTCAACCTTCTTTCCTCAGAGGTAAAAACCTCTGAAACTGGTGGTGTGGTCCTCTGCAGCCCGAAGGGTCTTTCTTGATCAGAATCTTCCCCTTCTTCATAGATTGAAGATAAGGTTCTGGGGTACTCTGACCTCGGAAATGGTGTAAAACCCATTTCTAAAGCAGAAGGAGCCAAACTTGTCATTATTGGTCGGGGAAAAGTTGATGTCGTCGATGCCGATGTGAAAGGCTTCGAAGGTGCCGACGAAGGCGTCGAGAAAACTGGAAGAGGCCTCGAGGAACTCGAGAGGATCGGGATCCTGCCCGAGGATGTCGACGACATTCTCAGAGTCGTGCTGGAGGTCCTGGGTATAACCATTGGCTGTGAAGTAGCCGTGGTTTTTTCTTTTATCGGCGTCGATGTTGGCATCGATGATGGCGTTGATTAGATCGACCAATGCGTCGAAGAACCCTTCGATAACGGCGTCGATGGCGCCGATCTATGAGTCGAAGGGACTTTCGACGATGGTGACGAAGATTGTGCCTTGCTACCCGATGGCCCGTGGCGCTCTCGGGTGGACTCTTTTGCCGGGTGCAACGACTCGCGGCGGTTCAATTTTTTGGGTCTTTCACCCAGGGTATCACCCTCAGCTGTCTTCAAAGGGGTCGAGGCCGCTTTCTCGAAGACGCTCAGCATCTTTTTCCTGAACTACTCCCACTCAGCCTGAGAGCTGTGTTTTGTGGGGCAGGAGACCCTTTCCGGGGAAACAGAAGATGACGAGGAAGGGGATCTTCGACGTCTCTTTTTTGAGTGTCTAGATCTCGACGAGTGGTGGGAGCTACTTCGAGACCTAGAATGGGAATGCTTTCGACGGCGAGGAGACAAATGCCTCGACTCGGCCGAAGAAACTTTCGAAGAGGTTTTAACTGACTTACCTCTCTCGAGCTTCCCCTTGCGCTCCTTCAAGGCTTTCGCCGTCATGGACATGCAGTCCTCACACTCCGAACAATGGTGCTCGACTCCCAAGCACCACAAACAGATCCTGTGAGGATCCGTTAGCGACATTTTCTTTCCGCAGTCTCGAAATTTTTTGAAGCCGTACCGCAGAGTCGTCGGTTCGGATGAGGAAGCCATTGAGTACGAGTTGGTTTTCTCGAGGAATAATAAGAGGTTTATCTGACTGAACTGAGCAACGATATTCTGTGGCCCCACGAAGTGTGGAAAACGGAACTGAGCAACGGACGCTGCACGTGTCTACTTATATGCGTGGTGACGTCGGCGCAGATACGGAGGCCATTGAGGGACACCGGCTCGAGGGACGTCGACGTGCAGCACCCTCTACTTAATTTTTTTTCCGAGGCCAGCAAGCTGGGAGATGATCTATCAAAGATAAGGAATACGTCGGAGGACACAATCCCTTCGAATACAGCTCTTTACAGCAAAGTTATTAAAAGGGAGGAAATTAGTTAATTGTAATAATAATAAATAATTTAGCACTACAAACCCTCAGGTATCTGAGCGCTGCTTATTATTACCCACGGTGTGTGGTGCTCATTTATCGACCTCCAAAGGATGAAAGGCTCTGCACGGGTGTTAAAGCGAGCGCTCTACTCGCTGTGCCACTTGACGGCTAACATTGTAAACTGTTTCTTTTTAAAATTGCACAATGTTCCTTTCTAATACTTGTTTTACTCAGAAAACCACATGATCAAAACCTAGAACAACCATACACATTTTTTCTACTCTTTTGAAAAATACCCCTTTGAGAAAGAAGAAGTGGACAAAAAGTATTTTTCCCAAGATTCTCAAAAAGGGGCGCAAATGAAGGGAGCACATTGAATGGGCTCCTTTGATTTGTGCTCAACGCTTGGGGCACCTTGTTTTCAAAGGTGCCCCAAGCATTTCAGGACAGGATGAACAACAGTGCAAAGATGTGCTGTTGAGCCTGCTTGCATAGATTAGTGTCAGCAATGCATTCCCCACAATAATACATAACAGGCTCCCAACATTGATTGCTGGGAGATCATTTCACAGGCAGAGGGACCATTAAAGGGTCCACCTCTGTGAAATGTTAGGGGGAAGGAAATGCAAGTATGACAGCCACGAAATAACCTGCAGCTGTCACACTTAAAGGAAAAATCATGACTGGTCAGAAATGACCCTGCTGCACCTGCTTCAAAAGGCAAAGGGGATGACCCTGATTTTAGGGCATTTATAAGCATGGCCCATTTGTAATTCAGGATGAATTCTTAAATACCCAGTTATCTTCGCAAATCCGTGTAGGGGTGGACAAGGGCATCTGACTGAGCGCATCTAAAATGCGCTCTTTCAGATGCCCCTTGCAAATTGGGTTATTCCCTTTTTTGGCCACTTGGCCCAAAAGGTTTTGAGAATGTGGCCCATTCTCCACAGCACCAACTGAGTGTCGAAAGAAATGTTCAGGCGCCAGGGGGAGCAGTGCAGCTCCTATGCGCTGTTCCACGCCCTGATACCAGACGTTATGTCTGGATCAGTAAACATGGAGTCACAGCACTCCATGATCTCAGTTGTACTCTTTTCCATAGAACTCAGCAGCTAAGGAAACCCTAGAACAGATGAGTTGGAAGGGTGATAAGTAATCTGTGATTGTAAGGACTATTTCATTAGAAATAACATTACCGAGAGGTAAGTAATTTGTTCTTTTAATAGATTTCTTCGTCCTACAGAATCCTGATCTTAGACAGAATCGCATAGCAGTACAGAAATCTGGAGAGGGAGGAGAGTGATAAACTACCACCTATACCAGAAAACTCTGAAGGGCTGCTCGGCTAAAGCAAACGCCCTACCCCAACAGGGAATTCAGGCAGTAATATTAGTGCATTGAAGAGCATGTAGCCGCTTCACAGATGCAGGGTAGAAATGGCAGCCAGATCACTGGTTTAGCCCTGAGACCATCATTTTGCTATGTTTGGACCACTGACCTGGCTTTTTGGCGGCAAGCAAAGCCTCCTGCTTTTATTACCTTGTTGCTCATGTTTATGGAAAACTGATTAGTGCATTAGACTATCAGTACTTTGGTGGTGAGGTGGAGGAAAAACCTCTGGAAAAATACTGGAGGTAGTTTATCCGCCTTACCGTACAAATGTACTCCAAAAATGGGGACAAACAGTGTCATACCAAGTGGTGGAAACAGTGCTTGCATTTGGAAGTATACTGGCGGATTAACAACCAGAATTTTTGCCAACTTTTAATGAGGCCCTATATCTCTCTTAGTGAAATTCCTATATTGTTATAACTACACACCCTAAAGTGAAGTGCTGTTAGGTTACTTTGTATCCTTAACACTTCTTCTATAATGGCTTTTTGGTTACTTTTGCACTGTGCTTAGATTGAGCTGGTGACAGCGGATATTTTTCTACCGCATTTTACACTTCTTAATCATGCACTTTTGCATTTAACGCAAATGGTAACAAAAGGTGGCTAGCACCAAAAGATGGCAGTGTCACAAGGTTCTGCTTGTCCTTTGGCCATATTATTCTTTGCCTGCTTCCTGCCTTCTCAAGTCAGGAAATGCCACACATGGAATGCCCTTTCCTTGGCTAAATAGCGTTTTGTGTGTGAACCTGGATGTGGATGATGGGACTGTCTATTCCCAGTACACATCCTGGTGACTGAATGTCTGTTGCTGGACAAATGTTGTGGAATGTGGCTATCCATAATTACTGCCGGTTTAAATGGTGCAGATCCTTACCATCAGTGAGCTTGGCAAGCTCACAGTCCAAATCTTGGAAAAAAGGAGCGGCCTGGGAGCCATCTAAAAGATCATTGTTGGAGTCAAGTCTTCTACGAACAACACCCTGTTGCCAACCTGAGGATGTCCCCTGCAGATGACCAACACCAACTCCAATGAAGTCCCGGTGATGCCCTGCTCCTTTGCCTGATCCCAATAAGACCCTTGACTGTGCTTCGACCCTTAGACCGGTGGGATCAACCAGTCTTGACTCCTACCCGAGGATCCGTGCCTTCTGAGCCTTTGGAACTGTCCATGGACCAACCAGTTGACTGACTTGCTCTCTCCTGGACTAGAGGTGCTCTGAGGTCACCTGTGTTAGGAAGGTTTTATCTTTTTAGCAACTTTCCCTCCCTATTCTATGGATCCCCAAACCTTTTGATTTTGTTTTTATCCATGTCAAGACTTTTTACAGTGAAGTAAACTGGACTCTTGCTCACATGTTATGGAGAAACTGATTAGTCCTTCAGGCTGTAAAACAAGGGGGGTGTCCCAGCAGGAACAGGGTGGGGATATAACAGTCAACCCAATTGGCTGTATCCTATCTCACTTTGCATGGACCCTTTATATGGACCCTGCAATATGGGTATGTAACTTGAGATCTAATCCTTATCTCTGAAAATATATCACCCTAGCAACCATTTGTGAAGCACAGAATCAATATGATGTATTAAACAATCTCATACTCTCTGCCGCATTGGAGGCGGTATGTACTTACATAAAATACACATAACAGAACACGCACAACTTGATATTATTAGAAAATATATATCACAATTTATTGGAGATAAATTGCAAGATCATGAGACAAAAGTTAAACAACAATGAGACCTGATGGGTCTATACAAAAAAAAGGGGGAAAGATAGAAAAAATAAAATAAATATATTAGAAAAGACTTAAGTATAGGAAAGAAATATTCTTCAAGAAAGAAGCAACATTATTACCAATACATGATAGAAACAAATCAAAATACTAACATGAAACAATATGACATACAGCAATTAACTTCATTTATTAAGCTGTCTGGTAATTTATTTATAACTGGTCCGTAATCACATACCAGACGTTTACACCAAGTGGTTATGCTTGCTACCAAAGGGTAGAGCTTTTATGCTTTCAACAGTACATAGCTCAAGGTTAAGCTCAATCTTCAAAAAGTCTACTCGGGGTCTACGTGGAGTGACTGTGATATCAAAATAACAGCCACATAAGCCCTGCGTAATCAGAAGTTGTAAAGGCAGGTATATCCTACGTTTCGGTGTAGAAAGATGAAGAGAATGCCTTCCTCAGGACTAGAGTCAGATATGAAGGTGGGAGTGACCCATTTCCTCGTCACTAGAGGTTCCTGATGTATGGGAACAAGAACTTCTTGGTCGCGGGGTGTTATACAATGCCATGGCCCCCAGTTGACATATATCTCCTCACCGACAGTCTGGTGTTGACTTTCCACTCTTTTGCCTGTAGCCTGAGCTTGTGAATCCTCCCCACAGATGGTTTCACCAACCCTGACTGAGTCTCGAACTCCGCACCCTAAAACACTAAGGCCCTCATTACGACCCTGGCGGAAATCGAAAAACGATGGCGGAAATGCAATACCGCCATCGAATAGCGCTCGGTGCGATTATGACCCATCACCGTAAAGTACGATGCCATTAGCGACACCGTAGTGAACGCCAACGCTAACTGCACCAAGTACGCGCACGCGCGCCATGCAAAACCGTAATTACCACCATGGCGCAACGCTACGCGAATTCTGACCCTAGCGGACATGTACCTAACGCCATCAAGCATGGCGGAAAGTACCATTCCGCCATGGTGAGAAGTACGGCATCGCGAACCAACCGTAAAAGGCCCTACTGAGTGCCTGTACACCACTCCCTGGCCATATTGCACAACTCCTCGTAGGTTGAATGAAGTCACACAATACAACCAGTGAAATGTACAAGTCACCCATGCATGCCAAAGAGCAAATGAATGTAGGGGCTCCAAGTCCCTTGTGAGTGGCCATCCATATTTGCCATGGCACCATTGCCGTACTGATGCAGCACAGGCATGTGAAGGTTCAAGTACAGCAACATGAACTGAAAACTGAGACAAACAAAAACAGGCCCCCCATCGCTTGACACCAGTGTAAGGCAACATTCAAAGCAGTATCCTGAGTGAGACTGCACCAGCCCTGTACTCCTGCCAGTAAACAAACCAACCATCAGCATAAGCATGTACCACACAAGTTGGCAGAGTGACTGAGCAGCCAGGCTCATCTCAAGAGGGGCCAATGGGAGCTGCAGGGCACAGATGGCACGAATACAGAAGCTATTCCAATGAACATGACCTCAGTCTCCCTCCAAGAAACGCACGCAAACACAGGCACCTGTGACCAGCCATATTCTGATAATCACATCATTCCACCAATCCACCTGGCTGACCGGCATCTGTTACACAAAAGCTAATCCCCCGCCCATGAGCATGACATCATTAAAACAGTCATAATGGCAGCCCCTATCCCTGACCTTACTGGGCTTCGTAGGCAAACGCGCCCAGTACAGTACCACGCAACTATACTCAGAAGCCGGAACCCAAAGCAGATCTTCTCACAATACATCGCTCCACAAATAGGAATATGCTACATTACTTGCAAAGAATAACGCTACACGGTCAATATCATAATCAAAATTTAATGCACAACAAAATCACCAGGCCCATACAGCTATTAGGTCATGAACTCCAAAATATATTTCATTATTGTGGGATGCATCCGCAATAAATGACCAGCTTCTTCTTGTGTGACGCCCTGTTCCTTCATGGTACACAGGGGCTACATTCACGTTCAAAAAGCCAACATGGAAGCGCCTAGAACCGCAGGGCCGTCCCATTAGGTAGGCACTAGTCCAGCTGAAAGGTCGATATGTTGCTCCTAGCCACTAGTACTGCGTAAGGGCATGTGGGCCATTGGCGATCGTCCCATAAGATCGCAATGGTGCTCCACTGATTAACACGAAGCAGCAGGTGTCGGGAGTAAAAGCCATCTGCAGGAGTGGCATACAGATGGCAGCGGCAAAAGGGGAGGAGATACCTGTCACCCAAATGAAATGAAAAAGAATAGTATGGGCATCAGAACTTCATTTGAATTACTCACTTCAATGATCACACTAAATCCACAGCCATATGCATGCTAGCCCACTCAAAAGGATTATTCCCACCCAAAAATCACTTGTGAATCATAACTATATAAATCCAGGTGAAAACACTATTACAAACGAGTGTTTGTGTGCATGCGTCTGTTAAAACAGAATCCATTAGATGGGATTAGTAACGTGCATAGACACAAGTGTTTGAAGGCGCGTCGAGACAGGGAGGGTTCAACAAGGGCAGATAGACGATGGTCCCACTATGGCAGCCCTGCATCACATAGCGCAGGGGAAGTGGATAGATTCCAAAAAGCCATGTACATGGCAAACTCTCTATTAAATCATCTGTCCATGCATCCATACATCATTCCCTCATCCCTGTATGAAAACGCCTGATTATTTACTCACATAACATGTGAAATTTCCATTGAGTCTGTGCGTAATGCAGTCTGCAAAATCCTCTGTGCTCCAGCCCGGAATTCTAGTGCTGTGAAGTAACATATATTTGGGAACGTCCTGCCTTATCGTCCACTACGCTATTGCGCATCCCATACTATTCATATCAATCATTGCATTCTCGCCATGGCCCCTGTCCCAAGGACATTAAACAATAGAACTTTATATCTGCAGTCAGACCTGTGGGCGTCTCCTCGCCGCTAGCTGGAAACCGAAAGCGCTGTCCTTCGAATTCCTCATTTGCAACATCACGTCGAAAAGGCATCTGTGACCGCTTGAAATCACAAATCCATCCATGAAGTGCGGCAGTGTGTGAAAATGGCAACTGGCTTCACTCACAAATGGGACGCCCCGCCCGTCGGTGAACCGCGGTACAGTGCTGCATGAGGGTCCACCGTTAATCGAGTACTACATTCCACTGACCCTTCACAAGTTTGTTCGCGACTGCAAAGATAGTATGTGAAACAATGGAACCATAGCAGAATGAACATATGAACCAATATCTCACTGCCATCGGGATGAAATACATGATTGTAATAGCAAGATGCCATGCGTCGAATTGCAGCGTTGTGTGCGGGACGTGCTCGCCCAAAGGGGATTGCAGCTTGCACAGGTGGAATGAATCACCACAGGTGGAGGCTTTACAGCTTGAAAACACATAAATTGCACACCCAACCCCCTCCCACAACCACACCCACTCCAAAATGCTACCGGCAGGACTAGCGATGTTGGCCCTGGGGGACCTGATAGCACTGCAAGTACTCCAACTTCAAGAAGAAGACGTACACCAACTACTACAACAACCGGCCGCACAGAGGAGACGCAGGAGGAGGAGGAGGGCAAGGCAGGGCCAGCAAGGCCCACCAGCACAGCCACTACCACCACGCAGGCAGCCCGCAATCCCACGCCTCCGATTACATCCGTTCAACCTCACTGATGAGCAGATCCACACCCTCTACCGTTTGGACCGGGACACCATAACCGCCATTGTGGACATGACACACGCTGACCTTGTCAGCATGATAGATAGCCCAACCGCCATCCCACCCCTACTGAAGGTGGTGTCTGTACTCCACTTCCTGGCCGCAGGCACCTACCAGCACACAGTCGGACAGTTGCATGGCATTTCACAGCCACTGTTGTCACGGACACTATTGCAAGTGCTCGATGCCCTCCTGAAGCACGCAGACGACTACATCTCTCTACCATGCTCGGAGCAGGAAATTACGAACACAAAAGTGGGATTCCATGCACTTGGCGGCATACCGGGTTGCATCGGTGCCATCGACTGCACCCATGTGGAATTGGTTGTCCCACATGCCATGGAGGCCCAGTACCGCAACCGAAAACAATATCATTCTCTTAATGTACAAATGGTGTGTGACTCCAACAGGATCATTACACATTGTTGTGCCCGATTTCCTGGATCAACCCATGATTCTATGGTCTTGCGGAACTCTACAATACCACGCTACATGGAGCGACACGCAGGGAACAGATCCTGGCTACTCGGTGAGTCTCATTTCATGCATGATAATGTGGGGTATGTGATGCGGCAATGACCTGGCAGGAAGGGGGGGGTGCGTACGTAGCAATGTCATTCCACAAACATCCTTTATTGTCCACATACAGGTGATGCCGGGTATCCACTGAAGAGATGGCTCCTTACACCACTCCGGAACCCACAGAACCAGCATGAGGAGGACTACAACCATGCCCACTCACGTACCCGTGTAGTCATAGAACAGGCATTCGGCCTACTGAAGGGTCGTTTCCACTGCCTCAGCAGGTCTGGCGGGGCACTCCTGTACCGCCATGAGAAGGTTGCAAAGATGCTCATGGCATGTGTCATGCTACACAACATGTGCGTACGTAGAAATGTGCCCATGCCCCCTGACGCAGAACTGCAAGCACCTGAATATGGTCATGATGAGGGTGGGGATGTGGCAGCACCTCAAGGAGTCCGCGAGGCACAGGAGGGCCGTGAAATTCGTCAGATTATCATAGATTCATGCTTCTAGCACTCACGCCTGGTGGCTGATACATGGACACGGGACTTGTGGCACTGTGTGTCTCTGGAACATGCACAATATGGACTGTACGCCTATAATGGCCTCGTACACAAAGATCAATGTCCACACATCTCATTGGGTGATTGTGAAATGTTTATAGCATATGTGAAATTATGTTACACACCCCATCGACCCGCCACCCAAGTAAGGCCAACACACCCCCTCCACCCTCCTACCTCCCCCCCGAACACCAGTGTCCAAAGATGCTCATTGTCAGTGGGCAGACGCTATTGCAAGCCCCCTCTCCGGGTATCAGGGGCACCCCTGCCTGTGGAGCGCAGGGTCCTCCCAGATCTACGTTGGGGGCTGCCGTGGACGGAACTTGCAACGGATGATGTCTCTGCCTGCTCACGTCCATGCATGTCCCTAAGGGTTTGTGAGAGCTCAGTGAGCACACGGCGCACAGCGGCAAGTTCAGCACATACGTCTTTGGACGTCGCATGCAGTTCCCCCCTCAGGCTCTCGGTGCTTCTCTCCATTTGTACTCTCAGGCTCTCGGTGCTTCTCTCCATTTGTGCCCTTAGTATCCCAGTACATGTTTCTATGGCTGCCTTAGTACCCCCACATTCATCAGCATGGTCCTTGAGGAGCATGGCCAGTTGCTGCTGTTGCACGATCACCTGGTCGAGGGACTGTTGCCTCTGCTGGGCCATGGCCATTTGCGGTGGTGTCACAGAGGGGCTGATCACCTCATGTTGCCTTGACACAGGGCTTGTGGGGGATGGCCAGTCGTCGTCTTGTGGGTGCCCCTGCGTGGTATCCTCATGGTGTACGGGATGAAACAAACAGGGGGATTGAGACAGGTCATGGATGGATCCTACATCGACATCACCGTTTTCTGTGTCGGAGCATGCTGCCATTAATGCAGTGTCACCTATGGTGCTGCTGCCACCAGAAGCAGTGCCTTCTGTGGCATCCATTGGGGGGGCCTGTGGTGGTGCTGTTGTGGGCATGCTGACTGCTGGGGTGCCTGTTGAAGTCCCCTCCTGTGTGCTGCCACTTGATTTGTGCTGCTGCCGTGTCTTGATCCGTGCAGCTGAGGTGGAGGGTCTTTGGCCGTTGGTCTTGGCCCCCTTTGCAGGTGTGCTGGTAGGGGTGTCCTGGAGCTCGTCGTTTGAATCGGACCCTGTGGTGGAGTAAAGGAGGGCGAGCGTTATTAATGGGTCTGTGGAAATTGGAATGGCAATGTATCACATGCATTGGGGTGGTACCCGAGGGTGATTTGGGTCAGGGCCTTGGAGGTGGTTTCATTTTTGTGTGGATTGAGGATGCAGTTGTTTTGCAGCCTGCAGTTAGGGGGTGCCTGCTGCACGTGTAGAGGGTGTTTTTAGGAATTTTAATTATTTATTTATTTAATTTGACTTTTAATGTGCGCTATCAGGCCAATGTATGTGGACGTTCTCCTGGACATGTGTTTCTGTTGCACTATGTGGACACATGGTACTTCACATGATTGGACATTGTGGATTTAGCATTGTTTTATTTGGGACACCTACCTGATTCTTCGGATGTCTGCACTCCTTTCTCCATCCCTCCGACTCCCTCTATGGTCTCCATTCCAATGGTGGAGGCACAGATTTCTTCCCAGGGGGTCAACTTGATGGGTGATTCCGATCCTCCCCCGGTAGCTGTGGCAATGTTACGGTTGGCGGATAGTATGCTCCGTACGCGTATCCGCAAGTCGTCCCATCGCTTTCTGCATTGCTGTGGGTTGCGGGGTGCGGTCCCCACCGCACTTACCCGCTGTGCCACCAGGGCCCATATGGCCTTTTTGTTCGCAAGTGCCGTCCTGGTCATTTGCGTCGAGAAGACGACGGCAGCATTCTCCTGGAGGGTCTCTGTGAGCACCGTGAGTTCCTCACGGGAGAAGTGGACCTGCCGCTTGCGGTCGCACGCTTTTTCGCTACTTTTCCCATTGTTATTGTTTTCACTAGGGTGGATGACGGGTTGGGATGTGTCTCAGGGTAGTATTTTTAATGGTTGTGTGGAAATTCTGATTTTATAGGTGTACGGCGTGCTGTTTCCCGTTCCGGGACCATGTTTTTGCTTCCGTTTCCGTATATTTACGGTCACCGTATTTTCCGATTGCCGCTCATTACGGTGACCGCTATGATGGGTGGCGGAATTGCACCTAGGTCGCCGTACGACGGCGGTGAGGGGCGTTTTGGGGACATTTCCGCCATCGCGGACTTTGCACTTCCGCCATGGCGTAGTGCTCGTGCCCGATGGGTCAGAATTAGCCGCACTTTACTCCGTCGTGGAATGGTGGAAACGCTATTTACGCTATGGCGGTCAGGTCAGTTGCTTTCCGCCAGGGTCGTAATGAGGGCCTAAGTTCCTTGAGGGAGTTAAGGAGGACTTTTCAAAGTTGACCGCAAATCCTAACTTTGGAAGAAGTTGCATGGTGGCCTTTAGACTTGCTTGTGTCTTTATAGGGGACGACCCCCTTACCAACCAATCGTCCAGATAAGGGTAAACATGATGACCCTGTTTTCTTAACCAAGCTGCTACCGGAGCTAAGCACTTTGTGAACGTCCTGGGAGATGACTTTAATCCGAATGGGAGTACTTTGAACTGATAGTGGGTTCGTCCGACTACAAACCTCAGGAACTTTCTATGTTGTCGACGCATTGTTATATGAAAATATGCGTCCTGGAGATTGAACGACTCCAGAAAGTCCCCCTTCTGGATAGACCGGATCACTTCCTGAAGTGTGAGCATCTTGAACTTCAGATTTTTTAGTGTCTTGTTGAGATCTCGAAGATCGAGAATGGGATGCCGCTTGCCGTTGGGTTTTTTCACAACAAAGTATTGGGAGTAAACTCCTTGACCTCTCTCGGACATCGAGTCCAATTCTATAGCCCCTTTTTGTAGCATAAGCACGACTTCTTGTTGTAATATTTGCAGATGGGGCTGAGCCGAAAACACTGGTGGAATGTGCAACGGCTTGATTTTCAACTGCAAAGAATGGCCTAGCTTCACTGTGTCCAATACCCACCGGTCTGATGTTATCTTCTCCCACTTGTCGACACGGTGAGACACCCTGCCTCCCAGGACTTTCTGAAACTTGTCATTGCTGGTTCTTTGATTGTTTGTCCTTCATCGACGATGGACAACCTCCTCTTCTTCTTGAGGCTTGATAGTCTGGACCTCTTCTAGCAGTTTGGGAAGCCCGCCTATAGCCTTGAGAGGAGTATGACGGCCTACTGAAGGTCCGGTCCCTGGATGACGAGAATCGGGAATTTCCTGACACTCCTCTAAAGGGACAAAACGAACGAAAACTTCTGCCACTCTGAAGGGCTCCAAGAGAGCATGCCGTGTCCAAGTCTTCTCTCATGCCTTTCAAGGCCTCATCCACCTTCTCTCCAAATAGCTGTTCCCCTTCAAAGGGCATATAAAGCACTTGTACTTCTGGTCGAAAGTTGGTGCATTTGAGCCAGGCTTGCCTCCTTAAAACCACTCAATTGTTAATTTGTTTAAAACCTCATTCCGCCAGGTCTACGGCGATGTTTATTGAGTGATTTGATGCCTCTTCCTCCTCACGCACAAGCAACATAGATTTTCTATGTTCGTCCGGTAGATGTTCCAGTATGGGTGCTAAACGATGACACATTTCTCTGTCATATCTCGCCATAATAGCCAGAGAATTGGCCGCCTTCACCGTTGTTGCTCCTATTGACACTACCTTCTTGCCAAAGGCATCTTGTCTCCTGGCCTCGCTTTCCGGAGGGTTGTACATTTGTGTTGTGACCTTGCCTTTCTTTCTTGCAGCAGCTGCCGATACCACCGATTCAGGAGAAGGTTGAGAAAACAAACATTTTGGAGTAGACTCAGGAGCTTTAAATTTCTTTTCCAGTCTACACTTAACCGCAGGCTCCGAGAATGGATGGCGCATTGTCCGTAACAACTCTTGCCATACATGATCTAAAATGGGAACCGAAAATACCGACTTTCTCCTCTTTCCCATATTATCAAAAAAGAAACAGTCTTTCTTTTCTTCCTCCTGAGCCAGGCCAAACTCGGTACATGCCTTCCCCATCATTGTGTGGAAGGAACCGATGTCATCCGGCGGTGACGGTTGAGCCAGACTTTTTGGAGCTTCCATTTCAGTCTCCGGCTCCCATGTCGGATCCCTAGAAGGGGATGAAGATATATCTGATAAGGACTCTTCTCATTCCGATTAGGACTATGGTAGTTCTCCTTCCTCCGGGCGCGAGCATGGAGGATCTTCATGACCCGGAACAGCTGTTGATGCCATAGCCGTCAGCCGGCGGGAAGGGCCTAGCTCGTCGTCAGCTGGCGTAGTATGTAGCCCTGCCGTAGTACCAACTTGAGGCAACTGTGCATCCCGTTTACTCAATAGAGTCTGTAATGTAGATAATACCTCCAGGGATAACACAGCCTGAGGATTGAGTAACGGAGCTGTAACTGGGATACTTCGTCCACTCGAAAGCGTCAGCGAGCTGACCCCTTGTAATCCAAGTTCCGTAGGTCCAACCACTGGTTCATGGTCATCTTCCACAGATGATATGGAAAAAGCCTTCCTCCTGCTGCAACAGTGTCTCTGGTAAGATCGGATCATACACTTCCGGTCGCCAGCCATCCTGCGGAGCCTCCGTTGACAAGGCCAACTTCTCGACAGTCGCCATCGTCGTCGCCGTCGTCTGACTCGACGGAACTACTGAAGGGACGATCTGTGTCAATGGCAATGAGGGCGTCGACGATCGAACTCCCGTCGACGACAACGGTGGATGTTGCGCAGAATCCTGAGGAGTTCCCGCCTTCTTTGAACTTGACTTGTGTTTCGACGAATCTCGACTCGAGGATGACCTATGATGGTCCCCTGAGGAGGTTTGTCTCAGGTCTTTTCTCTCCTTTTTTGATGAGGAGGAAGAAGACTATGCTTTTGTTTTTGATGACGATTCCCTTGTAGAATGTTTCTCAGAGGAACCTTTCTCCGTCGAATGCGCCTTCTTCGACGGAGGTTCCACAGATACAGAACGGCAGGGGACCACCGGAGATTTAGCCCTCAAGGCCAAACTATGTGTAGAGCCTACCTCGGAGGGGGGGTATGCTCCCGCTCCATCTTCAGCCACACCACCAGCCGTCTATTTCGGTCTTCAGGGTCTTCTGTGAGAAGCCTTTACAAATTTCACAGCCAAATGCTGAGGGTCGAGACAATATAGACAGTCCATATGTCCATCTCCTTCGTACACCTTTTTTAATCTGCATGTAGCACACGGACGAAATAGAGCCTTCCCAGACATTCGGAAAAAGACGAAAAAACAACCTTGTAAAATAGCAGATGACACGAGGTGATACCACTACTTTGGAAGACGGTTGAAATCTGAAGGGAGCCGCAGGGGTGGGGCATTTATACCGCTACCTCCTATTGGGGCATGCCTAAGCGGCCAAAACGACGTAGATAGGACACGGAAGTGTCGAAATTTTTCCTATGGAAAACGTCTGTATAAATGTACCGAGGGTTCCCAGCCTGACGACGGGGAATATTATAAGCATGTGAATCCATGAAAGATCCAATGCTGGAGAAATATAGTATTTTTATAACTAACTGTCTAAAGGCCTCATCAGGAGTTGGGCGGTATCCCGGCAGTAAATCCACCAGAATACCGCCCAACGCATTTACTGTTACTGCCACTTGGCCCGGCAGTATTACCGCTGATCACAACTGGAAGTGGCAGTATAGATCCACGTTTCTTTTTTACTCTATAGGACTCAATGAGGCATTTTCAGTGCAATTACTGTGGCGGTAATTGTGCCGGAAATGGGTGGAAAGTCGATGCATTCACCTCCAGCTGAAAGCTGGATGTGAATCCTCCAACTTTCCCCAAACTAGTGATTGGGAGGTGTGGTAATGCGGAGCTAACACTATTACCGCCACATTTTTACCACAATGCCCAACTTCTGATGAGGCCGCATATGTAATCCTTGGTGTTTCACTGCTTGGACCGTGGACCGCTAACCCCACTCGCCTATCCTGAGATTTAGCCTTGGCCTCTGTCCATGCTACCTTGCTTGGTTTTGCTAACGCCAAGAAGTTGTTCCCTGTTCACTATAACAAGGGTGGCCTCCTAAATATCTGTCCACCAGGAGTTTAGAAATCCATTCTAACAGTCTGCATCGCTGAAGTCTTCATCTTTTCTTCATTCGGGTGTTCAGCTGGAAGGTGTCTGGAACCAATTCCTAAGCACTATTATCGACCAAAACTAAATCCCACGTCTGAAAGTGGCCTTTGAACACTTGACTCCTGGGCCTTCCTCGACCAAACCAAGCACTGAAGACTGTGTCCCCAACTGATTCTGGAACCTCAGCAGTGGTCTCTAGAGAGGGGGTAAAGTTAACACCTTTTCCTTTCCCTCTAGTTCTCTATAGGGTTACATGGGCATAAGGCTCTGTCCCTAATCTACTCTTTCTTGACTTTGGTTGTTGGGGACTTGGTCAAGGATACATTCATAAGACTATGCTAGTTACTGGGATTGAGTTAGTTTACATACCTTTTTGACTTTTTGATCATAAACACTGGCATCATCCAAATCTCAAAATAAACCTACCTGTGAAGTATAAACCTTGGCACTCATGACTTTAGGGCACTAGGCCCTAAACCATCTCAGGGTTGGAAGTGCTAGGGGAGTTATTCTGTGATTATTCCAAGTTTATTTACAAAATTTAAAGCATATAAGTTCTTACCTGCATTTCACTGGTTAGTGAAGTATAAGCTTTATTTTCTCTCCTAAAGGTGAATGTATAGATCTGTTTTATAGTAAGTGTGTGACAATATTATTATAGGTATATATATTAATAGGCTTTACTTACTCGGTGTGTATTTTAAAGGCGTAATAAATCATTGTATATTATTGTATCTACCTGGGATTCTTAGTGATGCTCTGTCTGGACTCACTCTAGCCCTAGACCACTCTCAGAGCTGTCCTGAGACTGAGTCTAGCTGCTATGCTACGCTAACTTGTTTGAGTTTGGCTAGTCCTCAGTTTCTCCCTGTTCACCAGGGTTGATTTTGAAAATCCATCTTAACAAGAGTGCCAATCTACAGGCTTGTCTGGGCCAAAGGAAGCAAAAACTCCAGAACACAGGGTGTGGAACAGGTGAAAGTATCCAGATACCTCTCCCACCACCAAGCCTAAAACCTATGCCAATATGGATTTGGTGGCAGGTATCCTAGTAGAGAGGAACACGTCCAGGACAATCTCTGACAAATCCCATTCCTTATACCTCAACCTTCCATCTGCCAAGCTTGAAGGTTCAGGTTGTTGAGGTTTGGATGCAGGTTCCGTCCCTCTGATTGGGGGAGGATGTCTGCTCTCTGCGGGAGGCGCTGTGGAGGGCAGATGGACATATCCAGCAAATCTGAATACCACGTTCGCTGGGTATAGTTTGAACCGATCAAAATCCCTACAGACCAGAACATGCAGAGCCTCCTGAGGCACAGAACAGCATGCACGCAAAGAGCAGGTTGAAAGTCTACTTGACTGTCAAAGCGGCACCCAGAGCACCATGTCATGGAAATTCCCTGGAGCAGAACCATCTGTACTTCCAGTTCACACTGGTGGTGAAGGGGCCCCACTGAGGAGTCTCCCAAAGTGAAAATACCTCCTCCAGAACCTCCTGAGAGATCTCCCACTCTTGACAGGCTGACATCTGTCTACTCAACGTGTATGGAATCACGTTCTCCTTGCTAGCCAGATAAGCTGCTGTCCAGAGGTCAGAACCACAAACACATTTGGTTCTCTGCACAAGGGCAAGGAGTCCACACCAGCCTGTTTGTTCAGGTAGTGCATGGCAGCTGTGGTGTCAGTCAGTACCAGTACAGTCTTGCCACGTAAAGAAAGGGAAGAAAGTCACCAGGACCAGCCTACTTACTCCCAATCCCAGAATATGGATGTGTTTCTGGCATTCTGCCATAGTCTTTCAGGACGTGTCCATAACTACAGTCAGTGGTGTCGAAACAACTCCCTGTTCAGGAGGTTGTCTCCCTGGGACAACCTTTTCAGGCCTCTAGACACCTTTGCTGAAACCTGCAGGTCTGAGGTGCATCCCTGAAACTGAGAACACGGACAACTGAGGAACCAATGCAGCAACCTCATGTGCAGCTGAGCCGCTGGCACTATACGAAGGAGGACTTCAAAAGACACAACAGGCGCACAAAAGCTGAGCCAGGAACTCTTTCTGGCAATTCAAAGACATGCACCATCTTGGAGATGCTTGCTACTCGATCCTCAGGTAGGAAGGCCTTATCCAGGAGAGTGTACAAAACCACCCAGATGAACCGGAGGACTTCTTGAAGGTCAAGGCAAAGCACAAGCTGTGCAAAAGTCTGCATGTTCGGAAACAAATGTGCCAAATGTGTGAGAAGATCCTCTGCTGGGCCTCCAACTACTCGAGAGCAACCTCGAGTTCCATCGCCCGTTCTTTTCTTCAGTCACTAAGGCTGAGAATCCTGAACCGGGGTCTGCTGTCGGCTCTCCTTGGGGACCGTCCTGCTGCATCAGCGTCTTCGTTCATAAGGTACTGTTCAGCCCCCAATACTTAACTGGGGCCTGCTTTGTTGTTCCTGTGCTTCGGAGCGTGCTTCGGAGGGTTGAAGTTAAGATGTTACTGGCATAGTAGGTCTGTCCCCCTTCCCTCCCCCCAGCACTTACCCTCCCTAACCTCTGCCTTGCTGCACTTGCACGTTCTGAATACTCACAGGGCACTAAATTCCACATTTAGATAGAATTGTGAACATTGCCAGTGCCACACCTGGATAGAATGGTGAGCTTTGGCTCGCGTCCTATCTGGATGGGATTGTGAGTGTTGCCAGTGCCACACTGGGATATAGTTGTGAATGTTGGCTTGCGTCACATCTAGACAGGACTGCGAGTATTGCCAGTGCTGCGGTTGGATAGAGTTTTGGATGTTAGCGTGCGTCACATCTGAATGAGATTGTGAATGTTGGCTTGCGTCGATTCTGGTCAGGATTGCAGATGTTAGCCGGTGGCACATTTGGGTTTAGTTGTGAATATTGGCTTGCATCGCAACTAGACAGGACTGTGACTATTAGCCAGTGCCGCATCTAGATAGAAATATGGAGATATTCACGAGCCACATCTAGAAAGAATTTGGAAATTAGCATGTATTGAATCTAAATAGCGAGACCACTAACTAACCCGCTAACAATCTCACCCTTCTGAATACACCTCTCAAACTTTAACCAAACACAATCACACCCCTAAAGCAGAGCAAACCGCACAAAGCTCAAAACACTGCAACAACAAAACAAATCACACATAGCTTCACACAACAGAACACGAAGACTACCAACCCGAAAAGCATACCTAAGCTCAGCGAACAGTGCTAACTGAACTGAAGCTACCAACAGCACATCACTGCTCTCTTGCACTTTTCCTGCCCGGTCCCACTAACTCAACCCACCCCCTTTCCTTTTCAGATCCGCCAGAGCGTCAGGGGACCGCTCCAGTGGTGATAGTGCGCGGTACAAAAGCCCTTTAACATTAGCAAGGCATAGTAGGCTTGTCACCCTTCATTTTCCCCCCACTGCTCTTAAACATTGTGTTTTGTATGTATTTTAATGTATTTCCAACTGCTGCTCCCTCCCTTGCCCTGTAGGCGCTTTTAAACAGTATTTTCTTATTGTATAAGCGCCTAACAAGTAAACAATGAATAAAGTAAATTAATCCCCTCCTCGGCCTACCTTGAGCTACATTGGGGTGGACAACCCATTGGGCTCCTTACCAAAGAAATCTCCTCATACCTACCGCTGCACCTGAAGAACTCTTCATAGACGTTTCCTTGTCTACTGCACTGCTTACCTGCCTTTCCTGCCTCAGCCCTTGGACACTGGACTCCCAGTGCCCCCTTGACTTTGTGAGACTCACCTAGAATAGGGTTTGACTTATTAAGCTTGATTAAGCAGGTGTTAGCTAAAGTTATACAAGTTGATCTAAAGTGTGCATTCTTGTTTCAGAGGTTTCTACTACTTTGTCTTATCTTACTTAAAAGTGATAAGCTATAGTGTATATAAAAGATATGCTTATTTTTATATAACTTCTAGTGTGTAAATGTGTCTTCGAACTAAGTGTATGCTCTGAGTACTGTGTGCCTCACTATAGCCCACATCCCTCCTAGACTAGTGCCCCATCACGAGTTAGGAGTAGCCCTCCATATTAGATTTCTTGACATAACTACCCCTTTGTTTCCATCCACAAGCTGCCTACCAGCTCCCTTACACAGGGTCCATCGAATATACACCAACCACGGTAAGAACCATATTATTCACATTACCTCTCCACATTTTTACTATTCAGAACCTTTTCTAATCCTCATTTCTCATGCTCCTTGGTGCTCTGACCCGCCCTTCTCTCATGCCGCATTCTACAACTACAATTGTATATGGTGTCTATATTTATGACTGTTGTCTACCAAAATTGTGATACAAATATGGCATAATGTTTTATAACACGCTCACCATACAAACAGGCACTAATGCTGTATAAATATTTATTTTTTGCCTCATTGGGCCTCATTCCGAGTATGGCGGTAAGGGATAGCGGCCACCGGTAACGAGACCGGTGGCGGTATTCCCTTACCGCCATACTCTGAGTTCCCTCTGCGCCCTCGCCCTTAACGCCTGCTTTGAGCCGGTGTTAAAGTCGAGGGCGCAAAGGGGCCTCCAAGCCAATAACGGTGACCGTAATGAACGGTCACCGTTATTTGCATCTTCCCCATTCCCATTGAGCCCTATGGGGGCTCATTTGGGAATGGGGAAGAGCCTTGGTGAATGGGGAATTACCGCCCCGCCAACCTTGGAATGGGGCGGTGATTCCACCATCCACCAAGGCGCTGCTGGTCCGGGTACGGCGTCAACCAAGGCGTTAATAGCGCCATTGGTTAGCGCCGTACTCGGAATGAGGCCCATTGTGCACTAAGAACACTGTGTCACACCACACCCTCACGAACAATCACTTTTCACCACCAATTGTTTTATGACTATGCTTGTTTACACAGCCTTGATAAAGAATGTGCTACATACAACAGCCTAACTAATCCAGCGCCAGGAATGGCAGAGTCCTCCAAACCTACCCCCTTCTTCTAAAGGGTAAGAGGATCTCCCTTTGAGCACCATCGTCCAAGATATCTGTTATCTCATACTGCACCTTGGGCCTAGAAGGGGCAAATCATTGTAGGATATCTACCATCTTCACCATCCGGCACAGGAAAGTGGCTTTAGGTTTGTCTTGATTCAGCACAGTGAGGATGCTGAAGTGTCCAATCATTTTGCTTCTTGCAGGTCAGCTGCAAGGTCTTGCAAGGTACAAACCTCTCCATAGAATTCATCAAGGAAGTCCCTGACCTCCCTTGCGTATGAGGGGGGTCACACTCTTCACCATAAATGCTTTCCATGCGGGACAACTTCTAGGGAGTGCAGCATACTCTGGCTGTTTGCCACTGGAAGTGCTCTACAGGTTCTCTGCAGGAAGTGGTTGGAACTGGTAGACCAACATCAGAAGATAGAGTGCTGCAGTGCAGTGCCTCCCCTGTAAAAGTTATGGCCAAGCCTAGGTATGTACGGTTGCAGACTTAAGAGAAGTCTATGCCAGCATAAAAAGCACGGTGGACACCATGGGTGCAGAACCCAGAGCCTTTAGCACCGAGGTCTGTGTCTTTGGGGGTCGAGGTCGGTGCATTGGGAAGCTGGAGCCTTGGGGAAGATATCCATCATCTTCACCCGAAAAGTCACCTATGCCTCAGGAGTGGAGGATTGGGTTAGAAAAGGTACAAAGATGAAGAAGGTTTGTCTATCACCTGTCACTTTATTGAGGAAGGTGAACATTTCTCCTCCTGTGAAGTCCTGCGAGTCATGCTCTTCTCCAAAGCATTACACACATATTCTATGCGGATCAGATCCAGACATCTGATGCCCGTAGATGGTGTAGGGTTTAAACCCTCAAGGCCTTTAAGGATTAGGTATAGCAAATTTAAAAATAAACACATTTCGAACAAAGCAGGGTTCCTGAAGAGAGCAGAGTGTGTCACGGGGCGCGGTGCCTCAATATATACTGGCCCTGACATCATATGCAGTTTGGGGATCTTAGGGCCATTGGGCAAAAAGGTTCCTAAGAGCAGCTGGCTTGGGAGATAGATATCAAAGATGAGGAATCCGTGGGAGAAAGGAATCCATTAGAACATGAATTCAGGAACTCAAAATGAGCTCCCATAAGAAAACTCAAAATTAAACTCAAATTCCAGACAGTAACTCAAAATTAAACTCAAATTCCAGACAGTAACAACCAAACTGGCATGAGTGAAACTGGTTATACAAAACCGCAAAAACTGCATAACAGTAGGAAGATTGAAGAACAAGCCCTGTTCAGTGGTCCTTTTAAAGACCAAAACGGTGGCCAGGTGCTCTTTCACAGGGCCAATGTGTAGGCCCATTCAGACCATAGAAATCCAGTACAGAGGAAGTTTGACAAAGCAAATAATCCAGACCTCTCACCCAACAACAAGCCAAAAACCTATGCCACCTGTAGGTATAGATAAACTTGGTGACATCCAGGACATCGTCCAACAAGTCACATTCCTTATACCTTACTTAGCCTGCTGGCAGGAAGCATGAAGGGTTGAGGATGCTGAAGATCAGATGGAGGACACAGCTCGCTGAGTGGGAGAGCAATTCTTCCCTTACCGGGAGGTGCAAAAAAGAAAAGATGCGGATGTCCAGGAGGTCCAGGTACCAAGTCCTCTGGGCTCAGTCCAGAACAATGAGAATCAACTTGGACCGGAACTTCAACAGTCTACGGTGATCTAGGAGAATTACAGGGTTCAGCAGGAAAGCATAAAGTAGAGTTCCATTGGACAACCAATGCATCCTTCAGACTTCCCTGTGGAAGAAAATTCCCTGGAACAGTACAACTCACACTTCCTGTTTATAGTGACACAGAAGAGGGTCACTTGAAGTGTCTCCCAGAAGGCGAATATCGTCTCCATACATTCTGGCACTCTTGGGATGCCAAAGCCTGCCTGCTTAGAGCATCTGAAATGACATTCTCAGGTCTGATAAAACAGGCTGCCGTCAGAGACATGTTGTTCTTACAAGTCCAATACCACAATTGCATTGATTCTCTGCACAGAGGCAACAATCCCACACCACCATACTTGTTCAGGTAGAGCATGGCCACTGTGATGTCAGGAACAACACACACTTGTCTCGCACAGAAGGGAGGAAGGCAATGCGGGTGAGTCTGAACGGTCCCAGTTTTAACATGTTGATGGGTTCCAGAGCTTCTGCCTGGGACTGGAGGCTGCTCACTGTAAAATCATGCAATTGAGCACTCCAGCATTTCAAGAAGGTGTCCGTGGCCACCGTCAGATGAGGCCAGGGTTGCCAATGAAATGCCTCGCTCAGCATGTTGTCTTGCAGAGCTCACCACTGGAGATCTCGAGACACACACAGAGTTCAAGAACTGTAACAGGTCTTATATGTCAACCTGGAACTGAGACGCCTGGAACTAAAGTAGCCACTGAAATAGCCATGCAGAATCCGGCCTCCGCGACCACCAGAAAGCATGAGGCCCAAAAGATGTAGAAAGACAGAAGCAGGAACCATCCACTGGGACAGAAAGACGTGGACATCTGAAGGATGTTGCCATCCGATCCTCCAGAGCATAAGCCCTGCTCAGGCATGTGTCCACGAATTCTCTGATGAACTGAGGGGACTGGGGTGAAAAACATTTCACTTCTTGAAGTTCAGAGTGAAGCCCAAACTTTGCAAAAGGCTGCTTGTGCGGTACAAATGTGCTGACACCAGAACAGAGGTGCGGGCTCAAATTAGCTAATTATCCAGCTGATGTGAATCTACTCCCTCTTGAGATGCGCCGCCACCTCTGCCAGCAGTATGGCGACGACCCTGGGACCTGAGAAAAGACCCAACAGCAGAACTCTGAACGGGCAGTGAGTGTTTCCAACAATTAACCGTAGGTACTTCCTGTGCTTGAGATGAATAAGCACATGAAAGTAGGCTCCATGGAGGTCCATTGTCACTAACCAGTCCCGCAGCTCTTGAGCCTGTAAGATCTGGGCCAAGGTGGCAATCTTGAACTTGTCAATGCACAACTAAAATTTCAAGTTCAGATTAATGAAGGGATTCATGCTCATCTTTCCTCTGAACTAGAAAGTAAAAGGAGTACTAGTTCTTCCCTCGCTTAATTCTGTACAACACTTTCGTAGGAGCTGACAGACCTCCTCCCACAGGGGAGGATCCAGAGGCAATGAAGGACTGGAAGAAGGGTGGTCAGAAAGATGCTGAAGAACCACCACTGGAAGTTGCATTTACACTTCATAGCACTACATAGCACTTCACCTGCTGCTCTTCTGAGCCACACTGCACCTATCCCACACACTCAATCCTCTGCACTTGCACGTTCTGAACACTCACAAGGCGTAGTAGGTTCGAGCTCCCCTCCCCATTGCATCTTTGTTGTATTTAATTAATTGTCGTTGTTGCAATTAAATTGTCTATTATCCCTTGTCCCATCCCTGTTGCCCTGTAGGCGCTTTGAAACAGTGTTTGCTTCCTGTATAAGCGCCTTACAAGTGATCAATAAATAAATAAAATAAATAAATAGCATTCTAGTTAGCTTTTTGGTTATTTGTCTTATAAGTCATGTAATAAACATGCCCTGTACCATTTACCTATACGCGTAAATCTCCCCTCGCTTATATGTATTTCCCACGTATTAGTACAGTTTCGGCAGTCGGAATCGCTTGGGAGGGGCTGAGATCTGAATGTGCATCCAAACATTCCCCCTTTAGTTAATCCTCCATTAACACACCTCTCCTTCTCTCTCTCCCTATCCGCTTCATCCTTAGGGACCCACACCCTACATAAGTAATGTAAACTTTCCCCATCCCCGGCATATTTCTCCGGAGTGCATGTCAGATAGATACACCCTCCATCAGCCGCTAAGTCAACCCAACGCTCTGTGTAGTTCTCTGGGTCTGGTGGGAGAGAAGTCAGGGTCCCGGGGGGATGTATTGGTCGCTCAATTCCGACCATAAATCTTTTATTTTGGTCCTCTATCTGAACTTGCCCATTCTTTGTAACTGGGAGACCTCATCCTGCCCCGATAGTAACCATCATCATTGCACTGTTTGTGAATGTCTTGCCACTGCATCGAAAAATCATTTGGCGTGTACAAAACAACACCAGCAGGAGCACCACGATTGGGATCAACAGTTTCACCACTGCTCCAAACCATGTCGGTGCCCACGAGAACAATGTGTCGAACCAATCTTAAGCCTGGACCCCTTGCCTCACTTTCCATACCGGCCTTCAATATATACAGGGCCCCTATGATATGTGCCAAGGGCCTCTTTTGTGTGTCGTTTTGGGGGGGACATATGTGCAACAAAATAATACCATTTCTTTTTGCACCCGTCCACCTCCAACGCCGTCAAAAGATCCAAGACGTACCAGTTCTGGAGTGTCATTAACCGGATCGCCCTCAGCTCACTCTTCATGGCGTTGAGTCCGTGTTCAGTGTCATTTGTGAGCTGGATTATCTCCCATCAAACGATTTGCAACCATTTGGCATTGGCTGAGCCTGGACTCCTGGCATCAGAAGGGAGGCAAAGAACACTTCAGTCTTAGTATACAAATGATATTTGTCTGGGATTGCTTTGAGCAGTTGAACAAATCTTCTGAAATAATTCTCCTTTTTTGTATTTTCTGTAAATGCTTCCTTGGCTTTGCCCATGGGGGTTGGGTCGGAACTTGATTCTGGTGCTGCATACCAGGCTTGGATGCGACAGTTAGATGCGCTTCAGGCACCACAATGAGAGTGCAGAGTTGTCAATGCACTGGTGCCTCGCCAGGATAGTGGGAGATGCAGGTATGTTTGCTGGCACCACACCCAGTAGAGATCCATTAGGGCTGCTGTTCCTCTCGCAAGATCTGGGATGGACATTGTCTTATTACACTTGATATTTGTACTAACGGGAACAGTTCCATGTCCTCGAAAACAAAACTCATATGCTTCCACTGCTTGGACCTGTACTGGTACTCCTCGTGTCTCAATCCATGTCAACTTTGAAGGGGCCCATATTGTGAAACAGTTCTTATTGGTATTCCATATCACTTCTTCTCCGAACCCTGTCAACTTCTCTGCCGCACAGCTCACCACCGCCTTCTCCGAAATGTTTGACATTAACAACATTCCATCCAATTTAAGCAGAGGTCTTGGCTAAAACTGGGGGGTGCAATCTTATTTGGCAAATTTTTCTTCATCCTTGTCCATTAGTACAAATTGTACCTTATGCCCATGGAACAGACTGCAAACCTGACACAGTGCCAGATTAACCAAACACTGGGCTTCTAAGGATGATGTTTCCTAGGATACTAGCATTTTGGGCGTCCCAGGTGCGTGTGGCATGAAGGAGCAGACATAGCAGCTCCCGGCATACCTCTGTTTTGTCACTGAACTCATTGACTGTACCACATTTTGCTAAATTCTAGATGGTGCACATCAGACATTGTATTAAGAACTACTACTTTGCACTGATTATATTAATTTTCTTCGTCGAATCCCATTTTAAACCGCAATTTCAGTTTCCATAATATTTTATTTTTTGTAAATATGTTCTCTTGAATTTCACTACAGTGGTCATAAAGTCATCAGTAGGTGCAGCATCAGAATAACCGCTATTTCCACATTCCCCTTCCCTAAAACCACAACCCCCCCTTTATATGTCCTAGTCATATAATCCTAATTGACAGATACAAAAATATACCAAACAAAAATCCACATCCAAGATAAAAAAAACCTATAACATAACGTGACCGAAAACACAACTTAAACGCACTGAAACATGTACTATTAATGCAAGAAATCAATTTTGAATGAAACAGAATATACTCATTAAATAAGAAAGGAGGTGTCACAGGAGAGAATGTGTCAATATGATGTCACTCGTCTGTACATTTATGTACATTAAATCAACAGTTGTTCAGCAATAAGAATGTAGAGACCCACTATAACACTGAAGAAAGGGTCTTCAACCTGCTTTTCAATTTTCTATACCAATTTTCATGAAAAACACTCAGACAATATACTACTGGAAGGGGGTGATGTCTGGGGTGCCTTCCGGACATCAGAAAGATGCACCCAATACAGGATTTCCTTTACTTTGACCGCGAGTGGAGTGGCAGTGGAGTGGAGTGATATAAGATCCGTTATAGCATTGCACACTCCACCTACGGAATAGTTTTTCACATACACCTCCTTTCCCAGAAGCAGCTGAAGTGGTGGTGATCTCACAGAATCTGGTGCAGCGCTGTTATCCTCTTCCGTTGTTGTTGGTGCAATCTGTCGGGAATTACATTTTACACATTTGGTTAACTCTGCCAGATACGATCGGAACCCGTCCCCTAGAATTGAGGCGGCCCTGTGAGAATGCGATGTGCTCCACATGGGTGATAGTGGCATAGGTCTCCCTGTCACTATTTCATGAGGGGAGATGTGATGGTCATTACAGGGCTGAGTCCTTAAACTGAAAAGGGCCAAAGGTAAACAATGGATCCAATATTTCTTCAATGTGACACACAGCTTGGACAACTTAGCCTTTAAGAGGCCGTTCAACAATGCTGTTGGCCTCGGATGATAAATATAGCACATCTTATGTTTTATCCATAAAAGAGCTGCAATTTCTTTATACAGCCATTAAAGAAGTGTGTGCCATTTTCACTTTAAATGTTTCGCACACTCCCCATCAGGGAAACACTTCTCTAACTAAAAAAAATGTGGCTGCCGACTTGGCATCAGAATGTGCACATGGGCCAGCCTCAATCCAACGGGAGAAAGGACATACCACAACTATGAGATAACGTATCAGCGAAGTCAACATGAAGATACCTAAATGGGCCAATTGGACGGGGGCAATGTGCCTCTCAATGGCCTTCATTACGGGTTGCCGGTAACCGTGCCGCTAAAACCGGCAGGTAGCCGCCGGACCCATAATGATTTACCGGTGCCTGACTTGCTGGAAACACCGGGCATTAAAACCATGGCAGTCGAGTAAGTCAGGCACCGGTAAAATGTTGATCCCCATTCCCATAGAGTCCGATAGGACTTTATGGGAGTGGGGACCATGGAGGTACTGGTGCTTCCATGAAGGTTAGCGGGCAGGTGCCATTCTGGAATGGCACCCGCCCGCAGACTCGTAGGTTGCCGGTCTAGACACAACAGTGCCGGTAAACACTAGCTCTGTAGGAGACTGAGCACACCCCCTTCATTGCCACAATAACTTTTCACACTGGGGTGCTTGGGCCTATAATTCAATAATTTCAGTAATGGGTAATGGAGTATAAGGTACCTATATTTGCAATTGCATGCCAACAAGTGCTGGATGTTCAGGTATATTTGTTTGTTTGTTTGTTTGTTTTATTCATTTTTTGTGCGCGCCAGACCCAGGGGTAGTAGGGCGCAGTGACAAGAAAATGCGAGACTTACAAGGTTACATCATAGCACAGTGTACATTAGAAATTACAGTAGGGTCACAAGGTTGCATCATAGCACAGTGTACATTAGAAATTACAGTAGGGTCACACAAATAATTACAAAATATTCAAGTTCAAGTAGGTCAATCAGAATTCCAGCTATATGGAATGAAGGTCTAGTGATAAATATCAGTAGGAGGTAGATAACACTGGTCAACTGAGGTCAGTCGAGGTAAGGAATTGAATGACTTTTTTCCTGAAATAAAGGTAGTGCAGGTCCGCTCTAAGGTCTTGTGGTAGTGAGTTCCAGGTTTTAGCCGCCTTAACCGGGAAAATATTTCCTTCAATAGTAGTGAGTCTAAAGTTCGGTATTGTCAAGCAATTGGAGTTGCCAGCTCTAGTTGGTCTAAGAGATGTTCTCCTGTGGAATTTGTCAGACAGGTAACTAGGGCAAGAGTTATTAAGGGCTTTGTGGGTCAGTGATAGCATCTTAAGTTTTATTTTGTTCTCCCTGGTCAACCAGTTATGATGTCGACTGGTGGAAGAGATATGGGACCTTTTATTAATGCCTAGTGCTGCTCTCAAGGCATTATTTTGTAATGTTTGTAGTCTTTGGGTTATTTTTTTATTAGCTCCAGAGTATAGAGCATTACAATATTCAATTCTGGAGAGAATTAAGGCTCTAGCCAAGATTAGGCAGCTCTTATTGGAAAGGAATGGTTTACCGGCTCTAATCCGTTTGCACGTGTAGGCCGTAGAGGATGCAAGGGATTTTAGCTGTTTATCAAGTGATAGCATAGAATCAAGTTAGAATCCCAAGGTTTTTACATCCTTGGATACTTGGATGATGTTCCCATCTATGTTGAAAGAGGAGAATTCCTGACCTAGTTTTTTGATATTGGCTTGGGTACCCAGGATAATCAACTCTGTCTTATCATCGTTTAGGCAAAGGCCGTGAGTGGCCATCCATGCCTGGATGATAAGTTATACTTTGTTCACCAATTCCCTGTCTTTGGCATGATCCCCAGAAAGCGGGAGGAGGTTCTGTGTATCATCTGTATAATTAGTGTAGGTGATACCAAGATGGTCCAGATCATCAAACAAGGGCTTGGTGAAGATATTGTATAGGGTTGGGGATACACACGAGCCCTGGGGAACACCACATGAGATAGGGGTGGGATCTGCTGCTGCTGAAGGGGAGAAGACTCTCATCGTTCTCTCGCTCAGGAATGACTTGATCCATCCAATGGCTTCCGAAGAGAAATGGGCGGCGGAGTCCAGATGACTACAGAGGACTTTGTGATCCACCAAATCAAAGGCAGCTGAGAGGTCCAGGAGTAGTAAGAGTACTGTTCTCCCTTTGTCTCTCAGCTCATCAATTTGAGACTTCAAGTCAATGAGGGCAGTTTCAGTTCCGTGCAGGGGACGGAAGCCCGATTGTCTTTCTCCTAATAAGTTATGTAGTTCTAGGTGCTTTTTAATTTGGTTATATGCGGCTCTGTCCAGAATGTTAAGAAGAAACGGTACCGTAATAATAGGGCGGTAATTAGTAGGGATGAGGGGATCTAATGTCTGCTTTTTAAGGAGGGGGAGTACCCAGGACTGTTTAAGGTTGGCAGGGATAGTACCTGAGGCAAAGGAGGCGTTGATCAATTTAGCGATAAAGGGAGATAATTCTCTGGCACCGTCTTTTATTAACTGTGCTGGGCAAATGTCACCTTTACAATTTGATGGTTTAAGCGACAGGATAACTTTTTCTACTTCCAAGGCGTTCATTTTGGAGAAGTGGAGGGTATTACTGTGCGCCAGTAGGATATTGATGTGAGGCATTTTAGTCAAATCCTGAATTTTGAGTACTTCTTTTTTTTTCTGGATTTTATTTTGGAGAGTGATACTTTTATTTGCTAAGGCTTGCTGGATATCCGTGCACCAAGGTTTGTCCTTGGTACAGGTGTCCTGAATGGCGATGGGAGACTCGAGTTCCTTTAGAATGGCAAAAAGCTCTTTCATGCTAGAGTTAGATTTAGCTATACGGTCATCATATGAGTTACGTTTTGTCTGGCAAACTTCTTTTTTGTAAAGTGAGGAGAGGGTGGATAATTTAGCTTTGTTATTGACTGATGGGCAGAGCCTCCAGGTGGTTTCACTCTTTCTTTTCAGAATGCGTAAATCTCTTAGCTGTGGAGTAAACCATTTATTTAGATGAGCTTTTGGTTTACTTGGTCTAAGTTTGAGAGGAGCCACTTTATCAAGGGTAGTGAGCATGATGGTATTAAATTCTTGCACTAGGATACTAGGATTTAGATTAGCTGATAGAGGGTCGGTTATATCGCTGGGATCACTTTCTCTACAGTGATACATTTTTTATTTCTGGTTAAGCAAGGTGGCGCTAGTGGAAGGGCCGTCGGGTTATGTCTGGCGGTAGCTAGGTTAAAGGACAGCAGGGAATGGTCTGTCCAAGGTAGGGGCATTATAGATGAAATAGTGGCTGTACAGTTTCAGTCAGCTATCCAGTCTAATGTTCTTCCCTTCAGGTGCGTAGGCTTATCAACTCTTTGAGTTAGGCCAAGTGCGTGAATAGTGTTGGCTACCAATGTGGCATTGGTATTTGTGGTGTCATGGAGACCTAAATTAAAGTCCCCAAGAAGGATAGATTGAGAACAGGGTTTGAGGTTATTTGTGAGTAGGTTATGGAGATCCTCATCAAAGGTGCCTAGAGGGCCAGGGGGTCTGTATAAGAGGTGAATGATAAGTGTTTGATTATTATTTAGTTGGAGTTTGGCAGATAGGGTCTCACAAGATTGAATCGATTGGGTGGTTGCTAATCTGAGTGAAAGGCTTGTTTTAGAGATTATGGCTATGCCGCCACCTCTAGCACCTTCTCGGTCGTGTCTGACTATCGTGTAGCCATCAGGGATAGCTAGCATGAGCGAAGGTCCTGATGCATTGTGTAGCCAGGTCTCTGTGATAGCGAGAAAGTCAAGGTTGCCTTCTGTAATTATGTCGGCAATGTCTAGGGCATGGGCGACAAACGATCTCACATTAAGGAGTGCTCCAAAAATAATAGGGGTCTTATCTGCTGGCACTGGTAAATATGCAGCCAATTTTGCATCTGCTGTTTTGTTGCCAAGAGAAACAAAGTCCCTGCCATTAGTATGGGTGGTACACTTGACGATTGCGGCAAGTGTTGGTTGCGAGAGAGCATGAATCAGTCCATCTAAGAGGGCTGCCTGCTGTACTGGGGATGCATCAGCTCTCCAAAACCCTCTCCCCATCCACCTGGACAATCCCAAATGCACAGTTTCATCACATATGCTGAGTCTGAATAAATCGTTACTTGGCATCCCTGTGCTGCCTCTAATGCTCCAATGAGTGTAATCAGTTCAGCCACCTGGGCAGAGTAATGCCCCAGTAGCCTTCATTGGACCAAGCTCTCATACTCTCCATCAATCACCAGACCACTGCTGCCCCAGCATGTTGCTTGCCACTTTCCTGATCAATAGTTGATGACCCGTCAACAAAGAACACCTCTCTGTCATCCAGAGCATAGTCTTGTTCTTTGGGAATGTCACCGTCTGGACCACCATATGACACAGTCATGAATGTCATCATCTTCAGTAATAGGTTCTGTCAAAAAGGTGGCAAGGTTCACTGTCTTACAGCGGACAATGTGAATAGATGGGCTAGACATGATACCTTGATATACCGAAGCCCTCGGTGTGGTTAGTGTGGATTTGGACCTCTCAAGTATGGCAAATACTCCAAGTTCTACTTAAAGAGTCACTGAGAACTCCATGACAATAGTGGCCGACTTCTAAATAGCGAACGCATCTGCAGATAACGCTTGTTCACAAGGGAACTGTCCTTGCATGACATAATCTAACATCCCACTATAGTATACCAAGCGTTTGAGGCTCATAGAGCTATGTTGTGTCAAACCTGCTGTCCTCATTTGGCCATCAGTATGTGAGAAAAGGTAAACCTCTTTAGTATAATCAGGGGTCGCTAAAACAGGGGCAGTAGAAATAACATCTTTCAATTCCTGAAAACAGGTATGCATTTCGTAAGTCCAAATAAGGGTATTTTGTATTCGTTGTGCTCCTTTAAGGGCCTGCAGTGGGCGAGTGTATGAGGAACAGTCGAAAATCCATGGTCTGCAGTAGTTACACATCCCAGGAATGTTTGCATGTCCTTAACAGTAACTGGCTGGGGCGTGCCACGCACTGCTGCTGGATGTTCCGGAGTCACTCTCTTACCATGACTGAAATCAATTGCCCCAGGTACAACACCTCCTGCTCACAATACTGCATCTTCGCTCTATCCACCTTGTTTCCTCTGTCAACCAACAACTGCAACAATATGATGGAATCTTCCCTTCATTATTGCTCAGAGTCACTGCACACCAACAAATCACCCACATATTGCATGACTGTACTGGGCACTTAAATGTTACCCAAACCTTCATGCAAAACCCTGCAGAAAATACTGGGGGACTCACAATACTCATGTGGGAGTCTAGTATGTTGAAATTGCCTTCCAGCAAATGTAATCGCAGCGAGATATTGCAAATCATAATGCAATGGGACTGAGAAGAAGCCATTCTTCAAGTCCACAACAGTGAAGTGCATGACCATTGTGGGTATGTTACACAATATAGTGGCCGTGTTAGGAACCATAGGAAACTCTGCCTGCATCACAAAATTGTTAAGGGGGTGTAAATCCTGAATCATTCTCCAACTGGTCCCCTCCGACTTCTTTACAGGATAAATAGCCGTATTTGACAGAGAATTAGATGGAACTGTGATGCTGGGATGTAAGAGGGCCCTAATAGCGTCATAAATCCCCATTTCAGCTGCCTTGGGCAGGGGGTACTGTTTAACTTTGGGTAACGCTGCACCTGGCTTCAATGTGAAACAAATTGGTGCAACACTCCGCAGGAGTCTTACATCCTGAGGGTTACTTGTCCATAATGTATCAGGTACCTGGGATAAATCTTCTTGAGCAAATTGGGGAGCACTCCCTACCAATAACATTGGACCTGGAACGTGTTGATACTGTATCATTACTTCACACGGGACACACACTTTCAAACTGATCTCCACATCTTTCTCTTTGTTCTCAAAAAGGTCCTCATTAGCTATGTCTCTCAGGGGCTCAGTCGGGTCAATACACAAAATCGTATGACATTCTCCCCTATCTGGGTGTGTGGCAATCAACAATATTCCTTCCTTCCACACCAACATTCCTTCTATGTCAATCATAATGATAGTTCCTGTAACAAGTTCTTGTGGCTGAGCAGGTCGAAAGAAACATTCAGAGGGCACTCCCCAATACTGATTGGCCACCTGCGGCACTGCACTGAGAAGTACTGTGATCCCATAAATAAACAAATCAGGGGCCACCAGTATCCCTCTAGCCACTACATCATGTCCAAAAGCATGTTTGATCAACATGACCTTCACATAACAAATGTTGGAGGTCGAACACACCACACCTCTTCTTAGTAAACGAAATAGTCATGTTGAGCTTACTCAAGATGGCTCTACCCAACAAACTGATAGGAGTTGCAGTGGAAAACAACAATGTGGCCCGTATTACTCTGTCGTCTATTTTGATGGGTAATTCTTTTGTAAAAGGAACATATCGCGTCACTGTGCCATTGGGTATTGTGTTACTATTCTGCACTTGGGAGCCCGGGTGTAGTGCATATGTCGGTGCATCACTGGAGCCAGGAGCTGGAAACTTCAGTAATGATAGTATGGAAGCTGGTAGGGCTGTGGGGAATTCCTCACTGCTGGGGGTACGTGCATATAAGGCTGGGTGTACAGGGAGGGCCTCCCTGCATTTGTTGGTATGGTTGCTGCTGCGGTAACCCCTCCACTTGTCTACGCCTACACTCTATAAAAAAAGGTCCATCCGGCCATATGTCCAGCAATGACCTGCTCCTCCTCCTCGTGGCACCATTCCTCCAAATCCTCGTCCTCCCTGTGCCCCCGAAATCCCCCTTCCTTGTTGGTACTCCCCTTGGTACTGAGACTGGTATTCACTGTTCCAATCGTATTCAACTCCTCACCCATGCGCCTCTTGTACATCGGCCAGGACCGTTCTGCATTCTACCTGTCCCTTCATCTGTACCACCATCACTGCCCCTTCCAACGCACCTTTCGCTAACTTCTTCTGCACCAGTTTTGCTTCTTCTATCTGCGCTCTACGAGAAATTTCCTTCTATTTTTCTTTCAACCGTTTACAATGATGTACAATAATAGACTGTATTTCCGCCCATCCTTTAGCTGCAAATCCCACTATCTTATCAAGGATTTTCTGCACTTCCTTCAGAAGTCCTCTTTTCACCACAAAATAACAGAACGGAATCGCCCGATCTCAAGAATCTCTCGTCTCTGCCCTCCACATTTCCAGTATCTATAGAATGTACTGTGAGGGAATCAACCCACATTGTCTGTTGCATTATTTATTGAAGGTCAGGCATATCTGGATATGTACCTCCCATACTCCAAGCTATCCACCTGCCTTCTCCTTCTGTCCTCCTTTTCCTTTTCTATATGCACATCCTTAATAGCAGTGCTGTCTATTCGAAACAAGATTTCTCCCACCGCCATTCATCAGAGGTGCTTGTTCCCGTTTTTTCTATCTAACCTCAACCTAGCGAATTCCTCCTATGCTTTTCTCAACGCTTCGTCCAACTCCTTCTGCGGCTTCCCATCTACTTCTTCCTACACTCTAGCTCTCACAGCCACTATAGGATTGGGGAGGTTATGATACTGGTCCGGCGTGGATAGTGGTATCGCAGTAGCGGGCAGAGGAACATAAGAGGGATTTGTGCATCCTGACACCCTAGCGGGGGAGAAGACTGATCTGTAGGGGGTACTGAAGCATTCGGCGGTAGGCGTGGTTGCGTTCGTGACACAAGTGATATGCAGCTCATTAACCATTTTAGGGGGATCAATAGGGACGTCTTCCAAATCTTCCACAATTCCAATACTTCCTTCCTGTTTTTCAACTTTTTCCCTCTGTACCTAGCTGCCAAAAGGGTATATATGTGACTCAAAATATCCTTATTATTTGTTCCCTGTTCAGGCCATGGCTTGTACATCCTCCCTTTCATCTCGGCCAGCTATTCCTTATGATACTTAAGTATTTTTCCTCAGTACCGGGGGAGAGCTTTACACATGTACTCCAACGGCATAACCAACTACATTGTAGCTGCCCCTCTCTCTCAGCTATACAATGTTACTGTGGCTGCGCTCAGAACCGGCAGAGCTGTGTTTACCCATCACCCCTCTTTTTACAATTCTCCTATACCAATGACCCACCCTTTCCCTCATTCACACCTTCCCACACCACTCTTACACACGTCCTCACACGACCCACAAATCTTCTGTCGTTCACCAAAATCAGGCCCTCCCTTGCCTCACTACATCACATTAAAACTGACAACAATAAACTCACAACAACAATAAGAAAAAAACGTTTTAGTTCCAACACCCCTTATATACTGGGGGAGGAGATCCCAGGTCCTCAATGGGCCTCAACTACAACTACTTCTCGTCCTCACGTCATTTTTACACTGGGCGGAGGGATCCCAGGCCCACTAAATATGCGGGGACTCTAGCTGCTTCCTTTTTTCCCTCGTTATTCAGCGCTGTGTTCTTCCTTGGTAAAATGGGAAAGGGTCCTATTAGACCACAATCCTCTATATTATAATCAAACCGACCTATTTACAATAACACATGGGCCCTCATTACAAGTCAGGTGTTAAGTGTTTGTTAACCCTTAACGCCTGATTCACACTTTAACGCCTGCTTTTTGCAGGCGTTAAAGTCCAAGGCGCTAAGCGACCTTGGTGCTAATTACGGCACCGTAATTTACGGTGCCGTAATTAGCGCCTTCCCCATCCTCATTATGCCCTATGGGAATGGGGAAGGGGGTAGGGCAAATGGTGAATGGGGAATTACCGCCCCACTCACTTTGGAATGGGGCGGTAATTCCGCCATCCACCATGACGGAATCCGGCATGGACCATGGTGCTAATAGCACCATGGTCCACCGCCTGACTTGTAATGAGGGCCATGGTCTTCTGCACCTTCCACTGATCCCGCACTCTCACGCATTAAAACATACATACTCCCGATCCTTACCCCACTTCTCTGCAAAAGGTGCACTTACAGCTACGTGCTCTCCCAAAATCCTCTGTCACGGAGTCCCATCAACGGCCTGCACAATCCGGGGACAAAGCCCTGCTCCAAAGAATAAACAGAAATTCTGATAACATGGCTCCTGTAAACCTCTCCAAGGTGAGTGCAAGGGACTGGTCGCTGCAGGTGGACGCGGCCCCTCTGGATGTGTGACCAGGAATCCTCTGACTTCACGAGGGAGTCTGGGATCACGTCGCGGTAACCAAATTTTAAAGTAACCTCTCGACAACCAGACTGAAAGTAAACAACCCTTTAGTGAAATAAGCTTGGTGCACCTTTTGTGAGAAGAACAAGAGTTTTGGGAAAAGGACAGACAGGGTATTATATGTCCACTGCCGTAGAGCTTTCTTTCTTCTTCAAAGCAAACAGCACATTATAACTACAAAAATCATCATTCATGATATGTATAATATATATTGTTCATCCCCCACCCTCATTGGTTACCGCCTATTTACATTCTAATAATCACATATAGACCCCGGATTCATTGGTTACATTATCTGTGACTCCAACGTCTTCGCACGTGGGTCACAATGTCTTCACCTTGGACCACTGTAAAAGAATTGGTTAAGATTCTGAAAACACTGTCCTGGCCTGGAACCTAATCACGTGATGTGCACCTGGTCTGCAACATGAGCTCATCGGAGAACTTCAAGGTCAGTCTCGTCCTTGCGAATAAAGCATCCCTTTTCTCATCCCAGACAGACAGGCGCCCCATCATGCCTCCCTGCCATAATCTTCCAAACGTTAGCATAATCCTTTGCTACAAATCAGGGACTTTGTTGTCTTCTGCTCGCCCCTTATAAGCTACCCCTCCCAAGGGGCAAGCCTGGGTTTCCAGCAGATCCCACTAGTCAGTATAAATAGTGAAGGATTTAGGAGTTTAGCTCATGGGCATCTGGTAGTTCAAATGTGATGACCATTCTTCTGGCGGACGCTAGTATCTTAAATCTCTGGTGGTGTTCTGGCACCTCAAGACCTCTGCCCTCACTCCCATTTGTCTTCACAATCAGCCGTGCAGTCCTTACTCGTGGTGGGCCGCTCACATGCTTTACTTATTTCTCAAGGCACTAACAAAAGGTATCTGTATGTGTGTTTTAATGTTCTTTCTCACCAGGGTTGGGGGTGAGAACTACTCACCTGCAAGGCCTCGTCATTTTGTGCACCCAACATGGCATGTGAGAACTCAGGCTCACCTACGAATATCGTGTTGAGGAACCATTCTATATGTATGTTGTGTGCATGCAATATATACATCAAATTTATTTATTTAGACGCTTATATAGCGCACCAAGCCCAAAGGCATCTGGGCGCTTTCTTACAGAGTGTAACAGTTACATTTGTTTCACAGAACATGCAATACAGAGACATGGAGCCTGGAGGTGGCCTTACAGAAAGCAAGAGAATGCACAAGGAAGTTGCATATATTTCACAGAGCACGTAATACTTGTATGAAAGGAAGCTTGTTGGTTATTTGTCTTATTGCCCTGTAATAAACATGCCCTTTGCCATTTACCTATACTCATAAGCCTCACCTTCCCCCTTATACCTGGTAATATGTATTTCTCACGTATTAGTACACTTTCTGCAGTCAGAATCTCTTGGGAGGGGCTGGGATCTGAACGTGCATCCCAACAAAAGCATATGCCATGGAGGACCCTTTTCCAAAATGTCCATCAGGTCCTACTGGACCCTTGTCTTAGTAAGAGCAGACAAACATAGTCCTATGAGATGAGCAGTGGGGTTCGGCAGGCATTGGCACTGGCTAACCCAAAACTAGTAGATCCTCTCCCTCTTCATACAACTCTGCGGGGAAGTCCTCAGCCACAGGGTAAGTCCTCAGCCCCACCTGAGTAAAGTGCATCCAGAAAGGATTTCGTCCTCCTCCTCAATCGTCTTTGAAAGAAATGTCCTGCTCGAAATAGAGTATATTCCAGTGAGACCCAGTGCCAATAGCATATAGAAAGAAGGAGCTGACACCTTCCAAGGCTTCGGCACTCAAAGGCAGAATCATACAGCACTGGGACGTGGTGGTGTCCATCGGTGGAGCCTGAACTGGGCCAGCAGGCGTGCAGAAGCAATCCGAGGAGGTGCCTCTTGACAGCTTCATAAACTGCAGTGAGCCCTGCGAATGTCATTGGCGCCTTTTCAAAGACTTCAAGCATCTTTCTGCTGGAAAGCCTCGCACTTCTCCGGAGTTGAGGATTTAGTGGGGAAAGGTACCTTAAGCGCAGGTGGTAAATTCCTCAGAGGTATCTATGGAGCGTGAGTGGTGACTATGCTTCCTTGAGGACTAAGAGGGATTCCTTTAACAGCCACCAGGAGAATGCAACCTCTTACTATGATTCTTCTTCTTATCCTTCTTGACTGGAGAATAATCCAGTTCTTCAAACACTGCTTTCTGAGGCTCTGAACATGGGCGTTCTATTCCCAGCTTTGTGAAAGTAAAGAGTTTGCATCATGCTCACTGAGGACCTTGGAGTGCATGAATTGGCAGGAACTACACTCCTCTGTGTTGTGGTCCTACTCAAGGCAGTGCAAGCCTGCCCTGTGGGGATCCGACACAGACATTTTGTAACGCTCACCTGATTCCCGCAGAGGCGCCGGTCTTGACTGGGCGAATACCGTATCTTCAAAGGTGATGTGTAACACACGGTTGGCTCTTTGGGCTGGACCTCTGTGCACTGTATGTCTGACTCGAAGAGTAAGATGTCTTAGGTAGGTGAACGCCGAGCTCTCCATCTGCCTCGGGGCAGGGTGCCGTAACCAGTTTCTTCACTGGATAAGGGTGCAGGCCTCTTGACCTCAGAGGACTGCTGTCTGTCGTTTACTGCACGAACGGTAAATTCCGAGTATTTCAAATGTCTTTAAAAGTCTTTTGTAATGATGTCTCTTGTTTTGCAGGGTTCCGGCGATGGCGGATGACGGGCTGAAGTGAGTTGAGGATGGAACCCGTGTGAGGAATAGAAGCGCCTGGAAGCACGTAAGTAAGCGCTTGTTGCCTGCTTCACGATGCGCACTAACTGTCCTTTTATCTTGCAGGTACAAGTTCGGAGCTGCTGAAGGGTGCCGGAATACCCACTGGGTTCGGCGTGGGAAGGAGTACTGGCACGTGAGTAATAAAGTTACCCAATGTCTTTAAACGCACCTTCTTTTGTCTTTCAGATGCGGGATGCAGCGCCAAAGGCCTCCGGAGCGTGCGAAGAGTTGGTAAGCTTTTGTCTTTCAGATGCCGGAATGCAGTGCGAAGACCTCCGGAGAACGTGAAGAGTAGGTAAGCCTTTGTCTTTCAGATGCCGGAATGCAGCGCGAGGCATTGGTGACAGCCGATGGACCAGGTAAGAGAAGCGCTGTCACTGAAGACCGTAATGCTAACCTGTTCTTTCTTGTCTTTATAGGTGTTGCTGAAGACTGGATTCAGGATGGTAAGCCTTTTTCCCTTAGGCCCAGGATCAGATGAAGACGACACGATGAGCGTTCTGCTGCAGAGGATGCAGAATAACGCAAAGCAAGATTCATCCATCGGGTGTGGTTTAAATAGCCTCCTGTAGTGCTTAGGTGTCTCCTTCCACAGCCTCGCCTAGGTAAGAAAAGAGTTCCTGCTTTCCAGAAGAGTTCCAGTGTTCTGAACCTAGGGAGTGGCTCCTGCCCCACCCAACAGGAAAAGTAGTCCCAAACAGAAGAGGATTAGAGGCTCAACTGGCAGGTAAGTAAGCAGCATGGTCTACTGCAGGTAAGTCCACCCAAGCATTATGAGCCCGGCGCTTCCAGCGCTGGGACTGGGCATATTTATGAGCCTGGTGCCACTGGCGCCAGGACAGGGTCCAAAAGGTCCCAATTGGGACTGGTTGGCACTCGGAACCTGGGTTATGGGTCTGCTTCCAAGGGAGTTGGGTAAGTCCTGACCTTTTGGAAGCAGAGATCATGACAGCACCCCCCACTGAAGGCCCCTCCCAAACCGGGCTTCTCCGGGGGTTTGGGTTTGTCAGGAAATGTTCGATGGAATCTTTTGATTAGACGAGGAGCGTGGACATATTCTGCAGGTTCCCAGGATCTTTCTTGGGGGCCGTAGCCTTTCCAGTCAATTAGGTAAAATAGTTTAGATTTGGAGATCTTGGAGTCCAGGATGCTTTTGACTTCAAACTCGAGTTCTCCATCAACTAGGATAGGTTTTGGAGATTTAGTTAGTCGGGTTTGAGGTTGCATGGGTTTTAATAGAGAGACATGGAAGACCGGATGTATCTTCATGTGAGGGGGTAAGTCCAACTTGACCGCTACTGGGTTTACTATGGTAGTGATGGAATAGGGACCAAGGTATCTTGGGTTGAATGTGCGTGGTCCTTTTAGAGGTAGATATTTGGTGGATAACCAGACTTGATCTCCTACTTGATATTGGGGGGCTTCCTTCCGATGTTGATCTGCTCCTTTCTTGTATTGTTCCTTAGCCCTTTGAAGGTGAGAAACGGCTTCCTTAAAGTCTTGGGTGATTGTAGAATGCAGGTAGTCTACTGCTGGTGTTCCAAGATCTTGGATTGGATCCAACTCCGAGGTTCGAGGGTGACTGCCGTATAGAAGAAAAAACGGGGTTTTCCCAGTTCCTGAGTGGACAGAGTTATTGTAGGCATATTCGGCTATCCAAAGGATATCTTTCCAAGTTTTTTCAGTTTTTTGCAGCATGCAGCGTAAATACTGTTCCAGAGTTTGATTGGTCCTCTCGGTTTGTCCGTCGGTTTGAGGGTGGTGACTGGTCGATAGTCTCACATCAATTTGAGCCGACCGACAGCAACTTCGCCAAAAATGAGAAATGAATTGACTACCTCGATCCGAAATTAGAACTGAAGGAAAACCGTGCAGTCGGACGATGTTTTCGAGAAATTCTCAGGCCAGAGTTGTTGCTGTTGGCAAGCCTTTGAGTGGAATGAAATGCGCCATCTTGGAGAATAAGTCCACGATTACTAGGATCGTATTGTATCCGGAGCATGGAGGTAGATCGGTGATGAAGTCCATAGAAAGCGTATGCCAAGGGCGAGGTGGGATGTCAATAGGGCGTAAGAGCCCGGCTGGTTTTTCCTTTTGACTCTTGTTTTGGGCGCACACTCCACAGGACATTATAGAGTTTCTGATATCTTTTTTCCAAGACGGCCACCAGAAGTAGCGCTTGATCTTTTCTGAGGTTTTGGCCATACCGGGATGTCCTTCCATTAAGGAATCGTGATAACAAGAAATTACCTTTTTCTGTAAATCTGTGCTGGGCAGGTATAATCATTCTTGGAAATACAATAAGTTGTCCTTCACTGCAAAGTCCTTTCCCTGCAGATGCCAATTCTGTATGTCTGCTGGAGTTACAAGTTGCCTGGCTTTATCCTTAACTTCCTCTATGGATTGTGTGGCGATTACACCCAGAATTCTTTGTTCGGGAATGATAGGTACAGGTTTAGGGTTGATCAAGTGTTCTTCCACTCCCATCCGGGAAAGGGCATCAGCTTTACCGTTTTTTGTACCAGGTCGATAGGTTATGATGAAGTCAAACTCGGCAAAGAATAGTGCCCAACGGAGTTGTCTAGAGGATTGGGCTTTTGCGGTTTTCAAATATTGCAGGTTTCGGTGATCCGTAATCACAGTAACGGTGTGTCGGGCTCCCAGAAGATAATGCCGCCAAGCCTTAAAGGCAGACTTGATAGCCAGAAGTTCCTTATCAGTAATAGTGTAATTGATTTCAGGAGGCGAGAATTTGCGGGACCAAAATGCCACGGGATGCAACTGATTGGTTACTGGGTCCTTTTGTGATAGAACTGCCCCATGGCAAGGCTCGAAGCATCAGTTTCAACGATGTAGGGGAGTTCGGGGCGAGGATGTTTTAAAATTGGTGCAGAGATAAATTTAGTCTTCAAATTCTGGAAAGCTTGCTCCGCCTCGGTAGACCATTCAAAACGTTTGTTTTTCTTTAACAAGAAGGCGGTGATGGGCTGGACTATTCGAGAGAATTCGGGGATAAACCTGCGGTAAAAGTTAGCGAAGCCTAACATGCTTTGAACACCTTTTACGGAGGATGGGGATGGCCATTTGAGAATTGCATCGACCTTCTTTGAATCCATACGCACTCCCCTAGGTGATAATATGAATCCCAAGAACTCAACTTCAGTCACGTTGAAAACACATTTTTCCAACTTAGCGAAAAGTTTGTGTTGACGCAATCTCTCGAGGACCGTTTTCACGTGTTTCCGATGTTCAGATTCCGATGAAGAATAAACGAGGATGTTGTCAATGTAAACAACAACACACACATCTATGAGCTCTCTGAGGACATCGTTCATAAAATATTGAAAGGCGGCCGGGGCATTGCAAAGTCCGAAGGGCATGACCTGATATTCAAATAGCCCATACTTGGTGCGGAAGGCCGTCTTCCATTCATCGGCCTCTTTTACTCGTACCAAGTGGTAGGCTCCTCTAAGATCCAGCTTTGTATATATGCATGCTTTTCTGACTTGGTCCAGGAGTTCAGGGATCAAAGGTAACGGATATCTATTCTTAACGGTGATCTGGTTCAGGGCACGATAATCTATACAAGTTCTAAGGTCCCCTTCTTTTTTTGGAACGAAGAACAAAGCTGAAGAAGCAGGGGACTTGGAAGGACGAATAAACCCATTCGCTAGGTATTGATCCAGGTATTGTCGGAGGTGAAGGTTCTCAGGCTCGGTGAGAGCATAAATTCTACTACAAGGAGGAGTAGATCCAGGTATCAGGTCTATCTGGGAGTCATAAGACCTATGAGGAGGTAGAGAGTTAGCCTGATCCTTCCGGAAAACATCTTGGAATTCTAGGTATTCGGGAGGTAACTGGGGAGTCTCCGAAGAAATTGCTGCCAGTGCAACACCAGGTGGAGGGTGACAAGTAGAGACACATTCTGGAAACTGAACCGTTCTTGCTCGCCAATCGATCTGAGGATTGTGTTTCTCTAACCAAGGTATTCCTAGAATAATCTGGAACTGAGGGGCCTTGATCACATCGAACACGATTTTCTCATGGTGTCCATCTTGACTTACTAGCGTCACTTCTTGAGTGGTATGCGTTACTGGTCCGGAGGCTATCTCCGTACCATCCACCGTAGTAATGACATCCTTTACAGCCTTGGGACAAAGAGTTAGATTCATCCTCAAAACCATTTCATGATCCACATAATTGCCGATGGCACCGCTGTTGATGTAAGCTTCAATCGCATGTAATCGATCCGGATGATCAGGGTTAATGAGGACCATAGGTATCACGAAATGCGAGGTCACGGAACTGGTTTTAACGCTCGGCAAGAGGACCTCTATTCTTGTCGGGCGAGGTCGTTTCCCTGCTCAGAGTTTGTGACCTTGGTAACTGCAGCTCCTACTGCCTTCTTGGCTGGTTTCACCGGACAGTCTCGAAGAAAGTGCCCTGAGTTTCCGCAATAGAGGCATAATTGCAACTGTTTTCTCCTTTCCCGCTCCTTTTGTGTTAGTGGTCCTTTCAGGCCCCCTATTTGCATGGGTTCCCCGGAGTCTACTCCTTCGGAAGGAGTTGGTGGTTTGGAAAATACTCGAGCATCAAACTTGGAACGATCGGCCTTCCTGTTCTGCAGTCTGTGATCTATTTGAACGACTAAGTCTATATAATCCGAACAGTCTTGCGGGGGATTCACTACTTGGGCTAACACATCTTTGAGCTCTCCACGTAGACCTCTATAAAACAGCGTAATCCTTTTGTCCTCAGGCCATTGAGTTTCCACTATCAGTCTGTTGAAAGACGCAATATAAGCCAAAAGGTCTTGATTACCCTGTCGCAACGAAAGAAGCTCATTGTCCAAGGCCTGCCCCTGTGAATATCTTGCGAACAGTTTTTCCATACTGAGCTGAAAAGCTTGAAAATCATGGAGAACCGGATCATCTTGATAAACTAGAGGGATCGACCAGTCTGCCGCATTGCCACTAAGGTACGAAAGCACGAAAGCTACTTTAGCTTGATCAGTTGGAAAGGCTGCTGGCCGGCATAAGAAATGCAACCGGCACTGATTAATAAATACTGCAAACCTCTTTGGGTCACCAGAAAATCGCTCGGGCGGAGCCAGAGGTACATTCCCAGGTAGGTTGATTTGCACTGGATTCATAGAGGATGTTGAAGGAAGATTTGCCCCTGATGCGGGTAATGGGGTCTGTCCGGCTTGTGACTGTAGCAATTGTCTAGCGAGATCGTCTGTTCGCTCCTTGGAAATAATCAGTTCCCTTCTTAGAGCGTTCGTTTCCTGACGGGCTGCATGTACTTCTGCTCTTAGTTCCCCAAGTAACTGGGCTAGCTGGTCGGTATTCGAGGTTTCCATAGCGCCTTGGCGGGAGTTTTGCGGTAGGCTTTGCGTTCTGTAACGCTCACCTGATTCCCGCAGAGGCGCCGGTCTTGAGTGGGCGAATACCGTATCTTCAAAGGTGATGTGTAACACACGGTTGGCTCTTTGGGCTGGACCTCTGTGCACTGTATGTCTGACTCGAAGAGTAAGATGTCTTAGGTAAGTGAACGCCGAGCTCTCCATCTGCCTCGGGGCAGGGTGCCGTAACCAGTTTCTTCACTGGATAAGGGTGCAGGCCTCTTGACCTCAGAGGACTGCTGTCCGTCGTTTACTGCACGAACGGTAAGTTCCGAGTATTTCAAATGTCTTTAAAAGTCTTTTGTAATGATGTCTCTTGTTTTGCAGGGTTCCGGCGATGGCGGATGACGGGCTGAAGTGAGTTGAGGATGGAACCCGTGTGAGGAATAGAAGCGCCTGGAAGCACGTAAGTAAGCGCTTGTTGCCTGCTTCACGATGCGCACTAACTGTCCTTTTATCTTGCAGGTACAAGTTCGGAGCTGCTGAAGGGTGCCGGAATACCCACTGGGTTCGGCGTGGGAAGGAGTACTGGCACGTGAGTAATAAAGTTACCCAATGTCTTTAAACGCACCTTCTTTTGTCTTTCAGATGCGGGATGCAGCGCCAAAGGCCTCCGGAGCGTGCGAAGAGTTGGTAAGCTTTTGTCTTTCAGATGCCGGAATGCAGTGCGAAGACCTCCAGAGCACGTGAAGAGTAGGTAAGCCTTTGTCTTTCAGATGCCGGAATGCAGCGCGAGGCGTTGGTGACAGCCGATGGACCAGGTAAGAGAAGCGCTGTCACTGAAGACCGTAATGCTAACCTGTTCTTTCTTGTCTTTATAGGTGTTGCTGAAGACTGGATTCAGGATGGTAAGCCTTTTTCCCTTAGGCCCAGGATCAGATGCAGAAGACACGATGAGCGTTCTGCTGCAGAGGATGCAGAATAACGCAAAGCAAGATTCATCCATCGGGTGTGGTTTAAATAGCCTCCTGTAGTGCTTAGGTGTCTCCTTCCACAGCCTCGCCTAGGTAAGAAAAGACTTCCTGCTTTCCAGAAGAGTTCCAGTGTTCTGAACCTAGGGAGTGGCTCCTGCCCCACCCAACAGGAAAAGTAGTCCCAAACAGAAGAGGATTAGAGGCTCAACTGGCAGGTAAGTAAGCAGCATGGTCTGCTGCAGGTAAGTCCACCCAAGCATTATGAGCCCGGCGCTTCCAGCGCTGGGACTGGGCATATTTATGAGCCTGGTGCCACTGGCGCCAGGACAGGGTCCAAAAGGTCCCAATTGGGACTGGTTGGCACTCGGAATCTGGGTTATGGGTCTGCTTCCAAGGGAGTTGGGTAAGTCCTGACCTTTTGGAAGCAGAGATCATGACACATTTGCCTCCCACAATCAGAGCAGGGCTTGAAGCCTTAGATGGTTCAGCTAGAAAACAATCTAGTGGCATTCTAGAAGCCCAATGAGTTTGTGGAAAAAAGGAACTGAAGAATGGGATGTGGTGGCTCCATATATACTGGCCCTAATGGCACGACCTGTGTTTGGGTACACAACAGAACTGGGCGGGGCTGATGCAACACACTGTGCCCATTGGTGGCTGAAAAGGTTTCTTAAGTCAGTTGGGGCTGGAGAGAATATAGCTAAGATCAGGAATCTGTGGATGGAAGGAAGGAATTCATTAGAAATATTCATTTAGAAAGCCTAAGCATTTGGATGTAAAGATAAAATGCCAGTGCTATCTGTCACAGCATTAGGGTCTGAGGAGCTAACTCCTTGTTTCTGAGGCTACTGTTGCCTCTTCCCAAAACATGAATTCTAGAAGAGGAAGGGCTAAGAGGGGAAGTTACGTCTCAGGTTAACAACATCTGTGTACGTCCAGTGCGCAAGGCACAGACATCATTAGGGAATTCTGTATCAAAAAGTGATTAGAAAAGACTCAGTAGCTTTATTACTTCAACTGTGGTTGAGCACTCAATGCCCATGCTCTGCAGGGAGGTATATTGGGTGATGCAAGATAAAATATAACAGAGATTCTATCAAATAGATGTTTAGGTTCCTATCATAGGGAACTGGAAGATATGGTTATTCAGATGTTGTTTCAAAGCAGAACATAACCCTGGTGTTTGTGGACAAACCCTGGAGGTTGCAACATTTCTTCAGGCAGTGTGGCATGTAATGTAGTGCTGCAATGCCCGGTAGAAGTCACTTCGGTTGAAAGTGGATCCAACAGTCACCAAAAGCCTCAGGGGTTCTGGAGTGGAGCTTGAGGGGCAGCCAGCGGTTAGAAGCCCTTATTTTATTGAGGTAGGGTAATCCAAAAAGGCAGGGTCATCATTGAAGTGTATTTGAGGAGTGTTAAGCTTTGTATCAGGATTCTTTTGGTGATACCAAAATGTCTTTGCAATTGGGTGATTCCAATTTGTGAAGTCTTGAAATTAACCGAGGAATTGGGAATGAGAGGGCCCCAGAGCTATCTTAACAGTATGTGTCAGGGGGATGAAGAACGAGGGGCTCTTAGAATCAGTCCAGGGCTAAAGGGTAAGTTCGGAGGATGCAGAGCCCAGAACCAGCCCAATGTTAGGGGTAAATAACCTGGGTTGAGAGGTAAGTGTTCAGATGAAGGTCTGATTAATCTGACCTGTCTGAGGAGTTGGGCTAGTTATCCTACAACATGTCTGTGCTGGGCAGAAGGCTCTTGGTTTGCTGAATGATCACACCTTAAAAAGACATTCAGGCTGTGAGGTCATGGTGGATAGACACCTGACTGTCCCTGCTGGAAGAAAAATTAGTACCACTTCATGATTTACTTGGAAATGTTGCTAGAAATGTTGCTGTTCAGAAATCCTAGTAGTTCTCCAGTGACGTTCAAAGTACTTCAGGAAGTTTTGGGCCTTGGAATTGGTTGCAGTTCCAATCACATTTGTGCAATCTTTCAACTTCAAAGGTCCTGACCACAAGAGTTCAGGTCGATCTCCTGAATCCCCAGGACATTCAGATTAATGAAAGCCCAAGATAGGAAAAAGAATCAGGAATTTTACGCAGAAAAATCTGATTTTTACTGGGCACACAAAAGAGGAAGATGTAAATCACAGCATGCTCGTCCTCTCTCTCCCTCCCTTCTGGTCTGCCCCTGCCCCTCTCAACTGTGGTGTCCCCCAAGAGTCTGCCATCTCACCTATTTTGTTTAACATATACTTTCAGCCTCTGCCAGACTCATCTGCTCCCATGGCTTCCTTTGTTATTCCTACGCCAATGACATTCAAATCATTGTGCGCATCGATCTTTCGTCCGAGGAAAGCGCATCTCGTTTTCTGGCATGTCTGACAGCTGTGGGTGGTTGGATGAGTTGTAATTGGCTTATGCTGAATGGTAGCAATGCTGAAGTGTTGGTGGCAGCACCCGCCCTACCCCCTCTGTTCTGGACTTCTTCTCTTGGTCCCTTTACTGTCCCTGTTACCATGGTTAAAGACCTGGGCATCGAGATATCAGCCACTCTATCTGCTGATAAGCAGATTGAGGCGGTGGTCAACAGGGCCACTTTCAGCTAAAAATCTTGAGGAAGGTCCTGTCTTTTATATCTGAGCAGTTTAGAGCTCCGGTGGCTGCATCCTTGGTGTTGTCTACCCTGGATTACTGTAATGCCCTATATTTGGAGCAACCAGCTTATTTGATTCACCGACTTCAGGTTCTACAAAACTCGGCTGCTAGAGTGGCTACCTCTGCTCCCCGTTATGGCCATGTCACTCCCATTGTTTCCCGCCTTCATTGGCTCCCGGTTAACAAGCGGATCTCTTAAATATATCTCTCTTGTCCACCAGGCATATTATGGCAAGGGAGCAGAAATCTTCAACAGAAATGTGTTCAATACACTCCTGCTCGGACACTACGGTCATCCCAGCTGAGTTTAGCTGTTGTTCCTCGGGCTTGGTACACTCGGATTGGGGGCCGAGCTTTCTCTATTGCGGCCTCTTCTCTTTGAGTTATTGAGGAACATCTCCTTTTTAGAAGAGCTCTTAAAACACAATTGTTATCATGTTTCTGTTTCTCTGCTGACTCCCAGTTCTGGCTTATGCGCCAAGATGCCCTTGGGCACACATTGCGCTTTACAAATTCCATATGATCATTAATCATCAAGTGTGGGTTTTTATGGAAATAGTAATGTTGGGAAAATAGTGAGTCAGATTAGGGCAAGTCTCTCCCCTACCGTCTTTCCTAGACAGGCTGCAGATCAGCGCTAACAAGGACGAGATAACCTTTTGTGATAGGGAGACATTCCGTGAGGGAGATTTAGCGAGCTGTAGGCCGCTGTCTTAGAAGCTATGAATAGAATCCTAAATAACTGCCACCTTTCTGTGTGATATTATATGGAGCATTTGGTGGAGATTGCATCTCCTTGGGCCCTTCCCATTGTGTTTGCCTGACCATTATGCACCTCATTGTCATTTTGCAGGCAACCACAAATACAGGCTTCTTAGAGTGAACAGGAATTTGTGTTTGGCCAAGGAGCCCAGAAACATGCATAAAGAGTTTCACAGCTCTATATGCAGTCCGGTTTGGCAGCCTGCAGAAATGTCAGCCATGCGTTCTGCGTGGAGGGATATGGTCCAGCTGGTGTCATATCTAGCGATTATTGTGATAGCCAGGCATTGCCCCTATATACAGCCATTCAGGTTGAACCGAATACTGCCGGCAACGAGGCCACCTCCACACAGCCAGTCAGGCAAGAACACTCACACTGACCTGTCAGGAGGACATTCTTCATAGCTTCTTTAACATTCTTCTTCTTCTCAGTACTTCCCACATAAGAATTAGATTACATGGAATATTGGTACTGATGATATCAGACTTAACAGAAAGATGAAAAGGAGCAGGACAATAACGCAACATGGTACTGTTAGAGTCAGTCTCTACAGGTGATACAAATTGTACAGATTTTATGGTTTCACAGCTATTAGGGTCTATCCCGAAACGGGAGTCCTTATCCCCAGGAGGGGAGTATCCCATTGTGAGGTCTCGCTTATTTCAAACACTAGGGGGAATATTGGGTAGCAACCGCACCACCCTAGCTTCACAGGGGTGGGATACCTCCTGCAGAGAAGTGACATAATCCCATGATTCGTCACATATCCTTAAAACTCCTGTTTTCGTCGGGTTTTAACGACACCAGAAAAAAAGAGGCTCTCAGATGGCGCTTATCCATGTGCTCTAACTCACTCAAGCGTAATGATAATGAATTGGCAGCTGATGTAGAAAAAGGCAATTTGCACCATTTTTTTAAAAGCCCAAAATGATTATGTTAGCAAGAAATGAGAAAATGAGTGTTTTTCCAGGGGATTCTTTCTGCATAAAAAAAAAAAATCACTGCTACAAAAAATAGAATTCTCCAGTGGAGTCTGCATGTCTTTTATGCATTGCAGAGATAAAAGGGGATTCAGATGGGAATGAAGGGGCAGAGCCTATTAATGGGTGTAATTGACATTCTCAGGATTCTAATATGAGCTTCTTAGCGCTTCAAGAGCTAGGCTGTGTGCTCCGGCACTGCTCAATGTTAGGCGATCACATGGATAGCACCAAAGGGGATTATGAAGATAAGTATGCCTGTTCTGGCAAATTCTAAGATGTCGTCACTTCACCCGAAGGGGCCAGGGAGGTGAGGCTGCTAGCCGACAGTCCCTCCTCTGGGACGAGGAGGAGATTCAGAGCTCTACCTACTATTCCTAGAACCTCTAGTGAGTCTTCTAGTGGTTCTCTAATTCCCATTGGAGTGCACAGAAGAGAGAAAGAAGTCCTCCTGCAGGAGCCGCAGGAGCCACGAGATTCGCAGTCGGTGTGGCAAGGACAAGTGGGGAGAACCGGGGCCAAGATGCTTGTCTGCCCGCAGAGGTGGTCCTGGCAGGTCTGCTGTGACTGGAACGACGAAACAGGAGGAAGAACGTGCACCCAGCCGACCGAAAGCACTGGAACGTGCAGTCAGCTGCAGAAGCACAGCCCGAGGAGGAGAAGAGGCTGCAGAGCCACCACTGCCACTGGAGAAGCAGCCCGAAGCCCGAGAGGGAACGCTGAGAAGCCCACAAACGACAGTAAAGCACCTGCACTTGCCCTGCAGTTATCTGGGTTGTTGGGACGGTTGGTGGGACACCAGAAGGCCCGAAGAGTGATGAAAGACGGGTGTGGGACCCACACCCAATAACAAAAAGCCTCTTGGGCCATCTTCTTCTTGGCAGTACCTGGCAGGGTAGTGAACCAGGTCTGCCTAATGCAAGGAGAACAAAAAAGTCGGGTTTGGGACCCGCACACAAGAAGGAAGAAAGCTTTAAACCATCTTCTTCGTGGCAGTACCTGGCAGGGTAGTGAACCAGGTTTGCCAGTGCAGGAAAGATAAGAAATACCACGAGAAGGGAGTCATTCTCCCGGGTGTTGTGAACTGTGAAAATGGGAACGTGAAAGGCCAGGGGAAGGGAGACATCCCGCCTGATGTTGTGAACTGTGAAACTAAAGCAAATAACGGCCAAGAGAAGGGAGTCATTCCCCTTGTGTTGTGAACTGTGAAAGTAAAAGCCAAGAAGTGTGAGAACAAAGCCAAGGAAGGCCTGGGGAAGGGAGTTATTCACCTGGAATTGTGAAATCATGGAAGCAAGTGAAAGAGTCCAGAGGAAGGGAGTCATTTCCCCTAGTTTTGTGTCAAGATACCTGGAGAAGGGAGGCATTCTCCAGGAACCCAATAATGAAGAAGCAACTATGGGCAACAAGGAATGTTGATGTTGGAACTGTAACTTTACCTTTTGAGCTTGAATTGAGAATTTTGCTACCTTTTGTCATTACAACCTGGAACTTTGTTTTGTCCCTTGGAAAGGGATTGAGACCTGGGGAAGCGAATCATTCCTTCAGGTAAAGATCCCACCTAACAACTGGAGCTTTGATCCACTGTCCAGAAGGAGGGAGACATTCTTCTGGACCAAGAAGATCCACTTCCTCTTTAGTTTAGTTATAAGGGGGAGGGAGAGAAGTAGGTTTTTGACACAGGATGGTGGACTATTGAATTACACGGACATCTTGACCAAACCCTTCGTATTTTAGTTGAGGCCTTGAAACCTTTTTAGGGAAAGTTAGGTTTTCTCTTTATATTCATTACTAATGAAAGTTTATGCCAACTACCATGTCACCTGTGTGTCAATCTCCTCCTTCTGCACCCTTACACTATACTGTGGAAAATAAGATAGTGCTGGTTCAAATAACACTAAACTTAATTGCAAATACCCATACCAACAGTGTGGTACTAAAGTTACCTGAATGTTTCATGTCGGAAAAGACAGTGCTAGTTAGCAGCCAATAGCTTGTCAGGCAGTGCTGGAGCCAATTGCAAATATCAAGCAATACAGGGCTTTAATTACTTGCTGTATCACAACAAACAAGGCAGAGGTATCATGATGGAGAGTGCAGCACTGTAGTTCTGGAAAAAGAGAGCACTAGTGGTGTTGCCGGCATACACATCATGACAGTTAGGGCAATGCTGGAGTTACCTACATGTATCGCAACTGAAAGGGCACCTCTGAAGTTACTAGATGGTACCATGACAGTATAGCTCATGGTACACAAGGCAGGGCTGGAGCTGTATACTAATAACATATAAACTAATAACATGAAGTGCAGGGCAGTGCTTTAGTTACTTGATGATTTTATGACGGATACATCTGTGGTGGTGTTAACTGCCAATATCATGACAGAACGAGAAGTGATAGAGTGAACCAAGTAAATCATGATGGAGAGGGATGTGTTACGGTTACTGTGGGTATCCCCACGTACAGTGCACTGGTGAAATTGGATGCTGGTATTATGATGGGCAGTCAATTCTGGATTAACCTGTGCATCTCATGATGAACAGGGTAGGGCAAAAGTTACCTGCAGGTATCATAACAGACAAGGCAGTGGTGGATGCAGACTTGATGACTTTTCCACTGGGCCGTGAAGTGCGTTTCTCGGGTGAGTCTCCAGACAGCTGTTGGTGTCTTGCTCGGCGCATCACCAGGTCATTAGTTGCTTTGGGGGCGGATGGGTCGGCCTCTTTTACAGGTGGACTTTCAGGAGCCTTTGTTTTATCCACTGTGATGTCAAAAAGGAGATAACGATGCATGGGTGAAAATATGTATGAAACCGTGGAAAGTGGGTGAGAGCAAGCAAGCAAAAAGAAAGGGTAAAAGGACAGAAACAAAAGAAAAGAGAAAGAAAGCAGTGGTGACTGGACAAAAGGGGAACAAAGGGAAAGAGAGAGATGGATAGGTAGAGCAAGAAATAAAGAAAGGGAGGGAAGAGAAATACCTATAAAGTGTGAGTGAAGGATGAAATAAGTCAAATAGTGAAGCCAGCATGCAGGAGAATAAAAGAGCATGAGGCTCCTTGAACTAAGGTAACTTACACATACAAACTCATTATGAAGGGCAAATTACATTTTAAACATATTTGTGAGGATATGCAGAAGCAGAGAAAACTGTTTAGTGCTGTACAGGAAAGATTACTTTCAGTAGTGGTATTGTACTCCTAGTCCAAATTACGATCTGGTGGAGTCTTTCCTAACAACTGTCAGCATAGGCATGTTGTAGTCTAATATAGCCCTACGTCAGTTTGTGAGTCACCAGAGCGCCACGCACAGCATTTGAAGGTCGAGGTCCAGCACGTTTTGCCACTGCAGGTGAAGGAGACCCAGAAGGGATGGGAGAAGGAGAGGTGGCGCAGATGCCATATGCGGCAAGTCAGAAAACCAGTGCCTCTTCGGCCAGTGGAGAACAGTCAGAAGAATCTGACAACTTGTGGAGATTCAAAAATTCTGCAGTACCTTGGAAATCAGATGAAGAAGGGTATGCGTAAACCGACAGCTTGTTCCAAGAGTTTGAAAGAAAATCCCCCAGAGATCTCTCTCCACTTCCCTTCCAGGAGGTCTACTGTTGGCATTTGCAGTTCAACTCTTTTGCAAAAGGGTCCACACGAGGAACCACTATTTTGGATAAAATCTCTCCCAGAACCTCTGAGTGAGGATCCCACTCCTCGTTCAAAGGTGACATCTATCTCAGAGTGTCAGCTACCTCGCTTGTAACCAAAAGTCATTCAGAGGAGCCAATACCCATGTTTGTACAGCAAGAGCAAAGAGATTTACCAGGTTACTGACCGTAGTGACCACCTTACTCCTAGTCCATAGTCCCCTTTCCTCCATACTTGTGGGGACATCTCTCCGTCCTGTGGGATGGGACCGGAGCACTTTGTAAAAAGCATCCACTTTTTTTCAAAAATGTGTCACTCATCTCTTTCCTGCGCGGGGCCCGGCACGCGGCCGTAACCCCGCCCACCTTGGCTCGCCTCGCGCTTCGCCCATCAGTCCTTTTCTATCGCCGGGTCAAACACCCATTAGCAATACCAGAGGAACCTTATTAGAGGGGACGGCGGGCAGGCGTATGGAGGAAAGGGGACTATGGACTAGGAGTAAGGTGGTCACTACGGTGAGTAACCTGGTAATACTCCTACGTCCCGTCCCCTTTCCTCCATACTTGTGGGAGATTCCCAAGCACTCCTTACAGGAAATACGGGTGGATGGAAATACCCCCTACTGAAACAGGTTCTTCAGCACAGCCTGACCAAACTGAGCGCCAGCTCTAGAGCTCATGTCGAGACAGTAATGCTTACAGAAAGCAGATGGGGAGGCCCAAGTGGCTGGCCTATCGATGGACTCCCAGGGAACATATTTCTGAAAAGCAACCGCGGCTGCCTTGCCCCGCACCAGGTGTGCATGGATACCTTTAGGAGGTTTCAGCCTTTGGACGGTGAAAGACTCTGTGATGCAGGCGGCAATCCACCTGGAAATATATGCCTTAGACGCCGGCTTGCCCTGAGGGTTACCGAAGGTCACAAAAAGTTGAGAAGAACTCCTAAGCTCGGGAGTCCTGTCCAGGTAGAACTTAAGAGCTTTTCTGACATCAAGACAGTGTAGAAATCTTTCAGCCTCTGAGGCAGGGTTTGGAAAAAAGACCGGAAGGGAGATCGACTGATTCAGATGGAATTCGGTCACTACCTTCGGTAGGAAAACCAGGTTTGTCCGAAGGACTACATTGTCCTTATGAAAGACCAAGAAAGGATACTCCACTGACAATGCCTGGAGCTCACTCACTCTCCTTGCTGACGTAACGGCGACCTGAAAGGACACTTTCCAAGAAAAGTACTTGAGGTCTACCGTAGCCATTGGTTCAAAGGGTTTATAGCACAGCGCCGTCAGGACTACATTTAGGTCCCATGGCGGGTGCGGATTACGAACCGGAGGGTAGAGGCGTGTGAAGCCAGCAAAATGCCTCTTCACCACTGGGTTACTCAGAGAATAAGAGCATTGGTCTGTAGCAAGATAAGCGGAAACCGCTGAAAGGTAAGTTCTGCATGACAGAACGTGAACACCCGACTCTGCTAGGGAGGACACGAAGGACAGCACCGTGTCAATCGTAGCCACCCTTGGATCCAATTGCTTTTCCAAACACCAACGACAGAACCTGAGCTATTTACTCCTGTATTGGGATCTGGTCGAGGGTTTCCTGGCTGCCTGGATAATACACATGTTATCCGTAGACAAGTTAAGATGCTCTAAAGACTTGAACTCAGGCACCATGCCGCCAAGCTGAGCGATTGTGGGGAGGGGTGCCACATCTGCTGTTCCCCTTGATGAAGAAGATCGGGGGTCACTGGTAGCCTGATCGGCGGAAACACCGACAGGTGTTGAAGTTCTGAGAACCAAAACCTGGCCGGCCACCACGGGGCCATGAGCAGAAGGGAACAGTTCACAGAGTTCTTCAGCTTCCAAATTGCCCGATGAACTAGAGGCAGAGGCATGAAGGCGTAAGCTCTCATGTTGTGCCATGGAATCTCGAGAGCATCCCCCAGAGAGGAGGCTCTCAGCCCCCCTCTGGAGGCATACTGAGGAAGCTTCTTGTTTACCGCCGTAGCGAAGGGGTCCACCTCCGGTGTGCCCCAACGTGAGAAAATCCATGAGAGGACCTTCGCCTTCAACTCCCACTCGTAGCTGACCACTGTCCGCCGGCTGAGGGCATCCGCTGTGACATTCAGCTGGCCCGGGATGTGCACCGCAAGCAGCCAGACACCATGAAGCATGGCCCACTCCCATATCTGGATGGACAGATCAACCAAAGGTGCCCACACTGCAGGCAAAGAAACATTGTGCGGAAGGGGCATCCGGGCGTTCCGGTCATAAACTGACCAATAAGGATGCGCACAAGGCCCAGAACCCAGCCCTACACCTCAGGCCGATGGTGCAGTTGTAGGGGTAGCATTCAAAATGGCCACCGCGGTTGTGTCGGGAACGGGCGCCATTTTGTCATCACCTGAGGGGAACTGCGGCACGTGAGGAAGTGAGGCAGGGGTCCCCGTCGATGGATCAGGGGTCTTAACTTTAGCCTTAACATAAGGAACCTCGGCAGAGCCGGTACTATGAGGCCTGGAATGTTTCTGCGACATACCAACCGCCAAATTAGACTTCTCAGGAAGGACCTCGGCGCTGCCGGTAAAAGAAGAATTTTCCTTCTTTGCCCCCTCAACAGACCTGGTGTTGCCGAGAGCAGGAACGGTGAGAAACAACCTTCACCGATAAGGCCCTGCCAGACCCTCAGAAATGTTGGTAGCTTTAGCCTCTATACGAGGGACCTCGGACCCAGGTCCGGTAACAGCCTTATTCGTGCGGGCCTTGAACATCTGTTCGGTAACACCAAGCCCCACCAAGGCCTCGGGGCGCACCCCGGTGTAAGAGCCAGTCGTCCAAATACGGATACCCATGGATACCCTGGAGACGAAGATAGGCCGCAATCACCGACATCCTCTTCGTGAAGGCACGCGGCGCCGAGCTGAGGCCAAAAGGAAGCACCCGAAACTGGAAGTGCTCCTCTCCCAAAGAGAAGCGGAGGTATCTCCTGTGTGGATTCCAAATCAGGATATGCATGTACGCATCCTGAAGATCCACAACGCTGAGCCAATCACCCATCTGCAAAGAGGAGCATATCTGGCCGGGCATGATCATCTTGAATTTGTCTTGGGGTAGGAAAAGATTGAACTGGGAAAGGTCTAGGATGGTGCGCAGGCCAGTCTGGTTGGATTTGGGCACTGTAAACAGCCGGGAGTAGAAGCCCTCCCCTCGCTCCCCATGGGGACGGGTTCCACAGCTCTGAGGTCCAGAAGTTTCTGAACCTCGGCCTTGAGGGAGGGTGAGCCTGACAGCAGAAAAGGAGGGTTGAGGGCTGGTGAAGGGGGTAAAGGCAAGCGGAAGCCCGCTAGAGCGACTGACAAGACCCATGTGTCTTCTGTGATGGTTTGCCACGCCTCCCAATGAGACGCAATGCGTCCTCCCACCGGGGTCTCGTGCATTTGGCAGGCTTATCGGTGGCGGTGCTACCTGAACCTGATGAGGAGGCTGATGAGCGGGAGAAAAACCGTGCACGCTGTTGTCTACGGCGGTTATTCCCCGCAGGAGTATCCACTCTGCGAGATTTGCGGTCGAGGAAGCCCCTAAAACCAGAGGAAGGTCGACTTTGCGACAACGGTCTCTGGGATTTGAAAGGAGCTTTAACCAGAACAGACAATGATTTAGCCGTCTGAGTGCTATCCTTGGTTTTGGTTAGCTCTACATCAGTAGAACAGTGAAAAAGCTCCTTACCATCAAATGGAAGGTCCAACACCTTGTCTTGCACTTCCTTAGAAAATTTTGTGGCATTCAGCCACGCCTGCCGTGAGGTATCAACCCCAAGCATCAGGCCCCGAGCCGAGGTGTCTACGTGATGAGCCGCAGCCTCTAGGCAATCCTGGGTCAAGACCCTGGCATCGGAAAGGCCTCCTTTGAAGTCTTCCAGCTTCTCGACTGGGATGTGCTCCTCAAACTCTGACAGACCTTTCCACATCCGCATGTTAGCTCCCGCCAATATCAAATCGCCGTTGGCCTGCCTGAGCTGCAAGGCCCAGTTGGTGAAGATTTTCCCCCCGAGGGAGTCGAGGAGCTTGTCCTCCTTTCCCAGAACCTGAGTAGCCGTCTTGGAAGAGGATGCTGCAGGCCTGGACTGCAAAGTGGCAGACTGTGGAGGAGGGAGGCGGACAAGACGACAGGGCCACCTCTTCCCAAGAATGCAGCCTGTACCTCGCGGCAATCTTTTTATTGACAAAATGTGTGGCTTTTCCCAGACTCTTCGGACCTCGGCCAGAACGTCCTTCTGCAGGAACAGGCCGGTACGCTCCAAGGGAGATAGGGTTAACGCCCCAGAAAGCACGCCCTACTGCGGAGCGGGTGCCTCAGGCACCGGAACATCTAAGAAACTCATCATGTCCAGTACCCGGTCATGAAAGGCTCTGAAAGAGCGGGGAAGGGCCTTGTTGTCCTGATCGCCTTGAGGGTCATCTGACAGGTCAGGATCCTGCTGAACCGTGTCAGGCACTGCCTTGTCCACTGGGGACAATGGAGGCAAAGGCGGGAGAGCAGGGGGGGGGGCACCACGGGCAAGGGAGGTGCCGGCAGAACCACCGGAGGAACAGGTGGAGCCTGAGGCGCCGGTGGACATATCTCCTTGAAAAGCCCTTTGAAATATTCCCTCATGGGGTCAGTGCGCATAAGCGCTTGAAATTTACAGAAAAAGGCATCCTCTGGAGATTGTTTGGGGATCTGAGGAGGCCTCTCATGAGGTGGACAAATCCAGGGACGTAACAGGGAAGGGTGCCACACCAGCCCCTCCACCGACGTATCCACATAAATCAAAGGAGCCTCCCACGCGGGCAACGAAACATTGTGCGGAAGAGGCATCCGGGCGTTCCAATCATAAACCGGCCGGTAAGGATGCGCACAAGGGACCTTAGGTTCACCCGAGAGATGGAGCCCTACACCAGAAGCCGATGGCGTAGTTGTAGGGGTAGCACCTAAAATGGCCGCTGTGGTCGTGACGGGAACGGGCGCCATTTTGTCCTCATCTGAGGGGAACTGCGGCAAGTGAGGAAGTGAGGCAGGCGTCCCCGTCGATGGATCAGGGGTCTTAATCTTAGCCGTAACATAAGGAACCTCGGCCGAGCCGGTACTATGAGGCCTGGAATGTTTTTGTGACATACCAACCGCCAACTGAGCCTTCGAAGGAAGAACATCGGCACTGCCGGTAAAAGAAGAATTTTGCTTCTTTGCCCCCTCAACAGATCTGGTGTCACCACAAGAGCGGGAACGGTGCGCTTTCACCGACAAAGCCTTGACCGGCCTCTCAGAACTGTTGGTAGCTTTAGCCTCTGTACGAGGGACCACAGAACCAGGCCCGGTAACAGCCTTTTCTGCGCGGGCCTCGAACATCTGTTCAGTAACTACAAGCCCAGCCAAGGCCTTGGGGCGCACCCCGGTTTTGTTTTTGAGGGATGCCGACAGAGAGGCCTCAGAGCGAACTCCGGTACCCCACGACTCAGTAGAACTGGGTCTACAAACAGCCCCCACAGGAGGGGCCTCGGAGCGAACTCCGGTGTTCACAGGCCCCTTACGGAGACCCTTGGAGAAGACTCTGGTAGAATTATTAGGCCCAACGGGGACCTCAGGGCAAACCCCGGTAACAGAGCGATCAACGCCCCTCCCGGACCGAGAGGAACCCGGTAAAGTATCCTCCGGTCGGGGTGCTCTGAAAAGTAAAGAACTCACCGGGCGTTTTTTCTTCTCGTCAATGAATGCCTGAAAATGCGAAGGAGGAGTTTGTCGGAACACCTCCTCCCACCGCTCCAACCGACGTTGAAGTGCCCGGACCGAAAGGGAGTCACAGTAAAAACAGGAGTCCCAACCGTGTTCCGGACCCAAACACTCTAAACAAAGAGGATGGGGATTCGCCCTCGCGAAGCGACGGTGACAGGATGAACAATCTGGAAAGTCTAATTTGAAAGACATAGACAGACTAGTAAACGAACGCCAGCGAGAGCCAGAGAGGAAAAAAGGGAAGAAAATCTTCCGAGGATGCAAGTGCGTCCGGCCCCGATTGAGCGGAGAAAAGGACTGATGGGCGATGCGCGGGGCGTAGCCAAGGTGGGCGGGTTACGGGCGCGTGCCGGGCCCCACGCAGGAAAGAGAGGAGGGACACATTTTTGAAAAAAATGTGGATGCTTTTTACAAAGTGCTCTGGTCCCGTCCCACAGGACGGAGAGATGTCCCCACAAGTATGGAGGAAAGGGGACGGGACGTAGGAGTAGAACAAGTTACTTCTTACCTTGTAACGTTCTTTCGAGGGGATGCTCCTCCGACTTATTCCTTATCTTAGATATCTCCTTCCAGCTTTGCTGGCCTCGGAAATTTTTTCTCTCTAGAGGGCGCTGTGCGTCGACGTCCGCCGAGTCGATGTCCCTCGACAGCCGCCGTATCAACGTCGACGTCATCCTGCCTATAAAGGCCGCGCACAGCGTCCGTTGCTCAGTTCCGTTTTGTAGCCCTGTAATGGTTTACAAGTGGGAAATAGGAAAGGGTGATGCAGGAGGGAGGGACGATCCGCTAGTTGCCAGGGAAACGGGGCTAAAGGTAATTAGAGAGAGGTCCCTTTTTCTAACTCGCTGTATGTTGGTTGCTAGGGGACGACCCAGCTGGCTGAAGAAGATACCGTCCGTTATGAATGGGCATATTAAGGAAGAAAAACACATTAGTTGAGTTCGTTTAAAGCGCCGTTGCGCTGGTTAAAGTTTTTGTTCGTCGTGTGAAGCTGTAGAGCTGCATCGAAAGACAGTAGGAAGGGATGTAGCCATAGGAGTGTTGAAGTCCGCGTCGAGCAACTGGTCGAGGAGGCAGTTGGGGGTTCGAACAGAGAGAGGGAGAAGTCGAAGCGGAGAGAGTCGAGGAGAGTCTGTGGACGAGTCTCCAACATTGGGACTCTCGCCGATGAACTGACCCTCAAGGAAGAAAGAGGAGGAGGCATGCAAGAAGGTTGGAGGAGCGGCGGAACGGGAGATCTGTGAGCAGCGAGTCGGAGGTCGAGCCCCAACGGCTGGTCGTGAGCGGCCATAAGACAAACCTAAAGGAAAGCTGCCCGTCTCAGAGAGGAGCGAAGAGCCGAGCTGCTACCGTCCGGATGCACAAGTAAACAGGTGAAAGTCCCGACAACACTGAACGTGCTGATCTTTGTGAAAGAAAGGGGGAGAGAGGAGAGTCCTTGGAGGAAAGAAACGTTGTTAAAGGGAGGAAAAGCCGCTTGGAGAATGAAGGCTTGTTTGCTAGTAGAAGATAAACAAGGTTTTTCCGGGAAGAGGATCAGTTAAGCTAGAAGCACAGAGTTGTTGCTTGGCACCGCAATATTAGAACTGTTCAAAGACTACTGACATTGTGAACGTCACCCCTGTAGCACAGATCCTAGTCAGTTGGTCCGACCCGAAGAAGAAACGGCAGCTACCGATATCCTTTTTCTGGTTACCTCACGAAGGTGTTCGTTGAGTTATTTTAACAAGAAATTAAAGTTGTGTTTTACATCGTACCTTGTGTGTGCTCATTTAATCCCACATAGTGACAAGCCCACAATAATTCTTTCTGGACTAGACTAATCACCCTGAAGGAGCGTAAGCTGCAATAACAAGGGAAGTAGTACTGCAGGGATGGATGGGAGGGTCGGTAAGGAATACGTCGGAGGAACATCCCATCGAAAGAACGTTACAAGGTAAGAAGTAACTTGTTCTTCGAAGGGATTGTGTCCTCTGACATATTCCTTATCTTAGATAGGCTCCCATAGCAGTATTCTGTTATTGGAGGTGGGAGTACTGACTTCATGCTTCCTCTTATTGATGAATAGAGTGCAATACTGGCCTGCCAAACCTAGTTTCCTGACTGGAGGAGGAATCCAAGTTGTAAAACCGTGTAAAGGTATGGACGGACGACCATGTGGCAGGCGCACATATGTCTCTAACCGGCACTCCTCTTTTGAGGGCCGATGAAGCTGCAATACCTCTGGTCGAATGAGCCCTAAGATTTTGAGGGGGCTCTTTTCCTGCCAGTTTATAACATTCCAAAATGGCTAAAATGATCCATCTGGAAATGGTCTGCTTAATTATCGGTAACCCCAGCTTGTGACCTGCGTAGCCTACAAACAGCTGGTCTGCTTGTCTTATCCTAGCCAGTCTACTAATGTAAAAACCTAAAGCCCTTCTTGGGTCCAGCCTGTGTAACCTCTCTTCCTCTTTCCCCGGATGGGGAGGAGGATAGAAAGATGGAAGGGTAATCTTCTGTGTGATATGAAATTCAGAAACCACCTTTGGGAGGAAATTAGGCTTCACTTGCAGAGCAACTTTGTCTTTGTGAAAGATTGTATGAGGGGCTTTACAAGAAAGAGCTTGTAACTCGCTCACCCTCCTAGCAGATGTAAGTGCTACTAATAAAACAGTCTTAAGGGTAAGAAATCTTAACGAACAAGAGTGGAGTGGTTCGAAAGGTGTGCCCATCAGGAAAGTTAGGACTAAATTTAAATCCCATAGGGGAACCTGGAATGGTCTTGGGGGATAAACGTTAGTTAACCCCTTTAGAAACTGTATAACCAAGGGTAACTTGAAATAGGATGGTTCTTCCGCAGTGCGCTTAAAGATGGATAGCGCTGCGAGATAGCCCTTAATGGTGCCAACTTGAAGGCCTGAATTCGCTAAATAAAGTAGGAAGGACAAAACCATTGGTGTACCACATGAAAAGGGATCGATATTCTTTTCCCTACACCAGCTGCAAAATCTGTTCCAACGGCAGCGGTATAAAGATTTTGTTGCTGGCCTTCTTGCCGAAAGCAACACCTCCATAACGTCATCAGGGAGGTCCCAATCCTTGTACCTCAGCCTTTCAGAAGCCAAGCGTGAAGGTTGAGGGTTTTGATGTCTGGATGGAGAACCTGACCTCCCTTCTGTGAGAGCAGATTCTCTCTCAGTGGAAGTTCGATTGGAGGGCAGATGGACAAGTCTAGAAGGTCCGGGTACCACGTTCTCCTGGCCCAATCCGGGGCAATTAGGATCATGGTTTTCTGGAATCTTCTCAACCTCCTGATCATTTGAGGAATGACAGGGACTGGTGGAAACGCGTACAGGAGCGGAAACTCCCAGTCCACTATGAACGCGTCTCCCAGAGCTCCTCTCGGGGGAAATTCCCTAGAACAGATCGCACTTCCGGTTGACACTGGTGGCGAACAGATCCACCTGAGGGGTTCCCCAAAGGGCGAAGATCTCTTGAAGGACTTCCTGAGCTAGTTCCTACTCGTGGGAGACTGTGCTCTGCCTGCTCAGAGCGTCCGCTGTCAAGTTCTTCTCTCCGGCTAGGTGAACTGCCGATAGAGAGATTCCTTCTTGGATTGCCCAAAACCAGAGCTGCATCGCCTCTCTGCACAGAGGTAGTGATCCTACGCCTCCTCTTTTGTTGAGGTAATGCATGGCCACTGTGTTGTCCGTCATTATCAGGACATTCTTTCTTTGTACAGATGGCAGAAAAGCCTTCAGCGCAAGTCTGATGGCCCTCAGCTCTAACAGGTTGATATGTAGTCTGGACTCCGATGGAGACCAACGACCGCTGATGGTAAAGTCGTTGGCGTGGGCTCCCCACCCCGTGAGTGAGGCATCCGTGACTACCGTTATCTCTGGCCAGGGTTGCCAAAAAAACTGCTCTCCTTTCAGAATGTTCTCCTGACAGGCCCACCACTGAAGGTCTCGAGCCACCCTGTCGGGAATCTGAAGAAGATCTGTCATTCTCCCTGAGCATTGTGACCACTGAGTTCTCAGTGCCCACTGGAGGGATCTCATTCTCAGGCGAGCCTCTGGCACTAGGAAAATGCAGGATGCCATGAGGCCTAGCAACCTCAAAAAGTCGAAGGCTGGGAGATGTTGGGCATTTTGAAACTTGGTGACCATCTGTAGAATATCTTGAGCCCTCACCTCTGGTGGCGAGGCTTTTCCCAGGGAAGTGTCCAGGATCGCTCCGATGAACTGGAGTCTCTGCGATGGTATCATTTGTGACTTCTTTAAATTGAGGGAGAAGCCCAGTCTGTGAAGGGAGTGGCAAACATGATCAAGCTGGATCTGAGCTTGTTCCGAAGATACAGCTCTGATCAACCAATCGTCCAGGTAGGGGTAGACGTGAATCCCTTCCCTCCTTAGACTTGCAGGCACTACCGACATAAACTTGGTGAAGACCCTCGGGGCGGAGGTCAGCCCAAATGGCAGCACTCGAAATTGATAATGAGAGTTGCCAATTGCGAACCTCAGGTATTTCCTGTGTTTGAGATGGATTGGCACATGGAAATAAGCGTCCTGAAGGTACAGAGATACCAATCAGTCCTGGAACTGAAGGGCCTGAAGGATCTGAGAAAGAGTTACCATCTTGAATTTGTCTTTCCTGAGGAATTTGTTCAATTCTCGCAAGTCCAAGATGGGTCTCAGTCCTCCGTCTTTCTTTGGAATGAGAAAGTAAGGGGAGTACCAGCCCTTGTTCCTCTCCGCTACAGGTACCGGTTCTATGGCACCTTTCTCTAGCAGGTCTAAAATTTCCTGCGAGAGGAGCGGATCTGGAGCTTTTTGAGAGCTGATCCCCGGTGGATGACTCTGAGGTATGCGTAGGAGAGGCAGGCAGTAACCTTGTGCAACTGTCTCCAATGCCCAAGCATCTGACGTGATAGCCTGCCATTCCGCCAGATGTTGAGTTAACCTGCCTCCTACAGGTGTCTTGTGAGGGAAGTCCTCAGAGTGGTTTTGGGGCGGCTGATGCAGATGCCGATGGTTAAGAGGCACCTGCTGTTGCTGCGGCTTTTGAATATCTACCCCGTCCACCTTGGGTAGTTCTTCTTTGTCCCCTTTGAGCCGGTCGTCCTCTCCCTCTTCCGAATGCGGAGTGGAAGCAAAAGGACTTCCCTCTCGCAGAGGTTCCTGTGGGACAAAAAGGTGTCTGATGGATTGCAGCGCCTAGGGATTTTGCTGCTGCCTTTGATGTTTGCAGTTTTTCTAAACTGTCATCCGCCTTTTTCCCAAACAAAGAAGAGCCATTAAATGGCATGTTCAAGAGCCTGGCTTGCACATCTGGGGCAAAACCAGACTTTCTCAACCAAGCAAATCTCCTGGTTGTTGTACTTGCCGCCATTGCTCTGCTGATACTGTCAGCTGAATCAATGCCCGTCTGGAGGGATTCGCACATAGCGTCTTTACCGTCCTTTATGATATTTAGGAACGCCTCCCGTTCTTCTCCCTCCGGGATGCAGTCAGCCGCTGTAGAAGCACACTCCCAAAGAGTATGGCTAAATCTAGCAAGGGTACAAGTAGCATTAATAGATTTTAACGCCATGCTACATGCCGAAAAGACTTTCTTAGCCATAGCATCGTATTTTTTATCGTCCCTCTCCTGTGGGACGGTAGGGTAAGCAGTCTTGATGTCAGTAGAAGATGCTGCCTGTACCACCAGACTTTCTGGGGATGGGTGTTTGGACAAAAACTCTGGGTCTGCAGAAGATACCCTGTATTTAGTAGACAGTTTTTTATTTACTGCCGGGACGACATCTGGGGTTTCCCAGTTCGTCATGATTTTTCTTTGAAGAGCTTTATGAAAAGGTACTACAGGATCCTCCTGTGGACCTTTATCAAGAATATCCGTGAGGTCATCCTGTTGGAAAGCCTGTGAAGGTGTTGACCACCCCATAAATTCTGTGATCCTGGCCATTAAGGCTCTGTAAGGGGTTTCAGCATGCTCCCCCGGGTCTGGCCTAGCGAACTCCACCTCTGGGGAAGTGTCTAAACCACTTGCCTCATGTAAGGAATCATGGAGTTCCTTTAATCTGCGTTCCTCTGAGGATAACTCCTCTTGAACTGGGGTTGCAGATCCCTGCAACTCAAATGTCTCTTCTTGGTCAGATAGTTCTCCCTCTTCCATAATTGAGGACATTGTTCTCAATTGGTCTGAACTCACAAAGGGTGTGAAACCCATCTCCAAGGCAGAGGGTGCCAAACTTGTTGTAATCGGCCTCGAAAACGTTGATGTCGTTGACGCCGACGTCGAAGGCTTCGAACGTGGCATCGAAAACAAAGGTGGAGGCCTCGAGGTCCTCGACAGAATTGGAATTCTGCTTGAGGATGTCGACAATCTCGACGACATCGTCATCGAAGACCTGGGAATAGCCACTGGGTGCGCCGCAACCGTGACTTTCCTTGGCGTCGACGCCGGTGTTGAGGATGGCGTCGAGTCGACAGACCCGTGTGTCGAAGGTCCCTTCGACAACAGCGTCGAAGACACCGACCTCGGTGTCGACAGAACCTTCGTCGACAGCGTCGACGGAACCTTCGAAGAAGGATTCGAGGTCTTTGCTTTACTCGAGGGTTCGTGACGCGCTCGAGAAGCTTCCTTCACCGGTTACTGCGACTCGCGGCGTTTTGGACCTTCGGGTCATTCGACCAGAGCATCGCTCTCGGCAGTCTTCAAGGGGGTCGAGGCCGTTTTCTCGAAGACGCTAATCATATTTTTTCGGAATTCCTCCCATTCAACCCGGGAACTATGTTTCGTGGGGCAAGGGATTCTCTTAGGTGAAACAGAGGAAGAGGAGGACGAAGAAGGGGATCTTCTGCGTCTCCTTTTTGAGTGCTTCGATCTCGAGGAGTGATGGGACCCGCTTCGAGACCTGGAGCGCGAATGGTGACGAGGAGACGAATGTCTCGACTTCGTCGAGGAAGAAGAAGCTTTAGAAGTCTTACCTTTTTCCAGCTTCCCCCTACGCTCCTTCAGGGCCTTAGCTGTCATGGACATACAGTCCTCGCACTCCGAACAATGGTGTTCAGCTCCCAAACACCACAGACAGACCCTGTGAGGGTCAGTCAGCGACATCTTTTTTCCACAGTCTCAGCATTTTTTAAAGCCGGACCGAGGGGTCGTCGGTTCCGACGAGGAAGCCATCGAGTATGGATTGAATATCTCGAGGAAATTGGAATAATTCTCTACGAAACTGAGCAACGATATTCTGAGGCACTGAGTAAGCGCGGAAAAACGGAACTGAACAACGGACGCTGCGCGCGGCCTTTATAGGCAGGATGACGTCGACGTCGATACGGCGGCTGTCGAGGGACATCGACTCGGCGGACGTCGACGCGCAGCACCCTCTAGAGAGAAAAAATTTCCGAGGCCAGCAAAGCTGGACGGAGATATCTAAGATAAGGAATACGTCGGAGGACACAATCCCTTCGAAGTGTAGATTTCGTGCCCCCTTGCTTGTTTTGATAAAACATGATCATAACATTGCCACTGAGGATCATCACCATGGGTCCTTTTAGAACTGGCAAGAAGGCCTAAAGCACCAGGAAACTGCCTTCAGTTCCAGGTCATGTGTGTGCTCTGTTGCTTCCTGCAGACTTCACGTGCCGTGAATCTGCAACTCTGCTAGGGTGGCAGCCCAGCATGAGAGAGAGCAGTCCATTGAAATGTCTATCTGGTGCAGAGGATCCTGAAAGGGAGTCCCTACGAGGAGGTTCCAATTGTGAGACCACTAGAGAAGATAAATCATGAGCTTGCCGAGGATCCCATATATGGACTTAGACCACCGCTAGGTGAGGATGCGTGCAGAGCATTTAAAGCCTTGCCATAGGTATACTGCCAGCATGCATGATGCCATAAGCCCCAGAAGGTATTGGAACCACTAGGCCGATGTCTGGATGTGGGCTGGTTTTGTTCTTGTGTTGGAAACGTCTTCCCTGTCAGGGAATCCTATACAAATCTTATGAATTGCAGTCTCTGTGTTGGAAAACGGGTGGATCTGTTGGTGTTGGTGGAAAATTCTAAAGTAAACATGATTTCCGGGAGGTATTGGAAATTTAACATTGTCCTTTCGAATCTGCAGTGACCAGACAACCGTCTATATATGGGTACATGTGTATGGCCCTCAGCCGAGTATAGTTTGCTACCAAGTCCATCAGCTTTGTGAAGAGCCTGGGTGCAGAGCGCAATTGGGCATGAAGGTTTCAGAGTACCTCTCAGCTTCATCCCTCCCCCGGAGTGTTTTTCTACCAGCAATCCCCCCATACTCCGGATCAAGGAGAAAAAGAAGGATGTCCAAATGACCCCAGGGGAGCCGGAGGCAGAAACTTGTCAGAGTCGTCTGCTCCTGTACTGACTGAAGCAGCTGGAGAGAAATCTCCAGGCGATTGAACCGATTCAGAGCCCATGACCGTTACCACAGAAGTGCTGTGGAACCATGGCCAGGTCCAGTGACAAAGTCTTAAAGATCCTCGGTGTAGGCACCAGTAACAGTATTCGCAGAGGCCTTAGGGCGCAGCCCGGTAGCACAACGGCTAGCTGCCTCAGACCCAGATTGGGCTTTCCGAACCTGGTCAAACCCGGGAAGGAATTGCCTAGTTGAAGTGCCAAAGAAAGAAAAAAAGAGGCTAGCCTACCTACTTGGAAGCTGCAAATCCTCTGAGGTGCTTCAGAGGACTTGCCTTGAAAATGTCCTCCCAGCGTGTCAGCAGATGTTTCGGCAACTTCTGGAAAGTGTGCCACTGAGCGCACAGGTGTCCCAGGGGTGAAGAGGCCCCAAACACACTGAACAAGGAGTGTGAGAATGTTCTGTGTCACACTGCGCACACAGGAAAACCTGTTTTAACCAGCATACACAGGAAATGAGAAGAGGTCTGTGGGGAAGCAGTGAACTGAAAAGGGAGAAAACTGTCAGGTGTCCAACCCTTCAGACACAGGGAAAGCGACTGATGGGTAATGAGCATGGGGGCTAAGGTGTGGTCACGTTGCTGTGCTTACACTTCAGTTCCATCCCTGCTCTCGGAGAACTCCCCTATGTATGGAGGAAAGGTGACGGGACATGGGAGTGTAATATGAATATTACTTATCAATCAGGATACAGCATGGTATAAGGTCACTACTTTCATTATCTTACTACTTTCACTATCTTTTTATGTGACCCTGTCAGTGATAGCGGTTAATAAAGAGACATTCAATTAAGATCAACTCCCTTACCTGGTTCAGGGTCACCTGCCCCTTGTCCCACAGGGCTGGGAGCTGTTTGCCCTTCTGCCGTGGATTTGGATGCAGGCTGCTGTTGAGTGATTGCTCCGTCTTGGATGCTCTTGTCCTGCTGCCTGGGCCGGCGCTCCGTCTCATCCTGCAATGGCCCAGAGAAGCGGTTGGTGTCCATCAGCGCAGAGAACCTACGGCGGGCACCCAGCGGTGGGCTGGAGTCACTCTCTGTGGTGAAGGATGACTCTGAGGCCGAGAAGCGCTTCCTGCAGCAGATATCACGAAAGAGAAAAAAGGCCTAAAGCCACAGTGGTTGTCTCTGAATCATATCTCGCAGGAAGTTCTACAGGAGGAGAAACCATCCTCGCAGACAAATCGGTGCAGATAAATGTGTGGGCATGGCCACCTCAAAAGGCAAACCAAACTACATTATTAATCTCTGTGGGCCAGGGGTCACCATCTCAGACAACTCTACCTAGGTAGCTCTGTGGGAAGGGTCTTCCTGGTAAATCTATCCAGACAGCTATGTGTGTGCATGGTCATACTCAAGCAGCTCAGTGTGGAACAAGGGTCACTATCCATAGGACATCTACCCAGACAGCTATGTGTGTGCATGGTCATACTCAAGCAGCACAATGTGGAGCAAGGGTCACTATCCATAGGACATCTACCCAGGCAGATATGTGTGTGCATGGGCATACTCAAGCAGCTCAGTGTGGAGCAAGGGTCACTATCCATAGGACATCTATCCGGGCAGCTATGTGTGTGCATGGTCATACTCAAGCAGCTCGGTGTGGAGCAAGGGTCACTATCCATAGGACATCTACCCAGGCAGCTATGTGTGTGCATGGTCATAATCAAGCAGCTCGGTGTGGAGCAAGGGTCACTATCCGTAGGACATCTAGCCAGACAGCTATGTGTGTGCATGGTCATACTCAAGCAGCTCAGCGTGGCGTAAGGGTCACTATCCGTAGGACATCTACCCAGGCAGCTATGTGTGTGCATGGTCATACTCAAGCAGCTCAGTGTGGAGTAAGGGTCACTATCCATAGGACATCTAGCCAGACAGCTATGTGTGTGCATGGTCATACTCAAGCAGCTCAGTGTGGAGCAAGGGTCACTATCCATAGGACATCTACCCAGGCAGCTATCTGTGTGCATGGTCATACTCAAGCAGCTCAGTGTGGAGCAAGGGTCACTATCCGTAGGACATCTACCCAGGCAGTGTTACCCTGCAATTCAAAAAAGAGATGAAGATGCATCTCTTCAAAGAACCTCTCACATACTGGTAATCAGAGGAACCTTCCGATGCAGACTGCTTCTGCTATTCCCCAAATAACCTGCATCCCCTGCCTGTGACCCTCTGTTTTCCCCTCTCCCCATATCCTTCCTAATGTAGCTATAATATGTTGTCCTTTTAATTGTATTCATAATATCGTATCCTATCAATGTCTTATCATCTCATACTGTGTTCGGTTTTTCCCCCAACTAGAGATGTGCTATACAATACCCAATACATGCATAAATGCAGCTCTACTGGAACAAGTGGTACAATCTCAGCTAAATCTACCCAGGTAACTCTGAGACCAAGGGTGCACAATTATAAGCATGTCTAATCAAGTAGCATTGTGCGAGTATGGGTCAGGTTTAGACATATTTCTACCCATGACACCCGCCCAGCTAAATATATTCGGGCATTTCGTGGCTGTGAATGACTTCTACGGTAATCAATCCAGACAGAAATATGGGAGCAGGCGGAAGTCTAGGAGTACTGGTTTCATGGTAGAACAATTGTAAATCTATGGATTTTTATAGTTTGGCAAGAAACTGCATAACTCAAGTCTGCTGGCTGCATCTGAGCTAAGTTTGCTATTGGGCAATACCCATGATATGTTCACATACAGATCCGTATAAAGCCATGCGGTATTGTATCCTGGGGAAAGTTGGAGTAACAACCCAATCGAAGCTTCTCACTGGGGAAGGAGGACGGGGGGGGGGGGCTTTCATTTCATTATTAGTGAAACACCCGATAGTCTAACTCCTAGTCATCACGTTAAGAATCAATGTTGGCTCTAAAATGTGGCGCTATTGTGCATTGCTTTGTATGACCCGGGTGTACATAAGTGCATGCATCTAGACTGACTAATGGTAGAACTAAGTAAACTATCACGGCAGTCGGGCTGATTCCAAATTACAAAGAGGGCCATTTAGGTGCTGTCACAAAGTGACATTTGAGTTCCTTTTGTCATCTTTGGCCTCAGAAACCCAGCTAGAACCTGCTATAAAAGGCATGAATATTCCCCATCCACTGATGGCTACTCCTTTGCCCACCCTTAGCAGTGGATAACACCTACCATATAAAAGTATCACTATGGCATCAACTGTTAAAAAATCAGGATGGAAACTCAAAACCCATATTTTGGGAAAGAGTTGCATAAATAAGATGGAGCCTCACACTTACATCTCTGGGGAGCCAGTTCTCCAGCTCTTGTCTCTCATAGTAAAGCTTCCAAGACTGTCTCTCTTGCTCACACGGTCATCTTTGTGCTTGTTACTGTGGTCTCTCTTGACCACTGTTGGTGCCTTCTGCTCCAGCTGACAGAGATGCTCCATGCTGCTGTATACCTGCAAAGATGACACAAATGTCAAAGTTATTCTTCGTAGTTACTTCTCCTGTAATCTTCGTCATTCAATCCTTTCAGTACCAGTACTGGTGCCTTAGCACTTAAAGATTAAAAGAAGCCAGAGGGTCGAATTGGTACAGGCCGAGTTGTATGACAAAATGGGCTGAAAACCAAGATAACAGGGTTCATTATAGTGCATAACCCGGTCTTAGCTCACAGCAAGATCCCCAAGAATGATCTACAAGGATGTAATAGAAGCATGGTGTCCATGATGTGATCTAGAAAAGATTATATTTGCTGATGCCCCCTGTTAAAATGGATTTCCAGAATCTACCATGGGGAAGAATTGTGAAAGTCCAACCTGTTATTGTAAACAGGAAAGACTCTGATGTATAGCCAAACCCAGATGAGCCATCAGTTTCCGCACTCGGTCACTTTTGTTACTAAAAGTAGGCATACCCTTCTCTGAAGACAAGTTCTTTAAATATTCAACTTTAAGCAGATCATCTGTTTCAATAGTGGTATTTACCCGCTAAAACATTTAGATCTAGGAGTTCTGTGTACCAAGAAGTATTTGATCACCCCAGTGGATCTACACTGTGTCCCAAAGACCTTATACAACCACTGAGCACCAATTGTTAGGATTGATTTTAGGAATCCACCCGGGCTGTGGATTCTGAGATGGCAACCTTTAATGGTGAACAGGAAAACACTGATATCTAGCCAAACCCAGTCATGGTAGAGTAGCACAGCAATAAGGCTTAGACGCCGGAGGGCGAAAGAAGTGTAAGGCTACAATGAGACACACACAGAGCAATCCAATAATTCCCATTAGACAGAAGAGCGCAACAATATACTATTATTTATTTGGCCTTTAAGATACACTCTAAGCACTTGAAAACGTCGGGTAAGTATCATCACACAGGTACTATCATATTCATCATATATACATTCACCATTAGGGGTTCTACTAACAGAACACCAACACTAACTTTAGAATCAGTTACGCAACAGTAAGAAAGTTAGAAGCAACACTGTAAATATTAAAATGCTGTAAATCAGAGAAACAGTCAAAGTCAGAATCAGTAAAGAAAGGTAAGGAAAAAGTTACTTACCTGTAACTATTGTTCCCCAGCATGGGTCTGGCATAGATTTACATGCTCATGAATATTTCCCGTTGTCAGGCTGGGAATCCTCGATAAAAGAAAAAGTTTCACTTTCACTTACAAACTGTATTTCTCCCATAAACCAATCACTGTCTGGTCATAATGCCCCCAGTCAATAACAGCCCTCTCCTTAAGCCCCTCCTCTGGCAGCCATTTTCAGATTTGGTAAGCACGTAAAGTGGCAGTATAACCAAGAAGAGCCACAGAGGAGAAAGAGGGAGGGACGAATGTGAATCCATTCCAGACCCATGCTGGAGAACAATAGTTACATGTAAGTAACTTGTTCCGTCTCCAACATGGGGAGTGGGATGGATTCACATGCTCATGAATAACGAATACACAGCAGTTCAACATTACACAACCATGGGAGGTGGCAAGGATCAACAGAAGCAATTCACTCTTACCTCTGGAACAGACTCACCTCAATCGAACAGGTTGTGTAGCACTGCTTGGCCGACTCTGGACTCCTCCCTAGAATCCCTGTCGACGCAGTAGAACTTCGTGAAGGTGTGCGTGGACCTCGACGTAGGAGCCCTGCAGATGTCCAGAAGCGGCACACCAGCCAGGAATGCCATTGTCGCACTGATCGTTCTGGTGGAGTGTGCTCTCAGACGGCCAGGCAGCGGTCGGTTCGTCAACCGGTGACAGTGCATGATGCAGCAGGAGGGCCAGCTTGAGATGGAAGGCTTGAACAAGGCCTTCCAATGGTTCACATGACCAAAGTTCATGAACAGCTGTGAGGTCTTTCGAAATCTCTTTGTGCGTGCCATGTAGAACTTCAGGGCACGAGCAACGTCCAGCAAACAGGTAAAATGAAAGGTTTGTTGAGGTGGAATTCCAACAGAACATTCGGCATGAAAGAGGGGTGCATCCATAGCACCACCCTCGATTCGTGGAAAGTGACATATGAATGTTTGCAGGGTAGGGCCTGTATCTCACCCACCCTCCTGGGAGCGCTGATGGCCACAAGGAAAGCCATTTTCCACGAGAGGAACTTGAGAGGGCCCTGATGCATAGGCTCGAAGAGGGCCCCTATGAGCTTTGTCAGAACCACGTTGAGTTCCCACACCAGAGCAGGAGCCTTCACCGGTGGGAAAGATCTAAAAATTCCTTTCAGGAACTCCTTGACGAGTCGATGAGACCAAAGTGAAGATCTTCCTGAAGACCTGGTGTAGTGGGAGATAGCCACCGGATGTACTTTGATCGAGGCTTGCACCAGTTCAGCCTTGGTGAAGGATAGCAAGTATGGAAGAATCTGCAGGCCGTGACACTCAGAGGGTTAATCTTCTGCGACCGGCACCAAGTAGCGAAACGCTTCCACTTGTGACCGTAGCACTTCAGAGTCGACGATGCCCTGGCCTTGGCGAGCACCTTTCTGCAGTCCACCAGCAACTCATATCCTACAAACTCTAGGGCTACAGGAGCCACGCCCTCCGGTTGAGCGCTCCTGGCTCGTGATGCAGGATTGCGCCTCCTTCTCTGGTGAGAAGATCCGGGACCGCTGGAAATTTGACTGGCGGCAATGCCGATAGGTTGAGAAGGACTGAGTACCAAATCTGCTTCGGCCCCGCCGGGGAGATGAGTATCATCCTGCACTAACACTGTCTGAGTGCGTTGATGATTCGTAGCAGGAGAGGCAAGGGAGGAAACGCGTATAGAAAAATGCCTTTCCACAGGAAGGAGAACAAGTCCCCCAGGCTCCTTGGCTGGTGTAAATTGGTTGGTGAGCGTCCGGCATTTGGAGTTCGCCGCCATAGCAAACAGATTGATCTGGGGCCCGCCCCACTTGGCAAAGACGCAGTCCACATGATCCTGCCGAGGTTCCCACTCATGGCAGGAGCACAACTCCCTGCTGAGGGAGTCCGTGATGGTGTTCTTGATTCCCGCTAGGTGAAGGGGGATGAGGAACATTTCTTGTCTGATGGCCCAGAGCCATAATTTCTGCGCTTCCCTGGAGAGCGGCGGGGATCGAGTGCCCCTTGTTTCCTGATGTAGAACATTGCGGTGGTGTTGTACGTGAAGATCCTCACCCCTTGCCCTTCAGGGACGAAAGGAACGACTGAGGGCTCAGAACACTACCCATAGCTCCAAGATGTTGATATGAAGATTCTTCTCCTCCAGCATCCACAGACCTGTACCTTGCAGTGGTCCGGTGTGGGCTTCCCAGCCTTCCGGGGAAGCATCTGTCGTGACCGTTCCTGGAATGGAGGGTTCTGTAATGCCGTGCCATGGGCGATGTTGGAGCGGTTCCCCCTCCACCTTATTGCCCGAGGGAACTCATCATCCAGAGTGATCTTGTCCGCAAAGTTTCTGGACCGTTATACCCAGAGAACGTTGTCCAGGAACTCCCGAAAAGGTTACATCTGTAGCCTGCAGAGACGCATGAGGTAGATGCAGGATGACATCATGCCAAGCAATGACTTGATTTCCACACCATGGCAGTCTTCATTGACAACAGTCGCTGTACCTTCCCCTGAATGGCTGCTACCCTCTCCGCTGAGGGTGAAGCGAGGCATGACATTGTATTGAGTCTGGCCCCCAAGAACAGCGCTTTCTGTGATGGTGTCAAGCAGGACTTTGGATAGTTGATGAGAATCCCAAATCCACCAGCAGCTTGACGTCTCTGTGGGTCCGACAGCTGCCTCTCGCGCGCAGGCCCGGATGAGCCAGTCGTCGAGGTACGGGTAAATGTCAATCCCCTGTGGACGCAGATGGCTGCCACCAGTGCCAGGCACCTCGTGAACACTCTGGGGGCTGACTTCAAGCCGAAGGGTAGGGCCGTGAACTGGTAGTGCTGTCTCTGCACTACAAAATGTAGAAAGTTCCAGTGTTTCCTGTGAATGGGACGTGGAAGTAGTCCCCACTTTCCAGTTGGCCGAACACGTGCTGCAACGTGACCATCCTGAATTTCTGAGACTTGAGGTACTTGTTCAGACGTCGCAGGTCTAGAATGGGGCTCCAGCCCCCTGTCTTCTTTCTCACGAAGAAGTATCTTGAGTAGAATCCAGAGCCCTGGAGTCGCTGGGGAACCAGATCTATCTCCCCTTTTCGTAGCATGGCCTGTACTTCCTCCAAGAGCTGAGGGACGTGCTCCTCCTGACGGGCCACCAGCGGGATCTGCAGTCACCTGTGCTGAAATTCCAGGTTATGTCCTTGTGCAAGAGTGTCCATCACCGTCAGTGGTGATCTTTTCCCACTCGTTGAAGAACCTCGTCAGCCGGCCTCCCACAGGGGTGTACGGGTGGGGGCCCGACATCCTGGTCGGATCAGGCTTGCTTTGGCTCCGGCACCCGGCCAGCGACGACGACGCTGTCCTCCTCCTCCAAAGGCCTGGGAATGGCCTTTGTGGGCTTCCTGGGTTGTGCATCTGGAAGGCTGACAGTGCGAGGAGGAGAAGCCTTTCAAAGACCTGCCCGTCTTTCCTCTTGAGCAACGAAAGGAAGAGTGGTGCTGTTGGAGGGTGCCTAGGGCACGGGCCGTCTCCATATCCGCCTTGATGGCCTGCAGGGACTCGTCAACGAAGATCCCAAAAAAGTTATCTCTGTCTAAAAGGCATGTCCAGTACCTTCGTTTGGACCTCCTGACAGAAATTCATGGTCTTCATCTAGCCTTCGTGATGAAGGCAGACACTGTTCCCCATCTTCCGCAACCCTGTGTCGGCAACGTCAAGCGCCACTATGATGGTGTGATCCGACGCTACCTCTCCATCCTGGAAGAGGGTAATCGCCTCCATCCTCTTTTTTTCGGGAAGGAACACCAGAATCTGACCCAGCTTGTACCACAGCTCCCTGCCGTACCTGGCTAGGATCGCCAGTGCGTTGGCCGCCTTGATTGTGGACGCCGCAGTGTAAATCACCTTCCTCCCCATGGTGTCCAACTTCTTACCCTCGCTGTCCGGAGGGACTGAAGACAACGAGGACGGGTTAGATGACTGCTTCCTCACCGTCTCAGAAACCACCGAATCCGGCGATGGTTGCGACCTCAGGCCCTTGGGTGTGGATTCCGGTACCCAGTACTTCTTCTCCAGCCTATTTCCCTTCGCTGGAGCCGTGCAAGGGTTCTTCAAGAGGGCTAAGCCCTCCTCTCACACGTCATCCAGGAGGGGCACCACCCTGATTGTCTTACTCTTGGCCTTGCGCCTCTGGTACAGGAAACACTCCGTCCTGGTTTCTTCGGGCACAGGCTGGAGCAGCTCGGAGGCTGTAGTGATCATGGAGTGGAACGATGCCACCTCGTCCGGTGGGGATACCCTAGGCTGCTGGGACCCGCTGCCCACTCCGACAATATCGTCGTCGTATCCATCCCTGTGTCTGGTCTGGGTATGCTTGGGGAGATGGGACCCGATGCGATTGTGGAGGTTGAAATGGGGGCGTCCAATGGCGCTTTCTTTTCTTCGTCAGTGGTTGGTCGGGGCCTGTGGACCGTTGGAACAGGCCCTTGTGGCATCCTCTTCTGGATCTCTGACACCAAGGTGTGAAGTGCTGACAGGATGTCCACAGACACATCCCTCGGCGGAAATGGCGTCATCAGAACACCAGGCTCTGCGCACCGTCACCCTCCTTTTCCACGTCCTCTTGGACCGTGTGTAGGGACTCCAAGTCCTCCTCATCCGTCATCAGATCTCAAAGTCACCACGGCGGCCTTGCGCCTCGGAAGGAGGCATACCTTCAGCGCTGTGGGGGCTACCTTCTCAGGATCAGCCCCTTTAGCTTTCGAGAGAGCCTATGCCGCCTGGTCCTTCTTGGGCAGCTTGGCGTCTTCTCCGTCCGTGGCTTCTCTGGCTTCTCTCGCAGCTTAGCAGGCAGTAGAGGCATTGCAGGTGATTGGCCTCCACAAACACATTTAGGAGCCTGCACTTTGTGCAGGATTTGAAGAGGGATCTTCCTTCTTTCTTCTCCTCCATCATGGTCGGAAGGCGCAAAGCAGGCCTGATGGCCTTCTGGAGACTTTAATGATCTTCGCCCTTGAGGGGCGCTGAACTTCAATGACAATGGATCCCCGCTGTTGGCAGATGGAGAGAAGAGCACACTGGCTCTTTTGGATAAAAAATAGAACCTTTTTCCATGAAAAAAACGAAAAACTTAGAAGCAGCTCGCAGAGTACTCCCAACACTGAAGAGTGCAGTACAAATCTGAAGATGACTGCCAGAGGAGGGGCTTAGGGAAAGGATTGTCATTGGCTGGGGGCAGTATCATCAAGAGGACAGTAATTGGTTTATGGGAGAAATACAGTTTGTAAGTGAAAGTGAAACTGTTTTTCTTTTAGAGAGCATTCCCAGCCTGACGACAGGGAATATTCATGAGCATGTGAATCCATGCCAGACCACATGCTGGAGAAGTTAAAATAGGTAGAACACCTTACAGATCAACCTAGGACAAGGTACACAGTATAAGTCCAGCCCTGAGACGGAATGAGGCCTGGTACCGAAATGTCACCAGTTCCACATGTCACACTGTTCAGGTGGGTTTACTATTGGATTGCAATAATAGCTACCCCAAAACCACCAGCTGCAGGTACGTTTTTCAAAAGATAAGTTAAGTTAAAAAAGGTTTTTTTCCAATCCACCATTCGTAGTGTGAACAAAGAAGAAGCCCATTCACAGCTTTTATTCGGTCAGTAAGGTGGAAACTGCAGGAGGAAGTGTCTTGTTATACAAGCAGAAGATACACAAAGTTCTAAGGATGCACTAGGAACTGCAAAAGTTGGAATGAAATTTGGGTCCTGTTTGAGTTGGTTGCAAATAGTTCGATTTGGGGTCTCCCCCGCATGAAGAAAATTATCACCACAATCTCCCCATTTAGCTCTCACTCATGAGGCACTCCCAATAGTCGACTCAGTGAGTGCGCTTGGTTGTTTAGACTGCTGGTGAGGTGTGAAGCAATCACGGACACCTCTTTTTGGATCGCCCAAAACCATAGGAGCATGACCTCCCTGCACAGCCTGAGAGATCCATCACTGCCCATCTTGTTGATGTAATGTAATGGTGGTGGTGTTGTCGATGAGGGCCTGGACAGTTGAACCTTGATGGATGGAAGGAAGGATTTCAATGTCAGACGTACCTCCCCAAGTTCCAGTAAATTGATATGGAAAGACCAATCAGGGCCTTCCCACACACCACTCACTGAAAGATCCTGCAGATGAGCTCCCCGTCCTTTCAGGTATGCATCCGAGACAATGGTGTAATTGGGCCTTGGTTGTTGGAATAGGGCCCGGGCAAGGTTGGTTGTGTATTTTATTTGTATTTATTAACTTTTATATAGCGCTTTACATTAAACAACAGGAATACATGAGAAGAACAAGTTACTTCTTACCTTGTAACGTTCTTTCGATGGGATGTTCCTCCGACGTATTCCTTATCTTAGATATCTCCTTCCAGCTCTGCTGGCCTCGGAAATTTTTTCTCTGGAGGGCGCTGCGCGTCGACGTCTGCCGAGTCGATGTCCCTCGACAGCCGCCGTATGACGTCATCCTGCCTATAAAGGCCGCGCGCAGTGTCCGTTGCTCAGTTCCGTTTTGTAGCCCACAGTATTTCTGTCTGGACTAGACTAATCACCCTGAAGGAGCGTAAGCTGCAACAACAAGGGAAGTAGAACTGCGGGGATGGATGGGAGGGTCGATAAGGAATACGTCGGAGGAACATCCCATCGAACGAACGTTGCAAGGTAAGAAGTAACTTGTTCTTCGAAGGGATTGTGTCCTTCGACGTATTCCTTATCTTAGATAGGCTCCAGTATTCTATTAATGGAGGTGGGAGTACTGACTTTACGCTGTCTTCTATTGATGAATAGAGTGCAGTACAGCCCTTCCAAACCTAGTCTCTTGACTGGAGGAGGAATCCAAGTTGTAAAATCGTGTAAAGGTATGGACAGACGACCATGTGGCGGCCGCACAAATGTCTTTAACCGGCACACCTCTTTTGAGGGCCGATGAAGCTGCAATACCTCTGGTCGAATGAGCCCTAAGGTTTTGAGGGGGCTCTTTTCCTGCCAGTTTATAACATTCCAAAATGGCTAGAATGATCCATCTGGAAATGGTCTGCTTAGTGATTGGTAACCCCAGCTTGTGACCTGTGTAACCTACAAACAGCTGGTCTGCTTGTCTTATCCTGGCTAGTCTACTGATGTAAAAACTTAAAGCCCTTCTAGGGTCCAGCCTGTGTAACCTCTCTTCCTCTTTCCCCGGATGAGGAGGAGGATAGAAAGATGGTAGGGTAATCTTCTGAGTGATATGGAATTCAGAAACCACCTTTGGGAGGAAATTAGGCTTCACTTGCAGGACAACTTTGTCTTTGTGAAAGATTGTATGAGGGGGTTTACAAGAAAGAGCTTGTAATTCGCTCACCCTTCTAGCAGATGTAAGTGCTATTAATAAAACAGTTTTAAGGGTAAGGAATCTTAACAAACAAGAATGGAGTGGTTCGAAAGGTGTGCCCATCAGGAAAGTTAGGACTAAGTTCAAATCCCATAGGGGAACCTGGAATGGTCTTGGGGGATAAACGTTGGTTAACCCCTTTAGAAACTGTATTACCAAGGGTAACTTGAAATAGGATGGTTCTTCCGCAGTTCGCTTAAAGATGGATAGCGCTGCGAGATAGCCCTTAATGGTGCCAACTTGAAGGCCTGAATTCGCCAAATAGAGTAGGAAGGACAAAACCATTGGTGTACCACATGAAAAGGGGTCGATATTCTGTTCTCTACACCAGCTGCAAAATCTGTTCCAACGGCAGCGGTATAAAGACTTTGTTGCTGGCCTCCTTGCCGAAAGCAACACCTCCATAACATCATCAGGGAGTTCCCAATCCTTGTACCTCAGCCTTTCAGAAGCCAAGCGTGAAGGTTGAGGGTTTTGATGTCTGGATGGAGAACCTGACCTCCCTTCTGTGAGAGTAGGTTCTCTCTGAGTGGAAGTCGAATTGGAGGGCAGATGGACAAGTCTAGAAGGTCCGGGTACCACGTTCTCCTGGCCTCTCCGGCTAGGTGAACTGCCGATAGAGAGATTCCTTCTTGGATTGCCCAAAACCAGAGCTGCATCGCCTCTCTACACAGGGGTAGTGATCCTACGCCTCCTCTTTTGTTGAGGTAATGCATGGCCACCGTGTTGTCCGTCATTATCAGGACATTTTTCCCTTGTACAGCTGGCAGGAACGCCTTCAGCGCAAGTCTGATGGCCCTCAGCTCTAACAGGTTGATATGTAGTCTGGACTCCGATGGAGACCAACGACCGCTGATAGTCAAGTCGTTGGCGTGGGCTCCCCACCCCGTGAGTGAGGCATCCGAGACTACTGTTATCTCCGGCCAGGGTTGCCAAAACTGTTCTCCTTTCAGAATGTTCTCCTGACAGGCCCACCACTGAAGATCTCGAGCCACCCAGTCGGGAACCTGAAGAAGATCTGTCATTCTCCCTGAGAATTGTGACCACTGAGTCCTCAGTGCCCACTGGAGGGATCTCATTCTCAGGCGAGCCTCTGGCAGTAGGAAAATGCAGGATGCCATGAGGCCTAGCAACCTAAAAAAGTCGAAGGCTGGGAGACGTTGGGCATCTTGGAACTTGGTAACCATCTGTAGAATATCTTGAGCGCTCACCTCTGGTGGCGAGGCTTTTCCCAGGGAAGTGCCCAGGATCGCTCCTATGAACTGGAGTCTCTGCGATGGTATCATTTGTGACTTCTTTAAATTGAGGGAGAAGCCCAGTCTGTGAAGGGAGTGGCAAACGTGATTTAGCTGGATCTGAGCTTGTTCCGAAGATACAGCCCTGATCAACCAATCGTCCAGGTAGGGGTAGACGTGAATCCCTTCCCTCCTTAGACTTGCCGCCACTACCGACATTAACTTGGGGCGGAGGTCAGCCCAAATGGCAGCACTCGAAATTGATAATGAGAGTTGCCAATTGCGAACCTCAGGTATTTCCTGTCTTTGAGATGGATAGGCACATGGAAATAAGCGTCCTGAAGGTCCAGAGATATCAACCAGTCCTGGAACTGAAGGGCCTGAAGGATCTGAGAAAGAGTGACCATCTTGAATTTGTCTTTCCTGAGGAATTTGTTCAATTCTCGCAAGTCCAAGATGGGTCTCAGTCCTCCGTCTTTCTTTGGAATGAGAAATTAAGGGGAGTACCAGCCCTTGTTACTCTCCGCTACAGGTACCGGTTCTATGGCACCTTTCTCTAGCAGGTCCAAAATTTCCTGCAAGAGGAGCGGATCTGGAGCTTTCTGAGAGCTGATCCCCAGTGGATGACTCTGAGGTATGCATAGGAGAGGCAGGCAGTAACCTTGGGCAACTGTTTCCAATGCCCAAGCATCTGACGTGATAGCCTGCCATTCCGCCAGATGTTGAGTTAACCTGCCTCCTACAGGTGTCCTGTGGGGCGGCTGATGCAGATGCCGATGGTAAAGAGGCACCTGCTGTTGCTGCGGCTTTTGAATATCTACCCCGTCCACCTCGGGTAGTTCTTCTTTGTCCACTTTGAGCTGGTCGTCCTCTACCTCTTCCGAATGCGGAGTAGAAGCGAAAGGACTTGCCCCTCGCAGAGGTTCCTGTGGGACGAAAAGGTGTCTGACGGATTGCAGCGCCTAGGGATTTTGCTGCTGCTTTTGATGTTTGCAGTTTCTCTGAACTGTCATCCGCCTTTTTCCCGAACAAAGAAGAGCCATCGAATGGCATGTTCTAGAGCCTGGCTTGCACATCTGGGGCAAAACCAGACTTTCTCAACCAAGCGAATCTCCTGGTTTTTGTACTTGCCGCCATTGCTCTGCTGATACTGTCAGCCGAATCAATGCCCGTCTGGAGGGATTCGCACATAGCGTCTTTACCGTCCTGTATGATATTCAGGAACGCCTCCCTTTCTTCTCCCTCCGGGATGCAGTCAGCCGCTGTAGAAGCACACTCCCAAAGTGTATGGCTGAATCTAGCAAGGGTGCAAGTAGCATTAACAGATTTTAACGCCATGCTACATGCTGAAAAGACTTTCTTTGCCATAGCATCATATTTTTTACCGTCCCTGTCCTGTGGGGCGGTAGGATAAGCCGTCTTGACATTGGTAGAGGATGCTGCCTGTACCACCAGACTTTCTGGGGATGGGTGTTTAGACAAAAACTCTGGGTCTGTAGAAGATACCCTGTACTTTGTAGACAGTTTTTTATTTACTGCTGGTACGACATCTGGGGTTTCCCAGTTTGTCATGATCTTCCTCTGAAGAGCTTTATGAAAAGGCACCACAGGATCCTCCTGTGGGCTCTTGTCAAGAATATCCGTGAGGTCATCTTGTTGGAAAGATTGTGAAGGTGCAGACCACCCCATGAACTCTGTGATCCTGGCCATTAAGGCTCTATAGGGGGTTTCAGCATGCTCCCCTGGGTCTGGCCTAGCAAACTCCACCTCAGGGGAAGTGTCTAACCCACTTGCCTCATGTAAGGAATCATGAAGATCCTTTAACCAGCGTTCTTCAGAGGAAAATTCCTCTCTAATTGGGGTTACAGGTCCCTGCAACTCAAATGTGTCTTCCTGTTCAGGCAATTCACCCTCTTCCATAATTGAGGACATAGTTCTCAATTGTTCTGAACTCATAAAGGATGTAAACCCCATTTCCAAGGCAGAGGGTGCCGAACTTGTCATAATCGGCCTCGAAAACGTCGATACTTTTGAAAGTTCTAATTTGAAATACCCTGTCCTAGGGCCGGGAGGATAGCTCAGGGGCAACGTGTTTGCCTTGGAAGCAAGACAAGGCAGAGCAACACTGCTCTGGAGCCGATGGAGTAATTGATATTACTATTTTTGGAATCAACGGTGTGGATGCTGAGGTGGACTTAATTGGAGGCAATGCAGCCTTTGCTGGCTTTTTAGAAATGTCTTTTCCGGAAACATTAAAGTCAAAGCAATTCTGTTACTATTATTTCTTGTTATCTCTGGGATTACCTTTTGGGAAGGAAGGAGAACATGTTGTCAAAGTAAACAAAAATGACCTGCGTGGTGATTGCAGTACACTAATTCCATTCCCTCGCCCTGGCTCTTTAACATTTACCTTTCTCTGCTGGCACGCCTCATTTCCTCCTTCTCCCCCAACTTCCAGTGCTACGCTGATGACACACAACTGTTCTTTAAACTTCCTACTGACGCCCTTGCACCCTCCTTCATTCCTGACTGCCTTGCTGCCATCCAGGCCTTGTGCACTGCTAATGACCTCTGCCAGCAAAACGGAGATTCCCCTGCACCCTACTTCTTCCCTGCATGCTGGCCTTCCTCCATGGACTCTCCCCCTACCCCCTCCTCTGAATCCAGGTATCTCTGTGTCACCTTCAACTCATCCATCCCCTTCATCCCTCATATTCGGGACATTGTCAATCAAGATGTCCCACTTTCAGCTCTTCCTTCTCAAAGGAATTCTTCCCTTGCTCACCTTCCTCCAGAAACTCAATGTTACCCATGCTCTGGTACACTCCAGGCTAGACTATTACAACAGCCTCTTCCTTAATCGTGCTTCGTCTACTCTGTGACCCCTCCAGCTAACCCAAAATAGGGCAGCAAGACTTATCATTGGCCTCAAGCCCAGGGAGTGCATCTCTCCTGCCCTACAAAGTCTTCACTGGCTCCCGGTCGCAGCACAGATTAAATTCAAATCCCTCTGTATCATCCACAAGTCTACCTGGGGCCGGGGCCCACTCTATATTCAACTCTTCCTGACCAAATACTCCCCTTGTAGACACCTGCTCTGGCACCAACTACCTGCGTGTGAAGCAGTTTGCTAAACAGAGAGCTGGTGGTCGATTGCTTTCCTCGGCGGGCCACCTTCTGTGGAATAGTCTCACTCCACCCCAGCGTCTTGAGCACGACCTCTTTAAGTTCCGAAAAAGCCTCAAGACCTTTCTCTTTACCTCTTCCTCCTCCCCTCTTCCGTGCAAACCATACAGTAGCATGACTGATGTGCAGGGCCCTTATGTATCCTCAGGGCCCTGACACCCCACATCTCTCATCCCAGTCACTGTCTATTTACTGCACTTGCTTAGGCTCACCCTCCTCACTGGAGGTTGCACTTAAGTTTTTTCTCCTCTTAGCACTTCACCTTGAGCACTTCTCCATGAGAGCTACAGCACCTACCCCTTACCCCCTCCCCTCAGCACTTGCACATTCTGAACACTCACAAGGCATAGTAGGTTTGTCTCCCCTCCCTATTATTCTTCTGATTTGTTGTACTGCCAATTCAATCATTTATCTTTGTTGCAATTCATGTCTCCCTGTTGCCCTGTGGGCACTTTAAAATAGTTTTGCTAATTGTATAAGCGCCTAACAAGTGACCAATAAATAAATAAATAATTCCTTGCACTCTCTACTTCTCAAATTATCAAAATGATGGGATAGTCTGCACTCGAACTGTACAACTGAAAACATGAAAACAAAGCACTGAAAAATAACAATTCAGCAGAACGCAAAGGGCGTTATTTTTTTACTGCAAAAACTTTGCCCATGAACTCCCACCAAGCATTTGCTAAAGATGTGGGCCAATCAGTAAACATCTCCTGTGACTTGTTCCCACTAGAGTCCAGTGTTTCGAGGAACCACAACCAGCAACAATGGGGATCCCACTGCATGGATGGGTGTGTATCCTGCTTTGGTTTTATGGGATGCCCCTCAGACTTCCATCTTTTCCTTTATATCTCTCCAGACTAATCGAGGGCCCTCTTATCGAGCTGATCATAGACTGCGGATCTATCAATTGTTATCATCTGCATATAGCCCAAGCAACGCTGAACAGAGCTGTAAATAACATCTGTCCTCAGGTATTTATTCCATGGGAGAAAACCTTCACTTGCAGGCAGACATTCTCTTGCAGTGAGACATTGACTTGCAGGGAGACACTGCCTAGTCTGTCCATTGATCCGAGTCCTTCTAAAATGCCCCACAGTGACATTTCGAAGCATGCTCCTGTCCAACTACAGAGTTGCATGGACCTCATTGTAAACCATTACAAATGGCCCACTACATTTTTCTCACAGATTTCTAATAGGTGAATGTTTTTTTAATTAATATTTCTTCTACCTTCACTCCTGAGCTTTTAGTACTTCCCCGTATTAATTTGTGTTTGGCCTGTGCCATAAAGGTGAGCTTGCAGCATTCTATGGAGGTGTTTGGCATGCTGCTGTTCAAGTATAGCGCAGTTGCAGGTTTTCGGTACTTTGCCAAAGCCTAATCTTGTAGCTTCTCCCCTGCCTGCTTCTAAACACACAGGCCCTCATTACGACCCTGGCGGAAATCAACCGACCGGACCGCCATAGCGTAAATAGCGTTTCCGCCATTGCACGACGGAGCAAAGTGCGGCTCATTCCGACCCATCGGGCACGAGCACCACGCCATGGCGGAAGTGCAAAGTCCGCGATGGCGGAAATGACCCCAAAACGGCCCACACCGCCGCCGTACGGCGCCCTAGGTGCAATACCGCCACCCATCTTAGCGGACACCGCAGTGAGCGCCAACCGGAAAGTACGGTGACCGGAAATATACGGAAACGGAAGTAAAAGCATGGTCCCGGAACGGGAAACATCACGCCGTACACCTATAAAACCACAATTTCCACACAACCATTAAAAATACTACCCTGAGACACATCCCAACCCGTCATCCACCCTAGTGAAACCAAGAAAAATGGGAAAAGTAGCGAAGAAAGCGTGCGACTGCAAGCGGCAGGTCCACTTCTCCCGTGAGGAACTCACCGTGCTCACAGAGACCCTCCAGGAGAATGCTGCCGCCGTCTTCTCCACGCAAATGACCAGGACGGCACTTGCGAACAAGAAGGCCATATGGGCCCTGGTGGCACAGCGGGTAAGTGCGGTGGGGACCGCACCCCGCAACCCACAGCAATGCAGAAAGCGATGAGACGACCTGCGGATACACGTCCGTAGCATACTTTCTGCCAACCGCAACATTGCCACAGCTACCGGGGGAGGATCGGAATCACCCATCAAGTTGACCCCCTGGGAAGAAATCTGTGCCTCCACCATTGGAATGGAGAGCATAGAGGGAGTCGGAGGGATGGAGAAAGGAGTGCAGACATCCGAAGAATCAGGTAGGTGTCCCAAATAAAACAATGCCAAAACCACAATGTCCAATCATGTGAATTACCATGTGTCCACATAGTGCAACAGAAACACATGTCCAGGAGAACGTCCACATACATAGGCCTGATAGCACACTTTAAAACTCACATCAAATACATAAATAATTAAAAATCCTAAAAACACCCTCTACACGTGCAGCAGGCACACCCTAACTGCAGGCTGCAAAACAACTGCACCCTCACTCCACACACAAATGAAACCACCTCCAAGGCCCCGACCCAAATCACCCTCAGGTACCACCCCAATGCATGTGATACATTGCCATTCCAATTCCCACAGACCCATTAATAACGCTCGCCCTCCTTTACTCCACCACAGGGTCCGATCCAAACGACGAGCTCTAGGACACCCCTACCAGCACACCTGCAAAGAGGGCCAAGACCAACGGCCAAAGACCCTCCACCTCAGCTGCACGCATCAAGACACGGAAGCAGCACAAATCAAGTGGCAGCACAGAGGAGGGAACTCCAACAGGCACCCCAGCAGCCAGCATGCCCACAACAGCACCACCACAGGTCCCCCCAATGGATGCCACAGTAGGCACTGCTTCTGGTGGCAGCAGCACCATAGGTGACACTACATTAAAGGCAGCATGCTCCGACACAGAAAACGGGGATGTCGAAGTTAGATCCATCCATGACCTATCTCAATCCCCCTGTCTGTTCCATCCCGTACACCATGAGGATACCACGCAGGGGCACCCGCAAGACGACGACTGGCCATCCCCCACAAGCCCTGTGGCAAGGCAACATGAGGTGATCAGCCACTCTGTGACACCACCGCAAATGGCCATGGCCCAGCAGAGGCAACAGTCCCTCGACCAGGTAATCGTGCAACAGCAGCAACTGGCCACGCTCCTCAAGGACCATGCCGATGAATGTGGGGGCACTAAGGCAGACATAGAAACATCAACTGAGACACTTAGGGCAGAAATGGAGAGAAGTACAGAGACACTAAGGGCACAAATGGAGAGTAGCACCGAGAGCCTGAGAGTAGAAATGGAGAGAAGCACCGAGAGCCTGAGAGTACAAATGGAGAGAAGCACCGAGAGCCTGAGAGTACAAATGGAGAGAAGCACCGAGAGCCTGAGGGGGGAACTGCATGCGACGTCCAAAGACGTATGTGCCGAACTTGCCGCAGTGCGCCGTGTGCTCACTGAGCTCTCACAAACCCTTAGGGACATGCATGGACGTGAGCAGGCAGAGACATCATCCGTTGCAAGTTCCGTCCAGGGCAGCCCCCAACGTAGATCTGGGAGGAACCTGCGCTCCACAGGCAGGGGTGCCCCTGATACCCGGAGAGGGGGCTTGCAATAGCGACTGCCCACTGACAATGAGCATCTTTGGACACTGGTGTTCGGGGGGGAGGTAGGAGGGTGGAGGGGGTGTGTTGGGTTCACTTGGGTGGCGGGTCGATAGGGTGTTTAACATGATATCACATATGCCATGAACAATGCACGATCATCCAATGAGATGTGTGGACATTGATCTTTGTGTACGAGGCCATTATAGGCGTACAGTCCATATTGTGCATGTTCCAGACACACACAGTGCCACGAGTCCCGTGTCCATGTATCAGCCACCAGGCGTGAGTGCTAGAAGCATGCATCTATGAGATGCTGACGAATGTCACGGCCCTCCTGTGCCTCGCAGACTCCTTGAGGTGCTGCCACATCCCCACCCTCATCATGACCATCTTCAGGTGCTTGCAGTTCTGCATCAGGGGGCATGGGCACATTTCTACGTACGCACATGTTGTGGAGCATGACACATGCCATGACCATCTTTGCAACCTTCACATGGCGGTACAGGAGTGCCCCGCCAGACCTGCTGAGGCAGCGGAAACGAGTCTTCAGTAGGCCGAATGCCTGTTCTATGACTACACGGGTACGTGAGTGGGCATGGTTGTAGTCCTCCTCATGCTGGTCCCGTGGGTTCCGGACTGGTGTGAGGAGCCATCTCTTCAGTGGATACCCCGGCATCACCTGTATGTGGACAATAAAGGAATTTTGAGGAATGCCATTGCTACGTACGCACCCCCCCCCTTCCTGCCAGGTCATTGCTGCATCACATACCCCACATCATCATGCATGAAATGAGACTCACCGAGTAGCCAGGATCTGTTCCCTGCGTGTCGCTCCATGTAGCGTGGTATTGTAGAGTTCCTCAAGACCATAGAATCATGGGTTGATCCAGGGAATCGGGCACAACAATGTGTAATGATCATGTTGGAGTCACACACCATTTGTACATTCAGAGAATGAAATTGTTTTCGGTTGCGGTACTGGGCCTCCATGGCATGTGGGACGACCAATTCCACATGGGTGCAGTCGATGGCACCAATGCAACCCGGTATGCCGGCAAGTGCATGGAATCCCACTTTTGTGTTGGTAATTTCCTGCTCCGAGCGTGGTAGAGAGATGTAGTCGTCTGCGTGCTGCAGGAGGGCATCGAGCACTTGCAATAGTGTCCGTGAGAACAGTGGCTGTGATATGCCATGCAACTGTCCGACTGTGTGCTGGTAGGTGCCTGTGGCCAGGAAGTGGAGTACAGACACCACCTTCAGTAGGGGTGGGATGGCGGTTGGGCTATCTATCATGCTGACAAGGTCAGCCTGTGTCATGTCCACAATGGCAGTTATGGTGTCCCGGTCCAAACGGTAGAGGGTGTGGATCTGCTCATCAGTGAGGTTGAACGGATGTGCTCGGAGGCGTGGGATTGCGGGCTGCCTGCGTGGTGGTAGTGGCTGTGCTGGCGGCCCTTGCTGGCCCTGCCTTGCCCTCCTCCTCCTCCTGCGTCTCCTCCGTGCGGCCGGTTGTAGTTGGTGTTCGTCTTCTTCTTGAAGTTGGAGTACTTGCAGTGCTATCAGGTCCCCCAGGGCCAACATAGCTAGTCCTGCCGGTAGCATTTCGGAGTGGGTGTGGTTGTGGGAGGAAACTGGGTGTGCAATGTATGTGTTTTCAGGCTGTATGGCCTCCACCTGTGGTGATTCATTCCACCTGTGCAAGCTGCTCTCCCCTTTGGGCGAGCACGTCCCGCACACAACGCTGCAATTCGACGAATGGCATCTTGCTATTACAATCATGTATTTGTACCCGATGGCAGTGTAACATTGGTTGATATGTTCATTCGGCTATGGTCCCATTGTTTCACATACTATCTTTGCAGTCGCGAACAGACTTGTGAAGGGTCAGTGGAACGTAGTACTCGAGTAACGGTGGACCCTCATGCAACACTGTACCGAGGTTCACCGACGGGCGGGGCGTCCCATTTGTGAGTGAAGGCAGTTGCCATTTTCACACACAGCCGCACTAGATGGATTAATTTGTGATTTCAAGCGGCCACAGATGCCTTTTCGACGTGATGTTGCAAATGAGGAATTCGAAGGGCGGCGCTTTCAGTTTTCAGCTAGCGGCGAGGAGATGCCCACAGGTCTGACTGCAAATATAACGTTCTATTGTTCAATGTCCTTGGGACAGGGGCCATGGCGAGGATGCAATGATTGATATGAATAGTTTGGGATGCGCAATAGCGAAGTGGGCGATAAGGCCGGACGTTCCCAAATACATGTTACTTCACAACACTGGAATTACGGGCTGGGGCACAGTGGGTTTTGCAGGCTGCATAACGCACAGACTCAATGGAAATTTCACATGTTATGTGAGTATGGAAACAGGCGTTTTCATTACGGGATGAGGGAATGATGTATGGATGCATGGACAGATGATTTGATACAGAGTTTGCCATGTACAGGGCTTCTTGGAATCTATCCGCCTCCCCTGCGCTATGTGATGCAGGGCTGCCATAGTGGGACCATCGTCTATCTGGCCTTGTTGAGCCCTCCCTGTCTCGACGCGCCTTCAGACACTTGTGTCTATGCACGTTACCAATCCCATCTGATGGATTCTGTTTTAACAGACGCATGCACAGGTACACTCGTTTGTGATAGTGTTTTCACCTCGATATAGATAGTTATGATTCGCAAGTGGTTTTTGGGTGGTGATGATCCTTTGGAGTGGGCTAGCATGCATATGGCTGTGGATTTGGTGTGATCATTGAAGTGAGTAATTCAAATGTAGTTCTGATGGCCATACTATTCTTTTTCATTTCATTTGGGTGACAGGTATCTCCTCCCCTTTTGCCACTGCCATCTGTATGCCACTCCTGCAGATGGATTTTACTCCCGACACCTGCTGCTTCGTGTTAATCAGTGGAGCAGCATTACGATCTTATGGGACGATCGCCAATGGGCCCCATGCCCTTACGCAGTACTAGTGGCTAGGAGCAACATTTCGGCCTTTCAGCTGGACTAGTGCCTCCCTATTGGGACGGCCCTGCGGTTCTAGGCGCTTCCATGTTGCCTTTTCGTACGAGAATGTAGCCCCTGTGTACCATGAAGGAACAGGGCGTCACACAAGAAGTAGCTGGTCATTTATTGCGGATGCAGCCCACAATGGTGAAATGTATTTTGGAGTTCATGGCCTAATGGCTGTATGGGCTTGGTGAATTTGTTGTGCATTAAATTTCTATTCTGATATGAACCGTGTAGCGTTCTTCTTTGCAAGTGATGTGGCATATTCCTATTTGGGGAGCGATGTATTGTGAGGAGATCTGCATTGGGTTCCAGCTTCGGAGTATAGTTGCGTGGTACTGTGCTGGGCGCGTTTGCCTACGAAGCCCAGTGAGGTCAGGGATAAGGGCTGCCAATATGACTGTTTTGATGATGTCATGCTCAGGGGCGGGGGATTAGCTTTTGTGTAACAGATGCCGGTCAGCCAGTTGGATTGGTGGAATGATGTGATTATCGGAATATGGCTGGTCACAGGTGCCTGTGTTTGCGTGCGTTTCTTGGTGGGAGACTGAGGTCATGTCCATTTGTATAGCTTCTGTATTCGTGCCATCTGTGCCCTGCAGCTCCCATTGGCCCCTCTTGAGATTCATTTGTTCGTTGGCAGGCATGGATGACTAGTACATTTCACTGGTTGCATTGTGTGACTTCATTGCACCTACGGGGAGTTGTACAATGTGGCCAGGGAGCGGTGTACAGGCACTCAGTAGGGCCGTTTACGGTTGGTTCGCGATGCCGTACTTCTCACCATGGCGGAATGGTACTTTACGCCGTGCTTGATGGCGTTAGGTGCATGTCCGCTAGGGTCAGAATTCGCGTACCGTTGCGCCATGGTGGTAATTACGGTTTGGCATGGCGCGCGCGCGCGTACTTGGTGCAGTTAGCGTTGGCGTTCACTACGGTGTCGCTAATGGCATCGTACTTTGCAGTGACGGGTCATGATCGCACCGAGCGCTATTCGATGGCGGTATTGCATTTCCGCCATCGTTTTTCGATTTCCGCCAGGGTCGTAATGAGGCCCACAGTGTTCTCACAGAGAGTAAACTCTGGCTACTACTGTCTTTTTGTGACACTAGATTGTGGACAAGGACAGTCTCAGCTAGAAAGTCAATTTTGCTTTTGGACAGCTTTATGATTGGATATGAAAACAGCAATAGAATTAATACATATTCTGCAATTCTAGAAGAGACCAGCATCTGATCAATTTTGTTAAGATGGGTTTTCAGAGTCACCTCTGTGGCTGGATTCTGAAGAGCCAACTTATTATGGTGAACATGAAAGACACTGAAGTCTAGCCAAACCCAGTCTTAAGGTTAGTAGAGCGGAGAGGCTTAGACTCAGAAGGAGCAAGAGAGTGGTCTAGTGTGGGCCATGCTAAACAGTAATATAGGTACCCAGGGCCGTAGGTCTGAGAATGTCAGTGATGGTATATGCTGTCACTTCCTCAGACGTGGATATCAAGATATCAACTGTAGAGTATCTATGGCAGGGATGAATACTGCCATGAAAGAGGAAAAATGTGGTCCAATGGCTGCCCCGGGTCTTCAATTGTGTCAGCATCTAGACCCTTGCCCAGCCCACTAACCTCTTACAAGTCTTCTTTAATTATAATAAGGAGTCCTTAGTTTTGTCATTGTGTAATTCCTCAGGCCCAAAGGTTCTTTGAATATCAGTAAGTGATTAAAATCCACAGGAAATGTCCCCATCGTACTCTACCTCCCCCTCTTTCAAGATATCTTTGTATCTTTTGAGCTGTGTAGCTCTATCAGGAGCCCAAGAGAAACATCCAGCGCCACCGGAACCAACTATCTGGAAGGGGCATGAAGGCACTTTAGCGGGCTAGAGAAACCGGCTCCGAAGTTATCAGCATGGATGTCAGCAGCACCAGTGGTGCCGGTTGCGAAGACATTGGCGCTGGGTTACAGTGAGGCACCGCAGCTCCAGGTGGCACAGCGCTAACGTGGTAGGAGTCAATTCTCTCAACATCGCAGGGTCTAAGTTCAAAGGCATGACGGTGTAGTGTGAACTCTTCCCAGAGCTGCCATTATTGGAATTGGTAATGATTTTTAACCACTTCAAGAGCTTGCTCGAAAACATTACGCACAGCCTTTATAAATGACTCCATTCCTCCTGAGAGGAGGTGTCAGATGAAGGTCTGTCTTCCCCAACCTCCTTCTCACCTGTACTTTCAATTGAACTGTCCTTGGAACTGGTTGGAGTCTTCTGGCACAATTTCCGGTGGTGTGATGACTTTTCTTTCTTTAGCTTCTTTTTCTTATTGTGTAAGTACGGTCTAGCTGCCCCACAGGCCACCTTGACAGGAAGCGTATAACCTATCAAAGGTGAACCCCGAGGAGCTAAACCCCCAATGTTCCAGGGAAAAAGCCTCTGGGCAACAAAAAACCCTGTGTAGTCTGCAAGGGGATCAAGAGTGCAGGAGTTCTTCACACACTTCCAGTCACAAGTTGTGTTGGAAACAATTCAAGAGGACAAGGTGTATTGCAGGAAGTAGAAGGGATCTGTCGTTCAGCAGGAGGATACAGAATCCGGAATATGTAAGTCAGACTGAGCTCAGTAGAGATGAGTGCAAATGATGGGGATAAGACGGAAGAACCAGAATAGGAAAGGAAGATGTAAGGAAAGACATGCACCAGAAGCAAGAATAAGGAACTTTGGAATGGTGGGTAGAAAGAGAATCCCCCCGAACCAGATAGAAACAGTGTAGTTAAGAATACAGAAGAATAATGCAGAAGTGGCTGAACAGAGTCGCGTCCCGAATCTGACCAGTACTCCAAGTAAGAAGGGTAGCGACAAACAGGAAGTGTATAAAAGGAAAGTAGGAAGTCAGAACCTGACCGGCACCGCCAGGAACAAGCAGAAAGGAAATAGAACAAGGCCGGCAATAGCCAAAAGAGGTAAAAAGAGTAAGGATTCACAGCGGAATGGACAGCTAAGCAAAATAGCGGAAAGGGAGGCAAGGAAGGAGAATGGAACGAAATCCAAGCAGGTAAGCGCTAAGGCCACACACAGCGTTTAAGGCGTTCAGAATGAGAACAGGTAGAACGCGCCGAAGAGGGGGCGTGGTCATGATTTATAGTTTAGTCCGCCATGTTGGGTGAGGACTAGACTGGGGACTAGAAACGCCAAGTCTTCCATAGGCTCCACAGGCGTATTCTGACAGGAGGATAGGATAAGGTAAAGAAAGGGGGTGTCTTACCTTTTGCATGTTGTTTCTTGAGTCATAAGACCCAGAGTGATGCCCCTTTGCCATTTTTTAGAAGACGAGGAGTGAGTATGTGAAGCCAAGGACTCACTCCTCAAATGGTGATCTTGAATCTTTTTTCTTTTCATTTTTCAGTTATCAGAACATGGGTGGCACTCGGAATAAGGAGCCTCTGGTTAGGCAAATGAGCCTTCTTAGGGTTCTCTCAAGAAGATCTTGCAGGAGTTGTTTTTGTGGAGCCTTAAAATCCATAGACAAATGCTCCCTGAATGCCTTAGTTGTCATAGTTTGGTGCCCCAAGGTTGTAAGAAAAGTTGTTTGACTCTTATGTATCAGGGTCTTTTCAGAGACAAAATAAACACAGATTAATTACCATTACCAGGTATTTTTAGGTAATTATTATTGTTATATGGTTATAAAATAACCTTTAACAAACTTGCTAAAAACATCATCATAATTACATAACAATTAATTTCAATTCAAATAAAAACTTATGAACAAACTTGAAACATATACTAAATCAATTTAACACAATCAGTTACATTTACCCAAAATCATAAATAAACATCTACAGGTAATATGAATAAGGAGTTTAAATAAATTTAAAATCACAACTAATTACCTTAAAGCCAATAACTCTTTAAAAAAATGAATTGCTGCCGTCAACCAATGATTACTGCCGTAAGAACACATAACTCATCACCAGACCATACCCACTCCTCCAATAATAGACTTTTTCATCGGGTGATTAAAATGATGATGACTCCCATCATTTAGAGCCCCACAGTGCAGCAGCAGATGCTTCAGTGACTCAACCTGGCCCTGCTCCAAACAATAGCGACAAGTCCTTGACTCCCACAGAATCCCAACTTTAGCACCCTCAATTTCTTTAGTTGGCAATACATTGAGTCTCAGCCTCATAACCAATCTACACTATGTCGGGCTGGGTGATTTGCCAATGTAGGTCGATGGCATACCCACAGGCCCTACTTCAATAAGCAGGTCTTTAATTCTCTTATATGATCTTACTCCTCCTATCGTCAAGATCCAATCTCTTTCTTTTAATGTTGTCTTAGTTTTCAAAGGGGAGTTCAGGAACATATCCATTGAAATGCCACGTTCCTCCAGGATTTGATAACATTCCTGCTCCTATTTATTGAAGCAGGGCCAAATTTTAGAGTCTAAGAGCAGCTTCAATTCCCACCAGATAGAACCCTACTCAGCACACAAGAGGTTTTTCAGTACTGCAAGGTTTTCTGACAAATTATTAAACTTCATAGAGGACAGGCCTAGTTCTTAGCAAATCACCGCCATTGGGACACCATTTGGAATAGTCAGGACTTTCCTCCAAAGGAGGCCCTCAATCACTTCCCAGCACATCACTACTGGAAGCCCCTGGTTTTCCCCACCGTATCGCAAAGAAGGACGACTTTCAGTTTATAATATTCGAGCATAGGTGTTAATGAGAAGAAACCAAATTTTCTATTTATTGCAGCGGCTTGGGCCAACAGCATTTTTACCTTAGAGGTCAGGTGACTCTACAATTCGGCATTGTTCTGCAGTGCCTGCAATGTAGTGGCCAAATAAACAAAAGTTGAAACTTTCTCCAGGCCGCTCCGTTCAGGCACCAGGGGAAAATATTGTCTTTTTGCCTCAAAAATGGGCGAAGAATCAGAATCTTAGATTTCTTCAGATTAATAGTTAATTTGTTCAGACTAGCATATGCTGTCAGTGTGTCCAGCTTTCTCTGGATGCCATTGGTGTGTAGTCAAACAATACCAAATCGTCAGCATAAAATAGATAGCCTAAATTTAATGTAGATAAACGAGGTGAGAAACTACAAAGGTTTTCAAAACTTCTGCTGATGTCGAAAGTAAAAGGGGTAAACAAGAGTGGGGCCAATGTACAGCCCTGTTTTAGGCCTCTGGTGGTTTCAAAGGCACCTGAGAGTTTGCCCTGAGCGTTCAACCGGGCCCTGATGGTCGTATCTGAATGAAGGACCACAATCATATTTAAGAGTGCTTCCGGGGAGCCTCAATTGAGCAGTTTAATCCATAGGATGTGCCTGTATACGCTGTCGAAGGCCACTGAGAAGTCAATAAAAGACACATATACCAGTGTAGCTCTCGCGATGGCCTCCCTTTTTAGCAGCCCCAGTAGAAAAAGGTTTGCATTTGTCCCCACCCCCTTGCGGAAACCTGTCTGTAAAGGGTCCAATCTGCCAGCCCCTTTTGCCCAACTCGATAAATCCCTCAGCAACAAAGTTGCAAAGATTTTAGAGGGAATATATACGGTAGCGCAATCAGCCTATAGTGGTTAGGGAGATTTCTTGGGCCCTTTTTATGAATCGTCACGATAATTGACTCCCTCCAGCTCTTTGGTAGGTGTGCTTTAACCAAAATATCTTTAAAGAGCATACTCAATAAACAAGCTAATAATTTCGGAATGCATTTGAGAACCACATTAGATGGACCATCAGGGCCGGGCGCCCGTGATTTTTTTGCTCCGCAGAATAATTGCAGAATAATTAGCTCAATTTCCTCTTCCGTAAGTTCCAAATGCCAAGGCCCTACTGAACACACCTCCCTCCTAGTTACAACAGCAGAGGCCTCCCTATAATCCAGTAATGTGAGTAATGGGTCACCCAGTCCTGTTCACTTATGGAATTTGTTAGGCCAAATGAGGAGGAAGATGCGACACTAGTGATTGCTCGCCAAAAGGCACCTATGTATCTGGACCTAATTAATGATAACATCTTTGCTGCATCATTTAGTCCCAGCTGCTGTTTATGGAGGCGTAGCCAGTTCCTATAGGTGTTTTTCAAGGGTCTACAGTTCTCAGATGGAAGATAGTTCCCAGTTTTCAAAGGCTTATGTAGCTCCCTCCTCTTCTGTTGAACTAAGGGGTCATAGGAATGATTCCTGACCTGTCATATCTTTTGCTTTGGAGGAGGCAGGCATTTCCGCATAGATTCTAGTCAGCATAGCCCGGTAAGGGGTCAGAAAAGGCCAGAGCTCAAATTCACCCCCTCCAAGAGGCTTTCCAAGATGGTATAGAACCTCTGCACGTTCTTGGGGTTCCAGATAATTCTATTTTCCCACCATTGATGTTTAACACAGGCCTGTAGGATTCAGCAGAAAATGTCTGAGTCTCCACAGTCCAACTAAGAATCAAGGGGTTGTGGTCGCTAAGGTCAGAATGAAAAATTGAGAGGGAACAGGCATTTTGAGAAATATCATCTGATGCAAAATAATAATCAATTATGCTGCTGGTATGCCAAGTCCAGTTTGGTGGAGAGTCGCCTTTAACATTACCAACCAGTATGTAAAGGCCCCAAGCGTCCATAAACGCCACCCATGCTGTGCCTCTGGCTGTCAGGGCCATATTTTGCGAATTTGCTTCCCCCAAACCAGGGCAGATAATGCAGGATGCATTCAAGTCCCCACAAATCAGGATGGAATTCGAGTTCCTCTTTATCTGCCACGAGTATATGATCTCTTCTATGGAGTACAGGAAAAAATCCTGCTTGATTTCTCCTTGATTGCAATAAAGGTTTAGAACAAGAGTAAAGCATTTATCCGGATAGATCAGACTATCCCATTCCAACTCAACCACCTGAACAAAAGCATTTGGTGTTGCATATTCGGAAACTGAAATCTTCAGGTCATTCCGGATACCGAAGAGCAAACCAGAAGCCGGTCTCCCCTTCTCACCCTTATAAGCAGGATTTAGCAAGCACTCATATCCATCAACTGAGGGTGTGGGGAGGGAATCTCAGCCATGTTTCTTGCAAACAGAACATATCTATTTAAAATATTACTTATCCTGGGGGAGAAAACAAGTGAGCAAAGCCCCTAGTATTCCATGATACGCATGTTACATCATGCAAAGAGGCCCTGTCTAAAACAGAGATCAGCTACTTTTTACATTCATTTAAACAAGCAGCTATCCAGCTCCAGTCAGTGTCTTCACTTAGATGGTTAGTTACAAGTCGACCCCCGTTCCCGCTGGTTGAGCATTTTACAGACAAAATTGGAGAAGAATCAGAGCCTGTAGCATTGCTGGAGGGAGGATTTTTTTGGGTGTCACATTTCAACTGACTTTTTGAAGGAATAGAAGCAGCAACCGAAAAACCGCAAGCATGCAGCTGATCAGAGGCCAACAAAACCTGGTTTAGTACCAGGAGGGATCCAAAATGCAAAATAAACATATCTAGTCTAATATTGTTCCAAAACTCCACCTGGAAAATATATGCTGAGGTTAAGTGCTCTAGAGATTGAATTCTAGTCAACAGTTTCATTATTTGGGATCTATTTAATGTTAACTGGACACTGTCTCTCAAAGACCATTCGACAACCAATGTCAGGGGTAAGGGTGCTTCTTTAGGTAGTAATGCAACAGGCTAAACGTTCACAAGGCTTTGACGTGGTCTGTCTTCTATAGTAATAAACCCATTTGCTTCCTCAGGTCCTGCCCTGAGGGGCACCCTAGTTGAGCTAGTGAAAGACATCTCTTCAGGATCCTGCACCAGAGGGTGGATAGACAAAGTCATCGCGCCTGAAGGGGCGTCCTGAGAAGAAAAATTAACTTGAGGCACCTTGTCAAAGAAACTTAACTCAATAGGGTGGCCTGGAGCAAGCACTCCCATAGCCTGCAGCTAATTTACCAAGGCTTCAGGGCCAGGCCCAGCTGGCAAAGGCACCGGGGAAAGGGGCACACAAGCCTCGTCTGGAGCACTCTCCCGTCTTGGATCTGCCATAGGCTCAATCACCGGGTCAACAGGTAGGGGTAGTTGAAAGCGCACTGATTTTCTCTTCTTGCCCTGTGTAGAATTTAATCGGTGCAGGCCCATTTTTTGAGGTTGCTACAGAGCCACGGAGTTTGTTATTTTTCCCAAAAACTGTTTAGAACATCTCCCAGCGTTTTTAAAAGTTTTGGGCAAATCAGGAGGAGTGTTTTGGGTTGACTTCTTTCCTTTAGTTTTTAAGCCTTTTCTTTGCCGTTTGATTGGTATCTTTGACCCTGACAAGGGGGCGTCCCCAGCTGCAATGTGAGGCAGACATGCTCACTAGAGGCTCCTGCTGATCAGATCAATGAGAACATTTAATAACAAAGTAGCTAAGCGGCAACTGGGAACGTCCGGGCAGCTCCTGTTTGAGTGCAGGGCTCTAAGTGTCCCTTGGAGGAGAGATACATCGTGTTGGCGGTGCGCGGTTGGGCGTGATTGCAAATGGCGGCAAGGACACAGTGAGCGGCTGAGAGGAGAACCGTGAGACAACAGCACAGGCGGAGAGGATATGCTGGCGAAAGGCATGCATTCGGCATCCCTTACAGCCACAGTGCAGATTGGTAGCAGGTTACTCCACACACAGTAAAAACGCCACTGACCTTGGGCGCGCAGACAACGGAGAACCAGGGCACCGATGGACCGGTAAGCAAGAACGCTGCAGAGGAACCACAGTAGATGGAGGGTGACGACCGGTGTGCTACGCGGCGGCTAGAAGAGAGACTGGCACCAACATCAAGAGTCCCGGATGGTGCTAAGAGGCAGACAGAAAGCGGATTGCAGCGGTGACACACAAATGGCTGCCCGGAGCTGCACCAGAGACAGAGGCTGATTGCCACACAGAGACTGTGACAAGGGCAGCAAGACACACCAGAGAGATGTCGTGCAGAGAGGGAGGTTGCGTGCTGCAGGTGGCGGTAAGGAGAAGGGGGAGGCCCTGAGTGTACGCAAGGCCATTGAAAGAAAAAGCAAGGCCTGCCCCTGGCTTCCCTCATAACAGCTGCGCTGTGTTGTGGGGGTGCCACAAAGACCGAACTGAGGAGGAAGAACCTCCCTGCAGCGCATACTCCCCCCCTCTCCTTGTGGGAGACCACTAAGGGGGTGGGGGGGTAAACAACATGCCGGAGCCTGCGCGCACCAACCTGGGGCACTAAAAGCTAAACATCAGAGGCAAAGCAGGCCTTCAAGCAAAGAGGGCCCAAGTGGGGACTGGGCCACAAAGGAGTACTCTGAAAAGCGCAACCTGGGGAACAGTAACAGCCGTGGACTACCATTGTGATACACGACCAGTGCTGATCTGTAAATGTGAAATCTCCCACAAGAGGGATGCTGAGAGCATGTGGAAAATAGATACAGCAACACACGGCCTATGACGCATGCTGAAGCATAGGTCCACAGCACATCTACAGGCTGCGGAGGAAAGGGGTGAGAAGGCACACATAAGCGCCAGTCAATGAACGAGGGAAAAACAAAGCCAGTGCATGCTAAAAAACTGCACTGACCTTAAGGGTACACTGAGAGCACCCCTCTATACTTAGCACATGAAAACAGGGTTCCCCCCATTCTAGCAGCAAGGCACCGACAGACGCTCTCTCTTGAGACAATCAAGAAGGCGCTACATGAAACCCAGACAGAGGGCCTAGACCATGCAGCAAGGCCTGGGTGCAGACTCGCAGGAGGCAAGAAAGAAAGAACACATGCACTCAGAGTAAAGCAGGCAACACCAAGACTGGAATCTAGAGCCCCTGGCTCAGCACATAGCAAAGTAGTAGGCTAAATCTGCCAGATACAAGCACGTCCAAGGATAAGGGTAGTCCTGCACCGCTGAGAAGCATAAGTGCACAAAAAGCATATCCCAGAGACAGACTATGGTCCGTGGTACAGCGACCACAAGGGTAGACAACCCGCTCAGTGACACAAACACATGCAGATCCGACGGGGCCGACTGTGCAAATAGCAACCAAAGGCAGAAAATCCAAGAACAAGCAAACTATAATGGACACATTTCTGAAAGGTCAAGAGCACCGACAAGAGGGGGAGAGTGGAGATGTTGAAAAGGGAAGGACATCACCACTGGTAGGCGCTACGGACCCAGTGAATCAACAGATCCTGGAGGCAATTGTGGCGCTACAAGCAACGTTGGAAGCCAAGGTTGATGCCATTGGAATTGATGTTGGACTGTCACGGCAAGACGTCAGGGCCATTGCAGAGCGCACAGGGAAACTGGAGGAACAAGTCCAAGAAAACACGATGGTCAGGGTGCAAACAACAAAAGACATAGACATCCTCCGGCAGAAAGTCAAACTGCTGGAAGATAGAGCAGAAGATGCGGAAGGTCGGGCATGCCACAAAAATATAAGAATCGGCGGGCTACCTGAAGGAACCGAAGGATCCGACCCCACCACATATATCTAGAACCTGCTGTTGCAGGAAATAGGGGCAGGAGAACTCACACAAGGGTTCACGATAGAGAGGGAACATTGTTCCCTCATCAGAAGGCCACCTCCAGGCGCACTGCCTAGACCCATAATAGCTGAAGTACTGTATTATAAAGACAGAGAGATCCTTGCTTTCTCCAGAACTGATAGAACAATAGAAAGAGTGTCAGCAAAGATTGCAGTATTCCCAGACTACACCTTTCAGGTGCAAAAGAGAAGAGCTCAATATATCACAGTGAAGGCTAGGCTCAGAAAGGCAGGCCTAAAGTACATTAATATACCCGGCGAAACTGAAGGTGATCCATAATGGCAAAGTACCTTTCTTTGAGACAGCGACGGAAGTGCAGGCAGCATACAGATCCCGGAGACGGCTGAGCAGAGTCAGCGCACTCAGACTTGAGCCGAAGGACCCCTAGGAAACCCACATTGTGCAACATACTAGGCATAGATACAAATGTTAATAGATGCCAGGTTTCCAACAGATTTAAGGAGCCGCACCAGAGATGAATGGAAGCGATATACACTTCAAGAAATTGCAGGAGACACATGGTGAAACCACAGAAACTCGATAGGGGAACGCTACGAACACTTCTGCTATTCCCCTAAAAGTTAGTTTTGGGGCTATGATACAGAGCCCACCCGTTGGACACCGGAAGTCTGGTCCACGACTGGCTGTATAAGGAGAAAGATAAAAGAACCCCAATATGCTCCATCCAGAACGTAGACCAGGAAGATATGAATACACAAGTAGGTATAAACTTAGGGCCTCATTCCGAGTTGGGCGGTAAGGGTTAACGGTCACCGGTAAGGAGACCGGTGACGTTAAACCCTTACCGCCCAATTCTGAGGTGCCTTAGCGGGACCCGCAAAGGCTGTGTGGTCCAACCAAGGCGCTAATAACGGGAATGAGGCCCTAGTCTTTTTAGAGTATTACGAGGCATTGTAAGCAGACCCCCAAGTGGCGGAGGAGAGGGATTTACAAGACGCATTGGACCTTATAGTCATAATCCAACTTGAAGCACAGCAAGCAGACGAATTTGAAGAGCCCATTACCCCCGAGGAAGTCCTGGCCACCATCAGAACGCTGTCTACGGGGAAAGCCCCTGGCACAGATGGGCTTACAGGGGAATTATATAATGAGGGAAGCATGAGGGCCATGATCATACCTTTGTTGAAACTGAATAAGGTAGACACAGATTGCAGATCCTACAGACCACTGTCCCTGTTGAACCAAGACAGCAAGATCCTTGCAGCGATCTTGGCAAGCAGGCTTAGGAAGGTTATACCCACGCTGATCAAACAAGACCAAACGGGGTATGTACCTGGAAGGAATATTGCGGAGAACCTGCGTAGATTGCATCACGTCATTTACAGTGTGAAGGACAGCGCAGCACAGTGGGTGGTAGCTTCACTAGATACGACTAAGGCATTCGATTCCATGCATTGAAATTGGCTGTTTGCCACTATGGTCAGGATGGGGATAAGGCTGCAGTATATGAAGTAGGTACAGCTAATATATACCAAACCATTGGCCAGAGTCAGGACAGGAGGCAAATGGCAGCTGCACAGGGGTACCAGACAGGGATGCCCCGTCCCCTATGCTGTATATTATTGCAGCAGTGCCTATAGCGGCTTTCCTGAGACAAGAATATAGCAAAGCAGGAATTGAAATAGACAGGGTAAAACACAAAGTGTCCATGTATGCCGACGATACGCTACTGTACCAGAGCAATCCGTAGGTCAACCTACCACACATACTAGAGGTGCTGGATAATTTTGGCATATTGGCAGGGATCAAAATAAACAAAAGTAAGTCATGTCTATTCCCATTAGCCAGAACTGCGACTATGGCAGCGGGGACTTGCCAGTCCTCTCCCTGCCATGGAGCAAGACATCCTTCAGATACCTGGGAGTGAATGTATATTGTGACCATAGACAGGAGCACAAATGTAACAGTACAGGCCAAAGAAGGGTTAGAGAAATCAATGGAGTTTTGGAGCAAGCTGCCCCTCTAAATGGCGGGTAGGGAGGCTTGCTAAAAATGGTGGCACTGCCTAGGCTAATGCATTGCTTTAGTAATGTCCCATATAATATTCCAATGCAATTCGTTCAGGAATTAGAGAGGCTATGCAGAGGTTTCCTATGGCAAGGGAGTAGACACAGGTTGGCCCTTACCGTATTACAAAGGCCCTACAAGCAGGGGGGCTTGAAAATACCAGTTGCAATCTGTAGTGCAATGGATGGCGGATGAACCCACGCCTGATACTGTCCTCCTGCAGCCAGCCATAAAAAATGCATACCTCAAGGTCTTGATTTGGTCTCCCACTCGAACACAAACCAGCCAGCCTCACTTAGTGAATATGGGTATCCAAGTTTGGAGAAAGGCATCTAAAATTGTGGGAATGGGAGAACTGATATCTCCACAGACCCCCATAGCGGCGATAGTGGCAGACAAGCCCGGTAGCGGGACTAGAGTGAGCTCTAAATGAGAAACATGTGGCGTAGCCACGAACGGTGATCTATGGAACGAAAAGGAGTGGATGAGCTTTGCGTAGCTTCAGGGAAGTACTGGTATACACACAGGACATTCCTGTTACATAGTACTATGATTGGTGTGAGGAAGAGTAGGTGGCCGAACATCTCCCACGCGACTATAGAGAGTGTGGATATTGAGGCTCTGCTTAGCGTATCGGAGGGAGGCCACGGCATTTCAAGGATCTATGAGATGTTAATAGAACGTGCCTCGGGGACAGAACTGAATTGCAAGGAGAGATGGGAAACCAAATTTTTAAATTTAAAGACAAAGAACGGAGCGACATGGCGCTATACCATAAAAAGATCTCCAGAAACGTCAGACTCCAACTAATACACCTCTATGTCACGCATAGGGCATACCTCACATCAGTTGCGATTGCCAAGTTTAGGGGAGTGGGCAAACAAGAATGTCCTAGATGCAGGGAAAGGGAGGCTGGGTTGGTACACATGTTCTGGGGGTGCCCAGTTGTGCAGAGGTCCTGGAGCGGGGTGGTGCATAGGGCAGCCCAGGGAGTTAGAGAACTAGACATAAAATCCCCTGAGGCGTGCATGCTGGGCTGGTCAAGAGGAGTGCGAAAAATAAATCACTGAACAAACCCAAAGATCTAATGTATCTACTAGCTCAACGGAGCAAAGCCATGAGGTGGAAGGACTCAAGAGAACTGAGAATTGTCAGATGGTGGGAATATTTGAGAAAATGGACGACAGCAGAAACTGGGGTGTGGGCGAAGGCGCTGGATGTACAAAGACAAGAAATGGGAATGGATATCCAACAATGGATAGCTCTGACAGTGACCCTATTTAACCAAGACAGGGGAGAAGCCACAATGCAAGATACGCCATACTAAGAAGGTTGCTGTGTAACTGAATCTGTAGACATTGGCCCTCATTACAACCCCGGCGCTAAACCATGGCGCTATTAGCACCATGGTTGGTGCTGGTGTTGTAACGAGTCCGCCATGGTGGAATGGGGAAATACCGCCCCATGCCAAGGTTGGCGGGGCGGTATTTCCCCATTTCACCAAGGCCCTTCCCCATTCTTATTTTCGCCCAATAGGGCTCAATGGGACTGGGGAAGGCGCTAAGTACGGTACCGCAAATTGCGGTACCGTAATTAGCACTGAGGTCCCTTTGCGGCACCCTACTTTAACGACTGGTAAAACCAGCCGTTAAGGTCGGGTCCCGCAAAGGGACCTCGTAATCAGGCATTAAGGGTTTAACGGCGCCGACACCTTTTACGGCGCCATTAAACCCTTAACGCCAGGGTCGTAATGACCCCCATTAAGTCGGTACACAGGCAAGTTTTGGGGGAGGGGAGAGTTCATGGGGAAATGTTAGAAGCAAGATACTGAACAGTGATCATGTGCAATGATGTGTTGTTATGTTGAACAAAACAAAAACGAATAAACATATTAAAAAAAAGAAAAAAACATCTTTGACCCTGACAAGTCAAAGATTGGAAATGCCCTGGCTGATTCAGCTCTTTCCTCTGTCATTTGAGAGCTAGGAAGAGGATGGCCGCCACCCTCTGCCATCAGCTCTTCTGCTACATGGACTACCTCAGCCTCTACAGGGGAAGAAGACTCAATCAAGACTCCCTCTGACTTTTTAAAGAAGCTGGGTGCTGCATCACTCAAAGGCTGAAGGCAACATCCACTGATCTAAGATAAGGAATACATCGGAGGACACAATCCCTTCGAAGAACAAGTTACTTCTTACCTGGTAACGTTCTTTCGATGGAATGTTCCTCCGACGTATTCCTTATCGCCCCTCCCATCCATCCCCGCAGTAATACTTCCCTTGTGGTTGCAGCTTACGCTCCTTCAAGGTCAATAGCCAATTTATGCAAGACTTATCTTATGCTACAAAACGGAACTGAGCAACGGTCGCCGCGCGTGGCTATTTATGGGCATGGTGACGCTGGCACCGATACAGTGGCTGTCGAGGGACACCAACTCGGCGGACGTCGACGCGCAGCGCCCTCTACAGAGAAATAATGTCCGAGGCCAGCAAGCTGGAGACAAATTATCTAAGATAAGGAATACGTCGGAGCAACATCCCATCGAAAGAACGTTACCAGGTAAGAAGTAACTTGTTCTCCTGTGTGAAAGAAAAGGATAAAGTTCAGTCCTCTTTTGGAAATCACATCTAGGCACACACAACCACTTTTTAATGTAGTTTTCACAAGTTAAAGTTTGTAACACTTGTATTGTCAATGTTAGGTATGATATGGCATTTATAACGCGCCTATACACAAGTGTTTCGAGGTACTTGTTAATGGTCTTGGCAGCTTTCACTCTCCTTAATAAGGGATACGCAACCACTCTTAATGTAGTTTTAACCAGTTAAAGTTCTCAACACTTGTACTTATATCTTAGGTACTTGGTAATGGTTTTAGAAGCGTTCACTCTCCTTGAGATTAGGGACACGCGACAACTCCTTCAAGTAGTAACAAGCCTTTTAACAATTGTTTTTTAGACACTAATAGCTTCTCATGTGGGTAAAACAACTGTAACGTTATACGCAAGTGCTACATTTCCATTGTTTGGGTATTTGAACTGCAACAAACAACTTCTTGCTTTCAATTTTACACGAGTGAACAGGGAACTAGCTACTGTTGCTGGAAATGCTCGCGCATGGTGTTAGAACACTGTGCTCACTCACTGGCTTCTTTGACACTTGTTCTGCGGGTCACACTGCTTCCACGCCTTCTACTACAACTTCTACTACTTCTGGCTTGCTAGAGACCCACACCCTTCTTCTGTAAAGGTGTCTCTGGTCCGGCCACACAGTTAGGGAGCCCCTCTCACTCCTGAGACCCACAGCTTGACAACTGCGTCTTGCCTTGGTCTCCTGCATGTCTGCTGCTCAGCAGCCACATAAATCAGGCTCACATGGGGAAAGACAGCTCTCCTGCATTTCTTCCGCTGCGCTGGCTCTGCACTTCGGAGTTTGGGGGAAAATTAACCCTCTCAGTACAAGCATGTCAGATCTGCTGTGTCCATGTTCCGGCGTCCCTCTTGTTCTCCCACTTCTGCTTTATCTGCCAGCATCATGCCTTCTTCCTTCTGCTACTACTGCTACAGCTCAGATTCCAGTCACATTTCCAGCTCCGTCCTGTCCTTCCAATTGCCTGCACCTGAGGAGGCCTTTTATGCCTCCAAGGTTCCTTGAGGTGGGGCTGTTAAGCTTAATTGCCTGACTACTGCTGTAGCCTTCCTCTTCAGGCCTCTTCCTACTCCCAGTACTTTACTTGTGGGATTATGAGACTTGTAGTCCCCTTGAACAAAATTAGCTCTTTCAAAATCTGCAGTTTGGCAAAACAGCCATAAAAAGTGTGGGATTACGAAGGAAATAAAACAAGGGATTTCTGGTCTGTTCCCCCCTCCCCCATGTGATCCTCCTGCAGTACACCACCCACAGGGTCGGGATCAAGAAGTGTCTGCCTTTCCTGGCCACATGAGGAGGGTCCCAGACTAGACCAGGTTTCTGGGAGGAATCATCATTGATTCATCACATGACGCATGCAGTAATTACTGGGTGCTTGAAAAGGTCAACATAATTCCAAGTCATGCAGGCAATTAGTGCCCCTTTTTGAGTCCCCTTTTTGGGGCTCACTAAATACCACATGTGGCATTTACTACATGCGGTACTGCTTTTGTGTGGCGGCTAGTGATAGTGAAAGTGGTAAAATACCTGCTGGTCTGCTGCTGTGTTTTCCGTGTTCCCGTGGTTCCTGGGGGCCAGGTGGAGTAGGCTGCCTTTGAAACATAAGTAGGTTTGTGCCTTCTTCTTTCTACTTTTTCTTCAAATATTCAGTGCATCTAGCCAGGGTGTGCCCTTTTACGAACATCTAACTCTGCCACTAAGCGCTTTGCTCACCCGCTCTATTCCTCTGTGCTCACACACCTCTCCGAGGCAACCCATTAGGAGCTCTACTGGGTCGGAATTGGTTGAGCAGTCTCTACCCCAGCCCTCTGTCCGGCTTTCTCCTCTGCCTGATTCGCCAGCACGAGTAACAGTTCTGCCTCTAAAGACCCAAAACCCCTTATACATGATGGCTGGCTCTAGGGAGGCTGTTTCCAGCTCGAAAAAATCAAACAGGGGTCTCATTAGCAAACACATCAAAGCGCATTTTAATAGCCTCCCCTTTCTCTCTGTGCTCTACAGCCCTGAAAACAGTTAGTTTCCACGCTTGTACTACCGCCTTCACTCCAAAATTACCCTTTGGATCCCATCCACCTGATGAAGCTGAATGCCTTCAGCCAGCGCCTTCCAGCCCACCTACAGTCTCTTCAACACCTCAAGTCTTCCACTTTGGCAGGTCTCGGGAATCCTCTTTCTAGCTCCACAACGGCAGCGGCATTGGCCACGGTGGCGCCTGCATGGAATTTCATGCGAAAGTCTATCTCTCACGGATACCTGTGGTGGATCAGGTTTGGGAGGAAGTTACTACCGAAGAGTTGGCTGAGGTGTACCTTCTTCCCCACTCAGATGGAAATGCAGACTCATTCTTAGCTCTGATGAAAGAGAATATTGACATTTTAAGGGAAATTACAAATCTTAGGACATGGAAACGAGCAGAAGAAATTCCAGCTTGCTGTTGACCAAATACTTTAGGGCGAAAGCGATGTGGAAACAGGCTCTGCGGCAGCTGCTGGCCCTTTAGAGTGCTCAAAGCAGCCAACAAAGCACGCTGCCAAGAAAATCGTGCAGTTGCCTGCAGAAATGACCCTTTACAACAATGTCCACGAATCACAGGGCGTACTGCAAACCCTGATCCCGACCAGTTTTCCTTTTGACACTTTTTCATGTCATCTATTACTAGAACCTTTGCAGGCTCAAATTAATTCTTGTGGGAAAACAGCTTTTGGACTGCTTACTGAAAGCCAAGCAGAGCCCCCGCAAGGCACTGAGACAAGGGGGATCTGTGCGCAATGTGCGGGTGTGTCAAAAGAGCTGAAAGCGCTTTACGATAAAAACAAACTGGTATCGATAGTTACCAGAGAAAACACTCACACTTTAGCACTTCTGATGGGTAAAATGTGACAATGCCACTGCTATGGGAGTCTTCCCATAGCAGTGGCATGTAATTGGAGGTGGGAGTAAGAATGTCATGTATCCCTTTTAGGAATGAACCGAATGTAATACGGCTTTACCAAATCTGGTCTCTTGACTTGCGGAGGAATCCAGGTTGTAAAATCTTGTGAATGTCTCGGACCGGTACCCCTCTTTGGAGGGCTGAAGAGGCTGCGATACCCCTGGTTGAATGAGCCCTAACATTCCAGAATGGCCAAAATAATACACCTGGAAATGGTCTGTTTTGTTATGGGTAGTCCCAACTTGTGACCTGAGTAGCCTACAAACAGTTGGTCTGCTTGCCTAATCCTAGCAAGTCTGCTGATGTAAAAGCTTAGAGCTCGCCTTGGGTCCAGCCTATGAAGCCTTTCTTCCTCTTTCCGCCGATGGGGAGGAGGGTAGAACGAAGGTAAGGTAATTTTCTGAGTGATGTGAAATTCAGAAACCATCTTTGGGAGGAATTTAGGCTTCACCTGTAGGACAACTTTGTCCTTATGGAAAATTGTATGGGGGGGTTTACAAGATAGAGCTTGTAATTCGCACACCCTCCTAGCAGATGTTAGTGCTACTAATAGGACAGTTTTAAGAGTGAGAAATCTCAGCGAACAAGAGTGGAGTGGTTCGAAGGGAGTACCCATTAGGAAATTTAAGACTAAATTTAAGTCCCATAAGGGAACTTGGAATGGTCTTGGAGGATAGACATTAGTTAATCCCTTGAGAAATTGTATTACTAAGGGTAGTTTGAAATACGATGGTTCCTCCGCAGTGCGCTTGAAGATTGATAGCGCCGCGAGATAGCCTTTTACAGTGCCAACTTGAAGGCCTGAGTTTGCCAAGTAGAGTAGAAACGATAACACTGTTGGTGTACCGCATGAAAAAGGGTCGATATTGTCCTCTCTACACCGCCTGCAAAATTTGTTCCAACGGCAGCGGTATAAAGACTTTGTTACTGGCCTTCTGGCCGAAAGCAACACCTCCGTGACGTCATCAGGGAGGCCCCAATCCTTGTACCTCAACCTTTCAGAAGCCAAGCGTGAAGGTTGAGGATTTTTATGTCTGGATGGAGAACCTGACCTCCCTTCTGCGAGAGAAGATTCTCTTTGAGTGGAAGACAGATTGGAGGGCAGATGGACATATCCAGAAGGTCCGGGTACCACATTCTCCTGGCCCAGTCCGGGGCAATTAGGATCATGGTTTGCCAGAATCTTCTCAACCTCCTGATCATTTGAGGAATAACAGGGACTGGTGGAAACACGTAAAGGAGTGGAAACTCCCAGTCCACTACGAACGCGTCCCCTAGAGCTCCTCTCGGGGGAAATTCCCTTGAACAGAACAGATCGCACTTCCTGTTGGTACTGGTGGCGAACAGATCCACCTGAGGGGTTCCCCGAAGGGCGAAGATCTCTTGAAGGACTTCCTGAGCTAGCTCCCACTCATGGGAGACTGTGCTCTGCCTGCTCAGAGCGTCCGCTGTCAAGTTCTTCTCTCCGGCTAGGTGAACTGCCGATAGAGAGATTCCTTCCTGAATTGCCCAAAACCAGAGCTGCATTGCATCTCTGCACAGTGGCAGTGACCCTACGCCTCCTCTTTTGTTCAGGTAGTGCATGGCCACCGTGTTGTCCGTCATTATCAGGACATTTCTCCCCTGTACTGATGGCAGGAAAGCTTTCAGCGCTAGTCTGATCGCTCTCAGCTCTAATAGGTTGATGTGTAGTCTGGACTCCGATGGAGACCAACAACCGCTCATGGTCAAGTCGTTGGCATGGGCTCCCCACCCCGTGAGTGAGGCGTCTGTGACTACTGTTATCTCCGGCCATGGTTGCCAAAACAGTTCTCCTTTCAAGATGTTCTCTGGATAGGCCCACCATTGAAGGTTGTGGGCTACCTTGTCCGGAATCCGGAGGAGATCTGTCATTCTTCCTGAGTATTGTGACTACTGGGTTCTTAGTGCCCACTGGAGAGATCTCATTCTCAGACGAGCCTCTGGCTCTAGGAAAATGCAGGATGCCATGAGGCCTAGCAACCTCAAAAAGTCGAAGGCTGGGAGACGTTGGGCATTTTGAAACTTGGTGACCATCTGTAGAATATCTTGAGCCCTCACCTCTGGTGGCGAGGCTTTTCCCAGGGAAGTGTCCAGGATCGCTCCGATGAACTGGAGTCTCTGCGATGGTATCATTTGTGACTTCTTTAAATTGAGGGAGAAGCCCAGTCTGTGAAGGGAGTGGCAAACATAATCTAGCTGGATCTGAGCTTGGCCCGAAGATACAGCTCTGATCAACCAATCGTCCAGGTAGGGGTAGACGTGATCCCTTCCCTCCTTAGACTTGCAGCCACTACCGACATTAACTTGGTGAAGACCGTCGGGGCGGAGGTCAGCCCAAATGGCAGAACTCAAAATTGATAATGAGAGTTGCCAATTGCGAACCTCAGGTATTTCCTGTGTTTGAGATGGATTGGCACATGGAAATAAGCGTCCTGAAGGTCCAGAGATACCAACCAGTCCTGGAACTGAAGGGCCTGAAGGATCTGAGAGAGAGTTACCATCTTGAATTTGTCTTTCCTGAAGAATTTGTTCAATTCCCGCAAGTCCAAGATGGGTCTCAGTCCTCCGTCTTTCTTTGGAATGAGAAAGTAAGGGGAGTACCAGCCCTTTCCTCTCCGCTACAGGTACCGGTTCTATGGCACCTTTCTCTAGCAGGTCTAAAATTTCCTGCAAGAGGAGCGGATCTGAAGCTTTTTGAGAGCTGATCCCCAGTGGATGACTCTGAGGTATGCGTAGGAGAGGCAGGCAGTAACCTTGTGCAACTGTCTCCAATGCCCAAGCATCTGACGTGATAGCCTGCCATTCCGCCAGATGTTGAGTTAACCTGCCTCCTACAGGTGTCTTGTGAGGGAAGTCCTCAGAGTGTTTTTGGGGCGGCTGATGCAGATGCCGATGGTAAAGAGGCACCTGCTGTTGCTGCGGCTTTTGAATATCTACCCCGTCCACCTCGGGTAGTTCTTCTTTGTCCCCTTTGAGCCGGTCGTCTTCTACCTCTTCCGAATGCGGAGTAGAAGGGAAAAGACTTGCCTCTCGCAGAGGTTCCTGTGGGACGAAAAGGTGTCTGACGGATCGCAGCGCCTAGGGATTTTGCTGCTGCCTTTGATGTTTGCAGTTTTTCTAAACTGTCATCCGCCTTTTCCCAAACAAAGAAGAGCCATCAAATGGCATATTCAAGAGCCTGGCTTGCACATCTGGGGCAAAACCAGACTTTCTCAACCAAGCAAATCTCCTGGTTGTTGTACTTGCCGCCATTGCTCTGCTGATACTGTCAGCCGAGTCAATGCCCGTCTGGAGGGCTTCGCACATAGCGTCTTTACCGTCCCTTATGATATTTAGGAACGCCTCCCTTTCTTCTCCCTCCGGGATGCAGTCAGCCGCTGTAGAAGCACACTCGAAAAGTGTATGGCTAAATCTAGCAAGGGTGCAAGTAGCATTAATAGATTTTAACGCCATGCTACATGCCGAAAAGACTTTCTTAGCCATAGCATCGTATTTCTTATCGTCCCTGTCCTGTGGGACGGTAGGGTAAGCAGTCTTGATGTCAGTAGAAGATGCTGCCTGTACCACCAGACTTTCTGGGGATGGGTGTTTGGACAAAAACTCCGGGTCTGCAGAAGATACCCTGTATTTAGCAGACAGTTTTTTATTTACTGCCGGGACGACATCTGGGGTTTCCCAGATCGTCATTATTTTTCTTTGAAGAGCTTTATGAAAAGGTACTACAGGATCCTCCTGTGGACCTTTAACAAGAATATCCATGAGGTCATCCTGTTGGAAAGCCGGTGAAGGTGTTGACCACCCCATAAATTCTGTAATCCTGGCCATTAAGGCTCTATAAGGGGTTTCAGCATGCTCCCCCGGGTCTGGCCTAGCGAACTCCACCTCTGGGGAAGTGTCTAAACCACTTGCCTCATGTAAAGAATCATGGAGTTCCTTTAATCTGCGTTCCTCTGAGGATAACTCCTCTTGAACTGGGGTTGCAGATCCCTGCAACTCAAATGGCTCTTCTTGATCAGACAGTTCTCCCTCTTCCATAATTGAAGACATTGTTCTCAATTGGTCTGAGCTCACAAAGGGTGTGAAACCCATCTCCAAGGCAGAGGGTGCCAAACTTGTCGTAATCGGCCTCGAAAACGTCGATGTCGTCGACACCGATGTCGAAGGCTTCGAAAGTGGCGTCGAAAACAAAGGTGGAGGCCTCGAGGTCTTCGATAGAATCGAAATTCTGCTAGAGGATGTCGACAATCTCGACGACATCGACATCGAAGACCTGGGAATAGCCACTGGGTGCGCCGCAACCGTGACTTTCCTTGGCGTCGACGCCGGTGTCGAGGATGGCGTCGAGTCGACAGACCCGTGTGTCGAAGGTCCCTTCGACAACGGCGTCGAAGACACCGACCTCGGCGTCGACAGAACTTTCGTCGACGGCGTCGACGGAACCTTCGAAGAAGGATTCGAGGTCTTTGCTTTACTCGAGGGTTCGTGACGCGCTCGAGAAGCTTCCTTCGCCGGGTGCTGCTACTCGCAGCGTTTTGGACCTTCGGGTCTTTCGACCAGAGCATCGCTCTCGGCAGTCTTCGGGGGGTCGAGGCCGCTTTCTCGAAGACGCTCATCATATTTTTTCGGAATTCCTCCCAGTCAGCCCGGGAACTATGCTTCGTGGGGCAAGGGATTCTCTTAGGTAAAACAGAGGAAGAGGAGGACGAAGAAGGGGGTCTTCTTTTCGAGTGCTTCGATCTCGAAGAATAATGGGACCCGCTTCGAGACCTGGAGCGCGAATGGTGACGAGGATACGAATGTCTCGACTTCGTCGAGGAAGAAGAAGCTTTAGAAGTCTTACCTTTTTCCAGCTTCCCCCTACGCTCCTTCAGGGCTTTAGCTGTCATGGAAATACAGTCCTCACACTCCGAACAATGGTGTTCAGCTCCCAAACACCACAGACAGACCCTGTGAGGGTCCGTTATCGACATCTTTTTTCCACCGTCTCAGCATTTTTTAAAGCCGGACCGAGAGGTCGTCGGTTCAGACGAGGAAGCCATTGAGTATGGATCGAATATCTCGAGGAAAATGGAGTAATATATGTACGAAACTGAGCAACGATATTCCGAGGCACTGAGTAAGCGCGGAAAAACAGAACTGAGCAACGGACGCTGTGCGCGGCCTTTATAGGCAGGATGACGTCGACGTCGATACGGCGGCTGTCGAGGGACATCGACTCGGCGGACGTCGACGCGCAGCGGCCTCTAGAGAGAAAAAATTTCCGAGGCCAGAAAAGCAGGAAAGAGATATCTAAGATAAGGAATACGCCAGAGGACACAATCCCTTCATAAGAAGGATAGCAGGAAGTTCTATCTAATACTACCTACTGGTGCTCAACAGCCGGTGCTGGCAGAGGAGCTGAGTGTGAGCACCGAGCAGGAAGCAAGGCCACTGATCTATTCACAGACTTTATAGCAGTATTGACAAGGAGGGCTGGAGCAATCTGTCATCTCTCTGTCACATTGCCGATACATCCGGAATGACGTTAAGACAGTCCTGAAGAAAGTGGGTAAATTCACTTATAATACCACTGAAACCGGTAGACCTAGATCTTGAAGAAATTACATGTTCTTGCTTCCACATCTAAGTGGGGTACATCCAAGGCATCCCCACTATAGTGTGCAAGCCCTTTTTTGTCTTCGATACGTCTCTAGATTGAAGCAGTAAATGTGAACAACCTGCAAGTTCACGTGACACATGGCGGGTTATTAGAGAACCCGGTTTTACTAAACTGATAATTTCCATGATCTTTTATCAAGAATTCATGCACATCCGATCAGTACTACAGGTCATTAAAATTGTTTTTTTGCCTTTAGTAGACTGATTTTGTAAGTGCTTTTATCACCCTGGCTTGTTTTTTACTGGTAGTCACACCACACGTAACATGTTCTATGTAGTGTGTGTGACTGTAACTGTGTTGCAAACAGGGGATTGCCCTAAGAACCAAATACATCTTCACTCATTTTTCAGGTGCATATTAGAAATATGGTAAACATTCCTTTCTGTATTCTATCAACTGTTAGATAAGTGGCACACCAGCGCGATCTAGCATCAGAGGTTAAATCGGTAGTTTTAGATAGAACTTCCTGCTAGCCTTCCGCCTTCTTTTTGTGCACCCTGAATCCTAAGGCATCTCCTGTTGCAGTTCCACAGTGACTCCCTTTTTAGGGTTTCTGTGTTTTGATGTGACCTATGTGGCTATTTTACAAATAAGTTGAGGTATCGTTCCAAATTCTGTGTTATCAAATCCTGGCAAGGCCAACTCAGCCTTTCATCCTTACGAGGTCGATAAATGAGCACCCATTTCGATTGGGTAATAATAGTAATGTATGTAAATATATCCTATGTAAAGCGCTTTAAATTAAAACGCTATATAAAAAACTAATTATTATTATACATTACTTTTGATCTCTCAAGATGAAACGTCAGGGCTCTTGCCACATTCAGGGCATCCAGAAATATTTGTCTGAGGTAGAATTTCTGAAAAAACAAGCAATAAAATGTCTTAGTTGATTTGAAAATGTGGCTTAATCAGGGCTCAAATCGAGAGTCCATGCGGGTGGTCAGTGTCCACCACTATTTTGAGAGGATGGACACTGTCCCCCCCTGTGTGTTTAAGAAATTTAAAAAAAATAAATAACAACAGGCTGAAGTGTTGCTGACGGGTTTCGAACCCTGGACAGGCATCGAACCATAGCCTCACACCTCTACAACGAGACACTTAACCGCAAGACCACGACAATCGTTGCCTGTAGAGCTGCAATGCACAATGTTGACATATTGATATCTTTCTATACAGACATGTTTTGTTACAGTTCACAGATCTAAAAGATGCATGCATTTTATACTTTTATAAAATATATAAAATATATATATTTTATAGCAGCAAGGTAATATGAACATCAGTCCCCTTGGCAAATGCTTTTTTTTTTTGTGTGTGGGTATTTTCAATTGTGAAAGACAAGCCTGAATGAAAGTTGCATATTTCATATTGACGTTTCGTGATGTCACTTCCCAATGCTCGCCAGAGTCCCGAAGGAAGGAAGGAAGGTATCCTGAACACAATCTTCTCTTTGTGGAAAATCAGGAAAGGCTTTTCAGAGCACATAGCCTTAAACTCATGTATTATGGGGGCTTAAGTGATGCCCATCAGGAATGTCATTTTATGGGTGTAACCCATTTCGGATCAGGAGAAGGCAGTATTTCAAAGGGCTTTTGCATTAAAATAGATAGAACATGCTCAAGTACCAAGGAATAGTTTCACGAGGCTACTAAAGGGCCCACTAACAATAGGGCTTCAAAAGGAGGCAGATCATAACCTCATGTCCAAGCAAGGTCCAAGAGCAGACAAATATGTTCTGCAAGTATCAACAGGGATCGATACTGGCTCAGCCAGTTGGGTGTTGAAGAATAGCACATCATCTGTTGACGCATGCAGTGAGTTCAAGTGACCAATGAAAGAAAGGGGACAATTTGGTTGCATACTGTAAACTGGTAGATGTCTTTCTTGCAGTATTTTGTTGATATAAAACATGTCTGTGGTGTTGTCTGTGAAAATTATAACCCACTTCCGCGGAGGGTAATAAGTCTTTAATTGCCAGTAGATGGTCTTCAGCTCTAGATAGTTCCATTGAAGTAGGGTCTACTCCAAATTCGAGAGATCGGGCACATCCAAGTAGTCCATAACGTCCTCCCAACCCTATAAAGAGGCTCTTTTAAGGAGGGGCTGAGAGAAGAGGAAGTCGCCAAAGAGATTCCTCTTGTCAATCCATCATACTAGGCCTGAGTGCATTTCTGTGTAAATTGGAAAAAGCTCTGATTGAGGCAGACTGTCCTGCAACCATGGGGTGGACAGATGAAGTTAGGAATGCCGCATTTGCAGCATGGCATGTGGAGCCATACGCACAAACACAGCGGTCAGATAAGGGTAAATGTGAATCCTTTGAAGAAGCAGGTGTGACATGAAGGAGTCCATTACCTTGTTAAATACCCTTGGAATTTATTGAGCCCAAAGTGGAGCATCTTGAACTGATAATGGTCATCCATTATTGAAAAATGTATGTATGCTACGTGTATGTATGTATGTATGCTACGTGAGGATCTAGAGCACATAGCCAATCGCTTTCCAAAGTAAATCTTTAGGAAAGAACAAAAAGGAAACAACAAATAAAAAACAGGTAATTTAAGGATACTGTGGCAGAAAGTATTTTACATTTGTCTCACCCTCAAGGCCAAGAGAATCCAGAAATGCTAGTTAAAAGTCCAGGTAAGTAAACACACTCAATCCCAGTAACTAGGACAGTCCCGGGAAGGGATACTTGACCAGGCCTCCACTGACCGAAGTCAGGAGGAGTGATCTAAGGACAGGACTTTATGCCTGTGAAACCCTACGATGAACAGGGAATGGACAGAAAAAAGGTATTTTATCTGACCTTACCCCCTGACTCCGATTTCTCCAGAGACCATGGGGAATGCAGTCTTCTGTGCTTGATCTGGTCGAGAAAGGCCCAGAGTTTGCGGGTGCAGGGGTCACTTTCAGACGTGAAATTTTGTTTTAGTCGGTCGCAGTGCTTAGAAATCGGTTCCAGGCATCTTACAGCAGAACAATCAAATGAAGCAAAGATGAAGACTTCTGCAGAGCAGATCATCTGCGGACACCTCCAGGGAGAGATGAAGACACGTTGCAATGGGAGTCACCACGATCAGGCACCAAAGGCGATCTTCAATAAGACGAAAAAAAGAACAGGACCAGCACAGCTTCTGTTGATGCAAGAAGGATGAAAACGCAAGAGCAGGCATCTCGCCACACAAATTGAAAATCCTCCAGGTTCCATGGATGCACTCAGAGCGGCGACAGCTGCAGCGAGAGCTCAGAACAGCATTTGTCAGTCCATTAGTAGCAGTAGCTTTCCCGGGAAAAGAGAACTCCATATTTGGCATATCCTGACCTAACAAGGCAGGAAGAAGGCCAAAGAATAATAAGGCCAAAGGACAACCGAAATAATTGCAGTTCTGCCATGTTAGGGAGCTAGCCACCGTTAGTAGCCTTATGTGGTAAATGTAAAGGTGCACGAGTAAAACATTACAAAAATGGTAGAAAATGAACTGCAGCCAACAGCTCATCCTAGGCACATTGTAAAAGTAACCAAAAAGCAGTTAGAGAAAACATGAACAAGTTATTTAGCAACTGTAACGTTCTTTCAACTGGATGTTCCTCCCACGTAATCCTTAACTTTGATAAATCCACTTCCAGCTTGCTGGCCTCGGAAACATTTTTCACAGTAGAGGGCGCTGCACATCGACGTCCCTCAAGTCGATGTCCCTCGAAGGCCTCTCTATCGGTGCCGACGTCACCATAGATATAAATAGTCTTGCGCATAGTCCGTTGCTCAGTTCCGTTTTGAGGTGCTGTATTTGCCTTGTATGAGATGGTTAATACCCTTGAAGGAGTGTAGGCTGCAAGTACAAGGGATGTTTTACTGCGGGGAAGGATGGGAGGGGCGATAAGGTATACGTGGGAGGAACAACCAGCCGAAAGAACGTTACAGTTGGTAAGTAACTTGTTCTTCGAATGGATTGTGTCCTCCCACATATTCCTTATCTTTGATAGACTCCCAAAGCAGTAATGTGTATAGGAGGTGGGAGTAAAACGTAATTTCTTTTTTAAAATGCATAGAGTGCAACACAGCTTTCCCAAATTTAGTCCCCTGGCTAGTGGAGGAATCTAGACTGCAGAATTTGGTGAACGTATGTGCAGACAACCATGTGGCAGCCGCACATATGTCTATAATTGGAACTCCTCTTTGGAGAGCTGACGAGACTGCTATACCCCTGGTTGAATGAGCCCTGAGGTGTTGAGGAGGTTCTTTTCCTGCCAATTCATAGCCCTCTATGATAGTCAGTATTAGCCATCTTGAGTTGGTTTGTTTCGTGATAGGTAAACATAGTTTATGTCCTGCATACCCCACAAACAACTGATCTGCTTGTCTAATCCTTGCAAGTCTGTTAATGTAAAAACTCAAGGCATGCCTTGGATCCAGTCTGTGTAATCTCTCTTCCTCTTTCCCTGGATGAAGAGGAGAGTAAAATGAAGGTAAGGTCATTTTTTGTGTGATATGGAATTCTGAGATCACCTTTGGGAGGAAATTTGGCTTCACTTGAAGACCTACCTTATCTTTGTGAAAGACTGCATGAGGAGGTTTGCAAGATCAAGCTTGTAATTCGCTCACTCTTCTAGGAGAAGTTAAAGCCACTAGGAAGACTGTTTTTAGAGTGAGAAACCTTACTGGACAGGAATGAAGAGGTTCAAATGGAGTACCCATTAGAAATATTAAGACATTCCAAGATGGCCGTCGGCACTGTGTAGACGTGCCGACGGCGCACTACGGACTCGTTAAATGTAAGGTGCCCACCACCCCATTTACGGACCGGGCGACAGAACTGAGAGCCCCCCCAGAGTGGCGGGGGTGACGGAGAATAGCGGGTCGAGTCACCAGTGTTGAAGAGACAGCGAGGAGGCAATGCTGCGCTTAACAATCGGGCGGGTGCCGGAGTGGCCGCCGAGGATCGAGCTCAGTGAGGCAGGGAAGGCCAGCCCGCGTTAGGGGACGAAAAGGAAGCGCATCCCCCAGAGAGGCGGAGGGCCGTGCAGTCGGGGGATCCCTGTGGACATCCACGCCGGAGCAGCGCGAGACGGAGAGACGCCCTTGGGGAGAGGTTGGCTGCTGTCCCAGAGCCAGGAGAGAGAAGCCGGGACGTTCGGCTCTGCGGGCGGCCCCCTCCTGCTGGCGGGTCCGGCCGCGCCCGGGGAGATGCTCTTGGGGAGCTGTCGGCCACTGACCTGAGGATAAAGGAGCAGGACCAGGGCGATCGGCCCCAGGGGTGGCCCGTTCCTGCTGGTGGACGCGGCCCTGCCTGGAAGGCGAGAGGTGTGCGGCAGGGATCGCCGCCGGATGCAGCCTCGCTGGAAGAGAGCAGCTGAACAGAAAACAGCCGCACGGGACAGGGTTCTCAACCCGTTGGCGGTCTCCAAAGGAGCAGCAGTTCTGGAGGAGGTGAAGCAAGGAATCCGGGCCTGACGGGCTTCCTGTGTGTGGGAGGGCGGACTGGTGCTGCGGGGCCCCCGGACAAAAGAGCAGCAAAGAGGTGGAAAAGCGGGAGACCTCGTGGACACGGACTTGCGCCCACAGTCATTGGCACTATTATTCAGGGACCCTAAGTGCACTGTTATCGCGCCATCACCCCAGGGACAAATAGGGGGTGGATGGAGACGCGATCCACCCCCCTGGAGAGTTGAGAGCCCGGTGAAGGGTGTGGGGCAGGTTGGAACCCTAGTGGAGCGGAGGCAGTTGTGCGCCCTGCACACCGTTCAGAGGGAGAAGAGACGAGAGGGAGGCCGGTCGGGGTGCTGGCTGAGAGAAGAGGGGGAAAGCCAGTCCCGCCCCCCCCCCCCCTAACATTCAGTGGGATCGGCCGGGAGCTGTTGAGGACTGTATTTGGTCGACAGCCGTGGGACGCGCCTGCTGGAGAGAGGTGAGTGGCATGTCTACGAAACCCAAAGGGAAAGGGGGGAGAGGATTGCAGACTGCGGGGGACGCCCCGGGCACTTTGCAGGCGATGTGGCCACCCCAGCCTTTGAGAGAAGGTGCGGGGACCCCCCGGGGGCGAACAGGAGAAGACCCCATGCAAGGGGAATCGGAGGCCATTGCCCCCATGCCTAGACAGGAGTTCCTGGGGGAACTACAAGCCTTGCAAGCAAACTTAGCAAAGACCTTCCAGGAACAATTCCAGCTGATGCGCAACGACCTGAATGAAGCCCTTGGGGAAATGAAACACGAGCTGCGACAACTGGCCGAAAGAACGGATGCCCTAGAGAAAGGGCTCCAAGAGGTGGACTCAGACACGACAGCCATTAGTGAAGCTATAGAGAGGCTAGACATTGCCACCAGAAACCTCGAAATCCAAATGGAGGACCTAGAAAATTGCTCTCGCAGAATCAATATAAGAGTAAAACTGCTGCCGGAATTGGTGATGGACAAGAACTTGAAGGCGGTGCTTCAGGGCATTTTTGCGGATATCCTGGAAGAGGACAGCCCAGAGAGGGTTGAGCTGGACCGAGTGCACAGAACTGGTTGACTATCTAAAGGCCAGACAACACGGCCGAGAGACGTCCTGGCAGCGTTTACGAGGTACGCTCAGAAGGAGGCGGTCCTCAGAGCAGCAAGACAAAAGGAACCAATCATGTATGAGGGCCACCAGATTGCTCTCTATCAAGATCTGGCGAATAGTACACTCCTGAAAAGGAAGCAAATGGCACCACTACTGACAGCCCTCAAAGAGAAAGATATCCGCTACAAATGGACTTTTCCTTTTAGCCTGCTTTTCGAGTGGGAGGGGACTCAGAGGCGGATCACCTCTCTCCAGGAAGGGTCGGATCTTCTGTGAATGGATCTCGAGGCGGCAGCGGCGGGAGCGGGCCAGAAACCCTGGAATAGTCGGCTGAGACCTCGCCCATGGGAATGGACGAAGGTTGGAGATAAAAGACGGAGAAAAGCCAAGAAATCCAGCGAAGCACGTGGCGAATCTGGGACTGAGCCGTAAAACGGAGAGTATTGTCAGGGGTGGTGGGCCTCTAGAAGGGTGATTTGGCGGAAGGGTTGCAGGTGGAGCAACCATGTTGGAACCGTAATCGCGGTGATGCCCGAGTTGGGAGCGAGGAGAGGGCGGGAAGGCCTTAGCCATCAGGGGAGGGAAAGAGGGGAGGCTAAGTGGGAGAAGGGGGGATGGCGACTAGCAGTGGATGGGGGGGCGAGCAAAGGAACACTCCAGGATAGCAATAGCCCTTATATGCTAGGAATCTTCTCAAGTGGCTAACACATAACGTAAGAGGGCTAAACACCCCTCTTAAAAGGAAGAAGTTGGAGCACTTTACGCTGAAGGAAAAGCCGGATTTCATGGGGCTTCAGGAAACACACCTGCTGCGGAAAGATCAGGGCAGGCTAAGGTTGCGAGGTTATGACCAGATTCTCCATGCCTCAGGCCAAAGCAAAACAAAGGGCGTAGCCCTGGCTATTCATAACACGGTGGGCTTTACTGTTTGCGACACGATCAGGGAAAAGGACGGGAGGTATATAGTGGTCAGAGGGAAATACCAAGAGTCTCCCTACACGATAGCTGTGGCTTATGGCCTCAACTCAGGCCAAGAGCAGTTCCTCCAACGGGTTTTAAATATACTGGAAGAGCAGAGTTGCGGCCAAATAGTCTTAATGGGAGATTTGAACACAGCATGGGACAGGGAGAAAGACAGAGCCGGCAGACAAGTGGAAGGGGGAGGGGCGGTGATGTCTGGGGAACTGAAGGAGAGGATCAGCAGGATGGGGTTAAGAGATGTTAAGAGACATTTGGAGGGAATTGAGGGGGCAAGAGGATGGCTATACCTTTCTGTCAGGAGTCCATGGATCGCAGTCTAGGATTGATTATATATTGTTATCGGTAGGCCTACTGGGGAAGGTCCGGGAGGTCTGTACTGGTCCAATTGGGATAGCTGACCATAAGATAGTTTCGATGGTAATGGACCCAGGTCAGAGGGCTAAGGGGATTTGGGGCTGGAAACTACCAGGGGCGTTATTGAGAGACCCGGAAACCCGGGGGCGTATTGAAGAGAAAATTAAGGCCTTTTTCGAGATTAACGGGAAGGAGGACACGAGTGAGGGGATAAGATGGGATGCATTTATGGCCACCCTTAGGGGGGAACTCATTGCGGCATCAGCCCACCGGGCGAAGCAACTGCAGGCACTAGAAGCCCAACTCGAGGCTGAAGTGGAAACGGCTAGACAGGCAGTGGGAGGAACCCCCTCCCGGAAAGCTATGCGACCCTATAGGAAAGCAGTGGGGCAACTGGAGCTCCTACGCACGAAAAGGGCCGAGGGTGCCTTATTAGCAGTAAGACAAAAGTATTATGCTAAGGCCAACAAATCAGACGCACTTCTGGCGCGTCTGCTGAGGGGCAAAAGGACGAGAAACGCGATCACGGCTTTGAAGGCAGACGAGGGGGTCCGTGTCACGAGGCAAGAGGGCCTGCAGGAGATGCAGGGTATTATGACTCTGTATATACTTTGCAGAACCCCTGCGATGTCAAGCAGGAGCAATTCTTGCAGCAAGTGCACCTGGGCGAAATCAGTAGGGAAACAAGAGAATTTCTTAATCAGGAAATCTCAGAGGAGGAGGTAAGAGAGGCGATAAGAGACCTTCCGATACACAAAGCCTCGGGTCCGGACGGTTATACCGCGGCGTTTTACAAGCTGTTTGTCACGCAATTGGCCCCACAGTTGACGTCGCTATATAACTCCTTCCGCCAATCAGGTAGAATTGCTCCTTCTATGGAGGAAGCAAAGGTTACCCTTATACTTAAACCGAATAAGAACCCGGAGGAGAGGATGTCTTACCGCCCTATAGCCCTGATTAACATCGATGCCAAGATCTATACCAAGATCCTGGCGAAGAGACTCAACCCCTTCCTCCCACAGTTGATACACCCTGAGCAGTCTGGGTTTATTAGGGGAAGGCAAACAGCTGACAACATTAGGTGAGTGGCCCATATAGCAGAAAAGGTACACAAAACTAGCACTCCCGCGGTCCTAGTAGCTTTGGACGCGGAAAAGACTTTCGACCGCATGGAGTGGACGTTTCTTTTCCGGGTGATGGAGAGGATGGGCTTTGGGGGGGAGTTTATGTCGATGGCTAAGGCTAACTATCAGAACCCCTCGATTAGAGTAATGGTAAACGGAGTTCCCTCGAGACGGTTATTGCTGCAGAGAGGGACAAGGCAGGGCTGCCCGCTCTCCCCGCTGTTATATGCGATCTATCTAGAACCGCTTCTGCAGGCCATTAGAGACTCGACTGAGATCCGGGGCGTTCCCTTTGGGGGGGTACAACACAAGGTTGCAGCTTTTGCCGACGATATGCTGCTTATGTTTTTGTCGCCAAACAAGTCTCTCGGAGCGAGTGTGGCCTTGCTGAAGATGTACGGAGAGGCCTCAGGACTAAAAATCAATGTCAGTAAATCGGAGGTTTTGAACTTAACATTAGGAGCGGCAGAACAGGATAGTTTAAGGAGGAGCACCCTCTTCCAGTGGAGCCCGCGGGGGATCCGTTACCTGGGGGTGCGGATCACAGCTACCCTGGATGGATGGTATTCAGCTAACTTCCCCCCGCTCCTTAAGATAATAAAGAGGGATTTCCAGAGGTGGAAAGCTTTAAGGGTGTCATGGTTGGGAAGGTTGGCAGCTGTTAAGATGGTTATACTCCCGCGCCTACTATACTTCTTTCAGGTGATCCCCCAACCGGTCCCGGCAAGCTTTTTTAGGGAGTTGGGGGTGCTGACTAGACATTTTATCTGGGAAGGGAAGAGGCCCAGGGTGGGGTCCAAGCTCCTGACGGCTCCCAAGGGAGAGGGGGGGCTGGGATTGCCGGATTTTCGGCGATACTATGAAGCGTCCCAACTTCGGGTCATTAGGGAGTGGTTACATGACAAAGACGCCAAGCAAGACAAGTTATGGGTGCGGATGGATAGGGCGGTGGCGCACCGCAGTTTGGCCGAAGTGCTGTGGCTCCCGAAGGTGTGTAGACCCAGCCATCTGTATTAGAGCGCCATTACCAAACTAATGGCAGAAATATGGGACAGACTAGTGGGCACGGAGGGGATTACCACATTCCCATCCCCTTTACCCCCATTTTCGGCAATGGAGATTTTACCCCGGGGTTGGAGAAGGGGGCATTTACAAAATGGCGGGAGGGAGGTTGCGAGAAATTGTGTGACATGTTCAGGGAGGGGGAGATACTTTCCTTTAATGACTGCAAGAGGAGCTTTGCTGTACAGGAGGGGAAAGGCTTAGGTATGCGCAGATACGCCATTGGGTCCTACAGCCGGGGGTAAGGCTCGCAGCCACCCGGACCCCAACACTATTTGAGAAATTCTTACTCTCCAATGATGGATAGAAAGGGCTCATCTTTAATATATATAAAATCCTAGTCGCCGCAAAGGCAGGAACGCAATGGGCCTACATGCGGGAATGGGAACGGGTCTTGGGACGTGAGATTGGTAGGGGGGAATGGGAAAGGCTTTGGAGGAGAATACCTAAGCTGGCCAGGCCGTCCCAATTACAAGAATCTTGGTATAAGATATTGATGGGTTGGCACTATACTCTTGCACGGCTTCACAGATTTTATCCTGCTTTATCAGGGTCCTTCTGGAGAGGGTGCGGACTGGCAGGCACTGCAGAGCATATTTGGTGGAACTGCCCAAAGATCAAGCCCTTTTGGGGAGAGGTACGGGAGGCGCAGGAACAGGCATTTGGTCGGGGTGACGACAGAACTCCACTGCAGATTCTCTTGGGTATGCGTGACACCGCAGGGGCTGGGGAGGATAGAGGAAGGGAGAAAGCAAAAGCGATTCTGACCTTGGCGGCTATGCAATTAATAGCGCAAAATTGCACCTAGGTGTCAAGACTGGCTGAGGAAAGTGTGGGAAATCGTGGCTTTGGAATGGGCCACCTACGCCATGAACGATAAGGTGCAGACCTTTGCGGCTGATTGGGGAGAGGTTCTGTCTGTACTTAAAGATGACATTAGGGTGATGTGGTGCCCGCAGCGTTTAAGACTATTGGAGCTACAATAAACTCGAAGATACAGCCTGGAGGGAAGGAGAGAATCTAAGCTAGTCGCTGAGGGGGGGACATGGGGAGTGGGCGGGAGAGGGAGGGAGAGGGGGGAGGGGGGAAGGGGTGTTTTTTCTTTGACTTCTTTGACTGTTTTGTTGTAAAACTTAATAAAAAGAGTTTACAAAAAAAAGAAATGTTAAGACTAGATTTAAATCCCACAGGGGAACTTGAAAAGGAGTTGGGGGAAAGATATTAGTCAATCCTTTCAAGAATTGAATGACTATGGGCAACTTGAAATATGAAGGTTCCTCAGCCGTGCGCTTAAAGATTGGCAGCGTGGCGAGGTAACCCTTGATTGTTCCAACTTGAAGGTCTGCATTTGGCAAATATAGTCAGAAAGATAACACCAGGGGGCGCTGTTGAGCAGCCAATGGAAATGGCTGCCTAGCCCTTAAGCTCCGTCTCTGCCCACTACAATCCATCGGACATCGGCGCAATACTGCTAAGCACACCCACGAGACTTGCACGATTCTTGCCCCCCTGTCTCCCTACACACCTGGCCGAAGTTTGGGGTGAAATCGTTGCTGTTGGGCGAAGATACGGACCCTTGCGCTTGGGGGGCGTCGTGGCCTCCTTCCCGGCCCCGGAGGCGGCGGCCCGCGGCCTCCTGACGTCTCTCCCCCGCTGGCCCGGAGGCCTCCCTGCTCTACCCGCGTCCGAGCGGACCCCCCCTGGATGCGCCCGCTGCCCGATCCCTCGCGCTGCGAGATCCGCGGCTCGCTGCCGCTCCGGCCGCGCCTGCGGCCTCTGATCACCCGCTTGGAGCGGGCCCTGCGTGGTGGGCGCCCGGCTCCCGGGGGGCCTCCTCTCCATCGATCCCCCCTGCCGACTGATCTGTGGACTGCGCCGCGGACACCGCGAGCATCGCTGGCCCGGGCGGTGCGGCGCAGCCCTTGCACTGATCCCAACGGCGTAGGGCCGTGCCCCCCTGCTTCGCCTTCCCCGGAGGCGGCGGAGCCTCGCCGGGGCCTACATCCGGACCTCCTCTGGGCGGCGGCGCCGGATCGCCTGTGCGGCTGTCTGGGTGCGGCCTGGCCTCTGCGGCCGCCTGGGGCCGTGCTGGTGCCCAACGACTGTCCTGCTCCCATCGCTTGAGGATACGGGCGGACTGCGGCCCCGACGTGCTGGAGGTGGGTGTTCGCGCCGGCTCAGCGCCGTCTGATCCCCCGGCGCTGCATATAAACGGCCTGGGTCGGCTGGCTGGGTAATTACATATAGTGCCATAGGTGTGTACCCCTCCTCCACTTGACAACTCTATGAGCCGCCTCTGCATCTGGGCTACATCTTGACCTCCTGGGGCCCCACGGCGGTGGGTGGACTTTTGCGAGGATCCACCATGCAGGTGCCACCATACCCGGGCCGAATTTATTAACGCCACGGCCCACTAGAGCATCCGGGGTATGCATTGACCGTTGCGGGAGCCGCTACTGGGGGTTGGCTACTGTGAGGACCCATCCTGCAAACGCCACTATACCTGAGCGGGCACCCCTCCCGCCGCTGTGATGCCCAGTAAATCAAAACCCAATGGTAAACCTGGCGCCATGGACAAATTCACCAAGTCAGCGCCTAGGGCGGACCATGCTTCGACTACGGCGCTACACGAGGAGGATGAGGGTGTGTCGGAGTCCAATCGAGCTGACCTTACTATAATGATGGAATCCATGGCCAAGAACTTTGCAGCGGTTCACGAAAAACTGGACGATATTAACGCAAATGTGGCCTCAATGAGAGTGAAGATTGATCAACATGGGTCTAGAATTGCTGAGACTGAGCAGAGAATCGGGTCTGCTGAGGACAATGTCCATACCTTGCAAAACACGGTCTCGGAACTGGTCAGGGACATGAAGCAGGTAAAAGCTAAGTGTGCCGACTTAGAATCACGGTCCCGGAGGAACAATCTCCGCATAGTTGGTGTTCCCGAATCGGCATTGAGGGGCCGCATGGAAACGGCGGTCGAACAACTGCTTAAAGACCTCCTCGGTGACCCGCCATTATCTCCCTTCTTCACTGTGGAAAGGGCACATCGCTCCCTGGCACCTCGCCCTAAACCCGGTGATTTCCCGAGACCGATCATAGCAAAACTTTTGAGCTATAAGGACAGAGACCTTGTCCTCCGTTTGGCCAGAGAAAAGGGGGAACTTAGGATGGACTCTCAAATCATCAGAATCTTCCCGGATTTTTCAATGGCGGTCCAGGCGGAGAGGCGACAATTCAATGGCGTAAAGAAACTGCTAAGGGAGCGAAAGATAGAATATGCAATGCTCTTCCCGGCCCGCCTAAAATTCACCCACCACAATAAACACTACTTTTTCACGGTCCCAGATGAGGCGGTCAAATTTATTGAAGCACAGATCCCGCCGGCTCCTCCTCCAGAGGAGCGCATCGAAGACGACCAACCGCCAAACCTGTGATCTACCGCACTGCACAATGTATTTATGGTGGCAAAGACACTATAAGCCACACTGGCGGGCCGGGGGTCTTCCCGCTCTTTATATGGCGGGGGTCAACTTGTGGCCCTGCAGCACTGCACTGCGACCATACTTGTCCATGCGAAATACGAATGAGGTCCGTTCATACATAAGTGCACGCACCGTTCTAGTGCCCTGCAATTTGGTGCGGGGATGTGTAGCACTGCCAGTGAGGGTGGGGGTCACACTTCTGCGGCTCTCCTCCGCTGGGGTGCTGCATATAGAAGCTATAATGCTCCAGTATCCGCTCCCTGAAATTGTTTAAATTGTTTATCTTGTTAGCTGATGTCCAGTCATATATGATCCAAATGTAACAGTAGCCAGTACAAGTGGGCAGAACGGCAGCGGCTGCCCCCACTGCGATTGCAATTCTTATTCTTCTTGATCTTAAATGTTTGTGTTTTGGCCCCTGTTGGGCTACTTCTCCTGTGTCACCAAGTTGGGGATGGAGCACAGGCGAGATATGTACGGGTGGGGTTTCATGCACTGCTGGTTGGAGTAGGGCGGTGAGGGTGGGGCTTGCTGAAGTTGGGGTACGTTATACACAAAATGGCGGAAGAGTGGAGGCGGGCTCGGGAGGATGGCGCCCGCATGTTACAGCGGCACACAGGTGGGACACGTATGACGAAGGCTTCCACCGGAATGTTCCCTAGTGTGGGACATGGCGGTTAGAATGATGTCCTGGAATATCCGGGGGCTGACAAATTTTACGAAATCTCGCAGGATTACAGCCTATGCACAGAGACACGGGGTTAAGATCCTTCTACTACAGGAGACGCATGCTCTAAAACATCTATCGTCAAACATAGCGCACAATTGGGGCTCTAATAGGCACTACACTCAATACTCAACCCAGGCTAGGGGGGTCCTGACCCTTATCCATAAATCCTTACAGTTCACACTCCACGCGTCCCACATTGATACTGAGGGAAGATACGTCATTTTACACTGTAGCTTGAACCATGAAGATTGTATACTGGTCAATGTATATGCACCCAATACTGATTCCCCCGAGTTCTTTGACAAAGTGACCTCCATCCTCATGAGATATCCGGACGTCCCCACCGTATGGGCGGGAGACTTTAATCTGATACTCAACAATTCCCTAGATAGAACCACAACCACCCGCAGAACCACCTCGCGCGCAGCTGAACGGCTACGTGCACATATGGAATTCCTAAACCTGCATGATATATGGAGAACTCTCCACCCCCAAGAGAGGGACTATACGTTTTACTCCTCGGTGCACGATAGTTCCTCTCGAATAGACTTATTTTTGCTCTCGGGCGGGTTAGTGGGCAGAACCCTGGACATTAAGATCCTGCCGCGCACGCTATCTGATCACTCCCCGGTGCTACTACAGATACAGACTGGTAATGTGGGCCCGTCGCGTCCTGCGTGGCGTTTCAAATCCTCCGCCCTCTCAGATATTGTATTCAAGGCTGAGATATTAGCGGACATTACCTCATTCTTTGAGAACAACCGGGTTGCTGACACCTTGGAGGCGGTCAGGTGGGAGGCATTTAAGGTGTACATCCGGGGGATGTGCATCTCTAAAGAAGCAGGTGTCCTGAAGGCCATCAGGCAGGCCCTGAATGCTTCAGAAACTAAACTAAAAACCCTCGAGCAGAGATACCTGACCAATCCCTCCCCGGGGATACTGGCAGAAATCAGGGCGGAGCTGGAGCAATTCGAATCACAGGCCTCTAGGGAGGTGCAATATCATACCCGTCCCATAGCCGCCCGTTGTTATGGAGAGGGGGACAGACCGGGCAGAACACTGGCTAGACTGGTGCGAACGGAGGGTGGCAGGTCTCGGATTGATTGCATCATGGATGAACAAGGACTAAAACACTGGTCCGACCAATCCATACTTGACATATTTGCCGCCTTTTATGCCGATCTGTATGGGCCCCGCCTTGGCCACTCTGACCAAGATCTAGACGACCTCCTAGAGAGCATCCCTATGACGATAATCTCCCACGACACCAGAGAGTGTCTTGAGGCACCGTTCACCCTAGAAGAGATAGTCCAAGTAATATCGGATCTTCCCAAAAATAAGGCACCTGGTCTGGATGGACTCACCGCTGAGTTCTATCAGGAACATGTGGCTGCTCTGGCTCCAGTACTACTCGGGGTCTGGTCCGAGGCGCTCCGGCTGCGCGCCCTCCCGCCCTCTTTAAGGGAAGCCTTAATAACGGTCCTCCCCAAACCGGGTAAGCCTCCTGAAGAATGCGGGTCCTACAGACCCCTATCCCTAATTAACACTGACATGAAAGTTTTCGCTAAAATAATAGCAAATAGGTTTCTCCCCTTTATGACCCATATGGTGCATCCTGACCAGAGCGGGCTCATACCTGGCAGATCCACGTCCCTCAACATCCGTCGCCTATTCAATGTGATGGCCAGAATCGACCCGGGTGCAGAGGCGGTTGCTGTGACCATAGATGCCCAAAAGGCCTTCGACATGGTCTCCTGGCAATACCTGTGGGCGGTGCTGAAGAAGATGGGTGTGGGCCCGAACATGCTCTCTTATATTAAGCTTTTATACACAGACCCGGTAGCCAGGGTCCTTTTAAACTCTATCCCTTCCCGCCTCTTTAAGCTTCATCGCGGAACCCGCCAGGGCTGCCCTTTCTCACCCTTACTCTTCGCCCTTGCCATTGAACCCATGGCGGACCATGTCAGAGGGCGGCATTCCAACAAAGGTATCCGGTTGACGGGGGCCCCAGAGTTAATCTCACTCTACGCGGACGACGTCCTTCTGTATGTCAGAAACCCCTCCACTAATCTGAACCCGATCATTCGGGACATCACGAAAATAGGCACGTGTTCCGGGTTCACGATGAACTACTCCAAATCTGAAATTTTCCCCCTCACCAAAACAACACAGCAACCGGCATGCGAATACCCCCTGCGCTGGTCTCCTGAGGGAGTCAGGTACCTTGGGGTTCACTTGTCGTTATCCAAATGTGCCCTCCTGAAGGCTCAGCTTATCGTCACCAAATTCTCCAAGTGGCGGCATTTACCCCTGTCCTTGGCAGCCAAACTCTCCCTGATAAAGATGACATTGGTTCCCAAGCTCCTGTATGTGTTTGCCAACGTCCCTGTCTGGCCCGGAAGGCAATACTTTGCGAGGCTCCACGCCGAATGTGCTCAATTTCTCTGGCATCCGGGGTCGGTCCGTACGAAGTGGCACCACATGACAGCACCATACGACAGGGGTGGATTCGCGGCTCCTGACCTGCGACTGTACTGGCACGCGGGCCAGGCCCAACACGCCTCCCATTGGTATACATTCCAAAATCCGCCTCCGCATGTGAAACTTGAAAAAATGGCTGGAGGTGGAACCAACATTATGACCCTACTGTTACACCGCTCGCTCCGCACAGATTCCCACGCAGACCCAGTAACCACCACGATTAGAGCATGGAACGCTATTCTATATACTGAGCAGATTGATCTCCCTTATTACAAGTGGCTCCCCCTGTGGCAATTCCCTGGTCTCTCCCCCACACACGACCAACACCTTGCTACACACTGGGAGGGCCTGGGATATCGGTGCCTGGCAGACCTCTTCCCAGAAGGTAAATTTGTCACCCCTCAAACGTGGCGTCCAGGTCACACTGATTCTCCCCTTGAGATGCTACAGTACTACAGGCTCCGAGCCGCGGTACGATCCGCATGGCCCCCGGAATCGCCCGAACTCCAGTATATAGCAAACTCAGCGGGCTCCAAAGGGGTGTTATCCAACCTGTACAAGCGCCAACTGGGTGGGAGAATGTCTGGGGCCCTCAGAACACGTATGGCTTGGGCTAGTGAGCTCGAAATGGAGATATCCGACGGACTCTGGACCAAGATGTGCGCAAGTACACGCGGGGTGTCCCTATGTGCCAGATTCCGATGCATCCAGTTTAAATTTCTTAACAGGCTCTATTATACACCAACGATGGTAGCAAGATTTGCTGGTGCAGGGTCCGTTACATGCCCAAAGTGTAAATCTTCTGATGCTGACCATATCCATATGTTCTGGGCGTGCCCTGCGATCAGCGCCTTCTGGTTGGAGGTAGCAGAGGCGCTCTCAGAAATAGTGGAATCTCCAGTTGACCTGGACCCGCTTGCCCTGCTGTTCGGGGTCTGGAAAGGCGAGAATGTACGGAAAATGTCTAAATTTTTGAATGTCGGAGCTATTGTGGCTAAAAAATGCATATTACTAAACTGGAAACGGCACAGCCCCCCCACCCTCGCGATGTGGCTCACAGCCCTTACTTGGACACAAATACGAGAAGAGGACTACATTGGTTCCCTGCCACCCACATCGCGACCCAAAAATGTGTGGTCGGCATTCCGTACCTATTTGAACAATAGAGACGATGCGGAGGAGGTAGCACCCCCTGCCCACTCACCCCCCGTAACTACTTGATACTGTAATGTCTCTGTCTTGGCTGACACACACGAGGATACTGTCCGACTGTATCATACTGTGTTGTATTGATGTGCATGTTGCAGATCCGCTGGTTCAGCGCTGTGTGCCTTGTCCTGTGCCTGTCTTAACTTTCTGCCAATAAACAAAGTTTAAAAAAAAAGAAAGATAACACCATCGGTGTACTACATGAAAAAGGGTCAATATTCTTATCTCTACACCAGCTGCAGAATTTGTTCCAATGGCAGCTTTAGTTGCTGGCCTCCTGGCTGAAAGCAACACTTCCATTACATCATCATCCGGGAGGTGTCAATCTTTGAATCTCAATCTTCAGAAACCAAGCGTGAAGGTTGAGAGTCCTGATATCTGGATGGAGAACCTGACCTCCCTCTTGCAAGAGAAGATCCTCTCTTTGTGGAAGACGAATCGGAGGATAGATGGACATGTCTAGAAGATCCAGGTACCACGTTCGCCTGGCCCAAACCGGGGCAATTAGGATCATGGGTTTCCGGAATCTCCTCAACCGCCTGATCGAGGAATGACAAAGACTGGAGGAAATGCGTACAGAAGTGAAACTCCCAGTCCATCACGTACGCGTCCCCTAGAGCTCCTCTCTGGGGAAATTCCCTTGAGCAATACTGATCACACTTCCAGTTGACACTGGTGGCAAACAGATCCACCTGAGGGGTTCCCCAAAGGGCGAAGATCTCTTGAAGGACTTCCTGAGCTAGCTCCCACTCGTGGGAGACTGTGGTCTGCCTGCTCAGAGCGTCCGCCGTCGTGTTCTTCTCCCTGGCTAGGTGAACTGCCGATAAAGAGATTCCTTCTTGAATTGCCCAGAACCAGAACTGCATTGCCTCTCTGCACAGTGGCAGTAACCTTACGCCTCCTCTTTTGTTGAGGTAGTGCATGGCCACTGTGTTGTCCATCATTATCAGGACATTTTTTCCCTGTATTGATGGCAGGAAAGCATTCAGTGCTAGCCTGATCGCTCTCAGCTCTAGATGGAAACCGACCAACGATCGCTGATGGTTAAGTCGTTGGCATGGGCTCTCCACCCGTGGGTGAAGCGTCCGTGACTACTGTTATCTCCGGCCATGGTTGCCAAAACGGTTCTCTTTTCACAATGTTCTCCCGACAGGCCCACCACTGAAGGTCTCGTGCTACGCTGTTCCGGATTTGTAGGAGATCTAACATTCTTCCTAAGAATTGTGACCACTGGGTCCTTAGCGCCCACTGTAGAGATCTCAGCCTCTGGCACTAGAAAAATGCAGGATGCCATGAGGCCGAGCAACCTCAAAAAGTCGAAGGCTGGTAGACGCCGGCCATTTTGAAATCTGGTGACCATCTGTAGAATATCTTGAGCCCTCACTTCTGGTGGCAAATCTTTTCCCAGGGATGTGTCCAGGACTGCTCCTATGAACTGGAGTTTCTGTGATGGTATCATCTGTGACTTCTTTAAGTTGAGGGAGAAGCCCAGTTTGTGGAGGGAGTGGCAAACATAATCTAGATGGACCTGAGCTTGTTCTGAGGACACTGCTCTGATCAACCAGTCATCCAGGTAGGGGTAGACATAAATCCCTTCCTTCCTTAGACTTGCTGTCACGACCGCCATTAACTTGGTGAAGACCCTCGGGGCGGAGGTCAGCCCAAATGGCAGAACCCGAAATTGATAGTGAGAGCTGCCAATAGCGACGCTCAGGTACTTCCTGTGCTTGTGATGGATTGGAACATTAAAGTAAGCATCCTGAAGGTCCAGAGATACCAACCAATCCTGAAACTGGAGGGCCTGAAGGATCTGAGAAAGGGTTACCATTTTGAACTTGTCCTTCCTGAGGAACTTGTTCAATTCTCGCAAGTCCAAGATGGGTCTCAATCCTCCGTCCTTCTTTGGTATTAGGAAGTAGGGGGAGTACCAACGCTTGTTCCTCTCCGCTACAGGTACCGGTTCTATGGCATCTTTCTCTAGCAGGTCTGAAATCTCCTGCACAAGGAGCGGGTCTGGAAACTTCAAAGAGTTGTTCCCCGGTCGATGACTCTGAGGAGTGTTTAGGAAAGGCAGGCAGTAACCTTGGGCAATTATTTCCAATGCCCAATCATCTGATGTAATAGCCTGCCATTCCGTCAGATGTTGAGTTAACCTGCCTCCTACTGGTGTTCTGTGTGGGGAGACCTCAGAGGGGGTAAGAAGCGGCTGACGCAGATGCTGAGGGTAAAGCAGCACCTGCTGATGCGGGCTTGGTACCTTTGACCCGTCCACCATGGGTGAATCGTCTCTGGCCCCTTTGAGCTGGCTGCCCTCTGCATTTTCCAAATGCGGAGTAAAAACGAAAGGGCTTACCCCTCCAGGACGTACCTGTGGGGCGATTTGGAGTTTGATGAATTGCAGCCCCAAGGGATTTTGCTGCCGCCTTTGACGTTTGCAATTTCTCCAAACTGTCATCAGCTTTCTTGCCAAATAGTGAGGTGCTGTCAAAGGGCATATTCAGAAGCCTGGCTTGTACATCAGGAGCAAAACCAGATACCCACAACCACGCAAATCTGCGGATTGTGGTACTCGCCGCAATGGCTCTGCTGATGCTGTCAGCTAAGTCGAGACCTGTTTGGAGAGATTCACACATTGCTTCTTCCCATCCTTGATGATATTCAAGAATGCGTCTCGTTCCTCCCCTTCTGGGAGATGGTCAGCCGCCGATGAAGCGCTCTCCCAAAGGGTGTGACTGAATCTCGCTAGCGTACAAGTGGCGTTAGTAGAGTTAAGCGCCATGCTGCATGCTGAAAGGATCTTTTTAGACATGGCATCACATCTTTTGTCGTCTCTATCTTGTGGTATAGTGGGGTATGCCGATTTACTACTTGACGTCGAAGCCTGTGTTAGGCAGAATCCTGTGTTCCCTTGGGGACCACTGCAGGAAGATTAAGACTACAGGAGTAAGCAGTAAACCCAATTGGTAGCAGTCTGTACCACCCAGATTTACCTGGTAGCTGTGGCTGAGCAGTCAGACTTCTCTCAAGAAGAGCAGGGCAGTATATAGAGTATACACAATAGGGCTAAAAACACAGTAGAGCAAACAAACACTGACCAGAGCTTTGTATCAAAAGTATATAATTATTTATTTAAAACACACTTCAGGAAATACACTAGCACTCTAAATCAAAAGCAAGTTAAAACACAGTCAGGTAAAGTATAGACACCTCCCTTGATAACTATTAGACAAGTCAGAGTTAAAACACCACTATTTGTTAAAACAGATGTGAGCGCGTAACCTAGATGGCACTCCAGTAGTTAAGTTAAAGGGAGAGAAAAGGGCAGGGCATAAAAATAAAACAGTTCCCAACACTTTTAGAAGTTCAAAGCAAGGGAGTAAAGGCAGTATACACTGTAGAGCCAAAGTTCATAGGCCAGGCCCACTTTAAATGGAGCAAAGCGAAATGTGCCCAAGATCACACAGTTTAAAATGCACTAAAAAGTCTTTGCAGAATGTTCAAAAAAGGTTGGGGTGATTTAAGAAGTAAAGTTAGAAGGTCTGGAGCCAACCCAGTTGGAAAGCCAAGGATTTAAGGGTCACCTTGGGCAAACCGAAGAAAGGGGGGCCAGGCAGAACACAGTACCTTAAAGAGAGCGAGGAAGCTCCAGCGGTGGCAGTTGTTCCTGGCAGTGGTTGCAGTGTGTTGTTTCGACCAGGGGAAGAGAGGATCTCGTCGGGGAGGAAACTTGGAGTCGTTGCACTGCCCAGGGATGAAACCAGCTGCAGAGTTTGTCGGTTAAAAGGTGCGTTCCTTTTATTTGCGGTCAAAGTGGTGAAGCTTGGCTAGCCAGCCGCCGGGGTGCTTGGCACTGGCGATTCAACCAAGAAATGTCTTTGGAAGGCGAAAGGGGTGAACTGGTTGATCCAACCAGCTCAAAGGAAGAAGACTTGTCCAGCAGAAGATCTTCTCTTGTCATTGGGAAAGTGTTGAGTTCGTTGCAGCAGGGCTCCACCAGTGGTGTTGTCGTTGCAGATGGCTCAGCTTCTTCCCTCTCCGGATTCTTAGGTCCTGTGGCAGTTCCAGTCCCAAAGGCCCTGCTTTTATGCAGAAAAACCCCCATTCAACAGCCTAGCTGTCACTCACACATGCTAAGTGGTGAGCCGGGCGGCTCACCACCGGGCCAATCAGAATACAGTGCGACTTGGGTTGCTAAGGCAACACAGTCCAGGGTGCCAATTCCCCTCCCCACACATCCTGTGGGACCCAGACAGAGTGGCACCATTTGGAGGGCTTCTGTGGAGAAGCCAGCCAAAAAGTGCAACAAAGGACTCGACCTTGGTTGGAGTTACAGAGACGGACACGAACGCCATTTTAGAAAAGAGTTCTGGCAATTGATTTAATATTAAATAAATAAACCGGCGGTATCTTTAACATTGCACCAAAAAGTGGTGCGTTTAAAATCAATGGGATAATCCCATATTCCGGTGGAATATTTTGCATTGTAACAACTGCCACCAGACAATTTTCAGCTACTTTTCTCTGCAATGCTGCATGAAAAAGGATTATAGGTTCTTCTTGAGGCCCTTTATCTAAGATGTCTGTTAGATCATCTTGTTGGAAAGAGGGTGCACGTGTTGTCCACCCCATAAACTCCATAATTCTTGCCATAAGGCTCTGTAAGACATTTTTGCATGCTCTCCAGGTTCTGGTCTGGCAAATTCCGCCTCTGGAGAGGTATCTATGCCACTGGCATCTTGTAAAGATTCTTGAAGATCTCTTAATCTAACTTCTTCAGATATTAGTTTCTCTGGAATAGGGACTCTTGTAGTCTGTATACCAAAAGGCCTCTCATCGTCAGAGTCTTCTCCTTCCTCATAGATAGAGTATAAAGCTCTGAAGTAGTCAGAGCGTGGGTAAGGGTTAAAAGCCATTTCAAGAGAAGAGGGTGCCAAATTGGTCGACACTGCTTGGAATAGAGTTGTAGTTGTCGATCTAGACGTCATAGATCTCGACAAACCTACAAACGGCGTCAAAATACTCCTTGATGTCGTGAAGAGAATCTGAATTCTACTCGGTGATGTCGATATTGTCAACGCCCCTTTCGACGCCTTAGACAGATCCTTCGACACCCCTAGCGCCGATGGTGCAGTTGGGGTCTGAGGCTTCGAGGGCCTCTCTTTCATCAGAGTCGACAACGGCGTCAACGACACAGTCTTGTGTGTCGAAGGCACCTTCGACGATGGCGTCGATGACGCAGTTTTATTCAAAGAATCCTTGGGCCTCATTACGAGTTTGGAGGTAGCCATGGTGCTAATAACGCCATGGCTGCCTCCAAATTCGTATCCGGGTTCTGTGAATGAGGAATTACCGGGTCATTCCAACCTTGGAGGACCCGGTAATTCTTCATTCACAAAACCAATCCCCATTCCCATTGAGCCCATATAGGGCTCAATGGGAATGGGGATGGAGCTAATAACGGGCCTGTTAATAATGGGCCCGTTATTAGTTCCCTGGTCCCCATGCGGGACCCGCAAAGGATGTCTGGTCTGACCAGACGTTCTGAGCGGGTCCCACAAGGGAACCTCGTAATAGGGCGGAATGGGTTTACCGGCACCGGCACCATTACCGGTGGCGGTAAACCCATTCCGCCAACCTCGTAATGAGGCCCAAGTCTTTACTCAAGGGTTTGTGACGCCCTCAAGGGTTTTTATTTGCCGACCCACTGCGTTTTTGTTTTTTGGGTCTTTCACCCGGGGTATCACCTCTAGGTATCTCTGGGGGGGACAAGGCCGTGTTCTCAAAGACCCTAAGAATTTGTTTGCAAAATTCCTCCCAGTTAGCCGGAGAGCTGTGTTTAGTGGGGCAGGTGACCCTTTCTGGAGAATTAGAGGATGAAGAGGAAGGAGATCTATGACGCCTCTTCTTAGAATGTCTCAATCTAGATGAGTGGTGAGAACCACTTCGAGATCTCGAGCGGGAATGTTTTTTTTTCGATGGTGAGGAGACAAATGTCTTGACTCAGCCAGGGACTATTTGGAAGGGGTAGAGGATTTAACGGTCTTAACTTTTTCCAGCTTCCCCTTACGCTCCTTCAAGGCTTTCGCCGTCATGGACATACACTCCTCACATTCCTGTGAGGATCAGTTAATGACATCTATTTTCCACAATCTCAACATTTTTTTGAAGCCGGATCGTGGCGTCGAAGATGCGGATGAAGATGCCTTCGTAGGATAAAGATTTTTGAAGTTTATCGAAGAGTTTACTGAAGAACTGAACATTGCATCTCTGAGGCATACGAAGCGCAGAAAAAATGGAACTGAGCAACGGACGCTGCGCAAGACTATTTATACCTATGGTGACGTTGGCGCCAATACGGAGGTCTTCGAGGCACACCGACTCGAGGCACGTCGACAAGCGCAGTGCCGTCTACTGTGAAAAAAATGTCTGAGGCCAGCAAGCTGGAAGTGGATTTATCAAAGATAAGGAATACTTGGGAGGACACAATCCATTCGAAAAATAAGGATACATAATATCCCAACAACACTTCACCTTAAGGTAATGTGTGCAATTGTAACAATACAAGAAATTCACAAAGATATGATATGGCATTTATAATGCGCCTGTACACAAGTGTTTCTAGGAGCCACAAGACAAGGGAGGGAAGACAAAGGGAAGACAAGAAAAACGATCATGCCAGGCCTTGTGTCAGCCAGATTGTGCAAGTGCGCCACAAGAGGTACAGGGGGAAGGGAGAGGGAGAAGTGCAAGGGCGAGGGTAGGGGGAAAGTGCAAACATAGCAGCAGGCTAAGAGTAAGTGCAGCCAGTGCAGCGCGGCTCTGGGTAAGTGCAAGGAAGCAGGAGGGCTGTATGAGTTACAGTTACAGCCCCTAAGTGTGCGATAGGCCAGGAGGCAGTGCAAGGAGGACTGGTCATGGAGGAGCCTGGAACCCAATGAGACTCTGAGGGTACCAAGCAACCAGTCGGCGTAGCAGACAGGTGAGGTAGAAAATAAGCGAGAAAGAGAAGGAGAGATACTGTCCCAGGGCTTGAGTTCAAGGAGAAGTCTTACAGTCCCGCTCTGGCTTAGTTGCAGTGGGGGGAAGATTAGAGTTAGGCAGATTGAGAAAGAGGCTGTTGCAGTTGTCCAGCCTGCAGAGTACCAGGGCTCTGGAGACAGTGAGCCTCTGGGGGAAAGTGAGAAAAGGTAAAATACCTCTGAGGAGGTTAAGTTGGAAGTGGGCCTTCTTGGCAAACTCTGTGATGTAAGGAGAGGAGAGCGTGGGGTCGAAGATGACACCAAGGTTTCTTGCCTCACAGGAAGGCGAGGGTCCAAGCAGGCCAGTCAGAGTGAGAGATGGAAAGCATGAGCAGGGATACAAATGAGAAGGATCTCTGTCTTACTGGCATTAAGGTAGAGATTGTTGGAGGCGCACCAATCCTGACTCGCGGATACACAGTCAGGAATGAGCAAGGGAGGAGAGGAGGATGAGGGAAGCCTGAAAGAGAGCTGAGTGTCATCCACATAACACTGCAAGTTAGAAGAGAAGGTGGAGATCCGGTGGGCAAAAGGGGCCGGATAGACATTTAAGAGCCAGGGTGAGAGGATAGATTCCTGGGGGATACCACACGTGGAGAAAGAGGTGGCGGAGAGAAAGGACCCAAGTTGGACCTGGGAGGGTCAGCCCAGGAGGACAGCCACGCCATGGCCTGACCCGTGATGCTCAACTTCTCACAGAGACGATTGATCAGGGTGGCGTTATTGACGTGTCAAAAGCAGAGTAAAGTTCAAGTAGGATGAGGACAGAGGGAAAGTCAATATTAGTGAGCAGATCTACACAGGTGTTCAGGAGAGCAGTCTCCATGCCTCTGAAGCCAGACTGATGATCATGGAGATAACCAACAGATTCAGTGTGGAGAGTAAGCTGGGAGATGGCCAGCTTTTCCAGGAGTTTGCCCAGGAAAGGAGTGATAGAAATCGGGCGATAGTTAGCCGGAAAGGTTGGATCGGCAGAAGGCTTTTTTAGGAGGGGGTGCACAAGGTAGTGCTTGAGGAGAGAAGGGAAAGATCCAGTGGCGAAAGAGTGATCGCAGAAACAGCCACGGATGGAGCGAGGGTGGCATTGTTGTTCTTGATGGTTCTGGAAGAGCAGAGGAGCGCCTATTTGGATGACACTTTCCTGGATCGAACTTGCCTAGAAGCATTGTCAGGTATTAGCAGAGAGTAGGAGGAAAAAGGAAAAGGAGAGGGAGAGGTAGAGGTAGAGGTAGAGGAAAAGGAAAGCGAGGACAAGATGTCCTGACTTTTAGTTGTGAAATGAGGGGCTAGAGCCGTACAGAGAGCCTGGGAGGGAACAGGAGAGGTGGAGACTGCAGTAGGATTGGCCAGCTCATTGCAGATTTTAAAGATTTAGGCCATGTTGTTAGAGGTCTCAGAGACGCTGGCTTGAATATGGACCATCTTCTCGGAGAGGACAGAGTCTGTATTGCCTTTGAAACAGGCGGCAGGCCAGTTTGTCAGAGGATGTGCCCAAAACACTCCACTTCTTCTCAGCCACCCTGTGTGTGCATTTCAGTGCGGCGAGGTCGGAGTCATACCAAGGGTTGCACTTGGAGGTAAGTTTCAGAGGATTCTAATGACAGGGGCAAGAATGTCCAAAGTGTTGACGATAAAAAGACTCAGCCAGCTGTTAAAGCCCAACTCGGCCGGACCAACTTTGAAGCATTGACCGCTTGCTGTCAGGGCCTCCGCAATCCTACGTGCCCGACTGGGCCTGATCAGCTCATATCAACCCAGGTCGGATGCGTCAGCCCACCAAGAACAGAATTCAGGTAATGTGACACTGAACTGCCCCCACCCCCCTCCCACTGGTCTACTTGGGCCCTAGAGATTGGTTAGGTGACGATTGTCCTTGTCTTCACCAAGATATACTTTCTGGTAGTTACCTACCACGCCTGGAGCTAAGCTCGAAGTGCTACTTTCTCCAGTCTGTCTCATCTTCTTTGTCTTTCCTCTGGGGTGGGTTTTTGGATGGTAATCTTTTTTCATACTACTTACAGATGGTGTGTTTTAGTAAAGTGTTTATATTTGTATAGAACCTTGATTGGACGTTCCCTTTATTTTGGTCTGTGATACTGTGTTGTGTGGGTCAGTACTGGTACACCTTCACACCCCTCTTAATAGTATGGCCTGCCCTCGGCCCGCGTTACCACAAAAGGCGAAGAAGGTATAGCTCTTAACTGTCCCTGTTTTACCTTTATGATTGCATTGTGTTTTGGTTTGTGAAAGTTTGAGGGTTGAGCAAGCCATTTTGTCCCTGCTCACCCTTGTACTTCTGCAAGGCAGAATCCAATTCCTCACACCGTGAACACCAGAGCAGGGAAGAATATTGGTGGCAGGGACTGCACTGCAGCAGACTGTGCTGCACCGAGGAGTGCAACGTGCAGCACAACACTGTCCGCCAGAAGGGATGCCGCAGAGACTCTCAAAGTCACCATGGCGTCCAGCAATGGAGCTGGTTCAGGAGTAGGACAACACACTAAACTACCAGATATTTGGCATATTAAACCAATCCACTAAACCACCAGGGTGTGAAATAGACAAAGGCCTTCAGAGAGGCCTAAACGAGCACCTGGTTCCTGTGAGACATTACAGGCTGCAAACCAGAAATGCAGTCAGACTGCCTGATAGAGTGGACACGGGTTGGAAGTGGTTAAGAAGCCTCTCCAGCCCTTCTCATGGCACACCCCCTGGAAGACAGGCAAGTGATTGGACAGGGTAAGTATCCAATCCTAGGAGGGGGTGGGGTATTTAATTAAGTGTGTGTGAATGGTTTAGGGTGGGATAGTTGGGTGAGGACAGGAGACGGGAGATGACCTCCGAGAGACCACAGGCGGAGACTGCGTCAGGAGTGCAGAAGCTACTGGAGAGAAGAGTCTGTGGAGTATGAGCGTGGAAGTAAGGAGTGATGGGAGTGAGAAGTGGGAGTGGTAGGCGGTAGCTGTAGTAGTGGTAGTAGAGAGGAGAAGGGGAGCAACAGTACTAAAAGAAGGTAGTGGCAGTGCTAGAGTGGTGGTAGTAGCAGCAAAGGAGTAGTACGGGCAGGGAGGTGGCATAAGAGGAGGAAGGAGAGCATAATAAATGTAGGAAGAACTAGCAATAATTTAGCAAATGAGTAGCTGGTGGGGAGGTAGTATCAAAGGGTGGGGGTAGGAAGGCGGAGTGTGTGATGCAAGGGATAACAGAGTGGTAGGGGAGGAAACAGCTTGGGCTCCACTGTAGAAGAGGGCCAGGAGAGAGAAAAAATGACGCCGGGCGGAAGAAGTCATCGTCCCTAATTCCCTAAGAACACTACACAAGGATACAGAAGGTAGTTAGCAGAGCCCTAGGGAGTCAGGCAGGTAACGCATTAGAGAGCCATAATAACTTTTAAAAGAAGAGACAGTAGGGGCCACCTGATGCTAGCTACTAACCTCCCGTTACGGACGACTGGGTTAGGAGGGTGGGAAAGACCGTGGAAGATGAGAGAGAGAGTGAAGTCTCTAGCTCCAAGCCCCCTTCACCCTAACAACACAGTAAACCCTAAAGATCCCTTTTTAGGAACCTGCACCCATTACAACTGTTGTATGAAGTTCAATAAACACCCTTGGACTATCAGAAAGTGCAGTTATTTGTAGCAGACACCGCGTCACACACAATTGTATGAAGTTGCGGGTTTCCTGTGAATGAGATACTCAGAAGATGGATCAGCTATAGAAGACTTTCACAAATTAAAGATCTCAGAGACTGTACAGTGGGTGAATACAGAAAATTGAGAGGTTTGCTGCGGAACCAGAGAACTGTTGATGGCGGTGGTTGGCAGTTATGGCTACCTGAATATAAGACATTAGGTGGTATGGCGTCCAAAGTATATAGAAATCTGAGCCAACAGTACACGCCAGCAGAGGGGTTGTTAACTAAGTGGTCTGAGGTCCTTGGCTCTGATATGACTGTGGAGAGGTGGAGGTTTCTTTGTAAAAACGTAACTCTGACATCCATTAATCTTGGAGAAGAATGCCGCCAAATCAAAATCCTTAATAGAGTGTTTTGGACTCCCCAGAGACTTTATGCGAGAGGGATGATTGACTCAGAGTCCTGTTGGAGGTGTAAGCATGATGTCGGCTCCTTTGAACACTTGATCTGGGACTGTTATGAACTGAGGACATTTTGGAGGAGTGTCACTGAAAAGATTAATGAGGTTCTATTACTGCAAGAGGATTTTGATTATAACACTATCATCTTGGGTGAGGATGATAAAGTGGAAGATCTCACTTATCCACAGAAATGCTGGTTTTTTAGGGCTACAAATTCTGCGAAAAAAATTGTTTTGAGAAAATGGAAATGTGATGAGAGACCGACCTGTTCAGAATGGGTGGAGGACTTGAGGCAAGTGGCCAGAATTGAGAAGGTTATCCTTCGCAGGAACAAAAAGTTGAAATTGTTTGATGATATGTGGGGTGGGTTTTTGGATGACATGTGATAATAAGTTGGCCTGTTTTGCTTTTTAGATTCTGTGAAGGTTGGGGATGGATATGGGGTGTGGATTCTATGCAATGAGTTCTACGATTACAATGCTGATAAGTTTGTTGCTTGTATGTTTTCTATAAAATTCAATAAACTTAATAATAAAAAAAAAAAGAGATACTCAGAAGATCTCTTTGCACTGCGTGTGCGTCCGGTCGAAGTGAATGAACTGCATGAATGACCCATGTGAGACTTTCAGCAAAACCAACATGAATTGTGCAGTTTGCAGAGTAAAACCTCTGAAGACAACCGAAACAACAAATTAATCTGTTGGGCATAGAGGCAGAGAAGTCTCAGATATTTCAGGACAATGACGTGCCTCTCAGCAATGGTTTATTCCTGTCTGACCTGAAGATAGGTACTGACAGTTGGGCAGAGTGTCCATGCGAGGACCTGAACAGGACATAGCAGTGCATGCACCCAGGCAAAGGAAATTCTACCAATAAAATGTCTGCTGCTAGGCACAGGCTCTGTGCCTGCCCATTCCCAGTTCCTTGGGATACCTCATGAGTATAGTGGAACGAGAACAGGATGCAACAGCCAACACTCCTACTAAGCCTGATTTAAGACGGGACTTATTAAACATTTCAGAAACTCGTTGATTGACTGAAGAAGTTCCTAAGTGTTCCCACAGAAAAAGTAAACTATGAAGCTGGCTTCGGAGCTGCAAGGTGCTACCTGAAGAAAAACATTGTCCAGAGCGTCTGCATCAGGCGGATCTTGCTAAACAAGAGGAATATGTGGGTGGAATGTATTCACTAGAAGGTGATTTTCCAGAAACACAAGCAACGGTTCAGCAAGCGTCACGTATATGTAACGCCTACGTCCCATTAATTATCCACTGTACTTCTTACTTATTAAAAGAACAAAATACTTACCTCTGGGTAATGTTCTTTCTAATGAATGTTCCTCCCACGGATTTCTCATGTATGATATGCTATCCCTGTGCAATCTTTACTGCCAGCAGGGGGCACAGCGGTGCTCTGGGTCGGCTCCACCCATGGCCTCTATGAGAACTTTGCCGTAAATGCCGTTGGGCCAGTATATATTTTGAGGCGCCACACCCCATGACCTTAGTTCACGCTGACGCTGAGGTGCCACAAAACCAAAGGTGTACTAGCTATTCACCAAGGGGGGCAGCTTGGGAGGGTGATGAGGAACATCCATCAGAAAGAATATTACTGAGCAGTAAGTAACTTGTTCTTCTAATGGATTCCTTCCTCCTACGGAATGTTCATCTATGATAGACTACAATAGCAGCCAACTTCGGAGCTGTAATGTACTAAAGATTTGGAAGAGAGGGGTGAAAGAGGACATACAACATACAACAGAAAACCCTAGAGGACTGCCCTGCCGAAGTGTGGGCCTTCCCCGAAAGGGAGTCCAAGCAGTAATGCTTTGAAAAATGTGCGAAGAAGCCCACGAGCCACTTGGAAAATGTCCAACATAGGAATCCCCCTCTGCAGGGCAGGGGTGGCAGTCAGACCTCTGGTAGAATGAACCCTGAGACATTCAGGCACATCTATCCCAATCTGACCGAAGCATTCTGTGATGCAGAGAATGATCCACCTTGACAGGCTCTGTTTCGTCACAGGCCTTCCAACACAGACTGTATCATAACCCACAAAAAGCTGCTCATCTTTCCTGGCATCCCTTGTCAGAGACACGAAATACCTGGGAGCCTGCACCAGCTCCAGCTGATGTAATAGTTCCTCAGAAGTGGCGACGGAGCAAAAAATACCAGAAGACATCTTTTGAACGAGATCAAACACCATCTTCGGAAGGAAGGATGCTCTCACTCTCAATGTCACCTTCTCTTTGTAGAAAACCAAATAGGGAGGTTTAAGATAGCAGCCAGGTACCCCTTCACAGTGCCAATCTGCAGCCCTGTCTGGTCTAAAAACAGCACAAAATCCAAAACAGAGGATCTTGGAAAGGATAAAGGGATCTGATTCCACTCCTGGCACTAAGCCGAGAATGTACACCATCTGCAGGCATAAAAAGACTTAGTGCAGGTCCTCCGGGATGAGAGGAATACATCCAGAATTTAGTCTGACATGTTCCACTCCTTGTACCTCAGCCTCTCAGTAGCCAAGTATGAAGGTTCAGGAAGCTGAGGTTTGGATGTAGTACCCACCCCTCTGACTGGGAGAGCAAATCCATTCTCATTGAAAATTGCTAGGGTGGGTAGATGGACATGTCCAGTGACTCTAGGTAACACGTTCTCTGAGCCAAATACAGAGCAATTAAGATCAACATCGACCCAAACAGGTGACATTTCCTGAGAACCAGCCGAATGGGCAGATCGGCGGGAAAGTATTGTGGGGGTCGAATATCCAGTATACTTTCAATGCATCTTCCAGAGCTAGATGCCGAGGAAATTCCTTGGAGCAGAACAACTTACACTTCCTTTTCACATTGGAAGCAAAAAGGTCCATTTGAGAAGTTCCGCGACTATTGTAAAGACTCTGTACTGTGTAATGCCCCTATAATCACAAATCACTTGAAGTAATTCTTCTCCCTTGAGGAGGAAGGATAGCTCAGGGGCAGCGTGTTTATCTTGGAAGCAAGACAACACAGCGCAACACAGGTTCAAATCCCAAACCCGCACTTAGAAACCACTTGTTGGTAATAAGCACGTTATGAAAGAAAAATTATAATAATTTCATTATGGTGCATTAATGTGCATTCTCACCTACTATTTCATGACTAATGTGCATTCTCACCTACTATTTCATGACTATCACAATTTCAGTTTCCCCCCTGTGTTCCCGCTCCCCCCTCCCTCCATCCATCCCATCGCACTCCCATTGGTTGGCAAGCCCCTTAAATCGGCCAACCAAGTCACCTCCTACTGTGACAGTCCACTCGGCCAAGGACTAGAGGCTTGCCCTTCCCTGCGTTCGCCCTTGCATTCCTTGATCACGTACCCATCCGTGCCCCTCTAACTCTGCTTGCTACGCGCGCGCCCTCACCACCTCCATCCTCGCATCGCTCGTGTATGCCTCCCTTATCTGCGTGGCCCCTCGCAATCGTCCATGCCATTGCCTCTGCGCCCTCTCCTTCCCTGCCTCCCGTGCGCCCTGCCTCCGGGGTCCCTCGCAATCCCGCAACTGTGTGTGCTCTAGCACCCGCTCCATCCGTGGCCACGCTTACACCTGCGTGCCTTCAGCAAGCGTGGACCCTCGCAAACCCTGATCACGTACTTTCTCGCTCTTTCCATCCTTGATTCGAACATCACACGTCCCTAACCGCGTGGTCCCTCGCAACTCCCTATCGCGTGTGCCTCGCGCCCCCCTTCTCCAGCCTCCTGCACTCATACATCCCTTTTGCTCTTCCTCATTGACAGCCCTGTTTTGCATAGTATTGCTCTGTGTTCTGTTGTATTCTTCGCTCCTCTAGGTTATCATTTGTCGACTGCTCTACTCTTTGTATATTGTTTTGTGTTTTTTCCTCACTGACTGCCCTGTTTTGCATTGTATTGCTTTGTGTACTCTTGCATTCTTCCTTCTTCTAGGTTCACATAGTGCTCTCCGTTTCTCCTATCTTTTCAAACTGCTTCTCTATCGACTATCCTACTCTCCTCACTAATTCTGATAGGAAAAAGTTCAAAAAAGGATGTCCTGGTCTCCAACCCAGGCCTCCCTATCGCTAAAACCTATACCAGTGCTTCCTCCAGATAGACCCTCACCGGCATCCTCTTTATCGTTCCCTCGCCACATCTATGGACTCTTCGTAAGGTCTCTGTGCTCCCTCCTTTCTCTTCTTTTCCCATTAATGGTGGCACCCAACGGGAGGCCCTCCTGGCCCCCTTCTACTCCTCTAAGGTCACCATTCATTTTTACCTGAATGGCACCGTCTTGGTCTAAGGCCTTCAGGCCATCCTTCTCCTCTTTGATAGATGCTTCCTGCGCCTCATCAATTTCCTTTCTTCTCCTGCTGTCCCTTCTCTCCCTTCTTCGGCATCCTTGCCTCCCCCCTTTACCTCCTCCTTGGCTAACTTTCCCTCTCGTGCAAGGCATACTGCTGATCTGTACTCCTCCCCAAAACTCTTTCAAGGTTGGCAACCTTCTCCATATTGCAACTCTCAACTCTCACTCAGCTGTCAAACACTCCTCTGACATCTGCCGCCTCCTGGAAGAACTTGATCTCGATGTCCTCGGTCTCACTGAGACATGGTTCATGGCCAGCTCTTTCACGAGCTTCGACACTCTCCTCCCTGATGGCTACAAGATCCTGGCCGCGCCCAGATCCAACCGTTACAGGGAGAGGGGGTCTAGCCTTAATCTTCCCAGAGTGGATTCCTTACTCTGTCATTCTTATGCAGTCCTACTCCTCTTTCGAATGCCTTGTCTGCAGGCTCTCTCTCTCTCCTGGCCACTCTCTTACCGTGGCTACTATCTATCGGCCACCTGGTTAGATCACTTCCTTCCTCTTTGAGTGGGCAAACCTCTCCTCCTCCCTCCTGGCCTCGACCACTCAACTCCTCCTTCTTGGAGACTTTAACATCCATCTGGATGCTTCTTGCCTCCTCTGGACTCTTTCGCGACCTTTGCGACTCTCTCTCACTTTCTATTTTCCCCTCTGGCCCGACTTACTCTGCAGGGCACACTCTGGATGTTCTGATCTCCTCAGACCTCCCCCCCCATACCCCACTCACCACTCCTCTCCACTGCACTTGTGCGATCACAATATCACTTGGCCTAGTAAGATCATTGTCTCTGTCCTCCCTCTGTTCCCCCTTCCCTGCCTCGTCTCGCCTTGAAACACTTGTGTATAGGCACGTTACAAATGCCATATCATATCAACCTTAATAGTGAAGGAGAATTGATGAAGACACAGCGAGTAGAACAGAGATGTCTCAGGGAGAGACAAAGTACTCAGTACCGTGACGTTGTCCAAGTCAGGGTGTTTCCCTCTACCAATTCGGTGACTTATGAGGTACAGGAGCAGGGTAACATTGGAGTCTGGGTGGTTGCTTCAGGCAGTTGCGGTAAGTGACACAGGTATCCCCAGACGTCCCAAGCTTGCTATACCTAGGAACCCAAATTACATTTCACTGATGGCCCCGAACTAGGCTGAAATATGTCTAGGGTTACAATGTCCTGGTACTAGAAAAAAAAGATGAACTGAAAGATGTGAGTTAGTTATAACCAATAAAAAGTCCATCATTGTTTATTTCATCTGTTGCATCATAGAAATGGGTCAACCATATAAAGTTCAGTCTGAGGTGTGGGAGCATCTTGGAGTAAGACACAAACAACAGATTCAAAGTTCAGAACATACACTTTAATTAACTTAAATGTCAAGATGGAAAAACACCTATCTGGCCCTATACTATGGTGGGATTTCCCTACAAAACCAAAACTAAAGAAAGTCAATAAGTTCAATTTAGGAATCTGTCTGTGTCCAAAACCTATACTTGCCCTCACAACTAATCTTATACAACGTTCTCAATAACCAGAAAATAAACGTGCAATACAAAGTTCAAAATTTGGTACAGCTGTGTTCTTTCAAATCCCTTCCCCAAGTATAAAGCAGTTCTTATAAAAAGACTGAAGATTGTCTTGAGTTTTCAAAATGACATAAAGTTGAGCAAAACTCAGGGATCCCTTCCCCAAGTTTCAAATCACAGTTCAAACACAATATCCTGAGTCATCGTCCTCAAGACAAAGAAACAACTCCAATCTCAGGAAACCTTTCCCCCAAGACACAATTTCAGTGAAGTATTCAGATGATGGTGTTTCCCCAATTTCTTTAGGTTATGTGCCACTCTGAGGCTCTCTGGATATTGCTGTTCTTTATAGCACAAAGAAGGTGTGTCCTCTTTATATTTATACAACGCGCATGTGGAAATAACATAGTTGAAAGTAAATTGCAATGTAAAGTTTATTTCACTTTAAATGTTGTTATCCAATGTCTGCAATTATATTGAGAAAGCTTCCTTTCTCTTGATTTCCTCATATGTAAAAGTTTTCATTAAATGCTGCATTCAAAATGATACAATTGTATAAGTTGAAAGTTCTCTTCCGTTCGGCTCCTTTGTAACGTGTTAAAGGGTTAAGGTAAGTTACTTTCATTCAGTTTGTTGTTAAATGCAGCATTAAAAAATGTCGTAGACTTTATAGCTTTAATATTCTCAGCCGGTCGGCACCTCCGTGACATGTATAAGGTTTCAGGATAAGTAACTTGTCATGCTCCTTTAGTTCATTAAGTTTTAGCATTCTCATGAGATTTTAAATTATTTTCATCGTGCAGAAACTATCAGCCTTTAAATTGTTCTTATCATGAAGAGACTTTCCATAACAGGTTTTAATTTGTCTCCGACCACTCTGTTACAAAGTATTCAGTTGACTTTCATGAATTAACAAGTCTTTAATGTTCATCGGTTTTTGTAAAGATTCTATTCGGAGACCTTCGACAATGTGCCTTTCAATCCACATATCACTCCATAACAAAGTATCCTTACGCGCAGCATCAAACACTTGCGTATGGGCTTCTTTCTCTCTGGAAACTCACTGGTTGCTTCGATGTGCATTCCAGCAGCGCAGAAATTCTGCCCTTCTTCTTGCTTTGGGGATCCACCTTCTGCACCTCAGGCACTCCTGGGTCGGCTTCTGACTCCAGGAGAAGAGCACCTTGTACAATGGAAAAAGGGGCAGCCTTCCTGAGCAGCTCCCCTTTCACACTTCTGTTGGTTCCACAGAGCCTCTGCAAAAGCGTGTTGAGTACAAACAGCACCCTACTGTACTTCTTGGCCTCTCTGATGCTGCAAATTCACTGTCACTGCTCATGTCACCATTCCCTCTCTGTTTAGAACACAAGTGAAAAAGGTCGGACGCTTTCTCTCAAACACAGTGTCACTAATTTATACTCTACAACTCAAAAATACTTGATGCACAATTGTCTACTGTATTTTGACCCATGTCGCTCTTTAGCGACAGTAGTGACTTTATGTTGTCCTCTGTAGAAACATGTGCAAGACTATCAACTTGCTTGTTTTTGTATCCGAATTATGCAAGCTGTGATTGCTTTGTTTTGTTAAACTCACTGATGTTCAGAAGTATATCGTAAACTGTATAAGAAAACAGATACTGAAAACCGAATATAAAAACAATTTTCTGTTGGCTTTGGTGTGTTTTTTCACACATGATTGTGCTAAGAAATTGAATTGAGGATTAAGGGAGGTGGCTCTCATTTTGTTGTTTTCCCCGACCTTTTTCACTTGTGTTCTAAACATTTCAAGCCCTCCTGGGCCGATTTGGGTCGTATCTCCAGGAGCCCTTTCTTTATATATACCATTCCCTCTCTTACACACGTTATGTGGGGCTTTCTATACACCTGCAGCCCTGTAACAGGTTGCAGGTTTGAGTTCTCAATCAGCCCTGCGTGACCATAATTAAAGAGACATGCCTGATCTGTATTGCTCTCATCAGGCCTCTTCTTCGTCCCAGTATCTAAGTGGTGAAAGCAACTAGTCTTCACTACTCTTGGTTGCGTCTTCCTCATCTCAGTACTTTTGATGGTCATGTGTGGATGATTATGGGTAGATGTTTTATAATGCCCCAGAAAAACTAGAGATGGGTTGACTTGGTCATTATTAGGGAAAGGGGGATACCATGTATCTCGTAAGTGCATCTCACTCCCAGTCCACACAGACCCTCCACCCAGGTGATTCTGATTTGCTTGTCCATCCCCAGAATCTGGATCCAAGAGCGATGGTCTTTCCCTGGCCACCTGCACAGAAGGTCCATGGGGAATAGGAGAGAGAACATAGAAAAAGAGGTAGAACACCCTCAGGTTTCTCACATAGCCCGAACCAAAAGGAGTATGTTCAGCACAGACTACTATGCAAAGCCCTCCTCTACACAAGAACACAAGCAATCATAGACGTGTTTCAGTCAAGTTGGGTCTCGTTAGTGAGGTGCGGCTTGTGAAGAGATGTGATCTAGCCATTCGTTCTGGAAGGTCTTTCTTGGGTTAGTACCAAGAACCATTTGCAAATGGTTGGTCCTCTACTACAATGATATAAATAAGCTTAAAGAAAAACCAATGACGTAGAAAACAGCCCAGAGAAATTCCCAGTGTCTATAATTAATTTCAAGCTTTCGAACCATTGAATTTTGGCTATTTCATTCTAGTGCTGGACATGCACATGCAAACCTCATTGCCACTGCTTACCCACCCTGAACTGCAGCTCTTTGAGTGGTAGCAGTTGTCAGAAATCACAGTTTAGGAGCTGATTATACCAAAAATATCCCAGGTGCGTACAGAGCCAGGGAGGAGAATATTTTAGTATGTTAACAGGTGATTCCCAAACAAATGACCTTGACTGCACATGCTCAGACTGGCTGATAGAAATCAGGACTTGCATACCTTACTGAACCTTGGGGAGCAGGAGGAGAACTGCCGTATCTCCACCGGCTCGTCATCATTTGTGTCATCTTCATCGTAGGAGTTGATGTGGTGGTACCGATCAGACCGAGCTGAAGGCAGAAGAGGGCAACACGAAGAGAGAGAGAATAATAGATAACACATTAAGCTATTCCTCAGCAAATTCCCAACCGCATTTTCTGAAGAGCCCTCAAGTACCTCCTGTATCTATCAATGAAAAGAATGCAAGCATTCCAGGGAGGCGGTGTGAGTAACTCGCAATCCTCTACATTTCAATTTAAACACCATATTGCTGTGCAATGGCAGTAATGAAGAAATGAGGCGCACTGGGCCAGGTATGCAAATATGGTGTCATGAGATGACAACAGACACATATTCATGTATTTAAAGGGTTCTGGCCTTAATCAGAGAGCTCCTATAATTAAATACCCAAATTGAGCAACCCACATATGTCCATCGAAAGAATTGATATTGCAACTCGATAGCACCTGAAAGCTGCTTTAAGAAGGTCTAAACATTTGTTATTAAACTACCTGTAGGCATCCCCTATTCCCTGTGTCAGCAGCATTTGGCTCTCTGGTTGTTTTGCACCACATCTCTCATCAGCTCTAGCCATGATAATCAATGATGTAGGATCATCAGAGGCATAGTACACATTATCTGAAAAGCCACAGATTGCAGACCTCCTGCCCTATTCCAAGACTGCTGTGTCGATATTCATGTGGAAGACTATAACTTGGTTTATCCAGGACTACGTCAAATTTAAACAGGACAGAATGGCAAAGCGTCCCCTCAATTCAGAGAGTATTCTATGAGTGTCTTTCTGGGACGCTCCCCGTGTCACTCACTGTCTCTTGCATATCATTGATTCAGCTGTTCACTTCCTGATTGGCCAGAGCCCTTACGCAGGTGGCCAGTGGATGGATGGCATTGCCATGATCTGTGAGGCATTGTTGTATCTGTTCTAGGTACTTCCTGGGCAGTTTCGACAATGTCTCTAATCTGTATACCGAAAGGGTAGCTAGATGTGTGTTGGTGTTTTAGTAAGATGACCGGATTTAGGATCCTGAGCTCATAACCTCCTGTAATCTTCTTGCTCTATTTCCCGCTGAGTCATGGCTCACTTGTTCCCGTGGGTCCCTTGCTAGACCTCGTCTCCAGGCCTCGAGCTGGCTATTATCCACCCTCCTTGACATGCCGCACGTGTTCGTTCCTCCACCCAAATTTGCCCCACCGACAAATAGGCTTAAATTGTCTTACTTTGTCTCTGGCACGTTCCCTGCATATTTAAAGGGGTGTCCCACTGTCCTCTCTTTCTGTTTCTCCTCTTCTCCAACTGCTTCTCCTTCCTTCTTCAAACTTCTCCACCTTTCCCTATTCGGCCACATTCCACTTTCCTTCTCCTCCTCATTTTATTTTAACGTCTTTCTATTGGCATTTATTCAGATACATTACAATAGTTCCAGTTAACATTGTCACCATTTCAGCTAAATTTATACATATTGCTGTGATAATTCAATAAGGACTTGCCAATATAACAAACACAACAAAACCAATAATAAGGTAAAACAAAGACAAAAAATAAAAACATTCTTCTCACACTGGATTAAAACTCACACATCATTCACTCATATTCAGAGCAGGTCCGTGGGATAACATCCTATATGTTTTTGCTCCCCCCCTCCGTGGTTTCAATTTCCGTCCAAAAAATCAAAGTCCTTGTGCCGGCGCATGTACTGTGGGCCACCGGTGGACTTCCACGCCATGGCAATGCATCTCTTAGCTAGGATACAGGCCATGTCCATAAATTTCACTACGTGCTTGCATTTGCTATTCCTTGGGTAAGCGCCCAGCAAGCACTCTTTTGGGTTCCAATCATACCTAATAATTCCAGCACTTCTGCAAGCCTGTTCAATTCGTGCCCAACAACGTTGCACCTTCTCACAGCACCAGAACATGTGCATTAAGTTCGCCCCCCATGCTACTACACCATGGACATAACGGCTGAACCTTGTTCTTGACCCTGGCCAACCTGCTTGGTGTCATGTAGGTGCAATACAGCACATTCAGCTGGAGTAACCTGAAGCAAGAGTTTCTAGACACCTCCCTGGGATAACCAAGCATGTTATCCCATTCTTTTTCTCCAAGTTCCACCCCGAGATCTAATTCCCACCTGGCCCTTAGCTCATTGCTCTTAGGGTTTGGCCTATCTACCAAATTGCTATATAGTCTGGACACCAGTTTCCAACCGTCTTCTACTGTATACATCAGGGTCCAGAGTGATGTTGCCTCCAGCTCCTCTGGCCATTGCAACCTTATCCTCCTCATGCATCACCAACTACTACTACACAGCCAAATAATCCTGCACCATTACACCTCTTACTATATCATCAGCTCCTTCTGCAACTCTTCCTCGAACACAAACTCCTCATGCATCTCCAAATCCTCCCTGTACAACCAACACCTCTCCTTGCTAGTCCACTATTTCAAATCCATACAGCCAACTGTTCCCTGTGTAGGCTGAGGACATGGTATGTAGGTCAACTTTCATAATATATCTACACAACCCAAGTACCACTGCTCCTACTGCACCAGGTCCACAGACATCTTTATCCAATCCTGAGACAGATTCTTTAAAGGGACCGTAGCAGTTGCATATGCCACGTGATGGTCCAGTGCCCCAAACCATGAGTATTTTGGCCGAGACCATAGGATCCTCCCCATTCTGAACACATGCTCGATATTATGTAGCAAGAGGTGGGCCTGGCCTCCGGAGTCACCCCCACACAAGGAGGAATTACCTACCGTAATGTTCTTTCTATGGATTCTTCTCCCGCAAATTCCTCATCTGATATATATCTCCTCCAGCTCGGCTGCTTTGGAACATTTTCGACAGGGGGCATAGTGGACCTCGAATCAGCCCTCGACCCGTGTAGCTCGGCATCTGGTTGTCTGCTCGGGATATGACGTCATACCTCATCACTATCCCCCACACCTCAGTTTCTCTTTTTTTTCCCCAAGCACACCATGCTGCATAGGAAAATAGAGAGAACAGACGGTCTAATGAGCCCTTAAACAATTAGATAACTATAGACCTCTGAAGGAGGAAGTATTGCAATAGACACTACAAGTAGTGTCAGGTAAAAATATTTATTTTATTTTATTTTTTTAAAACATGTGGCAGGAAAGATAGAAAACAGCCACAGAGGACCATCACCAGGCCAACGTGAAAGAAGATGCGCACCAACCACCCACTTTCTGAGCACGGCTGGATGGGAGGGGAGATGAGGAATCTGCGGGGAAGAATCCATAGAAAGAACACTACTCTAAGTAATTCCTCCTTCAATTGACTCCTCATCTGATAGACTCCCAAAGCAGTAGATCAAGGAGGCAGGCAGAAAGTGATTCTAAGAACTTTTGCAGCACTGCCCTGCCAAAACGCGCATCAGCTGTACAAGCCACTTCCAGATTATCATGTTTAACAAAGGTACGAAGGGATGACCGTGTTGCAGCGCAACAAATATTCTGAACATGTACTTCCCTCTGCAATGCCGTTGAAGCTGCAACTCCCCTAGTGGAATGGGCCCTTATTCCTACTGGTAATGCCTTCCCGGCGGACCGGTAGCATTCCAATATACAGAAAATGATCCAGATAATGTTTGCTTAGTTAGGCTTTTACGTGCTAAGGAAAAAGCCACGAAGAGCTGATCAGCTCTTCTGAATTCTGCCGTCCTTGCGATATAATAACAAACACCCTTTTGGGGTATAGGCGATGTAATCACGCCTCTTGCTTAGAAGGGTGGAAGGGGAGGGTAGAAGACAGGAAGGTCGATGGATTGCGATAGGTGGAACTCTGAAACAACTTTGGGGAGGAAGCCAAGCCTACCCAAAGCAGGACTTTCTCCCGAAAAAAATGCAGGAAGGGTGGTTTACAGCATAAGGCCTGCAGCTCACTCACACGCCTTGCCACGTAAAAGGCTGTTTTCAAAGAAAGAAGTCCTAAGGGACTAGTATGCATAGGCTCAAAAGGAGCCGCCATCAGAAATCTTAGTACCAGATTAAGGTCCTAGTCCAGGACAACAAAGGGAGTTGGCGGAACAGAATTTACAAGGCCTTTCAGTAATTGTGCCATTACCAGGACTGTAAAAAATTAACCTTGATCCAGGGATCTCTTAAACACAGATTAGGCCGCCAAATATCATTTGACTCTGGTGACCTGAAGGCCTGCTGAGGCCAGTGACAGAAGGAATTCCATCACTGTAGTGGTGAGGCAAGAGAGCCGGCCAATCTCGCATTCCCTACACCACGCCTCAAATCATCTCCACCTGCATGTGTACACATATCTTGTAGATGGTCTGCGTGCAGCCAGCAACACCTCAAGCACTTCCTCAGAGAGGTCCCAGTCATCATACCTGATCCTCTCAAAAGTCACGGATGTAGGTTGAGGAATTCCGAGTTCGGGTGAAGTGTCTGACCTTCCGACTGGGTTAGAAGATCCGGCCGCCGAGGCAACCGGTGAGGTGGACCGATGGACAGATCCAAGAGCTTGAAGCACCATGTTTTCCTCGCCCACTCCGGGGCGATCAAGATCGTGGTCGCTCAAAACCTCTTCAACCTCCGGAGAACAAAAGCAATGACGGGAATATGAGGGCATGTGTAATGGAGAGGGAAGGTCCAATCCACCAGAAACACGCCCCCCAGTGCACCATTCGCTGGGAATTCCCTCGAGCGAAACTGTCTGCACTTCCTGTTGGATTTGGTTGCAAACAGTGCTGGGGTACTCCAGAGAGAGAAGACCTCCCCTACAACTTCCTGGAACACTTCCCACTCGTGTGAGACCATGCCCTGCCTGCACAGAGCATCAGCCAAGTTGTTCTCTGTGCTCGCCAAATGAACTGCTGAGACGGAGATCCTGTTCTCCAGCAACCAGAACCAAAGCCTGGTTCCAGTAGTTTGCCTTTGTTTTTTAACAGAAAGGATATGCCCTCCCTCAATAAGCTTATGAGTGTGTTGAATTGATCTCCTCACTCCTTTGCCTTATTGCTCCCGTTTTTACTTTTCATTGCTTATTTTGTGTATGTTTCTTTTTGACTGTTGTTGTTCTGTATTTGGCTTATTGATTACTGTATTTGTTTGTTTAGTCGCCGCCCTTAAGCCTCAGGGTCAGTGGTGCGCAGTATAAATAAAATAAAATAAAATCAAATGCATCATCGCCTCTGTGCAAAGGGGGCAGGAGTGCACACCACCTTGTTAGTTGCATTGCCACTGTGTTGTCCGTCAGAACGAAGACATTTCTTCCCTGCAGAGATGGGGTAAATGCTTTCAGGGCATGCCTGATAGCTCGCGACTCCAGCCTGTTGATGTGCCACTTGGCTTCCCTTGCTGACTAGAGGCCACTCACCTGCAAATCCTCGCAGTAAGCGCCCCAACCCTTCAGAGATGCATCCGTGACCACTCAGGTATGAGGCCAAGGAGGCCTAAAGGGTTCCCCCGCCAGGAGACTGTTTTGGTCCACCCACCAGGATAAGTCTTTGACCACTAATGCGGACACCCTAAGGTGGTACTGAGACCACTGACCCCTCAGAAGCCACTGCAGGGATCTCATGCCCAATCTGGCCTCTGGTACTAGAAAAATGCATTAGACCTAGGAGGCAGAGGAAGGAAGCCGATGGTAGAGTGACATGGTTCCGAAACAAGTTGATCATTTTTGTCAAGTTGACTACTCTCTCCTCGGGAGGGAAGGCCTTCACCACCTGGGTATCTAGGACTGCTGATTAACTGGATCCTCTGGACTGGCGTCATTTGGGACTTCTGTAAATTTAGTGAGAAGCCCAGCTTTTGCAGCAGTAAGCAGGTGTCCTCTAAATGGGACAAGACCTGCACTGCATACTTCCCTCGCATCAGCTAGTCGTCCATATATGGAAATACGTGGACCCCAGATCTCCTGAAGTGAGCCGCAACAACCACCATGAGCTTGGTGAAGACCCTTGGATCGGAGGTTAGACCAAAGGGAAGCACCTTGAACTGAAGTGCATATCCCCTATGGTGAACCTTAGGAACTTCCTGTGCTTTTGATGGATTGGTAAATGGAAATAAGCGTCCTGTAGGTCTATTGACACCAGCCAGTCCTGTAGTTCGAGAGCGTGGAAAATCTCTCTCAAAGTCACCATCCTGAATTTGTCTTTCCTCAAGAACTTGTTCAAGGCCCTGAGGTCCAGAATGGGACGTAGACCTCCTCCCTTCTTGTTACCAGGAAATATTAGGAATACCAACCCAATCCTTTCTGCTCGGGCAGTACCTCTTCCATGGCACCCTTCAGCAACAGGGCTCGCAGTTCTTCCTGGAGCTCCTGTCCCGGTTGGATTGGGGAGGTAGGAGAGGGTCTGCCCTGTGGTTTTCTTATATATGGCAGACAATAACCCGTCTGAATGAGCTGAAGAGCCCAGGCATCAGAGGTAATTCCCTGACACTGGAGCAAATGTTCTGTTAACCGTCCTTCAACCGGTGCGCTGTGAGAGGGAAAAATCAAAGTTTCTTCGGAGGCTGGGTCGCCTCCAACACTGACGCTGCCTGTTGACCTCTAGAAGCCCCTCTGCCCATCCAGAGCGCGAGAAACACTTCTGTCCTTGCCTGGCCGGTGGAAGCTGCACTCTCTTGCCATAAGGAGCATACCACCTGTAGCCCGTGCCATAGAGGTGAAGCTGAAGACAGGATTGGCCAGCAGCGCAGCTAGGCCCAAGAATTTAGCAGCGATTTAGGATTCCTTAAATTTTTCTAAGGAATCGTCTGTTTTCTGTCCGAATAGAAGATCACCTTTGAAGAGCATGTACAGAAGTTTAACTTGGAGATTAGGCAAGAAACCGGATGTTTTAAATAGGCCCTCATTCTTAGCGTTACTGCTGATGCCATAGATTGGCCCACACAGTCGGCGATGTCCAGGCCCATTCACAGCGACTCTCTGGTCACCTCTTTCTCATCCTCCACAAGCTGTAGGAAGCCCTTGCGCATCTCTCCTACTGGGATGTACTGCGCAGCATTTTCAACTGCTGTCCATAGACCAAAGGAGAACTTGGCAAAACTGCTTACCAAATTTGTAGCCTTAAGGGCCATACTGCCTGAAGTAAATGCATTCTTTGCAAAGCATCAACTTTTTTTTGCTTCTCTGTCAGGCGGCGAAGTGGAAGAAGCAGTTCTAGATGAGACAGTGGCAGCCTGCATAACAAGCAAATCTGGGGAAGGGTGAGAGGAGAGGAATGAAGGGCCTATATTTCCTGGAAATGGTGGAACTGACAAGAGGAATAGAACAAGGATGCTGCCAAATAATTGTTAAAGGATCAGCAATGGCCATGTTTAAAGGCATATTGTGCTCTGTCTTGAGTCCTTCATCTAAAATGCCGTTAAGGTCATAACCTTGTATCAGCGCCACTAAAGAATGCAATCCTAAGGTATCAATAACCCTTTCCACTAAAGCCCTACATTTTGACATATGATGAACATAGGGCTGGTATTGCTGAAGTTCGAGGCCTGGAGAAGTGTCCAGAACCCTGACGTCATGGAGGCCTTGAGCCAGCTATAAAAGCTCATTTTGTTCATCAAAATAACCGACCCCTCCTGTATCCAAGTACATTGAGTCGGCATCCCCCTGATCGTCGGCGTCATTACCGACGAAGATACCTGCCATGGTTTTGAAAAATTCAGACCAGGGTTGTGATGTGAAGGTTTTCTTGACAACCGTCAACGTTGAGGGTTTTTCTTTTGATATAATATGATAGTTTATTTATACAGCGGCTATACACAATGTGTTTCACAGCGCTTCAAGGTAAGGGAGGGAACAAAGGAAAATACAATGACATTCTTACAGGCCATGAACAGTAAGGATGTGAAATGAACTATCGTACTCGGCCTGACGAAATTTCAGATAGTGCAAGAGCTAAGACATAGATAAGGAAGGGAGGGGGAGAGTGGGAAGGAAATGGAAACAGACTGGTAAAACCGGAGAAAGACAAAACGTGAGGGAGAGGGGTGCAGAAAGGGAGGGGAGGAACAAAACAAGTGACTATCATACTAGGCCTAATGACATTTCAGATAGTGCTGGGGGGGGCATCAAGGGTTGGGGGGAGGAGACAGACATGGTTGCTATCATACTAGGTTCAGGGACAATTCTGATAGAGTAAGTGCATGGAAGAAAGGGAGGGGAGATGATGGGAGAAAGGGAGAGGAGGAGAGAACAGAGAGCGAGCAGTGAAAAAGTGGAGAAGCAAGAGGGGAGAGCGAATAAAATTGCAGAAGTCAGTAGTAACATATAATGTTGTGAGAGAACAGCAAATACAAGCCAGGATTCAAGATGAAAATGGGAACAGCATGGTTCAGGGCCACCCTGAGTACAAGATGCAAGGGAAGTCCAGCATGAGAGTTGAAAAGGGTGACGCACCGTGAATTAATGAAGTCCATACAAGTCAAATACAGCATTGGCCAAAAGACAGGGATGGTGAAACCAGAATGTATCAGGACAGACTCCTGCAGAAGTAGGCTGGAGGGGGAGGGGGGAGTAGGGTAGAAGAATCCAGCAAAACAGGCAACACCTGTATGCAGGAAGGGGTGGGGGCACTAGGGAACATCACCAGGGGGACCAGAAGGGTGGGGATGGCCTGTGGGGACAGAGGGAGTAAACTCAAGTTGGTGCATGCTTACCTACTGTCTGAGCAGGGGTTCGGGCTCTGGGTCCTCCTGGTCCAAACAGGAATTGCCCTTTTCTTCGTCTGCCCTTAGCTTCGGACACCCGGGTGAGAGAGGCCCTTGGTCTAAGAGTTAGGAGCAGGAAGGAAGAGGCAGGGCTAAGAAGGTGGGTGGTGCTTAGGCCAGGTGACCTAGATCCTCTTGCTCCCCATCTGCAAAGGAAAAGAGGCGGCAACCAGGAAGGTACCAAGTGGGTGGGGCTTGCTAAGTGTGGGAAAAGAGCGGCAACCAAGAAGGCACCAGGTGGGCGGGATATGGTGGATGTCAGTGTCGATCGCAGTCGAGACACTGTAGCGTCGTCATACTTGGTTGTTGTCGGTACCCGGGCACTAGAGGGGTCTAACATGCTGAGCCACGCTCTTGGCTCCAAAGCCTGCTGCGTGGTGGGGTTAGCCGCACCGACTGGAGCAGGCTTTTTAAACATGTCGAGCATAGAGGACTTGAAATCCTCCTACTCTTGGCGGGTGGAGGGCCCTGCTGACTGCTTACTTTTATCTGCCGACGAATCAGAGTCCCAACAGTGGCAGTGGTGCCTTTTCTTCTTTCGGGACGAGGAAGAATGGCTCCTCAAGTGGGACCGTTTCTTCTTCCGCCTATGTTCTTTTTCGGGGGGGTTCCTCTCAGTTTCAACCTCTGAAGACCAAACCGTCGACCGCGCCAGTGACTTGGAGAGTGGCCAACCAAGAGCTTGTTTTGCTGCTCAATTGCGCAGGTATTTGGGCTGCATTTCGGCACTTGACGGACACCCGTCAATCCCATGACACACGCTGACGCACCAGAGAGACAACTTGTGTGCGTCACTGATGGACATCTTGTTGCCACATTCGGAACACCACTTGAAACCCGATACCCGAGCGACCGTCATCTCGTGTCGAGGAATTGAAAAACCAAAAAGCTTCTAACAAAAACGTCAAGTGAGTCAAAGACTCACATGTGCTCCAAAGCAGCATGTTAGCGCGCAGAAAAAAGGTGTGGGGCATAGTGACGAGGTATTTATACGACACATTATGTCACGTCTGAAGCCGACTACCAGATGCTGAGCAAGATGGATCGATGGTCGAGTCGAGGACTACTACACCGCCTGTCGAAAAAGAATTCCGAAGCAGCACAGCTGGCGGTGATATCTATCAGATGAGGAATCTGTGGGAGAAAGGCAACTCATTGAAATGAAGGTTCAAGCAGGGAACATCATCACAGTTGACATCCAAATTCAAATATTGATGAGAAATGTACCATTATTTTGTTTGATGTGTGCCTTGGAAACTGTAAAGAATTGTGGTGTCATGGCGTGACAATGTCTCTGCTTTTTGTATCATTGCTGCATGATGATACTGTAGGAACTTTCAAAGATGAATAATTGGCAGTTTCACTATATCAGAAAAAGGATCAATGGCTGAGGATTTTTTTAACATTCACCAAGTTTTTTCCATGTTCACCTTTTGCATTTGCTATGACATTATCTGATATTAGGTTAACCTAACTGTAATCGTGTTAGCCTAAACCTTACCCCAGAACCTAAGCTTATAGACATATGTCTAAACTCACGCTTCTAAACCTACATTGCAGCCTCATTACTACACCTGAAGCTAAATCGAACCACATAGGTCTAGCTTAAACATAAGCCTATCCTGCAATAAGCATAAACCTAAATTTAAACCACTAGGCCTAAAAATCCATTATACTAACCCTACACACCAAAGCCTAAATCTATAAACTCACATCTAAACCATTAAGTTTATTTATTTATTTAGTGTGCATTTTAAGTTATATTATCTTTAATTTAACACTAAACTCCAAAAGTTTAGATTGTACCTCTAATCTAAGATTGATCATCTACTGTTCACTGACTACTAAACCTCTGAAACCAAGTCCAAAATCCTAAATTGAATATGAAAACCATAAGCCTAAACAAACGTGCCCAAATCTACACATTCCAAGATATATTTTACATCTTTAAACCTAAGGTAAAACCGAATCCTAAAACTAAATTTAAACCTTCACTCTCTTATCTGCTCTAGATTCTGTAAATCCATCTACACCAGCGACCTACCCTGATCTCTCAGCTCCCATCATCGTAAACTATTCTCTATGCTGCAACATAGATACCCTTAATCTAGGAATTTCATTTATCCCAACAAACAACACAAGTTTATTCGAAGAGGAAATACATTTATTCAAACTAGTTCGCAAAATGGAACTGACATTTTTTTTTGACAATTTGAAGAGACACATGAGAGAAAGACTCCTCAATTTTTGGAAATCAAAGGCAAAAGCAATTTTCTTCCTCAAATCAACCATCCATTGGTTAATCTATTTAAAACCAAAACTCATAAGGCTCTTAGATTTCTAAAATATGCCACAACTAGAAAACACAACATCAGGAAACACCAGTTAAACATCATCAAGGAGTTAGCATCTGACAACAGTCTCACTATCAAACAAGCGGATAAAGGCGGAGCCTTAATCATTATGGACACTACCCAATACAATGAAGGATGTTATAAATTACTATTCGATGAAGATACCTACATGAAACTAGACAGAGATCCTATTCTCACAATTAAAGATACCATCAAAAAAGTAATTGACAAAGCAGCTGATCTAGATTGGATCACAGAAAGAACAAGTGAATATCTGATTAATGCACATCCTGTGACACCGGTCTTTTATGGATTACCTAAAATTCACAAAAACAGAACTGATCCACCCCTACGGCCAATAGTAGCAGGGACTGATAGTATCTTTCAACCATTGACAATATATCTAGACACAGCCCTACAACCACTCATACAGAAGACGGAAACCTACATTAAGGATACCACACATTTTTTACAAATCATTAAAGAGATTGATACGGACCAAACAAATATTCTACTGTTCACTATGGACGTCAGTAGCTTATACACATCAATCCCACATAATCAAGGCATTGAATCCCTGGAATGGTTTCTACTTATGCATCAAGACATCAATATTCATAAAACATTTACCATTGAACTCATCAACCTCATTTTATACAACAATTACTTTTGTTTCAACAACCAGTACTATTTGCAGAAATCAGGTACATCCATGGGCTCATCTGTAGCCCCTTCATATGCGAACATTTTCATGTATACCTTTGAACGAACATTTGTCTTGGAAAATCCTGTCTGGAAGGACAAAATCAAAACCTGGCTATGATACATTGATGATGTGTTTGGCATCTGGTTAGGCACAGAATCGGAAATTGAAACTCTTTTGGGAATTTCTTAACAATTGTAACAACAGGATTCAATTTACCATTGAAATTGGTAAACCATCCATCAACTTCCTGGACATGACAATTGAAATTACGAGCCAAGGCCTCAAAACACAGATCTTCAGAAAACCCACAGATGTGAATAGTTCTCTATATTTCCAAAGCTTTCACCCTAAGCATCTTAAGGATAATTTACCATATAATCAACTTCTAAGAATTAAAAGAATCACTTCCGATACAGAAAAACTACAGGATGAATTTGGGATCCTAAAAAACAGATTTATTGAGAGAGGATTCCCTGAAGACCTAGTGGAAAATGCGATACAGAGAACAGAAACACAAAGTTGCGAAGAACTTTTGACACAGAAACCTAGGAATATCAAGAACAACTTAATACATACACTAAGATATTCTAGTCAAAGCTTTCAAATAAAGTGGATAATCCATAAAAACTGGGACCTTATCAAAACAGACCCTCAGTTGAATACTCTTTTTCCAGAACCACCCATGCTAGCATTTAAAAGAGGCAGTAATTTTAGAGACAGATTGATCAAAGCCGAAAAAGAAAAACAATCTACACAAAGTACCCTGAGCAAACCAAAGAATGGAACCTTTCCCTGTCTCAAATGTAATTAAGGGTGATCACATCAGACACGCCAATACTTGCAAGAAAATTCTACTCAAACAATATGCTACATGCGATTCTAAAAATGTCATTTACGCGCTACGATGCCCATGTGGTAAATACTACGTGGGCAAAACAGCCAGGAAAGCCAAAGAAAGATGGACGGAGCATAAATCAACCATCAGAATTAAAAATATTAAGTCGCCCGTCTTCAGGCATTTTCGAGATCACAAACACAATGTTGCACAAATGAGAGTGGTCATACTTGAGGTACTCCATCCGCTCCCAAGAGGAGGAGATCTACAAAAGAGATTATCTCAAAGAGAATTATACTGAATCCATCGCCTTGACTCTCTTAACCCACTAGGGATTAATGAAAATTACTATCTGGGACCTTTTCTATAAAACAGCTACCATTCCTCTACTTAGCAGTTCCCATCAGTTTCTACCATATTTACTAGAAACTGTTAAATGAGTTGAACATTGTATCAGAAGTCATTTTTACAATGGAGTCGCTTACTATGAATATTCAAGTTCTCTATATATACAGATGTGTATGTCATGTAACAGATTGTGAATCCATAGATGGAACAGCAACAGAGTGACCATTTTATCATTTGATGTTTTCAAAAATTCTTGACAATAACAATAGAACATATTTCGTAGGATATAGATCCCATTCCTACACTTTCTGCTACTTCTGAGTTATTCATCCCATTTGTGTAAGTAACATCTACTATGATTACACTCACAGTCTTTGTTGAACCGTATCCCTACATTTCTATATGGCTAAATTTATTTGGGCCCTCAATCTTGACCGGTTTCAGAATGCATTTGTTTGCGTTCCACTTCTCCTTACAATTGTTTATGAGAACTTAAGCTGTCATCAAGCTCATGTACTTCTGACACATCTTATTCTGACGTGGCCGCGTCCTCCATCTTAATCATGCTAATTACCGTACATTTCCACTACGCATGCGCACGATGACGTCAGCTCCCGTTGACGGGATCACGCTATGAAACGTGTGACGTAGGACGCTCAATCGTCACCCTAATGACGCTATATTAAGTGGACTACGATCAAAATCTTTAGATCCAGCAGCGGCGGCGCCTGCCCCTGTGAATCTTCACGTGTCCTGCCGAGAGACTTCTTTTTCATGTAAAGAAGTAAGTCTTGAATTGATTTATATTCTGGGTTACTTTAGACCCGGTCCATTACACCATGAGACTAAGTGCTTTTTGTATACTCTTTTTTCCCTCCTATACAGTTCGCTGATGTGGAGTCTTCTTGATCACTCATAGAAATAGAGTACGGGCTTGATATTCATTCCTTTTGAAAACTACTGCGGTGGCTGGAGTGTCATCATGTGACATATACACCTAATAAGGTTAGCAGCATCTTTTAAACATAAAATGTCTTTTTGTTAATTGTGCGTATTCAACCCTTAATATCCCCGATGACTATTTTTATAGGTAGTTTCCTGTATTCCCTGGGTGATAGCGCCTCCGATATATGATGCCGGATGTTTCTACATCCTTTTTAAGAAAACGTTCTATTCCAGTTTGAAAAATACAACCTAAACGCAAGGTCAGCAGAGTTCATTTCATTTAATTTCTCTTCACATCTTTTAATCATACACTTATCTACAGGTTTGGTTCAAATAAATAGTCCTTAGTCTTCTGGACCGATTGGAGTGTCGAAATTCAAGAATTTAATCTAAAATGTACATCATTAGGTTGATAATAATGTTGATGTCAACATTGAAGTACTACATAGATGTTACCCATATCATGCATTGAAGATGTATATTGTTTTGATAGCTACAAACTGTTGTTGCACAGTAGATTTGTTTAAGTTTTATAATATTATTCATTAATACTTTCTTCCGTAATTTGTTTTTCCTTTTGTAGAAACTTTTAAAATTGTGAATTTTGCCCCTGATGAAGTGTGAATACTTGAAACGCGTTGGGCCATCAAATGATGAATTAAATTGAAGCTCTTGTGTTAATCATGAAAGTTTTGGTTTTATTAATACTTATGAAAGAATTCCATTTCAATTATTGTTAATGAACAGTATATAAATACATTTGAAGAGCACTAACTACATATGGTGTTTTGTATATTAGACACCATATGGTCAAAAAATTATTGGTCTGTTTTGACAGATCTTAGACAGTGTGCAGGGGACAGGAGTTCCCCACTTTGGGAACATCCACTTCTTGTTTTCTCAGGATTTAAGTACCTAGGCATTCACGTGAGCCCAGACTCAGAGGACTTCCTTTGACTCAATCTTAACCCGGTAACAGACAGATTCATATTGGATACCGTCCACTGGCAAGCTCTCCCACTGACACTGATGGACAGGGCCACGCTCTTTAAAATGTTTATGCTCCCTCGGTTTCTATATGTGCTACAGAACGCCCCATGTCCAATCCCGATATACTTTTTGCTAAGATAGAAGGCACCCTGCGTAATCTGTTTCGGAACACTGCAACACTCTGTATGGGAGGGCAGCTTGCGGCTTCTGTGCCAATAAAGATACTACTGGGCATCACAGCTTGGTGCGTTAATGAGTGGATACATGGAGATCCACGTCTTCCACATGTGTGATTGAAAGGGGATGGGTGGGAGGGAAGCCACCAAAACAAGTACTCTATGCGAACAGACCCGGGGAGAGGGACACTCCCCCGATGATACGTCCAACCCAGCAGGCGTAGGCCGATTCGCATCAGTACATAGGCTGGAGGAATAAACCAACTTTGGATCAACCTTTGTGGAACACATATCTGCCCGAAATACGCACGTTGGGTCACTTAAAGAATTGGGAGAGACATGGGATCAACGTCTTGGCGGACCTGGTATGGCAGGGACAATTGGTTCTGTATGAGTCCTTGTGGGCAACACATGGGTTACCCAGGACCGAACACTACCATTACATACAGCTGGCACACGCCATGAGGTCCCAATGCCCGGCCCCGGCAAGAGGTTCCCAAGTGTTCACCCATAGAAGCCAACATCTTTCCAGACCGCATTGCTTCTAAGTTCATATCCACATTGTACATTGGGGTCTTTCCTCTCGTCTATCTCTCTCGCTCTACTTGTGGTGTTCCCCAGGGGTCTAACCTCTCTGCCTGGCTCCTCAACCACTACCTGGCACTTCTTGCCCACGCATCGCTACTTTCTGCTCCAATTTTCAATGTAATTCAGGTGACACACAGATCTCTTTCAGGCTCCCCTCAGCTTCTTCTCTCATAGCAGACTGTCTGGCCGCAATTCAGGAATGGTGTGCCACCAATGATCTCTGCGTTAATGCCAGTAAGACTGAGATCCTCCTCATTGGGACACCCGCTCTCTCCTTTCCTCTCTCTCTCTCTGGCCACCCACTTTGGGCCCTCTCCCTGCTCCTTCCTGTGAGGCTAAGAACCTTGGTGACATCTTCTACACCACCCTCTCCTTCTCTCCTCACATCTCTGATGTCTCTAAGAAGTCAAACTATCAGCTGCACCTCCTCAGAGATATTCTTCCTTTTTTCACTTTCCCCTAGAAGCTCACTGTCTCCAGAGCTCTGGTCCTCTCAAGGCTGGACTATTTCAACAGCCACTTTCCAAATCTTCCTGCCTGTACTCATCGACCTTTACAACTTATCCAGAACAGGACTCTGAGTCTTGTCCTTGGCCTCAACGATGGGGATTGTATCTCTCCAGCTCTGAAATCTCTTCACTGGCTCCCTGTGGCTGAAAGGATCAAATTCAAGACCCTCTCCATCATCCACAAGGTTTTGTGAGGCCTGGACCGCTCTACTTCCAACTTTCTCTTCCAAAACATCTTCCTTCTCGAGCTCTACGCCCATCCACCTCTAACTCTCTGAGGGTCAGACGATTCTCCAAGCAGAGAGTTGGGGGCAGATCTATCTCTTCAGCTGGGGCCTCCCTCTGGAAAAGCCTCCCTGCCTCTATCAAACTTGGGCAGAACCACCGCTGGTTCTGAAAGCAACCTAAGACCTTCCTTTTCGCTTCCACTTTCTCTCTTCCTTTCCCCTGCTGATGCACCTGACTGCTCCATGCACTGGTCCCCCTCTGAACTCGGGCCCAGGCTCCTGCATGTCCAGTTGCCTGTGCCCGGGCTCCCCAGCACTTAAGGGTCTGTATCTGCAACCCTGCAGAACCTTCTCTCTGCACATATGAGCCACCCGCTGTCTGCACTTGTGAGTTAACTGCACTTTCCCCTCCCCACTGGCACTTCTCCCCTTCCCTCTTCCCTGCACTTGCGCGATATGAATGACACAAGGCCTAGTAAGATCGCTATTTTGTCCTCCCTTGTTTCCCCCTCCTTGTATTATCGCGCCTAGAAGCACTGGTGTACAGTCATATCAAATTATATCATACCAGGTGTGTATGGCACTTGGAGCCCAGAAGCTGTCCCGACTTAAGGACAGCTGGGTAGTAGACATCGGTCCACTATAACCGGAAGTATGGGGGGAGGCACTTATGTTCCCAAGGGAGGTAGGAATAGAGGCCAGGCTCCGTCTCATCCAATACAAGGTACTACACCGTGTATACTACTCTAGAACAGCCCTTGCTTGGTGGAGGATAATAAACCAAGACAACTGCCTGTGATGTGGGCTGGCGGGAGGTACCTTTTTTCATACATGTTGGGAGTGTGCACGAATTCAGACATTTTGGGGGAAGTGTCTCAACAGGTTGTCGGGATCTCAAGCGCCGAGTGATCCCAAACTGGTACTGCTAGGTATATTGAGGAAATGGGGTTCAGTAAGTATGAGAAAATGTTCATATCAACCTCATTGGGGATCACAAAGAGGATTATTGCACCACTATATAGCTCAACGACCTGCCTGCGGCTAAGACGGCTGTCGGCCGAAGTAGACAGATGCATGTCCCTAGAGAGGCGAACATACAATGCTAGGGGTTTCCCCAATTCCAGAAAGTGTGGGGCAGGTGGGAGTGGGCGGGGTGAGGCATGATGTTGGGATAATTTAGTTTTACAGTGGCGCTGTCTTCTGTGTTGCCTCCTCTGGCTGTCGTACTGTGCTCTTGTCAATGCCGGAGCACTTATGCCCTTATGTTCTACCAAGAGTCTGTGGATCAGGCGTTCTGATGCATTAGATTTGTTTAGGGGAAGGGTAATGGATAGTCAACCCATGAGGGAGGAGAAAGACAGAGGTAGTTTGGTATTTCCTGCCTTTACTCGAACTCAATATGTGAATGTACTGTTATTTTTGTTGGACTGCGGCTCTAATGCTGTGCCAGGGAATCTGTTGACTTTATCCTGCTGTAGTAAAAGCAAGCAATGGTTTGCCGACTTTGTTATTGTCTTAAAATCAATAAAATTGTCATATAAAAAAAAAAAAAATCATGAAGTACTGGTAGCTCATGACTTATCATTACTAACCACCATAGCCTCTCATAATTTAGGACACTGTTTAGACCTAGTCCTTACTAGGGGTTTGAATATTATTCACCGTGAAAATATGGCAGTTTCACGGTCAGACCATTTGGTTGTGGCCTTTTCTATCGCCATCGACCATATTGGTCTAGCAAAAGCTGCCCCTACAAATACGGTTCTATCTAGCAGTAAGAAGGCCCTGGATGCCATCACAGGACCACAACTAATTGCAGAATGACTTCCTTTTTCTGCCGATAGAGAATGCAAGAAATGCTATCAGACTAATATGTCATTCTTGAACAAGTGTTGTAATGCTGAAGCCCCGTTGAAAGTGAATAAACAAAATAAAAACAAGAATAATCCATGGTTCTCCAATTCCTTAAATAATTTCAGCAAAACTATTGCAGGAAAGACAAAAGTGGGTGCACACACAGGGAATAGTGTCAGCGAAATCTCTGTTTTTTTCAAAATCAAACAGAATCTTCTAAAAATCAATCGAAAGACCTATTCGCCATAATAAACATTTTTTACATTATCAGTTTGTGCCTCATCCAAATTACCTCCTTACTGTACTTTGGCAAATGAGTTCAATGTCTTCTTCATTGAAGGTCAACTCTATTTGAATTAACAATGATTCTCAAACTACTACGTTATTGGCCCCTATTCAGGCCCTGGATCCTCAGACAATATCGACTTATCCTGCGTCCTGGTTCTCATTTTCACTCATAGATTTGAAAGATATTAAAGTCATGATTCAAACACTTAAACCCACAAATCATGATTAGGATTCCAATCCAGCGTATCTTGCAGTGAAGCATGCCTCTGCCCTTAATTCTTTTATAACAGAATTTGTGAATGCAGCCTTAATAAAGGGAACTGTTAAGCTGGAACTAAAGAAATCTTTCTTTGCGCCGTTACTAAGAAAACACATATTGGATCATCAGGATTTAGCAAACTATATCCAGTTTTATTAAATATCTATCTTAGACCTCTGATGGATATTTGCTCAAAGTTTAAATTGAATTATCATTCTTACGCGGACAGCATTCAAATCTATGTTAGATTAATAAATGCACTGGGCGCAATTTAACGTATCCTAGCTTGTGCTAACGCGATCAAAAGCTGGATGATCGAAAGCAAGCTTCAGCTCCACCCTTCTAAAACAGAGATTATAGTGTTTGGGCCTAAACATCTCCTCAGTAACTATCACAATACCACTACCTGTCCAGCCTTGTTCGATGCAGCAACATCCCGTTCAAATAAGTTGAAAAATCTTGGATGCATCTGGCAAGCATCTCTGGGCTGTAATGCCCACATTTCAGAGGTGGTTGAGTCTGTGTTTTACCATCTCAGGCTCTTAAAACCTATTCTGACACTCATTTCTGAATCGGACCGTGCAGTGGTGGTAAGGACAATGGTAAATTCCAGACTGGACTATTGTGGCACTTTTCGCCTGGGAGCACCAGAGAGCCAACTCGCTCATCTGGTAAAAATATACTGGCCATCCCGTTTTCTTATTGTGTTTCCTGGGGCGATCGTTTCTTTTCCATCAGGGACTCTAGTCTCTGGAATACACTTCCTGATGACTTGCTGAAAACCAGCTCTATTGTCCAAATGTGTGCAAATGGACAAGGAAGTGAGATGGTCGGATTTAGACAACTTAAAGATAGGACGCCAGACCCCAATGGTGTACCCAGAGCCACTTAAAGGAGAATCGCATAGTGAGAGGGGGGAATCGCCACTATAGGTGAACATGCTGAGGTCATTGCCAGGTAGAAGGCAATCAGGAACCATTGTCGCCACTATGGATAGGCTGACATTGGGAGCCGATTGCAGATTTGGGTTCACACAGTTCCCCTTATTGGAGAAAGGAGGGGCCAGGCCGCAGAATATGCCTTGGCCTCAGATGGACAAGGATAATTTAAGGTGTAAACTCCCTAGTTTAACAGCGGGTGCAGGAAAGAAAATGTATGAGCTAGAAAAGATGACGGGGGAAATACTCTAGCCATAGGGGACATTAAGGGTCTCATAGCAGCTATTCTTGGGGAAAGGGCTGATGACATTTGGGTGAGAGCAGGTTACTCAAGTGTCTCGGCACAGAACACAGAACGTGCATGAAGGCGTTTAATAATTGTTGGGTGGCTTTTTGGAAAGCGCTCAGGGTACAGTATCCTGATACGTCAGATATGGGTGCAATTATGGCACATAAGATGAAAGATGACAAAGATCCGCTTGCTTACATTCAAAGTATTCAGGAACGGTGGACCTTGGGGCCCATGGAGGAAAACAGTGCCAGTATTTTACCACATTTTGTGTCAGGGATTGACAGAACAAGTACAGAGACAGCTCAAGAAACTAGTGGGAATGGAAGCGAAGCCATGGGCAGAGATACAGTTGACTATCGCACATCATTGCAGGCTGCTGCAAGAGAAAAATAAGAAGAATGAGGAGGATGCTAGGAAACTTGAGGAGGGTAAGTTTGTACACAAGAAATTGTCAAAATATGTCATAGAAGGAGTGGTACTGACAAGCAGAGTAGGGTTAGGAACGCAGCAAGCAGTGGGTATGTCACAGGCAAATAATCAACGCCAAACAGATCAAGGAGGAAATGGGTTCTCGCCACGAGGCAGAGGAATGAGTTTCAGAGGAAGAGGCAGTTTCCAAAATAATCAGGGTGGCTTTCAGAATAACCAAGGCGGGTTTCAGAATATACAGAATGACAATCAAAATATGCAAGGGGGGCACATTAGAAGACTACCTCCTGTATGTTGGACATGTGGAATGACAGGGCACATTGCGCAAACATGTGGAAGGCAAGGATATGTACAGAAAGGGCAATTCTCAAGAGGGGGGACAGCTTATCCTCCAGCATATAGCCCACAAAATAGGGACGGTTTGCCCAAGATCAGACAGTGTGTCAAGCAAAAGCGCTGCAAATGCAACAGGCTTTGCAAACACAGCAAGCACCAATGAAACTGCTGCAAGGGCAGTCACAGCACGCACCCAAGCAGATACAGCAGAGTGCAAACACGGGATAGTTATTGACACCTAGAGAGTAGGGGGTGTCACTGTCATGGGAGGAAGTCCTTTAACAGGCACGGGAATAAGCAGGCATCCACAATAGGACAGCACACAGGGTGGCTTAATGTGTTCAGTGCTATAGATGACACCGAAATCCTCAAGAGGAAACAAAAATTGATGTTACCATAGGAGGCAAATCTTTTTCATTTTTTAGTAGACACTGGGGCAACTCGCTCATGTTTACGAAAGGGAAAATATACGTTATCGGGAAATGCCATGGGCTTCTCTGGAGCTACAAGTAGAGTTCTTTTTTACTGATGAATTACCAGTCTCAATAGGAGAGTGTGACATGTCTGTTCCATTATTGTATTCAAGGCAGACACTGGTTAATATTATGGGCTGAGATTTAATGACAAAGCTTAACATGACGATTTCTTTGACCGATAAAGGCATTGTGTGTTCCACTCCAGGGTTACATTATTTAAAGGTGGGCACATTTATCATGGCCTTTACAGGGCAAATAGCTCTGCGAGGAATGCCATTCGAGCCAGAAGTCTTTCTTTATGGGGTTAGCATTTTGCTGACATGGCTACCTGGTTTAGTGCGAAAGAGTATGAGGATACCTGATGAGTTTTTGTTCAGGCCACAGATACCTATGGACGAAGAGGGGGGGGCAGATTATTCCCTCACAGCTGCAGGCAGCCATAGTGCGAGGGGAATTGGCCACGCTTGAAAGGGGAAGGGTATAGATTGACTGACGTCACAGACGAAGATATGTTTAAAGATGATCCGTCAGACGATGAAGTAGTATTCAAGATGAGTATTACATATTGGATCAGAATAGAAAGAAGGGAGATCCCACAGCGAATGGTGATAGCGTGGCAACCCCCAGTATTGTTTGGTGAGGACATGGAGAAAGTGCCAACCTCCTTATGGACCTACAAACAGGGAAGTGTTTACTGCTACCAAAGGTTGACAACAGGAGAGGCTATATTATTTAAAGCCTATTTGGTTCAACCAGTAATTTAAACTGAGCTATTAATCACGTCACTGATATCAGGTGCTAAAAAGAAAACACAGATCAATGGAAAATTTCTGATAAAAAAAATACTTTTTTTTGTTTTACAAATAATTTGTGCCATAAAAACACAAAGTGACATAAAAGGATTTGAACTGTAGTGCAGATCATAGAATTATACTAACTCTCAAGTTTTGATGCCTAACATGTCATATGTCAGGATGGAAATGTGTGTTTCCAAAAATCAGTAAAGAAAAGAGGGTTGAAGGAGAAAATCCTAGTGGTGTCGGCTATTGAAAAGAGAACCGATGCCATGGTAAGTTCTTAAAGAAGTGTAAGCGGTTATGGACTACAGGACTCTATGATGTAGGCCTATTAAAGGGCGTGGGAGGAGTTAAGATTAAGCTTAAACCAGGAGCAATTTTAACTCAAGCAAGGCAGTACCCGCTGTCACGAGAGGCAGAAGAGGGTATTTTTAAGACCATATCAGTTATGATGGAACAGGGCATCTTTGTGACGTCAGCGTCACTGGGTAATACTGCTGTGTACCCTGTGAAGAAATCGAAAGGGGGGGGTCGAGGAAATTAATTTCGAACATGAGACCAATTAACCATATTGTAGAGGCAGAGTTCCCTCTAGTTGCGAATCCTGCAATGATTTTATGTAGTATCCCTACAGAGGCATGATATTTCACAGTGATTGATTTGAAAAATGTGTTTTTCTCAATCCCGTTGCAAATGGACTCTCAAGACCTCACGTCATTTACGTTTCGTCAGACTAAGCTGAAGAGTACTCAGGGGTACTGTGATTCTCCATCGGTCTTTAACAGAGTCCTGGAGATGGACTTAAGCAATATTTATTTGCCAAGTATTGTGCTGCAGTATGTAGATGACATTTTGGTTTGTAGCACGACAGAAGAGTGCAGACAAGATTTGATTCAGTTAATGACTATCCTTGCAGACAAGGTATGTAAAGTAGATTAGGAGAAATTGCAATATTGCCAGGAAGAAGTGTTATACATAGGCCAGTTAATCTCGCATGAGGGAAAGAATGTTACACCTGAAAGAGCTGAGGCGATTATGCAAACACCAAAACAGCACACGATAAAGCAAATGCAACAGTTTCTGGGATTGTGTAATTATGTTAGAGCATTGGTATGTGATTATAGTTCATACACGAGACCCCTTTTGCAGGCTTTAAAGAAAGCCCAAGTGAACAAGGAGAAAATAGAATGGACTGAGGAATTGGAGGAAGGGTTTGAGGAGTTGAAAAAGGCCATTTGTACAGCTAGTGGGTTTTTGCTTGTTCTTTTGGCATCTTGTCCTTTGGCCTTCTTCCTGCTCGGCCAGGTCAAGAAGATCCTTTTATTGTCATACACTTGCTTTTTATGGAAAGCCTTGGTTTTCGCAGGTTAGTGCAGGGCCATGTGTATGTGTTCCCAGGAAGTAGACAGGAACTGTCTGGTCCCAATCCACAAACTGGTTTCTGTATGCCTACAGCGTATGCATGAGTTTCACCATCAGTGACCCTGATTCAACCACTGGTATGGTGTTTGTGATGGGCAGAACTTCCATTCGGCGGGCTGAGTTTCTGTCTCACCTGAGTTTCTGTATAAGAAGAGGAGTCCTGCAGTCATGCCTCAGAAATCCTGGAGAAATCCTGCGAGGAGCCAAATATCCTGCTCAGCTGAGTAGACCATGGCAGAACTGTGGATTCGTCCTAAGAAGGCCTGGTGACCAACCTTTGCAGCAGTCCCGATGGAACCCCCTTCTGGCTGGTGATCTTCAGATGGCCTTTGGTGGCATTTCGACCCTTGGAGTGGTGAGACCAACCATTCTTGATGTCTGCCTGGAGCCCAGCCATCTGGAGTCTTTGAAAGTGTTCCTGGAACCTTCCTGTGGACTGGCCAACTCCATTTTGGGCTACCCCGGCTGGGTTGTTGTGGTTTCGCACAGAACTTTAAGGACTCTCAGCTTGTTCTATAAGAGTCACTACTGCAAGATTTCGGCATTCCAGCATCAACGAGACCCAAGCTAGGAGGCTCACTCTGACAGTACCAGCTGCGTACCCTCCTGTCGCTGTGCATCAGTGAGATTTCCCGTGTCTGGTCTAGTGCCTGGAGTCATACTGCATCAGTGTGAGTTGTATTCTGAAACAGGAACAGTTTGCACCAGCATCTGAATCCAAACAGGACATCTCTTGCCCCTGCAAGTCCTGGGCTCTGGCGACCGGAAGCAACGACGGGAAAACTGACCTCTGATGAACCTCAGACGACCTGCCAAGTCTGAAGAGAAACTGCAGTACGGGGGGTGAGTTGCCTGTTAATTACCTCCCTTCCTTATCTTCACCTATACAATTTGGAAAGCTTTTTTAAAGTTTTGCATTTGTTGGCTTTGGAAAAACGTGTTGCTGAAAGCCCTCCGAAAGCTTTGGACAGTTTTATTTGCCTTGAGTGCTTACCTTGTGGACACATTGTTGACCCTTTACCAGACTCACCTCTTCCCAAGACTTAGCTTTGACCACTCGCCTTGCTACCTTGATTGGTTTGGCTACAGCTCCTAGAGTTATCCCTGTTCACTAACTATGTTGGCCTCCTATACATCTGTCCACCAGGCCAGAGTCTAGAAATTCAGTCTAACAGCCACTAAGGGAATTCTACAAAAATTATGGAAGGGGCGACCGATACAAATAAATGTCACTTGCTGTCAAAGTAACTGGTGTCCTCCTCTGACTCCAGGTGCGGAATGAACTCTGCCTTCTGCCTGAGCAAGCTGTTCCAGTCCAACTCCTTGAAGAAATCATGAGTCTTCACTTCATAGGCTCCACCTGTAAGGTACAGAAGTTAATTGTCAGGTGGGTCTGGCGTGAAGGAAATGGAAACACAGATTTAGCGGTGGAAGGGAAAAATAAAAGTAGAACAAGAAAAAGAGACAGGAGAGACAAGAGTGTGGACTAAGATGTGCCAGAAAGATCTAGCGAGATTAGGGACAAAAAGAGTGTTGAGATCAGATAAGCAGGGATACCTAGGGAAAATAGGAGAGGGGTGGAGAGGAGCAGGGAGCAGAGAGACAGATACATGAATAGATAAAGGGCACCCAGGAAACACAGAGTTGCATTGAGAAAAGGAAAGAGACTTATGCAAAAATAGGAGAGGAAATAGAAAAATGGAAGACAGAAGTGGCGCGAGTACAAAAGAAGAGAGACATAGGTAAAGGATATGGGCAAGTGCATATATATAGGGCACACTCGAGAAGGTGAATATGTTCAGTTTAAGCAGAAATATGAAGGGATAAGCAATAAAAGAGAATAAAAACAGACAAACAATTTTCTTTAGAAGGCAGTGAGAATTAGTCAGAGAGTGACCTATTGAACGGGTATGTGAGGGAGAAAGAAATCATAACAGAGGTATTAAGAGTGAAAAAGACATGCTGAAGAGAGTAAGGAAACTTGAAATGTGGTCTGTGATGAATACTTTGTGTGACAAGGAGAAGGTATGTCCACAAGAAGATTGTCACACAATGAGGCTTCATCCATTTCCATGGATCTCACCTGCGCCGATCCTCAGGAGTGGGTCTGTCTGCAGTAGGCATGCAATGAGGTGCTGGGCTTCTGGAGGGAGGGCCTCATCCCCATCCGGCCATAAGATTTCATCTGCAGGAGGAGAAAAGGAAGGGATCGTCAGAGTCCTATCGTAGAACCTCAAAAACAGAACTGTTCATAACACCCTTTTCCCAAATTTAAAGTTGATGTCTCTGGCTTTTATGCTTACCCCATGCCTTTCAGTACCGTTCATAGTAACCACTCCTCACAGCCATTGTTAATATATATTTGGCAAGGCTTCTATTAAATCTCTGCCTAGGTGAGTCACTTCAGAATGTCACCTGAGTGCACATGCACAGTCACCCACCGAACTAGTAGTATGTCAGTGCTCATTTTAAGAGGATGCCTTTCTGGATATTCTCTCACAAATATCCCCGTTGAATCCTTTTGACGACAAAACCTTCCTCTTTGCCTCAGGCTAATCCTTCGGACCTGCCAGGGGTTCAATGCCTTTTGGCCAACTTGCCTATCAATGGGACCATGCGCCAATGACCAGGAAACCGAATGCCCAATTTAATTTTCTTGCTATCACATGTAACTAATTTGCAGGTATAACCAAAGAAAATCAGAGTCTACAATTTGAAAAAAATAATTTGAGGACCAATCACACTAACCCCTAACACTCGCCCATTTACTCTTGTGCAGCCACACTTATCTTTTCACTGCCTCATGCTCCATTGTAAACCTTCAAACAAGCAACAAAAGAGATGCATCCTCACACTGAACAGTACAAATCCACACATAGCTTCTACCTGCAGCCTATAGAAAATATTACTGGGCAGCCTTGGGACTGTCTCTTGATGTTGTAATTACCATGCCATGTCCAGTTAGGAGCAACAATGCACTATTGAGGCATCACTCAGTGCCACCAAGCCACACCTGTGGCAGTTTATAAGTTTACAAATACCAAGTAACCTAACAGCGGCGAAGCTAGCATACAGAATGTAAGACAAACTAAGGCCAGAAATCATAAATGAACACAGCCACTGGCTTTTCTGGAGAAGCCATCAAGCAATGGAAATGGGCTCTGAGAGGTTGCGGATCAATGAGGAAAGCACGGTTATCACTCTTAAAAGTACTTGACTAACACAAAACAACTGAGATATACTGCAAATATTGTGAAATACAATAAAATGAAATGTAGGATATTGCAGTAGTGTTAACAAATAGAAAGTAAACTAAAGTTCTTATTCAATATTTTTTTTTTCTCACATTTGATAAATTATTTCCACTTGAAGTGTTGTGTGGAGTTTGGAATGTATGTCATTGTTTCTGAAATAATAAATATCTGTTATTTTATAGCTGGACATTTTTCCATACAACCTGCGAGTTGGACCCTAGCACTTTGGCAGAACTACATGCCAAAGAAAAGATGACGTGAGGAGATAAAAGAGGACGGGGCTACTGTAGTCCGGAAAAGGAATTCATGGTCTTGTGACAGCAGCACAGGATAAGAAGGGTGACTCAGGATGAGGAGTATTTTGGTCTTCTCAATAGGAGGAAATCTTTTGTCAAAGAAAACATATCTTTTATGTGACATTCTCTAAATGTGGGTCTTTCCATTACTCCACTCTTACTGCTTCCACTTCTTACAGTAACCTACAAGCATTTCCCAGGAGAGAAGGTGTAGGATGACAGGCCAAATGGAACTTATTGATCGCAATATGATTGCCCAAATTCTTAGCGCCTGGGTATTGTCAATTTGGGAATTGCAAGATGTTATTGATGTGCAGAAAGAATCCCAGGGTGGATGTCTGGAAATTACTACATTTTAAGTAGACCATCTTGTTCTGTGGTTTCAGGGGTTTCTAGCTGCAGGATCTGTGTCGCAAGGGTGGACAGATGTCCACCGCCATACAGCTATGGGATCAATGCCACTGTAAGACAACTGGAGAGGAGGCGGGACACTACACCCAGAATCTGACTGGGGAAAAACGGCCTCTGCCAGGATTACGAAGCAGATGAGACAATGAAGCAAATGCTACTTACCTGCTGATGGTACTCTTGTTCAGAGGAGCATTGCCTAGTATTTCGGTGCTGGACTGCCCTTGTGGGTGTGACAAAGGCTGAAATGCAAATTAATATTTCTCCTCTGTAAAAGGGTGCAGTGAGCTAAAACATAGTTGTAGACCGTACTGAGCGGAGGAAATTCTATAGAACAGGGTATTTGACCCATGTTCGTTCCCAGCAGAGGGGCTTCTACACTCCTTTGTAACTACTTATCTTTAATACTAGCTATCCGGTACTGGTGTGTCTCCCAGGTGCAAATGTTCGAAAGACATGAGAGGAGCATGGAAAAATGTCACTATGGAGAAGATTAGTGGGGAACAATTGTTTTGTGATCTGTGTTCATTCTGCTATACAAAATTTCATTTAAAAAAAGGGCGATTTAAAAATGAGTGATATTTAAAATATTTTTTGTCTTCTTTTTTTTAATTGTGGTTTGGTTAACAAGCAACCTTAAACAAACTTACAAAACAATACAGTACAAGAGAAACAATTCAGAATAAAAATTACAATTAAGAGTAAAAGTTGATTAAAAAAAACATGAATCTACAATAATTAATCATAGTTTCATATTGTTGTGATTTCATGTTGTATGTGCTAAAACATATTTTAAAAAGTGAGTTGTGGGGACTCTCAAGATGGCCGCCGATCGGTGAACACCGCGGCTCCCTACCTCCCGGACCTGCGCAGAGCTCCTCGGTGCCTGAAGCAGCCTTAGAGCTACAAGCTGCCCTCCCCGGCAAGTTGAGACTGTGGGGCAGCAGTAGTCGAGCGCCTAGTCCAGTTTTGATTTGTTGCGACGGTGGAATTGCTGTAGCAGGGCCCGGCTGAGGCTCTCAGGCCCTCACCTGAAGTACAGCGGCCCAGGGGATCCCGGAGTTGGAGGCTCTCGCTCCCTGGAACTCAGGGGGAGCCCGGCAGTACTGCCACTTAACCACCGCTGGACATTGCGGCCGGTAATGGCCCCCTGAGTGGCGCAGCCCCACCGCTATCTGAGGCGGCGCCCCACTATCCGGTCCGGACGGCCGCCACCAGCCGGGGCTCCAGTGGGAGTATATCCTGCGGGGACTCCTCCTACAGGGCAGCTCTGGAGATATTCGCGGCCCCCTGCCGCTGCACCCCCCCCGTCGGTTCCCGCTCCTGCCTGGCTCCGTGAATTCCTCCTACCTGGTCTTGTCATTTGCCGCCGCCCATGAGAGGAGCAGCCTGAGATATACCCTCCGGCGGGATAGCCTGCAAGCGACCGCGTACCGACGGCATGGCCCTGCCGACTCCTTGAGACGAGTGGAAGTACTTGCTCTGCCCCAAGTGAGACAGGCTGTGGGGGGCCTTTGGGAGATATCTGGCCAAGCAGTCCACCCCTCCCACCCTTGTCCACCAACCCTCAGGAAGGGTCGGAGGGACTTTTTTTTTTTCTTCTCTTGAGGCCCTGCGCTGGACTACCTGGTAAACCCATCCAATTCCCATCTGGACCCCGAGGTCTAATGCAGATTGCACCAAGATCTTAGAAACGGGCCACATCTGGAAACAGTTGCTCCCCAAGCACAATTGAATGGGACAGGTGGGGGAGGAGCCATTTGCCAAGCTCACATGAGACACTCATTATTAGTAAGCATCCTAGGGGTCCTACCTTCCCCCCTACTTACCTCCACGTAAGCGGGGGCGTACACAGCTGAGCTGGAGCCCTTTGATCCGTGTGTCACCATGTCCAGGAATAGAACAAAGGATCCGTCTCAGGCCCTTAAATCTGCAAAGAAGACCCAAGACGGCTCCCTGGCCAAACTCTGGGCTAGGGACTCCGAACCAGAGGGTGATCACCGAGAGGATGACTGGGAGAGCGAGCAGGGAGCAGACCCCTCACAGGATCAACGCGAGAGACCACTCACCTACTCAACCTTAAAACTGTTCCTCAGTGAGGCGGTAGATAGAATAACAGCCGCTTCTCAGAAGCAGATGGACACTCTGAAGGAGGATTTGGCCGAAGGGATAAGGGAGATTAAGCGTGACATCAACAAAGTGGAAGAAAGGGTGGACACTAATGAGCGGGCTATCCAGGAGTTGACAGAGGACGCGAGGAAAACTGAGAATCTCCTGGAAACCCTGGCGCAGGCCACTCAGATCCTGGAGCTACAGGCCGAAGAATTAGAGAATCGTTCAAGAAGAATCAACATTTGAGTCAAGGCCCTGCCGGAGTCTGTCCAGCCCCAGGACCTCACCCAAGTCTTAACAATGATATTCATGGATCCTTTGGACGCGGGCTCAAACATAGACCTACAATTCGATAGAGTACACAGAGTGGGCCCGCCTCGAGTGGGACTAGGGAGTAAGCCTTGAGATGTATTGGTGGCCTTTCACAGCTAAGCAGCAAAAGAAAAGATATTGGAGATGGCGAGAAAGGCAGGCCACATATCATATAATGGCTCAGAATAGCTCTCTACCAAGATCTGTCGCAAACGCGCCTGAATAAGAGAAGGCGGATGGGCTCGGTCTTGAAGCACCTGCGAGAGAAGCAAATGAAATATAGGTGGACCCATCCTTTTGGCTTAACCTTCCCTTGGCAGGGAAGGCAGCGCAAGATTGAGACCTGCGACCAAGGCCTAGATCTGCTGGGAATTGAGGAGTGCCTGCTATCGCTTTCCGCAGGGCAAACCCCCAGACAGGTCAAGCATAAGTCCTGGGAGTGGTCAACAGCCAGGCCTAAGCGGTCCTGGAGAGTCTCTCCAAGGAAAATAAACTGCCACCCCCAGGAAAGAAGCCGGTCCAACAGCCAAAGTGAATTGATGGCCAACTCGCCCGATACTGCTTCACTGCAGAAGTAGCAGAATTGTCGTGGCAAGGCCGGGGAGGTCACTTGCAATCTGAAGCTATAACTACGAGGCAGGGATTTAAAGCATGTCTAATCTCATACTGCAGGGAAGGGAGGGAGAGGCTCTCTGAGATGGGATGGGGTAATCCCGCGTTCGTTAGACCTGGGCAGTTTGTAAGGCACGGTTCTCGTGCAAGTGGAAAGAGGGGGGCTGATCGCCAGCAGTGCCTACCCAGGGGGAAGTTGGGAAAGTTGAAGGGGGGAGGGTAGGGTTGGGGAGGGTCAATGGGGGGGGGGCAGATTTCAAGGGGAATGGGGAGAGGCAGAGGCCTCTGGAGATGAATGGTTCAGTCCAACTATCATCATGGTACCTCATGCCAGTTGCGTATCAAGCAGACCAGTCTACATTGCATTCGCCACACCAATAGTTAATGTCGGCTCAGTTTAAGGTACTGTCCCTAAATGTGAATGGTTTAAACTCGCCGGTCAAACGGAAAAAGCTGGAGTTGTACGTCCGAAAAGAAAAACAGCACATAGTAACTCTACAAGAAACCCATATACAAACTCGAGATCAGGCTTTATCAAACGCCGGCAGACAGCAGACAATGTTAGGAGGGTGGCCCACCTACTTGAGAAAACACACCGGAAGGGGATACCTGCCCTCATCTTAGCGGTCGACGCCGAAAAGGCTTTTGACCGAGTGGAATGGGGATTCCTCTTTGCTACTATGGCTAAGATGGGGTTTGGCCCAAAATACCTTGCGCAGGTGGATGCTAGTTATCGATCTCTGACTCGCCATCAATGTTCAGTTATCACCCCCGGTGAGAGTGGAGAGAGGCACAAAACAGGGTTGTCCACTTTCCCCATTGCTATATGTGCTCCATCTCGAGCCGTTTCTGGAGGCTATAAGATCGACCAAGTCCATAAGAGTTATTCCTTTTGGGGAAAGGGCCCACAAGGTAGCTGCCTTTGCAGATGACATGCTTCTTACATTGACCCACCCTGAGATCTCCCTGCCAGCGGCTTGTGAAGAACTAGATAGCTTTGACCAAGTAGCTGGCCTGAAAGTAAATACTAGGAAATCAGAGATCCTTAGTCTCAACTTGCAAGCATCCTCTGAACAACACATCAAGGGGGCATATGCTTTCAAGTGGGCAAATACACACATACAATACTTGGGGGTCCTCCTCACCAAAAACATAGACAAACTATACCAGGCAAACTATCAACCCCTTCTTGAAAAGCTTAAATCGAAATTGATTGATTGGGGCCCCCTATGTATCTCTTGGTTGGGGCGGATCAACGTCCTTAAAATGACGGTCTTGCCGCAACTCCTGTATCATTTTGCCGCCCTTCCGGTGGAGGTATCAACACCCCTTCTTCAAAACCTTGCAGAAAGCCACATCCCGGTTAGTCTGGAAATTAAAGCGCCCCAGAGTGGTGGCAGCCCTTATGAAAACACCTATCTCATGGGGCGGCTTGGGAGAGCCTGACTTCCGAGCCTACTACCTAGCAGCGCAATAAAGAGTGCTCAGGGACTGGCAGAGAGACGATCGGGATAAACCATGGAGGTCTATGGATAGGGTGGTAACAGAGCATTTGGAGGGAGTGCTGTGGAAACCGAGGTCGGATAGACCGCCCCAAATGTACATAAGTAAAATTACCTCAACCACAGGGGAGGCATGGGATACGGCATCCTCACAGGCGCATCTTACTTCCTGGCCTTCATCCTTTACCCCCTTATTTGAGAACCATCAATTTACTCCAGGCTGTAAAATGGCATCATTCGATGATTGGTTCCTAGGGGGCAGTCAGATGGTTCGAGATATGTTTGCGGGGGGAAAGGTCAAAGAGTTTGAACAATGCAAATTAGAATTTGGCCTGGAGGAAAAGCACAGATACGAGTACATCCAACTGAGGCATTGGCTGTCTCACCCCTCCATGAAGCAGGCAGGCACGCGCCCACTAACCCCATTTCAAAAATATCTGGACACTCATACAGGGGATAAGGGCCTTATGGCCGCTATATATAAATACATCAAAGAGGGGGAAACACTGCCAACTAGATCCTACATGGGGAAATGGGAGATGGGCACTGGAACTGCTATTGATGAGAAGGAGTGGCAATATTTATGGGCCCAGATACCGAAATTAACCAGATCCCTCCAGATTCGAGTGACCTGGTTGAAGCTAGTGTTTCACTGGCACCTCACCCGGGTCAAACTGAAAAAGATGTTTCCCCAGGTCACCCAAGATTGTTGGAGGGAATGCAGAGGAACGGGTACATGGGCTCGCATTTGGTGGGAATGCCCGAAAATGGCAACATTTTGGGGTCACATTCAACAGGTTATGAGGCGAGTCCTCGGGACGGGGTGGTGGAAATAGGAGGCTCAGTATGATAGGCCTGAACCGTGCTCTGCTTGATATTCCCTCGAAAGTGGACCGCAAGCTGTATGTTATAATGATGATGTCTGCAGCAATGGTTTTGGCGCGACGGTGGAAAAAGAAGGACCCTCCACAAGAACATGAGTGGGTGGCAAAACTCTGGTCAGTAATTGCCATGGAATGGCTCTCTTACTCTATACAAGGCCAACACATGCAATTTTGAACCGACTGGGCATCCCTCCTGACATACCTAAAGGAGGGTGTGCGTAGAGCTTGGTGGCCTAGAGGGATGATATTATTGGGAATTATCGATCCCCAAGAGGAAACAGATCTGTGAATAAGGGGGACTAGCGGAGTTATTGCAGTGTACAAATATTAAGAATCTTATAAACTGTGGCTTAGTGGGGCCCTATGGACGTTCTTCTTGGAGAGGGAAAACCATTGGCGAAACCCTGGAATCTGGGGAGGGAGGGGAACAAGGACGGAGAGAGGGGTTTTGTTAATCTTCTGTTGATTGCCTGTTTAATTACAAATGTCAATAAAAACAAGTTGAAAAAAAAGTGACTTGTGGGAGACCACCAGGGGGCACGGACCATGATGGCCGCATAAAGAAAGATCTCCGCCACACACCGTCTTTATGTGAGGATAACTGTTTCCCTCTATCCACCCCCCTACCGATACCAAGAGCAGTGCCTCTTTACGAAACGGGAATGCAGAGCCGAGGAGTATTACACACCCCTGCTAGTGGTTAGCGCAATCAGGCCGGGCAGGGCCTCGGCAGCGCAGAGGCAGGAGACTCGAGTGATCCGGACACTCCACCAGAATCCTACCTGGTGGAGCAACGACGCGGCCCAGTTGGAGCGGGATATGGGGCGACCCAACCCCCCACGTTACCAGATCAGGGAGAGCCAGCGGTGCACACACAGTGCAGGGCGGAGGTGTATCGGAGGCGGGGAACTGGCCCTACTTTGCAGTGAATAAAAGAGGGGAGGCGGACACCGCACCTCCCGGATCCACTGGGGTGAGGACCAGGCATAAATTGCCCCGGGGGTGAGGAGTGGCCCGAGGAGTGCAACAGGCACGCCAACAGCCAAAAACGGACCCCCCCCCCACCCACTTGGCCAACAGTGCCATATCACGGAAAAGGACCCATTAGTGTTACACATCTGGGGAGAAGCCGGAGTTCGGGCCAAGCCCCAGAGCACAGAACCCTGGGGGACTCCCCATTGACACAAGTCCAGAGGGCCAGCGCCCTCCTAAGAACACAGGTGCAAGGGAACATGGTGGATACCCGCTAACAAGCACGGTGGGAGTGGCGTGAGAGGCCCCCACAGGCATCACTTAATCCCTCAGCGCCAGAACATACAACAAACATGGAGGATTCAACACAGGATCCTGCACTGGGAATAGAGCCAGATCAGGCATAAAACCCACCCCAGGGTAGCTCCAAAACACCCAGCCACGCTGGAGAGACCTCAAGGCCCAGGCAGCACCCCAAACAAAATGGACACCATGGCCGAGGGCGGAACTGCACTGGCTCTAAACACGGACAATCTGAGAGATATCTATCAGGAAATCAAGGCCATCCGGACTGACATCCAAGCCTTGATATGTAGCCTCAAGTGTAGGGTTGATAAACTGAAAGACAAAATGGAGGGGATAGAAAACAACCACCTGCTGGTCGACCTTCTAAACATGAAGTATGAGGCACAGATGACAGACTTTGAGTCTAGGGAAGAAGAAACGTTGCTTAAACTGGACGACCTCGAGAACAGGGAGCGTTGCAACAACTTACGCATTCTCGGGATAAGAGAACAGAAGGGAGAAACGGCCGCTGATGTAGGACAGAAAGTGCAAGCATTGATCAATTCTATCTTAATGGGAGACGGAGGGAAGGATGTCCAATTGGAAAGGACCCATAGTTATATAGTTATCCGCTTCCTGAGGTACAGGGAAAAGATGGAAATTCTTGAGAAAGCTAAGAGCCTAGGCAGAATCCAATTCGAGAGGGACACGGTCAAAGTGTTTCAGGATCTGTCGGGTCTTACCCTGTCCAAACATAGAGACAGCCGCCCCTTGTCTCAATGGCTTACGGAGAAGGGCATCAGATACCGCTGGTCCTTCCCCTTCGCAATGACATTTGAAAGAGGAGAAGTGGACTATCGTATCACGAGCGGCCAAGAGGCACAACAGTTTCTTCATGTCCTGAAGGAGGAGACTTCCAACGCAGATTCCAATGGGGACAGGAGTTGCACACCAATGGAGCAAAGTTAGGAAGGGAATCGCAGTGTAAAGAGAAGGATGTCAGGGGGCAGAAAATATAAGAAGCTGAACACTTCACCTACAGCGAAATAAGACTGAAGCCCTAGCAGAGAAATGTTACTGAATTTGAGCAGCCGGTCCCAAGGGGCCTGCAAAGTTTACAGGCAGACAGGGGGGAAAGGGAGAATGTAAGTGAGACAGTGGGCGAAGCATTGGTCACCCCTCACACAGTGGGCGTCTCTCAGGGAAAGAAAGGGTCCCAGGATATGGGGGACGGGCGGGGGCAGGGAGGGAGCGGAAAGGGGAGTGAAGCAGAAAAGGGGGTAGGGGATGGGGGTACAAGTGTTGGGGAGTGTGGTGGATGATGGGAGGAGGAGGGGGACAGTGCAGAAACAGATAGATATCAGGGGCTCAAGGAGAATAGTGTGGTCAGGACACTTGATTAACTTTCAGAATAGCACAACTTGACCTAGGGGTCCGAGCTGATGCACTTAAGATGGGGACCTTAAATTTCAAGGGCCTGAATTCCCCCACTAAGTGCTCATTGTTCAGAAGGGAGTTTCGAAACAGGTGTCTAGATGTGTTGTTGGTCCAAGAGACGAGGCTGATTCCCAAGGGTCCAAGTTGGGCAGACGTTCTGGGCATCAGGGCCAACCAAGAAAGGAGAAGTGGGTATCCTCCTTAATCGGAGGATTTGCATAGCTGCGGCACAGGTTTGGAGGAGGGATGACGGGAGGGCCCTTGTGGTATCTGGGACTATTGAGGGAGTTATGGTGATATCGCCACGGTGTACTGCCCGATCATGGGCTAGTCCCAGTTATTGCCGGGAGTCATGGGAGAGATACTCACCCGAACGGTGGAACTCCTCTGGTTGGGGGGGGGTTTAACATGTGGGCAGATTGGCTCATGGATCACAGTGGGGGTCAGGGGTCACCCGGAGGTGGTGGCGCACAAGGGGAGGAGGCCCGCTTCGGATACATGACCGATCAGGGTTTAATTGACGTTTGGAGGGAATGCTCCCCAGCCACAAGAGGCTTTACTTTCTTTTCCCTGGTCCATGGTTCCCTTACGAGGCTAGACTACTGGTTTGTTTACTACCAACATGCCCAGAGAGTAACGACCAGTGACATCAATTCCATTAGTTGGTCGGACCACAACATGGTCGACATGGGTGTAGTATTGATGGGCCTCAGACCTAGAGAATCACTATGGTGCTGTAATGATATCCTACTAAAGGACCTGGCCTTTGCTAAGGAAATGAGAGAGGCCATAGAGGAGGAAGTACTTCAGAATAAATGACACTGGGATTCCGGAACTGTCAGACTCAGAGATGGCAGCTTAGGTGCTGAGCTCCTGTGCCTGCTGGATACTTATCCTAATAATTATGGCAGAGATCCCTGAACCTGTTGATAGTATACAGCCTGCTAAGAGGCAGAAGGGTGAGGAGGAGAAAAGAGATGATAAGATTTTGAATATGCTCACAAAACTGACATTGGATGTTGCAGACATCAAATCAAGGCTGATAAAGGCAGAGGAGAAATTCATGGACCTTACTGTCAAAGTGACTGCTGTTGAAGACCATCTTAATCTGGTGGATGACAGGATGCTGCGTTTGGCTGATCAAGTGAGGCAGTTGGAGATTAATAATGAGAAGCTATTAGTCAAACTGTCTGAGCAGGAACATTTCTCAAGAAGAAATAACATCAGGATTGCAGGATTTCCTGAAAATGCAGAGAGAGGGAATCCAATCTCCTTTTTGGAAAAGGTACTGGTTTCTATGGTACATTTGGATCCTAAGATATCTCTGGATATTGAGAGAGCTCACAAATCCCTTGGTATGAAACCTGCCTTAGGTCAGCGCCCTCCACATTTTATTGTCAAATTTCTAAGATTCCCAACAAGAGAACTGATGCTAAGGAAGTCTCGAGAAATTGGAGACCTGGCATGGGGAGGGAACAAAATTATGATTTTTGCTGACCTCAGTAGAGATGTTATGGAAAAAAGAAAATGTTTTGGAGTGGCAAAAGAAAAGGCACGTCTCAAGAAATTGAAGTATTATATGATTTATCCAGCAATTTTCCGTGTGGTTGTGGATGGACAGTTACACTCTTTTCCTGATCATAGGCGTGCAGAGGCTTTTTTATCTGACTTAACTGATGTGGATTGTGTGCCTATGGAAGCTTCAACATCTTCTATAAGTCCGAAAACAACAACAAAAAAGAAGAGATAACTTATTCTTCAGCCTGGTGTATTACTAGTTGAATGTTTATTCGACTTTATTTTGACTTTATTTTGACTTTCTTTGCTTTTGGATTCCTATTTGGTGTTTTTCCGTTATGGTGGAGCCGTTGGAGTTTTCTTTTGATTTTGTCGCATGCACGGGAAACTGGGGCCTCATTACATGGATGTTCGAAGAAGGGACCTTCAGTACGTGCTCCTATACACGTTATTTCCGGGTTGGAATGACCATGGAGATGTTTTTTTTTCTCGGGGCTTGCAGCTGGAATACCCTTTGCCTCGAATGTGACGGCGGCGCGGTCACGTCATGATGAAGGTTAAAATGAAGATGGCGGCGTGGTCATGGTGTGGATGGCAGCGCAGGCTACGTCACTGCTGGTCAGCCCAGGTTTGGTGGATGAGGGTCGTGGACGTACGTATATTGCAGCCAGTTAATGGGAACGAAGGTGAACATGATGGTCGTGTCACGTGTTCCGAGCTTCGTTTGAGGGAACGCTGTTGACTGTGCTCACCGGAGACCTGGGCATGGGTTTGCCAGCCCGTCGGCTCAGTGACCATTTGCCTGGAGCCACTCACCCTGGGGGGGATCGGGCAGGAGTGGGTCACCCGAGTGCACGGCAACTCAGCGTCCACTTTACAAACCGAGTCAGCCTCATAAGCTTTAAAAATAAACAGAGCATTGTCTTGCATTTCTTTTCTCCAGAGCAATCTGCATGGAAAGGAGATGTTGGCTTACACTCCAGAGGAGCAGTCTACATTATGCATTTTTCTTGTTTGCTCTTTCCTTGCCGTCACGCCAATTAGCCGCATTTCGATGTGAGAGGTGTCTGCTGCATTAACTTCACAGTCACTCACTCACACCGAGTCACTGGAGACCAAGTAAAAGGCAGTGGTGTGTGCTGTGAATTTCAGTAAAATACTACAACATAACATGGCACATAGTAGAACATAACATGAAACAGTCAAGACATGGAACATGTTTCAGGTGTAGCAGGTCTTTGCATTACATCACAAATCTTGTGTCCAGCCAACAATGCTCAAGAATGTTATTGTGCCCACCTTCAAGTTATTTGGCATTTTGGAAGTTATCAGGCGGAATGTTTGTCAAATAAGAATAATGAGGGGAAAGACAAGAGGAAACACATTTTGATGGATCACAGCATGCTCCTGAATTCACGCGATATTCCGAAAGCCTCACTGCAGTACTACCGCCTTGCTGTGGATGGCAGTAAAATACCATCACTGCAAAGATCACTCAGCATCCACCTAATGAGGCATTTCATACTGTTTTTACAGTTTGTGCTAGTGATGGAGAATATGTATATGTCATGTGTTAGTGGTGAACGTACTGTATTTTTGTCACTGCTTTCAAGCCCACCTGTGTTTGGTTTACGTGGCTTAATGTGCCTAAATGCTCCCTCCACTAATGAACATCTTTAGTATTGAACCCACACGCATTTATTAATATTTTTCAGCTGGGACGAGAGCAGCGTGTAGGGGAATGTTGGCATGCTGCGGGCTTTAAGCTCTAGTATAGGGAGAGCAGGAATATTGTATTAATGCTGCTTAACCCGGACATGGTGGGAAGAGGCACAGCGGCCACGTGACACTTTTTCACCCCGTTATGCAGTGGTTTCCTGCCGTGGGCCCTGATACATACAAGTGAGCGGACTGATGCATGGAATGCATTCTATCCAGGGTGGAAGTGTTTCTATGTCATCATCCACTACTGTTTGAAGGGTATTGTGAATGCTGGTGTTCCCATACTATAATACTGAATATTTGATGGTGGAGAGTCATGCATTCTGAGGATCTTGCTTGACATGGTTCCCTTGGTGGAAATATATATGTGCTTAGTGGCTAAGCAGTGAATAGTGGACAAGGTGTGCACAGGCAGTGCTGAGTTTGCCTGCACATGGTGTTGTTGCACCTTTCTGATGTGCAGCGTCCATTGCTTCGCATTCTGGCTCTGCATGATGGAAGTTGTACCTTTTGTGTTACAAAGTCAAGATGATAATGATGCGGTAAGGGATTAGTGTTCTCCTTGCGCGTCACTTTGGGTGAAGGTCCCTTCCTATGGATCACTGAGATTACAGGATTTGCAGAATGAACTGCCAAGCGAAGGCAATTGATGGGGAAGATGTGGTTGGGGGAACTGTTCTATAATATGGACTCGTTTACTGTGTACTAGGTATACTAGGGTCTGTTTCAGGTTTTGTTCTTGTTGGCCCGTTTGCCCATGTAGCTTTCGGTTGGTTATTGCTTGCTTTCTGCTGTTATGCTGGTGTTTACTGGAAGTGTTCAGTGTTTATGCTTTTACATTCTATGTGGCATGATCACAATTTTTAAATGCTCTTGGGGGGGTGAGGGAGAAAGGGGAAAAGAGAAAAAAACAAAAAAAACAAAAAAAAAAGGAAAAAAGAAGAAACATTCTGAGGTTGTCTATTAGATTGTAGGGTGCATGTGGTTTAGGAATGGTTTGTGCATTATTTGGCAGGAGTCTTTACTTTGATGGCTCGTTATGGTTGGGTTAGATATGTTGTTCTATGTAATTTGGACTGTTTTTTGACTTGCAGGGAGGGTTTTAGGTTGGATGCCTTATGGATTATAGTGGGGGGTTTGATGCAGGGGATTGTTGGGTTTGGTAAGGATTCTGGGAGTTGTTACTAAGGGATTTAGAGGAAGATCTTCTATTAGTAAAATGTTAGGCATGGGATTCTGGGGAGATAGTTGGAATAGGTTATGATTTTGTACATAATGGTATTTTGTTGAAATCCAGGATATATTGGGTTTCTTATAATCAATGCTATTTTGTATGTGTGTATGCTGTCCTTTGTTATAAGTGTGGTATGGGGTGGGGGGGTGATACGTGTGTTGCTCGACTCTATTTGACGGGTTTGATATTTGTCATAATGTTTAATGGATAGATTAATAATGATTAATAGTCTATGAGTGTGTGTGACAATATGGAGTGTATTGGAGTGCTATGAAAGGGCCTGTCTTGTTTTGCACTTGGAATGTGAAAGAGTTGAATTGTATACGAAAGAGAAAGAAGGTGCTGACTAAACTTTGGCGGGAGAAAATTGATGTGGCAGTTTTGCAGGAAACGCATTTAATTGATGGCACTGGTGATTCTCTGATTAATTCAAGATATACGAAAGTTTTCTTAAATTGCTACTCCTCCAACTCTCGGGGTGTTGGAATTTTGTTGAAAAAAGGATTGGATGCCTGTGTTGAAAAAGTGAGTATGGATGGTGAAGGACGTATCATACTTATTGATCTTAAATGGGAGGGCATGTTATTGACAGTTGGATCAGTATATGGGCCATGTGCGGGGGATTGGGTCTTTTTTGACTCACTGAAGAAGATGCTTGGTGATATGGGAGGTGAAATGATCGTTTTGGGAGGGGATTTTAATTGTGTAATTGACCCCAAAATGGATAGGTCCTTGATGTGCAAATTTACTGGACAGAAATCAAGTAAGGAGTTTCGGGACTTCCTGGAAGTATATGATTTAGTAGATACATGGAGACATTTTCATTGGAGGGATAGAGAGTTCTCGTTTTATTCACCACTGCATAATTCTTATTCTAGGCTTGACTACATGTTGGTGTCGGATAGTTTAATTGAGAATATAAATGAGGTGTCTATGGGAGAACGACACATTTCGGATCACTCAATGGTAATGGCTAAGTTGATGTTGCTCGCTGGAAGGCAAGGTCCTAGTAGATGGAGGTTGAAACCTTTTGTGTTACGAAATCAAGATGCCACTGACGCATTAATGAACTTTATACCAAATTTCTTTGAGATGAATGAGGGCACGGCGGACAGCATGGTGGTGTGGGATGCTTTTAAGGCTTCTATTAGAGGGGAACTGATGAACTGGACTGCAAGAATGCGTAGGGTGGGTGAAGCCAGACTGGTGGAGCTTGAAAAGGAACTTGGAGACTTACAACGAAATTATGCTTTCTCGAGAGCGGAGAATATTAGACTTAAGATCTTGGATGCTGAGGAATTACTAAAAAATGAGGTGGACTCACAAGTTGAGAAGGGATTGTATTACATGAAGCAAAAGTACTGGGAGCAGGGGGATAAAGCGGGGAAGTTGTTGGCAAGTAGATTGAAGAGTTGTTCGGAGAGGGTGTATGTCCAAAAAGTTGTTGATGCGTCTGGAAATTTGGAGATTAAGAAAGGTAAAATTGGTGAATGTTTTCGCTCCTTTTATGCTAAATTGTATACGGAAGATATTGCACCACAAATAGGTGATTTTGATAGATTCTTTGGTAAAATTGAGCTCCCAGTGCTTTCTGAAGAAGGTAAATGTTTTATGGAGGCACTGATTACTATCCTAGAGGTTTTGTCAGTAATTGAGGAAATGAATAAGGGTAAATCTCCGGGGATGGATGGTTTGACGGTAGAATTTTATCAGAAATTTGGTGAAGTGTTGGCGCCGAGTTTGTGTGAATTATATAACTGTTTTTTGAGGGAGGGGAGGTTATGTGATTCCATGAAGGAGGCAATCATCACGGTGATCCCGAAACCTGGAAAGGATATTACTAAATGCAATAATTATCGGCCTATCTCCTTACTGAATGTAGACCTGAAGATTTTTACGAAAATACTGACAGTAAGGCTTAAAAAATATATGGGTGATTTAGTGGAGCGTTCTCAAACAGGATTCATGGGGCGAAGGTATGGATATGATAATATTCGAACACTGTTAGATATTTTGAGTTTGCCGGGCTCGGAAATAAAGGACATTTTTTTGATTTTTTTAGACGCCGAGAAGGCCTTTGATAGGGTGAATTGGGGCTTTCTGAATAATACGCTGTCGAAGTTGGGTTTTGGTCCTTTCTTTCTTAAGGCTATTCAAGCTCTTCAAAATGGCATTTCGGCAAGGGTGTGGGTGAATGGGGGGTTTTCTACGTCATTTCCGTTGTTTAGAGGCACTCGCCAAGGTTGCCCCTTTTCGCCACTGTTATTTAATTTAGTGTTGGAGCCCCTGTTGGCATATATACGTCAGATGAGATGTATCAGAGGGTTTGCAGTGGGAGAAGGGGAAGTAAAGGCTCTGGCTTATGCGGATGATGTGGTGGTCGTCTTTAATGACCCTGTTGTAGGGGGTCAACTATTAAGGGAGGTCTTTGAAGAGGTGAGTAAGCTATCTGGGTATCGGAACAACTGGGATAAGACGGTGGTATTTACGGTGAGGGCTTCACCTGGATGTGAACCGCTGCTGGGGTGGGATTGTAAATGGGAATATTGTAGTGTGAAATATTTGGGTATTCATATTACTCAAGATTTTGGAAAGTTAGTAAGTTATAATGTGGATAAAATCATTGAGGTTCTTAGGCGGGATATTATGAGATGGGGACATGTTAATCTGACTCTTTGGGGCAAAATTAATGCTATTAAAATGATTTTGCTGCCAAAGATTCTGTATGTTGTTCAATCTCTGCCTTTACATTTTACAAAGGGAGCATTGGCACGTGTAGATAGATTGTTTCAGGATTTTTTGTGGGGATTTGGGAAGAGAGCCAAGATTCCCCGGTACATTATGGTCAGGAAAGTTAAAGATGGGGGATTTGGGTACCCGGTATTGAAAAACTACTGTAGTGGTTTTTTGTTAAACAAAGTGTCTAATTACACTGGTGTAGACCTGAACCCGGTACCATGGTGGGTACAAATTGAGATGCAGCGGTTTTTGCCTTATGATATTAAAGGTTTGTTTTCTTTTGGAAAGTTGCCTAAGAAGGTACGGTGTTTGAAATCGGTGTTAGCTACCAAAGAAGCGTTGTCGTCATGGATTATAGGTACTGGTCAGGGACTATATCTTTATGAAGAGGCTTCACTTTGGCATAATCCTGGTTTGCAGTATAATAATAAGGTACTGACTTGGAAGAGTTGGATTCAGAGGGGAGTTTTGATTATTGGCGATGTGTGGAATGATGCTGTGGTGGTACCTTTTGGGAGTTTAGTTGAGAAATTTGGTTTGAGGGACAGGGAATTGAGAAGATAAGAAATTTTGGTAGCTTTACTCTTGGAACGGAGAGAAATGTTGGATGCTCCATTCTTGAAAAAGCCAGAGAATTTTGATATATTGGAAATGGGTTTTCAAAAAGTGTCTACATGCAACTGGATGGGCAATGGTTGGACTTGTGGGAAAAGTTGAGGTTATCGTGGACGGAGGAGTTGGGCAGGGAACTCACATTGAAAGAATGGGATAAGATTTGGAGAGTGCCGACGACAGCCAAAGTGGATTTGCAATTACGCTACATACATCAAAGGATATTGGGCAGAATATATTGGACTCCAACACGTATGTGCAAATTGGGTTTAGTTGATGATGATTTGTGTTGGGGTTGTGGAAAAGAACAGGGTACTCTGTTACATATGTTGTGGCATTGTGAAAGAGTGGTAAGATTTTGGAGGGAGGTTATTGACAGGATTGATCAGGTCTGGGCCATTGTTTACCCACGCAATCCCTTAGCAGTTATATTCCTGTCGTATGGTGGTGGGCGTAATGTAAGTTGGGTGATATTGTGCGGGGTGCGTAAAGTTTTGTTGGTGGCGGTTAAACAAGTGTTGAAGGTCTGGAAGACACGAAAAAAGCCGACAGTGGAGGAGTGGATTTTGGATGTTAGAGCTTTATCAAGATTTGAAAAAACTATGTTTAGTAAACAAAACAAGGCAGAACTTTATGATGAAATGTGGGAGAGTTTTAATGACCTTTATGGATAATGCTAGGTTGAATTATAGAGTGGAGTGAAATGGTTTACTTTAAGGTGCCTTACATAGAGGGGGGGGAATTGTGTTGTTTATGTGGTTGTTTTGTGTAGTCTTGTTTGTCTGTTGTTATTTGTTTGATATATCTGGTTTGGTTTTAAGTTAATTTTACATTTTGATATGGTGGGATATGGGGTTATGGTATGAAATTCTGCTGTATTGCTTCCTGCTATTGTATATTTTGCAGTTCAATGACTTATGATGATGATACTGCTTGTTGAATATTGTTGAAAATGAGAAATAAAGAGTTGAAAAAAAAAAAAAGAATAAATGACACTGGAGAGGTAGACGTATGTACGGTCTGGGAGGCAGCTAAAGCCACTTGGAGAGGCCTTCTGATAAGTTAGGGCGTCTCGAAGAAGAGGGTTAGGAGCTACCGAACTGAGAAACTGAGGAGGGAGATCCGCAGGCTGGAAGCTGAGGTACCCGAGTGTTACGCTCACTTGGTCTCTGCGGAGGAGTTGGGGCACGGTTGCAGCCCTCCCTGAACTCAGCCCCTTCAGGCCTCTCCCTCAGTAGAAAAGCTGTGAGCAGTGGTACGTGATGATACTGCTCCTGCGTGGAGATAAGAGTGTATGACTGCCCCAATCTGTGATTGTTGTACCTTTCGAACCCTTCACTCAAAGTACGGTTTCTGTGAGCATACGCTGGCCCATAAAGCTCACCTGTTTAATTATCGAAGATAAGCTCTCCGTCCTGCTACTTCTGGCAGGGGTGCGTCGAATGGGATCTAGTTCCTTCACTGATCCCTGATAAGGATTAGTCCAGTCCAACTGCGACTATGCTTCTCCTTATGATTGGTAAGTCTTTCTTGAGCTCTTGTGATGCTGTTCGGTCTGTTTAATGTCTTTATATGTTGCTCCTATTTATGCCCGCAATAATGTCTCTCTTCTGTTCTCTTCCCTTAGATGGAAATGCGGCCTCAATGAGGCTGTGAGACGCGAGACGCGGCCGGATGGAAGATGGATGCCACCGCAATGTTCGACAGCAGGTAAGTGATGGTTTAAGGAAAAACGCGAAGTATGGCGAAGCGCAACCTTAAACTGGCTGTTTTTTTGATGTCTAACCTTGTCTTCTATTTTACTTGCAGGCGCTGCTGTCGACGATTGAGCGTGCCGTGCTGCAGTGCCAAGATGAAGATTTTGGTGTTCCGGAAAGTGTAAAGATAAATACTTGGTTCGCCAAAGAGATGTACAGGTAAGAGATGTACAGGTAAGAACAGTTTCCCCCAGTTGGTAAGTATGCTGGCAGGAAGCTGGATGTCCAGGAAGTAAGATCTTCAAAGGTAAGTCTGACCTCAGGTGACAGTGAGCGTTACGCTGCTTGCAAGTGCAGAATACCGCGAAGCGTCTGTCTTGAGGATCGGGGCAGCTTATATAGCTGAGATTGTGGGCACGCTCATTAGGGCCGGCTTACCAGCCACACCCTGCCACTCCTAGAGAGTGAGCACGTGCAAAGGCAATCCATTTGCAGCCACACCCAAGAATACACTTGGGGTTGCTTAATGGATGGAATGTTCAAGGTTAATGCATCTCGCTTAATGGATGGAATGTTCAAGGTTAATGCATCTGTAGTGCTATGTCCATAATAAAAGCTTTTTGGTGTTAAATGGATGTTCTTGTTTACTTTTGTTCATGAGCCTGGTGCCAAAGGCGCCAGGACAGTGTCCACCCAGGTCTCCTGTGCATGTGACCCCTGCATGCCTGTGCCCCTGACTTTATAATGACCATGACAGCACTCCCCTCAAGGCCCCTCTCAAGGGTGGTTCTCCTACCAGTCCTGGTTTGGTGGGATTTTGCGATGGAACTGTCTGATTAAACGCGGAGCATGGACGTGTTCACGGGTTCCCCAAGTTCGGTCTTGAGGTTCGTAACTTTTCCAGTCAATTAGGTAATACAATTTTGATCGAACCACCTTGGAGTCCAGGATGGATTTGACTTCATATTCTCATTTTACATCTATTACTTTGGGCTCTGGCGGAGAACTAAGCCGTGTATTGGATTTCATTGGTTTGAGGAGAGAGACATGAAATACAGGGTAAATTTTCATGTGAGATGGTAACTCCAATTTCATGGTGACAGGATTGATTATGGACTTTATAGTATAGGGGCCCGGGTATCTTGGGCGGAAAGCTGGATCAAATACTGATGTCCTCAGATGTCTTCCGTGCACAGTGTAGAATGGAGTTTGCCCTGTCCTTGTGTGAACTGAGTTGTTCTATGCATACTCAGCTATCCAGAGTATATTTTTCCAAGACTCCTCAGACTGTTGCAACATGCACCTGAGATATTGCTCTAAAGTTTGGTTGGTTCGTTCAGTTTGCCCATCAGTTTGAGGGTGATGGCTTGTGGACAGCCAGAGATCGATTTTGGCAATCGTACAACACTTTCTCCAACAGGCAGAAACAACTTGAGTTCCGCGATCAGATACTAATATTGATGGAAATCCATGCAATTGAACAATTTGCTCTAGGAACACAAAAGCGAGAGTTGACGCAGTTGGGAGTCCCTTCAGAGGGATAAATGGGCCATTTTGGAGAATAAATCCACAACGACTAATATGGTGTTGTATCCATTGCAGGGTGGAACATCTGTGATGAAGACCATCAACAGGGTATGCCAAGGTGCTGTCAGTACTGTTAGGTGATGTAGTAAGCCAGCGGGGTTCTGTTTCTGAGACTTCTGTTGTGCACAGACACCACAGGTTTCAATAAATTGGGTGATGTCTTTTCGCCAGGTTGGCCACCAGTAGTTTTGTTTTACATTAGCCTGAGTTTTGGCTATTCCTGGGTGTCCTTCCACTAATGAATTGTGCTAATTTGTGATGATTTTCTTTTGCAGTTCTTGGTCTTGGACATATAATCGTCCTTGGAAATACGGTAGATTGTCTTTGATGGTGTACTGGTCAACTTTTAACAGCCATTCCTGTGGTGTTGATTGATCCAATTGGGGATTGCAAGCTGGTTCTTTGGTCATCCACACACGTGGTGGCAGCTATTCTGGTTCGAATCCTTTCCTCAGGAATTATGGCTACGGGGTCGGATGCTGTAAAAGCCTCTTTTTCTTCACTCATTCGTGATAGAGCATCTGCTTTCCCATTGCGTACTCTAGGTCTATAAGTGATAATAAAATCGTATTCCGCAAAAAAGAGAGCCCAACGATGTTGATGCAAGGATTGTGCTTTGGCGATTTTCAAGTATTGCAAGTTACGGTGGTCCGCGATGACAGTGACTGTATGTTTCGCCGCAATAAGGTAATGTCACCAGGACTTGAATGCTGCTTTAATCGCCAGTAATTCCATGTCTGTGATTGCGTAGTTCAACTCGGGGGTGGAACATTTGCGGGACCAGAATGCGACGGGGTGTAGTTGTCCTGTTTCAGGGTCTCGTTGTGACAATACTGCTCCCATGGCTATTTTTGAAGCATCTGTCTCAACTATGTAAGGTGGGTCTGGTTGTGGGTGTCGAAGGACTGGTGCTGTAGTGAAGGCTTCTTCAGCTTCTGTCGACCAATGGAACTTTAGATTTTTCTTTAACAAGGAGGTAATTGGATGTACAATTTATCAAAACCCAGCTATAAACCAATGGTAAAAGTTGGTGAATCCGAGAACGCTTTGCACTCCTTTCATGGATGTTGGTGAGGGCCATTGCAGGTTTGCATCCACCTTTCGTGTATCCATATGTACGCCTTGTGGTGTGAGCATGAAACCGAGAAACTCGACCTCGGTTAAATGAAAAAAACATTTTTCCAACTTGGCATACAATTGGTGTTGTCGAAGCTTCTCTAAGACTGCCCAGACATGACCTACATGTTCTTCCATGGAATTTGAGTAGATAAGAATGTCGTCAATGTAAACAAGAGCGCAAACATCCAGTAGTTCACGGAGTACATCATTCATAAAGAATTGGAACGCAGCGGGGGCATTGCATAGCCCGAAGGGCATGACCTGCTATTCAAAGACGCCATACTTCAACTCAAGTGCGGAAGGCCGTTTTCCACTCGTCTCCCTCTTTTACACTTACAAGATGGTATGCTCCTCTTGAATCCAGTTTTGTGTAGATTTGAGCATGTTTTCACTTGGTCCAGGAGCTCTGGTATAAGTGGTAAAGGATATCGATTCTTTACTGTGATCTGATTGATGGCTCTATAGTCGATGCAAGTTCTTCAGTCCCCCCTCCTTTTTAGGCATGAAGAATAAGGGCGAGGAGGCAGGTGACTTGGACGGGAAAATTAAACCGGTCACCAGGTACTGATCCAGGTAAGTTCTAAAATGCTGATTTTCCTGTTCTGTCAGAGCGTAAATTCGGCTGCAAGGGATCTGGGCTCCGGGTACAAGATCTATTTGACAACCGTAGGGTCTGTGCGGGGGCAGAATGTTGGCTTGCTCTTTTTTGAAGACATCCTGGGAGTCTAGGGGGCACTACGGTTCAGTGGTTCAAGGGCTCAGTTATGGGTGTCTGCAGTGCCTCACACACATTTCATGTACATTCATTCACTCAGGGACTGCATGTGTGGTCCTTTCAGATGCATGCATTTGGGGTGGGACTCACCGGCAGTCGGCTGGATACCAGTGCCAGCCTCCGCTCCACCTATTCCCGCTATGGTGCCCATGTCGATTAGGGCATTCATCTTCTCCTCCCAGGGTGTGAGTTCGGGTGGTGGTGGTGGCCCTCCTCCAGTGCCCCTGCTTGCACTCCTGTGCTGTGAGAGTATGCCCCGTACTCTCACACGCAAGTCAATGAGGCGCTTGCGACAGTCCTCGCCATCCAGTGGCACGCGCCCCACTGCAGACATCCTTCTGGCTGATGTTCCGCCAGATCTGTGCACAACGCTGCCCGCTTGTCTTGTGCTGCTGTAGTTCATCATGGTGGATCTATGCCTCCTCCACCAGTACGGTCAGCTCCTGGTCACTGAATTTTGGTTTCCTGACCCTGTCCAGGGCTGACTTGCCCCTAATGCGCTCCTGTGACATAAGTCACTTTTCCCAGGTGTGGGTGGCTTGGAGGGGCTGTGGTATCCGACGGATTGTGATTTCCAAAATGGCTGCCGCTTTGTTTCCCGTTCCGGCGGTGACGCGTTGAGTTGTTACTTGTCTGAGCTTCCACACATCCCTATATTTTCTGTGTTTTCAGTACTTTAAAATTTTCATTAAGGCCTGTAGCCATGTGTAATGTAATGCATGATGTGGTGTTCAATTTAAAAAGGCAATGGATCCCTTTGCTTTTGTTATGGGCCTTATTCTGATTCTAATGTCTATTGAGTGTGGGTAATATTTCTTATGTCAGGGAGCTATATTCTGTGTTTTCCTATATGATTGTGTGCCATGTAATGTTATCCATACCTCTTAAATAAATGTGTACATGTATACCTCTTTCACCTATTACATTTTTTATTATTGTGTATGGTTTATACGAAATACCTTTACACTTATTTAATAACAGCTTCTCATAATTCTTATGCAAATATATAAATACCAATAAAAAATACGAGATACAAAATACAGCATACAAAATACAAATTAGAGACGTTATTTAAAATGATCACTTAGTATAGTCCCTAAAACGGGACAATTTCATTAAATATTTCATATCAAGTCCCGTCAAAGACCATAATTTAAAATAGTCAGAATCAAATCGCATTAAGACTACTCTTTAAAACAGATATACATTTCTATTCATCTCATTTTAACTGATAATTGCGAGTGCAGAATGCACGAACCTAAATGAAGATAAAAGGAAGATACAAATTACAAGAAGAAGAAAAATAACAACTCTAAAAATAACAACTCTAAATTTGTAAATACATTGGCAACAAATTTCAATCTCAGAGTTTAATACTTAGCTTCAGAAACCGCCAATTGTGCCGGCAGGGTGCATCTTTCATACACTATATTTAGTATAGAACACAATTTATCGAGATCTGCTTATAGTAAGAGGCATCCCCCAACTTTATGTATGAACTTAAAAATAATAATTAAGTCGATACCCTAATTTCCATACATACTGTTAAATTGAAGCAAGGTCCCTAACATATCTATAGCATTCCTTATCCATTCCTCAATAATTATTACCAGCAAGCGCGTAAGTGCTAGAATTAGAGAAGTGTTTTCCCCCCACATACAACGCATCCATAAAACCTCCCTGGCGAAGCTTGAGTTACCCACCATGAATTTGTCTAATGCAACCCTGCATCCATCTTCAAAGTACAAACAAAACATAACCAAATGTTTCAGAGTTTCGCTTTCATTATGATTTGGACAAAAGCAGCACATACCCTTATTGTTCTTGGTATTTTTATATTGCCATAGACAAATTCGTTCATTGGTGGAAATTTGATTCAATTTAAATCTAATGTACAGGATCCTAGCTTTTTCGCATGAGAACTTAAGAAGATATGAGGAACAAGGTCTTCTTTTTTTTAACAAACCTACCTTGTTCCTTATAGGAGCTATACCCATTATTAGTGTCAATAGTCATACACCAATCGTATTCATAATGCTTCTTTTTCACAGAGGGCAAGGATGCACGCAGCTCTTGCGCATTCACATTTGTCTTATGCATTTGTTTCTTTATATTTGCCTCAAACTTTGCTATCGATGTTGGATTTGAGTCGATAAGCATCTGTGAAAGATCTTCGTACATTGAATTACGGCGTGGGTTCAGCATTTTCGAATAATTACACAGCATTCGTCAGTGATATTTGGCAGAGAGGGAACTCAACCCAAGTTCATGATCTAAGATGGAGTTAGGTAAAGAATAAGCCAGTTCCAAGGTGTTTTTCCATATTTTACCCTGTAGTTTATTCAAGATGTTATCTATATCCAATAAGCATATGTCTAACCCATATAAGAGGACTGACTCTACCTTATATAAAAGTCAATCAAGGGGAGAAGTGAGAACTTACAATATCTTCTATATATAAACCTTATCTGATTCAGCAAAGGTCTAATTTTTAGATTTAGCGCGGTCTTCCACATCACTAAGGATGCAGTGTTGCATTGTTTATAGCAAAGATATTTCAGTTTAAGTTCACGTTCAAGATGTACACCCCCAATTGACCATTTAAATTTGACTATCTTTTTCCTATTAGAGAAGATCACTATGCAACATTTGGAGGGATTTGCCTGTAGATTATATTTTTTGTCATATATTGCAAAGAGATTTAACTTATTTTGTAGGCCATAGGGCGTCCTATAAAAAAAAAATTGTCTGCGAAAGCCATCCAGTCCAATCGCAGTCTGCCCAATCTTACTGGATAGATGTTTTCCTGGTTACATAATTCATTCAGATCACATAGATAAAGGTTGAATAGGACAGCTGCCAAATTGCACCCCTGCTTTACCCCCGTGAAAGTCACAATAGGATCTGTTAGTGCCCCCTCTCGATTTATCCTGACCCTGTAGGTGGTTTCGGTATGCAGCATAGCTATTATCGAGATTAAGTGGGATGGAATATGTGAGACAATATAGTCGCATTCAGAGCGCAACCCAACTGTTTGCAGAATCCCACCTAGAACCGCGATAGAACATCATGATCCTGGATATGTCTCTGTATTTATTTATTTTTTTAAATATATTTATTGGGTTTTAAACAACATCAACAAAACTGTTAACATCATCAATGCTTCGTTTATGATTGCACATGTAACTCCCCGCCCTCCCGTTCCTCCCAAGACCACAGTTTGCCCTTCAGTTCTGCCCTTTACCATACTCCAATCACGGGCTGCTTGCTTCGTCTGTGATAGCATCTTCCTCCCTTGGGTTAAATAATGGCACTGTGAGCGCCACCCATTGGTGTAAGTCTTCGCTGGTGTCTAGTTTCTGTTCTCGCAATGCATTCTCCCATGCCCCAGATTCCGCCATCACCCATTTATGAAGGTCCTCCCTCCACAGTACCGCACTTGGGCTTTTAGTGCTTTTCCAACCAATGCGCCTCTTCGCTAGTAAGTACATCAAATCCTTGAGCTTGTTTAGGGGTTTGTTCTTCCTGCTCTTCTTATATCTGCCCAGGATGCATGCCGTCAGTGTTTGTACATCTAGATCGATGTCTGCCTTTGCCACCTTTGCAGCAATCTGTGTCCAAAAGGATTGTATCATCCGGCATCCCCAAAACATGTGAGTCATTCTATGTCTCTTTAGTACATTTAATATAAGAATCGAAATTACTTTAGAAGATGCATCTGTAAGAGTAATGGGTCTGAAATTCAACGGATTCAATGGGTTTCCCTTTTTATAAATGAGGATGATGACTGCAGAAATCCATGACTCTGGAAAAGTTTTTGATTTAAATACGTGGTTGTATTTAACTTTTAATATAGGACCCCAAAAGTCAGGATCCGTTTTAAAAACACATGAGGGAATCCCATCTGGCCCTGACGCTTTGGAATAACTGAGCTTTGAAATGGCCCACTTTATATCTGTCATAGTCCACGGACACCTCCCGAAGATCGATATATTAGAGCTCTTGAATGACACACCCACGTATTTGGGTGGAAATTGATATTTCGCAGTAAAAAAACTGTGCCACAACTCGTGGGATATAGAAAATTGCAGGCAGACATTACTAGACTGTTTGGAGTTTCTCAAAACAGCCCACGCATTTTTTTTTTAAACTTTGGTTTTTATTAGCATTTTCTGAAAAAACAAACAATCGTAGAAAACTGAGTGACCCCTTAGCCCGCCCCCCCTTGATCCCCCCACCCCAACCCAACCCCAGCCCACCCCCCTACCCCGTGTCCAGATCAGTGCATTCGTCTAGGGAAGCTCCTAATGTTCTCGCCATATCCTGTGCCTCGGAGATGAGGTGATTAGTGACCGTGTCACCGACTGATTTAGAGCCGCCATTCCCCGGGTTGTGGGTCCCCAGGTCGAATGTCATGCATCTCGGGACTAATCCCACCCCGCTCGGGCCGGGATCTATACCTCGGATTCAGTGAACGTCCCAACCCCAGGATTGTTGCACTCCATACCAGTTCATGAGGAATGAACTAGTATCATTGTTCACCATAGTAGTCAGTTTGTCCATCAAAAACATGTTTTTCACCTTTTTCAGCCAATCTTCCTTTGAGGGGGTTTCCGGGCTCTTCCATTTCTGAGCGAGAGCTACTCTGCCCGCCCTCAGCATGGCTTCCCACACCCTTGGATATCGGTATAGTTCCGTTTCCTCCGGGGAGAGACCAAGTAAAATCATTAGGGGATTAAGTGGTAAAAGTTCCTCTGTTACTTCCGCTATCCAGCCCCTCACTCACCCCCAGTAGGCCTGTACTTTCGGGCAGTGCCACCACATGTGGCCTCTGGAGCCTGTCTGACCGCATCCCCTCGGGCACCTTGGTGACACACCCGGAAACATCTTTGACTGTTTTGCTGGGTCCCTGTGCGACCCTACAAGATCTTAAAATTATGCTCCATGTCTGAGGTGAATAAGTTCCCATGAAATGCTATTTTGAATATTCTAGCCCAGGCGTCCTCTGAGATTTCTTCTCCCGCCAGATCATTCCAGAACGTGCGGAAGCTCCTCCTACCCTGAAGGTTATGGGTTTTTAAAATGTTATACATACTAGATACCGCACCCTTTCTCGAGGTCGCCGAGTCGAGGAGCTTCTCGAAGGGGGTTAACTGTCTCCTCAGGTTTGGACCCCATGACTGGTCGCAGAGGATGCCCTTAAGGCAGAGGTATTCAAAAATGGAAAGAGACCCTCGTCCGAGAGCGTCCCTTAAGTCCTCATAGGATAGGAATTCGCCCTCTCTGAGCATCTGCCCAGCCCATTCCATTCCCATGTCTTACCAGTTCTGGGAGTGCCGGAACCCTTTACTACCCAATTTGAGGGGGTGGCCCCAGAGAGAAGTAATCGAGGATGGCCATGTGGTAAGGTATGCAGTCCGGGGCCCCTCTTTCCAGATGTCCCAGAGAACTCCCAGGGTCAGGTGGGTTTTTAGGTGTTTCGGGATTGTCTTGCGCGGGGCCCATAAGAGGTCACGCACCTTTAGAGGGTGGGCGTCCATATCTTCTAAGTATGACAAATACGTTCCTTTCTTTCATGTGGTCCAGGAGGACGCGCAGTTGGGCGGCGCAGAAATAAAGGTGAAAATCCGGCAACCCAGATCCCCCCTCCTCCTTCGGTAGAGTCAGGGTGGCCCTCCCGGTCCTTGGGGTTTTCCCCTGCCATACAAAGTCTCTTACCGCATTTTGTAGATCACTAAAAGTCTGTGCTGGGACAGTGGTTGGGAGAGCTGTGAAAAGGTACAGAAGCCGAGGCAATATGTTCATCTTTACTGCAGTCATCCGGCCATACCATGAGAGGATCATCTTACCCCATCTCCTCAGATCAGATGTGATCTCTGCCATTATGGGGTCATAGTTAGTGGTGCCAAATTTCGATATGTCTCTGGTAAGAAGGACCCCCAGGTACCGTATAGCGACGTTCCCCACTGTAATCCCATGAAACCTGTCCAGGGGGTCTAGCTCTGGGTCCATTGTTCTCATTGGGAGCAAGACAGATTTTGCAGTGTTAATTTTCAGGCCTGAGAAGCGCCCAACTGCAGCCACCAGGGTCAGGAAGGGGGGGAGCGAGGAGCCAGGGTCTACCAGATAGGCTAAAATATCCGCAAATAGGGACAACTTGAATTCAACCTCACCCCTTCTAATTCCCTTGATGTCCGGGTGAAGTCTGATCGCTATGGCTAATGCCCCCATCGTAAGGACATATATCAGGGCGGAGAGTGGGCATCCCTGCCTTGTCCCTTGGGAGAGGGGGAATGATTCGGACAGCTTCCCATTCACCTGAACCCTTGCCGTGGGTGCTCTGTAGAGGGCAGTTACCCAACTCATAATGTGAGTCCCGAAGCCCATTCTTTGGAGGAGTTCCATATATCTCCACTCAACCCTATCGAAGGCTTTCTCCGAGTCTAGGGAGAGGACACATGCATCGAGCTCCGATGTTTGGGCAAAGTGAAACAGGTCTATTGTTTTGCAAATATTATCTGACCCTTGCCTTCCCCTAATGAAGCCCACCTGGTCCCCATGGACTAGCTTCAGCATTATCCCCTCCATCCGCCTCCCCACCACCGTGGCCAGGATCTTAACGTCAATGTTTAACAGTGATATGGGGCGGTAGGAGGAACATTCTGCGGGATCCGTCCCTTCCTTTGGCAAAACTGCTATTTCCCCCATCATGGACTCGGGGAGGATGCCCCCCTCCAGCACGGCATTGAAAACTCTCACTAGGTACAGGGCCAGGGAGGAGCGAAATCTCTTGTAAAAATAAACAGTAAAGCCGTCTTTCCCAGGGGAAGTTCCCACCTTCATCCCACTAATCACCTTGTCCACCTCCTCCTCGGTCACCGGGCCCTCCAACCCCTCTGCCATCTCCCTCGGCAGGGATGGGACCTGTATGGAGTTCAGGACGTCTTCTATCTGGGTATCATCTCCGTCATATTCTGATGAATAGAGTGTCTTGTAGTATTGGCGAAAGGCCTCTCCAATATGGGGAGAGTCGCAGCCAAGGGACCCCTGGGCGTCCCTTACCTCCTTCACCCTTCTACTTCTCTGGACCTCCCTCAACTTCCAGGCTAGGATCCTATCCGCTTTATCCCCTTTATCATAATATTTTTGTTTCACCATTTGGAGACTCCTCTCCATTTTGTGTAGGAGTAGGTCTTTTAGCTGGAGCCTGTAGTCCTCCAGTGCGGCCCCCCGGTCGCGCTCCAGGGCCTGATCCGGGGAACCCCCCGGCTGGTGACAGACTATTTTTTCTCACAGGGCTTTCTCCTGGGCCTCCCTCTCCCTTTTCTTCCGAGCTCCTATTTTTATGAGGACTCCTCGTAAGGTTGCCTTGAAGGCGTACCAAAGCGTGTGCGTGTCCACCTCCCTGTTATCATTAAGCTCAAAGAACTCTGTTATGGCTTCCAAGACATCCTGGGCGTGAACCTCGTCTCTTAATAGGGCATCATTACATTTCCTGCCTTCTCTACACTAACCCACCGCTAAGGTAACTCGGACCATGTCGTGGTCTGACCAAGGGACAGGGTCTATCCTATAGCCTGCGACATATGGACGGAGGATCTCGTCCACAAAGATGTAATCTATCCTAGAGAACGAGTTGTGGATGGTCGAGTAGTAAGTAAAGGAGGGGACATCTGTTCTGGGGGTCGGGATTGTATCCACCAGATCCTCATTGACCCTCCGAAAGTTTCGCGCCATGGCTTCATCTGCGGGTATGAGGTTTTGGGGGCCTACCCGCTTTCTGTCATTGGTTGGGTCTAGAACCATATTGTAATCCCCCCTCACCACCAACGGGCCTTGTAGAAACAGCTTGAACCTGTCCCTTACTTCTTCCCAGAATTGGGCTTGTCCTTCGGTTGGGCCATACACTACTGCCAGGGTTAGGGGGGAGCCCTGTAGGGAACCCCGTACCAACAGGTATCGGCCCTCGGGGTCTTTCAGGATGGCCTCTTTCTCGAAGCCTACGTCCCTTGCTACCAGTATGGCCACCCCTCTTTTCTTTACCTTATGGGATGCGTGGAAGACCTCTTCGATTACCCCCCTTGCATTTTAGGTTCTTTCCCCCTTGCCCAGTGTGTCTCTTGAAAGAAAAGCCGGTCTAGTTTTGCCCTCCTGAATTCCCTGGAAATCAGGGACCTTTTCGTGTGGGTGTTCAGCCCCCGCACATTCAGGGTACACACACCCAGGACCGGCCGGTCATCAGCCATAATCTATGTTTCCCTCTCTATTGGTCAACAGCATCGCATCGTTACTCCCTTCTCGCTCCCATTGTCTCACCGTTTGGAGACAATGGGAGCGAAAATGTTGCCCCAACTGCCCCCCAAACATCCTCCCAAACAAACAAACCACAACTAATTTGTGTGCCCCCACCCCCCTCCCCGGCGTCCAGCCAGTCAGTTCCGCCATTTCTGGCATTTTGGCCGGACCAACAGCCTGCCCTCCCCGGCCAGGCGTTCATTGCTAAGCTCGTTTTTGTGAGCCCCCCCCCGCTTCGTCCCCTCGGTCACCCCCGCTTTACTTGCTTTTCAAGGGGACTCTAGTTTCAGCTTAACCTCCAATTCTTCAGATTCCGACCTGCAAGTGGTCAGGTCCCTCCAGTCGTCTCCGTGTTCCTCATTGTTGAACCTTTGCTGCTTGGGTCCCCTAGGTGCTCAACCCTCAGAGTCGTTCTGCTCCCCTTCCTTTGCTGGAGAAGGCGTGTTCATTTTTCTAAATTTCCTTGTGCTAGTCTTCTTTCTTCTTCCACCCGACGGGCCCGGGCCGTTTGCTCCACCCTGAACCGGCCCAGTTGGTCCCCTTCGGGGGGTCGGTTCCGCCACATAGTCCTGGATGGCTCTCTTGATGTCCTCCTCTGTGATCAACATCGTCCACTGGCCCAGGTATTCGAAGGCTAGGGAGAAGGGGTAGCCCCATCTGTATCGTATCCCCTTCTCTTTCAGCAGATGAGTGAGGGGGCGGCACGTCCTACGCTTGGCCAGTGTATATGCGGAGAGGTCCTGAAAAATAGAGACCTGGGAATTGTTTTATGTAATCACCTGAGCTTTCCTGGCGGCCTCCAGCACCCGTGTCTTTTCCGAGTAGTAGTGGAACTGGACCAGAATAAATCGGGGTCCCCCTCCCTGTCTTCCTGCTCTGTGCACCAAATCAAAAGTGAGTTCAGTAGTCATCTCTTCTTCAAAGAGGAGGGCAATAATGTCTCGCACCACTTGAGTGACCTCTCTCTCCGTCTCCCCCTCTGCCTCGGGGTCCCCGAAAAATCTAAGCTTGTTTCTCTGTTCCCTGTTTTCGAAATCGTCCATTTGTCTCGACCTCTCCTCCTCCCTCTTCTCAAGGGCAGATAGCCTCATATTTGTCTCTACCTCTAGGGTTGCTGATGACGATTGGTTGGTTTCAAACTGAAGGAGCCTGTCCCCGACTTTGTCAACCCGTTGATCAATTTTTTCGAATTTTTGGGCAATGTCGGAGCACATGTCCCTTATCTCTTGTAGAATTGAGGCAAAGCCCCTCTCCATTGCCGCCGTTGAGGGTGCCGAGGCTTCCAAATGGGCCATTTCTCTGTCATGGGACGGGCCGTTATCGTGGGGTCCTGCCTCTTAGTAACGATATTTTTGTAGATTCTTTTGCCAGTTCATCTGGTTACCCCCCGGGCTCACCGTTGGGTATGCCTCGGTTCTGTGGGGGCCACGGGATTACCACGTAGGCCGGCCGGTGCTGTGTTGGTGGAGGCACCCTCGTGTTAGGAGGGGGCAAACAGAGACTACCCCCCTCTCGCTTCGGCTGTCCTTATCGGCTCTTGGGGGATCGCTACCGGGCGGGCACACGCCTCGCCAGCTTCTGGCGGGGGCCTCGCACCCAGTGCAGATGCCCCAGAGCCTTCGGCGTCTTCTGTGCACTCTGGGGAGGGGAGGTTGCTTTGTTCGCTGTGGGGGGCGGGTGGGCCGCGGTCCCGTCCTGTTTATGATATTGGCGGTGGCCTGTCCGAGCCCATTCTCCTGCTGTCTGTTCCTCCTCTGGTGGCAGGGTCGGTAGCCGGGCCCCGGCGAAGGAAGAGGGGAGGGAGGCGCCTCTCCCGTGGGCGTGCAGCGGTGCGGTCTCGAGGGTCCCCTCGCCTAGTGCCGAAATGCTGCTCGCCTCTCGGGGCTGGCAGGCACGGTGGCGGAGGGGGGATTACCGGCCCCGGCGCCGCCACCCCTTCTTATCCGGGGCCTGGTCCGGGAATGCGCCTTCCTCCTATCCAGGCACGGGTCTCCGGCACCTCTCTCCGTCTGCGCAGATGAAGTGTAGGGAGGCCGCCGCCTCGATCGGGGGTTGTGGGCCTGGTCCGCGGGGGGTTCGGTGTCCCCGCTCTGTGGTCCACTCACTTGGGGGCTGGGTGCCAGTCGCAACGGGGGGCGGTCCCTCCCGCGCAGTCCTCCAGGTTCGGCGGGCCCTGAACGTCGCTGTTTCTCTCAGGGGGAGCCCGGAGGGTTCACTGCCCGTTCAGGCTCTTTTGTTCTCCTTGGGGGGATGTGGGGGAGGGGGGGCTCAATCCCCGTTGCGACCTGGCTTCGGCGGGAGCTCGGGAATCAGGCAGCCATTGCCTATGCGCCCCTGGGGGCCTCCCCAGCCCACACATTTTTGATGTCATGATTGCACAAATTCCTAATCATACGCGGATTATCAGCCATGTATAATTTAGTTTTAATCAATCACTTTAATTTGATTTTTTTGTATGTTTTAAAAATCTGAGTTTTAATACTTTTGAATTGCATGACATTCAGACCCCTCTAAGCTTCCTATATGTTTGCTTTTTCAAATTTGCTACCTCCGAATTAAAATGATTGTTAGTTTGCGATTGCGTGTAGATAGTTCCTGACAATTCGCCCAGATGATAGTTGATGATGGAAGTGTTCCATTCCTTGATTTGGTGGCTATTCATGCCACTCAGATGTCCATCCGTTTCCAACCTAATTACCTGGCCTAACCTACGAGTTAGTTTGCGACAGCTTGCCATTCCAACTGATTAAGATCGGGTGTCGGTCAACTTCTGTCAAATTTAGTTCAGGGACCCTATCATATATGCAATGTTCCAAATTGACCTCTGAATTGATGAGCATGAGGTCACCCAATTTTGGGTTAGTAACTTTCACCTGACCACAGGCGCTGAGTAAAGAGGTGGAAACAAAAAAATTGTCAACATACAAACTATTCACACTCTTAGCCAAGTAAAGTCACTCCCGCCACATTTCATGTCAACCATTTGTACGTCCAACACTTGGAGGTATTTGACCCATTTACAACCTCTTATCTGGGAAGTAGCCTCTCGTTGAATGTGCATGTTAAAGATATCACTAGTTCTAGCTTCAAAACATGTGGAATTAAAATCTCCACCTATTATTATATAGGAGTTCTGATTTCATATGATTGGCTCTTCCAAGATCACATCAAAGCGATAAATATATATTTATGTGTGAGCATTTCTTAGGATTCCAGTAAATAGTAATCATCAGGCGTGTAATAGGTATCACGCCTTGGAATCCCAGTTCAACTACCAGATAGTCATCTCCCATGATGATATTATAAGATGCCTTCAACTGGTTATTTATCAATATGGCAAGCCTCCCAGACGGACTCCCTAGTGGACCTATGGTAGCAGGTTGTGTATATGAGTAATAACCATCTATACAGAAGTGGTGGAGCTTCATGGTCTCCTGTAACAAGCTGATTGAGGGCTTATCTACTGAACCACATGAATTCCATGATTGAAGATTAATACATTTTTGGCTACGCTTGCAAAGGAGATTTCTTGTGTGATAAGAAACTATTCATAAGAGGTTCAAACTATGTCCATTCCTTCACAGCACTAGCAAAAGCCGAAAATTGGTTTAGCAGTTCTTCGTTCACCGGAGTCAGATTTGTCTCATTCGTTGGTGGGCTCTTATCATCATTATCATTCGCTACCTCAGCTTCTACGAAACTAATCGCATCTTCTTTTGACCTAAACAAATACAGAATGAATCCGATTAGAGCCAAATTGTTTTCCTGGTCCCAAACCAACCACTTTATAATATGTGAATGAAATTGGCAGATCATTCGATTGTTGTTATTTAATGCCAATGTTACCCAATCCATATCATCTGATAAGAGTGTTCTAAGGGACAGAATGTGTTTATATGCATTCAGCATGTAAATCAGATTTAATCTGGACCTACCGTTTATTTCTTTGTTACTCATCCATCCCATAATGTTCGGCCAGTCTGTTCTAATAGCTATATCCTCAGAACTATCAATATTATTATTAGCCTGTGCAATATAAGCAGTAGAAGCAGGTCCCTTTTTGTTATCCTCTAAAGCGCATCTAGATTTGTCTTTGAATTCATCAATAAGTACAATAGACGATGCAGCATTAATCTGTGGGTGTTTTTCTGCAATACCAAAGTTAGTCTTAGATGTTTCTACAACCTCACTAACGAATGCAGTAGAATGTCTTTTATGATCCTGAGCTCCGTTTGAGATAGGATTCTGATTACCTGAACCTTAATTGGAAGGATCAGAACTCCAAGATATTTTCTTGCCTATAATAGGATAAATGCTTGCTAGTTGTGTTTGTTCAGCACAGTTTTTACTGCTCAGCATCATGGCCGGACCCCTGATCTTTTCTACTAATTCAGTATTTCCACTCTCTGTGCAACTAGTAGTGGGTATTGGATTTGTTGTAGAGTTAACCTCATTATTGTTTTTCTTGTTCTTAGCCTTACATGAATGTGCAGCTTTCAAATTAATCCGCGTCTCAACTTCCTCTATTTCTAATAATGATCCACATCCGTCATTCAACTGGTTAAGATCTATTAATTCATCATCATCATTAGAAATATTACATACTTTTTATATTTGAATTATTTGAAGGTTGTTTTTTTTGTTTTTTTTATCTTAAGCCTCTTGGATTTGCTTTCTATTTAGCCGTCCCTTTTGCGCTGTTATCGCGAGGCGCTTTGCTCTGCGTGAAGGAAATAATTCGGAAGCAGCTTGGTTTTCATTGCCTATTGATGCTTCCAAAGTTTCACGTGATGAGACACCAAGATTGCCATCCAATTCAATAAGATCTGTCAGCGCAGAAGGGCCATCTAAAACGTTGGATGGAGAGTCTGCATCCCTCATATCCAATTGAGAGGAAGGCAAGCAATTATTGTCATTTTCAACTTTAGCTTCCAATAAAATGTTCAGTTGGGCCTCAATTCCATACATGTTTTCAACATTAGCGGTAATGGCTAAAAATAGAGATCTAGCAGTGTGCTCCTGAGTGAGGTTACAATTAGGGACCGCATTAGCCACAGCTGTAGCGTATGACTTACTATTACCCTCTGACCAGGGGACATCATCAACTGTTTGGCAGTATTTATTAGGGAAATAAAGGTGTTGTGCGCAAAAATAAAGGCCTCCAACTTATTATGTTTTCCTAGAATATCTTATAGGGTCGACTTTATGTCCCTAAATTCATAATTGGTTGTTTTGTGCCCCTTGTCCAATAAATGTAAGATAAGAGAAAAAACTGGAAAAGAGTAATTGTCCGGTGCACTTAGATCGTGACCTAGATCGTGAGAGAGCAATGTGTTAACGGGGGAGACTCCAGGAACATTATCTGTACAGGGTTGATTCATACTCATCCCATTCTCGGGATAGCTGAGATTCTTTTAAGGGTTAAAATTCAGTATCCGTTAATAAGTCTTGTGAGCCGTGTGTAGGGGAGCTAACTTTAAGTAAGTGTGCCATTTTTAAAGCAAAGTTAGCAGAATACAATGACTGATGCCTTAAATTATCATGACGTTTATTGTACAAAAATACATCCTCTACTTCTGATGTTAGATTTGAAACTGGTGTGGAAGGTCCCAGAGACAGTCTAATTTGTTTCCCCAGGTCTGCTTGAGACATCTGCTAACTGATTCCTAGAAGGCACTCCGGGATTACTCAACCTTGCTTTGTGATTGCACATATATGGAGTCACAGGTGCAAATGTATCCGGTTTGTCAGTTTAGTTTAGTTTGTGCAGAGCAAAACTAAATGGCATGTTCTGCTCATAGGAATGTTGAATAGCATCTGCACAAATCGACTTCTCCCTGGGATTCACCTCTTCGTGTGGATTCACAGAGTCTACCGTGTGTTCGTCATGCACCTTACAAACCTCCACCGACCTAACAAACGGTGCCTCTTTCAGCGGTTGCTCCCTGATTCATTAAGTACACTGATATTCGACATATTGCCACAGTCCGAGGGAGCAATGTCTGTGGTCGTATGAAGCTTTCTGTCACTGCAAAGCTTGCGTACCATGATACGTTTATGTTAGTGCAGCTATAGTGCTATAACAATACAAAACATAAACCAAGAGAAGGCTTCAGTCCGTACTATACTTCAATTGTATAACGAAGACACTACACTGCTTCTTAGTGACAGGTTGTTAAAGTAAGCAGGGTACGCTTACAATTTACTTTGTACCTACTTCCTAATGTACCTGTTTGGGATAAGGGCAGCATGGCTGTCCCAATGGAAAATGTTTATAACTTTTACAATGTTTAGGGTGTGGCATGGGCCCTACGTGACCTGTTCACCTGTCGGTAGCTGGAGGGAGGGTCTACTCTGCTTCTGCTCCATTACATGCCCTATTTGTGAAAAAAAAGATTATTAAGAATTCAGGAAAGGGGAGATGGTGAAAGCCTATACGAATGCAAGAATTGAAGTGACCAAGCACAAGGACCATACACCTCAAAAGCAGAAGCTGAGAGTAATAATCATAAAATGCATGTGGAAATGGCCATATGGTCACATTAAAGAACTTGAAAAGCTTATGCCACTGGAAAACCACTGATGTTGTTTTAGTTCTGGATGAACTGGAAGACAACAGGAGGACGGCATATTGGATTTGACAGCAAAGCTCCCCAGGACATAAGCACTGTGCTTGACAAAGATGCACCTCCTTGATGGCGGTTTGAGATTCAGAAAAGCTGTAAAAATGTGTGCATTCTCGTAAAACTACATTCATGGGGATTCTGGTACTGGTTACTCTTCCTCCTTCACAAGTACACAATAGCATCCTTCTGCAAACACACTCCTGTCCTCACCCGTGCATCACCAACCGAACCTCTCAGTTCCGCATTTCTTTACCGTTGTGGACATTGCGATACAGCATATGGGCAGAGGGGGTGGCTGGGAGGGCATTGTGAAATCAAAACGTCAGTCTTGCACTTAATAACCTTTATCATGCTAGCTATGTCACATGTGGTCTGTGGATAAAGTAAGCATGGTAAGATGTATTACTCACCTAGACTGGCATTCCTTATTGTGGCATGACATTTTGTACTGGGCATTTATGACAGAGGAAGCATTATATGTGTTATTTGGTGGATAGACTGGCATTTTGACGCAGCCAGTCCAGCCATTTCTTACTGTGGCATGGAATTTCTTACCGGCCATTCATGATAACGCAAATATGATAGGTGTTGTTATGTGTCGGCCATGCTTTTTTATTGTGGTATGGCATTTTTAATGTTAAGGCAAACAGGATTATGTTCTTACATGCCAGTAAAGGCATATAATGGCAGAGGCAGCTTTCAACATGTTTTCTTAAAGTATCATTATTGGCATTTGAGGAACCAGACAGTGTCTCACTCACTAGTCCCAGGGGATCTGTCATCCAGGTGGCCAGGACACAGCCATAATTTTTTGATCCAGTTCCTGGGGTGGACCAGTGCGGGAGGATAACCTGGGTGAGAGGTCTTCGGGGAGTGGGACACCGGATGGTGAGACGCTGTATCAACTTCGCTGTAACACCTTTAGCCCATCCTACCCGGTAGGATATTTAGGAACTCTACCCCCCCTTTTACAACACAAACGTGTTCTCATGGATAGCCCGCTATAAGGGAAAATAGGTTAAAACCCGAGCCGTGTACCTGACATGTCCCAATACTATGAACAGGCGAGGTCAGGCAATTATCGACAATCACTCACACCTGACTTCCATTACACTTCCCCACACGGATAAAAGGCAGAGCACGAGAGCACACTCCGAGTGAGGCAAAGCACTGGAGGAAACAGCCATTTCGAGACGGCAGCTGAGCAGGAGGGGAAAGATGGCAAAACCAAGGGGATCGAAAGGAGGGAAATTCCCTTGACCTTTTGGACAAGGAACCATTAATTTCCAGAGTCCTCGAGAATTGAAAACGTAAGAGCGGGAAACCAGGCTGAACAATCCTGCATTGTGTGTCGGAGATACCCTCCCGCGTCAGTATTTATGGCAGTGGTACTGTCCTTAGCTGCAAGAACAAAGCAGAATCAGTGAAGTCAACACAGCCGGTGAGTTGGGGAGACTGATACAAGACCGGTCTGCGTTGAAGCCAAGGTTGCAAGCAGCAACATTGTATGGCAAGCGCTGGAATGAACATTGTTAAAACACGTGTGATAAGAGACGCTAATGAATTTAAACTGCTGATGAGTGATTGAACTTTAAAGCAAGCTACAATACTTTTGATGGAGTGGTCCTGCACCGCATGGTTCTCAATCGAAGGTCTCTGTAACGTATCCAGCTGAGAAGTAATAATAGTAGAAAAATTTGGTCCGAGACTGGTGGAGGGAGACCAATTGAAAGAGAACGAATAAATATGAATCAAAGTGGTCCTGCAAGGGGTTGAGTAAAATCCTACACACAGTCAAAAGTCTTCAATTTTGATGAAATAGAGAAAGTAAGGATAAGTACGTGAGCAGAGGGAGACCAATTGAAGGTTTTGTGTTAAAGTGTATCTGAGGCCGGTGGAGGGGGACCCAGGGTGAACAGAAAATCACCTGGGAAATTGTACATGTGAAATCCTAAGAAGAACAGAACTTTGATGTTTGTCGTGTTGCATCAGACCCCTGAAATAAGAGACTTTCAATGGCAAAGAGAGTTTGACACATAAGGCCCTGATGTTGAAGTTTTGGACTGCATCCTCGTGCTAGTGAAGACACTGTGCTGAGCTTGAGTGTGCTGCCTTGTCCCATGCTGAAAACGTGGAGAAGGGAAGCCACCAGCTTCAATATCCAGACCTATCCTTTCTTTAGCACTCTTCTTTTGCATAACATTGTTTCCCACACTATTTGTATTTAGAAGAAAGGATTGTTAATAGGTTTATTAGCATAGGCCCTTTTATTTTGACAAGACACCACTAGCATTACGTTATTATAATTTGATTGATTGATTTAGGATTAGATAGGCATTTTTCAAATCCAATTGAAGTTCAATAGACTCCCTTGAACTGTGATTATTGTGTCCGTCTTACTGTTTGATACCATGCCTTCCTTACAGCATACTGCACACAGTAAACATGAGTATGTTCTTGTTTTCCATACTGGCATATATGGTGGCGAAAGGCATCATGAAAATGCGTTGGGAAAATCTCTTGTGCACTGTTGGCTTTTTATCAAATTTTTCAACATTTTAACGTATTATTCCCAACATTTTCTCATTGTGGCTTCAGGCTTCATCGCTTCACTAGTCGCCCTGGGATATTTTTGGAAAAGATTTACATCTCATCAATAAAAAAAATTCACCAGATGCCACTGGTGGTTGGTACATTTCAGTGTCGGGGGGGCAGAAATTGACTACTTGTTTATACGCTAGGTGAAAGATTTAAGCTTTAATTAAAATACTTATATCTTTACACTAGTGAAGTGTGTGACATGCCCCTGCAGCATCATGGACATTGCTCTTCGGAGGTAGTCCAGGCTGGCCCAGAGTGTGGCGCAGCCCCTGCTTTGTTGAGGAGCTTGCATTTTGTGTTATGCCATTGCCTACAATTCTCTCGGAACCTCAGTTACTAGTTTTGACCCCGTACTCAGCTGTGTTGGGAATTACGTGTTATATGCGGCACACCTTGTCAGCATTGAAAGAGGTAAGCAGGAGAGAGCTCCCTGATTGTGGCGTATGATGGGTGGGCAATGAGGAATCCGTACTAGGAACATCCATCAGAAATAATTTTACCAGAGGGAAGTAATTTGTTCTTCTATTGTCCTCTACCATGGAGTCCTCATCTCAGATAGGCTCCCATAGTAGTACCAAATTGCTGGAGGTGGGATCTCCATTGACATTATACCAGGAAATGCTGCAGGACAGCTTTACCAAAACGGGTGTCCTGACCTGACAGAGTATCGAGTCAATAAAGCTTTGCAAAGGTGTGACTACAAGCCCACGTTGCTGCTTGGCAGTTCTCTTGGCAGATGTCTTGAGCTAGTACTTCTCTTTGGAGTTTCAATGTGGCAGCCATATCTTTAGTTGAATGTGCTCTCCAGCCCTCAGGGACGTCCTTACCCGCTATAGAGTAGTTTTCAGATACACACAACACAATCCATCTGGATATAATCTGCGTAGTCACGTCCTTGACTGTTTTAGGGCAGTGTACATCATTAAGAGTTGATTTTCCAGAATGAAAGTTTTTGTTAGAAAGCTCAATGCGCTTCGTGGGTTGAGCCATTGCAGACTTTCCTCTTCATTAGAAGAGTGAGGAGAAGGGTGGAAGGCTGGTAAGCAGATCTTTTGTGCAAGGTTAACGCAGACATCACCTTAGGTAAGAAGGAGGAGCGTACTCAGAGCGTGACCTTGTCTTGTGACAATCGTGAAAGGTTGTTTGTACGACAGTGCCTGAAGCTCACTCACCCTCCGTGCTGATTTGATAGCTACGAGAAAATCTGTCTTTCATGTGAGGAGCCTGAGTGGGCAAGAATGCAACAGACCGAAGGATGCTCCCATTAGAAATGTTGACATCAAATTAAGATCCCCAGCTTCCACTACGAAATAGGTACGCAGAAAAGTATTTGTAAGACCCTTTAGGAACTGCATCACAGTGGGAACCGTAAAAAAGTATTCCTGCATAGGCATGCACTTGAAGATGAAGAGACCCGCCAAATTTCCTTTGAACGTCATAACCTGTAGACGCTGCCTGGCAAGATGCAACATGAACAACAGGGCCGTTGAAGGTTCCCACAGAAAAGGATCAACACCTTCGGCACTGCATTATATGCAAAATGTCTTCAATCGACAGTGATACAGTGCCTTTTGTTTCCGGTCTTCTAGTCAAAAGCAACACCTTCATAATGTCCTCAGGGAGATCCAAATCCCTATATCTTAGCCTTTCAAAAGCCAGGCATGCAGGATGAGCGTGCCCACTCCTAGGTGAAGAACCAAGCCTCCCTGTTGCAAGAACAGCGCAGTTCTCTGGGAAGACGCAGTGGAGGACAGATGGTCAAGTCCAAAAGACCTGGGCACCATGTTATTCTGGTACTATGTGGGACAATTAGGATCATGGTTTCTCCGTACCTCCTCAACCTCCCAATCACTCGAGGAAGGAGAGGGATGGGTGGGAACGCATACAGCAGTGGAAAGTTAAAATCCACAAAAAAGGTGTCCCTCAGTGCTCCATTCAAAGGAAATTCCCTGGAGCAGAACAGTTTGCACTTCCTGTTGGAAGTGGATGTGAACAGATCCACCTGAGGGGTCCCCTAAAGCAGGGATTTAGTATATTGGTGATCCATATGCAGACCATCTTCCAAGGCATGGCCAATATTGTTTTGTCTGCTTCTGATCCGGTGAAGTCCATTCTGCACCATTACTCTTCTGGGCATTCAGGCATGGGCTTGGAAGGGTATTCCAAAATATGGGTAGGGGACGCCATTCCCAAGGGAAGTGGATCACTTACATGTTGCTGCAGTGCTCACGTTTCTGCCACTCACGAAGGTGACTGTAATCCACGCCAGGTTTCCCAGGGCATGTGAATGGAAGCCCGAGAAAAACCCCATCCACCAACTGGTCAGATTGGTCAGATTTCCATGACCTATCAGGTTGGTAGAGCGGTTTTTCAAATCGAATGTTTCGCTCGCCTCTCTGTGAAGTTCAGGACAAAGGGACTAATTCTACATGCTAAGTCAGCAGCCGGACTCCAGAGATTTTATCAGAGGAAGAGGAGCTTCGTCCAACACTGTTGGTAGGTAACCTGGGTGTTTCATTTACAACGTTGCCACTGTTTTAGTAATGAGGGAAGATAATTGGGTCATGTTTAGTGAAGGTAGATTTAACCATGAGCGGTTTGGGAGGAGAGCTGTTTGGGGAGAGGGAGTGTTTCTTTTGCTCAAAATTCATTTTAGCTTGATAAAAAAAAAAGTGTAGCTACTAGCTCAATCATTTTTTTTATTTTGATTTGTAATTGTTGGGCTGTGGATGAAGCCCTGCTCTGGAGGCAGCGCGCCATCAGTCAGGTGGCTGTAGGGCCTCATGCTGAGCTCTGTGCCCGTGAGCCTGAGAACACGTGTGGAGTGACAGCATTCCTAGATGGCTGCAGCTCCCTGTCCGATCTAGCCACCTGACCCCAGGCCCTCTCACACTTGGAAATCAAAAATCGGGATGAAAGCCCTTGTCCCCCAAACCTGGCAGATAAATATCACAATGATCAAACTATCATCTTTCATATAGCACCAATTTCTCTGTTAAAGCGCTGTAATAAATGTTATCTTGTCAGCCAATTTATTGGTTCTTATTTTTTTGATCTCAGAAAAATGGAGGATTGAGTCGGGCTTCCCACGGAATTGCAATCGTTTTCCATGCAGTCTGTACGAGCGCTTAACTACCTGAGCAATGGGTTCTATGTGACATTTCTGCATTTTAAAGGCCGAACACAAAATGGCAGTTTTTTCCCCCGTTTTTGTGTGGCCTTTAAAATGTCAAATTTGGTCTGCAATCACTGCAATCAATCATGCAGTGGAAACAACTTGATCTTCTCAGAAAAATAAGTAATAACGAGAAGATTCCCGCCCTGAACATTCTTCGTCCAATCGCTGTAAATATCAACGCAATGGCCCTGAATAAATGGAAGGACTTCCTCGAACAAGAAAGGATAAGATATGATATATCAATTGAAACTCTACTTTGCAGACCCCAAAGATCCAAAATCCAAATTGCAAGACTGGACTGGATATCAACGATAAAAGAAAAAGATGGATACAAACTTACGTTAAATTGTAGCACCAAAGTTAGAGCCTTAAATGTGATCCCTCATTATCTTAACCTGTTTCCTGAGCACCTCATCCGAGACACCTTCATACGGCTTCGCCTCAATGCTCTTCCAACACAACAAATTCCTGGGATACGAGCACAAAAAACTCTTCGAAATCAGACATGCAGGTACTGCAGGGAAGAAGATACTATTGAAAGTCTCTATCATCTATTAATGCAATGTCCGGCCTTAGCAGATGAACGCATTGCAGTTGGCAGGCTCTACATGAAATCTAACAAATCCATGGACCCTGAGGAACGATGGGCACATATACTATCTGGCAACAACAACTCAATGACGACTGCGGTTATTCATTTCTGGCAAGCAATCCAGACACAAGTAATGTCTGGTCATGGACAAATATCTCTCCATGGATAATCCATGTAAAAATGTTAAAATCATTTTGTACGAAATTATGAAATGAGACTAAGACAAATGTCAGGTTTAAAGATATAAACCATATGCATTTTAATAAAAAATAAAAAAAAAATGTCAAAATATCACATACCTCACTTCCTCGTTCTTTTTCCCTCAAAGCTCCCTTTCTCTCCTGCCAGTGGCTGTCAGCCCCTGCACGCACTTGTGTGCAGCAGGGGCATGTCAGTTCAATTTAGAAAGACTGCTCTGTGCGGTCACTGAGTGTACTTTATAAACCAATCTTTTTTTCCCGATCATATTGAAACTACTTATTCACTTGATACCGAGCAACGTTGCCTGCAACACCACATAGTAACAAATCCCACCTCGCTATCCGAGTGCTGTTGAAAGGCGTTAACCCACCCAATGGAAAGCCATTTACACCAATTAGAAGGGTAAAAGGTTGAGACCATCCAAGAAGGATTTCAATCTAGAGTTTTCAGGTTGTCAACATGTTTGTTGGGGAGGAGTGGCTTGTTTCACAGGTAGGGCTCACTCCTGCTTGTCTATTGCCTTGGTACTCCGGCCTACAAACTGAGTAAGTTATGGCTCCGGGGGGATAAACCACATCATCAATGTTGTTTGGAAAGCCACATCCCGCTGGTCATGAGGTGCCAAAGAGCGTTGTAACCTAAATTCGTGATTTCTCAGTGGACTGAGCACCTGCTTCTAGGATTTACTAACTTGTATGTCAAAGCTTGAATCATCGCTTCAATCCTCTGAGGTCAATAAAAGGATTGCATCAGACTAATCATTTTAACACCAATTATGTAACCACCTAGAGACAGTGTACTTTGAGCTTTGTAACTGGTAAATTCATTACACGCTTTATGAATGGGACTTTAGGTGACAGCTTGTTAAGCAGAAGCATTGAAGAGGAACCAGTCACATATCCAGCTTAACACGAAAATGGCACACAAAGAGATGCTCAAATGGGTCTGTGTTTCATGGGGGTCCTATGAAACGGGGCCTTTTCCCTTTATAACTGCAGCCTTTACCAATTTTGTAGAGTGCTCGTTTGACGCTGGCGTGACAGCTTTGATTGCACATTTACTAAAAATTAGAACGTCTCAGAGAGCATCAGCAAAGTTAAAGGGCAGGGAGGAATTCTGGTTTGAGGTAAAACATGAACCAAGCACTCAATTCCTATCCGTAGATATCCCAGGAGTAAAGAGCATTCCTAATCTTCTCATAGCTCATCTCTAACAAAATGCATTGAATGAAAGCTGTATTGCTTTGCCAAAAAATTACAACACCCATGTGACTATCACAGGTTTTCCTGGATAGACATCTAGTCTTGAAAGTAATACAACTCATTGGTTTGGAGAGCATATTTCAGATTCTATGTCAAGAACGCAGGTGAGCATTATGCTTCAACTTCTTTCATTCTTACTCTTCAGCAGTTGTAAATCTTTAACTTTCCTCTGTTTCTTTTAATACCATTAGGAAACTACAAGTCCCAGTTAGTCCTTTACATCTTGTAGTTCTTCCTTCTTTCTGGACCAAGTTTCTCACCTCCTTTCTAGGTTCAGTCCTCTTTTTTTTCTGCTCTTTAGACAGATAAGTTCAAGAGATCAAAGAATAGTAATATCACAAAGGACGCTAGCGAGGATTGTTAGCCTCCTCCATTCAAGCCATATTATGAGGACCGTTACATTACACAGCCCTCTAGAGGCTCAAAACCAGACACCTACATCAGGGTTTGAAGTATCATCAGATTATTTCCGTAGATCAGGAGGGGGGGGAGCTGGAATGGTGGCTCCGGAGCATGGAAGCATGGAACGGTTGTGCCAATTTTGGAGAGGTGCCAGAACTAGCTATAGAATAGAATGCCAGCAGAGCAGGCCGGGGAGCCACATGCGGGGCAGTAAAAAATCTGGTGAGACACCTACTCAGTGCTTATTCTCCATTAGGAGGGAGAACCGAAGCGTTTATTCACAGATGGTGCAAGCTATCCGGCGATGCTTGGGCAATGCATACAGCTACAGGCTTCCAACTAGAGTTTATAGAGATGCCCACGGAAATACACACCTGTGCCTGCATTCATACATCCCAGAGAGAATCCCAACTGCTAGTAAGGGAACTGCAGCAATGCGCGAGAAGAGAGTCAGAGAGCAACGACTTAGGGACACCAACCGTTATAAGCAACATGTTCCTAGTCCACAGAAAGGACAAAGTGAGACCTATGTTGAACTTGAAGGAACTCATGTGTGGATTGTGTACAGACACTTCAAGATTAAGGGGAATTCACTTGCTCAGGGAAATTCTCAGAAAAGACGATTGGCTGGTCCTAATAGACCTAAAAGACACATACCTTACGATTCTGGGTGCACGCAAGCAGAGGTCATGGCTAAGCTTTAGATAGGGGGATCAAATTTGGAAATTCAAGACTCTGCCCTTCAGTCTTTCCTCAGGGCCATGGGCCTTTACCAAGTTGATGAGACCTGTTGCCATGGTGAACAGAGAGATGCATAAGGACAATAGTATCAGGGACTGTGGACGGTCCTATAGGAATGGCCACTGGGTCAGCAATATCCTCCTCGCCACTTGAAAAACAGAGCTCCCCCAAAGTACCTTTCTCCTCCTCACCTGAAGAAGACGAATAGTTGAGCTTCTTCCATGTAGGGTGTTGCACTTGAGTCTTCTTTTTGGAGAGCAGATACGGTCTGCCGCGAATGGAAGCCACTGTGACCCTTTTCAGGGAAAACCACGGTGACCCCTCTCCGTGACAGCCAATAGTATGAGGGGAAAAAGCCACCAGGCACAAAAACCCTCGATGCCGATGTAACTGGACAGTGGAAGACGGTCCGTAGCGAAGTCCAAGTCGGGTGGAATACAGATATCTGGAGGAGAATACAATGGAAGTGAGAGGAATGCAGGCGAACAGCAATGGTAAACAGATGCGGGAGGAGCGAAAAACACAGGGAGAACCAGGAGGAAACCAGCCGAAGGAAAGCAGGTAAGACGGGAACAGGAGAGGAAAAGGGGGACTGGAAGGGATCAGAGAGGGGCGAACAGGTTGCAGAGGAAGTAGAACTGGGAGCGCTATAGCAACACGGGAAAGCACAATGGCAACGCGCTGAGCCGGCGAGAAGTGAATAGTGATATACTCAGGCGGCGGTCATGATGGAAAAAGACTAGACCGCGGATACTCGTTTCCGAGAAAACGTTGCGGAACAGTCTAATGGCGTCAGAGTCTCCATGGCCGCCAAACTCGCCAAGCGCCTGTGGTCGTGACAGTATGCCCCCCTCGAAGACCTCTTCCTCCCGGTTTGCCCGGATGTAGACTGTGATACCGGGACAGCAAACGGGGGGCATGCATTTGTGTAACCGGTTCCCAAGTATCCTCGGAAGAGGGGTAGCCCTTCCAGTGTACGAGATACTCAAGGCGCCCTCAATGGTACCGAGAGTCTCAAATCTGGGAGACTTCGTATTCTTCCGAGGTAGAAGTGGGTAGGATCATCAACTTCGGTTTTACCTGTTTCCTAGCGTCTGGTACAAAAGGCCTTAGGAGTGAGGAATGGAATACCGGATGTATTCGTTTAAGGGTCTTAGGTAGTCTTAAACGGAAGGCAACTGGATTGATCTTGGACTCAATCTCATAAGGTCCGATGAACCGTGGAGAGAGTTTGGATGGACGGACCCAACGGGGCAAAAACTTGGTGGACAACATAACCCTCGTGCCCTTCTCCCAAGTGGGTACTTGTCTCCGATGTCTATCGGCTTGCTCCTTATTCCATTGACTGGTCTCCCTTAGACTCATTTCCGTCATGTCATGAGCTTCTTTGAGCCGGTTGAGGGTGGTCTCCAAAGACGGAACATTAGCCTCGTTCCAGGCTGTAGGAAGAAAGGACTGGGGATGGAATCCGTAAGTACAAAAAAAGGGCTGATGCCTGTAGCGGAAAGCACCGCATTATTGTAGGCAAACTCAGCTGTAGGAAGTAGGGCCACCAAGTTGTCTTGTTGCTGATTTGTAAAGCATCTCAGATACTGTTCCAGCGTCCCATTGAGTCTTTCGGTCTGGCCGTTTGTTTGGGGGTGGTAACCCGAAGAAAGGGCTCTTTCCATGCCCAAAAGTTTACACAGGGCCTCCCAAAATCTACAGGTGTACTGGGTCCCTCGATCAGACACGATCTTCTGGGGTAATCCGTGCAAACGGAAGATATCTTTGAGAAACACTTCTGCCATCAGGGAAGCCGCCGGTAACCTGGACAGGGGAGAAAAATTAGCAAGCTTGGAGTAGGAGTCCACAGTAACCATGATGCAAGTACAACCCTGAGAGTTTGGTAGTTCAACAATAAAATCGGTGGAGATGGACTTCCAGGGTCCTACAGGAATGGGGTCTTGCTGTAATAGCCCCAAAGGACTTTGGGTGGAGTACTTGTTCTGTTGACACACTAGACACTACTGAACATATCTCTGTGTATCGGCCTTCATGTTTGGCCAATGAAAAGAACGTTTGAGCAGTTCCAGCGTACCTCTTATCCCTCGATGTCCGGCAGTCTTGGAATCGTGACACCACCAGAGAACCTGTTGGTGATGTTTCTGAGTAGGGAGAAACAACTTCCCGTGGACGAAATATAGTCCATCTTTAACACAGACTGGCAGCCTGTTAGTGTCCAAAGAAGACACATCCATGGAGGCTTCTCTTACCTCCTGCATAAAGGAGGTCACTGTTGAGATTCTACGCGTATGCAGGAACATCAACTCCCTTCTGTAGGTAGGGCTCCAGTCATCCCTGCGGGACAAGGCGTCCGCAATCTGGTTCTGGGTACCCGGTATATAGGTAATGGAGAAATGGAACTGGGCAAAGAAGTGTGCCCATCTGGCTTGTCTGGTATTGAAGCATTCCTGCTGTTTGAGGACTTGTAGGTTCTTATGGTCAGTACGTATCTGGAAGGGGTGAAGGCTTCCTTGAAGCAGATGTTTCCACTCGAGGCAAGCCAACTTCATGGCCAGGAGCTCCCTCTCGATGACTGAATAATTCCTTTGGCTTGTGGTTAAAGTCTTCGAATAATAAGCCACCGGGTGTTCGGGGCCTTGGTCTGATTGGAGAAGAACAGCTCCTACGGCGGCTGCTGAGGCATCAGTCTCCAGGATGAACGGCTTCAGTTGATCAGGCTGCTTAAGAATGGGTGCCGAGCAGAAACGTTGTTTCAGGCAAAGAAAACTGTTCTCTGCGGCACTTGACCAAACAAAGGGTTCGGAAGTTTTCTTCAATAAGGAGGTGATGGGAAGAGTTAGTTGAGAAAACTCTGGAATGAACTTCCTGTAAAAGTTTGCCAGTCCCAAAAACCGTTGGATCTCCTTGACGGAGGTGGGTGATGGCCAACCTAGGATGGCTTCGACTTTTTTGGGATCCATGGTAATCCCCTGTTCAGAGATGATGAATCCCAGGTAGGACAAAGAAGACTGGGAAAAAATACATTTCTCCGGCTTGACAAGAAGACGGTGTTGTTGTAGTCTACGTAGTACCTCTTCAACTTGGGAAACATGTTCCTCCTGCTTGCGGGAGTAGACCAGGATGTCATCTAAGTAGACCACGGTATTCTGTACCAAAAGATCCGAAAACAAACGATCCATGAATCTTTGGAAGATCGAAGGTGCGTTCACCAGGCCAAACGACATTACTTGGTATTCATACAGGCCGTAGGGAGTGCGAAAGGCAGTTTTCCATTCATCTCCCGTCCTTATCCAGAGTAAATGGTAGGCATTGCGGAGATCGAGCATGGTAAATATTACCGAGCCCTGAACAGCTTCCAGGATCTCAGAAATTATGGGCATGGGGTACCGATCCTTGATGGTAACTTTGTTTAGACCCCGATAGTTGATGCACGGTCTCAACTTCTTGCTGTCTCGCTTGGGTATGAAAAACAATGAAGCTCTGTCAGGTGACTTGGAAGAACGGATAAGTCCGTTAGCAAGATTGTCGTCGAGGTAGCGCCTGAGTACTGCCTTTTCTGATAGTGAGAGAGGATACATCCTTCCAAAAGGAACCAAGGCCTGGGGAACTAGGTCAATACCACAGTCTTCTGGTCTATGTGGTGCGAGTTCAAGGGGGACCTGTTCCTGGAATACTTCCGAAAAGTTCGAGAAACAACTCGGTGTGCAATGAATAGAGCTCTGCTCCGTGCCACTTACCGTCTTAACGGTTTCGTGCTGGGGTTCTGGTAGGCATTCCTTCTGGCAATATTTGGAATGAAAACTCAACAGATTGTTAGTCCAATCCACTGTTGGATTGTGCTTCCGAAGCCAACCGATACCTAAGATGACCGGAAAATGTGCAGTAACAAATTATATCGAACAGGATCTCCTCCTTGTGTTGTTGTATCGACACTTGTACTGCTTCCGTGGTATGGGTGATAAGCCCGGAGCATAGGGGTGTTCCGTCCACCCCTGCGACCTTTTGATCCTATTTCTTAGCGATTCTAATTAGACCTACCTTATCGGCCCATAAGGTGTCCAGAAAGTTACCAGCCGCGCCACAATCAAGTAAGGCTTGAGTGTCAACCACTTTGTCTCAGAAACAGAGTTTGACTCCTACAACCATTAGGCGCAGATCTTCAGAAGGAGTTTCGGAGGTGACAGAGTGTAGTGTAGGAACAAGGAAGCGCCCCTAGGTAGTCCGTCCCACAAGCTACCCAGGACGTTCGTTTCCCGACCTTCTGGGGGGCACATCAGGGCAATCTCTAAACAGGTGGACAGCTGAACCACAATACAGACAACGGTTTTCATCCCGTCTCTTCTTCTTTTCTTCAGTGGTTAAGGGGGACCTGGTGGTGCCGATTTGCATGGGTTCATCTCGGGCAGTCCGGGTTGCAGGTGAGGAGGCAGAAGTGTGAGATTCCTGAAATGGGGTTGTGGTACGGCTTTTCTTCCTTTCATTTCTTTTCTCGGTTAAACGGAAATCAATCTGTAATACAGCTGCTAGTAGATCCGAGAAGCTGTCCGGATGAGGAATCCTGGCTAACTCGTCCTTTAATTCCTCCCGCAAACCCCTACGGACGATCGTGTACTGCGCTTGTTCTTGCCAACCGGCTTCCGTAGCCAATTTCTTAAATGTGGATATGTAGGAAAGCAGGTTGGAGGTACCTTGCCGCACATCCAGCAAGTCTTCACTGGCAATATAGGCACACTCGGTCCTTAGGAAGGTTTGCTTCAGGAGGTCTTTGAAGGCGGCATAGTCCCGTAGGACTGGGTCTGACTGGGATACCAACGGGGTTGCCCATGCCAAGGCATCCCCAGTTAAATGGGTGATCATGAACCCCACCTTGGCATGATCCGTGGAAAACGCATTGGCTCTGAAGGTGAAGTGTATATTACAGGCTTCAAGGAATTCCTTTACCTTTCTCTCCGTGCCATCGAACTTCCCTGACACCAAAGGTAAGGGGGGTAAATCTGTAGATTGTTGTTCTCTGGCAGCCACTCTCTGCTGCAGTGCTGCATTGTCGGTCTTGAGTGTCTGGACCTCAACATTGAGGTTTTGGACGGCTGCCACTAACTCCTGCAACTGCTGTGGCGTGGCCATAATCTCTTTCTTTTGGCGTTGCAAGCTATCAGGGACTGTGGACGGTCCTATAGGAATGGCCACTGGGTCAGCAATATCCTCCTCGCCACTTGAAAAACAGCTCCCCCAAAGTACCTTTCTCCTCCTCACCTGAAGAAGACGAATAGTTGAGCTTCTTCCGTCTAGGGTGTCGCACTTGAGTCTTCTTTTTGGAGAGCAGATACGGTCTGCCGCGAAAGGAAGCCAACGTGACCCTTTACAGGGAAAACCACGGTGACCCCTCTCCGCGACAGCCAATAGTATGAGGGGAAAAAGCCACCAGGCACAAAAACCCTCGATGCCGATGTAACTGGACAGTGTAAGACGGTCCGTAGCGAAGTCCAAGCCGGGAGGAATACAGATATCCGGAGGAGAATACAATGGAAGTGAGAGGAATGCAGGCGAACAGCAACGGTAAACAGATGCGGAAGGAGCGAAAAACACAGGGAGAACCAGGAGGAAACCAGCCGAAGGAAGGCAGGTAAGACGGGAACAGGAGAGGAAAAGGGGGACTGGAAGGGATCAGAGAGGGGCGAACAGGTCGCAAAGGAAGTAGAACTGGGAGCGCTATAGCAACACGGGAAAGCACAGTTGCAACGCGCTGAGCCGGCGAGAAGTGAATAGTGATATACTCAGGCGTCGGCCATGATGGAAAAAGACTAGACTGCGGATACTCGTTTCCGAGAAATCGTGGCGGAACAGTCTAATGGCGTCGGAGTCTCCATCGCCGCCAAACTCGCCAGGCGCCTGTGGTCGTGACAAATAGTCTACCTAGACGATATCCTGTTCTTAGTGGAGAACAGAGAGGTATTGGAAGAACAGACCCAGTGGGTGAGGGACAGTCTAGTATCCCTCGGATTCTTTATAAATCAGGAGAAGTCAGACTGGAAGCCAGAAAGGCGACTCTAGAACTCCCTGCAAGGAAGAGTGAGGAGAGTCAGGGGGATGTTGAAATAGAAAGCAATCAGGTGCTCAGTTTTAAGAAAGTGCTGGGAGACTCACTAATAGAGGCAGTGTCTCAAGGGGTTAAACTCATACAGGAGAGATTAGATCCTCTGAAAGACACTTCTAGGGATCAATAGCAATAACACCCAGAGTGATAATGGGCCTCATTCTAAGTGTGCCGGTCAGTAAACAACAGTGCTGGTAAGCTTACCAGCACCATTGTTTCTGGAACGGCACACTACAACTCTGCAGGGTGGGTGCGCTCACGCGCGGCAGGTCAGGCCAGCCTGGCGGGACGGCACCCACCTGCATAGTTTTCACAGAAGCACCAGCACCATTAACAACAGTGTCGGTGGTTCCGTGGTCCCCCTTCTCATAGTCTATGGGAATGGCCATTTACAATTTGCCGGTGTCTGTCTTTACGGTCTGCCGCGGTTGTAATCCCCCGCTGTTACCGGGAAATCAGGCACCAGTAAATATTTATGGGTCCGGTATCACTGGCACGGTTTTACGCTGGACCTATAATGAGGCCAAATATAAAAGACACGCCTGCTGTAGTTACTGTGATGAATCAGTAGTGATTCCCTTCAAAACCTCGGCCTGGGACATTCCTCATGTGGCCAGGATAAGGCAGACACTTACTAATCCCGACCCTGGGGGTGGTGTTCTGCGGGAGGAGCACATGGGGGGAGGAAACAGGTCAGGAGGAAGGGGTAATTTCCCTGTTTAACTTTCCCCGAAACCCAAGTATTTATATGGCTTATTGTAAAGCAGAAATAGCTAAGAAAATGTACTTTGTAGTTCTGGACTTTAAGTCCCATATTTCCCTTGGGATGAGCAGGAGTGATGCAGAGGAACACAACTGTAGTGATCAGTTAATTAGTGAAGATTGTCCAAACTGAAGGAGACTGGGTGGTTTAAAAGGCCCTCGCAGGTGCAGACTGTAGAGAAGCCGAGGCAGAGGAAGCAGTGTATGATTTCTGGGCCGTGTCGTGGAGGCGGAACTTAGAAAGCAAGAAGATGTCAGGACCACTGAGGGTCCTGAGAGGGTCAGTGCCTTCCCTTATCCCCCTAGCAGAGGTTGTGCAGCAGAAGTTCGGCGTGGTGGAAATCGAGAGATCTTCAGAGACTGGGTCACGCAGGAGACTCTTAAGAGCTTGGGAAGCTCCTAGTTGGTGTGGCACTGGTGAGAGCAAACAACAAGGAACTGTTTGCCAGGTCCAGGAGAGCCAGAGCAAGAGCGACTCACCCGGTGAGTTCTCCACTTGCAAGTGGTCCCGGAGCACTTGGGTGCTGCTTGTGTCCCGGAGCGCTGGCTGATGCCAGGTCAGCCGCGTTGTTCGCGTGTGAGTGACAGGCGCTACTATTGAATACCAAACTATCAGAATTCCACGGAGGTGGCGGTTAATGACACAAAGTAGCTGCGATGCGCCTTTTCTGAGTTTGTGGAGATTCAAACAACCCAGTGGGGAAACAATATTACAAATTAAAGCATGCAAGCAATGCCAAAGCCCAAAGAAAGCTAAACATGGGCAATTCGAGATCACAAAGCATTGCCAGAAACCAGAGGGAAGTAATAAGAATCCAAGGGTTGTAGGTGGCGTTGTTCATATGTTGAGAAGAATGTGCCTGATTTAAACTCACATTGACAAAGTGAAGGTAGCCACAGGAAAAAACTGTATGCTAACTGCTGTGTTACCATTGAAGCAGAAGGGAAAGAAAGTTGGCAAACAGGCTGCCCTTTCTGGAATGAGCTATCCAGGGGGAGAACAACCCCAATATGGATTCACGTGAGTGTTCAATTTCCCCGAAAGCTGCTAACACTTTGAATACCAAAGAAGACTGCTGATGTTATTGTTATTCTACTTTGAAATTTACCCATGAAGCACTTTTCTGTTCTGGTGGTTGAAGAAGTAGACAGACAGTTGGGTATAACCGTAGGGCAAGAAGTGATTGCCCAGAAGAAACCTGGTGAAAGGATAAGCCAGGTAGTAGAAGGTGCAAGTGCTGAAGAGCAGTACTAATAGAAAACAACATGTTGAACTATGTCAGTTCTGGAAGAGTTGTAAAAGCTGGCTGGCGGAAAGTTACAAACGCTTTCTGCAGTTAAAGTTGTGGTGGTTGGCTATGGGGCCCAACATGGCCGCCTGACTATCAGGTCCCAGCACAGATTTCCTGCAGGAGCATAAGAATAGCCCACCTAGTCCCTCAAACCAGTATACCCAACAATCAATTAAACAATTATTGGATTGACCAGAGTGGTGGAAAAGGGGAATTGGAGAAAATAACAAACAGTCAGGGTAATACTGGAGTCCTTAACTGCTTGACATCTCGGAACTCTGGATACCTGCGAATGACCTAGTAACAATTTAGTTCTGAATTTAACTTCACTAACTTTTTTCAATATGTACCTTCCCAAATTCCCTTGTTACCTGACAGTCTCTGTTACTTTACTGAAAGACTCTTGAATTAATAAATCCTTATAGTAACTTGCTTTCCTTAGATGGATTCTTTAAGATTTCAATATCTTCATATACAATAAGGATGACTTCAGTGTTGTGTAGAACTTCCTGTCATTAAGCACATAACTTGTATTGAATTCTACTAACTTGTATAATTGCTGTGTTTACTTATTGATCTCTGTGCTTCATGAAATTCAATGGCTTGCCTTGCGTGAAACAACTGGATCTCATTTTCGAAACTTCTTCTGTACATGAATTACGTCTTATTACTTCTTAAACAACTTTCAGAATTAAGATCAACGCAAAAAACAATCCTAACGTAGTAAATTCTATATATTGCAGGATTTCTCATAACGTGGGCTACCTGGACTTCAATGTTGTCTCTTGTTCGCACTACTAAATATGATAGATCACTGAACGCTGCCCACTTCTTAAAGCAGCTGATCAAGTGAAAGCTGCTTATTTAATTTTCACTTAGGCGCAACGCAGTCTGAATTGTACGCCGCCTCAGGATCAGAAGATTCTCCACAGAACCGACGAAACGAATTTCGCAACACCTGCAATAACCTCCTGGTCACGTCGCGTTACATTTTCAGGGTCCTTTCTTCTAAAGCGGGCAACACGCGATAGGTGCACAAACGCTTTCTAATTACATCAAATACACTTTCCAGGCCGCGCGCAAGCAGAAAATTCAATTACATATATGCCGACACGCGCACAATAAAACAAATGTTTCATAGTACATTGCAATGCTTTTCCGTTCCAGCTCTTGTTTTCATTTATTGTTAAATTAACAGTCTTTGACTTTTCTTCAAAATTATGAAACATTAATGACAATCCAAAGCTGAACTTGAACTAACTTAAATTGTGACATAAAAACATTTTCTCACAACTTTGCTTTGTATATTTTCAGTCACTTATCTGAGTTTTCTTTTCTCTGGCTTTCTTTGAAGACTTTAAACTGGTACTCTGTGATTTCTTTAGTTTTCCTTCAGATTTCTCTGGAGCTCTAATGCGCTGTGACCATCCACTAACAGATCCTGAATGAAAGCAGTTTAGAACCTTTTTTTAGATTCCAAACTGCATCACAGTAGTCATAAACCAATAGCCTCTGAACAGGAAGTGTTCCACCATCTTGAGCTGGGACAATAGTTGCTGGCTGATGTAATGATTAAGTCTTTTCAATGAAATTAACCCTATCAAGCCACTATGAACACCTGACTAATTCTAACCTAATGCCTTCTGTTACCCTGGGACTCAGCCACTCCGCGATCACTGTGGCGCTTCAGCTGAAGTGGAGCGGTTCTTGTCCTCTACAGCACCAGGGACGGCATAAGCTGCGACGGCGGGGCAAGTTTCTCTGTGAATATGGCAGAATATTACAAACAGCATCCCCTTAAGAGGGCGCGTGGTGAAGCAGGCATGTTCGGGGCGAACGGGCCGCAATGAAGAAGGAGGGCTCTGGTCCTGCATGAACACGAGCCGGTAATGCACCAGGAGAGCTACTCTGCTGTGGCGGCTGTTCTACAAGGCCGAAGATATGCAGGCAAGTGAGGGATCGCGTTCAGGGTGCATCTGCCATCCACGTGCACTGAGCTGAGTGACACATTCCCATGGGGCCTGCGGTGTGGCTTGCAAGCACTGAGCGCCTTAAGCAAATCCCCCGAAGCTGACGTAGGGACCAACCAATTGGGGAGGGAGCACTCTACGCTGTGACCTGCTGGTGATAAGTATGGAGCCCTGCCGGTTAGACTTGCGGCAGTGATCGGTCCGGTCTTGACAGTGCTGTGTCATATCTCGCAGGCGAAGAACTTCAAGCTGGCACAGGGCAGGGGACGCTATAGATGACGGTTGGTCACCCGAAGTGCCCAGCCAGTGCAGCAGACCCAGAGAGCGGTCCTACGGGAGTAGGAGCTGCCTGAACAATGAACACTGTTAGTCTTAGAAAAATGCGTGCGCAGCAATCAGCAGCTGAGGTGACGATTGGAAGAAGAGTCCCCGTCTGAGTGGTGTGTGTCACTGGGGATTGACAGAAGTTGTGCAATGGGTCAGTGCTTGTGACCTGAACGGTACCCTTGGCTGAGTCCCCCCTGTGCACAAGCTCTCCTCACCCGAGCTTTCCGAGTCGATGGTATCTTGCAGGCCTCGACGTGCCAGGTAGTCTCTCTCTTTCTTCTGGTGCGTGGGCTTGTCACGGAGAGAAGCCACTGTGGCCGCTGGGTGAGAACAGCGGCACAGTGACCTCCTTTCCGGAATCAAGCCAGAAAATACAGGGAAAAACCCGCAAGGGAAAAAAAAACCCTGATAAGAGGTGTCAAAACTTGTCCCAGAAGGCCAGTTGTTCACAGATGAGGAAGGAAGCGAAGGATCTCCAACACTGAGGGTAGTGGCCCTCAAAACGTCCAAGTCCAATGGTAGCACTAGGCCTGAAGAGCAGGCGGAGAAGGCAGCAGCTGACGGCTGAGGTGGAGGCCAAATCGTCCAAGAAAGCACTGCGGAGAAGCACGGGAGGAAAACCCCACGCTGTCTGGACTCAAAGAGCAAGGGAAAGAAAAAGAGAGAGAAAGAGAAAGAGAGACAGAGACCGAGACCGAGACAGAGACACAGCTGGCGCCGCCCAGGGAAGGCGGCGGAGAGAAGCGGAAAACAAAAGTACGGTGTTCCGGGGACAGGGACACCGGAGAAAGTAACCACGGGGAAAACTCCTGAGTAATCCCAAAGCGAGGTGCAGAGGAAGAGCGAAGGACCCAGAGTCGAAAGGTAAACAACAGAAGGGGTTGCAACGCAACAACCTGCCGGGAGGCGGGGATTTAAATACTCCCGGCAGCGTTGCGTCCCGCATTTGGAGCGGCGGCTGCGAACACAGAAAAGGGACTAAAGTAACCTTCCTCTGCGTCTCCTCAAACTCCAACGCGGAAGAAATCGCCAGTCACGGCGATGGCCGCGACTGCGAGTGACAGTGCTGAACTGAAGCTTTGCACAGGGGGCACTTAGTTTTGAGGGCATGGTCAGTGGAGAGGAAAGACCAGTAACTTTGTTTCCTCTGTGCACACGATCAGGAGGAATACCCTATAGCCTGACACTTTACGCAGCATCTCCAGCAGCTGTAGTGTGACCTGAAGCACACACGACCTGGCTGTAAGAGTAGGCAGACTTAGGAGTAACAAGGTCAACAGGCAAGAGGTGGACCCACCTAATGCCACAGGAGGGCGGATGTGGCAGTGCAGATCAGCGCGTCGAGGCAAGCGTGATCCAACATTAAGCACCTTCTGATCCTCTCTCCTGCAGATGGTGACATTGAAAAAGCCCACCATAGCAGAAGCAGAGCTGGTAATAAGGGATAAAGCTACAGAGAAAGTGGCTACGGGTACGCCCGGTGGGCTCTCCAAAGCAGACCTTATCGACTGTCAACAGAGCCTCAAATTGGAGGTGATAGAGGACCTGACCCAGTCTATACGGGCAGAGATGAAAATCAACTCAGAGGAATTTAAGAAATGAATTGCAGACCTGATCCAAAACAGCTCAATGCACGTGTGGGAGACACTGAAACGGCGCTGCAGTCATTACAGAAGGATGTACTTCATCTCCAGGGAGAGCTCGCCAGCACCAAGCAAGACATGTCTCTTCTAGTGACAACTGTAGAAGATGTGGAAAATAGACACCGGTGGTAGAAATCTCTGCATAAGAGGGACGGCCGAAGGAGTAGAGGGTGCCGACCTCCGAGGCTGAGTACACCAAGAATTCAAAGCAATAGTTCCGGAGGCAGCCGCAGAGGGGAGAATATTGGATTGTGGCCATGGAGTTGGCCCACTTAGAAGAACCCTGCGGGCCCAACCAAGAAACATAATTCTGAAATGTCACTCGTACCACACCAAGGAGGAGATACATGCATTGAGAATGCTGGTGTCCATTACATTTCAAGGCCAAACTCTACTAGTCTTTCAGGTTATAGCAGCACTCACCCTACAGAAGAGATAAGCCTTCAGGCAGATTACGGGAAAACTGCAAAAAGGAGGGGATCGCTACAGGTGACCCTTCCCCTTTGGCTTCATGTTTGATTGGAAGGGGGGGAGAAACAAGATGCATGACTCCAGAAGATGCGGCACAGTTACTGGATTTACAAGTTGAGAGTGAGAAGGGTGAACTGAGGGACAAACGTTGGTCTAAGATTCCACCGCGCAGGCGACCGCGCGGACTCAAGGAGGCTAGAGAGAGATGAGACTCGCAACAGCAAGATGCTTGACGAGAACGACACAGTGAGATGCTTACGCTGGAGGAAGCTTTGTCCTCCCAAGGGGGCACCGAATTGAGGGCTTAACTGCTACCTAATGAAAGGGTGTTTGGAGGAGAGGAGGAAGGTGGGCTTCCTCAATCTATTGCAACTGATCTTATGGTGGGAGAATGAGACGGGGGGACGGGTCATGGGGATGGGTGGATGGGTCCAAATTCAAAACGCATGAAAGCACAGGAAGGGGTAGAGAAGGGCTGGGGAAGCACATTCCAGTCACATGTACTATTGCGTAACTCAACAGCCTTCAAAGTCCCGACATAAAATGTAAGGCGCCTCAATATCCCGCAAAAGAGAGGTAGGCTACTAATGGACCTTTTGCGTTTGCAAGTGGATATTGCGTGCATACAAGAAATACACCTAGTGAGGAAAGACACGCATAGGCCCCACTCAAAAGACTTCCCACATCAATTATTTTCGAGCGCAAAGAACAAGAGTAAGGGGGCATGCATACTAGTGAACAAGCGGGTGCAGTTCAGCCTGGTGAAGACCATGTCAGATAAAGAGGGATGGTATCTCTTTGTAGAAGGGTGGTTCAATGGTGCGCTTCTCACAATTGCCTCAGTTTACACGCAGAAAAATTGCCAAAACGAGTATTGCTGTGCAGTGTTACAAGAACTGATTGAATTTGCTTCTGGGGAGGTGATATCAACATGACTTTTGACCCCAATTGGGATGTCTCCAGGGGCACGTATATGGCAACAACTCAACCTTCCAAAGCTCTCATGAGGCAGTATGAGCAGGCGGGGATAAACGATATATGGAGACAATCCATCACGGAGTGCGCAAGTTCTCCTACTCGCATGTGCACAAATTGTATTCTAGGCTGGATTACATCATGGTCGGAGGGGATCTCTATCCGAGTTAAGGACAGCAGAGATGGGCACAATCACTCACTCAGATCATGCCCCAGTGTCTATGTCTTGGGATCTGCAACCAAGGGAACATATATCCTCCTACTGGAGGCTAAACCCATCCCTGCTTAATGACCCAGTATGTAAGAAGGAGACTGGTGAGAACATAGCAAACTTTTTCAAAGAGAATGCTCATGGGGAGACCGGAATAGAGATACAGTGGAAGGCATTTAAGGCCTTCATTACAGGAGTGGTAACATCTAAGGGTGTGGGGCTACGCAGAACACACGCTCTGGAGTTAAAGCACCTGTTAGCACAGATAAAACAACTAGAGGCACAATATAGGAAATCTGGATATCGGACGGTCTATAGAAAGCTTCAAGTAACAAGGAGTCAGGTCAATATGATAGAGGTGAACAAAGCGGAATTTGCCCTACAAACAGGGGAATAAGGCAAACAAACTGCTAGCCTGGAAGCTTAAGGCTCGAGCCATGGGGGATTTGCGCACATGCAAGGGGAGCACTGTCACCTCAGAATAGGAGAAGCGAAAAGGAATTTGACCGCTTCTATAGTGAGCTCTATACATCTGACCCCCCAGAGCTGGAATAGATAAGACCCCTTTTTAGGAAAATGTAAACTATCAAGGTTGAAGTTAGAGCAGAGACAGGTTTTAGAAGGGGACATAACAAAAGAAGAGGTCCTAAAGAACATCAGTTCACTGAAATCTCGAAAGGGCCTGGGGCTGCACGGCTTCTCCCCAGAATTCTTCAAGACCCACTCAAATGCTCTCCTTGGTTGCTTCATGTGTTATTCAACACAATCTGGAGGAAGGGTAGGGTCCCGGGTTTGATGGAGGAAGCAAGGATGTCAGTGATCCCTAAGGAAGGCAAAGACCCGGGGCTCTGCTCTTCATACCGTCCCATTGTGGTATTGAACATTGATGGGAAGCTTTATGTCAAGATCCTATCAACTCGACTGGATAGGACCTCCAATACTTGGCGACGGCCGAGCCACCAGGATTTGTTGAAGGGAGAAAGGCTGCCGAAAACACTAGTCGACATTGCACAAAAGAAAACGATCCCAGCGATGCTGGTAGCCTTAGATGCCCAATAGCCAGGGCATCAGCTATGGGAGGGGGGAGCATAAAATAGTGCTATATCCCAATGATATTCTTTTGGCTGTGTCAGAGACGGAGATGTCACTTCCACCAACACTTGACTTTTTAGAGGAGTACAAAGCTGTTTCAGGGTTCAAAATAAATCTCGATAAATGTGAAGCTTTGAATGTTTGCTTGGGGCGAGACAGGGTGCAGAGACTGCTGGGCATATCTCCCTTTAGGTGTCTCATCCAAATACATACCACTGATGACCTGTCCAAAAAGCTCTTCTGGCGTGTCTCCAAAAAAGGGCACACATCCCACCAAGAACTCGTAGAGGATGATTCCCATTGCCCACCAGTCCACAGGCTTCCCATAACCCTGGCGCAAGATGACTTCAGGAGCTATGTACTCTGGAGTTCCACAAACCTGAAAGAAAACAAGGACAGGGCCCATCAGTGGTAAGTAAAACATTCCATCTGCTGCAGTGTGCCACTACATTATTGTCAATTTTACCAGATCACATTCCCTGTGTACTTCACCTACCTAACCTAATTCGATGTTTCTGCATTGCAGACACTGTAACCCTTCCTCGTCCTCACTTCCATACAACCCTTGTATGCTCTTCTGCATTCATTATTATTGTTGATTCTTCTTCCTCCATCCCACATTGACATTTCCCTTCACATTGAGACAGTTGTTTGCCTCCCACAACCCAGCCTTCTTTTTCCCTTAGAACCAACCTGTTTGTCCAGAAACTCACGAGCGTCCTTCTCAATGTGCCCCTCATAGAGGTTTGTGGTCAGGCTCATCAGACCCATCTTGGAGAGACCAAAGTCCGTCAGCTTGACATGACCCATGGATGTGATCAGCAAGCTGTGAGAGGAGACAGATAAATGCTCTGAAGCCACTTATAAACATGATGGTGATCGAGGGAAAAATCAGAGGATGAAATAAAGGATAGAAAAGGGGATCAGGAATTGAACATGACAATCTGTTAATAAAAAACAGACAGTCTCTAATAATCCGGACCTGTTTTTATGTTAAGAAGCAATACCATTTTAACTTAAACCACAAAACATAGGGCCTTTAAAAGGTATTTAGATTAACTCCACAAGTTACTTACAATGGAAATGTAACTTGATTTTCCAAAATAAGATTGACTGTGAAGCGTGTCTAGATTATTCTACCATAGGACCTCACCTGTAGTCTTTTGTTGCCCTCAAAATAACTATATCTGATTATGTTTTTTTACAAAGATAGCAAGATAGTGATTATATGTAAGAAGAACATCCTGCAGATTTTGATCACTGCTGCACATGTGCCTGCTGAAAAAGAATGTTGTTTTATGTTTGCAAACTGCTTCTTCACTTCATGCTATTTTAATTGAAATCCAGAGCTAGTGGATGGATCCCACAATAGGGGTTGTTGCTTGATTGCTTCTGTCTATTCTTTACGTTCAATGCAGGTGTTGCAGTTAATTTGGACTGGACTATAGTGAAATGGTGTATTCCATGTTGTGTATGGTTGGACTGGACTCTATTTAAATGGCCATTACTATATTTTGAAGAATGTTCCTAGCTATGTTTTGTCACAAAATGCAAGGTTTACAATAGACTTTGCCATACACTGTTATATGTGAAAGATTGTTTTGGTGTATGCTATTATTTGCAATTTTTGTAATTTATAAAACTCTTCATTTTCCAAATGTCTTACTGTCTTGTCCTTCTCTTGCCACTTATCAGACATGTCGCTCTCCTTACAAAATGGTTTTCCAAACTGGTCAAGAAAAAGAAGGCTGTGATTGGTTTGGCGGGTGAGGCATCATGAATCCCTTCCAAGTTATATTCATGAACAATTTTGCAATGATGAAAAAGGAGGTTGCAGGGTCATAGGGGCCAAGGGGATACACAGACTCAAAAAAGCGGGCTAGTTGTTGAATACCATGTAACACCATGCGCCTTGAAACACTTGTGTATACACACGTTATAAATGCCATATCATATCATATCATTGAGCACACAGGCCACGTTTGAAAAATACTTTACTGGGTAACTTAAACATAGGAAGCAACACAACTAACTGTCCATACAGTCAGGAGGCAGGCTCACATGGAACCAGAGCCCACCACTGTATCTCGTTCAATGTGAGCCCACCACAGGCTTTGGATCGATGTCAGCTCTCTAAGGATCATTCTTTCTCTAGTGTGCAGGTATTTCAGCGCCCAGCAAGGATTGCTTCCTCTTTTGACTCAGGCTTAAGCTAGAATCTGGGCTAGAGCTCCAAGCAGTCACAAGGCAAGATCTCTACACTGCAGGATCCAAGACTAAATAGCGTGCAACCCATACCAATCTCCAATCTCCAATCTTCATTCAATTCTCTTTCACTTCACACGCTGGAGGATTTCTTCCCCTATTTCTCCGATTACTCTTTAGGGGTTATTTCTTTCCTTTCCTACTTTCCCTTTCCTTCCCCCAATCTCTCTGAAATAACAGTCTCTTCCTTCCCTGCTATTACTCTTTAGGGGTTATTTCTTCCCTCTCCTACTTTCCCTTTCCTTCCTCCAATCTCTCTGGAATAAAAGTCTCTTCCTTCTCTGGAGGGGCTTCCTCTGCCTCCACTTTCTCTAGCCATGCTCTGCTGTTGTTCCTCCCCTCTGCCTGCTCTTACTATTATTATTTATTTATTTACTTGTATTTGTGTTTGGTTGTGAATAATCTCGACATACATACATACAATTAATTATTTCACAATTACAAGTTTACACAGATAACAATAATAACATTCATATACTAACATTGTTGACTGGTCAAACACAAATTAAACAGCTTAAAAAGTACTTATATAACTTCAAAATTTTGCAAACAAATATATATTTTTTTAAATGATTCTTTATAGTTTGGTATTTTCTATGAAACGCCTGCTCTTACTATTGTTACTTCTACAACATTTGCCTCCTGTGGCTCTTCTCATCCTTCCCCTGCTCTTATTCTCTAACTTCTCCCTACTGTTATTCTTCAACTCACCCTCCTCCAATTTATCTGCTGCCATTCTTCTCCTCGTCCTCCTCCAGCTCTTGCTCGCCCTCTTCCTCAGCATCCCTCTGTTGTTGTCCTTCACCTCCTCCAAACTTTCAGTCCTTGATTCTCTCTCCCTGGACACTATCTTCTTGGAATACCCTCCTAACTTTTCCCACATGCTGCTGGCCATGCCTCCTTTTATACCATGCAGCTATTAACACTTGGTCTTAAGGCCTCCCTGATTAGTGACCTAATTGGCCACTTAGTGCGGCTGCTGGTGATTGGTCTTTGCTAATTAGAAGTCTAATAGCTGTGGCTCCCCAGCCTGAAGCACCATCTTGGAATCAGTTGAGACAATCAAGGCCGCCGCCTGCCTCCTTACGGCCTCTCTGCGTTTACTGCAGCAGACCCTTGACTCACCAGGAAGTCCCCTGGCAGTTAAAGCTCCCTGTTAAGACCAGCCGACTGCTGGGTGGTACATTGTGTGAACAGCAAATGTTGACTTTAGCAGCAGCACCTGATTATGGATCGCTTCCCATCCCTACATAATCTGTACAGCTTTGTGGGGTTACATAGGGGTGATGGATAGCTGGGAAATGGGGCTGAGAAGGCTGAAGCAGGAAAGAGGCTGGGGGTTCATCGTCTACCACCTCCAGGGACGACATCTGTAAAAGAAATAGATGCCTTCCCTAGCCCCATAGCTGTCGCCTAGAGACTCCCCCAGAACTATGATCTATGACTTCATCACATACCATTGTTGAGCGTGTCTTGATAACAACTCTGCTATCTCTTAATGAAAGCAACCAAAAGATATTTCACTACAGAAAAGCATAGACAGGAAGGAACTGGAATGACCCAGCAGAAAAAACATGTTGCAAAACCATGTGAGGGGATGTGAGAGCCTAGTGTGAGAAATGTGTCCTTGAAAGGTTTTGATCTCTTTGGAAGGAAAGGTAAGGGAGGGGGCAGACCCCTCAGGAGTGTTACAAGGGGGCAGTGGAGAGATAGTGGGCCTGGGGAACTTGTTATATTTTATTCATTCTAATTATGTTGGGATCTGCCTTGAGAGAATAGAGTAGACCTAGCTGATTTGTGTGTCTGGAGGGTTTGGAATATGTGTATATATGTGTGTGTTGGCAGGGTTTTTCTAAGCCAGCTGAGCAGGTAGTCTGTGTTGGTCACAAAGGGGTGGATAATTGCCTCACTGAATGTAAAGGGTATTCCCTTTTACTTCGACTAGAAATCTTCCCCTACATTTAATGAGTCTACCTTCACTTCACCAGACATTTACTTTGTCATGCATTTGCTTCTTCATGTCTTTACTTCGTCTGCCGCTTTACATTGTGAAAGTGTCAATGCATGTGGTTGAGGTTAGCAAAAGGTTAGGGTTGGAGTCAACGGGTGACACAATATGGGGTATCCCCATGTAATGACAAAGTTAATGCTAAAGGCAAGTGAAAGGAGAAGTAAAGGTATGAAGAAGTAAATGTGACTAAGTAAATGTATGGCAATGTGAATGCATGCAAAGTAAAGACAAGCATCCAATGTAAAGGGACCTGCTTCACAACAGAAACGTTAATTTCTTGAGAGAGAATGTAAGATATTGTTTGTCCAGGAAACACACTACAGGATAGGACAAGAAATGGAATTGAGATTCAATGTCTTTTTAGGCGTCTTTCTGGGCTTCTCAACCAACAAAGAAAGCAGCAGTGCAAATATTATTGTGTAAAAGTCTCACAGAGGGTAGATTAATCATGATTAAAGGTTTTTTCAATGAGCTTTTGCTAACCTTGGAATGTTAGTATGCCGCGAATCAAGGGCAAATGGACTATATGGATAAAGCTTTAGAACAAAGCAAAGGCTGGGCTGATGGTTTATTGATCGCTGGCGTGAATTTTAATCAGATGCCTCAAAAGGCAATAATAGACTGGCGAAAGAGCAAGATCCTCTTAAGGAATTAGAACCCACGCAATTTAGTTTGACACGAGGTATGTTTGGCCTTGTTGAGTCCGGATTGGTGGTGAACAGTCAGAATCGGAGGAAAGCATTCACTTTTAAGATTATGGTCTTATTCATGTTTAGCCAACTAAGTGGATCAAGGATGGGTGAGAGGGTTTGCTGTAGTGTCTCCAGAAAATGCTAATACAATTATACTGGAAAATGGGACAACAAACTAAACAAAAGAATTGTCAGAATCTTTAGAGAGATTGATTCCTGTGTTACCATCCTGCAGTGTGAAGATGCCTTCATCGATTCCAAGATATAAATCTTGAGTACTATGACAAAGTCACAACTGAAAGGCTAAGAGATTCTGGGAGATGAGGATGCTTTCCCTGGAGGCAGTACACAGGAGATCCCCCAGGCCCTCCAACCCATCCCTGGCTTTGTATGCATGAGTATAAGTGGGGTCAGAGATCCATACTGTGGTCCAGAGAATATGACATTCACTCAGAAGAACAAATGTCTTGCCTTCGATAATGTTCTTTCTGATGGATATTTGTCCCACTGATTCCTCATCTTAGATATATTTCCCTCACTTTAGCAGATCTCGTAAACTTGTTCAACAGAGGGGGCGCTGTGAGGTACTGGTAGTAAGGTCCCTCAGTGCTCTTCATCCTCGTGGCCAGACATGACGTCAGTGTCTGTATGAGTAACTAGCACCCCACCCAACATCCTCAGTTCAATCATTTTTTGCCTTTGATAACCCGTTTTAGTCAATTCATTTTCACACAAGGTATGTTTGGTAAAAGAGACACTGAAAGAAAGAGATGAAGGGAGCTCTTTAATTCAGGGGCAAGATATGAGGGGTGGAAGGAATCTGTGGAAGGAACATCAATCTGAAAGAACATTGAAGAAGGTAAGTATTTTGTTCTGAATTAAATGTGTGCTACTACATTGCACCAGTAAGCACTCCGGATCACATGCTCCTGTACCACAACCCCCTACCTGGCTGCTTGCTGAATCCTGCCTCCGTTGCCCTACAGCTTGACTGCAAACTGTATCCTCTTCCGACCCGATATGTGCATCTGCATTAAATTTCCCTACTAGCCTGCTTTCTGCTTCCTGCTAGTGCTGAACCCATAATTCCTCTTTAAGAGCACCTTTAACATCTTAATCCTCTATGTTGTGCTGTATTTAGTGCTTTTTGGCACTTTCAAATCTAGGTGTGCTTTTTAAATCACTGCATCCTCCATCTTGTGCTGTATTTAGTGCTTTTTGGATATTTTGAATCCAGGTGTGCTGTTTAATATGTGCACTGATTGTCTTCCTTGCACACCTCCTCCTCTGTGCCTGCCTGGCTGCTAGGCCACTTGGTGAGGCCCCAGCACTGTGCAGCTCCACTGCTTATCTCTATCTCCCCCCTCTACTCACATGGCAATCTTCATCTCTCCTATATATTCCAACTGATATTCTATCACTTATCCACCTCTCTCACAAAGTCTGGAAGAAAAAAGCTGGAATAAAAGCTCTCCTGGGCTCTATCCAGGCCTGCCTATCGCTGACAGTCACGCCATTGCAACTTCCAGACAGACTATTACGGACATCCTCTTCACTGTCCCCTATCCTGACCTCCACTCTTTCTCCTCACTCATTAATGGTGGCACTAAGAAGAAATGTACTTGTTGCATACTTCTTATCCTCTAGATGTATCATTAATGTCTGTCACAATAGCACTATGATGGCCCAAGATTCTCAACCTACTCTTCTCCTTCTCGACTGGCGCCTGCCTTCTCTCATAAACTTCTTCCCTTCTCCTGAGACCCCTTCTTCCTCTCTCCGCACTTCTCCACCACCACTGATGGCAGTACCACACCCCTGTACACCCCCTCCAAAAACCTTCAAAGGAGGTAACCAGCTCCACTTAGCTACTCCGAATGCTCGCTCTGCTGTCAAACACTCCTCTAAACATCTGTCTCCTTCTCGTACACTTTGACCTGGACGTCCTTCCTATTACCGAAACGTGGTTCAATGCCAGCTCGGTCACTGCTCTTGACACTCTCCTTCCTCAGGGCTACAAATCCGCTCCAAGCCCAGACCCACTACACTTGGAGGTGGAGCGGCCCTGATCTTCCCTGAGTGGGTACATAGTTCCTACTCAATCCTACTCCTCTTTTGAATGCCTCGTCTGTAGGCTTGGGGTCTCGCCTGCTCTCTAACCCTCGCCACTAACTACAGAGCCTCTGGCCTTATCTCCCTCCCGACCTTGCCTTGCCTCATCCTTTTCAACCTCCTCTTCCAAACTCCTACTCCTTGGTGACTTCAATATCCACCTCGACTCTCTTGAATCACACACCTCTCAGTTCCGGGTCCTCTTGACTCCCTCTCGCTTTCTCTATTCTTTCTTCTTCCTTCTAGCTAGACTCACTCTGCCGGCCACACTCTTGATGCCCTCATCTCTAGTGACATCCCCATCTCTAAGTCGGTCACCACCCCCTCTCCTGGTCTGAGCAATCTCTCTGTTTCTGCCACCTGGGACCCCTTGGCCCTCTATCCTCTATCCAAGCCACCCCCTGCAGTGCCAGCCTCCTTCACTGTCATTCAACCGATGAAGCGAGTGTCAGTTGGGGCTTTTGCCTCCACCTTCATCCCCCCTACAACCTCTACCCCGACACTCCCTCTGACTCTGTGCTTGCTAACCTGCACTTTGCCATTTGTAACACCCTTCACATCCTTGCCCCTGCCATGAGGATCCGCCTAACACCGAAGCCTGCATCTCTGGAGTCACTAACAACACGGCCGAACTTCAAAATCTGCAAGGAATTTGCCAATCCACTTGCAGTCTCCACCTCCCTCCTTCCTTCCTTTGTTACCAGGCTGTCTGCACTGCCTTGGGTTCCCACTTCACATCCAAATCTCAGGACATCCTGTCCTCACTCTCCTCCACCCCCATCTCCTCTCCCACACCTGCTACCCTGCCTCCCCTTCTCCCACCCTCGTTCCTCTTGCCCATATTACTGGATCAGGTCTCTAAAGTGGTCCGTTCTATGAAGGCCTCCTCCTCCAGAACCATTACGGACATCTCCTCTGTCGCCCAGGCTCTTGCTGACTTCTTTAACCACTTTTTCACCACTGCCTCTTTCCCTCTATCCCTCAAGCACTCCCCTGTGCACCCTCTCCTAAAAAGCCATCTGCTGACCCCTCCTGCTAGGCTAAAAGCCATCTGCTGACCCCTTCTGCTAGGCTAACTATCGCCCTATCATTACTAGCCCCTTTTGGGTAAACTCTTGGAGAGGTTGGTAACCCCCAACTGACCCTCCACACTGATCTTGTTAGTTGCCTTTGTGACCATCAATCTGGATTCCGGGAATCCAGAGGCACGGAAAATGCTCTCCTGAACACTTGTGAAACCATCCTCGCAAATGTTGACTTCAACTCTCCTGCTGTTCTCATTCTCCTCGATCTCTCCTCTGCCTTTGACATGGTCAGCCATTCCCTCCTCATAAAAACAGCATTGTGACACCATCGGGCACTGCATTGGCAGACCTCTTTCCTCACTAAACACCCTTCCAAGCTGTAACTGGGCCATTTCTCCTCCACCACCAACCTCTCTACCTGTGGCATCCCAGAGGGTTCTATCCTATTGCCATGGCTATTCAATATCTATCTCGTCCCTCTTTCTCACCTGATCTCCTCACCTCATTTCCAGTGTTATGCCAATGACACACAGCATTCCTTCAAACTTCCCTATACTTCCCCCTCTTCCTCCTCTCTCATCCCTTACTGTCTGTCCACCATTCAGGCATGGTGTGCAGCAAATAATCTCTGTCTCAATGCCAGTAAGACAGAGATCTTCCTCATCGGGGCACTTGTGCCCTCTTTTCCATGTACCCTCTGGCCACCTTCTTTGGGCCTCCTATCCCCACCTTCTTGTGAGACCAAAAACTTTGGGATCATCTTTGACCCTGCTCTCTCCTTCACCCCTCACATCATTGACCTTACCAAGAAGTCCCACTTCCAGCTCCACCTCCTCAGAGGCATTCTTCCTTATCTCACCTTCCCCAGAAGCTCAATGTCTCCAGAGCTCTGGTCCTCTCCAGGCTGGACTACTGCAACAGCCTCTTTCTCAATCTCCCTCTTTCCTCTCTTCCCCCTCCAGCTAATCCAAAATAGGGCTGCAAGACTTAACCTTGGCCTCAAGACCAGGGACTGTATTTCTCCAGACCTGAAATCTCTTCACTGGCTCCAGGTGGCTGCAAGGATCAAATACAAGACCCTCTGCATCATTCACAAGGCCTTCTGGGGCCTGGGACCACGCTATCTCCAACTTTCCCTCCCTAAATACTCCCCTGCTAGGGCCCTACGCTCCTCTAACTCCAACTCTCTGCTTGACAAACACTTCTCCAAGCAGAGAGTGGGTACAGGTCTCTCTCCTCGGCTGGTGCCTCCCTTTGGGACAGCATCCCTGCCCCTCTCAGACTTGATCCGGACCACCTTGCTGGAAACAGCTCAAAACTCTGCTCTTCTCTACCTCTTTCCCTTCCCTGCTACTCACCCCACTGCCGCTATGACGGTGGCCTGATCCTCATGAACCCCACAGAATCCCAGGCCCTTCCTCCTAGTCAATACAAGCCCCTCCCCCCCCCACTGCACTGCCCTGCAGGCCCTGACTCAGTGACTCCACACACATCCCACCCTTGAGAGTCGCCTGTACTAGCACTTAGACTGATGTTCTCCTCCATGGCTCCCCGTAGCACTTCCCACCTGGGCCCCCCCCAGCACTTGTTCACACCACTGCTCCTCCTTCCATCCCCACCCCTGCGTTTATCCTCAATGCACTGCACGTCCAAATGACCGAAGGCCTAGTAGGACCACAACTGTATATTTACTGTTTTTGCCATTGTTATTATTTCCCCTGTTCCCTTCCCACTTAGCCTTGTGGCGCTTTGAAAGACAAGTTTGTTGTACAAAGCGCCTTACAAATGCTCAAAATTAAAGGAATTGTTTGGTCAAAAAATGTTATTGCCCCTACGGGTCGGCCATGTGTTTTTAAGCCTAAATCGCTCGATTTTAGAAAAATTTCCTATGGACCTTACCCGAGTTTTCGTCCATTAAACACACGCGAAAACAGGCATCAGGGAGCTGCCATTTTGTGATAATCCTATCGTTTACCCCATCGCCCTGGCTGACCTGCTTTTGCGGCACTAAATCATATCCCCCGCCCCTGAGCCTGTCATCAGCAAACGCGTACCGCCCATTTCACAACGCCAAAGCACGTCTCATGTCAACATTCGCTGCGCTTCAGCTAATGATGTGTCGCATGGAAATGGCAGGACGCCTCTTTCCTCAATAAGTATAAACAGACCATTTCACAGATACCAGTACCACTGCTGGTAAAAACAGATACCAGTACCACTGCTATCAATTATTTTAGTTTGTTTAACACACAATGGCTACAATAATGCCCTACATGTACGAGCCCGAGTATACCGAGGAGGAACTACTGGAAAGAGAAACACGCGAAAACGATGGGTCTTCGGACGGCAGTTGGGAGGACGATTCAACAGCTGAAGAGCCTGGACCTAGTCGCATGGACGGTGTTTCCACCTGGTGCACATGCAATGGGTGCGAGCTAATGCCAACCGAGGATGAGAACTGCTGCTGCTGTGAAAACTCGGGATGCGTGGCCTACATTTCGGAAGGCGAGCCACGACCGCAATGCATCACCGAGCTGCCAGACTTCAGGGCAGCCTGCCTCACACGGTCCGTGTTGAAGATAATGATGGTGCTTATGCACAAACTTCGCACAACTGTTCGTCCTCGTAATCCGAGTAACAAATAAGTATACTCTGCTTGTCATCCCACTCCTATTTCATAGTCTTCTGCTATATCCAAAATTACATATACATATCATTGTAATGCACAAACAAAAGTCTTTCAATAGTGTGCAGTGTCTAGATAGCATTTGTCCGAGCAGAATGCCATTAGTTACAAGAATTGTCATTGACAACAAACGTTTATTAAACTTATCTTGGTCATTTAAAAACAGTTTGTTTCATTCCTTTTCACAGGTGGTACAGGCTGGTGGCCTATCGTTCCTTTACATGGTAGCTTCACGGGAGGCTTGGACACCGCGTTCGAAGAGTGATACCCGCCTGTGCCGTTCGTACCATAAGAGAAACGTTCCCGAGTGACAGCGGTCAGTACAGGGGATTTTCTTCGCTGTGCTGCAACCTGAACTGTACAATGTGCAAAGTTTTGTATTTTTGTGTCATCAAAATAAGATACAAAATAAAACACCACATATATTTTAACAACGGTTGTTTCGATTTTTTTAAATGAATCAAGTGTGTCTCCATTCAAGGATGCACGTCAGACATCTGTACTCCGAATGGGTGAAGGTCAGGTCGCTGTTAAGCAGGGTGGTCACTATCTAAGCTAACATAATATATGATCAATAATGCATACACTAAATAACACGTGTTCAAAGTCTTTCAGTTGGTTATGTCTCTATAAAAGTCACACATATATCTATACTATCAATTAACATTGGATTATACAGGCCTTAGGTCAAGGGTCTTGACCACTATAATACACTGTTTGAAGTGTGGGTCTGTGCTCACAAGAATCTCCGGTATGTGGCATTTGTTATTGATAGGCAACGATATACTGCAGTAGGGGTCTAATGTTAGTTGGAGATCTGCTAGGTGGGCATCATGGCGTGGTCAGTGGTCTGGCACATGAAGAGAATACCTTGCAGGGACACAGGGTCAGAATGGCAGTTAGTTTCCACTGGCGAGGGTGCGTGGGCAAGGACACGTTTGTGGAGATGAACGAGCCATGTGCTTGGTTCAGGCTGGTTCACATGCAGGACCGTGATCCCAGAGAGTGATGTGTTACATTTACTAGCTGTTGTAAATACCTCTGGAGTTTTCCAGTCAGAGTGGGAACGAGGGTGTGGGCCATGAGCTCTGCGCGCTGTACTATCGCAGTGAGGCCTGGTCACCAAGATGGAGTGGAAAGGGGGTACAAAAATGGATGCCCCGTGTCCTGCTCAGTGTTCCCATCTACGCGAATGTCATCCAAAGTTAACAAAACATAAGGGCAAGGGGCGAACCCACTACTGGAGGCACTTGGTACGAGTTTCTACTGAGAAGTAAAGGATAAGAGGGGCCTGATGGCCCCTCGCTCCCACACACTTGCCTGCACGCCAAAAGGCAGTTCGCACACGGGGATGAGCGCTGGCATGGGGGGCTGTCACGGGCGCAAACGGCCAAGGTGCCAAACAGCATGTACACTTCAAAAGGTATCCCACGCCCAGGGGCCATCGCTCACATGGCCTCCTCAGACCCCGTGTCTCCAGGCAGGCCTCCCCGAGGCAGGCCGTCCCCCTGCAATCCACATAAGTGTGTCTCCATTCAGCAGTCTTCCTGTGCCTTATCTGCACGCCGCAGGCCCATTCATCCCACCCCCTCTATCAAAGGCGGTTCGCACCCGGGGATGAGCGCTGGCATGGGGGGCTGTCACGGGCGCAAACGGCCAAGGTGCCAAACAGCATGTACACTTCAAAAGGTATCCCATTCCCAGGGGCTATCGCTCACATGGCCTCCTCAGACCCCGTGTCTCCAGGCAGGCCTCCCCCGAGGCAGGCCGCCCCCCTGCAATAAACATAATGCCACAACATACACACGTCATTCATTCACAAACACACCCCTGTTTCTAATACTTTATAAACCACTTGATATGTCTCATGAGAACATCTTTGTGCTTTGCAAGTCAACTCCTGAACCTTCTACCTGAGAAGCACTGAGATCTATGCTAATCTGCTCGTCGCCGTGCTAGCTGTGACCGCTTCGAGCAAACTCGTCAGTGTGCCATCTACCTGTTCTCCTGCAACATACTGCTCGGCCTGCTGAATCCAACTGTTTGTTGGTCAAGGTAAGGCCATGTATCCTAGTCATATTTCAGTCATTTTTACATTTCAATCTATTTGCTATTACAGTACCCAATAGAGCTGTGGTCATTGGTCTCATTGCTATTGACTTGAGTTTCAATTGTTATGCTATCAATAGATCTATTTATTTTCATCTGTGTCAATTGTCATCGAATGGCATCCTTCGGGGGTCCAGTCTATAATGTATGCATGTTTCCTTTTCATGCAAGACAGAACATCCAAGGGATGAGTCACATGTTCAGAGTTTAGTCACATAATTTTAAACATTTCTGTAACTTATGCAAATACTAAGCCGCACATGATGAACTGGTGTGGTTCCGGCGACCAAAACAAACCTTGCATTGAGCATGGTATGGTTCATTTACTTTTTTGACATTTTTATTCATCAAGGTTTTATAATAATCTTGATATTTAATTTTCAAAATTTTCAACACTGCCTGCCTGTTCGATTAGCGGTTGCCCTTCGAAGACCCATGCTAAATCTGAAGGCACTACAATGCATGTTTTCCCGAAAACTGTTGATCGAATAAGAGAATGGGTCAGACATTGCGGATATCCACTGGATGAGCTGGAAAGTAGAGTCCAACACGTCTTTGAGGACAAGAGGGGTGATCGATACCGCATCTGCAGTTGGCACTTTCCCTCGAACATGTACACCACATCTTGGGTAACAAAGAAGAATGAACGGCGATCGACACAAAAATTGCTCGCAAACGCTATTACCACTCTATTCGTCCACAATCCGCCACTGGTGAGTCAAGTGTCCGTTTTTAGCTTTAGGCCTTGCGGTAGTGTGTAGGTAGCCGAATGGATTAATTGATATTTAAGGTGTTGTTTCCAATTTGTAATACTTTTGACACTGATATAAGTGTATAGCTTTTTGAATAATGACATTTATCAATATATTATTTTTAGATTTCATAACGCACAAACGAAATCTATATATGGGCACAGTCAACTGTGCTATATTGCGCATTACTCAAGTATTCTGTCTCCTTACATGGCAATTTTAAATACTGGCATTTCATTATCAAACAATAATTTACCTTTACAACTTCTTGACTATCCCTTGAGTCTGAAGCAAGAACATTCTACTTCCGTCACGTGCTCGCAGTTATCAACCACTTCTATCGCGTATCAGGTAATCATACTTGGCTCAACTGCTACAGACTTGTTTTATGCATGTCAAGTAATAGTTTTTATGTATCGTGTGATTATTTTACCAATTGTTTGGTTAGTGCTTTCGAATTGATATACACCTTAGTTGTCGTCCCCTGGTGTTTGTTTTCAGTTATAATTAGTGTTATCCATACTAATGCAAGTACTGTCTTTCAGGGAGATGCTGAAGCGTCCACCACATTGACAACAGCCCTAGATGTTCTTCAACAGCACAAGGTATGGATACTGACAGCTCCATCGACCGTGATCGTCAGGACTGGAACACTTGCCATTTGATTGTTCTACACCATGTTTCATTCGTGGTTAGCCATTGATATGTACCTGTGCGGTCGACCCCAAGCGTGTGTTGTGTTTTCAATATTGTAATCCTTACTAATGCAAATACTATGTTTCAGGCAGTTGTTGAATTGTCAACCCACGGAGTTGATGCAGAGCCTGACATTCAAGTAATTCCGGTGGAAGCGGGACCATGCGGATACGAATCGGCACAACAGCTTTCGGAAGTGCGCACCACATTGACAACAGCCCTAGATATTCTTCAGCAGCACGAGGTATGGATACCAACAGCTCCATCGAGCGTGATCATATAACGTGATTCCATTTGCTATACTTTCTTCCCTATTAACGCAAGTACTGTGTATCAGGGAGATGATGGAGTTTCCACTACAATCGCAAGATCCCATTTAGATGATGCAGATGTAAAGAAATCGGAGAAATAAGTCGATTAAATCTGATCATATTTAAATATTCCTTGATTCTTTTAGACAATGCAACATTTGTGGTTATCTCTTTAGATGTACCTGTGTCGTCGACCCCAAGTGTGTGTTATGTTTACAATATTGAAAACCATACTAACGCAAGTACTGTGTTTCAGGGAGTTGCTGATGCCTCCTCTTCAATACAATCATTCGTGGGAGTCCATGCAGAGCCAGAGGTATGGATACTGACAGCTCCATCGAACTAGGTCATCAGAGCTCGAATACTTGTCGTTTGATTGTTCCACAAAATGTTTAAATCGTGTTTGGCTATTGAGATGTACATGTGTGTTCGTCCTCACATGTGTTTTATGCTAACAATATTTTGATACGCAGTAATGAAAATACTATGTTTCAGGGAGTCGATGGAGCCTAATTCCGTGCTGTCTATGCGGATACAGAAAATATAGTCGTTGCAGCAGCAAGAGGAAGGGGAGACATGCGGATACGTATCGGAGCAACAGCGTGCAGATGTTGAAGGTTGAGTCAAAAAAGTTGCAAAGAAAAGAAACAAAAATAAGGTTAGTTACAAACAGTTCATAACTTTAGAATTTTTTTTTTGGTGGGGACTATTTTATGTTTTTTTCAAGTCAATTGTACTATACTTTATCTAGTGTTTAAACTGATCATCCCTTTTCTAATCTATCCTCTAGTTACCCGTGGGTGTCCAAACTATACATACACAGACAGTGAAGCGAATGAGAGATGTTGCTTGCCAGACCATTTACACTATGGAGGAACTATTAATTCAGACGCCGCGTGTTGAGACTAGAGATGCTCATGTCCAATGGCCAGAACATGAAATGAATGTGTCCGGAGAATCCAGTAAAGTTGTAAAGGACCATTGCTACAGTACGACCGCACCACCGCAACAACATGATACTGGATGTATTGAAGATAGCTCTGAAGTAGTCGCGGATCAATTTACACAATCTACACCTGCCAAAAAATTGCCACCAAAAAAGCTGTCGACATTGTTGTGTTCTCCCATCAATGTTGAAATGACAGAGAATGAACCAGCAACAGCATTCACCGAGGCATCAGAACTTGATAGCAGCGATATTTCTTTCAAATGTGGTGAAATGTCCTCAACGTCACAGGCCGAAACAACTTTGACGCAGGATGACAGTTTACTGAAAGAGGGCAAATACATAGTATTCGACAGTTGTTTGATGGATATTATAAGTATGCTGAAATGTGGGCATTCCGTCAGAGGGAAAGTATGTGGGAAGCCATTGATTCATGTGACTCGTCAAAAACAAGGCAGTAACGTCACAATACATGCCGCCTGTAGATTACATCATACGTTCTCATGGTCTGCACAACCGATGCTGGGGAAACTGCCAGCAGCCAATCTACTGTGTGCAGCTGCATCACTTTTTAGTGGCTCCAGTTTTAGAAGGTTGGAGTCTTTCTTTCAGTTTGTGGGACTTCATTTCATTTCTAAAACGGAGTACTACAAATACCAACATGATTATCTGTTTCCGGCCATTAGTGATGCTTGGAAAATTGAACAATTGTCTCTAGCAAGTACATTCGAAGGCAAACGATTCAGTCTAGCCGGCGATGGACAGTGTGACAGCCCTGGATTTTCTGCCAAGTACTGCACCTACCACTTTCAGGACATGGATAGTAAGAAAATTGTGAGTTCAGTGGTCGCGCAGGTAACACAATGTACATCCTCAGTGGCCATGGAGAAACTAGGATGTATAAAATCAGTGGAATATCTGCAATCGAGGGGAATGCACATCGACCTCATAGCCACGGACAGACACGTTTCAATTACCAAGACAATGAGAGAGCAGTTCCCACATATTAAAAATCAATTTGACATATGGCATCTTGCTAAATCAATCAATAAGAAAATCTCGGCTGCAGGGAAAAAAAAAAGGTTTGGAAAGTATTTCAGAGTGGTCCCAGTCTATCAGCACCATCTTTGGTGGAGCTCCAAAACTTGTGAAGGGTCAGTGGAAATACTACTTGAAAAATGGCGGTCACTGATGCACCAATGTACCAACGTACACCGCTGGTCAGAAAACCTACATTTCCACCAATGTGAACATGGCCCTTTGTCCCCAGTGGAGGCACGGAAGAAGAAGTGGTTGAATCCATCTTCACCGACACACAAAGCCATTGAGAAGATTGTTTTCGATAAAACTCTATCAAGAGATTTGAGGGGACTGACAGAATTCTGTCACACAGGACGTTTGGAGGTGTTCCACAATACAAACCCGGTTTAAATAATTGTAATACGATTGTCTTTTTGTAAATAAATGTTATTGTACAGTGTGCATACAAAGTACGCTAACCCTAACCCCTACCTTCACCATCCTGGGTGCCGAACAACCTGGATGTCATCTTTGAATTCTCTCTCTATTCACCTCATATTGCTGACCTTGTCTGTATGTGTATGTATATATTTTTGTTGATGTAACTAATTTTCGCAATCTCTTCTAAATGCTGGGCACTGTTAACCGAGGGGAGGCTTGCGTATTGCAAATAATAAAACAAACAAACAATAAATCTCACTTTCAACTCAACTCCTCGGGTACTTTATACTTTCCCTGACCTTCCCCAAAAAATTAAAAGTCTCAATAGTTATGGTTCTTTGGGGCTTCAAGCTCGCAGACAACGAGGACAAAATTGGGGGCCTTAGAACGCGCCAAGCGAGCCGTTGCAGATGGGAGAGAAGCCAGTTCGCATTTGCACATTGAGGCGCACTACATAGATGGATTCGAAACTTCAAGTTCTCACAGATGGCTTTACTACGGGATGTTGCAAAGAAAGAATGCATGCTCATTTCTAGTGAAGGTCAGCGGCTTTGATTTTCAGCTCGCGCCCTGAAGAGGCACACAACTCGCATTGGCAGTATAAGGTTCTATTGTTTTTTGACCTTGAGAGACAGGGACCATGCCGAAAGAACTTCATTTGAAGGGGAGTTGGGGGGTGCAATAACGTAAGAGACGATAAGGCAGAAAATTCTTAAACTAGACCGAGTTTCATGTTAGTTCAGTATACGAAAAATCGTTGTCAAGAGCACAGTGGGAATTACAGACTGCATTACGAAGAGACACAATGGAAATTGCAAATATAATGTAAGTAACTCTTTAGGCGTTTTTATACTGGAATGAAGAATTAATGAATGGATGCATGAATAAATGAATGAATGAAGAGCTTTGAAAACGTTTGTGGGATCGTCCTTGTAGCGGGCCCATGGGAATGCAGGTCCACATTCCACACGCATGTAGACAAAAAGTCGTTTCTCATTGTGTACTAACCTCGATTTATTTAGTTAGTTTTCGCATTGATTTTAGAGCCGAACATACTCCATTGCACTATCCTAGAAAGCAAATAGTTTCAGCTCGGCCGTAATAAATAAAATGAATAATATTAATAAAGATTGGAAGTATATACCTGTTTTCAAAACAGGTATATACTTCCCTTTTGCCACTGCCACCAGTTTCAGACCCCGGCAGATGGTTTCTTCAACCGCCAGCTGCAGCTTAATGTAAACAACTGCACCATTCTGATGATCTTATGGGACGATCGCCAAGGGCCCATATGCCCTTACGCGGTACTAGCGGCTAGAAGCAAAATATTAACCTTTACGCTGGCCTAGTGCCTACTTGATGGAACAGCCTTGCGGTTCAACGTGCGACAAAAGTGCTTCTTTGAACGAAAACCAACACCCTGTGTACCATAAAGGAGCAGCGCGTGACTCACGATAAACTTTTATGGATTTGCGGATAGAGATAAAAGAAAATAAATGACTTTTGGAGTCCATATGGCAATTGTTGAATATTCTATAAACATTTAATGTCAAATAAATGTACTTTACCAAATTTACTGTGTTGCTGTTTGATTTTAAAGTACAGTTTCATATTCCGAATTGTGGCGCGCTGTGTTGTGAGTTGATCTGTGTTGGTTTCTGGGTTCTGTGTGAAGTCGCGTAGAAGACGACTGGGCGCGTTTGCCTACGCAGCACAGAAACGTCACAGAGAGAGGCGGGGAATATGAATGTTTTGATAATGTCAGGCTCAGGGGCGGGGGATATGATTTAGTGCTGCAAAAGCAGGTCAGCCAGGGCGATGGGGGAAATTATAGGATTATCACAAAATGGCAGCTCCCTGATGCCTGTTTTCGCGTGCGTTTAATGGACGAAAACTCGGTTAGGTCCATAGGAAATGTTTCTAAAAACGAGCGACTTAGGCTTAAAAACACATGGCCGACCCGTAGGGGCAATAAAACATTTTGACCAAACCATTCCTTTAAATAAAGGATTGTGTCCTACCGGGGATTAGATATACTCCCATGGCAGTATCATTTTTGAAGAAGGAAAGAGCGAACTCCCATTGATATAAGAGCAACATTTGGAGTACTTTCATGGCAGCAACTCCTCTAGTGGAGTGTGCTCTAAATCCTTCAGAGATGTCTTTTCTTGCAATATGCAATAATAGAACAATCTGAGACACACAATGCTAACTGATAGTGTTTGTTTTGTCCCTCCTTTTCCTAATCTAGCAACAGTCTGACAGCCCTCATCTCCAGGAGGTTTATGTAGAGTTTTGTCTATGCCGGAAACTACAAAATGCTCACCATCAGATGGCTCAGGTGTGCCCCACAGCCCTTCAACAAGGTGCCAATAGCCACAGTTACCTGTAGCCACACTTGCCAAAAAGATTCTCCTGCCATAAAGGTCTCTTTGTGGGCCCACCACAGGAAATGATGTTCGACACTCCTCAGTACATGAAGGGGGTCCATCATGCAGCCAAGAACTGTAACTGATGAGATCTGAGGCTCCACTGAAGTGACCTCATTCTAAGTCAGACCTCTGGTACCAAAATGTAGGATGCCATGAGACCCAGAAACGTAGGAGGTCCAGAACCGGCAATGTACTGGAAATCTGGAAATGTGTGCCCATTTGCTTAATGTGCAGTCATGACTCTGGGAGGAAAGGCTTCACCTGAGAAGGAGTCCAGAACCATTACTATGAACTGGAGTATATGTGAGGGTGTCACTTGGGACTTCTTGAAGTTGACAGAGGAGCCCAGTTTGTATAAGAAGTGACAGATGGCAACAAAACCACTCCACTCTCTCACGCTTGGTACTACTCTTTCTCACATGCATCCTCTGGACTCTATTCCACAATCTCCAACACATCCGTCGCACACTGCTCCATCTTCCATCCTACCCCAGGTCTCTTGTCTAACCACCTCTCCTCCTGATCTTTCCCGAACACCCATCATCCGGTCCAGGGCCCACAAGTGTTTTGTACCCGGTCCACCCTCCGTGACCGTTTTCTCTCTCTTCCTATTGGTTCCCACTTACAACTGACCTCTCAGGCCAGTCTTCAGCTTCTATTTCCCCGGGGTCTGGTTCACAATGTCCATGTTTAAAAAAAAAAACATTCTTGGCCATGCCCCTTTTCCTTGCATAGATATTCATGGGGTTGTCGTTGACACTTCCATGTTCTTCTGGCCACTCACATCGCCTTCCTGTTCTTGAAAGTTGCCATTCTTGCCGGTCATCTGGAGGTGATCAGGGGTTTAGGACTAATTTCCCGCGCCAGTGTTTCCATTTGCAGATGTTTCTGCTAGGGACAAACTGATTTCTGGAACCGACAGTCCTGAAAGAAACTAATAAGAACTTCAGCCAGTCATGAGGCTGCAAGGCATGGTGCGACAGACAGTTGTACCAAGTTTACTGGTAGGCTTGGCACAGTAATGGAATTCAGGAACTGGGCCCCACCCTCAACCCGCCTCTGGGGTAGGACTGGCTCTGTTATACACCCTATTTGGCCACCTACCCCAGGTTGAGGGAGGTCCTTGTCCCTCCCACCTCTGATAGGAACCAGACCAAGGCCCTGTCACATCTTACCATACAACTGTAAGAAATGTCTAGTATGCCTCTGCCAGAATTGGATAGTATCCCCAAGTAAGATCAGTCACCATGGCTTTGCCCACAATGCCAGCAATGATAATGATGTTTTATTTATATAGCACCTCCACCAAAGCATTGTACAGAAAACATTCTTGCATACAATTATCACCCAACTGAAGATGGTACTCATTTATCAACCTCTGAAGGATGGAAGACTGAGATGGCCTTGTAGGGATTCAAACCTGCAACCTGTAGATCCCACTCAGATCACAGCAGCGAGTGTTTAACTGCTGAGCAATCTTACCGGCTGCTTAGCTATCTTACCAGCTATAAAACCATATCACATAAGAAAACATGGACTTGTTGGTTGGGCCAAGGTATGCAGTATCACTGCCTAAGAATACTTGGGAAGGTTGTGCCCATAATACCATAACACCATAACATTGCAACAAAAAAAACATGATGCTGGTTTGTAATGCTCCACTATTCCTGCCAGAAAGAGGGTATGATACTAAAAACCTAGATAAAACAGTGGTGACAGTACGTCAGCTGAAGAGATCTGAGCTGTTAGTACCCAAAACTCGTACTGCAACACCAGCTACTCAAAAAATTTCTCTGATTACCAGATTGAATATAGATAGCCATAAGAGTCATAATATAGTAAGCTAACATTGGCACTTATTACATCTGGACTCTGACATCTCTAATTGGTTAGATCCCAAACCTATTATTACTTTTAGCAAAGGTAGAACTTTGAAGAACAAACTCTGCCCTTCATATATGGGCCCTCTTAGTCCGTCAACTACATGGCTTCATGCAGCCAGGATTCAAGGTTACCACAAATGTGGTTGTTGTAGCATGTGCAAATATGTATTAGAAACACGTAGTCTCCTTTGGAGCTTTAGGCCAACACAGTGTGGATTCCTTCATAAATTACAACACTAAATTCGTGGTTTGCTGTATTATTTGTATTTGCAGACTTAAATACATAGGCAGCACAATCAGACCCCTTAAAATCTGCATTAGGGAACACCTGGCGACTATTGGTAGCCAGGAAGTGAAATACCCATTGGCAGCACATTGACAAGTGCGGCATCAACTCGATAGCAAAGATGTTATCAGGTTTGTGGGCCTGGCGAAAGTTTCATGTTTTGAGTACAATGGTACATATTACAATTAATTCTCTGGCACCGCCATGGGAGCTACCATGGCACCAGTGTATGCTAATAGCTTTATGTTTGATTTCGAAACTACTCACATCATCAGTAACCCACAATGGAGTAACAAACTGAAGAAGTGGATACGTTACATAGATGACGTTTTTGGAGTATGGTCAGGGAGCAAGGAAGAGCTTGATCTTTTTCTAATATTTTTGAACAACATTGACAGTCGATTGCAGTTTACAATGGAAGTAGGCAATCCGAATGTCCATTATTTGGACGTACAGATCATCATCACAGATTTGAAGATTTCTACGACAGTATACACCAAACCCACAGACAGAAATAATTTGCTTCACAGGATGAGTTTCCACCCACCGAGCATCCTGTGGAATTTACCCTTAGGGCAAATGTTGCACATTAAAAGAATCGTAAGTGATCCAGTGGAATGTGAAATTGAACTGAATAAGTTACATGAGAAACTTAAGGAAAGAGGGTATCCAGATGAGGATCTTCAAATAGCGAAAGAAAAAACAGTCATACGTGACCGAGCACAATTGTTAATTACCAAACAAAAAGTGGAGGGTCCAGGCTTGGTATTTGTCACGAAGTATTCTACACAGAGTAGACAAATTAAGGATAGCATCCTTAAAAGATGGAGTGTGTTACAGAATGACAATAGAACCAAAGAGTTGTTTGTGAATCCTCCTGTTTTCGCATACCAGAAAAGCAATAACCTAAGGAATCTGCTAGTAGACACACATGGGAAGCAAAGAGATCAACAGAGAACGCCGGATAAGCATCCCGGCACCTACCCTTGCATGAGTTGTGGGAACTGCAACAACGTAATGAAAGGACCATTTTTATCCCACCCTCGAACAGGAGAGCAGATCAAGCTGAGAAGTCATGCAACATGCTTGTCGGAGAATGTCATTTTTTTTAATTTTTTTAAAAACGTATTTTATTGATTTTGGTGGGAAAAAAGAACGTGCAATACAACAAGAAATCAAGCAGTGGTTCAAACAAGGGAGGGGACAGGGACAGGGGAGGGGGAGGGAACAAACAAATCAACAACAGTCTTCATGTTGCAGCGAACTTACAGTGGACGGATGGGTTAGGGCCTGCGACCCAAAGTTTCAGAAAGCAGGAGGGGCCGCAGACGAGGGCCGTCCTTCCAGTGCTGGCGTAAGGGGATAGCACCAGTGTGATGCTACGAGATTTCAGGGGGGTTTGTGGTCGGCGCTGAAGCGTATGTCTCTGAGGAGGGCCTTCCATGATTCCAGGGTGCCGCACTCGGTTTCGCCGCTTGACGTGATTCCTTCCTGCCAGGCCCTGGTTTCAGCTACTGTCCATCTCTCGAGTTCTTTGAGCCATCGTTTATGCCTGGGGCCCGACGGCGTCTTCCAGGCCATTGCAATTGTTCTCTTAGCCAGGATGCATGAGATGTCCATTAGTCTGACAGCATGCTTGGACTTGCTGGGTCTGGGGTAATTCCCCAGGAGGCACTCGCCGGGGGTCCATTCGTACCTCGTCATTCCGGCGTCCATGCAAGTCTGTTTGGCTCTGGACCATAGTTTCATCGCCTTAGTGCAAGTCCAGAACATGTGGATCATGTCCGCTTTATCATTCCCACACCATGGGCATGCAGGGGAGGATGTCTTATTGAAGGAGGCGACCCTATGTGGGGTCATGTATGTCCTATACAGGACGTTCAGTTGAATCTGGCCGAATCTGGAATTCCTAGACACTTTTTTGGGAAATATTAGCGATCTCTCCCATTCTTTATCCGTGATCGGGGTCCCAAGGTCTGCTTCCCATTTCGCCCTCAGATCTTCGCCTTTAAGGTTAGGTTTGTCGCATAGTCTGCTGTAGAGCCTGGAGACTGGTCTCCAGCCATCAGAGAGGTCATGCATTTCTTGAAGTAGAGGGTCAGGGGAGGGTTCCTCCGGCCAGCCAGTCCAATGTTTCTTGGCAGTCTGTTTAAGGCGGTGGTACCAGAGGAACTGGCCCGGGGGTATTCCTTCGACGGCCTTGAGAGATTCAAAGTACCTGAATTTGTCATGATCTCTGCTTCCAAAAGATCAGGACTTGCCCGACTCCCTTGGAAGCAGACCCATAACCCCGGTTCCGAGTGCCAGCCAGTCCCAATTGGGACCTTTTGGACCCTGTCCTGGCGCCAGTGGCATCAGGCTCATAAAGATGCCCAGTCCCAGCACTGGAAGCGCCGGGCTCATAATGCTTGGGTGGACTTACCTGCAGCAGACCATGCTGCTTACTTACCTGCCAGTTGAACCCCTGATCCTCTTCTGTTTGGGACTACTTTTCCTGTTGGGTGGGGCAGGAGCCACTCCCTAGGTTCAGAACACTGGAACTCTTCTGGAAAGCAGGAACTCTTTTCTTACCTAGGCGTGGCTGTGGAAGGAGACACCTAAGCACTACAGGAGGCTATTTAAACCACACCCGATGGATGAATCTTGCTTTGTGTTATTCTGCATTCTCTGCAGCAGAACGCTCATCGTGTCTTCTGCTTCTGATCCTGGGCCTAAGGGAACAAAGGCTTACCATCCTGGAATCCAGTCTTCAGCAGCACCTGTAAAGACAAAGAAAGAACAGGTTAGCACTACGGTCTTCAGTGGCAGCGCCTCTCTTACCTGGTCCATCGGCTGTCACCAACGCCTCGCGCTGCATTCCGGCATCTGAAAGACAAAGGCTTACCTACTCTTCGCATGCTCCGGAGGTCTTCGCACTGCATTCCGGCATCTGAAAGACAAAAGCTTACCAGCTCTTCGCACGCTCCGGAGGCCTTCGGTGCTGCATCCCGCATCTGAAAGACAAAAGAAGGTGCGTTTAAAGACATTGGGCAACTTTATTACTCACGTGCCATTACTCCTTCCCACGCCGAATCCAGTGTGTATTCCAGCACCCATCAGCTTCTCTAAAGCTCCGAACTTGTACCTGCAAGATAAAAGGGACAGTTAGTGCGCATCGTGAAGCAGGCTACAAGCGCTTACTTACGTGCTTCCAGGCGCTTCTATTCCTCACGCGGATTCGATCCTCAACTCTCATCAGCCCGCCATCCGCCATCGCCGGAACCCTGCAAAACAAGAGATATCATTACAAAAGACTTTTAAGACATTTGAAGTGCCCAGAACTTACAGTTCGTGCAGTTAACGACGGACAGCAGTCCTCTGAGGTCAAGAGGCCTGCACCCTTATCCAGTGAAGAAACTGGTTACGGCACCCTGCCCCGAGGCAGATGGAGAGCTCGGCGTTCACTTACCTAAGACATCTTACTCTTCGAGTCAGACATACAGTGCACAGAGGTCCAGCCCAAAGAGCCAACCGTGTGTTACACATCACCTTTGAAGATACGGCATTCACCCAGTCAAGACCGGCGCCTCTGCGGGAATCAGGTGAGCGTTACAGAATTCCCCTTCCTCGTACATGTCGCCCCATGTGTATATGCCTGCTTCTTCCCACCTCCTTGCCGTGGAGAGGTCTGCATCCGTTCGGCAGGTGTCTGCCAAGATGGGGTTATCCGGAGAATATGGGTGTTGTACTCGCCTGATGTAGCAGGACCTGGCCCATATCTTCCTTCCCAAGTCAATCACTTCTGAGGTGACCAGGGACTGCCGTGTGGGGTGCCACAGGGTTTCCTTAGGGATCACATTGTTCGAGGATTGCCTCAGTATTTCCGTCTCAGCCGAAGGTTCGTCCGAGAGCCATTTCATTATGTGGCTCAGCTGGGCAGCCAGATAGTATAACTGGAGATCCGGCAGCTTTATTCCACCCTCCTTGTATGGCAGGGAGAGAACAGATAGCGACAGTTTGTGCCTGTGGGGGCCCCAAAGGAGGTCCCTGATAATAGCCTCCAGCTTCTTGAAGAAGGGCGGTCGAACATAATGACAAATGTTCACGAAGAAATATAGGAATCGGGGGAGTACGATCATCTTGACTATCGCTGCCCTGCCCACCATGGCCAATGGGAGCCTGGACCAGAATTTTATGGAGCGTCGAAGACTCATGACGGCGGCCTCAGTGTTGTGTTCGTGCGTGAGTAGCGGGTTATGGCTTACGTTGATCCCCAGATAATGGAACTTGACCAGTTGCCAACCTATTCCTATCACTGGGAGATTGCATTCTGGAATGTTGCGTAGGCCCGCCAGGGGGAAGGCGGAGGACTTGCTCCTGCTAAATCGGATCCCAGAGTACTTCGCGTAATTTTCTAGTACCTCCAATGCTATCGGTGCGTTAACTTCGGGAGTGCTTAGGTAAAGGAGGACATTGTCTGCGTATAGAGATATTATGTGGTGTACAGTGCCCACCTTGATACCAGCGTCGAAGAGCTGCTGCCTAAAGTACAGTACAATCGGCTCCAGGCCCAGTATGTACAGCATGGGTGATAGCGGACACCCCTGTCTCGTTCCCCTTTGTATTTCCCAGGCTGCTGATACCATTCTTCCCGTTTTCACTCTCGCCATTGGGGAATTATAGAGGACCTCAATCCACCTAATGAAGCCCCCTCCGAAGCCAAATCTTCTCAGGACCTCCTTGATCCATTCCCAGTATATGGAGTCAAAGGCCTTGATAGCATCGAGCGACAACACCGCCAGGTCCTCGTCCCTCTCGTGTGTTTCGGCCATTACATGCTGTAGCCTCCTGAGGTTAGCAGTGGTGTTGCGCCCAGGTACAAATCCGTTCTGGTCTTCATGGACGATGGATCCCACCACTCTGGCCAGCTTGCGGGCTAATATGGATGTGAGGATCTTGGCATCGTAGTTTAGCATGGCCAGAGGGTGGTAGGACTCACAGTCGGTGGGCGATTTGTGTGGCTTGAGCATAGGGACGATTATGGTTTCTTTCATGGTGTTGGGGAGAATCCCATTCCTGTATGCCTCCTGGTAGACCTCGTGGAGAACTGGAGTGAGGATGGACTCATACGTCTTGTAAAACTCAGGTGGGAGGCCGTCGCTGCCAGGGGCTTTGTTGTTAGAGAGGGACCTGATCGCCACTTGCACATCCTCAAGAGTGATCTCCATCTCCAGTTCCTCTCTCTGCTCGAGTGAGATGCGGGGAAGTTCTATCTCCTCAAGTGTGTCTATAATGTCTTCAGTAGGAATTAGCTTCTTGTGAGCATACAGTTCGGTGTAGAATTTGGCAAAGGCTTCATTGATCCCCAGCTGGGTCGTGTGGGATGTCACATCGGCGTCCCGTATCTCCACCGGGAGGTGTTTGGGGTGTTCCCGCTTGCAGAGCCAGGCCAGTAATCTCCCTGGTTTATCCGATTCCTTGTGGGATCGGGTGGTATGCGTGGCGAAATCGAATTTCTCCAGTCTTTCCCATGCTTGTTGACATTCTACGCGGGCTTCCTTCAATTTATTCTCGGCCTCTGTGGAGTTGTCGTGAGCAGACTCTAGTCGGGAGATCTCAGCTTCTCGTGCTTCGAGCGTTCTCTGCAGTTGCCTGCGAGTACCACCGGCTCTCGATATAATTTCGCCTCTGGTCACCACCTTCATAGCTTCCCATAGTGTGCCCCAGGAGGATACCGACCCCACGTTGATTTCCAGATAATCCTCCAGTTTTATGGCAAGGCCCTCCCTGAACTTGAGATCATCAAGTGCTGCAGTCGGCATCCTCCACATGGGGATCGGGGGTCTGGGGCCCCTCAACTGCCATAGCATGGTCAGTGGGGAGTGGTCGGAAATCGTACGCCCCAGGTACCCTGTAGCTACAGCACGTGGGGCGAGCTCCTTGTTGATAAACAGGTAGTCAATTCTTTAATGGACTCCGTGTGGGGCTGAGTAGTGGGAGTAAATCCTTTCGGCCGGATGGTGTTCCCTCCAGATGTCCACTAGATTGAGCTGCTCCAGAGTTTCCCTCAGGGCACGGGATGCAAGGTTGCTCGGGTGTGGGGGGGCAGCGATCTGTCCGCGCTTGCGTCAACAACACAATTAAAGTCCCCTCCCCATATGAAGGTGCGGTCCCGGTGCCAGATCAGCTTAGCAATCAATGTGGCGAGGTACGCCGGTATTGCATGATGTGGGAAGTAGGAGTTGACCAAGCAGACTGGAGTCTGTTCCATTGTACCCCAAATCACTACGTATCTCCCTTCCTTATCTTGTTCACTCCCCTCCATCTGGAAGGGCACGTCCGGGCTTATCCATATTAGCACCCCTCTAGCGTATTTATAGTAGGGGGACCCTCTCACAGTCCTAGCCCATCGGTCTGCAATCTTGGACATGGCCTCCGTCGTGAGGTGAGTCTCTTGAAGGAGTGCAAACAAAACTTTCTTCCTTTTGAGATAGGATTGTATACGATTGCGTCTGAGGTATGAGCCTATACCCCTCACATTCCATGACATCACGGTGAACTGTGCCGCCATCGGGTCTGAGTTTCGGATTTGATGCGGGACTCGGTCTCCGGAGTCCGGCACTGCTTTAGACCTCCGTAGGTGAGCTGCGGGGGGAATGTCACTGAATTCCGGTCGTCGGGGTCGCGCCCTGGACCCATCTCGGTCTTTGTTGGCGAAGGAAGCATGAAGACTGTACAACTAACAAAACTAATACTAATAACAAAACTCAAACTGGTGCGCCCAGCGACTACAATCATGTCGCGGTGCTCAGGCGCTCTCAAGCCGTCGGAGCCCATCCGGGAGTCGGGCGCGAGCTGGTTCAGGCAGGAGCCTAGACCGGGTGAATTCTACGCTGGGGGTGGGGCGAGGGCCTGGCGGCGGAGCCGAGCGAGGCCGTTTCCGAGTGAAAAACTGAAGTTGGATTACCTTCTGTATTCCGGCGTCATGTACGATAGTTCTTACTGTTACTCGGGGGTCGCTTGTGGGATCAGGTGGGGTTAGGCCTCATTCCGTGAGTTGTCCTTGCCATCCGCCAGGTTATTGTCTTCTAGCCACATGTTGGCTGCCTCTGGATTATCGAGGAATACCACTCTCTCTTTGTAGATGACCCTGAGGCGTGACGGATATAGCAATCTGTATTTTAGGTTCAGTTGTCGGAGCCTAGCTTTTATCGGGACAAATGAATTCCGCTCTCTCTGAACCTTCTGCGTATAGTCCGGATAGATGGAGATTTTGGAGTCCCCTCTTTCGATGGGGCCCCCCTCCCTGGACCGCCGTAAAATAGTTTCTCTGTCTTGAAAGTTCAATATCTTAGCGATTATAGGTCTGGGGTGCGATCCAGGGGGAGGGCGCCTCTGGAGGGATCTGTGGGCCCTCTCGACTGAGAATCCTTGGGTCAGTTTGCCGGCCCCTATTTCTTGCAGCAGAAGGGTTTCAACGAAGAATGTGGTATTTGCCCCCTCGTTCCCCTCCGGGACACCCAGGATCCTGATGTTGCTCCGTCTGGCCCGACCTTCGGCCTCCTCCGCCCTTTCCTCTAGGAAGGCGACTTTCCTCTTCAGGAGGGCAACTTCTGACTTCATGGCTGTGGTGGCCATGGATGTTTCCTCCGTCGACTGTTCGACGGTCGTGACCCTCTCCGCCAAGTTGCGAGCGTCTTGGCGGATCAGTTGAATATCAACTTTGAATTCGTCGATCTTAGAGTCTATATGCGTTTTTAGTGAGGCTATGGCATCGAGTATCTGAGAGTGGTTATCGGCGGCCACCCCTTCGCTCGTCCGGGCGACTTCAGAGGAGCCGTCCCTGGCTAGAGTGGAGGTCTTCACCTTGGTGGAAACAAAGGAGTCCATGGTGGCGGCTCTGGTCTTATTCTTGGCGGCCATCTTGAGGTGATGATTGCGGATGTCCCAGGCCTCAAAGGATAGTTCGCTTGTGGGGTTGCTAGCAAGGCCCACCTCCCAGCCGAATTTCAGGCCGTGAGCTATGTTTGCCCCCGTGTCTGGTTGTGCGGCCCACAGAGGCGAGTTTCAGAAGAGTAAGGGTAGGAGGGAGGCCCCCCCGCGAGCGAGGCAGGATCTCGCACAACTTATCCTGTGGGACTGGATCGGTAGAGTGACCCGAGCCAGGCCAGTCCTCCGTCAGACGGGCGGCGGCCGGGGGGGTCGTTTCCCTTTCTCGTGCTTCCGCTTCTCCCCACCAGGCCTGGGAGTCTGTCAGGGGAGGGATACCCCTCGTAGGCCCCGCTGTGCGATGCGAGGCGCCATCTTGGATCCGATCAGAGCGGGAGGGGGGAGAGCCGTTTTAGGACCGCAGCAGCGTCTGGGGGGCCCAATCCGGCGGGCCCAATGGATATTCGGATGCAGAACCGCCTCGCCCAACCGCACATTCCTCTGCAAGGGCTGGGGCCGCACATGAGCCGGAGAGAAAGGATCAGGAAACGGCGTCTCGGCCGGAGCTCGGCAGATCAGCTACCGCTCGCCATCGGCGCCAAGCCACCTTGTTGGAGAATGTCATATCTGCTATTAGGTGTCCTTGTGCCCAGTATTATGTGGGGGAGACCGCACGCAAAGTACGAGTTTGTATTAATGAACAAAAATCATGTATTAGATTCAATAACAGAACATCATCAGTAGCGAGACATTTTCATGATAATGGACACACTGTCGCTCAACTGAAATTTGCAGTTTTGGAAGTGATACCAACCAAAGGCCAAAACATGAACATGAAGAAACTGAGAGCCCAAAAAGAGGCACAATGGATAGAAAAAATGGGGTCTATTATTCCCGATGGAATGAACGAGGAGTTGGATCTCAGTTGTTTTCTGTGAATTTGTGCTTTAATATGGAATGACATGATAATGTGAAACACATATTTTGATCTGATGCGTATTAGATGCATATTGAATTTGATTTGCATCTATTTTTTTACTTTTAACCAATTTTGTCAGGTTTTTGAGTTTATTTATTTATTTATTACGTTTCATTTACTTTGAATTTGTTGTTTGATTTTGCCTCTCTAATTTTCACAATGTTATGTTCGTTTTAGTTTTTTATTACGTTTTTACATTTTCTCACTTTTTTTATTTTTTTATTATTATTATCATTTCTATTTTTTTATACTGATCATTACTTTTCCTGGTTATGATTAGGCATAATTTGAAGTAAGTGGTAACGATGGATGTAAACATCACAGAGGATATCTGTTCGTGAAAGTATAAGGTTCTATTTAGCAATGCACCATTTCAATATGGTTGCTAAACAGTTGTGGGGATGACAAACTCTGGATCAGTTGGGCGCTGATAGGGTCTGGTGGCCCAATGGTCGCTTATTGAGCGATTAGATCAATTATATGGTCCAGTCAGGTCACAGTCATTAATTTGTTTATTTTGGGTTAGTTAGCACCGAAGAAAACATCATTGTAGAAATGAATGACAAGTTTTTGACATGGTAACTTGCTACACAGCCGACGCGCGTTTCAACCTAAGTCTTTTTCAAGGCCAATTGAGTTAAGGGGTGGACATCAATTGCTGTAAGCTGGTCCTCCCAGATAAGGGCGTCAGGGGGGCTTGATAGCCGATTGTTGGCCGGGTCCGGCGAGTTTGTTGCGTGCGAGCGTTCGATTCCCAAAACTGGCGCAGTGTGTCTGTGGACCCTTTGTTGATGGAATAATGCATGGTATTTGCAGGGAATGTAAAAATGATTCTATTAATTTCCCTCAGCGTTGATTCCGTAGGAAACAAATGAACAAACCCATTGCCTGGGTTATTAACAGTATTTTCCATTCATTTGGATTATTTACTCAAACAGAGTTCCTTTAAATACCGAGAGAGTGGGTCTGGCTGGAGGGAGCCTCCAGCTCTCTCAAGACTATGCACATGTTTTTACAAGGTGTTTAAGGCCACAGGGCTTTGGGGGTTCCCCAGTGGGAGCTCAAAGAGTCCCAATGTGACAAGCACACACCTCAGCAGGGAGGCCTTGTCACAGCATACACACAGTTTTTTAAAAGTACCTATTATGGTAATTAATTTTGCGCATTGTACCTCAGCTGCAGTCCGGTTCCAGGACCGAGTGAACAGAGGGAAGCTGGGCAAGCAAAGGACACCAAGAGAGGGAAAAGTATAGCCAAGGATAGCAAACTGGCCTGAGAAGTAAATATAGCATCTGGAGAGAGGAAAAGGGAGAGACGTGCAAAAGTTCCGGAAGAAACATGTACGAAAATAGCACAGCATCCGCATTGAAAGCATTGGACAAATGGGGAGGGCAAAGCTTTCAGTTGTGACATACTCTGACCAATCACAGCATCTGTTGTATCTGCAACAGACACTGGCTCCGCTGTGATTGGTCTGATCACCTCTATGCTCTTTAAGTGGGACATGCGAGTGAATGTGATGCTTGAAGTGAGTGACGTCACTCACGCTCAACTTCTTCGAGACTCCAGCTCTAGAGGGACCATGTCAACATCAGTCTGTCCATGTCATACTTATCCAGTTTAGAAGGCCACAGGATTCAGAATAGCACCTGAAGGATGTTTCATTGTGGATGTTAAGATGAATTTCCGAAATCTATTATGAGGGTGGATTGGGGGAGGCCAACCCATTATGATAAACAGGGAGACACTGAAGTCTAGCGAAGCCTAATCAAGTTAAGGTAGCAGAGCAGCAAGGCTTAGATTCAGTGTGCCTGTGAAAGTCGCCAAGAGATTCAATGAGCCCACACAGAACAACACCAGCAATTCTAATTAGACAGGTAAGTACACAAATATACAATGATTTGTTAGGTCTTTAAAATGCACAATTGTCACAAACCTACTATAAAACCGATATATATGTTCACTCTTAGGAAAAGAAAGAAAGCATTTGATTCAATGACCAGTATAAAAAAGGTAAGTACTCAGGTGCATGGAATTCAGTAAAGACAAAATAGAATAACAATAGAACAGTTTCACTAACAGTATAAGTTCAGCCTTGTGTCCAAACGTAATCAGTTTTGGAAGTTGCACTTTTCAGGTAGGTTCAATACGTGATTGGACGATGCCAGTGGTTTTGATACTAAAGTTCAAAAAGGTAATTGAAGTTCAGGTAAGTAACTCACACACTTCCAGATACTAAGATAGGCTAAGGAAGGGATCCTTGGCCAGTCCTCCAGCGACCAAAGCAGAAAAGAGTGAAATACAGACACATCTTTACACCCGTGCAACCCGAGAACAGGGGAGTTGGGGGGCAGTGGGACAGGCATGTTAACTAATCCCCTCCGACTCTGATTTTTCTAGAGACTCCTGCTGAGGTTCCAGATTCTGTTGGGGAAACAGTCTTCTGTGTTTCTTCACGTCCAGGGAGGCCCAGGGGTCGCAAGTGCAGAGATCACTTTCGGACGTGGGATTTAGCTTTGGTCGGTTGCTGGGCTTTAAACTTGGTTCAGGCACCTTCCAGCTGAAAAGATGAATATTTCTGTGAAGCAGGCGACCTCAGGACACCTTCAAGGAGCGAAGAAGACAGATTGCAATGGGAGTCATCGCGGTCAGGCAGCAAGTGGTGATTTTCAATGGACGAGCAAAGGTGCGGGCCAGCACAGCTTTAATTGATGCAAGAAGGCTGAAAATGCAGGAGAGGGTGTCTTGTAGTACAAGCTGAAGATCCTCCAAGTTCCACGGATTCACTCAATATGGTGATGGCTGCAGCGAGCTGGCCCAGGAGAGAGCCTGTTAGTCCACTTGTTGGTCCAGGCCAAAGCTCAGAAGGCACGGGTCCTCGAGCAGTACTCGAGACTGGTTGTTTCCACCGGTCATGGGGTCGAAGCACCTACAAGGGCCTTCATGAGATCAGGACAGAGGAGCAGGACTACACTGGAGTTGGTGGTGGTCAGCTGCAGGAGTCATCTTTGGGTCATCAGATAGCTGCACTTCTTCGTAGGGGTCTTGGCTCTAAAAATGACCTGTCTAATGGCTGCAGGAGTCCTCCTTTTATCCAATATTTAGAGTGGAAATTCACCCAGGTTCACCAATGATAAAGCTCTGCACTGCAGAGACTAGCAATGGCTATCCAATTATGGATAGCCACTGGCCACAACATCGGCCCAGCAACTGCACTCACTCCAGTTCCTGCCCGCACATCCGGGCTCACAAACAAACTGCATCATTTTCCAGGAAAGCAGCAGGCCAATGGCCAAATATGGCCAAAGGACAGTAAAAAAACTGATGGCATGGCCGTCTTAAAAGTGCTCGACACTCTTATTAGCAATTTGCGTAAAATGCAAAAGTGCAGGAGTAAAAAGTAGAAAACATGGTATAAAAAATATCTGCAGCCACCAGTCCATCCTAGGCACATTGTAAATATAACCAAAAAGCCAATACAGAAAAAGATATAAGGATATAAAGTATCCTAATCGCACTTCACTTTAGGGTGACGTGTGCAATTGTAACAATAGAAGAAATCCACAAAGAGAGAAAAAAGGCCCTCATTATGAGCCGGTCTGGAAATTAGGTGCCAGTAACAGTGTTACCGGCACCTTTTCTGGACCGGCTTACTCCGAGTCTGCAGGTAGGGGCTGTGAACAACCGGCAGGCCTGACCTGCCGGTAGTTCAGGCCCCCACCGGCAGATAAATCAATGAAGCAGCGGCACCGTTAACAAAGGTGCCAGTGCTTCAGTGTTCCCATTCCCGTGGAGTCCGGGAACTTACCGCTCCGCCGCCGCCCGTAATATCCCGGTATTACTGGGCTATCAGGTGGCAGAAACGGTAAGCCGAGGTTGCCAGTGGGCTGCTGGCGGCAACCTCGCAAGATGGGTCATAGTCTCTCAGTCTTGTGAACTGATCAGTTTCCCCAGAAAGAGCAAAAAGACAAGGGAAGTAAAACTCAAAGCTTTACTTACCTCTGAAATGTAAGGCCAGGAGTACAAAGAAAGCAAAAGGGAAGGGTGGACCATATAAGTCTATGGGTGGAAAGCAGCAAAAACAAGATATTTCTAAATATGTCTCCATATGGAGAAAGAAGCTCTTTCTAAATTCCCTGTCTGCCATTTCCATGACACACATTTTACATGAAGTTTTTTGTTTGAGCAAGAAAAAAAAAACATTGCATGCTGCGTGTGATGTATTTGATCCCTAAGAAATACCAGAATTAGTATTGCAGAGTGCTAGTGCAAAAATACATTTAGTTGCTGGCCATCACACCACTTATAACAGCCTTCCACCACAGGTATTATTGGGTCATTAGGATGCAGAGCTAATCCATATGTGCTCTTGATTTGAGCAAACCGTAGGAAAAGAATCCTTTCTGCTCCCAAAACTGGAGGGATTCCTCAAGAGTGTTAACAGATCATCCATCTGCTACCTTATATTCCGGCAGAAATGATGAAAAGCTGTTTCATAAGTATTCTGTTTTCTGAGATTTGCCTTTTTTACATCCCTAAAAGCTCCATGCACCCACTGGGATGTAACCTGGCTTACAAATCTTCAACCATGCCACCTAATCTTTATAACATCTGCACTGTTTGCCTTTGGAAGTTGGATCCAGTTTAAGCTTTGTTGGGAAGGGAATGAACCCCTCCCACCTCCATAGGCACTTTAGAGTAAGGCGAATCCCATAACTACACTTACGATGTAGCAGGGGGCAGAGGGGCATGGTAAGAGACACTACACAGATACAATATTACTGAAATATAGATGCTTAGACTTAGTGCGCACATATAAGTAGGAGCCATTTTTGTAGCTATGGTAGAAACATTCGGCACTGCATGGCTGCGCGGTAAACACAGACCCAACGAAGAAACTTGAATAGGTCAGATGCTAGAGAGACCCATGCTGCTAACTCCCATAAAAATGTTCCTTTCTCCATTAACTGCTCCTAATACGTGTTATCCCAAGAAGGAATGTGCCCTGCAAGGCCGCAAGACAGTACCAGACGCCTCACAGTGCATGTTTATTGCAGCCAGGCCAAAGCAGGGCCCGACCCCCACCCAGCTGACCATGAGTTATAACACAACCGTCCCAGTCCAAGACCCCTGAATTCCACGATAGTAGGTGACCCAAGACCACCAACCATAAACCCACTGGTCATAAAACAATGAAAAGAGCACGACCATTCCACCTTATTTCATAATGACAAACTTTGTAATGCGAGGTAGAGGGTGGAATAAATTATAGTACACAGCAAGGGTCGAAGCTGTGGGTGCAGATGGTGCGATACGGAATGAGTGAGGAATGTGTGGGTCAGCCGATCTTAAGCCCCCTCCCCCTTGTGCCAGTTCCCGAGCCTCCCAGATGCATGCCATAATGATAGAGTAGCATTGTCCTGCACAGCAAACTTTTTTTTTAATTTCTTTATTGATTTAACAATATAACCAAACTTCCAACATTATCAGTGCAACAATCAAATGCGTTCATCATTAAATTCCCTCTCTATTTTCTGCCACTCCTTGTCATCAAATTCTAGGATCAGTTTGTGCTCCCACTTCGCCCTGCTTTTGAGTTCATTTCTGGTCGTGCCCTCTGTTAGTGCCTCGTAAAGTCGTGAGGTTTCATGACCCCTTTCAGCCACGTTTAGCATAGTTTTGATGACCCTGTGCTCTGTTACCAGGTTTGTAACTTCTGGCCATCTGTCCGCCATACTCCGCACCACAGCTCTATGGATCAAGAACTGCCCTGTCGGCAGTCCCGTGGTCTCGTTGAAATCAGCGAATGTTAGGATCTCTTGTTCTTGAACCAGGTCCCCAAGTGTCGCCACATTGTGGGGCTCCCATTGGCTACGTGTTTCTGTTTGTCCCCAGGGTCTATTTGCCATGATTGCTGCTATGGGGATTTGTGGAGAGTACGGGTCTTCCACTCTCACAGTCCTGAAGGCACGTCTCCAGAGCTGGGACCCCAGCTTAACCAGGTATGGGCTGTTTTGCAGTGCAGTAGTCTGGACCCAGAGTAGGTCCCTAAGTAGCAGCCAAGGCAGGGCCGGTTGTAAGAGTCGGGTGTCTGTTGTGGTTTCGTCCGCCATCCATTTAACTACATGCTTCCGATAACTTGCCAAGTAGTAGAGTTCGAAGTTGGGTATTTTCATGCCTCCCCTTTCATAGGGTCTCTGCAGTGTCTCCAGCACCACTCTGTGTCTGCCTCCCTGCCATAGGAACCGTCTGCAAAGTTTATTTATTTCTCTGAAGAAGGGAGGGGGGATATTGAATGGGACATTGGTGAAATTGTGTAGTATCTGGGGTAGCACCACCATTTTGAGGAGGCCAGCCCTCCGTGCCACAGAGCGCAGCAGTTTCCCCCAGAAGTCCACCAATTTCTCCAGGGCGTTCTTGGCCCTAACCGTGTTGAGAATGTGTTCAGTTCTGGGGTTTCGATGTATAGTAATTGCCAAGTATCTGAAGGAGGTTGTCTTCCATTGAAGGGCCATGGGGGGAAGGGGTCTGTATTCGTTGCTGCACAGTGCTGCGAGGGGGTAGAGGCAAGACTTGTCCCTGTTAATCTGGATCCCCGTGTATCTGTGGAATTCGTTTAATGTTTCTAGGATGTATGGCAGTAGGTATTCAGGGTTGTGTAGATATAGAAGCGTGTCGTCGGCGTACATTGAGATGAGGTGGGTTATGCCGTCTATCTCTATGCTCCCATCTCCATATTCCTGTTGCAGGTAAGCAGCTACGGGATCAATGGCCATGATATATAACATGGGGGATAGCGGGCATCCTTGTTGCGTGCCCCTATGGAGGGCCCACCTATTGGAATATGTTTTATTCGTGCGTACCCTGGTAGTGGGGTTAGTGTATACTAGCTGGGTCCCTTTCAAGAAGGCAGGCCCTATCCCCATTTTTTTCACGGTGGCGTACTGCCATTTCCACCGTACTGAATCGAAGGCTTTGGTAGCATCCAGGGACACCACTGCATATTTCTGAGGCCTGTTTTTGGTGCTGTATATGACGTGGTTCAACCTGCGCAGGTTTTCTGTGATGGAGCGCCCAGGGACGTAGCCTGTTTGGTCCTGGTGTATCAATAGGGAGATTACTCTACGCAATCTCTGTGCTAGCATGGCCATCTTGTTATCTACATTTAACATGGAGAGGGGCCTGTACGAGCCGCACTCCTCACCGTCCTTACCAGGTTTTAGAAGGGGAATGATAATAGCTTCCCTCATGGTTTCTGGAAGGGTGCCTTTCTCGTAAGCCTCATGAACACTTGGGCCAATAAAGGGGCTAGGGTCTCCTCGTATGTCCTGTAGAATTCTCCCAGGAGACCATCCGTGCCCGGCGATTTTCCGTACGGCAGGGATCTAATGGTTGCCATCACCTCATCAGGTGTGATGGGGTCACCCAGGGCTTCTGCCATCTGCGTGTCAAGTTTGGGTAGCTTAATAATGTCCAAGACATCGTCTATTTCCATGTCTGTAGGGGATGAAGAGTTGGAGTAGAGGTCTTGGTAGAACTCAGAAAAGACTGAGTTTATTTCTGTCTGCGTTTGTGCTGTGGTACCGTCTGGTTTGCGAATGTGACAGATAGGTGTCCGGGGAGATTCCCTCTTATAAAGCCAGGCTAATAATTTCCCGGGTTTGTCCCCCAGGGCATGGGTTCTTTCAGTGTGTTTAGCGTAGCTTAATTTCCCCAGGGCCTCACATTGAGTTAGGTAGGTTTGTCTAAGTTCAATCTCCCTCTGCAAATGTTCTGGGTTTGAGTCGGCCCTCCCTTCCAGAGAACCCAGCTCTCTTTCAGTGCGTTCTAATGAGGCTATGATGGATCTTTGGATGCCCCCCACAGTTGCAATCATTTCTCCCCTCATGACCACCTTATATGCCTCCCACGCTGTACATATGTGCCTCACGCTGTTCAGGTTTGACTGCCAATATTCCTCTGTGCTTTCCCTTATGTGCTCGCGGAAGGCTGTGTCGAGCAGAGCCTCGCACCTGAGCCTCCAAGTGGGCACCGGAGGCCTGCGTGGAAGCCCTTCACAGGTAATTGCCAACGGAGAATGGTCAGATAGCACCCTGGGCAGAAAGTGTGCGTCCCCAAACGTGGCCTGTTGCTCTTGGCTCACAAATATGTAATCTAGCCTGGTGTGGACTGCATGCGGTGGGGAGTAGAAGGAATATTCCCGTTGTTCTGGGTGCTGTTCCCTCCACAGATCTTGGAAAAGGAGCTGATGTGTTAGTGTAATTTGTATTTTGGCAGGAGGGGATGGGCGGGTATGTTTGTCATCAGATCTGTCCTTTCGGGGATCAATGCTGCAGTTGTGATCTCCCCCCCATAGCATGGTGCTCCCTCTGTATGGGCTAAGCCGTGAGTATAGTGAGCGGAAGAAGATTGTAGCATCATGGTTAGGTGCGTAGGTGCTGATTAGACATACCTCTTTTCCCTCTATGGTGCCGTGTTCCAACGCCATCCTCCCCTCGTCGTCCGTTTTGGTGCCTACTAAAACTTGAGGGGGATGGTCGGGCTGATCAGGACCCCTCTGGCATAGGAGGAGTAAGAGGATCCTATTAGGGTTTCCCGCCAGGTTCTGGCAATTGCTTCGAGTTTTTGAGCATTTAGGTGGGTCTCTTGGAGCATGGTGATCCCAACCTTGCACCTTTTTAAATATGCTTGGATGCAGCGTTGCTTAACAAAACTATTCATGCCTCTAACATTCCATGTCATAATTTTAATTTTGTCAGCCATGGGTGCCGGGTGATCAGACATTTGAGCGAGGCATCTCTTGAGGCTGTTCTTCCGCCGTACTGTTCATGAAAGCTCTGTGTGGTCTTGGTGTATCCCCCTTCAAGTCCCCAACTTTAGTGCCAACTCCCACTTTCCCTCCCCCCTATAACTTTAAACTCCCCAAACTAAAAACAGGTCCAGCGAGGTTTCCCTCGTTATGACTGTCCCGTTTCCGCTCCGTTTGACCGCACATGGTCTCCTGGTGCCCTACGGGCGGGTATATATACCCTGATAACTTCTGGGGGTAGAGGGATGTTCGTCTTTGGTGTCGCTCTATGAGGAATCATTCCAGCTGCACTTAACTTCGGCCATTTTGTTCGTGTGCCATTGTGGGTTAGAGGTCCTGCGTGCGGCCAATGCTATGACTCACCGCAACCTCCTCCTTTTCTCATCTGCGTCTGGGATCTGCTCCCCATCCATCCATTCTCGGGCCTCTGCCGGGGTGTCAAACAAAAGGGCCTTGTTGTTGTGTATCTCCTTTAGTCTTGCCGGGTATAAGAGCATGTACCGCAGTCCGGCCTTTTTCAGTCTGGCTTTGGTGTATATGAATTGTGCCCTCCTCATCTGGACCTGGAAGGTGTAGTCTGGGTAGATAGCTATTTTCGCAGAGTCTCTCTGTATTTGGCTACCCGATCTGGAGTAGGCCAGAATGGTCTCACGGTCCCTGTAGTTAAACACTTATGCTATCATCGGTCTAGGCAGGGTGGTTTTTTGGTGAGGGATCGGTGGGCTCTTTCAATCATGAAGCCTTGCGAGAGTTTTCCAGCTCCTGCCTCCTGTAGCAAAAGGTTCTCCACATAGTTCGTGGGGTCTGCTCCTTCGATGCCCTCTGGCAAGCCCAAAAGTCAGATGTTATTTCGGCGTGCTCGCCCTTCGGCCTCCTCAGCCCTGTCCTCGAGGTTCTTCACCTTTTGCTGCAGCACTTCCACATCTTTTAGGAGCTGCGTTTTAGCCTCAGTGTTTTCTCGAACCTGGACTTCCAGTGTTTCGGTCCTGCAGGCCAGGGAGCGAACGTCTTGTTGTAGTAGGCCCAGATCTATGGCCACTGCGTCAATTTTGTTTTCCATCGTTGTTTGGAACATTTTGATGGCCTCCAGGATCTGGGTGTTGCTTGGTTCGGTTGTCCCCTCAGAGGGATCCTGCAGCGCCTCAGAGGTTGTCTTATTTGTGGTTTCAGGTCCTGTGGGCCCCCCGGCAGTGTAGGTGTCCATGGTGGTTTGGCGCTGTTTGCCCCTTGCTCCCTTCGAGGACATCCCAGCCAGGCTGTGGCGGCTTTGCTGGCCCCGCGCTGGGTCCCAGGGGCCAGGGAGTCTGTTCAATGGGGCGCCGCTTTCCAGTGTCCAGGGCAGGCCCCTCGGCTGCGCTCCTCCTCGGTGTTTTCCAGTTGTTGGGTGGGTCGGGTGGCGCCCAGGCGGCAGGGCCTCCGGTGCGCGGTCAATGCATGGGGCGCTCTCCCTCACCGTTCACCTCTTCTGTTTCTAGATTGCTTCAGCTCTCCATCGCTTATCGTCCCTTTCCGGAGCTGGTCCCCGGCGGTGACTCTAAAGGCCCCTCACTCGGAAGGCAGGGCACCGCGCCGTCCTCGCACCTCCGCCTCTCCTCGCTCCTCGGGTGTTGCCACTTCCGCCAGGGTCCTCTGCCGGTCCGGATCCGGATCTATGGATGTGCCTTTTCAGGGCAGTGCACGGCCTCTCTTCGGCGCTCACAATGTTACGCGGGCTAATGCATGGGAGCCGCCATTTTGGGCACGGCTCTGTGGTGTCGCTTTGCGAGGCGTCTTGATCCCTGAAGGGCACTCTCGGGGCTTCCTGATGTAGTCTGCGACGGGTATGGTTGCTCACAGGCTTCTAGTGCTTCTGTGGTGCATGAAAAGCAGCTTATTGTGGACACATCGCACAGAGCTCACCCAAGACGCGTCCTCTTCACATGGCGGTTAGCCACGCCCCCCTCCATGCACAGCAAACTTAACCATGGTTCCCTGGAGATAATGAGCCCAGCAGACCCCACGTGATGGAGGACAGACAGACGGGGCTGGGACCAATAGCAGCCTGGTGTGCCCTATGGAGCAGGCTGCCCATGTATAGGGTCTCACTAACCAGTCATGCTGGATTTTTACTGTATATGTGTATGTCATTGATGACGATGTTTTTCCTTATAACATTCTGCTTGTACCATTTTTTGGCAGAACTTTCTAGAGTAGCAGAGTTCTTTGCTGGCTTGTTATCCTTGTAAGAATCTCTTGGCCTTTTTTCCCCCGCGGGTTGTATTTTTTCTGGCGTGGGCATTTGTGGGCGTGCCTTCAACCTCCACACCTACCCTATAACACAGTACATTCTTGCACTCACATTATATTGCTAATAAAAATAAACTTGCTGGAGTCTCCGAGGCACCTTGATTGCTAAACTAAGAAAAGGATAGAAATATTAGAATTCAGTATGTTGTAGTTCTTTTAGTGGAATTTTTAAAAGTGTTCTAAACTGTGGGATTCTCTTCCTGGTCGGGGTCCTTATCTTCCCTGTTATGCTTTAAGGCTATTTAATTCTCCAGGTTTTCTGACCTAGACACTTGGCATGCTTTATATTGCCTTATTTTGATCATGTTATATTGGATGCACTATAACGTTAGTTACTGCTTTGCGCGGGGGTCCACTAGGGGTAAAATGCAACTACTGCTACCAATACTACTACTAATAATAATACTAACAATATGTTTATCAAAAAGGTGTTCCAAGCCAACCTACCATGGCCAGCCAATTTACTAGAATAAAAAGCTGTGCCTTTTCATAACTTAAGTCTGGATAGAAGCCTTACTGAGAGGGATGAAATTGCCCCCTGCAGCCATGCAATAGAAGAAGAGAGGATTACATAATCTTGCGTTTACCCGGCAGAATGTATTCATTTAGCAGGTTATGATGAAGGTTATAAGAAGTTAATTTTGAAAAGATGAAATGGAACATCTTTTGGTAGTTAGTTGTTTAAATTGTGACTCTCTCCCGCCTGACCAAGTCTGAAAGAATTTAGAACTACTTTACTGTAGATGTTCCCCTCTGCCTGGACATTAATAGCAAAACTGCTCCATAGAGGTGGCTAAAGACCAATAACCCTTTCCTTATGCAGAGACATGCCTAGATAGTACATTATGGGCCTCATTACACGGATGGCGGTAGGGATTTACTGGTACCGGTAAATCCCTACCGCCTTACTACGAGGTCCCTTTGCGGGTTGGGGGATTTAACGCCTGCTTTCAGCAGGCGTTAAAATCCAACCCGCTAAGGGACCTCGGAGCTAATTACGGCACCGCAAAATTGCGGTGCCGTAATTAGCGCCTTTCCCATTCCCATAGACCCCTATGGGGCAGAAATGGGAATGTGGAAGGGCAATGGCGGAAAGGGGATTTACCGCCCCTCCAACCTTGGAATGGGGCGGTAAATCCCCTTTCCGCCAAGGCGGTGCCGGTATTTTACCGGCATGAGCCATGGCGCTAATAGCGCCATGGCTCACCGCCTACCGGGTAATGAGGCCCTATCTCTTTACATTATGAGCAATGCCAGTGGTTTATGTATTTCTCTTCTAAAAAAAGACAATGAAAAATTACTTGTACATTCATTTCAGGAGAGACAAAAATCCAGTCCTGGAGGTCCAGTGCAGTGAAGCTCAACCCCTCTGTATTGAAACTCAGAGGCTTCATACTCAAGCTGACCACCTGCGCCAAGTCCCAACTGACAACAATCCTTTAAACAGCACATACAAGGAAAGCACCAACAACATGGTACCAAATGTCCCTGTATGGAGCATAGTCTGCATAGTCTCTCAACCCTAGGAATTTCCACCCAGGCCCTGTGTTTTCCAAAACGGGGAGAGTGTTTATTCGGATCACAAGTATACATCTGATCAAGACCGGTAACCAGAGTTTCACCAGGTAAGACTTCAGGGTACTGAGAGAGAATGCCTGATGCTAATGGTTCTTAAACTTACAGAGCTTGGCAAAGTGGCCCAGAGCTAGCCCCTGTAAGGGAGGCATGGTAAAACAAGTATGACACTGACACAAAAGGTACAATTTGTAAAACCTGTATTAAAGTTTCTGAGCTTGGAAAAACTCCTACTCTGCCCTATAAACTAGGATGGGAGCAGTCTCGAGCATCAAATATAAATAAAACAGTCCTAGTTGAGTCCATCAAATCAAAATGGCCTATACTAACAAAACCGAACGCATGCCATATCTCTTGTACAAAAAGTGTGTAATGAAGAATATTCATACAAAGGAAAGTCAGTGTTCAAATGACATGCATTACTCACCGTAATAGCATTTCTGATTATTGTATCTGTTTAGTTTCACATGCATATAGTTTGACATCTAGTGGTAATCGCAGAGTATTGCATCTTTCTATCGAAGAACGAAGGGGGGGCGTCGACATGGACGTGACTGTAACACTATCCCTAACATTAATAACGGTGCCGGTGCAACCCGGAAAGTTCACCAACTCTCCTTATTGATGTGATCGCCACCAGGAAGGCAGCCTTGTAGGTGAGTGTTTTAAGGCTAGCCTTCTGCATTGGTTCAAAGGAAGGCCCCATTAGTCTAGTAAGTACAACGTTCAGGCCCCACCCGGGAGCTGGATTAGAAATAGGGGGATGAAGCCTTTTTACTCTTTCCATAAATGCCTTAATTACTGGAATGTTCCACCACAAACTTTTTTCTGGGACGTGGTGTATGCTGAAATCGCAGCTAAGTGGACCTTTAGGGAATTGAAAACCAGGCCTGAGTCTAACAGGAGGGTTAGGTACAGGACAATATGTGATAGTGTGCATTCAATAGGATTGATGCTTTTGCCATTACACTAGATGACAAAGCGTTTCCATTTGCTGGAGTAGCAATGCCTGGTGTTGGGTTTCTGTGCTTCCCTGTGTATGTCCATACATCTTTGAGGGAGTTTTTGGTACCCAAACTCTATGACCTCAGGAGCCAGGCTGCTAAGTGGAGAGTTTGATCGTATGGATGTAGTGTCTGCCCCTGGTCTTGCGACAGCATGTTTTAAGGGCATGGCAGCTTCCTGGGAGGGGAGACCGACATTGCCATGAGATGGGAGAACCAAGGTTGGCGGCCCACATCAGAGCCACCAAAATCATCCTGACTGGCTCTTGGTGCATCTTGTGCACTATCCTGTTGTGCAAGGGAATTGGGGGAAAAGCGTAGAAAAATGTCCCTGGCCATGTTATCTAGAGACTGTTCCTCTTTGAGCAGTTCTGAGGGTACCTCGATGCGTAATCTGGGCATTGTGCGTTCTCCAGGGTTGCGGACAGGTCGATCTCTGGGAAGCCCCAGTCTGCGAAGACGTTGAGTACAATGTCCTCGTGTAGTTGTCCCTCGTGCTCTACAGGTAGTGGAAGGTCTCTGCTGAGTACGTCCACCAGAAGATTGACTGGGCATCGCTGTAACTAGCGAGGAGAGTGGCATTGTTAGCTATTTGGGTAGAATAGGCCGCAGAAGTAGTAATACGCTTCTCTAGAGAATAACATTTTTTCAATTTTTACTAGGGGGAGCTACCACTGTGGATAGTTGAACCCCTGCCCTCTTTCTAGTGGTTGTAACAACCAGTGAGTCCAGAGTGGCATGACCATGTATATACATAGGGTCAGACGGAGCGGGCGGAACAATTTCTCAACCCGAGGATTGACTGCACTTGTGAGGGAGGGTGGAAATAAAGAAGAAGCTGGGCGTTTCTTTATTGAATTGAGTAGCGGAACAGCCTGGCTAGTGGGAGGCTTCTCCTTGAGAATATTTTCTACAAAGTCGCCATCAGGGACTGTCTCCTGTGTAGCAATATCAAAATGGTCTGGGGCTCTTTTTAGTATGGCATTAGATAGCATTTGATTATCCACAGGTGATGACTGTATTTGCTGAGGTGAAGATATTGGGTCTAGACAAATAATGTCTGCGTCAGGGGTATGTGTGGGTGAAAGGCCAAGCCCCTGATCTGCTGGCTGATCCTGCTCCCAGTCCTGGTCAGCTGTGTCCTGATCAAAAGGATTGTCCTTGTATGTACCTCCTGTTCTGAGTAATCAAAGACCTCCTCTTGGTGTAGGAATGGGAAGCTTTTGCAGCTTTTTCTGGAATGGGGCAGGAGTCTTCCTCCCTAGGTCTCTTGGGAGTAATGTATTTATCAGAGAAATCTATAAATTGGGTCATCTTGTCCATAAAAGCTGTCTTCTGAAAATTCAGCAGACCATTCTCCCAAACCGACGAGAATAGCAGCTCCAAAAACAGATTGGCAAATAGCTTTGTACTGCAATCCAACATTGCCAGGAGCCTGTAATTGGATGGTTGATTACGCAGCCCCTTCTTGTGCACAGGAATAAAGATTGAGGATTACAAGTGGGAGGGATAGCCCCAGTTTCACATATCCAAGTGAATAGCAGATGGAGGAGGGAAATCCACCACTGCAGATCACCCTTTAGGACCAGATTACATAGTCCCTCAGGACTGGTGGCCCTAGAGGCCTTCGACCTGGTAATACTAGTCACCAATTCGGCATCCCTGATAAACCGACTTACAACAGTGTCAGACATGGGCTTGCATCTCCCACACCGGGTTCACCCTCCAACCAGTACAGAGTCTCTAGAACATGGCCCCATTGCTCTTCCGAGATACCATAAAGCTCTCTAGACCCTTCACCCGCCCCGTGGCTGCGGATAAGATGCCAAATGTTCTTAGAATCATGTATCTCAATCAGGCGGTTAATACATTTCCAGCCTGCATTATTCTCTGAGAATCTATACCCCTTCAACCAATCCTTGTATCTTGCTCTGGCTGCTGATATAATGTGGGTTTTCTCCCTCTCAGTTATAATATGATTTCTCTTTGTTTTCCGCACCACTGCATTCCGTTTCTTTTTCTTTTTGGATATACCATAATCAAACCTACAATCAGGCCTAGACAGCTGATTGTTCCAAGTAAGTGGCTAAGGTCCGTGGGGCCAAAAAGAGCCTGCGGTTTTCCCATTTTTAAACTGTTTAACGTTGCCAGAGTGATCGCTTGTCTCCAATTAACAATGAGAACGCTTTTCAAATCACTCGGGATCCCTAAAGCTGACTTTCACAACGTGTTACAAGACTTATTACATCAAAGAGACGTCGCGTGTGAACAATTGTAGCTCCAGACCGGAGTCAGAGAATATCTCTGCGTTAATAAATGGGAATATAGTAACATACGATTCTTTAAAGTTAAAGATCTTCCTTAAACAGTGGTTGTGTGTACCTAAATCTGATTCTCTTTTGAAGATTGAACCTTGTAACATCAAGAACAAGTATTCAGTAAATGTAGAAGTTATGAACTGACGAGAACAACAAGCATTACCCAAGCCATTCTGGGCTTGGGCAATTCTCAGGTTGTTAAAGTTGTTAAAGGTCCTGTGTCCTCTGATACACGTGTGACATTGTTATCCAAAGCTGGAAGTGTCGCAGTAGAGCTTCAGGGTTGCTACTGGAACCAAGAAGGTGTGAATGAAGCTGGGGCAGAGAGCCGGGTGCTTTTAAGAAGATTAAGTCAACAATATGTAATGCTGAGACTGTTGAAGCTGACAGAAAAGCAGTCTGGAAGCAAAGTCAGGTTATCCTGGTGGCAGTAAGACAGACAGAAGAGGCAAAGAGGCTGACCTTTTCTTACAGCATAGGGAAGAAGAGTGCCTTGCCTACCTGTGGAGGCCGAAGAGTCTTCTCTTTAAATTGCCTAACTGTCATGCCGCCGAGTTCTTGGCGTCTATGGAGCCGCTGGCGACGCGGAACTTAGTCCCGTCCGCCAGCAGCTTTCTGTCACGCCCCCTATTTCCTGGTTTCACTTTCCTTCTGTTCTCATTGGTTGAGCGCTCTGCGCCCCGGTGTTTTAACCAGCCACTTCCGGGTCACGGACGTGTCGCAACGCTTCCGGTTTCGTCCCGTTAGCTCTGAGTTGCTTGATCTCTTTTGCTCTCTTCTGGTTACTCGTTTTTTCCGCTGGTTTGGTACTCGCGCCCAGTCCGGCACCCTCTCTGTTCATCCTTCGTGCCTCTGCTGTATCCGCCTGCCTTTCTCTCGCTCCCTTGGCTTTGCTTCTCTTGCCCGCCTCCTCTGCCCTCCTTCCAACTCGCTTACCCTCCCTCCTTCCCTTCTTCACTTACCGCCTTTCTTCCTCTTGACTGTTCCGCTTGCTCCGTCCTCCTGTATCCTTCTGCCTCTCGCTCTGCTCCGTCCCTTCCGTGTACCAGTTCCCTGCTTTGTCCATTGGATTTGCTCTCGCCTACCACTCGGATAAGCTTGCTGTGACCTACCGTGTACCAGTCTCCTGCCTGTTCCCCTGGACTGCCTTTGCTTACCGTTTTGTTACTTCCACTTCTAGCCTCACGTGTACCAGTTCCTCGGACCGCTTACTAGACTGCCTGTGCCCCGGGGGGTTCACTCCCACGTGTTGCCTCCAGACACTTCCCACCTGCTCTCACCCTACAAGGATTCCTGGTTCCACTCCTCCAAAGCACCCGGCGATAGCACAGGGGTTTTTTGTGCGTAAGGGCTTTTTCACCTCCTGGTCGTTCCCGGGGGAGGGACCCCTTGGTCTCCCTTTTTGGGGGGGCTCGCTGGCTTCCTCCCGGGGTCGGCCCTATCTACATAAAAAAAAGGTGCGATCACGAAGAAAGGAAAAGAAGGGTTCTTGGAAGAAAGAAGAAGAAGGTGAGGAGTCGGGGGAGGGGGGCTTCTCGGAATCTACACTGTCGGACGAAGATATCACCGACCCCGGTGACAGTTTGCGACGCGCCAAAAAGAGATGGCCACCCCACAGCAGGTACAAGAACTCGTAGCCGCTGTACAAAGTCTAAATTTGGAGATGCAGAACCTCAAGACAGCTAACGCCACACTACAACAGCGTCTGGCGGACAGGTAAAGACCTTTAACCGATTTACCTCCACTTCCCCTAGTATCAGCGAAGTTTGATGGTTCCCCTAAAAGGGTTAAGGAGTTCCTGGACGCATGCAATCTTCATTTTTCCTTTCGCCCTCAGACCTTTGCCTCAGACCACGCCAAGGTGGGGTTCATGATCACCCACATAACCGGGAATGCCCTGGCTTGGGGTACCCCTCTAGTAAACCAGCCAGACCCGGTTTTACAGGACTACAATGCCTTTAAGGCTCTGATTCAACAAATATTCTGCGAACAGAGAGTACCTACTTGGTCTCGGAGGACCTCCTTGACATCCGTCAGGGGAATTCTGATCTACTGACATACATCACCGCTTTCAAACAGGTGGCAGCTGAGGCAGGTTGGCAGGAACAGGCCCAGTATGCCATATTTCGGCGAGGTTTAAGGGAGGAATTGAAGGACGAACTAGCCCGGATAGAAAGACCAGTGTCTTTTGCCAAACTCCTGACAGCTGCCCTCCGAATTGACTTCAGACTGACGGAAAGACGTCAAGAAAAGAAGAAGACCAGGTTAAGTGTACCCCCTCTCTTGGAGACTCACTCAACCGCGTCAGTGCCCTTCCAACAGACCGCTAAGGAAGAACCTATGCAGATCGGAACCACCAGAGCCCCACTCACACCTGAAGAAAGGAAACGGCGCAGGGAGAGCTCCCTGTGTATGTACTGCGGGTCTTCCTCACATCTACTAAGAGATTGTCCGGAAGTACCACCCAGAAGGTCGGGAAACGCTCGCCCTCGATAAACATTGGGACACATTACCGAGGGGCTGCTATTAGTCCCTACGCGCCTCTTTCTGTAACCTCCACAGAAACGTCTGAGGACTCCCGGTTGATGGTGCTCACAGTTTCTCTCAGAGTGGGCACCAAGGAAGTAACCACTTTAGCTCTACTCGACTGTGGAGCAGTAGGGAACTTCATGGATACCCATTGGGCAGAACGACATGGAGTGAAAAGGATAGCCAAACGAGAAGATCAAAAGGTGGAAGGGGTTGATGGCGAACCTTTGAGCTCGGGATTGATCACTCACACCACAGAAGCACTCACTTTGTCCATCCAACAACATATCGAAAGCATCACATTCGATATCATCAGGGCTGCTCACTTCCCCCTAATCCTGGGTATCTGTTGGCTACGCAGACACAATCCCAGTATTGACTGGTCTAGAAACTTACTTAGTTTTCAGTCCTCGCTATGCAAATCGGAATGCTTGCCAGAACCAAGATTCGAGACCGTCAAGACCACAAATAGCTGCGAGGTCAGAACAGTACACTGTCTCCCACACTACCTGAAGGAGTTAAACGAGGTTGCAACTGAAAAGATATCTGTCAAGCTCCCTTCCACACCGGCCTGAAGACTGTTGCATACATCTTAACCCAGGAGCACTGGTACCCTTCGGTAGGATGTTTTCACTGTCTTTGGAAGAGAAACAATACCTCCGAAAGTATTTGGACAGCAACATGGAAAATGGGCTCATAAGGCCTTCAAAGTCCCCCGCAGGGGCATCCTTGTTCTTCATCTCTAAAAAAGATTCAAAGGAGTTGAGGCCGTGTATAGATTATCGCGGTCTAAACAAGGTCACCATAAAAGACCGGTATCCAATGCCATTGATCACCGATATCCTACAAGCTGTACAGGGTGCCACAATCTTCACCAAACTCGACCTGAGGAATGCTTATCACCTACTCTGGGTGCAGAAAGGAGACGAATGGAAGACAGCATTCCGGACTCCTTTCGGACTTTTCGAGTACCAGGTAATGCCGTTCGGGTTGATAAACGCCCCGTCGGTATTCCAACGGTTTATGGACAGACTATTCTCCGATCTCCTATGCCAAACCACATTGGTATACTTAGATGACATTCTGATCTACTCCCGCACTCCTGAAGACCACGTGGAACACGTCAGGGAAGTATTCCAAAGGCTCCAGAAAAATCATTTGTCTGTTAAACTCGCCAAATGTGTATTTTTAGCCTCCTCCATTCCTTATCTAGGATACATACTGTCCGACCACGGTATCTCCATGGATCCACACAAAGTGTCTTCCATCATTGAATGGCCTTCACCTACCTCAGTCAAAGAGATACAGAAATTCCTGGGATTAGCAAACTTCTACCGGAGATTTATCCCTAATATCTCTCAAAAGATACTACCCATCACCTTTCTTTTGAAGAAGTCTGCAACTCCATTCAAATGGTCAGCAGAGGCGGAAGACAGTTTTGGGAATCTTAAGGAAGCCTTCTGTTCTGCACCCATCCTACAACAACCAAACCAACATCTACCCTTCATTCTAGAGACGGATGCTTCATCAGCCGCAATAGGGGCTGTGCTTCTTCAAGAAATCCAGGGTACAGAACATCCGGTGGCTTATTTCTCAAAGACCCTAAACACCAGTCAAAGGAACTACTCGGTCATAGAGCGAGAGCTGTTAGCCATGAAGGCGGCCTGTGTAGAATGGCGACATCTTCTTCAAGGAGGAAGGTTCCCGTTCACCATTCGGACCGATCACAAGAACTTGCAGGTTCTAAAACAGTTCGAGTGCTACAACACTCGACAGGCCCGATGGGCTCATTTCTTCGCTCAATTTGAATTCCACATAACCTACATCGCCGGCAAGATGAATGTTGTAGCCGATTCTCTCTCACGCTGGTGTGATTACATGCCAGAGACAGATACACCTCTTGAACGGATGTTTCCCCAGTCCAGGACTATCGGAGTTCTTTCTAAGTTCCTTAAGCAGGTGCAGGAGGACTCTGGAGGTCGTTTTGAAGTGGAAAGACATTCTAAAGATCTGGCCTATGAAATCAGGAACGGCCTTTACCTTGTCGGAGGAAAACTCTATCTACCCACACCAGCTTTCCGCAAGACGGCACTTACCTGGTGTCATGACTCTAAACTTGCAGGACACAGGGGTGTGGCTGGCACTCTCGAATACCTTCAAAGACATTTCTACTGGCCTATGATGGGAAGGGATGAAGATCGGTATGTTCAGTCATGTATCGTCTGTCTGCGGAGTAAGTCATCCCAACGACCAGTCGGTCTACTGGAACCAAGTGCTGTACCAAAGGGTCCTTGGAGCACGATTTCTACGGATTTTATAGTGGATTTGCCCCCGTCTCAAGGATGCACCTGTGTCATGGTGGTAGTGGATTCATTTACCAAATTGGTTCACTTCTCCCCATTGCCTGGTGTTCCCACTGCAGCCAAGATGGCGGAAGTGTTTCTCCAAGACATATTCCAGTTACACGGTATGCCTAACAAAATAATTTCAGACCGGGGTAGTCAGTACACCTCCCGGTTCTGGAAGGCACTGTGTGTCAGACTAGGTATCGAAAGAGCTCTCACCTCTGGATTCCATCCGCAATCCAATGGGCAAACCGAATGCCTGAACGGAAACCGGGAACAGTACTTAAGGTGCTTCATCAACTCTCAATAGGATAACTGGTGCACGCTACTCCCTCTAGCAGAATTCTCCTACAATAACTCCACACATACCGGTCTGGGGTTTAGTCCTTTTTTCGGTACTTATTGTTTTCACCCTCGTTCCATTCTTCCTGTCTCGGGCCTCTCTACTAGCTTACCATCGGTAGATTCTTCCCTCTCCCTCCTTAGAGAGACACACAAGAAGGTAGAGGAAGGCCTTAAGTCAGCACAAGCTCAGAATTGCATTCAAGCCAACAAACACCGAAGATCTGTACCAGGATGGGATGTGGGTACCAGGGTCATGCTCTCCACTAGGTATTTACCTCGTTGGGTCCATCCCTCCAAGCTATCTCCCAAGTACCTATGGCCATACGAGATCATACAGAAGATCAACCCTGTGGCTTTTCGCTTGAAATTACCCAACAACCTCAGACAGGCCCCGATTCCTCAGGGTTCTACTCGGGCGGAATATGAGGTCGCCCAACTCTGTGACTCCAGGTATCATAGAGGCAGGCTGGAATATTTGGTTAAATGGAAGGGCTACCTTTCATCGGAAAACTCTTGGGAACCCATCACACACATAAATTCTCCTGTCTTACTTCGCAAGTACCACTTCTTTCATCCAGGGAAACCAGGGGGAGGATCTTATAGGAGGGGGCATACTGTCATGCCGCCGAGTTCCTGGCGTCTATGGAGCCGCTGGCGACGCGGAACTTAGTCCCGTCCGCCAGCAGCTTTCTGTCACGCCCCCTATTTCCTGGTTTCACTTTCCTTCTGTTCTCATTGGTTGAGCGCTCCGCGGCCCGGTGTTTTAACCAGCCACTTCCGGGTCACGGACGCGTCACAATGCTTCCGGTTTCGTCCCGTTAGCTCTGAGTTGCTTGCTCTCTTTTGCTCTCTTCTGGTTACTCGTTTTTTCCGACGGTTGGGTCTTCGCGCCCAGTCCGGCTCCCTCTCTGTTCATCCTTCGTGCCTCCGCTGTTTCCGCCTGCCTTTCTCTCGCTCCCTTGGCTTTGCTTCTCTCGCCCCCTTCCTCTGCCCTCCTTCCAACTCGCTTACCCTCCCTCCTTCCCTTCTTCACTTACCACCTTTCTTCCTCTTGACTGTTCTGCTTGCTCCGTCCTCCTGCATCCTTCTGCCTCTCGCTCTGCTCCATCCCTTTCCATGTACCAGTTCCCTGCTTTGTCCATTGGATTTGCTCTCGCCTACCACTCGGATAAGTTTGCTGTGACCTACCGTGTACCAGTCTCCTGCCTGTTCCCCTGGACTGCCTTTGCTTACCGTTTTGTTACTTCCACTTCTAGCCTCACGTGTACCAAGAAGAAGCATCTGACAATTATACCAAAGACACTGCAGAGGTCATAAATACTTGGAAAGTTGTTGAAGCAGAAGTTGTTCATTTATTCTTTGAGATGTGGAAAAAAAAATCATGGAAAGAGGCTATCCAGGATGACCATTGGTGCTGTTTTCTTGGCAGGAACTGGAAGAGAAACTTTTCAACAGAAAGCTGAAGAACTGTTACCAGTGGATTTTTGTTTGATAAACTTCTGTTTCATTTGAAACATACAAGGACTGGTTCAAGACTTTACTTTTCTTTGAGAACATTATTTGGGAAATTGACTCTGAACAATCCTGTGGAAGGTATTTACCCAGGCCGGGTGAAGGTCATCCTAATTACTGGTTGTTTGGTATTTACTCATTTATTTTGTATATGAATTACTTTAATGTTTTGTTGTTTAGTGTGAGGGTCGGTTTTGCATATGTTAGGAGTGAGTCGCTTAGCTCATAGACTAGGTAAGGAACTCCCGGATAGAGTAGGTTTAGCAAGGATTTATTTGCACCTTTTTCTTTTAATAACATTTTCAATTTTGAGAAAAACACAAGCAGTTGTCTGCCCCGCATTACTGACCCCACACTTTTCCTTTACTAATTGGTTTTCTTGACTATTTTCTTATGTGCAATATGTAAAAAAAGAAAAAAAGAAAAATGAAAATCCTTACTGACATTATAAAAAAAGAATGAAAAATACATACTTTAAAACTAGAGTGGCAAAATGCATGCTCACCCACAATGCATCATACTGCACAGAACCCCTCACACTCACACACAGACAGCCTGCTCCCTAACAGAGGTTAGAAAAGGGCCAAGAAGCATAGGTGAAATCTATTGAGTCACAATGCTGAGATTCCTCTGGAGGAAGTATATGAAAAGCCCATGCATACTTGTCTGGCTTGAGGTCTCGATGCACGATGCCATAGTTGTGCAGGTACTCCAAGGCCAGGACGGTCTCTGCAAAGTAAAGCCGGGTCAGTTCCACTGGCAGCGCCCCAATATTTTTCAGAAGGGTAGCACAGTCCCCACCTATAGGAAGGAAGGAAAGGAGCAGCTGGTCAGTTACGGATATCCCATGATCCTAAGACACCCTCACTCAACATAGCATCATTAAACAGGAGTGCCCGAGACACTTTAAGGAAGGGATCACAATCATCCAGGAGAGTGACTGAGAGGCTGGCTCACGATTTGTAGGAGACAAAAGAATTGCTTACCTACCTGTTACTATAGTTCTTCAGCATTGGTATCATTCATAGATACTTTGTGACAAATTACCCCTTTCCACAAGCGAAAAATCTCTTGTTAATACAACCTTCTCTTTGCTCCACATAGCAACATCTCCATCTGATGGCTTCACCAAGCACACATGGACTGACGATTTGACAATGACTTTATATCAACTGACGTTTCATGGGCACATGATAGGAGCTAGAAGGGAAACTCCCTCCCAATTAGGATTCACCAAGTGGAGTATAAAAAGATAATGATTGCTGGAAGTGGGTGAGTTATCAGCTGGAGCAGAAGGAATAATCGTAAAGCTCTATAGATGGACTTATCGAGACAGTCTCTGACTGTCAGCATCTGGATGCCTTGTAGGATGCTTATCCCTGAAGTACCTCCTAAGAACTTGGGAAGTGCCTAGAGAATAAGAGGTGCAGTGTAATCATGAAAACTCCAAGAGGCTGATGGGGGTGCTGAGAAAGGTAAAAAGCGCCAAGCACCCGAGAGAGTCTGTGAGACTCTTGTAAAGTTCGTAGAGACTGAAAGCGGCACTGATAAACCTGCGAAGTGCCCAGTGACTGAGAGAGGCACTGAGAATCCTGCAAAAGCCTAGAACCGCAAGAGTTACTGAGAACCCTGAAAAGCACCTAGAACCTAGGAGGGGCGCTGAGGACCCTGAAAAACATTTAGAGCCAGAGAGGTTTGCCACAAACTCTAAAAAGCTTACAGAACTATAGAGGTGTTCAAACATCAAAAATAAAACGATGGCAGGAGAAAAAAAGAGGGACCTTTAGAAAAAACAGTGACCATGAATTTAGGGATTATAATAAAAGTGTTAAAAGATGTTCCTTGTCCTCCAATCATGTGTTACCACTCTAGCACACATCAAATATCTCATGGGATGCTAGTTCTTCACAGAAGTTCCTGACCCGTCTGCATTGTGATGGTGAAGAATCTTAAAATTGAGAGCTTGATCAAGCTCTTGCGAGAGCCCCTGTACTAATGACTTGCACTAAGGAGGATATACACCAAATTTTAGCTTGCTGTACTTTCATTTGCTTATCCTTTTAGTCCAACCCACAAGGACCAAAATGCTAGACAATTCCTAAACAAGGCACGCACTGGCACTGAGTACCTGCTTTCCTTTGCTTTCGCCGGGTTGATGAGGTCAGGCTGCTGAGGTTGTAGTGGTGGCGAGAGCGTGGAGCGGTAAAGCAACCCAATGCTTCCCTGAAACTACGGGGAATCCCAGAATCTGCTCCCCACGCCACGGGATGGCTCTTCACAGATTTTCTTGGTGCAGGGACAGTGCAAGCACTAACAGGGAAGGCCACTCAAAATGCAGTACGGCCTTCTGATATTCTTAGACAAAGAAGATGTATTTTAGGATGGACATCCAAGGACACAAGGAAGGGAACAGGACCACACTACAGGCAGGAATAGCAGGCAACAAAAGGTTGCAGGCAGCTAGGTGAAAACAGGGCAGCTGGACAAGGAAGCCTAAGGAAAAGAGATTTCTGGAAACAGGCAAGAAGAACAAACTGTTGGAGCCCAGGCGGGCAGGGAAATGGCAGGGAAAGGTTCCAAGAAGATCCACAGACCAGACTGGACAGGAATTGGCCCTAGAGAGAACTGGCACAAAGCTGGGGGGAGTGAGAGCGAGGTCACTGTCAGGAAACAAACCGCATTGAGACACAGTGAGCAATTACTCACACCTGCGTTTATAGTAATAGCTGAGGCAGACAGAGGCTTAGAACGCAAATCGCAGTCACCAGAGAGACCCGCAACTTTTCTCGTACTGCACATGCGCAGGACTTCAACATGGCTGCGCCCTTTCTCGGTGGTGGCCGAGCATCATGATTCTGCTGCCATCACCAACGTGGATATAAGCACCAGGAATGCGCCTGCACACTGGGAGAAGCCCAACAAATGAAGGTAAGTGGGATGCAATTCTCCTCAGAGCAAAAGTATCACCAGAAGCCCTGAACAGACATGTCTGCCAACATCATTAAGGTGTGGCTGTCATGCTGGGTCTCCCTAGGCACAGAATGCAAGGTGTCCACATCGAGATTATTCTGACTGACTTCGGTTGAAACCCAACATTTTGAATCGAAGTTGCAGGTGGAGGAGTTGAACATCTAGGAAGAGTGGAGAGAGCAAGAGAGGTTGGAAAGATGAACTTCAAGGAGGAAAGGAGAGTGCAAAAGAGGTTTAACAATGTCAATATCAAGGAGGAGTGGAGAGATCAGGAGAGGTTGCAGGAGGTGAACCTCAGAGAGGAGGAGAGCGGCTAGAGCAGGTGAGTATCAAGCATGATGGCAAGTGGTTGCAGGAGGTGTGACGAAGTGGAGAGACAGAGAGAAAGATAAGTAACCCATGTGGATAGAGGAACTCGGAGAAGTTCAAAGAACGAATAAACAGCAGTCAGATGTCAGAGGAAGACAAAGAGAAAGACTGTAGGAAGTCTCTTTGAGGTGCAGGGACAGTGAGAGTCAAATAGCGAGACTACCTCAACATATCTGTTCTCTGGGAGACGCAGGAGGAGGAACACGCATACTGTGGAACATCAAGGTGGTTAGACAACACCATCTAGAGGGTGAATGGGGAGGCTCAGCAAAAGACCCAAAAACACAAGAGAATGTGGACACGGAAAGGATGGAAGTAAAACAGACTCAGATGGTTGTGGGTTCTGGATCTGGAGACAAGGAGGATGATCCAGAATCCTATGCAGCACCTAAAAACCCTTCTAAGCTACTTCAAATCATAGAGGCCCAGTGGAACTTATTACCACAGAATCTCAAACTCCAACAAACAAGAGTGCCTGAGATAGCTTGTGGATGCCACAGTGGCCACTTGACCTACAAACAATTGCCTCAATAGAGCAACACCGTGTTAAAGGAGGAGTCTGGACCTATTTGCATTAGATAGAAACCTGTGTAAAAAAGGGAACAAAGTGATTTGTGTACTTGTCTTGCATTGAACACACTCTTGATTAAACAAATGGAAGACACAGTGGTATTGCATGCAACGTGACCCAAGGAACCTGATTGTCAGAGGGAGGTTTTGTTGAGGGCCTTAAGATACCCTACAAGAACTTAACTTGCAACTATGTTTTTTCCAGGGAGGGAGTCCTGGAAGAGACATTTTGATAACCTATTTACTTACTTCCTTATTTACTTACCAAGGGGGTACAGTTTCCCAGTGGTGAAGAGTGGAGTTAATAGGGAGACGGTTCTTTTGTGTCTTTCTATTATACTTATAACTTTTACTTTCAGAGAACTTTCTTTTTCTCATATTTCCATCCCCAGTAATTGCAAACTCCGGATAAAGACCCTGAAACTTTGGGCCTCATTACAAGTTTGGTGGTATCTCGGCGGTAAATCCACTGAGGTACCACCAAATGGAATTACCGTTACCGCCACTTGGTCTGGCACTATTACTACTGGATTACAAGTGGTGGTAGGCAGTGTTAGTCCCCATTAATAGGGTCCATATTACCTAACAGGGGATTTTGGTGGAATTACCCCTGGTGATAATTTCACCAAAATTGCTGTTTTTTGGCAGAAAGGTGGCAGATTTACCTCTAACTCTTTGCTGAAGGTCAATCCTCCACCTATCTGGCAAACGCGTAGTTGGGCGGTGCAGTTACGCAGTAAAATACAATAAAAATGTGGCGGTAATTACGTTACCACTGCATTTTTACTGCACTACCCAACATAATTATCAAGCCCCTTATCTCTTTGTCAAGGTATGTCTTCTGTCTTTGTGACAGCGCAGAAGCAAATACCTGACCACTTCACTCTGCAGTCAGGATTTCAACCACAGGCTCTGTGCTCTGAGCGCCCTTCAAACTGATGCCACATTGAAGTGGGCTTCTGTAATGGCATAGTGCAGCACCTAGGTAGGGTGGTCTCTGGCCTGCCCCTCCGCATCTTCATATCAAAGGACGGCCTGCTATTCTTTCCTGGCAACGGTCCTCAAAGTAGACACCAGACAGGGTAGCAGCCTGATAGGCTTAATGAACCCCAACACCCAGGTCTGGTAAAGAGAACATGAATCCAACTCTTGCACTCTGCTGCCCCCTGCATAAAAACAAATGGTTTCCTCTCTTCAGGTCGTCTAGGATACAGTCCACAATGAGGAAACAAGGCGTATTTGTGGAAAAAAGCTATCACCGTGAATCATTATTTCACTTTTTATTGTTTTACGTGTAGATTCTTTGTCGATGTACAACAGCACTGAAACCCAGGGGATGACAGAGCACTTTTGTAAGTGCACTATTCATGTCACTTGGTAATTTCCCTTTGTGCATTAAAAAAATTTGTAGTATACATGCATACCTCTCGCACCATACTTCATATGAATACCAAACATAATCAGTGACAAGGGGCAAGATTACCTAACATTTGCACCAGTACTAAGCATTAAGCAAATGCTTTAATAATATAGAATAGAGCAAACAGTTTAAAAAAAATCTGTATTATCTAAAAACATTTGAAAAATGGCAAAAATGACTCTTTTAATGTTTTATATTTAATGCATAACATACTTATACATACATAACGTATCTTTTCTACATTTCTTTTCATTTTAAGCAGCAAAGAAACTAAAACAGTCTGTGGCCTCATTATAAGGTTCCCGGTTCGGTAACAACAGTACCGGTAAGCTTGCTGGTACCGTTGTTACCGGACCGGCAAACTACAAGGTCTGCTCGCGGGTTCCTTTTCGCCTGCCTGGTCTGATCTGGCGGGTGGACCAGCACTCAGCGAGCAGACAATATCGGATGCACCGGCACCATTCATAAATGCCGGTGCATCCGGCTTCCCCATTCCCATTGAGCCCTAGGGGGCCCGAATGGGAATGGGGAGCATTTTTTTCCAGCACCCGGGTATGGGCAATTACTGGGCCCACCGGAGCCGTAATGCCCCGGTAATTTTCCATTCCCTGTATCTTTTTTGCTGTGACTCCTTTTTTTTTTTCTAGATGATGCAAATGTTTGTTTCATTCCGTATTATCTAAGCAGCAAATTTGGTGCTCAATTCATTTGCTACATTGTTTTGTGCAAGATCAAAGTTTTGATAATTTGGCCCCTGATGTGTAACATGGGAGTTACACACGCCACCCGTTACATTAACAATTCCGGACGATGGACTACTGGGTAGGAGGGTCATACTCCCCCTGCTTCTTAAATATTTCTATGCTCTAGAAGTGTATACGCACCCAAGGGCAGCACAATGGGGTCCCATAATGCAAGTCTCATTGGCATTACAGGAGGTTCCACAAATGCTGTTCTGTATATAACACCCCACTCACAGGTACTTCACACTGCACCCCAGGCAAATTATAATTGAGGCAACTCTAAAAAAAACATCTGCTTGGCGAGCTAGGAACAAGTTACTTACCTGTAACTGTTGTTCTCCAGCATGGGTCTGGAATGGATTCACATGCTCATGAATATTCCCTGTCGTCAGGCTGGGAATCCTCGGTAAAATAAAAAACAGTTTCACTTTCTTTTATAAACTGTCTTTCTCCTATAAACCAATCACTGAGCTCTGGGTCATACTGCCCCCAGCCAATGACTAAGACCCTCCTCTGGCAGCCATCTTCAGATTTGGTAGCACGTAAAGTGGCAGTAGGACCAAAAGAACAGCTGCAGAGGGGCAGGCGGGAGTTTTCGCATGTGAATCCATGCCAGACCCATGCTGGAGAACAACAGTTACAGGTAAGTAACTCGTTCCTTCTCCAGCATAAGGTCTGGCATGGATTCACATGCTCATGAATAAAGAATACACAGCAGTACATAATTACACAACCACGGGAGGTGGCAAGGCTCAACAGAAGCAATTTCTCTTACCTCCTCACCAGGCTCGCCTTTAAGCGAACAGGTTGCACAGCACTGCTTGGCCGACTCTGGACTACTCCCCAGAATCCCTGTCGACGCAGTAGAATTTCGTGAAGGTGTGCGTTGACCTCCACGTAGCAGCCCTGCAAATGTCCAGCAGGGGCACACCATACAGGAACGCCGTTGTCACAGAGATTTCTCTGGTAGAATGGGCTCTATGACGGCCAGGCAGCAGTCGGTTTGCCAACCGGTGACAATGAGTGATGCAGCCTTCTCATGGTTCACAGGGCCAAAGTTCAGAAAAAGCGGAGAAGTCTTCTGGAAACTCTTTGTGCAGGCCACATAAAACCTTAGTGATCAAGCCACATCCAGCGAGTGCGAAGTTCTCTCAGCCGGCGACAAAGGCGTCGAAAAAAACACAGGCAAAATCAAGGGTTCGTTGAAATGAAATTCCGATGGAACCTTGGGTATGAAGGAGGAGTGCGTCCGCAGCACCACCCTCGTTTTGTAGAAAGTCAAATAAGCCTACTTGTAGGACATGGCCTGGACCTCATCTACTCTTCTGGCAGAGGTAATTGCCATGAGGAAAGCTGTCTTCCAAGACAGAAACTTGACCGCAGCTTGTTGCATAGGCTCAAATGGAGGTCCAATGAGCCTAGTCAATACCACGTTGAGATCCCACGCCAGGGCCGTAGCCTTCACCGTTGGGAACGAACGGAACAGTCCCATGATGAACTCTTTGACTAGACGGTGCGACCAAAGGGAAGACCGTCCTGGAAATTGGGTGTAGCGGGAGATAGCCGCCTAATGCAACTTGATGGAGGCATGTGCCAGCCCCGATTTAGCCAATGATAACAAGTACGGAAGAACTTAGGGTGCCGTGACCCTTAGCAGGTTAATCTTCTGCAACCACCACCAAGTCGCAAAACGCTTTCATTTGTGTCCATAGCATTTAAAAGTCGACGACGCCCTTGCCCTGGCAAGGACCTCTCTGCAGTCCGACGGCAGCTCGTAACCACCAAACTCTAATGCTGCAGGAGCCAGGGCTTCATGTTCAGGGATCCTGAGTCGTGGTGCAGGATCGCGCCTCCTTCCCTGGCGAGCAGATCCGTGACCACAGGTATCTTGACTGGAGGGGACACTGACATGCTGAGAAGGTCCGGGTACCAGAACTGCCTCAGCCACGCTGGTGCGACGAGGCTCATCCTGCACCGGTACCGTCGGAGTTGACTGATGACTCGTAGCAGTAGTGGCAACGGAGTGAACGCGTATAGAAACAGGCAGTATCTGGTCATTTCATCGACTGCCAAACCGTCGAATACCATACCATTGAAAAAAATGCACAAAAAAAAGCATTGAATGCATTTTTTTAAATGGTAAAGGGTTTAGTCTAATAAAAATGGGGTTTAAAGGTTAAAAAAAGGGGGATGAAGGGGATCCCCATTAAAAAAAGAAATTTAAAAATAAATGCAATCAATGCTTTTTTTTCGATGCATTTTTTTCAATGGTATGGCATTCAACGGTATGGTAGTCGATGCAATGACTAGGAACCAAACGGGCCTTTCCAAGGGAAGGAGAATGCTTCCCCCCGTGCTCCCCGGCTGGGGAAATCTGTTGGTGAACCTCAGGCACTATGTGTTCGTTGCCGTTGCAAAAAGATCGATCTGGGGACTGCCCCACTGGTGGAAAAGTCTGTCCACTAGATCCTGCCGAAGCTCCCACTCATGGCAAGAGCGCAGCTGCCTGCTGAGAGAGTCGGCAACAGTGTTCTTTACTCCTGCCAGGCGAAACAGAACGAGGAACATCCCCTGGGCGACGGCCCAGTGCCACAAGTCGTGAGCCTCTTTGGAGAGCCCTGGGGATCGGGTGCCCCCATGCATCCGGCTGTAAAACATCATGGTGGTATTGTCCGTGAAGACCCTCACCACTTTGCTCTTGAGGGACGGCAGAAACAACTTGAGAGCCCAAAACACTGCCCATAGTTCCAGTATGTTGATGTGCAGTCTCTTCTCCTCCAGCAGCCATAGACCTCTGGCATGCAGACGTCTAGTGTGGGCTCTCCCCATCCTTCCAGGGAAGCGTCTGTCGTGACCTTCTCCTGGTACGGGGGCTCTGGAAGTCTGTGTATCCAGCGATGTTGGAGCACACACCCCACCACCTTATTTGCCGACAGAACTCCTCGTGATTCTGTCCTGGAAGCCTTATGACACCTGGATCAAACGGGCATCAAGGAATTCCTGCAGCGGGAGCATCCACAATCTACAGAGCCGGATCAGGCATATACATGACGACATCATGCCGAGCAGCGACTTGATGGTACTCACCATAATGATCTTCAGTGATAAAAGCCGTTGCACCCAAGATGGCCGCTATCCTCTTGTCCGATGGCGCAACCAGGCAGGATACCGCGTTGAGCCTTGATCCCAGGAACAGCGCGTCCTGCGATGGAGTCAAGCAGGGCTTGGCATAATTCCCTGAACTCCAGGTCCGTCAGAAGCTGGATGGTCCTTGCCCTGTGATCCATGGCAATGTCCGCCTGACTTGGCTCTGTCGAGGTAACGATACACATGAATACCCTGTAGTCGTAGATGGGCCGCCACCGGAGCCAGGCTCTTGGTGAAGACTCTGGGTGCTGAATTCAGTCCAAAGGGAAGAGCCTTGAACTGGTCACACTTCCCTTGTACGACGAAGCGCAGGAACTTGTAATGTTTTTCATGTATGGGGACGTGGAAGTACACGTCCTCTAGTCCCAACAACGACATAAAGTCTCCCTCCTCCAGCTGGCCGAGCATGTGCTGCAGCATGACCATTTTGAACTTCTGGGACTTTATGTACTTGTTGAGTCGTCGTAGGTCTAGAACGGGCCTCCAACCCCCGGTCTTCTTTCTTACGAGAAAGTATCTTGAGTGAACTCCGGAGCACCAGAGTCGTTTTGGAACCAGCTCTATCGCCCCTTTTCTTAACATGGCCCGAACTTCCAGCAGCAGCTGAGGGATGTGTTGTTCCTGTCCAGCCACAATGACAAAGGCAAACCCTGTTCCCCATCTGGCGGAAACCTGTGTCCGCAATGTCCGGGGCCACGGTGATGACGTAGTCCGACGCAACCTCGCCTTCCTGAAGAATATCCAAAGCCTCAATCCGGGAGGAAATCCAGGAGTGGAGCCATCTTGTGCCAAAGCCCCCAGTCGGATCTGGCCAAAATAAAAGGTGTTGGCTGCCTTGGCTGTCATTGCCGCTGAGTAGATGAACTTTCTACCCATGCAATGCAATTTCTTCCCCTCGTTGTCCGGGGGTGCAGATGAAGAAGACGACGACAAGTTGGCCGACTTCTTCCTGGCGGATGCAGAGAACACTGAGTTTGGTGATGGCTGAGACCTCAGATACTTGGGTGCAGACTCCGACACCTAGTACTTTTCAAGTTGGTCTCTCTTCGATGGGGCCAAGGCGAGGTTCCTCAGCAGCACCAGCCCCTCATCCCAGACATTGTCCAGGAGCAGTGCCGACAGAATGGACTTCCTTTTCGCCTCCCGGCGTTGGTAAAGGAAGGAACAAGTTACTTACCTGTAACTGTTGTTCTCCAGCATGGGTCTGGCATGGATTCACATGCTCATGAATATTCCCCGTCGTCAGGCTGGGAATCCTCGGTAAAGAAAAAACCAGTATCAGTTTTGTTTCTGATCTGTCTTTCGTAGTAGTAACCAATCACTGATCTCTGCGTCATACTGACCACAGCCAATGACTGCCCTCTACCTGAGCCCCGCCTCTGGCAGCCATCTTCAGATTTGGTAGCACGTGAAGTGGCAGTATGACCGAGTGAAGAGCCGCAGAGGGATAGGCGGGAGGATTCGCATGTGAATCCATGCCAGACCCATGCTGGAGAACAACAGTTACAGGTAAGTAACTTGTTCCATCTCCAGCATGGGGTCTGGCATGGATTCACATGCTCATGAATAAAGAATACATAGCAGTACACACATGCACAACCACGGGAGGTGGCAAAGGCTCACCATTAAGCATTACATCAAACTCAACATTAAGCAAATCTTACCTCCTCACCAGGCTCACCTTAGGCGAACAGGTTGCGCAGCACTGCTTGGCCGACCCTGGACTCCTCCCTGGAATCCCGATCGACGCAGTAGAATTTCGTGAAGGTGTGCGTCGACCTCCACGTAGCATCCCTGCAGATGTCCAGCAAGGGCACACCAGATAGGAACGCCGTGGTAGCTGCGATCGCTCTGGTGGAATGGGCTCTCGGACGGCCAGGCAGGGGTCGGTTTGCCAACCGATGACAGTACATGATACAGCCGGAGAGCCATCTGGAAATGGAAGCCTTCGAGAGAGCCTTCCCCTGATTGACAGGTCCAAAGTTCACAAAGAGTTGTGACGTCTTCCGAAAACCCTTCGTGCGGTCCACGTAGAACTTCAGCGCTCTAGCCACATCCAGCGAGTGCAGAGTCCTCTCAGCCGGCGACAAAGGCGACGGGAAGAGAACAGGCAACACCAAGGGTTCCTTGAGGTGGAAGTCCGACGGCACCTTGGGCATGAAGGAGGGGTGCGTCCTGAGCACTACCCTCGTGTCGTGAAAAGTCAAGTATGGGGCCTTGCAGGAAAGGGCCTGGATCTCTCCCACCCGTCGTGCGGAGGTGATGGCCACAAGAAACGCTGTTTTCCACGACAAGAACTTCAACGGGGTCAAGTGCAGAGGCTCGAACGGAGGTCCCATGAGCTTGGGTCAGCACCACGTTGAGCTCCCACGCCGGGGCCGGAGCCTTCACCGGCGGGAACGATCTGAACAGTCCCTTCATGAACTCTTTCACCAGACGATGAGACCACAAGGACGTCCGCCCCGTGGTTCTGGTGTATCGGGAGGTCGCAGCAAGATGAATCTTGATGGACGCGTGCGCCAGTCCAGCTTTGGCCAGCGTCAGTAGGTACGGCAGTACTTGGGGAGCCGTAATCCGCAGAGGGTTAATCTTCTGTGCGTGGCACCAGACAGAGAACCTCTTCCATTTGTGTCCGTAGCATTTAAGAGTTGAGGACGCCCTGGCCTTTGCAAGAACCTCTCTGCAGTCAGCCGGTATGTCGTATCCTCCAAACTCTAACGCTGCAGGAGCCAGGCCTGCAAGTTCAGCGACTTCGGGTTGTGATGGAGGATGGCTCATCCTTGCTTGGAGAGCAGATCCGCGTCCACTGGCAGCTTGATTGACGGGGACGCTGACAAATCCAGAAGGTCCGGGAACCATATCTGCCTCGGCCACGCAGGTGCGACGAGGATCATCCTGCACCGGGACCTCTTGAGCTGGTTGATGAGCCGGACCAGCAATGGCAATGGAGGGAACGCGTATAGGAACAGGCCCTCCCAGGGGAACGAGAAAGCATTGCCCATGCTCCTCGGCTGGGGAAACCTGCTGGCGAACCTCCGGCACTTGGAGTTCGTCGCCGTCGCGAACAGATTGATCTGGGGTGTGCCCCACCGTCGGAAGAGGCGGTCCACTAGATCCTGTCGTAGTTCCCACTCGTGGCACGAGCGCAGCTACCTGCTGAGTGAGTCGGCGATGGTGTTTTTTATCCCTGCCAGATGAAACGGCACCAGAAACATCCTTTGGGCGACGGCCCAATGCCACAGATCCTGCGCCTCCCTGGACAGGGCTGGGGACCTGGTTCCTCCCTGTTTCCTGATGTAGAACATGGTGGTGGTGTTGTTGGTGAAGATCCTCACCACCTTGCCCTTGAGGGACGGAAGGAAGGACCTGAGGGCCCAAAACACTGCACGGAGCTCCAGGACGTTGATATGGAGGGCCTTCTCCGTCGGGAGCCAAAGGCCTCTCGCGTGCAGATTCTCGGTGTGCGCTCCCCACCCTTCCAGGGAGGCATCCGTGGTCACTGTCTCCTGGTGGCCGGGGGTCTGGAAGTCCATGCCCGCCGTCAGATGTGCGCGGGTGCCCCACCACCGGATCGCTCATCGGAAACTCTCGTCGAGTGTGATCCTCTACTCGAAGCTGCCCGTCGTCTGGATCCAGCGCGCGTCCAGGAACTCCTGAAACGGGCGCATCCAGAGCCTGCACAGGGGGATGAGGTAAATGCAAGAAGACATCATTCCGAGGAGGGACTTGATGGACCTCACTCTCGCCGCGTCCGCAACCAGCATCCGCTGCACCTTGCCTAGAATGGCCCTCGTCCTTTCCTCCGACGGGGAGGCCAGAAGCGACACTGTGTCGAGCTTCGCTCCCAGAAACAGTGCGTCTTGCGCGGGCACCAGGTGGGACTTGGCGTAGTTTACGGAGAATCCCAGGTCCGTGAGAAGTTGGACGGTCCTTGCCGTGTGCTCCACGGCGAGCTCCCTCGTCTTGGCTCGGATGAGCCAGTTGTCCAGGTAGGGGTAGACGTGGATCCCCTCTTGGCACAGCTGCGCCGCCACTGGTGCGAGGCACTTGGTGAACACCCTGGGTGCCGACCTTAGTCCGAAGGGAAGGGCTCTGAACTGATAGTGACGCCCTTGGACCACGAACCTGAGAAACTTTTGGTGTCCCTTTAGGATGGGAATATGGAAGTAGGCATCCTCCAAATCCAACGACGACAGGAAATCGCCCTCCTCCAGCTGACCCAGGACGTGTTGGAGGGTGACCATCCGGAACTTCTGTGCCTTGATGAATTTGTTCAGTCGTCGTAGGTCCAGGATGGGACGCCATCCTCCCGTCTTCTTCTTCACGAGGAAGTATCTTGAGTAAACTCCGGAGCCCCGAAGCCTCTTTGGGACGAGCTCGATGGCGCCCTTCCTGAGCATCGCCTTTACCTCCAAGAGAAGTTGAGGGACGTGATGTTCTTTCCTGGCCACAGGGGGGACGCGCGGGCACCTTCTTTGAAACTTGAGCGCGTGACCCTGGGCTAGGGCGTCCAGCACCCAACGGTCGGTGGAGATGGACTCCCACACGCTGACGAAGCTCGCCAGCCGGCCTCCCACCTGGGTGCTTCGGTGGGGGCCCGACCCCACGGCCGGTTCAGTCCTGCTTCGACGAGGCTTTGCCGCCTTGACCTCCTTGGCGACGACGGCGGGGTCCGCCCGACTTGCTTCGTCCCCTGTAAGCTTCCTGCGACGACGAACGGGCCGCTTGACGGTAGGTGAAAAATCCGCTGCCGGAACCTTTGGAGGCACCCTTGCCTCCGCCGCTCCGAAAGGGCGGCCGCCGTTGCTGGAGAACCCCAAGAGCCCGGGCCGTCTCTGTGTCTGCTTTGATGGCTTGAAGGGAATCGTCCACTGTTTTCCCAAACAGGTTGTTTCCATCGAACGGCATGTCCAAGACTCTGGTCTGCACGTCTTGACGGAAGTCAGTAGCCTTGAGCCATCCACGCCGTTGCCCAACTGGCGAAATCCAGTGTCGGCGATGTCCGTCGCAATCGTAATGGCTTGGTCCGACGCCACCTCACCTTCCTGCAAGATCTCTAGGGCATCCGCCCTCTTGTCGTCCGATAGGAAGTCCAGCAGGGGGGCCAGTTTGTACCACAGCTCCCTGTCGTAGCGGGCTACGATAGCCAAGGCGTTGGCCGCCTTAATCGTCGTCGCTGCAGACGAGATGACCCTGCGTCCCATCGTATCCAACTTCTTTCCCTCGCCGTCCGGCGGGGAAGTCGACGTAGAGGCCGCACCCCCCCCACTTTCTTCCTGGCCGCCGCGGAGATGACGGAGTCTGGGGTCGGCTGTGCCCGGAGGCACAAGGGGGCCGCGTCCGGGACCCGGTACTTCTTCTCGTACCGATCCCTTCTAGCCGGCGTCGTGGATGGGTTCTTGAGGAGGGCGAGGCCCTCATCCCAAATATCGTCCAGTAGAGGCACGGAGAGGACCGTCTTCCTCTTGGCCTCGCGCCGTTGATAAAGGAAACCTTCCTTCTTCTTCTCCTCCGGGCAGAGCTGGAAGAGCTCGGATGCCCTGGCGATCATGGAGTGAAACGATCCAATCTCGTCGGTCGGGGAAGCCCGGGTGGGAGGTGACGACGGCAGATCCTCGTCGTAAACCTCGTCATCCGTACCCGTCGCGGCCGTGTCAGTCCCCGTATCATCCCCACGAGTCGTGGACGGGGAGGAGGGCTGAACAGGGCGTGATAGCTGAAAAGAAGGTGGAGGGTGAATCCTTCTTCTCTTAGGGAGAGGGCTCCCAGAAGGGCCTGGCTCCGGGTCCCCCGTCGGGAGCGGTTCCTCCGCTGGTGGTAACGGCAGTCTCGTCCTTATCTCCGAGCATAAGGACTGTATAGCCAACAAAATGGCCATCGAGTTGTCTTGCGGTGCTGGTTAAGGGGAGTCCGACGGGCGGTCGGGGCCCCGTCGGCACCCTCGACGATATCGTCGTCTCCTACGTCGGGATCCCTCCCGACGGGCTGGTCTTCTTCCACGCCAACGCCGTGGCTTAAGACCTCGATCAGCTCTTCCTCAGAGGTTGAGGCCAAATCCACGACGACCTCCTGCCCCCCCTTTTTCTTCTCCGTCGGAGGTTTCACGGGGGTCCTGTCGATGGGCATAAAAGAGGACTCCCTCCGCGGTGGCAGGGAGACTCTGAGCCCCGAGGTCGCCACCACTGGTGTAGCCTCCACAGGCTGAGCCAGGGCCGCCGCGACTGTCTCGATAGAGGCCTTGGCCGGATGGATTAAGGCTTTCACCACCTTAGGTGCGCTCACCGCCTTCTCCTTGGGGGGGGGGACACTGCCTCGCTCTACCTCCGATGGGGCCTTCGAGCTCGACCGGGGCCTCTCCAGGAGCTTCGCCGGGTGCTCGGCCTTCCTCTTACCCGAACCAGAGCGTTGGCTCGTAGTTGATGGTGCCGGGGAGGATGCGCCCTGCCTGGCGCCTGTAGAGCCCGACCGTTCGGCGCTCCCGGTGCCAGCGGACTCGCGGTTCTTGGCCTTGTGTTGGACCCCGTCACCGGGGCGTCCTCAAAGGTCTTAGAAGACCGCTCGGATTTCTTCTTCTTCTTCTCGCCTGATGGGCTCTTCCCTTCTAGCCAGTTGGCGAGACGTTGATGGCGGTCCTTCATGGTCCGCTCCGACATATTGCCGCAAAACGCACAGTCCTTCTCCACGTGCGTCTTGTCCTCATGTAGGCAGTAAAGACAAAAGGAGTGTTCGTCCTCCTTAAAGACATTCTGAAGCTGGCATCCAGGGCAGACCCTGAACAGCTTTCCGGGCGTCGAGCTTCTCTTCTCCTGGGCCATGTCCGAGATGGGCCTGAGAAACTTCTGGAGTCCTCCAAAAGCGTAGCTCGACGAAATCTTCACCCTTGAGGGGCGTAGACGAATCCGACACGGGTCCCCGTAGATCGGATGAGGAATCGGTGGAGCTTGAGGCTCTTTTTGACCGAAAAAACGAAGTTTTTGAGAAAAAACGTGAAAAAAATAGCACTAACGCTCGAGAGCAATAGCACGAGGATCCCAACACTTGAACGTGCGATAAAAATCTGAAGATGGCTGCCAGAGGCGGGGCTTAGGTAGAGGGCAGTGATTGGCTGTGGTCAGTATGACGCAGAGATCAGTGATTGGTTACTACTACGAAAGACAGATCAGAAACAAAACTGATACTGGTTTTTTCTTTACCGAGGATTCCCAGCCTGACGACGGGGAATATTCATGAGCATGTGATTCCATGCCAGACCCCATGCTGGAGAAGCCCTCCTTCTTTTCTTCCGGAGTAATCTGGAACAGTGCCGACACACGGGTGATGATGGAGTGGAAGGATCCCACTTCGTCCGGTGGAGAAGCCCTTGGTGGGAGGGACATCCCACATTCGTCATCAGTGTCCGTCGTCGCCATGTCCGTCCCCGTATAAACGATGGAGCACACAGGCTCGATTGAACCGAAAACAGAGTTTTACTACCAAGAAACGTGAAAAAACACAGAAGTTCGAAGAGCAAAACGCGAGGACTCCCAACACTTGAATGTACGGTAAATATCTGAAGATGGCTGCCAGAGGAGGGGTTTAGGGAGAGGGCAGTCATTGGCTGGGGGCAGTATGACCTAGAGCTCAGTGATGGTTTATAGGAGAAAGACATCTTATAAACGAAAGTGAAACTGTTTTTTCTTTTACCTAGGATTCCCAGCCTGACAGGGAATATTCATGAGCATGTGAATCCATGCCAAACTCCATGCTGGAGAAGATTTATAACTTTTCAATACATGAAACAGAATAGATTGTTCCGGCTCACTCAAAAAGGCCATGGGAAAGCAATCTAGCATTGCCATTTGTAACTTTCTGGAACATTAGGCCAGATGGAAACTCCTACTTCAGGTTGGTCATCAGCAACACAGGATTCAGAGTCTTTGGGCCTCATTACAACTCAGGCGGTAAGGGGTTTACGGCGCCGTAAACAGCGCCGACCCTTACCGCCTGAGTACGAGGTCCCTTAGCGCCATGGCGGATTTAACACCTGCTTTTAGCAGGTGTTCAAATCCATGGCGCTAAGGGACCATGGAGTTAATTACGCCACCGTAATTTACGGTGGCGTAATTAACGCCTTCCCCACTCCCATTATGCCCTATGGGGCAAAAATGGGAATGGGGAAGGGTAAATGGGGATTGGGGACTTACCGCCCCGCCAAACTCGGAATGGGGCGGTAAGTCCGCCAACCACCATGGCGTAAACGTAGTTTACGCCATGGTGGTAAAGTCACGGCCCAGGCGGTAACTTACCGCCTGGGTCGTAATGAGGCCCTTTGTCAGATCACCCTGTCACTGGTCTGCTGGCATTTTCATTCTCCATGTGGCTTTTTAGGTATTATTAGGGTTTTCCTAAACAAGAGCTTTGAGTTCATCATGCTGTTTCCAAGTTGGAGGCTTTCTTAAACTGTCTGCTTCAGGGCGTTTTGAAGAGAATTGGGCCTCATTCCGACCTTGGAGGTAAGTACCAGGCTTTACCGGCATGGAGCAAAGAACGAGTCCGATCTGGTCACAGACCGCTAATTGCGGCGCATTACGACATCGCGGGCACAAGCTTTGCGCCATGCCGGTAAAGTACCTAATATATAATAAAGTAAGTAACATTATTATACTCGTACGTCCCGTCCCCTTTCCTCCATACTTGTGGGAGATTACCAAGCACTGCACTCCTTACAGAATAATGGGTGGATGGAACTCCTTTATTGAAAGAGGTTTTGAAGAACAGCTTGCACAAACTGAGCATTAGCCCTGGAGCTCAGATCTAAGCAATAATGTTTCACAAAGGCTGATGGGGAAGCCCATGGAGCTGCGTTGGCAATGGTTTCCCAGGGAACGTATTTTTGGAAGACAATGGCAGCTGCCTTGCCCCGCACAAGATGGGCATGAATTCCCTTTGGAGACTGAAGGCCCTGAACAGCATAAGTTTCGGAGATACAGTAAGCAATCCATCGGGAGATAGTTGTTTTTGAAGCCGGCTTTCCTTTCAGGTCTCCGAAAGTCACCAAGAGTTGGGAAGAGCTCCGAAGATTAGATGTTCTGTCCAAATAAAACTTAAGAGCTCGCCTTACATCCAGATTATGCAGAACCCTCTCGGCATCTGAAGCCGGTTCTGGAAAGAAAACTAGTAAGGAAATAGACTGGTTCAGATGAAAATCGGATACCACCTTTGGAAGGAAAGAATGATCGGTCCGGAGGACAAACTTATCCTTGTGAAAGGTGAGAAATGGATGCTCCACCGACAAGGCCTGAAGCTCACTTACACGCCTTGCCGAAGTTACCGCAATCAGAAAGGCCATTTTCCATGAAATTAATTTCAAGTCTGCCGTAGCCATGGGCTCGAAGTGTTTATGGCATAAAGCAGTAAGGACCACATTAAGATCTCACTTGGGAGGCGGGTTGCGTACAAGTGGATATAGATGCAATAGACCTGCAAAGTGCCTTTTAATGACAGGGTTTGTCAAAGAAAAAGAGCAAGAGTCCGTGGACGGGTAAGCAGCAATAGCCGACAAATAAGTCCTACAAGACAAGACATGCATGCCTGAAGCTGCCAGATGAGAAATGAAAGCCAGGACTGTATTGATGACAGCTTCTCTGGTGTCTAGCTTTTTCGCTAAACACCACTGACAGAAACTGAACCATTTGCTCCTGTACTGAGACCTCGTTGAAGGATTTCTTGCCGCCTGGATGATACGCATATTATCCGCGGAAAAATTGAAGCTTTCTAAAGATTTGAACTCAGGTACCAGGCCGCCAAGCTGAACGATTGTGGGGAGGGGTGCCACATCTGCTGATCGCTCTGATGAAGCAGGTCGGGAATCAACGGAAGCCTGATCGTTGAGCAGATTGACAGATGCTGAAGCTCCGAAAACCAGAATCTGGCTAGCCACCACAGGGCTATGAACAGGAGAGTGCAATTCGACATGTTTCTGAGCTTGCATAGCGCACGGTCAATCAGAGGAAGAAGTGGGAAGGCGTAGGCCTTCATGTTGTGCCACAGAATCTCAAGAGCATCCCTCAAGGAAGAATCTCTGAGTCCGTTCCTGGAAGCATAAAGAGGAAGTTTCCTGTTTAATGACATCGCAAATAGGTCCACCTCTGGAGTGCCCCAATGGCAAAAAATGTCTGAGAGGATTTCTGTTCAGTTCCCACTCGTAGCTGACCACCACTCGCCGGCTGAGAGAGTCTGCAGTCAAATTCAGCTGGCCCGGAATGTGTAACGCCAACAGCCAAACACCTTGCTGAATGGTCCATTCCCAAATCTGAATGGCTAGGTCTACAAGGGGAGGTGACCCAGTACCCCCCTGCTTGTTGATGTAAAACATGGATACCGCATTGTCCGTGTGGATGCAGACTGCCTTGTTCACAATCCCTGGCTTGAAAGCTTTGAGCGCCAGGAAAATCACCAGAAGTTCCAGATAACTTATGTGAAATGGTCTGTCCTGCTGCAACCACAGGTCGAAAACCTGAAGATGGTCCATCGTCGCACCTCACCCGATAAGGGAGGAGTCCGTCGTAATGGTCACCTGAGGGGAGGGGCTCCTGAAAAGGCACACCCACAGACAGATTGCTGGAAGAAGACCACCAAAGGAGATCTGACATCATATAGGGTGGAACCGAAATCATTTTGGTGTCCGGGTCCACCGCCTGGAGCCAGGAGCTCCAAAAAGCCAACTGCGTAAGTCGAATCTTGAGACGCGCCAGGGGAAGAGCAAGCACGCACAAGGCCATGAGGCCCAGAAGCCTCTGGAACCACCAAGCAGACATGCTCTCTGACTGAATAAAGACTTGACAAGTGGTTAACAGATTCGCCATCCTGTCCACGGTCAAATCCACCCTGCAGTCAATCGTGTGCCAACGGAAACCCAGGAATATCAGGTCCTGAGAGATCGTCGTGGAGGATTTCCGCCAGTTCACCGACAGCCCAAGACTGAACATGAGCTGAAGGAGAGACTGAAGATTGCTCGAGGCTTTCACCGGACAGGGGCTGCACAGAAGCCAGTCGTCCAAATATGGATACACAAGAAATACCATGTAGCCTTAAAAAAGCCGCAATGACTGACATCATCTTTGTGAAGACATGCGGCACAGAACTGAGACCAAAAGGGAGCACTCCAAATTGATAGTGCTCCTCTCGCAGGGAGAACCGCAGATATTTCCGATGCAGGCTCCAGATCAGGATATGCATATAAGAATCCTGAAGGTCCACAAAGCTGAGCCAGACGCCCTTCTGAACAGAAGACTTTATTTGGCAGGGCGTAATCATCTTGAATTTCTCTTGGGGGAGAGAAAGTTTGAACTGGGAAAGGTGTAGAATGGTGCGCAGGCCAGCCTGGTTGGGTTTTGGCACCGTAAACAGATGAGAGTAGAAGCCCTCTCCTCATTCCACTAGGGGAACGGGTTCTACAGCCCTGAGATCTAGAAGTTTCTGGACCTCGGCTCTGAGGGAGGGCATCCCCGACTGCTGAAAGGGAGGATTGAAGAGTGGGGTATGGGAGAGGGGCAAGCACAAGCCCGCCCGACGGATTGACAAAACCCACTGGTCGTCATTGATGGTTTGCCACGCCTCCAGATAATGCGAGATTCGTCCTCCCACCGGAGTCTCATGCAAGTGCCAAAAAATATCATTTTGCAGATTTTTTGGTGGAAAGACTACCTGTCCCTGAAGTGGAGGCTGATGACAGCGAAACACCAGCCACGTTGCTGCCTCCGGCGGGAGCAACCTGCGATCATAGAACCCTCTAAAGCCTAAAAAGGAATGAGATAGGGACCCAGATCTCTGAGCTTTGACTGGGTCCTTCACGAGCAGCGACAGAGACTTGGCAGTTTGCGTGCTCGCCTTAGTCTTGGGGAGCTCATCATCCGTTGAAGAATGAAATAACTCTTTGCCATCAAAAGGCAGGTCCAGAACTTTATCTTGGACCTCCTTCGAAAACTTTGTTGCTTGAAACCAAGCCTGACTAGAGGTGTCCACCCCCATCATGAGGCCACGAGCTGAGGTGTCAACATGGTGCACAGCAGCCTCTAGCATATCCTGCGCCAACACCCTGGCTTCTGAGAAGCCGCCTTTAAAGTCTTCTAGCCTGTCAACAGGAATTAACTCCTGGAAGTCAGCCAAATCTCCCCACAGTTTCATATTCGCTGCCGCCAGGATGAGCTCTGCGTTGGCCTGACGCAATTGCAGCGCTGAATGGACAGAACTTCAGCCGCAGCTGCGGAAGACGCAGAGGCCGGATTGGATTGCAGAGTGGCGGCCGCTACCACCGGCAAGCACGGGAGTGGACATGACACCAAGGCTACTTCTTTGGAGGTGTGAAGCCTGTAACGGGCGTCGATCCTTTTTTATTAATGTGCAGTGTGGGGTTTATCCCAGACATTGCGCGATTCGGCCAGGACGTCGTTCTGAAGGAACAGGCCGGTACGCTCCAGTGGAGACAAGGTTAGCGCCCCCGAAAGCACCCCTTCCTACGGAGCAAGTGCCTCAGCCACTGGTATGTCAAGGAGTGACATCATGTCAAGTACCCAGTCGTGAAATGCTCGGACAGAGCGGGGCTGGTCCTCACTGTCCTGATCTGCTAAAGGGCCGTCCAGAACATCCGGGTCCCCCGGCTGAGACGCGCCCGGCGTCATATTGACATCACGCTCTGCTGGAGTCTTGTCCACCAGTGACAAGGGAGGCAGAGGAGCCAGGGGAGGGCCGGGAGGCAGAGGAGGTGCTGCCGCCGGGGTGACAGGCGCCGTGACAGGAACTGTCGGGCAGGCAACAGAGTCTGAGGGCAGATTTCTCTAAAAAGGCCCTTAAAGTACTCCCTCATGGGATCAGAGGTCATTAGACTATGACATTTCTCAAAAAAGGCATCCTCTGCCGAGACCTTAGGTGCTGGAGTGGGCAGAGGTCTCTCATGAGGAGCATAACCCCACGAACGCAACACGGAGAGCTGCTAAGAGGGCCCGCCACCAACCGGATCTACATAGACCAATGGGGCAGATGTAGGAGGAAGCGAGACCGAATGTGGTAGTGGCATCCGAGCACGCTAGTCATAGGAAGGGCGGAACGGATTCACACTGTCGCGTGGAAATGGTTGTCAACCGTAAAGAAGGTTCCCAGCACCCGCTGTCGATAGCATGGGTGTGAGGGAAGAATCCAAAATGGCCAACATACTCCATGCGGGAAGGCCCGCCATTTTGTGAACATCTGAGGAGAACTGCGTCAAATGTGTAGATGAGGCAGTTGACTCCACAGATTGGTCAACGGACTTGACTGACATTTTAGCCTAGACACAAGGATCCTCGGCAGAGCTGGTACTTTGGGGCCTTGGATGTTTACTGGACATCCTGTCCCTTGAATTAGCATCTAAAGGAGGAACCTCGGCAACACCGGTAACAGAGGAGTTACGGTCGGCTACCTCTTCCTGTGCCCCCTCAACAGAACCGGTACCTCTGCGAGCGCAGGAAAGTTGAGGAATCCACCTTACAGACAAGATGTTTACAGGCCTCTTAGTTCTGTTGGTACACACCTTAGCCTCGTGAAGAGGAACCTCAAACAGAGTCCGGTCTTAATATCTCCCTCGAGAGGGGCCTTGAACCGTGGTTCGGTGCAGAAAGCCTGAACAGAGGCCCCAGGGCGCACCCCAGTGTCTGTGTGGGAAGCTCCAGCCAAGGAGACCTTGGCGTGAACTCCAGTACCCAATGCCTCAGCACGACTGTGCTGGCTATTAGCACCTGATCAGTGAACCTCGGATTGTGATCCTATATAGGCAGGCCCTCGCGGAAACCCTCTGAGAAAACACTGGTACGCCTATTAGGCCTGCGAGGCACCTCAGGAATAACCCCAGTAGCAGAGCTTTTGAAGCCCCTCCCGGACCTGGAGGACCCCGGGAAGGAGTCCCCAGCTGGGGTGCCCTGAAAAGTAAGGAAATTACCGGGCGTCTCTTCTTTCCGTCAATGAAGAGTTGGAAATGTGATGGAGGAACTTCTGGAAAATGTCCTCCCACCTCCAAAGACGACGTTGAAGTGCCCGAACCGAAAGGGAGTTGCAGAAGAAACACAAGTCCCAATGGTTATCCGTTCCCAGACACTCCAAGCAGAGAAAATGTGGATCTGCCCTCCCTAGCGAAGTGATGCTTGCAAGAAGAATAAGTGGCAAATCCCAGACGCTCCGGCATAGATGGAGGACTACGCGACCGCAGACCGGAGCAGGAGAGAAGGACAACAGAAAAGAAAAAAGATCTTCCCGGTGATGCACGTGCGCCAACCCTGACCTTGCGGAGAAAAGGACTGAAGGGCGATGCGCGGGCTGGAGCTAAGGAGGGCGGGGTTATGGCCGTGTGCGGTACTCCGCGTAAAAAGAGAAGGACACATTTTCAATCCCACAGAACGGAAAGTCCCACAAGTAAGGAGGAACGGGGACGGGGCATAGGAGTAAACGTAAGAAAATTCCCTTGATGAAGAGAGGCCCTCTCGAAAAGCGTTGGGATACTTTCCTTTTAATATTTTGTTATAAACACTTTTCTTCATGAATAAAACACTCAATACAAATGTATGTTGAAAAATTAATACAAGTCTTCGTTTTTGATGCCTGATAATTGAAAATTATTCCAAAAAATGCGTATCAATGATGTCTTAATATTTCCAATTAACTTAGGATTTGATACAGGGTTCATTCGGCATAATACCAGAAATCAGATAGCTCTTTGGAAATTACAGAACCCACACGATCAGGCAGGGATAAGGCAGGGATAAGGCTGCCCAACTTTGAGGTGTATTACCTAGCTGGCCAACTCCAATATGTAGCGAGATGGTTATCCGATGACACCATCTCTTAGTCCAGGCTACTGACGGCGGAATGCGCACCTTATTTCCTAAACGAGTGGATGTGGGTGACTGACCCACCGAAAGAGAATAGATCGGCACTGCTGGCCATGGGCAGAAAGATCTGGCACAGAGCCTGCAATGTAATGGGGAGCCTGCTGCCATTCTCCCCACAAATCCCCCTTGTAACAGAACACTGGGAACCAGTGGGAGTGACAACAGTGGGAGATGTGTGGAGGGATGGGGAAAATATGGAGTTTGATACATTAATAGAGGACACAGGCTTACACAATGGACAGTACATCACATACGCTAGGCTGAAGAAGCTATTAACAAAGACATGGTCAGAAACAGAACTGGCCCAACAGCCAGACGCAGCCATAGAAACATTCCAAGCAGTGTCAGAAGGAGGTCACGAAGTCCCCAGAATCTATGAGATACTGATGTCCTAGGTGGGTAAAGAGGTGGCCCAGGTCAGGCAGGGCTGGGTAGAGGAGAGTGGGGAGACCATAGACGATGGATTATGGGGAAGGATGCAAGGATATCATAAGAAAGTGTCGAGGAATGCCAGATTGCAACAGATTCAGCTGTACATCACTCACAGAGCATACATGACCCCAAAGAAAATCGGGCTACCCTAGACCGTGCAAACTTAAGCATGTGAGCAAGCTTAGAGATTTAGCTTACATTTTGGCCAAGCGTAGGATTGCCATGGGATGGAAGGCACGGGAGAGGCCCAACATAGAAACCTGGTGGAAGGACCTCCTAAAATGGACCGATGCAGAAACGGTGGTTTGGAGGGAGGCAGCTTGCAGAGGGGGTGAAGAGGAAGCAGGAACAATGACAGAGTGGCAGCACTTGGTGGCATCTTTGACAAGCACGGAGCCTGAAGAACTGGACACGGACAGCTCACCGGATGGTGACACAGGAGAGATAGTTGTGGACTAATATACCGTGGTTGTTGAACAAGAAACTATAAGGGGTGAATGGGGAGGAGGGTTGTAGTTCTATGCACCATGTGGAGGTGCACTGTTTGTCGTTCGTTGAAAACTAACAAACAAACCAAAAAATTCAAAAGAAAAACCTTATGATTTGATACAAACTTAATTGTTTGGTGATTAGAGTAAGACAGTGTGCGAAGGACGGGAGTTTGACTTCATATATAATATCTGTCCATGTGCTAGGACAGTCCATTCTCCCCTGCACCAGGATTATTAATAAAATAACCAAGACCTGTAATATCACCATCAAGTTCTTAAAAACTAACTTACCTTAGGGTGTGCTAGGTGCCACAATACAAGCATCCAATAGATCATGGCATGCTGTTGAATGTGCAACTAAAGAAAGAGCATTAATTAAAAGGCAGCAAAGAAACTCAGCTAATGGCGAAGGTATTGCAGTGCCTACCCTAATAGATATGAACACTGCTGGTGGCCATACAGTATCAGCAGGAGCCAAACAAAGCATGTCCTTGCTGGACAATTTAGAAAACGCCCCAGGCAAGGGGGCATCTAAAGCACCCTCAAACCATAGCCCGGCCTGCAGAACGGACGAGCAGAGACAGGCTTCACTTAGCTATTTGATACCTCAGCCAAAAGGCACAGTGTAAAAAGGCAAGATGTGAACAAAAGTCAAACTCTAAGAAATACTCACCAGACACGTTTTTGTCTCTTACACGAAGCAAAGAGACTGACCACACTCCTGGCGTGGACTTAGCTCACTGAATTCTATGAATTTGTTCATTATTGTTTATTATCCCCCTCTCGTTAAAACAGACGATTTTAGCCTTTACACAGTGGTATGTTTGTCAGAATAGCAAAGTATTATAATGTTGTCTGGTGATGTTTTCAGTTGTTGTGGGGTTTAGGACCTCACATACATCCTACGAGGTAATCCTAACAAAGGTGGTATTTGCTTACTATTGATCATTTTAGCATGCGCCTGTGTCCTAAAGATTGAGATAAAAATTGTCAAATGTCCCCAGATGTTTTTTTTTACATTTCTTTATTCAAACAAAGTAGGGACTTGCAAACACTTCCCTTCGATGCAGGGGAAAAGGTTTTGAATGGAGTCACTATAGACATTCAGGACATATAGCATCGTAAAAGCGTTCCCACGTAATTCAAAAAAGGGTCAGGACTGACCCTTCTGCGCATCACAAAAAAGTACAGTGATACTATAAAGCACATCTGTGCACTAGCCACTTTCACCCTAAACTTTCGGATGGAAATGTATGGGGAAAAAAACTAAATATCAAGCTGAGTTTCTGGAATACCATCTGTGGTGTTCGAGGAAATCCTCTACCATTGCTGTAATTTAGTCAGACTATTCCAGTTAGCACCTGTGGAAGTGCTATTTTTCTCCTGCTGGTTTTCTGCATTTAATTATTATTATTATTATTTTTATTTTTATTATTATTATTATTATTATTATTAAGCCAAACAGATCTGTAAGGGGGCAGAGCCTCATTATGATTTCGGCAGTACAGTAAAAAAGCGACAGTAATTCCGTTACTGTCACGTTTTTGGGTGGCAATAGAATTACTGCTGATTTGCCCGCACCAACGTCCTCATTATAACGATAAACCCACCAGGGTGCCAGCAAAGGCTATTACCGTTTCCGACATTCAGTCCAGCGGCACTGCGCCGGATTACGAGTGCTGGTGTTAATCCCCATTCATCAAGTCCCGTAGGACTCCATGAGGGGATGTGCCGTCATTAACGGCAACTGCCTCACCCTTCACATCTGCTCTTCTCCCTCCTACCCTTCCTTTCGCTCTTCTTTAAAATCTTATCTCTTTCACTCACCTCCCTAACAACCTATGTTTCCTCTCCTTCTTTCCTCTACCCCTCTCTTCTCACCTCTTACTCCTGCTCTTCTTTACCCTCTCCATCCTAGCTACCTCCTTCCTCCCTATCCCCTGCTCTCTTCTAGTCTTATTTTTTCCTCTCTTCTTCCTCACACATTCTTGCATTCCCTCTTACTCCCGCTCGTACCTCCACTAACATCTACTATTCACTTGTACACCTCTGCCCCTCCGTAATCCCTCCCTGGGTGTTCCTGGCGGGGAGGAGTGAGTGCTGGATCCCAGCGGCTGCACCATGATCCAAGCACCAAACCCAATATTGCGCCCTCCATCCCTACAAGAAACAAAAAGGACATTACCAAGGAGAAACTACTCCCTCTCATCTTGCCAATACTTAATAATCGTGCCTTCTCACATGATGACCCAACGGTCTTGGTGGATATCTTCAACCAAACTTTGCTCAAAGCTATTAACACCATAGCACCTCTCAAAACTAGGAAACCCAAATAGCGTGCCCATCTCAAGTCCTGGTTCACTCCACATTTTAGAACCCTACGTAAAGAAAAACGGAATGCTGAAGCCATCCATGCGAGGCTAAGGGCTAAGGAACAAGTTACTTACCTGTAACTGTTGTTCTCCAGCATGGGGTCTGGCATGGATTCACATGCTCATGAATATAAGAATACCTAGCAGTACACACGTGCACAACCACGGGAGGTGGCAAGGCTCAACATTAAGCAATACATAAACCTCAACATTAAGCATCTCTTACCTCCTCACCAGGCTCACCTTAAGCGAACAGGTTGCACAGCACTGCCTGGCCGACTCTGGACTCCTCCCTGGAATCCCGGTCGACGCAGTAGAATCTCGTGAAGGTGTGCGTCGACCTCCACGTAGCAGCCATGCAGATGTCCAGCAGGGGCACACCAGACAAGAACGCCGTGGTAGCAGCGATCGCTCTGGTCGAATGGGCTCTCGGACAGCCGGGCAACGGTCGGTTTGCCGACCAATGACAGTGCATGATGCAGCCGGAGAGCCATCTGGAAATGGAAGCCTTCGAGAGAGCCTTCCCTTGGTTCACAGGTCCAAAGTTCACAAGCAGCTGTGATGTCTTCTGAAAACTCTTCGTTTGGTCCACGTAGAACTTCAGCACTCTAGCTACATCCAGCGAGTGCAAAGTCCTCTTGGCCGGCGACGGGAAAAAACTGGTAACACCAAGGGCTCGTTGAGGTGGTAGTCTGACGGCACCTTGGGCATGAAGGAGGGGTGCGTCCTCAGCACCACCCTCGTCTCGTGGAAAGTCAAGTATGGAGGCTTCCAGGAAAGGGCCTGAATCTCTCCCACGCGTCGTGTAGAGGTGATGGCCACAAGGAACGCTGTCTTCCACGACAGGAACTTCAACGGAGCCGAAAGCAAAGGCTCGAATGGCGGGCCCATGAGCCTGGTCAGCACCACGTTGAGCTTCCAAGCCGGGGCTGGAGCCTTCACTGGCGGGAATGATCGGAACAGTCCTTTCATAAACTCCTTCACCAGGCAATGAGACCACAGGGACGACCGTCCTGCAGTTCTGGTGTATCGAGAAATCGCTGCCAGATGTATCAAGATGGAAGCGTGAGCTAGTCCAGCTTTGGCCAGCGACAGTAAGTACGGTAGCACTTGAGGGGCTGTAATCCGTAGAGGGTTAATCTTCTGTGCACGGCACCAGACAGAGAACCTCTTCCACTTGTGTCTATAGCACTTGAGAGTTGAGGACGCCCTGGCTTTTGCAAGAACCTCTCTGCAGTCAGCCGGGATATCGTACCCTCCAAACTCTAGTGCTACAGGAGCCAGGCCTGCAAGTTCAGCGACTCCGGGTCACGATGAAGAATAGTGCCTCCTTCTCTGAAGAGAAGATCTGCGTCCGTCGACAGTTTGACTGGTGGGGACGCTGACAAGTCCAGAAGGTCCGGGAACCATATCTGTCTCGGCCACCTCGGTGCGACGAGGATCATCCTGCACCGGGACATCTTGAGTTGGTTGATGAGCCTGAGCAGCAACAGCAACGGCGGGAACGCATACAGGGACAGGCCGTCCTAGGGGAACGAGAAAGCATCGCCCATGCTCCTCGGCTGGGGGAACCTGCTGGCGAATGTCTGGCACTTGGAGTTTGTCGCCATCGCGAATAGGTCGATTTGGGGCTTGCCCCATTGCCGGAAGAGTTGATCCACTTGATCCTGGCGTAGTTCCCACTCGTGGCACGAGTGCAGCTCCCTGCTGAGTGAGTCGGCGATGTTTTTTTTTATCTCTGCTAGATGAAAAAGCACCAGAAACATCCCACTGGGCAACAGCCCAGTGCCACAGATCCTGGGCTTCCTTGGACAGGGCTGGGGATCTGGTTCCTCCCTGCTTCCGGATGTAGAACATCATGGTGGTGTTGTCAGTGAAGATTCTCACCACCTTGCCCTTGAGGGACGGGAGGAATGATTTGAGGGCCCAGAACACTGCTCAGAGCTCCAGTATGTTGATGTGGAGTGGCTTCTCCTCTGGGAGCCACAGGCCTCTCGCGTGCAGATCTCTTGGGTGCGCTCCTCACCACTCCAGGGAGACATCCGTCGTCAGCGTCACCTGGTATGCTGGGGTCTGAAAGTCTGTGCGCCCTGCGAGATGCACGCGGGTGCCCCACCATCGAATTGCTTGGCGGAATAATTCGTTGAGCGAGATCTTGTCCTCGAAGCTGCCCGTCGCTTGCGTCCAACGGGCGTTGAGGAACTCCTGCAAAGGACGCATCCGAAGCCTGCACAGGTGCACCAGATAGATGCAAGAGGACATCATCCCGAGAAGGGACTTGATGGACCTCACTCTGGCCACGTCCGCGGCCAGCAGACGCTGTACCTTGCCCAGGATTGCCTGCGTCCTTTCCTCCGACGGCGAGGCCAACGGCGCTACTGTATCGAGCTTGGCTCCCAGAAACAGCGCGACCTGCGACGGAACCAGGTGGGATTTGGGGAAGTTGATGGAGAATCCCAGGTCCGTGAGCAGCCGGACGGTCTTTGCTGTGTGTTCGATGGCGAGTTCCCTTGTCCCTGCTCGGATGAGCCAGTCGTCCAGGTAGGGGTAGACGTGGATCCCCTGCAGGCGCAGCCACGCCGCCACTGGTGCTAGGCACTTGGTGAACACCCTGGGCGCCGCCTTCAATCCAAACGGGAAGGCCTTGAACTGGTAGTGCGGCCCTTGGACTACGAACCTGAGAAACTTTGGTGTCCTTTTAGGATGGGGATGTGAAAGTATGCATCCTCAAGATCCAACGACGATAGGAAGTCGCCTTCCTCCAGCTGGCCCAGCACGTGCTGGAGGGTGATCATCCGGAACTTCTGTGCCTTGATGTATTTGTTTAGCCGACGCAAGTCCAGGATGGGACACCAACCTCCTGTCTTCTTTCTGACGAGGAAGTATCTTGAGTATACTCCGGAGCCCCGCAGCCTCTTTGGGACAAGCTCGATGGCTCCTTCCTTGAGCATCGCCCTTACCTCTAACAGCAGTTGCGGGACGTGGTTTTCCTTCCTGGCCACGGGTGGAATTAGGGGGCAATTCTTTAGAAATTCCAGAGTGTGCCCGTTGTGAAAGAAGACCGGTGGAGGGTGTCTGTACTTCTGCTCTCTATATGGTAGAGGAGAGGCACAGAAGACCCCAGCCAAGATTCTCTATTACGGTAGCAATGGTCGAGCAATCAAGGCCTAGCTTCTCAGGAGGTGATGCAGGCTGGTTCTTAAGTACAGTGTAGTCCCCAAGCCCCCACAAAGGAATGTCCACACACTGTATTGATTAGAACACAGTCTTTATATAATCAATATTCAGGTTATGTACACTTATCATAATAACTCACTTTGTACTCAATCAACAATGGCGAATATATACAATTCTAAAGTGGTACCACCCTTTGTATTAGACCTCATTAAAGTGCATGAACAATACTGTAACAATGTCACACAGATCAATAGAGTGAAACCAGCAATAGAGAGAGGAGAGAAAATAAGATGGTTGAGCAATAGGCAGAATACTGGCCCCTACCACTAGACACAGTTCTGTGTGGAGATCCCCCCACCTGGGCAACCTGTAAAATAAAGATATAGCACAAGCCCATTCCATATATTGTTCTGCAAGTCTTATTCCCTCCTATAATGTTTTTACCCCCCCAATGTACCTGGTGGAGTCGAGTTCTTCGAAGAGGCGTCGACAGATCCTTCTTGAGCGACCCCCTTTCAAGCGGGAGTCACGGATCGTCGAGAAATGTCGAGAAACTCGGCGTTCGGCGACGAGGAATCGACGGCCCTTCTTGAATGCCTTCCCTTTCAAGCGGGAGCCACGGGGCGTCGAACGTCCGTCGACAAACAGAGTAGAACGGCGTCGATGAGGCGGCAGCTTCGTCCGAGCGGTGCTCGTTGGCGTCGGATCGTCGGCGTCCTGCAAGGCAGAGGCGTGCGGGGCACCTCGGTGACAATAGTTCTGGACCGCAAAGATTGTGGAGACGGAGGCCCAGCAAGGGCGTCGAGTCGTTTGAGTCTTTGTGATCTTCGGGTGGCGGGAAACCCACCGGCAGGTTTCTCCTCGGCGCGTTGGTCGTCCTCGACTTTCTCCGGCAGGATAAAGCGGTCGACGGTGCGGACGAGGGAGTCCTTCGATTCGAATGTTCTTAGGCAAAGGAGCGGACGGCTCCGGTCGTCGGCGGCACGGCGTCAAGTGGTTCCCACGGCTGGGCAACACAACTTCGACAGGCCTCCAGCGGTTACACAAACCTGCGAACCCTGGTCGACGGCAATGGACTTCGATGGCGGCGATGTCCAGGTGCTTCAATTCGATCTCCTCGGCGGTCCCGTCTCGGGTCGACAGCCTTTCGAGGGTCTGTCTTCCAGGGCTCTTCGGCGAAGATGGAGCGGTGCTCGATGGTCCCTCGGAGCACGGGAAGAGGGCGCCTTACCAGGTCCTCTCTCGGGTCAGCCTTCGACGATTTCGGCAGCCTTCGGATCGGTCGAAGCAAATGCCACAGCAAGTCTTCTTCTTCCAGCTGGACGTCGAGGATCAGCAGTTCCAGTTACTCTTAGAGTGGAGACTCAGCTCCAGGATGCTTCTGAACGTTCCTGAACGTTCCTGAACCTCCTACCAGTGGTGAGAGGTCCCCAGATATACTATTCTGCCTCTCATCCACACTGCTGGCACACACTCAGCAGCCAATCATACATAAGGGCATTCATGCAGTCAGTCAGCCAATCAGGCACACAGTGCATTCAGGCCACACTCCTCCCTTTCAGACACTCACAACAAGGAATGTGGATTGGGACAAGTACCCAGCCATTCAACACTAAACACTGCATTCAGACCAGTTTCGGGCAGGGCTGTCTCAGTCTTTGTCTCTCATGCCAGAAACCAGACAACCACAACAAGGAGTGTATATTGGTCACACACTCCATTCACCCAGGTCCCACCCACAGGAGGTACCCACAACATACAGTCACTGGGAAGGCTCCAGTCAGTCTAGCTGGGCCTTCACAACAACACCATATATGGAACTTCCACCCAGCAGCCAGTCAGGGGGAAGGGACAGAGTCAGGGCTTCCCAGGACTTTGGGAAAACAAGATAACAGGCAATAGAAAGCAAGAGGCCACAGGGGCCATCTTGTTTTCTATCAGGAATCAACTGATCCCAATGGCAGGGCCTGGGTATCCCAAAATGGAGGACACCCAGAGCACCTGTCAAATTCAGCATGGAGCTGCCACCAGCCCATACCCTGCTCTGGGGCCACCCACAGGTGCCCAAAAACATACACTAGGGGCACAGGGTTGTACCCCTACCCATGGGTGCCATAAGGGTATCCCATGGGTCTGTTCACCAAACCAAAAGAGAGAGCTGCACTGCCAGGAGTCCCACATGGACTCCTGGGCAGAAAACATGACAGAACACACGATAGAAAGCAGTAAAGGACAAGGATTCAGAGGCCCTGCCCCTCTGATGCATTTCCAGCATCACACCCGTGGGCCAGGGCATGCAGCACCCAACAGTGGAGATGGACTTCCACACGCTGATGAACCTTGTCAGCCGGCATCCCACCGGGGTACTTCAGTGGGGGCCCAACACGACAGCCGGTTCAGTTTTGCTTGGAAACGGCCTTGCCACCCCTGGCCTCCCTGGCGACGATGGGGAGACCCGCCGGACTTGCCTCGTCCCCTGTAGGCTTCTTGCGATGAGGAGCGGGCCGCTTGACGGTAGGTCGAGGAGCCGCCGCCGAATCCTTTGGAGGCACCTTGCTTGCCTCCGGAGTTCCGAAAGGGCGGCCACCGTTGCTGCAGAACTCCCACGGCCCGAGCCGTCTCTGTGTCGGTCTTGATGGCCTGCAGCGACTCATCTACAGTCTTTCCAAACACATTGTTCCCGTCGAAGGGCATGTCCAAAACCTTGGCTTGCACGTCCTGGTGGAAATCCGTCGCCTTGAGCCACCCCCATCGGCGAAGGTAAACGCTGTTGCCCAACTGGCAGAAGCCGGTGTCGGCAATGTCCGTGGCCACAGTTATGGCGTGGTCCGACGCCACCTCACCCTCCTGCCAGATCGCCAGGGCCTCGGCCCTCTTGTCGTCCGGGAGGAAGTCCAACAGGGGGCGATCTTGTACCACAATTCCCTGTCGTAGCAGGCCACAATCGCTAGGGCGTTGGCCGCCTTGATCGAGATGACTCGTCGTCCCACGGCGTCCAGCATCTTTCCCTCGCCATCCGGTGGGGAAGTCAAGGATGAAGCCGATGGCCCCCCACTTTCTTCTTGGCCGCCGCTGAGGCGACCAAATCCGGGGTCGGCTGCGCCCTAAGGCACAACGGGGCGGCGTCGGGGACCCAGTACTTCTTCTCGTACCAGTCCCTCTTGGCAGGTGTCGTGGACGGGTTCTTGAGGAGGGCAAGTACCTCGTCCCAGATGTCATCCAGCAATGGCACCACGAAGACCGTCTTCCTTTTGGCCTCGCGCCGTTGGTAGAGGAAGCCTTCCTTCTTCTTCTCCTCAGGGCAGAGTTGAAAAAGCTCGGATGCCCTGGCAATCATGGCATGGAAGGAGCCAATCTTGTCGGGTGGGGACGCCCGAGGAATCGGAGACGGAAGGCCAGTTCCATCGTCACCGCCGTCGTCATCCGTCCCCGTCGGGCCGACCCGTTCCTGTGTCGTCCCTCGGGATCGGGGAAAGCGACAAAGGCTGAGATGGCCATGAGGGCTGAAGGGGCACTGGATGAATTCTCCTCCTCTTGTTCGGAGGGCTTCCCGATGGACCCGGTATCTAGAAAACAACAATCTTCTTGGCACAAGACAATCTGGTTTCCGACCTAAGCACGGGACGGAAACAGCCTTATTAGACCTTAAAACTCAAATTGAAGACCTAAAAGACAATGGTAAAATGGCCTTATTATTACTCCTCGATTTATCGGCAGCATTTGATCTGGTCAACCATCAAATCCTCTGTCGCCACTTGAAATCAGCGGCCCACTTCTCTGAAAAAGCCACCAAATGGATCAGTTCCTTCCTGGATAACAGACAGGTGAGGGTATTCTCGCCTACTGCCTCAGCAGAGCCTACACCGGTGCCCTGCGGGGTGCCTCAAGGTTCACGCGTCTCACCAACGCTCTATAACGTTTTTACTAAACCTCTCTTCGTTGTACTTGATTATCTGGGTGTCACCTACACCAACTACGCAGATGACACCCAGATACTCATTCCAATCACAGGTGACTATAAAGTGGACTCTAAAGCCCTGAACGACATCTATCAAGTCATCCAAGCCTGGATGGCCCAGCATGAGCTCTGTCTTAATGATGACAAGACAGAGATCCTCATCCTGGGCTCCCAACACCGATTGAATAGACTTGACCCTTCCTTCAAGACCTTCAACATTGATGGCAACTCTATTAAAGTTTCCACTGACACCAAAACATTACGAATCTACCTCGACTCCACCTTATCACTTAATATACAAACAAACGCAGTCGTCTCGGCATCCGCTTACACATGTAAGCTTATCGCAGCATGCCGCCCCTTCCTAACCACACAGAACTGTACTATCTTGGACAGGACATTGGTTATGTCCAAACTGGACTACTGTAATGCCTTATGTCTAGGGACCAACCAACGTAACCTTAACAAACTACAGGTTACCCAAAATAACGCCATTAGAGCTGTCCTCAACATCGCCAGATCTTGACACATCTCTGAAACAAGGAGAAGCCTACACTGGCTCTCAGTAACACAAAGAATTTCTCTGAAATCTCTTACCCCCACACATAAATGTCATAACGATCAGGCCCCCATTTATCTTGCCTCCCGTTTCTCTCACTACTCGCCTACCTGGCTTCACAGATCTGCACAAGCACACTGCCTGACAATCCCTAGATACAAACTGCAGAAAGCCGGGGTTGCAAGCTTCCCAGTCCTCGCCTCCAAATTATGGAATTCGATTACATTAACTATCAGATCCGAACACTCTCCAACCCTCTTCAAACAAAAAACCAAACTGTGGTTATCCACTACACAAGCCTAAATCCACTTTGGGACCTTATCGGTTCGCTACTTGCCCAGCGTTTGTATTTATGTTCATGGGAACTGTAGATATTGCTGCACATCATATTGTATACTATGTATAATGCCACTGTATACATAGCACTCACCGTACATTGTTATTTTACTTTTTTGTATTTCCTGTACACTGTGCTTTGTTTCTCTTAACTGAAACTAATATTGTGTTATTCCTTTATTATGCCAAGAAATGCGCCCGGATGCCCTTGGGCCTTGTGCGCTATACAAATAAATAAAATACAAATACACGACGGTGCAGCCCCTTCAGCGGGGGGGAGGGGCACGGAGGCTGCCCTCGAAGTTGGTGGGCGGCCTCCTAGCAGAGCTCTCAAGCAGAGAGCAGGAGAATAGCTGGAGCAGTGGTGCCCGCGGGATAGAGCGGAGTCGCGGGCCGGGCGGAGTTGTGTTCCTGGTGGTCCCGAGGGGCTAGCCGGCAGACGGGAGTCAATTTGGAAGTGGTGTAGATCTCCCTGGTCGGCTCCTCGGTGGAGGGCGTGATCACCAGGATATGCGGGCCGGACCTGGAGGCCTCCGGACACACCCACGCTGGCAGTGACCTCTGGATATGTGGAGGGACATCCTACGGTGAGAAGGCGCGCGAGCCATTGGGCTGCACCGAGACGTCCCCGGCTTGGGCGAGGGGGCCTCCTGTTAACGCTTGGCGCCCACACTTGATTGCTGTCCTGCTGCCCAGGGACCTGCTGGAGGGAGTGTGGTGTGAAGTTGGGCAGCGCTGGCCCCTGGGTTCTGAGACGCCCACTGTGGGTATTGCTGTGCAGCCGGGTTTGCTGCTTAACTGTTGAAGGGCTGACGCCGCCTCTGCAAGCACATACTCCCAGTGAATTAAAATACCTCATTGCTCTACTTTGGCAGGAGAGTTGGAACTTGGGCTGGGCATCCAGAAAGTGGCTCTGCTACTGGCTGAGCGGGAGCAAATGGGTGAAGGGGTTAGGGGATAGCCCTGAGGCCCGGATTGTAGCTGCAGTAGGGGGGTGATCTGAATTTTGATGGGCTCGCCCCAGACCCCATGTTGAAGTAGTGGGGAACCCTGAGCCCTCAACATACTCTTCATCTGGCGGGTCCCTTTGGGTCTTTCGCGTCGGGGCTGGCCTCCCCGCCCCGTTTGTATTGATTCCATACTGGGTTGTCATTTCAGAAGGTCCAACCCGGAATCCGGAGAGTTGTGTAAGTCCATGAGCTGGACAGGAGCCTTGGAGAAGTTTTGCCGTCTGCCCCCAGACCTTCCTCCCCACTCAGCAATGGCTTCCCCTGCTCACCCGGAAGTGGCGGATGCTAATTCTGTCGCCAAGGGCATGGGAGCCCTTCTGGAGGAAATTCGGGGCTTCAGAGCGGATATAGCAGTGCGGCTGGACACTCTTGATAAAAAGGTGGACACCATTGACAACAGGGTCCAAACATTGGAAGCTAACACGACCTCGATGGACATCCCGGAGGCTCCGTTCGACTCGCGTCTGGCGGATCTCGAGAGAAGGGAGGAGAAGTGTGCCCTGAAAATCGACATTTTGGAAAATAGGGAGCGTTGTTGCAACCTACGATTTCTGGATCTTCCGGAACGCGAGGGGGAAACGCAGTCGGACATTGCCAGGGCTGTTAAGGCGGTGGTGAGGTTGCTCTTTGATGACTCCAACACTAGTGAACCAACCATCGACAGTGCGCACAGGGCTGGCGCTTCTAGCAGAGGCTCTAGGTCGATTCTTGTGCGGTTCCACTATTTTTCTGAGAAAAGCAAAATTCTTGAGTTGACATGCAGAAAGGGCCCAGTGGAGTGGGAGGGAGCAATGGCCCAGTGGAGTGGGAAGGGAGCAAGGGTCTCACTTTGCCCTCACTTTGACAAGACGTCGGCTGTGCTCTCCTCCAACAAAAATTTTGCAAGCTAAAGGTGTGCGGTATCGGTGGGGGTACCCTTTCTCGCTTTCTTTTGAGCTGGAGGGCTACAAGTATGCAGTGGTCACTGAGGAGGATATCGGCAAGGTGTCCCGCTAGCTTTTGGGTGAACCGACCATAGCCATTTCGGACCAGGATCGTGAGTGAGCCCCGTCTGGTCCTGCGGGTCACGGTGCCTCCAAGGAGAGGCGGAAAGTCCGAGGCCATAGGAAGTTCAGGAGGGTGGCTCCGGCTTCAACTAATGGTTGAGGTTCTTGTCCGACTCTTGCACTTGTGTTTATATCTGCCTTTAGAGGGTTGGGGGTTCTTTTTTCTTCTGTTTTAGTCTGGTAGTCTTAGGGGAGCCCACGGAGGTTCCCGTGGGGGCCGTGGCTGAGGGCTTCCTGTCTGAATAGACCCCATGGTCTGACGTTGGTTTTCGGGGGAGGGGGCGCTCTTGCTGAGGTTTGTGGGAGATCCGAGTCCCCGGAGGGGGGAGACACTGGTGGCCTGGCCAAGTGGCAAGACAGAGTTGCTTGGTACTCAGGCGTTCAGGGGATGGGTGGGTGGGGAGTGGGGAGGGGTGTTGGGGTTTGTTTATACAAGTTTGGTTTTAGTTATTCTCCAAGAGTTCTGGGATCATTTGGAGTTTTGAGGGGCTCTGCGGGCTGGTATGAGGCTCTGAAACCATGTGGGGAAGAAGTCGCTGTGTGCTCCCTGTTGGGGATTGTGTGCTTTAAAACTCTCTTTGATGGATGATACACTTCAGTATTTGACGGTGGGATCTTTAAATGTGCGAGGTCTGAACTCCCCCACTAAAAGGTCATTAGTGGTGAAGGAATTCTCGAGGCTTCAGCTTAATTTCTTATTCTTACAAGAAACCCACTGGGTTAGGAGCAAGGAACCAAAATTTAGGGTTAAATCTGTGCAGCAATACCATAAGATTTAGGGACTGCAAACTACTGTGATGGGCCATACCAAGTGCTCAACTAACACTCACATGCAGGTGACGTTTAGGCTAAAACATGAATCTTGTTGTACTCAAGGGATATGAAGAGAGGATCCCTGCCTTCCCTACTGTGGAGAAAAAGGTTTAGGACTGGCAGAAAATGTAGGGTATGAGATAACATCTTTCATGGGCAGCCTACTGCACCCAGTGCAGATAAGCAAATAGAAAGCATCTAAAAGCAACAAAACAAGTAAACGTGGGAATGTGAGAAGCTTCTAGCCAGGCTTTAGAGGAGGACACTGAGTGGTCAGAAAGGAACTCTGCTTGCAATGCCTGACATGCTGCTGTGAATACTACCCTGAGTATTCCTCCAACCTGGAGATCCAGCCTTACCTTCAACATACTCCATAACCATGCAGAGGTGACGCTTGGTCTCAAAGGAGCAAAACATGCTGACCACAAAGGGATTCTCGGCGAAGGTGAGAATGTCCCTCTCTACGAAGGCCTGCTGGATCTGGTTGCGCAAGATCAAGTTCTGCTTGTTGATCTTCTTCATGGCGAAACGCTGTCGAGTCTCCTTGTGCCGCACCAGGTACACTGCTCTGAAAGGGGAACAAACCAGGTGATGAGTGATAAGAGGAGAGGGACTTTAGTACTAAGTATATCACCTTGCAAGGGACGGTAAAAGAAGTCATGAGAAAGAAGAGATGGGACTCTAGTGCCCCTGCTAATATGCACACTGCAAGGGGGTGGGGTGTGAGAACCTAATAAAGATAAAAGGGAGGGAACAGTGAAAAGAGACAAGGGACTTGTGTGTACTGCCAGGAATACACCAGTGTAAAGAATTGTAGGAAAATGGAATTAACAAAATAAGAAGCATTTTGCCACATAAGGTACAGTGCCGTCCAAGAGGCACACATGAGGAAGGTCAGTGAGGAGGCGAGGTTCTGCACCAAGTGCACCACCCTAAAAAGGGGAGTAGAACAACAGTGACCAGTAATAGGAGCGGTCAGACCCAATTCCACTAAGTTCACAGTTCAATAAAATCAGTACTCTTGAATGGCACCAAGGTGAAGCTACAATTCTTCCAAGTTGTGCCTTGAATCAATGCATGCAACTCTAGATGCTGATGTAGTGTGTTTGGCATGACTCTATGAGCGACAGAAGTTCCATATTTTGTGGGGGAATCATACTTCTCCTGGACCTCAAAAAATTCTTAGTAGGTTTCCTAGCCCCATGTTTGCAATAGTCTTGGAAACATCGTTTGAAGTGACATCAGAAGTAAATGAGGAAATGTGCAGCCCAGCCTCAGAAGTCACCTCAGGGTGCAGTTATTGAATTGACTTGACTTGAATGTGAGAGCTCTTCTCCAGATTCTGATCTGATACTGAACGTTGGCATCTGGGATATAATTTCTGTGGATGGCCTTGTCAATGGCAATGTCTGCTCGCAGGGTACTGTGTTCATCTCATGAGACAAGTTATTTGCTGTGGCGGATTGATTCCCTGCTGATGAAGGCTTTGTGGGTAAAGATTGCTGCATGGATAGGTCCTTCGAAACCAAGCGCGTTATAAATGACCAATCACAATCATCTAAGAGGGCTTTACTGTTGAAAGAGTCAGTGATTGTAATGTCAGTATCATCAACAAGGTCTTGTGTTTCACTACTAACGAGAGAGAAGGAAAAATTACTTACTGATAAGGTTCTTTCTATGGATTATTTTCCCGCAGATTCCTCATCAAGAGTCAGCTGCTTAGAAACATTTTTCGACAAGGGGCGTAGTACAACACGACCTTTGATCACTCTTGACTTGACCTGCCACAATATATACTACATCACTATTCCCTGTACATCACTTCCTCACCCTGCCCCTCCTTCAGCTCAGCACACGTAGGAAAAATCCATAGAATTCGGGCTCAAAATAACCCCAAAAAACACTTTTTTGAATTGTTTTATTTCTTTGAGGAACAGGACTGTACTGAAAGTCAGTGACTGACAGAATTACAACAGCAACACATAACTGTTCATAAACTCATCCGAGCAGAAGAGGACAACCAATTATAGTAATTTTCGCCTTCAATGGACTGCATTCTCCTGCAGATTCCTCATCAGATAGACTCCCAAAGCAGTACAGTGTTCACAAGCGGGATGAAAGCCCTTAAAACAAGGGAGCTCTGCAAAACCTCAAATCGAATATCCGAACCACGTGCTACATCAAGTAGTAATGCTTGGTGTGCGTTTGGAGCAACAACTCTCAACATGTTTCCCGCTCTGGAGACCTTCCTCGGACCAGTCAGTCACCCAGGTATGAGAATACGTGAACACCGGATCTCCTGAGATATGCCGCCAGCACTGCCATCAGCTTGGTGAAAACCATGGGTGAGGAGTTGAATTGATAGTGTCCGTGATGACGAATCGCAGGAACCGCCTGTGTATTTATTAATTTCATTCAATGTTCACATTAAAAAAGGACTAAATCATCTGTGTCTCCTAATATAGGAGAACCAAATTCACATAGAAATCAGTCTTTGTTTTGAAAATATTTGTAATAACGACATTTATTTTCAATGTACCAGTGAATACGTTCACCGTTTTGAACTTAATTCATTCACTGCTTAACATTGTACTTGATGAAAGAATTATGGGACGCTCCCATGCATCACAGGGTCCTATTACTATTAATAATCATTCTTTTTGATTCTCATTAGTTTGAATTCAATTGTTACAATCCACAAGCCATCAAGCCATCCAGTGGAGCCGGAGCTCACACTGTGCTGCAGGAGCAGCACCACCCACACACACCCTGCTCTCACAGCTGGTAAGGCTTGGGGTGCATCACCCTGCAACACGTACACTATTATGTACCTGACCTGTGCATGGAGTGCACTTTAATGAAAATCCCATTTTCGCCGAGATGTAAAGGACAGAAACAAAGCCATCCATAATTAGCTAGGAGAAAGCTGCCAATTGAAGGAAAAAGCTACCACCTGGGATCGCCGCCATCAAGAACCACGAGGGTTCTTTCCACTCAAAGATGGATGTTGCCATAATTTACCTGTGAATCCGGCCCCTTGCCTGCCAGCAGCCCGCCCCTTCAGCTGATTGGCCTTACTGAGGCTTAAACAGCCTATTGTGAATCGCCGGAAGGCGAAGCCGGCACGATAAGGAAGGCACTTCGCCTGTCCCAGCCTGTCCAGTACTTCCAGTCGCCATCGCCCAAAACCTCTGCCCGAAAAATCCCCACAGCTTCCCCTCTTACGCCGCTCTACATAACATGCAAGACGACCTAGATCTTCAGTGCGACGTTCCCACCAGCTGCAGCCCACGGAGCAGGAGTTCTACCTAGTCGCATCTGACCGTGTAGAAGCAGCGGATGTCCTGCGCACTAGACATCAAATGGTAAGCGCTGCATCCGCTGCACGTGCAATTCGAAAACGTATGCTTGTGCCGCCATATTACCGCACACAACATACCATTAATAGCATTAAAAGCAAAATTCAACATTTGTAGCATTCTGATGCTAATATCAGTAACTTTGTGTCCACCACCATCCGCCTGAAACCAAGAGGCACCTATTACTCCCCAGGTTGGCCAACCGCTACAAGGATCTTACCCCCACTGCCTAACCAGGTCCAATAGTCACTACTGAGCACTGACTGGCTGTTGTGCCACTGTCCTCTAAACATGTACCTAACACCAAGACAATTCTAAGGTATCTCTCCCAGACTTCTGTACTTTGCCGCTGTCTTTGCCATCACCTTGCCATTACAGGAGTCCAAACTCTTCTGTCCGCTCTGTGCGCCCCTTCACTATGTTTCTTTATCCATTATGATTATACTCTATTGCAAGGAACAAGTTACTTACCTGTAACTGTTGTTCTCCAGCATGGGTCTGGCATGGATTCACATGCTCATGAATATTCCCCGTCGTCAGGCTGGGAATCACCGGTAAAGAAAAAACCAGTATCAGTTTCGTTTCTGATCTGTCTTTCGTAGTAGTAACCAATCACTGATCTCTGCGTCATACTGACCACAGCCAATGACTGCCCTCTACCTAAGCCCCGCCTCTGGCAGCCATCTTCAGATTTGGTAGCACGTGAAGTGGCAGTATGACCAAGTGAAGAGCCGCAGAGGGGTAGGCGGGAGGGTTCGCATGTGAATCCATGCCAGACCCATGCTGGAGAACAACAGTTACAGGTAAGTAACTTGTTCCTTCTCCAGCATTGGGTCTGGCATGGATTCACATGCTCATGAATAAAGAATACACAGCAGTACACACATGCACAACCACGGGAGGTGGCAAAGGCTCAACATTAAGCACTACATCAAACTCAACATTAAGCAAATCTTACCTCCTCACCAGGCTCACCTTAGGCGAACAGGTTGCGCAGCACTGCTTGGCCGACCCTGGACTCCTCCCTGGAATCCCGATCGACGCAGTAGAATTTCGTGAAGGTGTGCGTCAACCTCCACATAGCAGCCATGCAGATGTCCAGCAAGGGCACACCAGATAGGAACGCCGTGGTAGCTGCGATCGCTCTGGTGGAATGGGCTCTCGGACGGCCAGGCAGCGGTCGGTTTGCCAACCGATGACAGTACATGATACAGCCGGAGAGCCATCTGGAAATGGAAGCCTTCGAGAGAGCCTTCCCCTGATTGACAGGTCCAAAGTTCACAAAGAGTTGTGACGTCTTCCAAAAACACTTTGTGCGGTCCACGTAGAACTTCAGCGCTCTAGCCACATCCAGTGCAAAGTCCTTTCAGCCGGCGACAAAGGCGACGGGAAGAAAACAGGCAACACCAAGGGTTTGTTGAGGTGGAAGTCCGACGGCACCTTGGGCATGAAGGAGGGGTGCGTCCTGAGCACTACCCTTGTGTCGTGAAAAGTCAAGTACGGGGTCTTGCAGGAAAGGGCCTGGATCTCTCCCACCCGTCGTGCGGAGGTGATGGCCACAAGAAACGCTGTTTTCCACGACAAGAACTTCAACAGAGCCGAGTGCAGAGGCTCGAACGGAGGTCCCATGAGCTTGGTCAGCACCACGTTGAGCTCCCACGCCGGGGCCGGAGCCTTCACCGGCGGGAACGATCTGAACAGTCCCTTCATGAACTCTTTCACCAGACGATGAGACCACAAAGACGTCCGTCCCGTGGTTCTGGTGTATCGGGAGATTGCAGCAAGATGACTCTTGATGGACGCGTGCGCCAGTCCAGCCTTGGCCAGCGCCGGGAGGTACGGCAGTACTTGGGGAGCCGTAATCCGTAGAGGGTTAATCTTCTGTGTGTGGCACCAGACAGAGAACCTCTTCCATTTGTGTCCGTAGCATTTAAGAGTTGAGGACGCCCTGGCCTTTGCAAGAACCTCTCTGCAGTCAGCCGGTATGTCGTATCCTCCAAACTCTAACGCGGCAGGAGCCAGGCCTGCAAGTTCAGCGACTTCGGGTCGTGATGGAGGATGGCGCCTCCTTCCCTGGAGAGATGATCCGCGTCCACTGGCAGCTTGATTGACGGGGACGCTGACAGAAGGTCCGGGAACCATATCTGCCTCGGCCACGCAGGTTCGACGAGGATCATCCTGCACCATGACCTCTCTTCATTGCCAGCAATGGCAATGAAGGGAACGCGTATAGAAACAGGCCCTCCCAGGGGAACGAGAAAGCATCGCCCATGCTCCTCGGCTGGGGAAACCTGCTGGCGAACCTCCGGCACTTGGAGTTTGTCGCCGTCGCGAACAGTTCGATCTGGGGTGTGCCCCACCGTTGCAAGAGGCGGTCCACTATATCCTGTCGTAGTTCCCACTCGTGGCATGAGCGCAGCTCCCTGCTGTGTGAGTCGGCGATGGTGTTTTTTATCCCTGCCAGATGAAACGGCACCAGAAACATCCCTTGGGTGACGGCCCAATGCCACAGATCCTGCGCCTCCCTGGACAGGGCCGGGGACCTGGTTCCGCCCTGTTTCCTGATGTAGAACATGGTGGTGGTGTTGTCGGTGAAGATCCTCACCACCTTGCCCTTGAGGGACGGAAGGAAGGACCTGAGGGCCCAAAACACTGCACGGAGCTCCAGGATGTTGATATGGAGGGACTTCTCCGTCGGGAGCCAAAGGCCTCTCGCGTGCACATTTTCGGTGTGCGCTCCCCACCCTTACAGGGAGGCATCCGTGGTCACTGTCTCCTGGTGGCCGGGGGTCTGGAAGTCCATGCCCGCCGTCAGATGCGCGCGGGTGCCCCACCACCGGATCGCTCGTCGGAAACTCTTGTCGAGTGTGATCCTCTCCTCGAAGCTGCCCGTCGTCTGGATCCAGCGCGCGTCCAGGAACTCCTGCAACGGGCGCATCCGGAGCCTGCACAGGGGGATGAGGTAAATGCAAGAAGACATCATTCCGAGGAGGGACTTGATGGACCTCACTCTGGCCGCGTCCGCAACCAGCATCCGCTGCACCTTGCCCAAAATGGCCCTCGTCCTTCCCTCCGACGGATAGGCCAGAAGCGACACTGTGTCGCGCTTCGCTCCCAGAAACAGTGCGTCTTGCGCGGGCACCAGGTGGGACTTGGCGTAGTTTATGGAGAATCCCAGGTCCGTGAGAAGTTGGACGGTCCTTGCCGTGTGCTCCACGGCGAGCTCCTTCGTCTTCGCTCGGATGAGCCAGTCATCGAGGTTGGGGTAGACGTGGATCCCCTCTCGGCGCAGCTGCGCCGCCACCGGTGCGAGGCACTTGGTGAACACCCTGGGTGTCTACCTCAGTCCGAAGGGAAGGGCTCTGAACTGATAGTAACACCCTTGGACCACGAACCTGAGAAACTTTCGGTGTCCCTTTAGGATGGGAATATGGAAGTAGGCATCCTCCAAATCCAACGACGACAGGAAATCGCCCTCCTCCAGCTGACCCAGGACGTGTTGGAGGGTGACCATCCTGAACTTCTGTGCCTTGATGAATTTGTTCAGTCGTCGTAGGTCCAGGATGGGACGCCATCCTCCCATCTTCTTCTTCACGAGGAAGTATCTTGAGTAAACTCCGGAGCCCCGAAGCCTCTTTGGGACGAGCTCGATGGTGCCCTTCCTGAGCATCGCCTTTACCTCCAAGAGAAGTTGAGGGACGTGATGTTCTTTCCTGGCCACACGGGGGACGCTCGGGCACCTCTTTAGACGTGACCCTGGGCTAGGGCGTCCAGCACCCAACAGTCAGTGGAGATGGACTCCCACACGCTGACGAAGCTCGCCAGCCGGCCTCCCACCGGGGTGCTTCGGTGGGGGCCCAGCCCCACGGCCGGTTCAGTCCTGCTTCGACGAGGCTTTGCCGCCTTGACCTCCTTGGCGACGACGGCGGGGTCCGCCCGACTTGCCTCGTCCCCTGTAAGCTTCCTGCGATGACGAACGGGCCGCTTGACGGTAGGTGGAAAATCTGCCGCCGGAACCTTTGGAGGCACCCTGTTTGCCTCCGCTGCTCCGAAAGGGCGGCCGCCGTTGCTGGAGAACCCCAAGAGCCCGGGCCGTCTCCGTGTCTGCCTTGATGGCTTGAAGGGAATCGTCCACTGTTTTCCCAAACAGGTTGTTTCCGTCGAACGGCATGTCCAAGACTCTGGTCTGCACGTCCTGACGGAAGTGAGTAGCCTTGAGCCATCCACGCCGCCTAAGGCACACGCCGTTGCCCAACTGGCGAAATCCAGTGTCAGCGATGTCTGTCGCAATCGTAAAGGTGTGGTCCGACGCCACCTCTCCTTCCTGCAAGATCTCTAGGGCATCCGCCCTCTTGTCGTCCGGTAGGAAGTCCAGCAGGGGGGCCAGTTTGTACCACAACTCCCTGTCGTAGCCAAGGCGTTGGCCGCCTTAATCGTCGTCGCTGCAGACGAGATGACCCTGCGTCCCATCGTATCCAATTTCTTTCCCTCGCTGTCCGGCGGGGAGGTCGACGTAGAGGCCGCGCCCACCCCGCTTTCTTCCTGACCGCCGCAGAGACGACCGAGTCCAGGGTTGGCTGTGCCCGAAGGCACAAGGGGGCCGCGTCCGGGACCCGGTACTTGTAACGCTCACCTGATTCCCGCAGAGGCGCCGGTCTTGACTGGGTGAATGCCGTATCTTCAAAGGTGATGTGTAACACACGGTTGGCTCTTTGGGCTGGACCTCTGTGCACTGTATGTCTGACTCGAAGAGTAAGATGTCTGCAGATAGAAAATATGGGATTAATGAACTGGGGTTATTGGGTGCCTCTCTCCTCTTCCCTTTCTCTTCTCCTGTAGAACCCCAAAGGTTAACACCCTCACCTTAGGTAAGTGAACGCCGAGCTCTCCATCTGCCTCGGGGCAGGGTGCCGTAACCAGTTTCTTCACTGGATAAGGGTGCAGGCCTCTTGACCTCAGAGGACTGCTGTCCGTCGTTAACTGCACGAACGGTAAGTTCTGGGCACTTCAAATGTCTTAAAAGTCTTTTGTAATGATATCTCTTGTTTTGCAGGGTTCCGGCGATGGCGGATGGCGGGTTGATGAGAGTTGAGGATCGAACCCGCGTGAGGAATAGAAGCGCCTGGAAGCACGTAAGTAAGCGCTTGTAGCCTGCTTCACGATGCGCACTAACTGTCCCTTTTATCTTGCAGGTACAAGTTCGGAGCTTTAGAGAAGCTGAAGGGTGCTGGAATACCCACTGGATTCGGCGTGGGAAGGAGTAATGGCACGTGAGTAATAAAGTTGCCCAATGTCTTTAAACGCACCTTCTTTTGTCTTTCAGATGCGGGATGCAGCGCCGAAGGCCTCCGGAGCGTGCGAAGAGCTGGTAAGCTTTTGTCTTTCAGATGCCGGAATGCAGTGCGAAGACCTCCGGAGCATGCGAAGAGTAGGTAAGCCTTTGTCTTTCAGATGCCGGAATGCAGCGCGAGGCGTTGGTGACAGCCGCTGGACCAGGTAAGAGATGCGCTGCCACTGAAGACCGTAGTGCTAACCTGTTCTTTCTTTGTCTTTACAGGTGCTGCTGAAGACTGGATTCCAGGATGGTATGCCTTTGTTCCCTTAGGCCCAGGATCAGAAGCAGAAGACACGATGAGTGTTCTGCTGCAGAGAATGCAGAATAACGCAAAGCAAGATTCATCCATCGGGTGTGGTTTAAATAGCCTCCTGTAGTGCTTAGGTGTCTCCTTCCACAGCCACGCCTAGGTAAGAAAAGAGTTCCTGCTTTCCAGAAGAGTTCCAGTGTTCTGAACCTAGGGAGTGGCTCCTGCCCCACCCAACAGGAAATGTAGTCCCAAACAGAAGAGGATCAGGGGTTCAACTGGCAGGTAAGTAAGCAGCATGGTCTGCTGCACGTAAGTCCACCCAAGCATTATGAGCCCGGCGCTTCCAGAGCTGGGACTGGGCATCTTTATGAGCCTGGTGCCACTGGCGCCATGACAGGGTCCAAAAGGTCCCTATTGGGACTGGCTGGCACTCGGAACCGGGGTTATGGGTCTGCTTCCAAGGGAGTCGGGCAAGTCCTGATCTTTTGGAAGCAGAGACATGACAGCACTTCTTCTCGTACCGATCCCTTCTAGCCGGCGTCGTGGATGGGTTCTTGAGGAGGGCAAGGCCCTCATCCCAAATATCGTCCAGTAGAGGCACGGAGAGGACCGTCTTCCTCTTGGCCTTGCACCGTTGATAAAGGAAACCTTCCTTCTTCTTCTCTTCCGGGCAGAGCTGGAAAAGCTCGGATGCCCTGGCGATCATGGAGTGAAACGATCCAATCTCGTCGGGCGGGGAAGCCCGGGTGGGAGGTGACGACGGCAGATTCTCATCGTAAACCTCGTCGTCCGTACCCGTCGCGGCCGTGTCAGTCCCCGTATCATCCCCACGAGTCGTGGACGGGGAGGAGGGCTGACCAGGGCGCGATGGCTGAAAAGGAGGTGGAGGATGAATCCTTCTTCTCTAGGGGGAGGGCCTGGCTCCGGGTCCCCCGTCGGGAGTGGTTCCTCCGCTGGTGGTAACGGCAGTCTCGTCCTTATCTCCGAGCATAAGGACTGTATAGCCAACAAAATGGCCGCCGAGTTGTCTTGCGGCACTGGTTGAGGGGATTCCGAAGGGCGGTCAGGGGCCCCGTCGGCACCCTCGACGTTATCGTCGTCTCCCACGTCGGGGTCCCTCCCGACGGGCTGGTCTTCTTCCACGCCAACGCCGTGGCTTAAGACTTCGATCAGCTCTTCCTCAGAGGGTGAGGCCGAATCCACGACGACCTCCTGCCCCCCCTTTTTCTTCTCCGTCGGAGGTTTCACGGGGGTCCTGTCGATGGGCATAAAAGAGGACTCCCTCTGCGGTGGTAGGGAGACTCTGAGCCCCGAGGTCGCCACCACTGGTGTAGCCTCCACAGGCTGAGCCAGGGCCGCCGCGACTGTCTCGATAGAGGCCTTGGCCGGATGGATTAAGGCTTTCACCACCTTAGGTGCGCTCACCACCTTCTCCTTGGGGGGAGGGGCACTGCCTCGCTCTCCCTCCAATGGGGCCTTCGAGCTCGACCGGGGCCTCTCCAGGAGCTTCGCCGGGTGCTCGGCCTTCCTCTTACCCGAACCAGAGCGTTGGCTCATGGTTGATGGTGCCGGGGAGGATGCGCCCTGCCTGGCGCCCATAGAGCCCGACCGTTCGGCGCTCCCGGTGCCAGCGAACTCGCGGTGCTTGGCCTTTTGTTGGACCCCCGTCGCCGGGACATCCTCAAAGGTCTTAGAAGACCGCTCGGATTTCTTCTTCTTCTTCTCGCCTGACGGGCTCTTCCCTTCCAGCCAGTTGGCGAGACGTTGATGGTGGTCCTTCATGGTCCGCTCCGACATATTGCCGCAAAACGCCCAGTCCTTCTCCACGTGCGTCTTGTCCTCATGTAGACAGTACAGACAAAAGGAGTGTTCGTCCTCCTTAAAGACATTCTGAAGCTGGCATCCAGGGCAGACCCTGAACAGCTTTCCGGGCGTCGAGCTTCCCTTCTCCTGGGCCATGTCCGAGATGGGCCTGAGAAACTTCTGGAGTCCTCCAAAAGCGTGGCTCGACGAAATCTTCACCCTTGAGGGGCGTAGACGAATCCGACACGGGTCCCCGTTGATCGGATGAAGAAACGGTGGAGCTTGAGGCTCTCTTGACCGAAAAATCGAAGTTTTTGAGAAAAAAACATGAAAAAATAGCACTAACGCTCGAGAGCAATAGCACGAGGATCCCAACACTTGAACGTGCGGTAAAAATCTGAAGATGGCTGCCAGAGGCGGGGCTTAGGTAGAGGGCAGTCATTGGCTGTGGTCAGTATGACGCAGAGATCAGTGATTGGTTACTACTACGAAAGACAGATCAGAAACGAAACTGATACTGGTTTTTAATTTACCGAGGATTCCCAGCCTGATGACGGGGAATATTCATGAGCATGTGAATCCATGCCAGACCCCATGCTGGAGAAACATACTTCTAAGCCCCATGCTCATGCATACGCTGGATACCAATCAATGTTAATAGTGAGCCTGCCTGACAAATAGCCTGCTATGTGTAGCCCCGGGCTGCCTATACCCAACATTCCTGCTGCCTATACCTTGCTATTGTGTGCCCATATTCTGCTATTGTGTTGCCTAAACTTAGCCATGATGCTGCCCACACCTAGCCATTATGTTGCCTGTACCTAGCATGCTTAGCCCTATGTCTACCTATTGTGTCGCCCACACCTAGCTATTGTGTCGCCCATACTCAGCATGTATAGCCCTATGCTTAGCTATTGTGTTGCCCGTACTCAGATATTGTGCTGCCCATATTTGCATTTAGGATGCCTGCACATGCCGGCACATGCAAAACAGTTTCCCATCAATGCCTAGCTCTACTCGCCTTACCTGCGTTAGCAACTTTGCTTTCTAGTTCACTATCAACGACCACTAGCCACTAGCAAATGCTCAGCTATTCCTGCCTGTTGCCTCAGTTATTTTGGCTCAGAGAATCCGTTATCAGGCCGCCTGTTATGTATCCTCTTGCTACCTAGTAACTGCATTTAGATTGCCTTTCCTAGTAATTGTATTTACGCTACCTGTCCTGGTAATTGCATTTAGGCTGCCTGTCCTGGTAATTGCATTTAGGCTGCCTGTCCAAGTAACTGCAGTCAGGTTGCCTGTCCGAGTAATCACATCCAGGTGGCCAGTACCCCAAGCCAACCACAATAGCTTACTATGTATCTACCACTACTCTACACAGTTCTACTCAGAACTATCCTCTATTTGACCACCCTACAGATCTCAAACTTATCCCAGCCACAGACCCAGCTACCTCACGGAAGTGTACCCCAGGAGCAAACCACCATGGCCACTAATCCTTGTAGCCTCCAACAGCGCAACTTAAGACTCTGCGCCAGACTCCCAAGAATTTATGACCCGCTATCTAAGGCCAAACCCACCTCCAATCACAATAGGCATACCATGCATACCACCAACACTCCACACCACACAGATAACATTGGCCAACACAGACTACAACTCAACAGTCGAATCTTCAGGGATCCCATCTCCCCCCAAAATGCCAACACAAAATCCAGCCGCCCTCTTTCCCAACTACCTTACCTGGACTAAAAGGCGCCCTAATAAACGCCCGCTCTATGGTAGCCCATGCCACTGAAATAGCGGACATCATCCAAAATGAGAACCTAGATCTCTTGGCCATCACAGAATCCTGGCTTCATCCCGCAGCTGGTCCAGCAATCATGCTAGCCATCCCAGATAATTACACTCTTATACGCATGGATCGCACCGCGTCTAGAGGGGGTGGCCTTGCTATAATTATCAAAAATCACCTAGCCCTAAGACCTTCCTCACCCCACAATACCACCTCCTTTGAATCCCTCACAACTAAACTCACTATTGCCAATAACCAAACTATTACTATTCACCTCATATACCGCCCACCAGGCCCCTTAGGTTCCTTTGAGGAAGACCTTATGAATCTATTATCTGATAATCTAAAGAATTCCACCCATTATCTTACCCTAGGCGACTTCAACCTCGGATTTAATGACCCATGTGACCCTAATGCACTACAACTAGGAACTAGGATTTACACACATCAAAGGAAGGACCCTCGATTGGATTGCCGCACATAATTGCCCAATCACCATCACTTCTATAGTGCCGTTGTCTTGGTCCGACCACCATATGGTATCTTTCACCTTAGACGCCACCACACCCACCAACAACAGCATCCTAGCTCCCACTGCACCTACTACAAATAAAAAAAAATATCACCCCTGAAAACCTCATCCCTCTTATTCTACCCACCTTAAACTCCATCTCAGATCAGTCCTACCCTACCTCCATGGTAGAAAAGTACAACGAGATTCACAACAAAAAAGCTTCCATAACTACCCCTAATACTGTCAACATAGGCACCCCCCAAGACTACCATGAATCCATTAGCAACTTTGAAATCCACACCTCCTCCACCCACACCTGACACCCCGCCCTTCCACTTCCGCAACGTTTCCACCAAAGAAGTCGAGAAAGTCATCCTCACTCTTAAACCCTCCAACTGCCAGGGCGACCCATGTCCAGCCCAAATCATAAAAGACGCTGCTCGTGAACTCTCACCCTTCATCACTAAACGTATAAACGCCTCCTTCACTTCAGGTACCATACCTAGCAATTTGAAACATTCCTGGGTCCTCACCCTCCTCAAAAAGCAAACCTTGGGCCCCTCCATCCCTACCAATTACCGCCCCATAACCGCTTTGCCGTTCCTACTGAAAATCCTGGACAAGGTAGCCTACCTACAAATTCAGCACCACTTGGAACTTAACCACCTCCTAGGAGTCCGACAGTCCGGCTTCAGACCACAGCATGGTACTGAGACTGTACTCCTAGACCTTAAGGCACAAATAGACACCCTAAGAGATAAAGGCACGACTTCACTCTTATTACTCCTCAAGCTCTCTGCGGCATTTGACCTGGTGGACCACGCAATACTTTGCAACCACATGCTCACGACAGCCTGCATGGATCCCATGAAGCAGTCGCATGGATCCAGGCCTTCTTAGATAACAGGACAATGCAAGTCTTCTCCCCTCTAGCAGCTGCAGACCCTGCACCCATCTCATACGGCGTACCCCAAGGATCATGTGTATCTCCTACCCTCTACAAAGCCCCTTTTTGATGATCTAGACGGTCGTGGTATCACCTGCATTAATTATGCAGATGATACACTGATGGGAGATTATGACAAGGATTTGGCCTTTGTGAACAGAGTCTACCTCATCATCCGGGCATGGATGGCCTCCCACGGTCTATGCCTGAATGATGACAAAAGTGACCTCCTCATTCTAGGCACTTCTTCCAACATTAAAAAACTAGGCCCCAACTATGACGCCTTCACAATCGACAATAACATCATTACTGTGGCCAAAGTAGTTAAAACCCTTGGTTTCTACATAGACTCTACCCTCACCTTTGGTGAACAAGTGAATGCCATGGCTTCAGCTACTTCCTACACCTGCAAGTTAATTAGAGCTGCCAAGCCTTTCCTCTCAGCTAATAACTGTGTCATTCTAGCAAGAGCACTAATCATATTGAAACTAGATTACTGCAATGCCCTCTACATAGGCAGTAACAAATACATCACTGCTAAAATACAGACACTCCAAAACAATGCCCTGAGAGCCGCCCTAAACGTCCCTAAGAGCGCCCATATTTCAGATCTCAGGAGATCTAGTAACTGGCTCACAACAAAAGACAAAATCATCCTCAAAACAGCATCACTCACATACAAATGTCTCAACCACGCAGCCCCGCAATATCTCATAGATAGATTCACCAGACAAACAGCCTCTCGCCCCCTAAGAAAAGCTAACTCCAACCTCCTGCTAGTACCCAGATTCAAACTTATTAAATCTGGCGGGAGCAGCTTCGCTGTCAAAGCAGCACAATTTTGGAATTCCCTTCCTTCTGCTCTAAGGGAAGATCTCCCCTACCGGCAATTCAGACACAATTTGATTCAATGGCTAAAAGATCATGATGTCTAATTTTCACCCTATTGACTTCCAGGATCTTATGTATATTTTGTATACTTGTTCTGCCTTATTTATGCCATACCTGCACTATTGTAAACCCACTGCATATACCTTTGTGATTCTGTAATATTACCTGTATTCTTAAACGCACTGTATATAGACCTGCAATTCCCTGACAATACATATTCACAGCAATGTAACCGCCGCTGTACCCCTATGTCTAATCTGTAACCTGTAACCAAGTTGAACAACCCTCTTTTGCCTTCGCGCTCGAATACCCCGGGGTCTGGTGCGCAATATAAATAAAACAAACAAACAAACAAACAATTCAGAAAATAAATTGTAGAAACTGTACATTTTGATTCAAGACAAGTTTATCAGTACTTGTCTCCTAATCCCTCATCTACAAAGCAGTCACGAGTAGCACACCGGCGTACCTGGCGGCTAAGCTCCACATATCTGGTGGCACACGCTCCTCATGCAGCAAAACGACCACATTAAATGGCAATACCCTTTCTGTTTGAGGGCTCTTATCCAGGATGTCCGTTTACTCATAGGCAGACAGAGGCACAGCCGGGGTGCCAAGACCTAAGGCCTCAACTACCTTCTTGACAGTTCTTCTGTACTGTGCATTAGGGTGACAATAAGGAGTGGCCTGTTGCAGATCCAGGTTGGGGGAAGTGTCATACCCGCTTGCATCTGCCGAGCGACATTCGATAAGAAAGGAACCTTCAAATGATAGTGCTGGTTGTTCGGGGCCCTTCAGCGCTAGAGCCGGTCTCCCGTTCATCATGGACGTGCACGAGGGTGTAGGCCCAGACATGGCCACCCTGGCAAAGATGCGTTTTCAGGGTGGCGCCATTTTGAGTCCGTCTTGTTACACAGAATCTAAATATGGACAATTAATAATTATACATGTCCGTGACAATGATATTAGCGAACAGGGGGCCCGGCCCCTCTTGTCGTAACCTACATTCTTCTCATTTTCAATAAGTTAATATTTGGAAACATTGTATGTCTCAGTAATGTGTGGGGCATAGGCATGCAGTGCAGGATAAAACCAGGACTGGTACGAGGAGTTCTGCATGGAATTGGGAAACTTGACAGCAGGCCCAGTGGAAAAGCTCTATTGTGCCTCAACCCGAGCTCCAGGACGGCCAGGGGTGCTGCCCAGGCCCACATACATGCCTCGCATTTGCATTGTCCCCGCTCCTGCACAGCAGATGTCCCATCAGAGGGGGGGCCCCTCCCTCCCTGGAGGGAAAAGCACTACCATGCTCCTGCTAGAGCTCCAGGACAGTCTGGGGTGCTAGCGCCCTAGGTGCCTGCCTCCAACTTAGATCAACCATCCACCTGCCCAGCAGCAGAGCTGGGTCGCCCTGGTGGGGTCCAGGATCCTCCATGGAGGGAAAACCTCAGTCCCTCCAGGGTCAGAGTTCAAGGACAGCCGGGGCACTGGCCCCTCCTCCGTTGGGTGCCTGCCACACCCATGGATTGACCGCCCAGCTGAAGTCCCTGGGGGCTTGCTGTTCCTTTGACAGGGTGCCAGGGCCCTTCCCTTGCATTGCACCACCAGATGGCTGCCCTTCCAATGCATTGCACTACCAGATGGCTGCTCTTCGAGCCCAGCCATCTGGTAGTGGGCCCTAGGAATGAATGGCAGGACCAGATGGCTGTCCTGCTCCTGATGTCTGGATGGGTGTCAATTTGAAATGTTTCTCCAGTTGGGTCTACAAGGAGGCTGGACACTTACATTTATTTTGTTATTTTTTGCATTTGTAAAGCTTGCTAAGCCCGGAGGAATCAAGGCGCTGGTTACATAGGGCACAAGAATACTTACATAGGTGTATAGCAAAAAGGACTGTACATGTTACATAAATCAAACGGTACATAGACAAGAACTGTGCTTGCTACATAGAGGTGCACATTGCCTGAAGTTCAGAATGTTATTAGGAGGCACGCTTTTTAGGTGATTGTAGCCAGGAGTTCATTGCCATGGTGTACTAGGTTCGGTGTTGGCTCAAAGTGGCTAGTTCGAGGAGAAGAGTTTTGAGCTTTTTTCGGAACGCCCAATAAGATTGATCAGCTCTCAGGGACGGGGGTAGGGCGTTCCAGTACTTGGCGGCGGTGACCGGAAGCTGGCCCCACCAGATCTGACTCGCATGAATTTGGGGATAGTGAGTAGTTGAGAGTGAGAAGATCTGGTAGTTCTAAGTGAAGGAGCTTTGCAGAATATTGGCGACAGGTACCTCAGAGCCTTCATGGCGAGGCATATTTGTGCGTAATAGAAAGCGATTTGAAAGCAATCCACTCGCTGATGAGTAGGCAGTGTACACTTCTGGCAACTGTAATGTGATCACGCTTAGAGATGTTAAGGGTCGCTCTAAGCGCATTTTATTTAATAACTTGCAAATTCTGGTTGTTCGCGCAGATGACTCTGTAAAAAGGGCGGTGCAGTAGTTTAATCTTGATCCAATGAGTGCTCTAGCAATGGTAGTGCAGCTTTCATGCATTCAGGAGTTTTGTTGTGTGGGCTGCAGAGGAGGCAATCGCGTTGACCTGCCTTGCGAGACTCAAGGTAGCGTCTAGGTAAACCCCCAGGGTTTTGACATTACTGGACACTTGGATGGTGATGCTGTCAATCATGAAGGATTTGTACTCTGGATTGAGTTTACTCAGGGATTTAGGAGATCCTCCAATTAGAATTTCTGTCTTTTCATCATTGAGGCAAAGAAGGTTGGAGGCCATCCAAGCCTGGATTTTGTGGAATACTGAAAGTAAGTTGTGGGAGTATGTGGCATAGTTCTCCGCAAGAGGGAGAAGAATCTGCGTGTCTTCCGCATAGTTTGTGTAAGAGAATTCTTTGTCATCAAGCAGGTCGAAAAGGGGTTTAGTGAATATGTTGTACAGAGTTGGGGAGACAAACAAACCTTGTGCAACCCCACAAGTGACAGGGGCTGGAGGGGCTGCAGCATTGGCAGAGAATACTCTCATAGTTCTCTCTTAGAAAAAGGACGAGATCCAGGCTATGGCGTCAGGCGTGATGTGGGTTGCTGAGGCTAGATGTCTACATAGGATCTGGTGATCCACAAGGTCAAAGGCAGCGGCAGATCAAGCAACAGGAGGAGGGCTGGAGTGCTGGCATGTTTGAGTTCGTGCAGCAGATTTTTTTAGATCTAGCAAGGTAGTGGCAGTTCCGTGCCCCGGGCGGAAGACAGATTGGTGTAGGCCTAGGAGGTGGTTGGATTCCAGGTGGTGCTGAATCTGTAAATAGACTGTGCGGTCTAGGATTTTTAGTAGGAAGGGAACAGTGGTAATGGGGCGGTAGTTAGATGGAATGTTGGGATCAAGGGAGTTGCTTTTAGTTGAGGTAAGACCCAGGTATCCTTAAGGTTTTTTGGAACTAGGCAGGATGCGAATGAGGCGTTGATGAAGGTGGCAGGGCAGATGTCACCCTGGCAGCGATAACGTTTAAGGCTGAGTGATCGTCGATACGGATATGACTTTGGAGCTGAATGAAGGGTAGTTTTGGCCGGTGGTTTGGCATTTCCTGGGAGAGGCGTTGAAAAGCCGTGACACCAAAGGATACTTTTTTGCTGTTAATCTTATTTTGGAGCGTGTCGATTTTAAGTAGTAGGGCCTTTTGGATATTGTGGCACCAGGTATTAACCTGCGTGCAGTTGGTGGGCTAGGAATCCGGGGATTGAAGTTCCCGCATGGTGAATAACTGCCTAGTGCTGAATTTAGCACTCTCCATTCTGGTTGTTAAAAATGGATTTTATTTTCTTGGAGAATGGCCTTTTTATAAGTCATAGCTGCAATGGAGACGCCAGCTTTATTGGACTCACTGGGAGAGATGTTCCATTTGGTTTCTGCTTGACGCTTGAGTAGGCAGAAGGCTCTAAGTTCCGACGACAACCAAGTGTTAAGGTGCAAGGCTGCTTTAGCTTTCCGCTGGGTGAGTGGAGCCAGCCTATTGATGGCCTTGGTAAGAGTAAGATTGTAGTGGTCAACCAGGGAAGCTGTGTCGCTAAGGTTGGAGGCGAGGTAACGAGATCCCCAAGCAGTGGCATGATGGCGCTTAGGGATATGTTTTTGAAACTCTGTGTGGCCTTGGGCAGGAGAGGAGGGACTACTGGAGAGGGTAGGATTCCACAGGCATAGTAAAAGTAATGACGTTGTGGTCAGTCCATGGGCATGGCTGATTGGGGGTGATGGTAACGTTGCAGTTCCGGTTAACCCGCCAGTCCAGGTTTTGGCCCTTGGTATGCGTGGGGTCAAGGATGCGTTGAGTGCAGCCCAAGGCTTTGAATGAGCTGGCTAGTGAGATAGCATTAAGGTAAGTCTGCTCATTCAGGGCAAGGTTAAGGTCACCAAGAAGAACAAGTTACTTCTTATCTGGTAACGTTCTTTCGATGGGATGTTCCTCCGACGCATTCCTTATCTTGATAGATCATCTCCAGCTTGCTGGCCTCAGAATTTTTTTTTCAGTAGAGGATGCTGCGCTTCGATGTCCCTTGAGCCGATGTCCCTCGACAGCCTCCGTATCGGCGCCGACGTCATCATGCGTATAAATATTTGCGCAGCGTCCATTGCTCAGTTCCGTTTTGACGTTAACAGTTGTTTTACATGAATTGGTTAGTGACCCAGAAGGAGCATAAGCTGTAACCACAAGGGAAGTTTTAATGAGGGGATGGATGGGAGGGGCGATAAGGAATATGTCAGAGGAACATCCCATCGAAAGAACGTTACCAGGTAAGAAGTAACTTGTTCTTCGAAGGGATTGTGTCCTCTGACGTATTCCTTATCTTGACAGACTCCCATAGCAGTGGTGTGTAACTGGAGGTGGGAGTACAATTGCCATGTTTCCCTTCAAGAGTAAACAGAGTGCAACACAGCTTTGCCAAACCTAGTCTCTTGGCTAGAGGAGGAATCCAGGCTGTAAAATCTTGTGAAGGTATGTGCAGACGACCATGTGGCAGCCGCACATATGTCTCGAATCGGTACCCCTCTTTGGAGGGCCAAAGAGGCTGCGATACCCCTGGTTGAATGAGCCCTAAGATTTTGAGGAGGCTCTTTCCCTGCCAGTTTGTAACATTCCAGAATCGCTAAAATAATCCATCTGGAAATGGTTTGTTTTGTTATCGGTAATCCCAATTTGTGCCCTGAGTAACCTACGAACAGTTGGTTTGCTTGCCTAAACCTAGCAAGTCTGCTGATGTAAAAGCTCAAAGCCCGCCTTGGGTCCAGCCTATGCAGCCTTTCTTCCTCTTTCCCCGGATGGGGAGGGGGATAAAATGAAGGCAAGGTAATCTTCTGAGTGATGTGGAATTCAGAAACCACCTTTGGGAGAAAATGAGGCTTCACTTGTTGGACAACTTTATCTTTATGAAAAATTGTATGAGGGGTTTTACAAGATAGAGCCTGTAATTCGCTCAGCCTCCTAGCAGATGTCAATGCCACTAATACGACAGTTTTAAGGGTGAGAAACCTTAGTGAACAAGAGTGGAATGGTTCAAAAGGAGTACCTATCAGGAAATTTAAGACTAAATTTAAGTCCCATAAGGGAACCTGGAATGGTCTTGGAGGATAGACATTGGTTAATCCCTTCAGAAATTGTATTACTAAAGGTAACTTGAAATACGATGGTTCCTCTGCAGTGCGCTTGAAGATCGATAGCACTGCGAGATAGCCCTTGATAGTGCCAACCTGAAGGCCGGAATTTGCCAAATAGAGTAGAAAAGATAACACCGTTGGTGTACCACATGAAAAGGGGTCGATATTCTTTTCTCTACACCAGCTGCAAAATTTGTTCTAACGGCAGCGGTATAAAGTCTTTGTTGCTGGCCTTCTTGCCGAAAGCAACACCTCCATGACGTCATCTGGGAGGTCCCAATCCTTGTATCTCAACCTTTCAGATACCAAGCGTGAAGGTTGAGGGTTCTGATGACTGGATGGAGCACCTGACCTCCCTTCTGCGAGAGAAGATTTTCCTTGAGTGGAAGACGAATTGGAGGGCAGATGGACATGTTCAGAAGGTCCGGGTACCATGTTCTCCAGGCCCAGTCCGGGGCAATTAGGATCATGGCTTTCCGGGAACCTTCTCAACCTCCTGATCATTAAAGGAATGACAGGGACTGGAGGAAACGCGTACAGAAGTGGAAACTCCCAGTCCACTACGAACGCATCCCCTAGAGCTCATCTCGGGGGAAATTCTCTTGAACAAAACTGATCGCACTTCCTGTTGATGCTGGTGGCGAACAGATCCACTTGAGGGGTTCCCCAAAGGGTGAAGATCTGTTGAAAGACTTCCTGAGCTAGTTCCCACTCGTGGGAGACTGTGCTCTACCTGCTCAGAGCGCCCGCTGTCAAGTTTTCCTCTCCAGCTAAGTGAACTGCCGACAGAGAGATTCATTCTGCCCAAAACCAGAGCTGCATCGCCTCTCTGCACAGCGGCACTGATCCTAAGCCTCCTCTTTTGTTGAGGTAGTGCATGGCCACTGTGTTGTCCGTCATTATCATGACATTTTTCCCCTGTACAGATGGCAGAAAAGCCTTCAGAGTAAGTCTGATTGCTCTCAGCTCTAACAGGTTGATATGTAGTCTGGACTCCGATGGAGACCAACGACCGCTGATGGTCAAGTCGTTGGTATGGGCTTCCCACCCCGTGAGTGAGGCATCTGTGACTACTGTTATCTCCGGCCATGGTTGCCAAAACAGTTCTCCCTTCAAGATGTTTTCCTGGCAGGCCCACTACTGAAGGTCTCGAGCCACCTTGTCCGGAACCTGAAGGAGGTCTGTCATTCTCCCTGAGAATTGCGACCACTGAGTTCTCAGTGCCCACTGAAGAGATCTCATTCTCAGGCAAGCCTCTGGCACAAGGAAGATGCGGCATGCCATGATGCCTAGCAACCTCAAAAAGTCGAATGCTGGGAGACGTTGGGCATTTTGAAACTTGGTGACCATCTGCAGAATATCTTGGGCCCTCACCTCTGGTGGCGAGGCTTTTCCCAGGGAAGTGTCCAGGACCGCTCCAATGAACTGGAGTCTCTGTGATGGTATAATCTGTGACTTCTTTAAATTGAGGGAGAAGCCCAGTTTGTGAAGGAAGTGGCAGACATAATCTAGCTGGATCTGAGCTTGTTCCGGAGATACAGCTTTGATCAGCCAATCGTCCAGGTAGGGGTAGACGTGAATCCCTTCCCTCCTTAGACTTGCAGCCACTACCGACATTAGCTTGGTGAAGACCCTCGGGGCAGAGGTCAGCCCAAATGGCAGAACTCGAAATTGATAATGAGAGTCACCAATTGCGAACCTCAGGTATTTCCTGTGTTTGAGATGGATTGGCACATGGAAATAAGCATCCTGAAAGTCCAGAGATACCAGCCAGTCCTGGTGCTGGAGGGCCTGAAGGATCTGAGAAAGAGTTACCATCTTGAACTTGTCCTTCCTGAGGAACTTGTTCAATTCTCGTAAGTCCAAGATAGGTCTCAGTCCTCCGTCCTTCTTTGGTATTAGGAAGTAGGGGGAGTACCAGCCCTTGTTCCTCTCCGCTACAGGTACCGGTTCTATGGCACCTTTCTCCAGCAGGTCTACAATTTCCTGCAAGAGGAGCGGATCTGGAACTTTCCGAGAGCTGTTCCCCGGTGGATGACTCTGAGGAATCGTAGAAAAGGCAGGCAGTAACTGTCTCCAATGCCCAAGCATCTGACGTAATAGCCTGCCATTCCTGACTGGTGTCTTGTGAGGAGAGTCCTCAGAGAGATTTAGAGGCGGCTGATGCAGGTGCCGATGGTAAAGAGGTACCTGCTGCTGCGGCTTTTGTATTTTTACCCCGTCCACCTCGGGTGAATCTTTTTTGACCTCTTTGAACCGACTCTCCTCTGCCTTTTCCGAATGCGGAATAAAAACGAAAGGACTTACCTCTCCAAGAGGTTCCTGAGGGGCAATATGGCGTTTGGCGGATTGCAGCACCCAGGGATTTTGCTGCTGCTTTGGATGTCTGTAACTTTTCTAGGCTGTCATCCGCCTTCTTACCAAACAAAGAAGAGCCGTCAAGGGCATATTTAAAAGTCTGGCTTGTACATCTGGAGCAAACCCAGACTTTCGCAACCATGCAAATCTGCGGGTTGTAGTACTTGCCACCATGGCCCTACTGATGCTGTCATCAGAATCAATGCCAGTTTGAAGGGATTCGCACATTGCGTCTTTATCAACCCTAATGATGTTTAGAAACCCTTCCCTTTCTTCTCCCGCTGGGTGGCAGTCAGCCGCTGATAAAGCACACTCCCAAAGTGTATGGCTGAACCTTGCGAGCGTACAAGTAGCGTTAATAGATTTCAACGCCATGCTACATGCAGAAAAAACGTTCTTAGCCATAGTGTCATATCTTTTGTCATCCCTGACCTGTGGAACAGTAGGGTATGCCGATCTGCAGCCTGATACAGTTGCTGCGTGGACAACCAGACTCTCTGGAGTTGGATGTTTAGACAAAAATTCCGGGTCAGTAGTAGATAACCTATATTTGGTTGATAACTTTTTGTTAACCGCCGGGATAACCTCAGGAGTTTCCCAGTTAGCCAATATTTTTCTTTGTAATGCAGCATGAAATGGAACCACAGGATCCTCCTGTGGGCCTTTGACTAAGATGTCTGTAAGGTCATCCTGTTGGAATGCAGCTGAAGGTGTAGACCAACCCATGAATTCTATAATTCTTGCCATCAAAATTCTGTAAGGGGTCTCAGCATGTTCCCCCTGGGTCTGGTTTGGCAAATTCTATTTCAGGGGAAGTATCTAACCCACTTGCCTCATGTAGGGATTCTCTAAGGTCCTTCAACCTATTTTCCTCAGAGGTAAATTCCTCTAGTTCTGGTGTTGCAGATATCTGCACCCCAAAGGGTCTTTCGTGATCTGAATCCTCTTCTTTGTCTTCAATCACAGATTGAAGACAAAGGTCTGAAATGATCAGACCTTGGAAATGGCTTAAATCCCATTTCCAGAGCAGAAGGGGCTAAATTTGTCGTAATCAGTTGGGAAAACGCTGATGTCGTCGACGCGGACGTTAAAGGCTTCGAAAACACTGAAAAAGGCGTCGAGAAGATTGGAAGTGGCCTCGAAGAACTCGAGAGGATCGGGATCCTACTCGAGGTTGTCAATGACCTCGAAGTCATGATAGAGGCTCTGGGTATGAACACTGGCTGTGAGGTAGTGACGGCTGTGGGTTTGCTCTTTTTCGGCGTCGACGTCGGCATCGAAGACGGCGCCGATTCGATCGACCTATGCGTCGATGAGCCCTTCGATAATGGCGTCGATGACGCAGACTTATGCGTCGAAGGGACCTTTGACGATGGCGTTGATGGCACAGTGCCTTTGCTCGAGGGTTCGTGACGCTCTCGAGTAGTTTCTTTCACTAGGTGCAACGACTCGCGGCGTTTAGATTTTTCGGGTCTTTCACCCAGGGTATCACCCTCAGCTGTCTTCGAGGGGGTCGAGGCCGCTTTCTCGAAGAGGCTAAGCATCCTTTTACGGAATTCCTCCCACTCAGCCTGAGAGCTATGTTTTGTGGGGCAGGTGACTCTTTCCTGAGAAACAGAAGAAGACGAGGAAGGGGCTCTTCGACGTCTCTTACTTGAATGCTTGTATCTGAAATAGTGGTGGGAGCTGCTTCGAGACCTAGACTGAGAATGTTTCCTGTGTCGGCGAGGAGACGAATGTCTCGACTCTGCCGAGGAAACTTTCGAAGGAGTTTTTAACTGTCTTACCTCTCTCAAGCTCCTTCAAGGCTTTCGCCTTCATGGACATGCAGTCCTCGCACTCTGAACATTGGTGCTCCGATCCCAGGCACCACAAACAGATCCTGTGAGGATCTGTCAACAACATTTTCTTTCCACAGTCTCGACATTTTTTGAAGCCGGACCCTGGAGTCGTTGGTTCGGATGAGGAAGCCATCGAGTAAGAGTTGGTTTATTCTCGAGGAATAATGAAGAATATATTCTCTGAGTAACGAACTGAGCAAGGCGATTCCGAGGCCCACGAAGTGCGGAAAAACGGAACTGAGCAACGGACGCTGCGCGAGTCTATTTATACGCATGATGACGTTGGTGCTGATACGGAGGCTGTCGAGGGACATCGGCTCGAGGGACATCGACGCGCAGCACCCTCTACTGAAAAAATGAAAAAAAAATCTGAGGCCAGCAAGCTGGAGATGATCTATCAAGATATGGAATACGTCGGAGGACACAATCCCTTCGAAGGATAGTTTTAGACTTTGGGTTGGATTTGGATATGACGTGTAGGATGTCCTCTTCAAAAGATAGGCTACGGCCAGGAGGGCGGTAAACCACGTGTATAGTTATCGTGGAGGTCTATGACATGTTGAGTTTGATAGACAGGAATTCTCCAGCAATGAGGGTGACCCTTCAACCGCTAGAGGCCTCTCTGTCTTTTCGAAGAATGCTGTAGTTTGGAGGAATTGCTAGACATAGAGCTGGGCATGAGACAGTGCGGAGCCAAGTTCCAGAGATTGCTAGGAAATCCAAATTGTTGGTTGTCATAAGGTCAGCGATGTAAAGCGCATGGGCATTGATGGATCTAGTGTTCACTAAGGCTCCTTTTAGACGAGAAGTAGGGAGGGGCAGGGCCTGCTAAGTGGATTGAGGCAGGGTGGTGAGTGAGCTCAGAGGTGAAGTGGAACAGCTTGTAAGGGTGCGAGCAATGGCAGGTTCCGGCTGGGGGTTTGTGTTAATGTCACTGGGCAGCAACTTGGTGCCCTGACTGGGAGTTAAGGTAGTTAAGGTGGATTCTGGATAAGTATGATGTGAGTAGTCAGTTGGTTAGGGTCAGGTTAAGTAGAGGTCAGATTGCTCATGGTGTTGCTCACTGGGTGCCAGAGGCTTATTGGTGGTGCGATAGGTGGCAATGAAGGGGCGGTGGAGTTCAGGAGACTATTTCCTAAGCGCTCATGACTTTGCAATGGATGGGTAGAAGGTTCCAGCGCACACAGGGTATTTGCTGATCGGCATCTGTCGACGCCCAGGTGAGGGCGCAGGGTGGCATGAGGGAGGCTCTGAAGGCGCATATTACCTCTAGGGTTTTTTGCATAGTGAGAAATGCCCTGGGCGGGGAAGGAGCATGCAGAAAAGACGTTTACATCTTTCAGAGCCCAGGTAGGGTCGCAGGGTAGCGTGGCTAAGGACATGCAGTCTAGGGTCTGCTGTGTTTTTATTAGAGAGGAGCAGGGTGTCCTTGGTGTAGGAGGTGCACGCATCAAGGCGTTTGCATTTGTCTATGCTTAGGCTGGCTCTCTGTGTGGTGTAATGGGGTGCTAGCAGGCTCCAGTTGGTCACCCTGAGTTACCTGGGGGCAACCAGACGTGGACTCCCCGCTCACTGTGCTCAGAGGCACAGCTTCACCTCACTGATGAGGCCCAACAAGGCTGAAACACGTGTATGGGGTTGTTGGTGATACTCTTGTTCAGAGAGGAATTGCCAGAGCATTTTGGTGCTGGACTGCCCATGTGGGCGGGACAAAGACTGATATGCAAATGGATATTTCCCACCTGTGAAAGGTACAATGAGCAAAAAGCGTGTGCTGCAAACTCTCATCTCAGAACAGGTTATCATGCCATGTTCTTTCTGGAGAGGAGCTCCTGCTACCTTTTTTGAAATGTCCAGTTTTCATTTACGTTAGAGGAGAGGCGCAATCTGCCAGGGTGGATGCGTGAGCGCACTGAAAGACTATTGCATCTTTCATGGCCCAGGCAATCAGGCAAACAGGCTCCCCGGAGGAAGTCCATCATCAAGGTTCATCACCCTATCGGGATCGATGTGAGGTGGGCACAACTGCAGGCTGGCATCAGGCAGCCAGACGAGGCGGATGGGGTGGCCATTTTTAGGTTACATTGGTAAGTTGGGTGAGGCTCCTTTGAAATTGGTTGAGTCTGTGCGATATTTGGGTTTCAATATCTCTGCCTACCCTGGCTCTAAGGCATTCATCAAACCTATCTTACATAAGGAAAAATTGTTAGAAGCGCAGGTGGTCAGGATTGATCGAAAGTTTGGTACATTTTCTTTGAAACCCGCCCTGATATTCTATGAGAGGAAAATCATACCTAAATTAATCTATGGCCTGGAATTGCTTCCTGAGAGAGTGAGCGATACATTGAATCGCATTTGGAGAAGACTGTTGGGTATGCCGAATGCGATCCCGATTTCTGCAATTAGGTTCGAATTTGGAATTATATCAATGTGGGCACAGGTACAATGGGCTCAGTACTCAAAAATTAAAATCGGAGTGCCAAACATATTGTATCGTCTATTGGATAGAAACCTGGATCTCTCACATACACTGATCTCTCTAAGGGATCGATCAGAGGCCATATTGGAAAAGATTGGGATCTCAACTGAGACTTTGATCTGTAATCCTGTATGTAAAGCGTGCATTATTCAATCTCGATTGGTGTGAAAATGTAGATACATTTAATTCTTATCCTTCACTATTGCATTTGAATCACGAACACAGAGCCCGTACCTCTCCCACAAAGGTTATTTTACAATTTCCGGGCAGACTATACCGAGGTATTGTCCTTCAAGCTAGATGGAATGTCCTTCCCACTAGAGACATCTTGGTCAGAAGAGGGTTGATCTCGGCGGACCATGCTAGATGCAGGTTCTACCTGGACAATGAGGAGTCCCTAAACATCTGGTCATGGAATGTGTGACACTCCATCCACTTAGGATTAAATATCTGGAACCTTTAAATGCCAACTCCATTACATATGAGGAAGAGTGGGCCTGAAAAAGATGCCTGAACATTCAAACCATTCATGAAGGCTTGGGTCTATCCGGATTTATTAAATGTTTACATTTATTATATAGAGCAAAGTATGTTATTCTAGCCTGGCGTGGGAAACAATTTATGTAATGTTTGAGTACAATGAGTATTGTATTTAATATCTCTGTTTTCCTTTTTCTGGAATGTTTATCTTTATTCTGTGTGTACTGATGGTAGAGATGGGAATAGTTTCTTACCTGTAACTCCATTTCTCCAGCATTGGTATCTTTCATGGATTCACATGCTTAGAATATTCCCCGTCGTCAGACTGGGACCCCTCGGTACACATATATAGCCTTTTCCAATAGGAAAACTTCCGACACTTTTGTGTCCTATCTACGTCCTTTTAGGACCCGCCTACGCATGCTCCGTAGGCCGTCCCAGTATAAGAGGCCCGCCCCCGCGGCTCCCCTTCAGATTTCGGCCCCTCCAAAGTAGGAAGGGTTAGACTTATCAATCAAATACATTACATTCCGGGGAGGTTGGCGGGCGCATGTGAATCCATGAAAGATACCAATGCTGGAGAAATGGAGTTACAGGTAAGAAACTATTCCCTTCTCCAGCATTGGATCTTTCATGGATTCACATGCTTAGAATAGATTGTATAGCAGTAACACTTGAGACGGCGGTGAGAATGTAATGTAATATACCCTCAACATACTACACAATGCATATGTACAGTAGGAATAAGTTACCTCAAATAACCTTACCCACATAAAATAAACTGTCATTAAAAGGTAGACAACCGATTCTCCACAGCGTGGAGCTTGCCTTACTGAAACAGATGGCGCAGGACAGCTCTTCCCATCTGCACCTCGTCCGCATGCTGCCTGGCAAGGCAGTAGTGGCGGGTAAACGTGTGGGGCACTGACCATGCCGCAGCTTGGCATATGTCCGTCAACGGAATTCCTGCCCATAAAGCTGTTGAGGAGGACTTCGATCTTGTAGAATGGGCTCTAGGATGTCCTTGCAGTGGCCTTCCGGCCTTAGAGTGACAAAACGCAATCGTCGATGAGACCCATCGAGCCAATCCCTGTTTAGAGATTGCTTTTCCTCTCGTCGACGGACCATATGCGACGAACAGTTGTCTAATAGACCTGAATTCCTGTGTACGATGTAGGTAAAATTTCAGAGCCCTCTTAATGTCCAGGGTATGAAGAGCTTTTTCTGCTGCCGATGATGGTGTGGCGAAGAAAGTAGGGAGAACAATGGACGAGTGTTTGTGATACACTGTCGGAACTTTTGGGACGAACATAGGATTAGTTGCCAGGACTACTTTGTCCTTAAAGAATCTTAGGTATGGCGGGTCTACGACCAGCGCTTGCAGTTCCGAGATTCTTCTAGCTGATGTGATGGCAATCAAGAATGCCAACTTCCACGAAATGAATTTTATGTCGGACGTGGCCATAGGCTCAAAAGGCGGTTTCATTAAGCCTGCCAACACTGTGTTGAGACTCCAAGTCGGGGGGAAACGTTTTTCCGGGGGAAAAGCTCGAAATAAACCCCTCATGAAGTGTTTTACAAGTCTGTCGCTAAATAGAGGAGACGACTGCCTTTTCCTTGTGAACCTCGAGATGGCCGCCAGGTGTACCTTTATCGATGTGAAGGATAATCCCCTCTCCGCTAAGAGGAGCAGGTAAGGTAGAACTTGTTCCGGCGTCACCGACAACGGTTGTAGGCCCTGTTGTCCCCTACACCATTCACAGAACCTCCGCCACTTATAGGAGTAGGATTTGTTTGTAGAAGGGGCTCTAGCCGCTTGCAGAATTTTTTGACAATCCTCCGAAAAGTCTAAAGCACCGAACTCCGGAAAGTCAGGAGTCAGGCTGTAAGGTTGTGTAACGCTCACCTGATTCCCGTAGAGGCGCCGGTCTTGACTGGGCGTATACCGTATCTTCAAAGGTGATGTGTAACACACGGCTGGCTCTTTGGGCTGGACCTCTGTGCACTGTATGTCTGACTTGAAGGGTAAGATGTCTGCAGATAGAAAATATGGGATTAATGAACTGGGTTATTGAATGTCTCTCTCTTTTTCCCTTTCTCTTCTCCTGTAGAACCCCGAAGGTTAACGCTCTCACCTTAGGTAAGTGAACGCCGTGCTCTCCATCTGCCTCGGGGCAGGGTGCTGTAACCAGTTTCTTCACTGGATAAGGGGAGCAGGCTTCTTGACTTCAGAGGACTGCTGTCCGTCGTTTACTGCACGAACGGTAAGTTTCGAGTAATGCTATTGTCTTTAAAGTCTTTAGTAATGATGTCTCTTATTTTGCAGGGTTCCGGCGATGGTGGATGACGGGCTGAAGTGAGTTGAAGATGGAGCCCGTGTGATGAATAGAAGCGCCTGGAAGCACTGAGATTCTACTCATCGGTACTCCCACTCCCTCCTTCCCTGCAGCTCTCTGGCCTGCCTCCCTTGGCCCCCTCCCTGCTCCTACCTGCAAGGCAAAAAACCTTGGGGTCATCTTCGACTCCACACTCTCCTTCTCTCCTCATATTTCTGACGTCGCCAAGAGGTCACACTACCAGCTGCACCTCCTCAGAGGTATTCTTCCCTTCCTCTCCTTCCCCCAGAAGCTCACTGTCTCCCGAGCCCTGGTTCTCTCGAAGCTGGACTACTGTAACAGCCTCTATCTTAATCTGCCTGCCTCCACTCTCCGCCCTCTGCAACTCATCCAGAACAGAACTGCGAGACTTGTCCTTGGCCTCAAGCCCAGGGACCATATCTCTCCAGGACTGAAATCTCTACACTGGCTCCCAGTGGCTGCGAGGATAAAGTTCAAAACCCTCTGCATTGTCCACAAGGCCTTCTGGGGCCTGGGTCCTAAATACCTTCAACTCTCTCTTCCCAAATATCTTCCTTCCCGAGCCCTTCGCTCATCCGCCTCCAATTCCCTCAGGGTTAGCCGCTTCTCGAAGCAACGAGCTGGGGGTAGATCTCTCTCCGCGGCAGGGGCCTCCCTCTGGAACAGCCTTCCTGCCTCCCTGAAACTTGAGGAGAACCATCTCCGGTTCCGGAAGCACCTCAAAACCTTCCTCTTTGCTTCTGCTTTCTCTCTCCCTCTCCCCTGCTGAACAGCTAATTAATTCTTCACTGAAACTGCACTTATCCTGCAACTGGACCACTCTAAACGGCCTCGGTCCTGGGCCCAGCCACTCTCCTCTTGCACTGATACCCTGGAACCCCTTTGCACTGCGGGACTGTCTCTGTATCCCTACAGCCCCCCACCTTTCCCCAGCACTTGCTCTGCACTTACCTCGCACTTGCCACCAGCTGGCCCTATTTATTTATTTATTACTTTACGCCACTTACCTTGTACTGCACTTCCCCCCCTCCCCTTCCCCTTGCACTTTTCCCCCTCCCCCACCCCTGCACTTGCGCGATCTGAATGACACCTGGCCTAGTAGGATCGTTGTCTGTCTCCCCTTGTCCCGCCCCTCCCTGCCTCGTCGCGCCTTGAAACACCTGTGTATAGGCGCGTTACAAATACCTTATCATATCATATCACATAAGTAAGTGCTTGTTGCCTGCTTCACGATGCGCTCTAACTCGTTTTATTTTGCAGGTACAAGTTCGGAGCGGCTGCAGGGTGCCGGAATACCCACTGGGTTAGATGTGGAAAGGAGTAATGGCACGTGAGTATTAAAGTTCCCCAATGTCTTTAAACGTACCTTGTTTTGTCTTTCAGATGCGGGATGCAGCGCCGAAGGCCTACGGAGCGTGCGAAGAGTTGGTAAGCCTTTGTCTTTCAGATGCCAGAATGCAGTGTGAAGACCTCCGGAGCGCACGAAGAGTAGGTAAGCCTTTGTCTTTCAGATGTCGGAATGCAGCGCGAGGCGTTGGTGACAGCCGATGGACCAGGTAAGTGAAGAGCTGTCACTGAAGACCGTAATGCTAACCTGTTCTTTCTTGTCTTTATAGGTGTTGCTGAAGACTGGATTCAGGATGGTAAGCCTTTTCCCTTAGGCCCAGGATCAGATGCAGAAGACACGATGAGCGTTCTGCTGCAGAGGATGCAGAATAACGCAAAGCAAGATTCATCCATCGGGTGTGGTTTAAATAGCCTCCTGTAGTGCTTAGGTGTCTCCTTCCACAGCCACGCCTAGGTAAGAAAAGAGTTCCTGCTTTCCAGAAGAGTTCCAGTGTTCTGAACCTAGGGAGTGGCTCCTGCCCCACCCAACAGGAAAAGTAGTTCCAAACAGAAGAGGATCAGAGGCTCAACTGGCAGGCAAGTAAGCAGCATGGTCTGCTGCAGGTAAGTCCACCCAAGCATTATGAGCCCGGCGCTTCCAGCGCTGGGACTGGGCATATTTATGAGCCTGGTGCCACTGGCGCCAGGACTGGGTCCAAAAGGTCCCATTTGGGACTGGTTGGCACTCGGAACCTGGGTTATGGATCTGCTTCCAAGGGAGTTGGGAAAACCCTGACCTTTTGGAAGCAGAGATCATGACAGGTTGAGACTGTCCGGGTCGTGATGCCACACCGTGCCTTTTTCCCGGGATAGTAGGTTCGGGGTTTTGGGAAACCCTATTGGATGTTCCAGCGACAGGTGAAGCAGGTCGGAGAACCACGGTTGCCTTGGCCAGTATGGTGTCACTAGAATTACCCGGCAATTGTATCTGTGTATCCACTGTATTGTTCTCCGTATGAGGGGGAAAGGAGGAACATGTCCGTCCATGGGAAGGAGAATGCCTCCCCCCTGGAGCCCTCTTGAGGCCATCTGCTTGCGAATTGCTCGTATTTCTTGTTGTCTTTGGTCGCGAAGGCGTCCAGAGGGGGGTGACCCCATTTCTCGAATACTTTCATCAGGTGAACTGTGTCCATTTCCCACTCGAGTATCTGGGCCATGCTTCTGCTGAGGGAGTCTGCTTGGGAGTTCCTCACTCCTGGAAGGTGATGAGCCACGATGGAAATTTTGTGCTTTAATGCCCAATGCCATGTTTTCTGGGCTTCTACGGAAAGAGTTCTTGATCGCGTCCCTCCTTGTTTCCTCAGATAAAACATGGCCGTTGTATTGTCGGTCAGTATTCATACTCGCGAGCCCTTGATGTGTGGTAGGAATGCCTTCAAGGCCCATCGTACTGCTCTGAGCTCTAACACGTTTATGTGTAGGAGTGACTCCGTTGGAGACCAGCGACCTTGCGTTTGGAGAGCACCCATGTGAGCTCCCCATCCGGTTAGGGACGCATCCGTGACTATGGTTCGCTGAAACTCCGGCTCCTGTAGGGGTACGCCGTTGTTCAGATTGTGGAAACTCTGCCACCACTGAAGGGTCCGAAGCAGCTTGTCGTCGTCGATGGTTATCTTGTCTGACCACGATCCTTGAGCCTGCGTCCATCGGTCCGCGAGGAATTCTTGGACTGGCCTCATGAATAGGCGACAGTTTTCCACCAGATGGATGCAGGATGCCATGGCCCCCAGGACCGAAACGTATTTTCTCACTGAGATCTTGGTGTTTCGCCGTAGTCGGCATGCTTGTTGATTGAGTCTTGAGGTTCTGTCGAGAGAAGGTTTCACTAGCCCTAACTGGGTCTCGAACTGTGCCCCCAGGAATACCAGCGATCTCGATGGCTGCAGAGAGGATTTTTCGAAGTTTATGGCGAATCCCAGCTGTTGTAGAAGCTGCATGGTGGCTTGTATACTTGTGTTGGTCGACGCTGGGGAGGATCCCCTTACCAGCCAGTCGTCGAGGTATGGGTATACATGGTGGCCTTGCTTCCTTATCCAGGCCGCTACTGGAGCCAGGCATTTCGTGAACGTTCTGGGGGAGGTCTTGAGCCCAAAAGGAAGAACAGTGAATTGGTAGTGAGTCCGCCCTATTACAAATCTTAGGAATTTCCTGTGTTTCCGACACATTGGAATATGGAAATACACGTCCTGTAAATCCAGGGACGCTAGAAAATCCCCCTCTTGAACGGCGCGGATCACTTCCTGCAGAGTGAGCATCTTGAATTTTAGGCTCTTTAAAGACTTGTTGAGATCGCGTAAGTCTAAAATGGGACGCCATTTGCTGTTCGGCTTTTTTACGACGAAATATCTTGAGTAGACTCCTTGACCTCTCTGTGATGTTGGAACTAATTCTATCACGCCCTTTGCTAACATGAGTGTTACCTCTTGTTGCAGTATCTTCAGATGGGAATGAGCGGTGAACGCAGGTGGAATTTGCGGAGGGCTGTGTTTGAATTGTAGAGAGTGTCCGTTTCTTATAGTATCCAGCACCCATTGATCCATCGTTATTCGTTCCCATTCGTCGACATATGCTGAAACTCTTCCCCCCAGAACGGTGTGTTGTATGTCACTGCTGATCTTTATTTTGCTTGTCTCTCGACGACGACGGATATGATGGTCTTTTCCTGGAAGTCTGGAAGTTCCGGCGCGGTTTGCCGTTTGGGAGGCACGTCTGTATCCCTGGGAGGGGTAAGCTGATCTGCCAAAGGATCTGTCTCCAGATTCAGAGAATCTTGAATTACCTGAAGCCCCTCTAAAGGGACGAAAAGACTTGTAGTTTCTGCCACTCTGGAGGGCACCCAATGAACGTGCCGTGTCCGAGTCCTCTTTCATTCCCTTTAGGGCTTCGTCCACCTTCTCACCGAAAAGAAGGTCTCCCTCAAAGGGCATATATAAACTTTGTATTGTACTTCTGGCCTGAAGTAGGTACACTTAAGCCATGACTGTCGACGTAATACGGCCCCATTATTGACTTGCTTGAAGCCTGACTCAGCGAGGTCCACCGCAATGTTTATTGCGTGATTTGAGGCTTCCTCACCTTCTCGGACGAGTAACATCGCTGCCTTCCTATGCTCTTCCGGAAGATGATCAAGCAACGGAGCTAGCCTGTGCCACATCTCCCTATCGTATCTGGCAACAATTGCCAGCGAGTTTGCGGCCTTTACTGTGGTCGCTCCCACGGATAGCACTTTTTTGCCAAAGGCATCTTGGCGTCTCGCTTCGTTCTCAGGAGGAGTCGCGCACTTGTGCTGGGCCTTCGCCTTCCTCGCCGCTGCCGCCGAGACCACCGAGTCTGGCGTTGGTTGGGAGGATAAACACTTGGGGGTAGACTCTGGAGCCTTAAACTTTTTTTCCAGGCTCCCTTCACAGCCGGTTCTGAAAACGGGTGACGCATTGTCTGCAACCCCTCCTTCCATACATGGTCTAGTATTGGTATCGAGAACACAGAACTCCTTCTCTTACCCATGTGGTCGAACAAAAAACAGTCCTTTTTCTGTTCTTCCTGGGACAAACCAAATTCTTTGCATGCCTTCTCCATCATAGAATGGAATGACGCAATGTCGTCCGGAGGGGACGGGTGAGCTGGGCTTCTAGGGGTTTCCAACTCCACCTCTGACTCCCAGGTTGGATCCCTGGAGGGGGATGATGAGATATCCGACATGGCTCCCCTGTCAGACTCTGAATCTGGCAGCTCACCTTCCTCTTGTGCCAGCGCTGAGATTGGCGTGCGAAGGTGCCTCGGTTGACGGGACGGGCCCGGCTCGTCGACGGGTGACTGTGGTAGGTTTGCCTGAGGTAGTCTCTGGTCCAACGACTGTAACAACGACTGAAGCGTGGACAGAATTTCCGACGACAAAACAGATTAAGGATTGAGAAGAGGGGCAGATACCGGTATAACGGACCCCCTCGTCGACGACTTGTCAGCCACTCGTAGCCCTAGGTCTGCTGGGCCAGCTATTCTCTCATTCTCGTCCTCCGAGGACAGCAACACAGCCTGTTCTTGTAGTAAAGTATCCGGGGGGATCGGATCAAAAATTTCAGGCCTCCAGGCCTCCTGTAAAACCCCCGTCGACGAGGCCATCGTCGACGTCGTTGTCGGTGGGACGGTGGATGCCACCTGCGTAAGTGGCAGGGTGGAGGCCGATGACTGGGCCGCCGTCGACGACGGTGAGTTAGCAGGTGGTTTTGGCGGTCCCGCCTTTTCCACACTTGGCTTACATTTACTCGACTCTCGACTCGTGGTCAATCTATGATGATCGCCCGAGGAGGATTTCCTTTCCTTTTCATGCTTTTTTGATGAAGATGATTTCTTTGACGAAGAGTCTCTAGTTGAGTGACTTCCAGACGACTCTTTTTCCGTCGGTCGAGATTTCTTCGCCGGTGGTTCCGACGAGGTAGCGCGGCGTGATATTTTTGCCGATTGTGTGGAGCCTACCTCGGAAGGGGGGTATGCCCCCGCTCCATCATTCAGCCATGCCACCAGTCGTCGACTGCGGTCTTTGAGGGTTTTTTGAGAAAACCCTTTGCATATGTCGCAGTTATCCGCCGAATGATGAGGGTGGAGGCAATATATACAATCCATATGTCCGTCCCCCTCGTAAACTTTTTTCAAGCCGCACGTCGCGCCTGGGCGGAACAGCGCTTTTCCTGACACGGAGGACATTTTCTGTACTCAAATTCCAGTAATGCAACCTTGTACAAAATAGTAAGACAACGCGAGGAGATCCCACTACTTTGGAGACGGTTGAAATCTGAAGGGGAGCCGCGGGGGCGGGCCTCTTATACTGGGACGGCCTACGGAGCATGCGTAGGCGGGTCCTAAAAGGACGTAGATAGGACACAAATGTGTCGGAAGTTTTCCTATTGGAAAAGGCTATATATGTGTACCAAGGGGTCCCAGTCTGACGACGGGGAATATTCTAAGCATGTGAATCCATGAAAGATCCAATGCTGGAGAAGTTTTGGAACATGTGAATTTTGATATGCTTGTCTTGATGTTTTGTAAAGGTTTGAATAAACCGTATACAAATAAAAAAGAAAAAAAAAAATGGATAGCTTCATTGTGGTATTGGAGCCCAACATGGCTTACCTTTGTTGCGGATCCTTTGTTGTCTGGAACTCTGGAGCGCTCTCCTCAGCTGCAGTGAGGCTCTTGCAAGACCAGACAGGGATTTTGCACAGACCTCCCCCTCTGTCGCCCAGGGTACACAGATTACAAGAAAGTTTAGTCACCTTCCCCCGGATAACTGTAGATAGTGTGTATGAGTCCTGTCTGAGCGCTACTTGGTTTTCGGTGCCCAACGCAGGCTGTGTGGTGAAACCACTGCACCCTCCAAACCGGCCCCACTCCCCATGCGATGTCCCAGCAGATCTTGGCCTGCTGGGGGTGCCCTGCCGACTCACGGCAGGGAGGGGAAAGCCTTTGGGGCTTTTCCGAGAGGCCAACATTTCTCCAAGCTGTAGTGTGCCTGATCATCAAAAGAATCTCATCTGACTTGCAAGCGGACCACAGTGCGGCCTGGCCATGTACCTCCCTGCACTCTTGGGGATCGATTTGGCGCATGTGGTCCATCTAGGTTTGGACTGCTGGCCAGCCTTGGTTGTAGTTTCAAGCAATTAGCTTCAACCCGCCTTGAGACCATGTCAAGGGTATGCCCCCATATGTGGGTGGTCCTATCTTCCAATCAAGAGCGAAGGCCGAGCAGCCCGGTAGCTCCCTAGTGGTCAGATACGAGTGGACGGGGTCAGGTGTTGCTATCCCCAGTGCTGGCTGTCGCCCGCAGGTTCAGAGATTTGGTGTATGTGCTTGACTGAGGAATCAATGGGGTGAAGCTACCATCTGTAGGAATATGACTGAACGGCTGTAAGTTAGAATCCCCACTAAAACCTAACGATACAACAGTGCTATGGACCCTCGGTTGGCCTAGGATAGCCGGCCTGTGGTCCGGTGCGTAGAGCTGCTTGCCTCGAGTCTGGACAGAAGAGAGTCACCTCTCTCACCCATAGTCACTGCATGTCTTAGGAGGATAGCTCAGGGGCAACGTGCTCGCCTTGGAAGCAAGACGACACGAAGCAACACAGGTTCTATCCCCGGGTCCGCGCTTAGAAACCTCTGGGTATTAAGCGCGTTATAAATAACCTATCATATCATATCATGTTCGTGGGGACCCTGGTGCTAAATCATTCGTAGACAACCTAATTCTGGGTCATGGTTTTGTAGGAAGCAGAGCAGCTACCTAGCTGCGATCTATTGAAAGTCATCCTCTGAGCCAAGCTTTTGACAAAGACGCTGCCGCTGTGGCAACTCCGAGAGGGTCTCTGTCCTACCTAATGTGCGGCAGGCGGCTTGAGAAAATCCCACCCGCCCAACAGACCAGATGGCCTAGGCCCAGCCGGCGGCAGAGTGGCAGGACCCAGCCCGTGGAAGGCAATGAAAACAGTATGGGCCTTGTTTGTGGATTGCGGCTTAAGCCCAGGCCTCAGGGAGAGGAGGTGGCACCTTAAGCCCCGGACCCTGTGCGTGGCGGTTGCATGGTGGCCTGAAGGCAGGTTGGCCACCCATCCAACTAGTTGGAGCGGACCGCCCCATGTCATCTGGTCCTTCAGCTGGGCCCCACCGGCAATCAGGGAGTAGAGCAGAAGGCTTAATCCCCAGACCCTGGATCGTGGCCTTAAGGCAGGAGCAGCCTTGTGGCGGTGGTGCATTTGGTTGGGGCGTGCTTGCCCGGGCCATCTGGTCCTTCAGCCGGGTCCATCTGGCCAAGGCTGTAAGACCAGATGGCCTGAGTCATAACTGGCCCTGCTGTCTCCTACATTTGTCTGCAGCCGGGCTCCATAAGCCCCCACCTTGTAGGGGGCTTGAAAGTCGGTGGGATGTGTCTCCCTGTGGGACGGACGTGAGGCACGGGCATTGGACAGGCTTCTCCTCGCTCAGAACAAGGCCTCAAAGCAGGTGGGGACTTTTCCTATTCAGTATGTTGTAGTCCAAAGAATCAAACTGATTTGCAGACTTCATTTGCATTTGGTTCACTTCAATAAATTGATACTGAATGCCATTAATCTCTGATATGCTCCAAAATTATTTTTTTGATTTCTTATGGTGCTATCTATATATCATTCCTAACAAGCACACTTGGTGACAGACACAATGTTTAGTTTGACAATTAATACATTATTTTAGAGTATATTTTGTATTCTTTGAAATGTTAACAACATTTGTTTTATCTGGTGCATATTGACATGTGTTCCCTTCATTACAGCAAAAGAATGCTTGGGAGCACATGTTCGGCTCTGTGTACAAGAAATGCAATATGTAAACGCCTTGCCAGCCTAAGGCTTTTAGCATTGCATATCTGGTAAGCCCCATTTTCGTCAATTTGTGTGGCAGAGAGGAGGGGCGGAACGCAACTTGCATTTCCGCCGCTCCCTGCCTTTCAACTATACAAATAACCAGCATTTGCCCTCACATGTATTTTCATGCGGGTGCAAATGCTTGGGATCCCTATGGAGCTCACCAGCTTTTTTCACCACCAAAAAGCAGGCAGGCTCCATAGGAGTCAATTGTAAATAGGAGTCCATCGTAGTACCTCATAAAAAGAACATCAAAGCTTATATTTAAAATCATACAAAATGTCATGTTGACTAATTTCTTGTTTTGCATCTATAAAGTCACTATGTAGGAACAAGGTCCTGTTGATGCAGTGTCACATCACTGATATTTCTGTCTTCTTGAACATTAACCACAAAATAATACACGCTTTATCAAAGAAAGCATACTGTGAAATTTCAATTAAGTGTTTCTTTTTCTGTGAACAATATTTTGGATATTTAAGATAATTTGGCACTCAGAAAAAATAGGGTTTAACTGACTCTTATTAATGGTCTATATGGGGGTTGGCAAGATTTCTTTCCTCCTTTCATGTCGCTAAAGAAAGCATGCAGCCAGTACAAAAGGTTTATTGCTTCAGCTAAACAAACTATTGAGTTTGAAATACAAATTCGCTCAGACTAGTATTATGATTAGTGCAAATCTACATACTGATTAACTTGTCAAATAATTGCAATGCTCAAAGTCAATTAAGTTGGTGCAGTGTGCCTAAGGCAAGGGCTTAATTCTCTACCTCCCAACCACTGAGGAACAGCTCACAAAAGTGAAGACTAAATGAAATCAGCACAGTCTTTGCTATTTATGATTAATCTAATGGTATCATCATTCATTTCCCAGCGGTGACCTCTCTCCATGTGGCATGGGTCGGCAGCCGCAACCTGATCCTGATCCTAGGATCGACTATATGAGGGAGCGAGAATCACATAGTGGTAGGAAACCCTTAAGGGAGTGACACATCATCATCTGACGAGTCATGGCACCCCCCTTTTCCTTTTAGGGATACCCTCTCTATTTCCCATGTATTAATGGCATATTGTCATAACTTACTTCACCCACCCATGGAAGCTACTAAGAATACCTTCCCATGCCTTGTCTATAAGACAACAAGAACTAACTTTCCTTTCCATGAATGTAAACGTATGGTGACGAGAAAGCTGAGTGGAGTAATGAAGCGCCAAAAAGACCAGAAGCACAAGCTGCGCTCTAGTGGTTGTGAACGCATAATTGGTGCTGGGACACTTAAAACACAACCACCTGCCAGGAGGGGGATGCTGGTTGGTAGAATCTCATCCTCTCTGTACTGACCGAGGGACCCTTGTGCTGCTGGGAAGACCGTGGAGCCAACCGGCTCACGGAGAAGGCCAAGGAAAGAAGACTAATGGAACATGTCCACTGTGAGGATGCCAAAAAAGGAAGAGAAGGGATGACTTCCAGGCATTTTTGGGTACTGGACAAACACAGAGAAGCACATAGCAGGCATACAGGAGCCACAAGGGATGCAGAAGCCACAACGCAAACCCAGAGAGAAGGAATGGGACGCCAAAGAGCCACTGCATGTTTACCGTGGGAGAACCGAAGCATGCCACAGAGAACATGTGAGTCCAAACGAGGGAAGCTGGTACAACCGGGCATTTCGGCAACCCTACCAAAAGCAAAACATAATAAATGTAGCCTACAAGACAGAATGTGAGAGTCGATATTCCCAAAAGAGAAATAATGGAATTAATACAAAATATTGTCAAGTTTGCAAGTGTGCCATGTGAAGCACATGAGAAAGCCCTGGCAGGAGAGTATACCAGGCACATTAAAGTTTGCAAGTGCATCAAGTGAAGCACATAAAAAAGACCAGGCAGGAGAGTATACCATGCAGATTCAAGTTTGAAAGTGTGTCAAGTAAAGCCTATGAGAAAGCCCTGGCAGGAACGTATACTATGCAAAGTCAAGTTGGCAAGTGTGTAATGTAGATCACATGAGGAAGTCCTGATATGAGGAGACACCAGGTATAGCCACAAACTGTTGAAATTACATTAAAGAGAAGAAGAAACCTGGCAAGGGAATACACCAGGTATCTAAGACTAACAGCCAATTTGTTCAACATACCAACAATTTTTGCTGAAAATAGAAGTCTAAGAAAGGCTCCTACCCTCAGGAGCTTGGACGTATATATAAGAGGAAAACCTGGGGAATGGAATAATACACTGGAACTGTGAAAGTCATCCAATTGGGAACTTTTTGTATTAGAATTACCTCTTTCCTTTTGAAATCAAAGATTTTTGTACACCTTTCGAGGCCAAGACATTATCCTTTTCGACTTAGAAATGTTTTTTGGGATGTGAGGACCAGAATAGAACTTTGGAAACTGGGCATTTGGCTTTGGACATATTGACATCCGACAGACCCTTAATTTTAGTTAAGGTAGGGAGAATACCTCTTAGAGTAGGGACAGCAAGGCATTTTCCAACCCATTTTTGTTTGACATAAAAGTCTATACCCAAAACAATGACCTCTTCATGTCCGCATCTCATTCCTGGCTCCTCACATATTCATCACCAAACAGCCTGCAAACTAACTCTAGGAAATACAGCTTGAAATGCAGATCTTATTTCATTGCAGGGGCTTGCAGGAGACGCGCCACGAGGAAAATAACCCTGTATAGGCTACCATTTTAGGTGCTGAGCCACCCAAGTTAGACACTTCAAGGACACCCTATTTGGCCTGCTCATCTCTGTATTTAGGCAAAGACATTAAATATTGGATTACTGAAGTACCATCCAAAATGACATAAGTGTAACCATTCCAAATAAAATCAAACACCTTTTGGATTAGTACAATAGAAAAGCTTATCTGGTATAAAGTTAAAGCAAATCCTGAAACAAGTTGCAGAGCGTCTAGTACAAGTGAAACAAAAATATGTGCAGTTGGAACCTACATGAACCGAGTGAATCGAGGTGGAGGGGTGGACGAATTTCATCTACAGGCTGCTTCCAGCACTAAGGATCTGCTCAACCTCTTGGTGGTGGCTAGAGGCTCCAATCACCTCCCTTTCACACCCCTACTCTTATTTAACTCTTCTACTGATTTAACTCTCCTACTACTTTGCACTCCTGGGAGCAGGTGCTCAAACTTCTCAAGTTGTGAGAAGATATTGCTCTTATTGAAAATGGCGGGGTTCTTGATCACCATAAAGAGGACAGACAGTGTGGAACTGCAGAAAAATCAATGTGAACTCTTAGTTCAACCTCTCCAAATGAGCCTTTCAAAATAATTTCTCTGTCTCAGATATGATTGAGATGGAGAGCTGTCTTGGTGATGTGAGATGAACCTTATTTTTGTTCCTCATTGCTGTGTCCTTCAGTTTGTAGTGGGGAATGACCAGTGTAAGTAAAGAGCCCTTTCCTTTGGCTTCAGCACAAATGCAAAGGTCATGATGCAAATGAACCCTTTCTCAGGAGAGGTATTGTACACTCTTACCCCTGCCTGGAGAATTGTTTCATCATGGTGCATTTCCTTCATGAAACAGTGTTTTCTCTCAAACCTGTGGCCCTGTGTTCACTTTCAAACAGAATGCAAAGTCAGCAGAATAATGTCATGCTTCCAGTCATCACTATTCTTGCTACTTGTAACATTTAGTGAGGTAAGAAATAGGAGTCAATTTAAGTGATCATTTTCGGGATGAATGTATATATTTACATATAGGGTCTCATCACAAGTCTGGTGGTAATCCAGCGCAATTACTGCCGGGCGCTAATGGCCTTACCGCAGGGTCATGCGCCGAAATTAGTGTCGCATCATCACCTGCCGTGAACGCACCCCGACTCCAGCGGTAACACTATTAGCGCCAGGCGGTAACTGCACCGAAACAAGGGCAATTGCCAAGAAATCGGCCCGAATAACGCTAGCTCCAGCGAACCTGGTGGTATTACCGCCAACATTAATAGTGCCGGCGGAAACTGCATCACTGCTGGAACGGAAAGGACTGCAGCTGCCATTTTGAAAAACACAATCCATTAAATATCTCCACTTCCTGCAGCCATCCGGTCCTGGTAAGCAGCAAAAATGTCTCAGGAAAGGACAATAGGCAAGGTGGCTGAAAATCATCTGCGTCAACCCACATTTAGCAAGGGGGAGCTGGTGGTCCTCGCAGATGAGGTAACTTCCCACTGCAAGTAACTGTATGGCAGTCGCCAACTCAAGACCAGTCGGCAGCGCCGGACTGCCATCTGGAACTCGATCCCACAGAAGGTGACAGCAATCTCCAGTGTACCCAGTGATGGAGAGGAATGCCGCAAGCGGTGGAACGACCGAAGGGTCAGGGTGCAGGGACTGCTATCCCAACACCGCCGGGAGTCCCTGGAGACAGGAGGAGACACCCTTGAGCCACTGGTCTTCACCGCCTGGGAGGAGAAATGTAGCACAGTGTGGGCCTCGAGAGGATAAAGGGAGTTGGCAGTGTGGAGGCGGGTGCCAGCGGGAAGTGAGGAAGACAGGAATTGAGTCAACCCACCCCCCAACAAATACATGCACAAATGATAGCCCGGCATAAGATGCCCCAGTGGACATGAACACAAGTCAGCAGACCCATAAACTGGGCCTGCAAACAGGGAAGAGTGATGGGGTGGCACAGCATCGGTGTCATGAGAGGACAAAGGCAGTGAGTATAGCAAGGGAAATGTGCACAAGATCACACAGTGAATAGCTTTGAGTCAAACAGCATGCACAAAGGAACCATGACACATGTACACTAAAACCCAGGATGTGGAAGTAGAGCGTGATAACAATACAAATACATGAAAAGGGATGTTGGGTAAGCACTTAGAATCTCCTTATGGTTACAAAGAAAGTCGGCAAGCTCCTTACCCACAATTGCTGTTACAGGTACTGGTAGCGCTTAGCCCACATATGGGGCAAGCAACAACAGGATCTGTGAGCTAACACCCTTGATGGTATTGTTTAAGGTAACTTAAAGACAATACTCACGAGGACGAGAAAATACCACCTGAAATGTCAGAGAAGCCCACGAACCCTGTTGATCAAACAGGGACCCAAAAAGGCTATAACAGAAATGGGAGGATAAGTTAATACATAGGACTCATGACGAGGGGCAAGTAGGATTAGTGATTACAGAATAGTGAGGAAAACATAGGCATTCACACAGGAGCTAGCTACAACAGCACACCACACCTAACAATCAATAGGAACATGTAAAGAAGGGACCCACAAGTTTCATGGTGCTCGTCAGTGCAATTATTTTACAGGATACAAGAACACAAAGACCCCCAACCATACTCTGGAGGACAGCAAACCAACTGACATCAACCAAGTAATAACATTCTACATCAGCAGCATTCTACAGTGATCTATATTCTAACTGAGTATTCCACATACAGACAAGCACATACATCACAACAGAAACAAATGGAGAAGTGCAAGGGAACACCTGGAATATATTCCAAGAGAAAGTAAAGGAACAGGAGCAGGGAAAATGAAATTACAAAGGCAAAACTTCCCCCTGCCCAACCAGGGGAAAAAGGCAAAATGCAAAATCTATAAACGAGGAGAGACTAAAGGATCAATGTTTCACAGCAGAATAGGGCAAAGTCAAAGAAATTTAGAACACAGGCAAACTGGGGTGCACAGAAAAGGTAAAGCACTGGGAAGTGCTGCCTGCAAAACAGAGGAAGACAGATAGGGAATCCAGGAAGCAGAAATCATTAATAAGCACATTGAATTCGAAATCCAGGGAAAAGGAACAAGAAAAATCAACTAGGAATTAGACACTAAACTAAGGAATAGGAACAAGGGACCAGTCACAAAGAGAAACACTGCATCAATGACCAGCGCTGGACTGAAACAAACTGAGACGTTTAAAGCTGCTTAACAAGCACACGCCTCAGGTGTGCTGCTTGCTGCACCTGCCAGCCACAGGTGTTACTTATCCTCCATCCAACCTTGTCCTGCAAGGGCAGAGATGAAGCATTGGGCCAGGCATTCTGCAAAGAACAGTCTTCTAATTAAAGCAGCATGCTGGCTGCCAAAAACCTGGAATGGATCCGGAAGGGAAGCAGCACGGAAAATAAGAATTTAGCACTCCCAATTCACCACAGCACTGTAGCATAAGGATCGGAAGGAAAGTCCAGTAGGGAATAAACCCCAAATCATGCCCCCAAGTGGTGGGAACGGGAGCAAAGGGAGAAAATTGTGACAATCGGCAAGGGCAGTCAAGTGAACCAAACTAATGCAATGTGCACCACACCCCTGCAGGTGCACCCTATGCCAGCGGGAGTGAGGTGTGTGAGCAACCACAACACCATGCATCAGTCACACCAGCATGTTGTGGGCCCAGTAGGCCAGACCCATGACGGCATGGCAGACAAGCCACAGGAAAGTACACGTCCCACACACCGCCATGTGCCCAGCCTGCTAATCACTGTGCACCACAATGCAGCCCTGCTGGCTGCACATCAGTGCCCCATAGAGCCATAGCAGTGCCATGGGACAAGCCAACCCCCTCCTCCCCACCACGTGAGTGACACCCAGGAGGAGATTTGGGGCCCTGAAGGACCACAAGCATGCATGTCAAACATAAGCTGCCCACCATGGACACCGTGCCCTACCCAAATACAGGGCAGTGACCAACAGGCCATGGGTCACACACCCATTGCTACATGTTGCACTGTGGTACCTGGAGACATGTTGGTGTATTTAATTGATACTGTATGTGTACTAATGTTTCTCCATGCAGGTAGGTCCGACATGTGCATGCTCCCTGGTCTGTACTGTGACGTCGGTGAGGGAGGACGTAAGGTGCGGATTTCACATTTGCTTGTCATGCCATACTTTGTGTGGTCATTGAGACCCTCACCGACTCCTTTGGACATATGGCCTGCAGCACGTGTGCTAGCTTTTCTACTCACCCACTATCCAGGTCCGTTGTCCACTGTGCCCCTCCATGCATCCTAGCAGTGTGATGTTCCGTAGGACCATGGCATCATGGGTGGAACCAGGGTAGCGGGTTTAGCAGTGGGTGATGAGGAGGTTGGGGTCGCTGGTCACCTGCACATTCAGGAAGTGGCAGTACTTGCGGTTTCGGTATACTGCTTCATTGGCCTGGGGGCCCACCAGCGCAACATGGGTACAGTCCAGGGCAGCGATCGCATTTGGCATTTGGGCAACGGCACAGAACTTTGCCTTCATGGCACTGACCTGTACTGGGGTGGTAGGTAGTGAGATGTGGCGTTGAACTTCAAGCACCTGGGCCAGCACTGCACAGAATGTGGGCTGTGCCATACTGTCCGTTATGGCCATGGAGTGCTGGAAGGTGCCAGTTCTAAGGAATTGTACGACGGACACTAGCTTCAGCAGTGGGGGCACAGCTGTCGGGATGTTGATCCTGCTCCCTATGTTGTCCTGTATTGTGGTGAGCAGCTGCGTTATGGTCTCCCTGTTGAGGTTGTACAGGGTGACCAACTGCGCTTCTGTGAGGGTCGCAGGGGAGGTCCTGACCCTGGGGATTAGGGCACACCTTTCTTGTGCTCTCCTCCTCCTGCCCACCCCCTGTACTCCCTGTGCCCTGACCTGTTGTCCAGCCTCTCTACTTCCAAATGAAGCATGAGCAGCTGCCTGTCTCAGCTCACAGTGGCTAGTGACAGTGTTTGGAGTAGGGGTGTGCCTTGTGTAGCCCTCTGGGAAGCATTGGGATGACCTGTGGCTTAATTTCAGGCAAACTGTGTTCATTTACCTCCAGCTACAGGCTGGAGGTAACTGTGCTGTGCTTCTGGCAGTATTAGCACTGGTTTTCAGCACTAATAGCGCCAGACATGGACTTGTGATGCCGGCTGTAATGGCACCCAGTGATTTTTGAGTCAGCAGTATTTGCGCAAGCTCATGATCCGGCAGAGCGGTACTGTCAGCGCTAATACCGTTACTGCCGCTTTTAAGGGTTACCGCTGGACTTGTGATGAGGTCCATAGTCTATTACCATTCTGTAAGGTGCCACTATGATTACCTCAATGTTTTAACAAATACATGATTTATGTTTAGGTGTTTAGACATAGGGCCTCATCACGAGTTTGGTGGTATCCCGGTGGTAATACCGTCAGTGCTAATAGCGTTACCGCCAACAGGTCCGGCACTATTAGCTAATAGTGCAGCGCTAATTGCGCCCGAAAATGGGAATTTCTCTGGCGTGTTAACCCCCAGCTCTGAGCTTTATTCTTAGGAAATATAGTTTATGGTTCTTAGGAAATATATTTTATGGTAGTAAGATATCTGTTTAGGGTTAGAGCCAACTGATATATGGTTTGGCTTCATGTAGGGGTTTTGATTAGAAGTTAGGTATAAAATGGTGAATGTTGGCGTATGAATAACCTTATGGGTTAAGATCTGGCATGGCCTCAGCAGTTGGATTTAGGCTTGGGATAAGAGTCAAGCATAGACCCATGGACAGACTTGCAGTGAACATGACAGAAGTTCCAATAAACAAAGTTTAAATGGATGTAAGTCCAAATAGGTGAGTTCAATCAAGTCATCTGCAAGTCATCTGCACCGTGCCTGTTTACATGCTTTACCGGACAATAACAGTTTCTACAAGCAGAATAATGACCCCTGGAAACACCCATGTCCAACAGTTTATACGTATTTCTCCCTTTTAGCAAATCAGACACAGAAACCTTTCCCACTTGCCATAAACGCCCTGAGATGCTTCACTCACCCATACGCCCCATTACTGATCAACTTGATGGTTTCAAAGTCATTCTCCCCTGGTGGTTTTTGGCCTTTCGTAGAAGTTCCCCGGCCCTAGAAAGAGAAAAAGATATTAAAGGTACTTGTGACAGTAAAACATTGGGTGCTGCTCCCTTTAGCCCACAATCAATCGCCCACCTCTATCAACATTTACCTCTTGCTGCATCAAAATGAAGGAGCTTTTAATACATGCAGAAAAAAATTGCAACCAGAACAAAGACTAATGCCAAACATCCCTAAAATGGCTATGAATAACTAAAACTCAATGGAACTAATCATAGAATGTACACTTCAGAAGTATCCACAATCCACACAGAATCACTGAAATCATCCTACCTATGTTTGCGCACAATTATGCATTGCCCGAAGAACATATATCGCCAAACCCAACGCCATTGTAAAACATGGTGCTTGTTTTTGTGGATTCTCTAGCTTATCATGCCTGCAAACTGAAGAAAATTGATATTTTTAAGCTCTCCTTAGTCTGCCATCTTCTGCTCCAACTTTTGCTATCCATGGGAAACTGGTAATGTCACATCTATAAGATGGCTATTGCGTGAACCAGTAAAGCGCTAGTTTAACAGATAGACTAACAAAAAGGAAGTATTCTCTAAAATATTACTAAATCACCTAAGAGACAGACAAACTGCCTTTCCATACCTTTGCTTTCCTCTGTAAGGAAATGTTTTGCCAAGATTAACGCTGCTGGCCACTTCTTACAAATCCAACCAACATCACAAAGTCAGTAGACGCTGAAACTATGGGAAATCTCAGATGTTTCTTACTGACAGAACGAGAAGAGTGCTGTATCACAAACTTGGCGGTATCCTGGCAATAAATCCACTGGATTACCGCCAACACGAATAGCGTTACTGCAACTCAGTCTGGCGCTATTAGCACCGGATCCCGAGTTGCGGTAAGGCTGTAAGTCCCCATCGGACTATATGGGGCATGCTGGGTGATATTACTGCAGTGCAATTTGCGTTGCGGTAATAGCGCTGCAAATGGGCGGAAAGGGGAGATTTTTACCTCAGGCAAAATGATGGCAGTAAACCTCACACTTTCCGCTCAAACTCTGGATTGGGCGGAGCAGTAATTTAGCGGTAATAGTGTTACCGCCGCATTTTTACCACTCCGCCCAACTCCTGATGACCCCCATAGTTCTTACATCTATTAATATCTCTGACTACCTAATGACTGATCTTAAATCTGAACGGCTCTTGATTACCAGCGCTAGGTTTCATTTATTATCCCTTAGGGCAATAACAGGGAATGGCATAACAGATGCATGATTAACACCTATGAGGTAAACTGTCTGCTGTGCAATGTCACTGAGACAGATTTACTGCATTTTGTCTTTCTATGTGTAAATTAGAAAAAACACACTGCTACCGGCATTAAGGAGCAATGCAATTCAGACCTGCCCAATATGCACTTTTATAATTAGCAGAAACACCTCTGATTGCCTGGTACCTCCTAACGTGGTTGATGCAAGAGCTTAAATGAAGAGAGATGTTCTTGACATGCATAAAGCAGTTTTTCTTCTTTCAAAATAATTTTGCATTCTGATCATTTTTTAAATGTTTATATGAGTATCTTATTCGAGTAGCTAACACATGACTAGCTATACTCCTGACTCAGCACGACTCCAGTTGGAAACTCTTTTTATAATATTGTTTGTTATGTTGTTTTATTGTGATTACTGTTGTACATGAACTTAAATGCATCAAATTGTTCCGAATAAAGTAGATTGTACTGTATTAAATAGTAGCAGGATACAGCTCCAGCCTGTTTCATTTGAATCCATGAAACACATGGGCTGTAATAGTACACCAAATGTAAATAGCTTATTTTCTAACATCAATCCATTCTGGTTTATATAAGTGAATGTATGCATTATACTAATTCATTGCCTTAAAATTAGCTCTTAGTTAGAATAGTACGGTACTTTTATTAAAATGTGGCTAAAATGTCTGCACTGTTTGTCTTTAGCAAAAATCAAAAAACGAAGAAGGAACCTATGGTCAAAGACAGCTGTCTTTTCGGAATTTGACTAGCATTCAGTAGTTTAAGCTTTTGCATACATAGAATAATTCATAAAAATGTAACTTATTCAGTAACTTTTGTTGTAAATAGTGATCTTGGAGGTGTAAAGTTATCCATTGGCAAAGGAAGGAGAGCATGTCAAATGTGTCTTTAATTATCTCCTGAAGGGGATCAAGAACACTTTTTAAAAATCTTGTGCTACTGTTATTAACTTCCTATGTTCTATGGACCGCAAACATTTTGCTTTTGTTTTTGAACCTGTCCCTCCCCTTTACTCATTTTGTTATGGGGAAACTGATAATGCCTTCAGACTATCAGTAGTGGGAAACTATGTTACCCTTTTGTCTTTTACTTTTTGTAACCTTTTGGCATTACAATGCAGAGCAATGGGGTTGCTTTTGTATCAGCCTAGTCTTTTATTGTTGGGATTTTTGGTTACTTTTATATGTGCCTAAAGACAAGCTGGTGGCAGCAAATCCATTTGAACCATTTTTTGTGTTATTTCTAGTGTGCACATTTGCGTTTTGTGTATGGCTACAAAACATGGCGAGTGGCCTAAAATGGGAACGCCATGAGAATTTTGCTTGCTCTTTGGCAATAATGTTGTATGGCCTTCTACCTGCCTTGCAAGGTCAGGAAATACCATATACGGTAATGCACCTGCCCTAGAAAGCGTGTGTGCGGGTGTGTGTGTGTCAGGGAGTGAGACTGTCTGGACCCACTCCACATCCGTGGTGCCTAAAGTCTGGGTGTGGGACATAAGGTCGCTGATTGTAACATTCCTGGCAGTTTGATTGGTGCAGATCCTAACCATTTGTGGGCTTGGACTTGCTTCCAAGCTTGATTTTGTATAGATGAGGACTCCAGGAGCCATTCTGGCAGATCAGCATTGGAGCCAAGAATCCTGTGAAGAAGAGCAGCTGACGGAAGATCCGAAGAAGACTCTTGAAGAGGCCCAGGATCCCTTCCTGCAACTGGCCCAGTAAAGCACTGTTGGGCTACCTGATCTGCAAGGTTTGTGCGGTGCGTCATCCCTTAGGCTGGTTGAAACAACCAGTATCAATGTGTTCTTGAGGATCCAGCCATCCTGAGCCTTCAAAAGTGTCCCTGGACCACCCGGTGGTCCGACCAGCTCTTCAGTGGGCTACCTCGCGAGTAATGTTGCCATTCCGCGTTTGCTGCCAGAACATCGGTGGTCAACAGCTTGTGGTGTAAGTCACCTACCTGACGAATTTCAGACTCCCAGCTTCAAGGGAAGGACACCTACTGACGTCTGTTTTAGGTGGCCATCAATGGAACTCGCCTTTCCCCATCCTTTCCAGTCTCCAGAAGAGGTCTGCATCGGTGCTTTCTGCATTTCTTCATCGTCAAGAGTTGCACTCTGCTCCTGGTCCTGATCGGAAGAATCCTTGCACCAGCAGCTCCTGGGAACCTCTCACTGGAACCAACGGCTGGGATTTCCAGCGACCCCCAGTCGTCCCGTCTAGTCCTCTGAGAAAGTCAGAGTCGAGGGTAAGTAAACACATTTTATTTAGCATTTGTTGCCCCCTGTTCTCCTGTTCTCGTCCAGCCTTGACCGATTACTGTAATCACTCCTTTGCCACTGATGCCTTCCCCTCACTTCTCAAGAACTCCCGTGTACACCCTTTTCTGAAAAAACCTTTTGCAGATCCTTCCTGCCTTGCAAACTACTGCCCTACCTCCACTACCCTCATGTTGGGCAAGCTCTTGGAGAAAAAGGCCATCTCCCAGTTTATCCACCACACCAAATCTGTTGGTTGCCTCCACGACCAGCAGTCTGGATTTAGGGCTGCCAGAGGCAAGGAAACTGCTCTCCTAAACACCTGTGTTCTCATTCTTCTTGACCTCTCCTTTGCCTTTAATACGGTTAACCTTGCCATCCTGAAGCGGCTCTGTGTCTTCCTTGGCATCGCGGATGCTCCTTTTCTCTCACCAATTGTCAGTGTTATGCCGATGACACACAGCTTTCCTTCAAGCTACCATACTCTTCCTCCTCTTTGCCTTCTCTCATCCCCGACTGCCTGTCTGCTATTCAGATATGGTGCACTACCAACAATCTTTGCCTCAAGGCCTCCAGAGATCTGGTTCTCTCCAGGCTTGACTATTGCAACATCCTCTTCCCCAAACCGCCTAACTCTTACATTAGCCCCCTTCAACTAATCCAGAATAGGGCTGCCAGACTTATTCTTAGCCTCAACCCCAGGGACCGCATCTCTCAAGCCCGTAAATCACTCCACTGGCTCCTGTGGGCTGCAAAGATCAAATTCAAGACCCCCTGCGTCATTCATAAGGCTTTCTAGGGCCTGGGACCACGCTATCTACAACTCTCTCTCCTTAAATACCTCCCCACTAGAGCCCTTCGCTCATCTAGCTCCAACTCTCTGCAAATCAGATGTTTTTCCAAGCAGAGAGTGGGGGGCAGATCTCTCTCCATTGCAGGTGCCTCCCTCTGGAATGGCCTCCCTGTCTCTCTCAGACTTGAAACGCATCTCCTTAAGTTCCGGAAGCTCCTCAAGACTTTCCTTTGCTCTTCTTCCTTTCCCTTTCCCCTCCCCTGCTAAATGTCGCATCTGCCTTTGACTTGTGGCATGGTTCCTTCTGTACCCTATAGGGTGCCAGGCCCTCCCCTGACCAGTCCACCCCTGCACTTACTCTACCTCTGCGCCCATACTGCACTTAGTTGGTTGGCTTCTCTGCCTGTAGCCTCCCAGTCACTCAATTGCACTTAGTTGAGGACTCCTCTTACCCTTCCCACCTGACCTCCCTGACACTCCCCTTCTCATGAGCCCTTACACCCAGCTCCTGCAATTCTCCACTGCCCTTCCCCCTTGCACTTCTTGTTACCGTACTTGCACAATCAGAATGTCGCATGGCATAATAGGATTGCTAATCTCCCCCTCCTGCTCACCACCTCCCCCTTCCTGCCTTGCTGCGCCTCAAACACTTGTCTATAGGCGCAGTACAAATGAACAATAAATAAAATTAAAATAAACCTCACACTATACCCGAGGTATTCTTCCATTCCACTGCCTTTTGATCATCACGCCTAAAGCAGGTGTACCCACGCCTGAAGCAGTTGTACTTGAAAGATAGAAACACATTTTTATCTAGCAGCAACGGTTGCTTATCTTCTCTGGAACATACACCAACACACGGACATTACCTACATCAGACACTTTCTGGGGAGAAGCATTGTGAATATTGGGCTTTGTGGACTGATAGGGATTGGACCTCTGAAGCTAGGGCATATTTCTTATGCTTTGGTTCCATCTTAATGCATCATTTACTTAACTTCTTCTGTTGATTAAGTATTTAATGCATTTATAAGTATGTATGATGACTGTATACATGTTAATAATTGAGTGTTATGCGACATTATCACCTCATTTCATTTTCTAGTGTGTGTTTTGGGCCTTGAATAAATCTAGCATTTTTGTACTTAACCTGATTAAATTAAATTATTATGTGCTTCACTGTGTGGAGTCATTGTGGACCGCCAGCCCCACTCACACTCTCCAGAGAATAGCCTTGATATTGACTTTGATTGGGTTTTGGCTAACCTCTCTGAGTTCCCTTATTCACTATAACGAGGTGGGCCTCGCACCAGGCCAGATTGTAGGAATCCATCTTAACAGCTATCATGCATTATTATTCTATCAAGCATTTGATCTGTTCACGCTCATTTTGTAAGATTTATTTTGTCTAGCTATTGCTTTATGTTTGCCCCTATTTGGCATGCAGCAGGGGATTGTCCTATTTAAGCGTGCTTCGTACCAACCTGTGATTTTGCTGTCTGATCTGGGTGATTCATGCTCCTTCAGGGTCAATTACATTTGCTTTTGAGCCTATTTCGACAGGTAGGCAGTAGTATTTCTATCATTGGACTAGAATGGCCAACTTGGCCGCACCACAGGGCTCAACAGAACAGAAAATCGGGAAATTTAGTGTGGATGTCTGGGCCAAAGGTTCAGTTTGTGGCCACAGTGAGTGACATGATGCAGGACTGGGGTCAAAGTATATTAAAACAGACTGTTGGATTTTATTAGGGCAGTAGCAGCATGAAAATGTGTTTTACAGGGACAATTCTGGCACGTAATGTGAATACCAGCCTCATTACTGTTAGAGTAGATTTACTTTTTCTATGAAATTCTCTCCACCTGTGAGTCCTGTATGGGCGGAAAGGTCTTCATTGCCCCCCTCCCCTCCATTCTCACCAAGCATTCAGACTATGACTCATCCAGCAGCCACCCGTGCGCCTGTGGCCAGGGATGCAGGATGACTCCGGGCTGACCCATGTGGCTGCAATGCTCATCTGTTAGGATGGTACCAGACTCCATTTTATAACATACTCAGACTCCATCTTGAGACAAAACTACTTGGGCCTCACAGGCCCAAGTGGCCCACAGGGCTGCAGCTCTCCCCTGCTGACCGTGCACCGCATGCCCGGTGCTTCTCTCCCCCTCCTCCCCTTGGCGACCCTGCTGTAGTCCTGTTCTCACGTGAGACTAGGCGCAAACTAGTTACATGACAAACACTATCTTTCATCTTCCGCAGTCCATCATTGACCTGCAGATGACCGGGCTGAAGCTGGGGTTTGAGAAAAACAAGCTACCTCCATAAAACTTGTCCTGTCCTCTCGCAGACCCCACATTCATGACATATGCTGTGGATAACCCCCAACCCTGTTCCCGATTGAAGTGCTGTGTGCCACCCTGTTTCACCCATGCAGCTAAGCCATCTGAAGGGACGATAAATTTACTTCCAAGTCCATGAGATTGATTGTACATATTGAAATAAGATGGCCCTCACCCATCCCAGAGCGCACATGAAACCATGAAGTGTATGTTCAAGCCTTTCATTACTAATCAAGGATTACTGTTGTTGCACAATACACAAAGCAATGTTTGATATCAATATATACTCAATGATTTCTTAAAAATGTATGATTTCAAATGTATTCAATTAAGTGTTGCAATATGTATGGTTTTAATGTAATGGTTGCCAACTGTATAATAGAGTGTCCTTCGTAGCATTCGTTTAACCTCTAAGCATTGAATTATACACGTCATATTATAAGCAGAACGTTGCAGACTTTTCACTGTACCAATGCACACACTAACCTATTACTACCTCATTTGAATGTAAGCTCTATGTGTTCCCCTCACAACGTAGCGAATGTATGGCCCAACATGCTACAGGGCCGTTTCTCCCCTCACCCCTCTCAGGTACCACCGCGTGCACCCTCCCCCTTTGGCCGGGCCAGGATTCGAAGCCTTAGCCCTGTGAATGATATGATGGTACAACTGTAACTTCTCACCTCTTTCCCTGAGCCTGCACCAAGCATGCACCCTCCCCTCAGCCCCCTTAACTCACGATGCTACCATGAATCTGCCTGGCACCACAAGACTCTGGTTAATGAAATATGGGCAGTAAGCCCCTCATCTTAATCTTAATGCTTTTTGAAGTAAGAGTGCATGACCCTCCTGAAGTGTACTGCCCCAGCTCATCCCTGACCCCCTGTGTGGCAATATATTCTTCTCACACAAACAAACAATATATATTTGCCTTAGGAGATCTAACAGAATGATTGGTGAAGGTGGCTCCATAATCTTATGAGTAATTTTGCCACTTGGACCCATGTGTTCTCACTTTTATTGTTCAGGTCAAACGTTTAAGAGTATGCCTCTCATGTGTTAACTTAGATAGATGATGGTCAAAGTATGTGTGGCCACAAGGGCAACTGTTATGTAGCATAAATTGTAACAGCTCGGACTTCTTCGGACCCAGCGCTCCACCCAGATGAGCCCAGCTGACCCGAGCACCCTGCACTGGCACCACGTGGATCTCCGCCAATCCTGGAGCACCGCCCTTACACATTACATAGTATCTAGTCTTCGCCACCCAATCCCCACGACTATGTGCTCTCTATAGCTTACCTCACTGATGACGTTATTTTGTAATAAATATGAATGTTTTTCTATTGTCCGGCAGAGCCCTCTCGGAGTTTGCAGAGTTCTCTGCTTGCCCTATATTGGTTTAGATAAACTTTTACTTTTGACTTCACCCGCACTTGGTCTTGGTCTCATTCCCATTTGGGGTGTGTCCATTATTGACTGTCACTAGGGAGTTTAAAATGCCTTATTGGGGGACGCTCATTTTCAAGTGGTGAACCCTAGGACGTGATTTGTCCTTTTGTTCCTTTTGGCACGAGACGTCCCCGGCCACAGTGGAGACCCACGCACGCCCCCTCAAGAGAGCTGCCCGCCTACGGCAACCGGCACGCTTAGACGTGCGCACGCAGTAGGGCGAGAGGGTACGGGTCCCACTTTACAAAACCCATAGTACCGCTTGCCGAAGCCGTGGGAGGCCATTGAGTGTGGGGCAGCGCCTGGACGGACCGGGTCCTGAGGGTCTCGGATCAAGCCGGACACGTGAGTATCAAGTGCGAGCGACATTAAAAGGAGTTGGATGTAGAACATAGTATACAAGGTCAGACTAAGTTAAGGGGGCTTTTGGGGGTATAATAGATACTATCTTCATTCGTTTTCTTTCTCTGCATATGGCCATTAAGATGAGTTAAAGAGATTACGAGGTGAAAAAGGAGTACGGGAACCTATTCTCTGCAAGGGGGTAGAAGGCGGCGCCACATAGTGCTATCTTGACTAGTATTGTGAATAAGTGGAAAATAGAAGAAATAAGTGGGAGTCTCGCATAAGGGGAAGACTCAGAGTACAATTTAGAAAAGCTATAACCTTTTTCTTTTTCTGATTTACGGGAAGATATTCAGGCAACCTAAGGGATAAGGGGTGTAGAGTGCTGGGGTAAGGGAGATCCCCATTAATAGGAACACTGAGAGAAGACAGGGGGGTATGTGTTATTGTCATGCAGTCATCCATGCACCCTGTTACTCCTTACAGCCCCTCTGCTTCCCGAACACCTACCCTGATTCCTCAGGTGCCCATCCAGCAGCGGTATGTCAGTGCACAGCATCGCGGTCTCCCCTGGACAAAAGGGTTGCCGGCACGTCATTTCCGACGTCCATGGCGCCTGTGGCAGTATTGGAGGTTGCGGTTTCCATGGGCAAAAAAGGTGATCATGGGTACGCAGCATAGAAGTCAGGTGACGCAGCCTCATTCATGTGACTGGGTCGTGTCTCGGTAACGTGATCACGCTACTATGCGCTTAAAAGGAAACTAGCCCTGCAGTTTAGTGCTTATCAGCTGTTTCATACAGTCTGCTACGCGTTGCCTCATTTGTCTTCCTTTCAACCTTTTGGAAACCACGCTCACGTCCTTGGAATGCTCTTGTTTTGTCCTTTGGCTATTATGACCTGGCTACAACTCTTGTTTACAGTTCTGGAAACTGGGCTCATGCAATATGGATTGCATGACTACACCTGGGCTTTGATAACTGGACTGTCCTATGGATTGTTACAGTTCTTCCTGGATTTTCTCTACCCTTGCTGACCACGGACTGCTAAACGGATTGCTACTGATCTTCCCTGGACTCTGTTAAGGCAGGTACTCCTTCCACGTTCTGTCTTTTGTTTCTTCCCGGATATTGACAATTCGTAGCCCTTCTGCTGGACTACCAAGCGTGCTGCTCCTCACCTCTGCTCCCTGTCCCTGACCTGCAGCTGCTGGATTCAGCTCCACTGTCATCTAGTATTTGGTATCCCTTGGGGTTGAGTAGTCCTTCACCTAGGGTTGAGGTTCCTCTTCTTCCAAGCCTATCTTCAGCTGTCCCTTAGGTAGGTGCTCACTTGTCTTTTACTGAGATCTTTGTTGCATGCTATAGTGCATTGGTTTACACTTGTCATTCCTTTTCAGCTACCCGGAGTTCCAGCACTCCTGTTCCAGCCACCTGTGGCCCCAATAATCGGTCAGCAAGTGTCTTTGCCTCTCTCTCTGACTTATCCTTGGGGACGGAGGTTTACATAGTCTACGTGGATACGGATTCTTGACAGTTATGTGTTGTATGTGAACTGTCTCTTGGTCAATGTTATGTACTAAATTTGTTATGTGTTTTTGTGATCACTGTATTTTAATAATGGCTAAAATAACAGTCCTGTTGTCATTGTAAGTGTGATACTGTTTAAGACTCGGTGTAGGTGTATAGAAGTCCTATATCAACGACACAATACTGGTATAGTTAGCACTGTAACTACATAACACACACACCAGCAAAAGGTACAAGGGGGGACAAGAACTTAACATGGGTGCGGAAACTGGCCCATATTTGTCAGAGCCTACCAGGTTATGTGGAGAGAATAACTAAATACCATGACCAGTGGATCATGGAATTATAAGGAGAAGGGCTACCACAGGTATGGCCCCAGGGAGGATCATTTGATAAAAACATAATGGATATGGTGGCCACATGCCTATTTGTAAAATATAAAGGAAAACAATTACAGAATAGAAGGGAGATATTAGACCTATGGAGGTTATTTGAAGAAGGGCCTCCAATAAAAAGTAAAGAGCAAATAAAGGAACAGATTGCATCTGCCCTGGCAATAGAGAATAACGGAAAGGAGGGTGAAGAAAAGGAAGGGCCAGTATAGGTTGTACGAATATACCGCCTCTTAAACAAACCAGTGCCAGCCGAGGGATACAGTGACCCGGTGTATGTGTCAAAACCCACCTCCCCAACCCCACCACGACCCACAGCACCCCCACCATATGAGTGCCCAAGAGCGAGTGAACAGGTGAGTACCCCGGCAATAGATATTGAAAAATTGACAGAAGATTTAGACTCAAAGTTATCGTTAGCCCAGAGTGAACTGTCCAGGCTAAGAGATAGGTGCGAACAGAGTGGATCAGGTACTTCCAGGGTCGATCAGACACAGAGATCACAGACACCCGACAGATCCATAGAAGAAGGTTGGAAGAAGGGGGAGATATTATTTCGAATAAACGATGAACCAACAAGGATAATAGAGTTAGGGCAACACACACCTGAGGGAGAAACAATGGGAGAGGGCATGGCATTGGGAGGAGCGGCAGAACTATGGTGTGACATAGAGGAAGAGGAGTTTGAAGGGAGGAGAATAGGGATTGCAGCAGGAGGAGCACCAGTGAGGTTAGACGTAACACCTCTAGGGAGGGCAATGGAAGAAGAATGGAATGGAAGACTAAGAAGCAGAGTGGGGAGGACGGCCGTATTGGGAAAAAGAGGGACAAAGGTGAGTACGGGGAAAGGGACAAAAGGAAGGTTACAGCTACCACTGATACACAGGGGAGGAGGAAGACCAAACTATCAAAAGTGGCCATGGAATGTGCAACATGTCAGATATATAATTCAGGGATGACACTTAGAACACTGCGAGGAACATTTCTCAAACCAACCAGCCCATTTAGAGAGCTGCACATCGATTACGCCGACATGGGAGAAAGGTGCAATGGATCTCGCTACATGATAGTGGTGGTTTGCCCATTTTCAAGGTGGGTGGAGGCAGGGCCGTGCACCCACCCGGATGCAAAGTGCACTGCAAAGTGCCTAATGCAGGAAGTGTTTCCGCCCTGGGGAATCTGCAACGTAAACGCTCAGATAATAGGACACATTTTGTCAATGATCTGTTTAAAGAAGTAACAGCAATGCAAGGAATAACACATAAATTGTGCACTATTTATCATCTGCAATTGAACGGCATGGTTGAGAAAATAAACGGCCTCCTGAAAGGAAGGTTGTCGAAATTGTGTTTTACGCTAAAAAGAATTGGGTGTACTGCTTACCCCTGGCCTTGTTTGAACTGATAAATCAACCCATCAATGACCACCATGTGTCCCCCCATGAAATTGTGACAGGAAGATGTATGCATACAGCCCACTCCTCACTCCGCAGACATTTGGCTGCTCACAGAGGTGCGACAGTACTAGGGGAAGAATTCAATGAATACTTGACTAAGCTCACAAAAGCGGCCCGTATGATCGCCAGACAGCTAGCATCCCCGTTCACACAAGAAGCAACAAATGACATGATAACACCAGCGGCAGACAGTCCAACAGGTAGCTAATGCCAGGGGAGATGGTGTATGTGAGAAGTTTCATACGTCGGTAGAACTCTCCAAGATTTCATGGCCCATATGAAGTGGTGTATTGCACACCCACTGCGATAAAGGTGAAGGGGCTGAGATATTGGATACATTTGAAAGATGTACAAAAAGCTTATGAGAGTGTAACACAGGAAACAGAAACGGGAATGGCAGAAGAAGAAACACAAACTTAATAGGAGAAAGGTGTAGATTCAGAGGTACAAACGTGACAGAAAGAAGAAGCATTAAATGAAGAAATATAATGATGTATATAACAACGTTAATGCAACAAACACATATTTCTCTCTCTCTCTCTCTCTCTCTCCGTCTCACAGTTCAAAGTAATAATATGCTAACGATAATTGAATTAAAAAATTATACAACAAGAAAATGGAATGTACAAAAATGAAAATAAGAAGAAAAAAAATGTTATGTATATGAGTTGCTTAATACACTTTTATGTCTCATTAAGTAGGAGAAACCATGGCAATGGAGGGGGCCCCCAATGTAAACAACATTAGAATAGATAGAAGCGGAAATACTAACTTTAACTTGCAAAGATACAGTTACAAATGTGCTCTGTTTATGTGTGCAGTGATATTTTTCTCAATGATGTTTGGACTAGTAGTATATTGGGCGGTAGCCTTTGTATCAATTGATATAAACAAGGGGGGAGGGAATGGGAGAAGTATGATAACACAGGGGACTCACCTAATAGGGGATGGGTTTAAACTAATATGGGGACACGGGACACACCACGGTGACACACAGCATACAAATAGCACAAGTGATGCACAGGTATCAGTATGCCCCACTGCCCCATACAATGCATGGTTATACAATGACACCACCACAACTGTAACACCACTATCTGAAACTACCACAGGGAATCCTTCCCCCAAAAATGGAGCGCAAGAAAATTTTGAGACAGCCGAGAGGTTTATTGCCTTGTACAATGAATGGGAAAAGGAAGGGGGGGGTGGGGGCAACACCTTTAATGCAACATGATGTGGAGAAAGGAAGAGTGCATCCCAAAAGAAATAGAGAAAAAGAAGGGAGGTGGGAGGAGGAAGTATGATGAATATTCTGGACTGGGATTAGACACAATAGAAGATCCACGAAACCCACACTAGTCCAACAAGTGGTATGCAGACATGAGTTCCACTGCAAAGCAAACAACTAACGAGAGCTGTTACGTGTGCTCTCTCATCCCCCACGCCTCAGGTACCCCCAAGGTGCTCCTGCCACAAGAATCACCTATTGCAGATGCCCAGTGTCTCCTTCATCTCGCCTTATGCAGAATAAAGAACACCTTCCAAGCACACACAGTTTCATTTGAAATGCTACAGAACAAAAGAACTTACTATTGAAGACCGAAAGGGGTGGTGTGCCTAAAGGAACCATTTTTAGTGATTAAAGGGACATTGTATCCGGACAATAAATGGCAAGACAAACATATTACATGCAAGGCAGAAGCGCTACCACGGTTGGCAGCAGAAAGGTTGCAGTGGATCGAGAAAATATGTGCTGCAGTATGGACCCAACACATTACAAAGCTCACTTGGGTAACAGCCATGGAAAACCCCTTCAAACTGCAAAAAGAATTTACCTACGAACTGTGCTTTCTCGGAGGAGGAAAAATAAACATGGGCACAAATAAGATCTGTAACAAAATGTTCATTATCCCCGACATGAAGAAAGGGACAGCTGCATTAATGGTTCTTACTGGGATTGCGGTAAACAGGCATACTTGCACCTCCCACAGTCAAGGAGGGGCACGTGTTCTCTGGCAACGCTGCATTCTGCCCTGATGGTGGTCCCGGAGAGTCATATTCAAGAGGGGAAGGGGCTGCTGGCCGTCCAAGAACCAGAGGCTCCACAACCAACGGGTGAGGCCCCAGTGTATGGCCTATCCGCAAAAAACATGCAAAGCACAGTATCCAGAAAAAGAAGGTCGTCCGATTACATATCCAAGGCTTCCACATAATTCTTGGCACAAATTCCAGACAGGTTCCGGTTGTTCAATTCCGCTGAAACATTTTTTGCCTCCCTCGTCCCAAGTATCCAGGTGCGAGCCAACGCCAAATGGCTCCAAATTACATGCTGGGAGCTGATCCAACTGGTCAACAACACAGAAGAAGGATTCAACGTGATCAAGGTGGAGCTAAGGGACCTACGGCTAATGACAATGCAGAACAGATATGTCGTAAACCTGTTAACGGCCATTGATGGAGGTGTTTGACGAAAAATTGGGAGCGCATGTTGCACTTTCGCACCTTCTGCAGACGCGGACATTGGGACCCTGTCCCACGTTATCGCAGCCGTGCGCAACCTTGGCGAACGGATGAAGGCAGAAGGAGGGGTGCAGCCAAGCTCGTGGTTCGATGACATTTGTTCATGGGTACCTTCCTGGATCGGGATGACGGTCAAACTATTGGTACCCATCATCGTCTTTTTGCTCCTGATTTTTTGGGTGGGCCAGCTAGGTCTTCGGTGCTGCGCAGACGCAGTCCCTAATGGTGCAATGATGATGATGACAATGGGCAACGCTAGAGGAGTGGCACAGATGACACATGAAGCAGAAGTACAAACAGGTGAGTATCCTGGGCCCAAATATAGAATGGTACCATTGTACTATAATGGGTACATAGTGGACAGATTATACCACACTACAATAAAGGAGCCCAGCACACTAGAGTGGTATAAGGAAGTATGGGTGGTCTTGGAGGAAGATGGGGGGGTGTATATATGTGACCTGCACTCCTGATGAATAGGCTAGAGCGGGACAGAGCCTCCGGGGAGTGTGTAGGGCCTGGATGCCACGAAAGGGAACACCGGCCTGGGACAAAGCGGTAGCTGATGTGGAAGAAAGGAGGAGGTTGGGTGAGCTGCAATAACCAGGTTACAGGTTACTCACCGTAGTGACCACCTTATTCCTAGTCCATAGTCACCTTTCCTCCATACTTATGGGACATCCCTCCGTCCTGTGGGACGGGACCGGAGCGCTTTGTAAAAGCATCCAAAAATGTAAAAAAATGTTTTGGTCCTTCCTCTCTTTCTACGCGGGATCCGGCACGCGGCCGTAACCCCGCCCATCTCGGCTCCGCCCCAAGCATCGCCCATCAGTCCTTTTCTATCGCCAGACCAGAGACCTTTCAGCAATAACAGAGGAACCTTATTAGAGGGGACATCGGGCGGGCGTATGGAGGTAAGGGGACTATGGACTAGAAGTAAGGTGGTCACTACGGTGAGTAACCTGGTTATACTCCTACGCCCCGTCCCCTTTCCTACATACTTATGGGAGATTCCCAAGCACTCCTTACAGGAACTATGGGTGGATGGAAAAAAAACCCTTACTGAAAAAGGTTCTTCAGCACAGCCTGACCAAACTGGGCATCAGCTCTTGAACTCAGGTCTAGACAATAATGTTTACAAAATGCTGATGGGGAGGCCCAAGTAGCTGCCTTTGCGATGGTCTCCCAGGGGACATATTTCTGAAAAGCAACTGCGGCTGCCTTGCCCCGCACCAGGTGTGCATGAATACCTTTAGGAGGCTTCAGCCCTTGAACGGTGTAAGACTCTGCAATGCAGGCCGCTATCCATCGGGAGATGGTCGCCTTAGAAGCCTGCTTACATTGCGGATTACCAAAGCTGACGAACAGTTGAGAAGAGCTCCTAAATTCGGAAGTTCTGTCAAGATAGAACTTAAGAGCCCTTCTAACATCCAGACATTGTAGAACCCTTTCCGCCTCTGACGCGGGATTCGGGAAAAAGACTGGCAAGGAAAGGTTTAGATGAAACTCAGAAAACACCTTCGGCAAAAAAGCGGGGTTTGTCCGTAGGACCACCTTATCCTTGTGAAAAGCCAAGAAGGGATGTTCCACCGACAAAGCTTGGAGTTCACTCACGCGCCTTGCTGAAGTGATGGCCACCAAAAAGGCCACCTTCCATGAGAGGTGCTTGAGGTCCACCGTGGCCACTGGTTCGAAAGGCTTATGGCACAACGCCGTCAGGACCACATTCAGATCCCACACCGGGTGCAGACTGCAAATCGGAGGATAAAGGCGTGTCAAGCCCGCAAACTGTCTCTTAACCACTGGATTAGACAGAGAGTAAGAACATTGGTCCGTAGATAGGTAGGCGGAAACCACCGAAAGTTAAGTTCTACATGACAGAATGTGAACTCCCGACTCTGCTAGATGGTATACAAAGGACAGTACTGTGTCAATCCTAGCCGGCCTTGGGCCCATCTGCTTGTCTAAACACCAATGACAGAATCTAAGCCATTTGCTTTTGTACTGGGACCTAGTCAAAGGTTTTCTGGCTGCCTGGATAATGCGCATGTTATCAGCGGACAGGCCAAGATGTTCTGAAGACCTGAACTCAGGCACCACGACGCCAAGCTGAGTGATTGTGGAGAGGTGTGCCACAGTTGTTGTTCCCCCTGGTGAAGAAGATCGGGGGGTCACTGGTAACCTGATCGGAAGATACACTGACAGGTGTTGAAGTTCTGAGAACCAAAACCTGGCCGGCCACCACGGGGCAATGAACAGAAGCAAACAGTTCACCAAGTTCTTCAATTTGCAAATCGTCCGATGAACTAGAGGCAGAGGCGGGAAAGCATAAGCCCTCATGCTGTCCCATGGAATTTCGAGAGCATCACCCAAAGAGGAGGCTCCCAGACCGTTTCTGGAGGCATACAGAGGAAGCTTCTTGTTTGCTGCCGTAGCGAAGAGGTCCACTTCCGGAGTGCCCCAGTGCAGGAAAATCCATGAGAGGACCGCTGCCTTCAGATCCCACTCGTAGCTGACTATCGTCCGCCGACTGAGGGCTTCTGCCGTGACATTCAGCTGGCCCGGAATGTGTACTGCAAGTAGCCAAAGAACATGCTGAACCGCCCACTCCCAAATCAGAATGGACAATTCCACGAGCGGGGGAGACTGTGTGCCCCTTGCTTGTTGAACTAGAACATCGACACCACATTGTCCGTGCAAATCCAGACCACCTTGTTTGCTATGATCGGTCTGAACGTCTTGAGCACTAGGAAGATCGCCAGGAGCTCCAGATGATTTATGTGGAGGAGCTTGCCCTGAGGAGACCAAAGATCCGAGACCTGAAGAAGATCCAACGTCGCACCCCACCCCAGAAGGGAGAGGTCCGTCGTGACCGTTACTGTCAGAGCTGGGTCCTGAAACCCCACCCCCACCGACAGGTTGCTGAGAGACGTTCACCAGTCCAGGTACGCTCTCATGGAATCCGGAATCGTTATCAACTTGGAGTGGGGATCCACAGCCTGAAGCCCAGGCCCAGAAGCCTCTTGAACCACCAGGCCGACATGCTCTCCGAATGCGCAAACATCTGACACGTGGCCAACAGATCTGCCATTCTGTCCCCGGTCAGGTACACTCTGCAGTCGATCGTGTTCCAGCGAAAACCCAGGAAGATCAAGTCCTGAGAGACCGTCATGGAAGATTTCCGCCAGTTCACCGACAGCCCGAGGTGGAACAGGAGCTGGAGGAGAGACTGAAGATTGCAGGCAGCTTTCAGCGGTCAAGGGCTGCGCAAGAGCCAGTCGTCCAAATACGGATATACATGGATACCCTGCAGACAAAGATAGGCAGCGATCACCGACATCATCTTCCTAAAGACACGCAGTGCCGAACCTAGGCCAAAAGAAAGCTCTCGAAACTGGAAATGCTCCTCTCCCACAGAGAAACGGAGATATCTCCTGTGTGGACCCCAGATCAGGATATGCATGTAGGCAAACTGAAGATCCACCACACTGAGCCAATCGCCCATCTGCAGGGCCGACCGTATCTGGCCGGGCGTGATCATCTTGAATTTCTCTTGGGGTAGGAAAAGATTTAACTGGGAAAGGTCTAGGATGGTGCGCAGGCCAGCCTGGTTTGGTTTGGGCACCGTAAACAGCCGGGAGTAGAAGCCCTCCCCTCACTCCCCAAGAGGAACGGGTTCCACAGCTCTGAGGTCCTGCAGTTTCTGCACCTCGGCTTTTAGGGAGGGCAATCCTGACTGCTGGAAAGGAGGGTTGAAGGGTGGGGTAAGGGGTAGGGGTAAGCGGAAGCCCGCCCGAGCGACTTACAAGACCCACCTGTCCTCGGTGATGCTCTGCGACGCCTCCTAATGAGACGCAATGCGTCCTCCCACCGGGGTCAACATGATGAGCCGCGGCCTCCAGCAGATCCTGGGCCAAGACTCTGGCGTCAGATAAACCCGCCTTAAAGTCTTCCAGCTTCTCGACCGGAATGAACTCCTCAAACTCTGACAGACCTTTCCACATCTTCATGTTCGCCCCCGCTAACACCAGTTCTGCGTTGGCCTGCCGGAACTGTAAGGCCGAGTTAGCGAAAATCTTCCCCCCAAGGGATTCCAGGAGTTTGTCCTCATTCCCCAGAACCTGAGTCGCCGCCGTAGAAGAGGACGCTGCAGCCCTGGACTGCAAAGTGGCTGCGGCCACCACTGTGGAGGAGGGGGGCGGACAAGATGACAGGGCCACCTCTTCCGAAGAATGCAGCCTGTAACGCGCGTCAATTTTCTTATTGATGAAAAGTCGAGAGTGTGGCTTTTCCCAGACCCTGCGGACCACAGCCAAAACGTCCTTCTGCAAGAACAGGCCGGTACGCTCCGAAGGAGACAAGGCGAACGCCCCCGAAAGCACCGCCTCCTGCAGAACGGGTGCCTCGGGCACTGGAACATCCAACAGACACACCATGTCCAGTACCGGTCTTGAATAGCTCTAATAGAGCGGGGATGGTCTTTGTTGTCCTGCTCGCCCTGCGCATCATCCGACAGGTCAGTATCCTGCTGAACCGTGTCAGGCACCGTCTTGTCCACGGGGGACAATGGGGGAAAGGGTGGAAGGGTCGGTGGAGGCACCGTAGGAAAGGTCGGCACCGGCGGAACCACTGGGAATGGGTGGAGCCGGAGGCGCAGGAGGGCATATCTCCCTAAAAAGACCCTTGAAATACTCTCTCATGGGGTCGGTACGCATGAGCGTCTGAAATTTGCCAAAAAAGGCGTCCTCCGGAAACGGTTTCGGAACTGCCGGAGAAGGCCTCTCATGAGGAGGATAATTCCAGGGACTCAGAGGGGAGGGTTGCCACACAGGCCCATCCCCCGAAGTGTCCACAAAAATCAAAGGTGCCGAACCCACAGGCAATGAGACATTGTGCGGAAGGGGCATCCGGGCGTTCCAATCAAACTGGACGAAACGGATGCGTACAAGGAATTTTATATTCACCCGCAGAACCAACTCCTACACCTGAGGCCGATGGCGTAGTTGTAGGTTGAGCGCCTAAAATGGTTGCTGTGGTCCTGGCGGGAACGGCCGCCATTTTGCCACCACCTCAGGGGAACTGCGACATGTGTGGAAGTAAGGCAGGGATCCCCGTCGGTGGGTGAGGGGTCTTAATTTTAGCCTTTACATAAGGAACATCAGCCGAGCCGGTACTATGTGGCCTGGAATGTTTCTGCGACATACCAGAGGCCAAACTAACCTTCACAGAAAGCACCTTGGCACTGCCGGTAAAGGAGGAACTTACACTCCTTGGCCCCTCAACAGTTCTGGCATTGCCACAAGAGCGGGAACAGTGAGGAACAACTTTCACCGATAAGGCCTTGGCAGGCCACTCAGAAATGTTGGTCGCTTTAGCCTCTGCACGAGGGACCTCGGACCCAGGTCCGGTAACAGCCTTACTAGCGCGGGCCTGGAACATCCATTCGGTAACACCAAGCCCAGCCGAGGCCTCGGGGCGCACCCCAGTACTTTTGAGGGAAGCCGATAACAAGGCCTCAGAGCGAGCTCCGGTACCCCACGACTCAGTAGAACAGGGTCTACAGGCAGCCCCCACAGGAGGGGCCTCGGAGCGTGCTCCGGTATCCACAGGCCCCTTACGGAGACCCTCAGAGAAAACTCTGGTACAATTAGTAGGCCCAGAAGGCACCTCGGGGCAATCCCCAGTAACAGAGCGATCAATGCTCCTCCCGGCTCGAGATGAGCCCGGAAAGGTATCTCCCGGCCGGGGTGCTCTGAAAAGTAAAGAACTTACCAGGTGTTTCTTCTTTTCGACGATAAACGCCAGAAAATGCGAAGGAGGAGTACATCGAAACACCTCCTCCCACCGACATTGAAGTGCCTGGACCGAAAGGGAGTTGCAACAAAAACAGGAGTCCCAACGGTGATCAAGACCCAAACACTCTAGACAGAGAGGATGGGGATCCGCCCTCGCGAAGCGTCGGTGACACGATGAACAATCTGGAAAGTCTAGTTTGAACGACATAGACAGACTAGTAAACAATCGCTAATGAGAGCCCGAGAGGAGGAAAAAAAGGGAAGAAGATCTTCGAGGATGCAAGTGTGTCGATTCCCGAATTAGCGGAGAAAAGGGCTGATGGGCGATGCGCGGGACGGATCCGACATGGGCGGGGTTATGGCTGTGTGCCAGGCCACGCATAGAAAGAGAGGTAGGACTAAAAAACATTTAAGACGGAGGGATGTCCCATAAGTATGGAGGAAAGGGGACGGGACGTATGAGTATATTCGTGACTTAATGAAAGGGGGGAATGTATGGGAGGAAAGGTTTTCATGGCCCCCCTCCGCTCCATTGTCGCGAAGCATTCAGACTATGACTCGTCCAGCAGCCACCCGTGCGCCTGTGGCAAGGGATGCAGGATGACTGCGGGCCGACATATGTGGCTGCAATGCTCATCTGTTAGGATGGTCCAAGACTCCATTTTATGACACACTCAGACTCCATCTTGAGACAAAATTACTTAGGCCTCACAGGCCCAAGCGGGCTGCAGCTCTCCCCTGCTGACCGGGCACCGCGACCCCGGCGCTTCACTCCCCCTCCACGCCTCGGCATCCCTGCTGCAGTCCTGTTCTCATGGGAGACTAGGCGCGAACTAGTTACATGACAAACACTGTATCTTTCCCCTTTTGCACTCCATCATTGACCTGCAGATGACTGGGCTGAAGCTGGGGTTTGAGAAAAACAAGCTACCTCCATAGAACTTGTCCTGTCCTCTCGCAGACCCCACATTCATGACATATGCTGTGGATAACCCCCAAACCTTGTTTCCCGTTTGAAGTGCCAGACATGTATGCTAAGCCTGTGTTCCACCCATGCAGCTAAGCCATCTAAAGGGACGATAAATTTGCTTCGAGTCCATGAGACTGATTGTACATATTGAAATAAGATGGCCCTCACACATCCCAGATCGCACACAAAACCATGAAGTGTAAGTTCAAGCCTTTCATTACTAATCAAGGATTACTGTTGTACAATACACAAAGCAATGTATGATATCAATATATACTCAATGATTTCTTTAAAATGTATGATTTCAAATGTATTCAATTAAGTGTTGCAATATGTATGGTTTTAATGTAATGGGTGCCGACTGTATAATAGAGTGTCCTTTGTAGCATTTGTTTAACCTCTGAGCATTGAATTATACACGTCATATTATAAGCAGAACGTTGCAGACTTTTCACTGTACCAATGCACACACTAACCTATTTCTACCTCATTTGAATGTAAGCTCTATGTGTGCCCCTCACAACGTAGCGAATGTATGGCCCAAAATGCTACGGGGCCGTTTCTCCCCTCACCCCGATCGGGTACCAACGCGTGCAGCTCCCAGCTACCCTCCCCCTCTGGCGGGGCCAGGATTCAAAGCCTTAGCCCTCGGAATGATGTGATGCTACAACTGTACCCTCTCACCTCTTTCGCTGAGCCTGCAACAAGCAATCACCCTCCCCAGACTCTGGTTAATGAAATATGGGCAGTAAGCCCCTCATCTTAATCTTAATGCTTTTTGAAGTAAGAGTGCATGACCCTCCTGAAGTGCACTGCCCCAGCTCACCCCTGACCCCCTGTGTGGCAATATATTCTTCTCACACAAACAAACAATAAATCATTGCCTTAGGAGATCTAACAGAATGATTTGTGAATGTGACACCATAATCTTATGAGTAATTTTGCCACTTGGACCCATGTGTTCTCACTTGTATTGTTCAGGTCAAACGTTTAAGAGTATGTCTCTCATGTGTTAACTTAGATAGATGACGGTCAAAGTAGGTGTGGTTGTTAGGTAAGATTTCCACAGGGCTGGTAAATCTTCCTTGCCTGGTTCAACTCCAGAACTTTTTGCTTTTCTAGTGAGATATTTTCCATTAATACCTCAGTGAGTGGGAACCTTTTTCCACACTCACCTGTCTTTAACTCTTTTTATGGGTGTCATTTTTAAGACTCTCCATAGTGTCTTTTTAAAGTTATCATGTCTAACAACTTATTGGCAATAAGTGCCTGTTGTTGCTGGGTTGCCCTAGGGGCTCCCCCTTTAACTTTCTTGTGCTAACCTTGAGTGAACTACAGTTCCCAAGGGTAGAAAGGATCTTTGGATCCCTTTTACATTTTATTCTGTGAAACCAGCAAACCCCACCTTCTGTGGAGTGCTGGGGAGATACAATGTATCCCCTTTCACATTTAAACTGTAACAATTATGTTACAGTGACAAGCTTACCTTTAATGGCTGGTGGCAGTGATACCTTTTACTAATTTGGTGCACCTTTACCGCGTGCTGTAATCACAGCTGCAGTAAAGGCACCTAAGGGTGCTCATTTTTACCAAAATGGCCCCTGTCTTCTTTTTCTGCCATTTTAGTGTTTCCTGTCGTTTCTTGTTCCTTCCCCTGACATCCAGGGCGGGAAAATCCTTTGTTTGAGTCTTGTCTTTGGCGGGAGTCCCCTGGACAGTCTGTAAGCACAGGAAGTGGGGGAGGGGTCCCAAACTTCCCCCTCCTTTGTCTTAGGCCTTCCTTCAACTGGGTCAGATCCCAGTGGGGGGTTGGCTGTCCTGATTGGACAGCCAAACGCCCCTTTCTTGTAAAATGCGGGGAGAGAATGCAGAGGTTGTGTTGCAGTTCCTGATAAATACTGGAAACCTGGAAGCTGAAGTCATTTCGACCACTGGAACTGAAAACCGAAGAGGATGATGAAGGAAAAGCGGCGGGAATGATTTACAGCGACCGGAGAGCCTGCTTTGTAACCGGAGCCTGCTGCAGCCCTTCCTTCCGATCGACCTGGGGTCTCCAGAAACGACGACCCGAACCCAGAGCCTGGTGAGACCCACTAGAATCAAGACGACCTGCATTTTGAGCCATCCCACGGGTTGCTGCGACCTTGCATTCTTGCAATACCCCAATACCCTGGGACCTCCAGCCACTGTGCGGTGCATGGTCTTCCGAATTCCGAATCTCGCTGAAACTTCGTGGGCATCCTGGTCTATCTCCAGAGACACGAATCGAGTCCAAAGAGTCCCCTCACAAGAGTGCTGAACCTTTTAAACGACGAGAATTCAACCACGATTTTCTGTCTTTTTCTGTGCTCCTTGAAAAGGCGCCAAACCCGCAGAACCGCATTCAGCCACGAGAGAAATCTTGCCTAGAGCCTTCTTCATCGATCCCTGCTGCAAAGTCCCTTCTGAGGTCTTGTGTTCAGTCTCCAGGACAAGGAATCCAGTGACCGGGTATTTGGCTGCAGTCCCTGAAGTTCTCCTGCTGCAATCTCTTCTTCATTGCTGAGGTACTGTGTTGGCCTGGGTATATACTTACCTTAAGCCTGTTGGGATTTCTGTGTAGTCCTGGGGTGTTTTCTGTGATTGGGAGGTCCCTCGTCCAGCACACCCAGTCCCACTGCTAGAATCCTGCTGGGGTGTCTTCTGTGAAGCCCATGGACCCTCTTCTAACCCTAGAAGTAAAAGTACTCACTTGTTTGCCAGTTTTCCTCAGGAAACTCTGACTTTTGCTACTAAAGAACTTATTCTAACACTGCCTGTTGGTCACTAGTCCTTGTGACCCCCCCTTCTGCCACTGAGAACACTCATGCTCTAAGGGAAAAGACTTTGAAGGGATTGGCACTTCTGCCTAGAAAAGAAATCAAGTGTTTTTACTTACTTGTAAAGAGTTGGTTGGTAACTGTAATTCTAAGAGTGAACAGTTACAAAAGTTCTTACTGATCCTGGATGTGTGATGCACTATTCTTAAAAGTATGGTTAACATCTTTCCTTCCTTAGCCACTGTTTTGCCAGTCTAAAAGAAAGTAGATGTGAAGGTATTTTACTCTCCTGTGATTAGGTTGTGCCTCTTTACAAAAGTAATGTGTTGGTTTCACCAGATTATTCCTGAAGGGTAATTGTATGAGTGTCCTCCAACTGTTGGTATCACCAGGTTAGTCCTGTTAGGATAACTGTATGAGTGTCCCCCCAACTGGGTTTTGCTTCCCCTGACTTGCTGCTAGCCTGTCTTTAATAAGTGTACATTAGGTTGTTGCCTACCTAGAATATCTATTCAGTAAAGTGTGACATTGGGTTTTACTTTCCCCTTCATTGTGAAGTTAAAGTAAGTGGGTTTTACTTACCTTGTGTTAGCTGTGTGCCATCCAAAACAAGTTACAAGAGTTATTGCTTACCTCAATCTGGGGTTCCCTGATTTCCAAAGCATCTGTAATTGTATATTACATCCATTAGGTTTTGCTCACCTGGTATAACTGTGTGTTATGACAAAAGTAGTTATAGGTTTTTACTGCCCCTAGAATAAGTGTTTCACTATTCACCAAAAGTATATTGTCCAGTTGACTGTTTATGTGATTTGTTCCAAGAGTCACTGTACAACTGGAAGGGCCTACTGTCCTTGTATTACCAAAAGTAATCTAAAAGTAACCATTGGTCTTTTACTCCCAAGGAATAGGCTTGGCCTATACTAAATGTGTATAACAAGGTTTTGACTTCCCTAGACTACTGTTAGGTGTTCCAAATAAGGTCTATACTTGGGTCTGTGTACTTTCAAGTATAGTGTTGTGTTTTATATTGTGATTTCATATAATGTTTCAGTATTTACCTAACCCCTAGATTTATCTGGGCCTACTTGTATTTAAATAAATCCTTTATTTTTATAATACATAGTGTTTCAGTGTTTCTTTGGATCATTTGTATTACAATTTTCACTTGTACTGTATCTACTGCCCTCTCTCCCTCCTAAGATAAGCCTGGCTGCTCTGCCTACGCTACCATGTACGCAGGTGGTACAGTCTTATACTAAGAGTGGAGTCTTGCACTGCCTCAGTTGAATGGTTTTACTAGGCCCTTAACTGGACTTCAGAAAAACTGTCCTAACAGTGGTCACAAGGGCAACTGTTATGTAGCATAAATTGTAACAGTTCGAACTTCCTCGGACCCAGCGCTCCACCCAGATGAGCCCAGCTGACACGAGCACCCCGCACTGGCACCTCGTGGATCTCCGCCAATCCTGGAGCACCGCCCTTACACATTACATAGTATCTAGTCTTCCCCACCCAATCCCCACGACTATGTTCCCCCTATAGCTTAGCTCACTGATGACGTTATTTTGTAATAAATATGAATGTTTTTCTATTTTCCGGCAGAGTGCTATTGGAGTTTGTAGAGTTCTCTGCTTGCCCTATATTGGTTTAGATAAACTTTTACTTTAGACTTCACCCGCACTTGGTCTTGGTCTCATTCCCGTTTGGGGTCTGTCCATTATTGACTCTCACTAGGGAGTTTTAAATGCTTTATTGGGGGACGCTCACTTTCAATGTGTTTTACAGGGGCAATTCTGGCACGTATTGTGAATACCAGCCTCATTACTGTTAGAGTAGATTTACTTTTTCTGTGAAATTCTTTCCACCTGTGAGGTCCCCGAGCACTTTATGCTGGATGTTTTTATCTGATTCTCCTGAATGAGTAAGAGCCTTTTTCCAGACTCACTCATTCTTTTACTCTGTACTTGGGAACCATTTTTATCTGTTTTGGATACTTTTTCCTCCATGTTTTCTGGCTTCTACCGTTTACTTCTGCAGCACAGAGCAATTTCTGTGTAGTGCTGCTGGAAGCTATGTGAGCTTTCCTCTTTATTTGACCAGGTGTAACTACTGTTACCAGGATAGGGGGCATCCTTATGTCCCTCCTGTATTTTATTTTGTGAGATCAACACACCCCACTTTATGTGGAGTGCTGAGGTGAAACATGTTCTCCCTTTTCTCACTGTTTCAGTAACTTTTAGTTACAGTTACACGTTCATCTGACAGGCTGGTGGTAGTATACCTTTTTGCATGATATTTTGTGGACTTCTACCGCAGGCTGTCTTTGCAGCTGCAATATGGACACAGGGGTCACCATTCGCCTAAAATGGCAGCGGCTGTACTTTTTAAGCCCTGTTCATGATGACTTGTTCTTACTTGAGCCTTATCCTACCTTCCTGGATGGGGGAGGTCTTGATGGGTCTTTTGTCTTTGGCGGGCTTGCCTTGGAAACCCTGCCAAGGCGCTCTGAGTGCCTGAAAGGACAGGAAGTGGTGGAGGTAACCGAAACTACTCTGGTCTTTGTCCTGCATTGTGCCTACCTAAAACCAGTTTGAACTGGGAGGCTGGCTGTCCCCTTGTGGGGGCAGTGCGGCCTGTTGGTCTACCACTCTGGAACCCTGAGTCCCATTGGTGCTTGGTGGGCTCAGTCAGTTTTCTTGCATAAAAGGCAAGGATCCTGGAGCTGAACCTCAGAGTCCAACACTGGACTGAAGATCCAAAGAGGAATTAATAGAAGGACCTCCCAGCAACTTCCAAACAACCGCCAGAGCCGTTGAGTGAACGCTGAAGACCCAACCCCGACTTCTGAGCGACAGGGAAGATCTCTTGAAGTCGTCTTCCTACCCTGGACAGGTGGAACTTATTACAAGCGTCCGTCCTGCTCCCCCCTGCAAATTCCCTTCGAACGGCACACTCTGCAACACACCGGAATAAGCACACGGGAGACCAGGAGTAGAAAGGTTTAGCATATATTGTAAGCACGATCCGAACGAATGGGTTGACTGCTCTGCCTCCTCAGGCCAGTTGCATTCTTATTTACAGATTAAGGAGGCTACTCCAATCCTCATCACATTTCTCATGTCAGAAGGGGTGCCCGCGGGCTGCGTCTGGGCCCATGTATGGCATGTAGGTATGTAAGGCCTGTAGGGGCAATCAGAGGACAAGCGATAAAAGTGTCCAAGTTCTTAGAATAAATGTCTTCCTGCGCACGGGGCAGTGGGGCCTTGGGCTCTGGTTACAGCTTGTTAGGCACGAACGGTGTGTACTTCTCGCAGAAATGGCTTCCCATCGCCAGAGGTGTGTCTGTCACGCTTTCCACAGCCACTGTGAGCTTGCTGGGGCCAGCCCAAACCTCTTCTTGCGCAGTGCCTCAAGGAAAGCAGATAAACACATAGTTAGATCTCGTAACAGACCTAACCAGTCTAAAGATCACCTGCATTTTGCGAAATCCCATGAACAGCTGTGATCTTCCCAAGCTTCAGGCTCCCAATACCCTGGGAACTGTGCCATTTTGCGGTGCAACGTCTTGTGAAGCGCAGATCCAGCTGAAACCTTGTGGGAATTCTTATGGGCATGCAATGGCACTTTTCCACTCCTAGGGTGAGGAAGGATAGCTCAGGGGCAACACGTTTGTCCTGAAAGCAAGACAATGAAGCGCAACACAGGTTTGAATCCCGATCCCTCGCTTAGAAACCGCCCGCTGGTATTAAGCGCGTTTTAAAAGAACAATTATAGACGTCCCCTCAGCCGAATCATGGACCAAGAAGCAAAGAAAAGTCTACCATCTGTTCCTTCTTTAGCCAACCAGCCTAAGAAACCTGAACCGGGAACAACTGTTGCTTCACCTTGGGGACTATCCTGCTGCACCAAGTTCTTCATTGATAAGGTACTGTCTCGAGCATAGGTGCTTACCTTAGTCTTGCTGCATTGCTCAAGTGTTCTTGAAGGGCTACAGTTATGTTGTTACCTGCATCCCCCTCAAGGGCACCTTGAGTCCCATTGGAGTGGACAAACCATTGGGCTCTAAATTGCCAAAACTAACTATTACTTACTTGCACGCCTGAAGAAACCTTCTCAGCCATTGGTCACTGAATCCCCAGTGCCCTTCTTGACTCTGTGACACTCATTTAGTATAGGGTTGGACTTTGGAATATTTGTTGGGCAGGGGTTAACTAAAGCTACAAGAGTTGCTCTAAGTGCTTATTAGTATCATTATTTTTATCTCACTTTTGTGTTGTTTACCATTTGATTTAAAGTGTGCTACCTTTTATTCGACTGTGATATTACTGTTTGAATAGGATTTACATTACTTTTTTCTGAAGTCTTCATGTATATTAAATATATGACTATTTTGTACATAACTGCTAGTGTGTCAGTGGGCCTCATTATGACTCCGGCGGTAGCCGTGCCGGTAAACACGGCAGGTTGCCGCCGGAGTCATGTTTTTTTTCCAGACTCAATGGGAATAGGGAGGTCGGATACACCGGCACTGTGTGCAACAGTGCCGGCGCATCCGTCAAGGTCTGCAAGCGGGTGCTGTTCCGCCCGCTAGGTCAGACCTGGCGGGCGGAAAAGGCACCCGCTAGTAGAACTCGGAGTATGCCGGTCCGGTAACAACAGTGCCAGTAACTCACCGGCATCGTTGTTACTGTGACCGACACACTCCTAATGAGGCCCAGTGTTTCCTTAAACCAAGTGTTTGCTCTAAGTACTGTGTGTCTCACGACAGCTTGTCTGCCTCCTAGACCATTGCTACCAAACCTGTTGGGCAGTTCAGGCTAAACCTAATGGGTACAGCCCTAACGTAGGCCTTTCCAAGTTCTGTCACAGACAGCAACTTGTGTAAAACTCCCTAACAATTAATTTCTCGAGACACAAATGTCATGAAAGGGGGGAAAGACCTGGTTTGGTAATAATGTGCTTGAAAGTGAGGTAATGCCGGCATATATTGTGGAGAGAGGTCTCCTGATTATATTTTGGGGACAGCCAGCATCAACCTCCATTACAAGATGTTCCTGAGTGCTGTTTGTGACCTGGTACCTGTTGGAGTGTTTCATATGTCCTCTGCAGAGCGGAGTGCAATTTCTACATCGTCATCAAATTCTTCTGAAATGTATGCTGTGAAATCCTTGATTTCAATCCACCATTTCAAACCTTACTGGTTTAGTTCATGTATGCTCACTTGGTTGAATTCAGCAAAATCATTTATAACCCTCCATTTTACAAATTCACCATCTGCACCTGCTTAAGATTGCAGTGGTTTTGTCAGGGCATGGCCCTATTTGTCATGGGCATGGAAGCCCATTAAGATGGTTAGTTAGGTCTTCCTCCCTTCCTTGACCCTTTACCGTTTATTGGGACAGCCCGATTTCATCTATCTCAAAATAAAAGGACATTTTCCATAGTTCAACCCCATTAACATCTGCCACCGAAACCCCCCTCCCCCACCACTCCTACAATGTTGGATACTCCCATTCAGGTAGGCAACTTTTCTGGGTTAAGTTCGGCTTGGGAATGTATTCTTGTGGCTGACTACCTCCATACAAGGAGGTGAATGTTTCTTAGTGGCCACCAGAGGGTTAGTAGCTGGTCAAAGAAAGGCCTCCCACTGTGTGTGGAAATAAACTAAGACGTAAAGCACATCTCCCTTGTGCCTGTTGGTCTACCACTCTGGAAGGACCCTGGCAAGCAGGGAAAAAAACATCCCCGTGACCCCTATGTCGAATGGGGAGTTCTACATGTGGCAGAGTGGAGAGTAAGAAGGCAGAACTACTGTTGTCCTCTTGGTCTGCCTTCCACGCAAGCTTATTCTGCTTTCTAGCAGGTTGAGGGAGTTATCCGGGCAGGGACGGGAATAGCAGAGGCCCTGCTCTCACCTTTTCTTGGCCGGTCTCTCAGACCCACTGCCTTTTTTGCAGTGATAGGGAGCCAGGCTCCACTCCTCTTTGGCTTCACTCCACCAACAGACAGGAATGGCAGATAGATGATAGATGTTACAGCTATAGACCCTAACACAACCTAAAGGAGTAGAAAAGCTTACAGTAGTGAATAACATCTTAATTTCTTTTCCTGAACTAGATAATAACAACTCTTATCACTTCTCTCTTCCACTAAATAAACTGGCTTCCAACTCAATATACTCCATCCCAGAATTGCTTGTGATATTAGTCCACTGTTTTCAGAGAACTGCAGCGGGTCAGAAGAAGGAGTGAGACAGTTTCAGGACATTTTTGCACTCTTTTTATTAAACTAAAAGAATAATGCCTATCTCTCCCTTTGAGTAAAGGGAATACACTACCTATCTAAAGAAACTAAATGTGCTTGTCGGATATCAGGAATTCCAAAGTAACTCTGTCCTCCGGCCAAGCTGACCCTCTCCGACCCTATCACTAAATATAATTAAAGTAAATGGGCCATGCAAACATCTCTTCTTCCCTTGGTCTTCTCTTTATCCAAGTTTCTTAGTATACTATATACTTTTTGTACAGACCATTCTGATGGTCTTTCTTAGTTGGCTTTGTAGTACTTCAAGATACTTTTGGTTCTTCACCTTTCTATGGTCCTTTTTTAGTAGTTTTCCCTTCAATCGTTTCTCCTCCTCTTGGTATCACATACATGCTCTTCGCAATCTCTCTGTTTATGATTTTGCAAAGTATCTTTGTTTCCATTTCCTTTTAAGCTTTCTTTGTCAATTGTACTCTCTCTGGGACTTAGAGTTCTTCTATCCTCTTCAATGGTTAGCCTTATCTTTCCTATCTCTTTGTATGTTTTAGGCTTTTCCTTCTCACACGCTTCACCTCTTCACATTGTGAAAACTCTGAGGGCGTTCTCACATTTAGCCCCCTTAGTTACCCCCTCAGGTAACCAAGGCAAAGGCAACATTTGCAGATCCCACCCCCGGTTTTGAGTCTGCGAATTGGTAATACTGGGATGGAGGGTCTTTGAAGAACGGAAATGGGATGCCAAAGATGGATCTGGCATCCCCCTTTTCCTAATCCGATCTATCCTACCTCCCCTCTACTGTCATAGGATATCATCACACATGTCCTACCCTACCCCAAGATCTTCCATCGAATACTCACACTCGGAGGAAAGCCAGAGAATGTAAAACCCCTTTTTCTGACTATAACCCAGACTTATCCTCACGCCCCTCGAATATCATAAACTACATTGAGAACCAATCTTTTCCTTCCGTTATCCTCATTTACTGAGGGTACCAGAGTGAAAGAACCAATACCATTTTCCTATCCTAAGAACACCCCTAGTCCAGAAACATGGTATCCCCCTTTCCTTGACAGTGACCTGCCCAACCCCCTTCAGCCTTCATGGAATGTATTAAGACACACAATCTTCTTTTTCCCAAGTATCGCACAAGTACTGTGATGAAGAAGAGGAAATTAAGAGGAGTTCAGATTTCCTATGAGAAACACCATATGGTACTGGGACGAGGAAGATGCAGATAGAGGCACATCAACATCTTCATAGGCCATGTCCCCACTAACAAGGCCAGGCAGGGCCAGGAAATTGAAATCAAACATGCCCACCTTCAGCCTATTAAGTCTTCAGGGGATTATAAAAGGAACACTAGCAATCAGCAAAGAGAGTGAGTTGGGAGGAGAGTTGAGGAGGTGTGGTTGCTCAGGACTAGCTGGAAGAAACAGGGACACCGAGACGCTTAGGGTCTGTGTAAGGAAGCATCCGGGAGAAGTGTGGCTAATGACCCATGTTTCCAACAAAGAAGAGAAGTCTGAAGAAGGGAGCCGGGAGGCATGCAGATCCCGTTTTACAAGTGAGCAAGATACAACGTTGCAGCCCGAACGCCTAAGACTGGTATCACGCCGGGTGAAATTGACAAATGAAATGACAAGGATACATAGTGGCAGAGTGGTCAAGTGTATGATTACACGTTCTGGAACGACTCTGTATAAAGAAAGGAAGTGTCTGCAAAGAGGGGAGCTGCCCGCGGACAAGAGAAGTGAGCAAAATAGAGATCCAAAAAAGGGGGAGCTGTGCGAGAAACGAAGTGGGAGCAAAATCCCCAAAGCTGATAGGAAAGTGTTGACAACAAACAATGTGTGTTGGAAAAGCATTGGGATGGCCACCAGGTAGGAGATTTATCCAGGCTGGCCGCAGAGACGCCAGAATAAGCAAAGAGTGTTTAAAAAGCATTGGGTGGCCACCAGGCGGGAGATTGATCCAGGCTGGCCACAGAGACCCCGAAATAAGCACACCATGTTAGCACTGTCTGTGCCATTTATTATGGAACGCATATAAGAGCATTGAAACTATAGGGGGGCAAAAACAACAGATAGAACAAGGCCTCTGACCCCTTTTCTTGCCCATTTTACTTTTTTCTTTAAGAACCATTCAAGTTAAGACGAGAATCTTGACAATTTGAAGACAGTGCGACTGCATTCACACAACGGCAAATCTCTTAAAAAAAGGTAGCAGGCGCTAATCTCCAGAAAGAACATGGCGTGATAACCTGTTCTGAGATGAGAGTTTGCAGCACACGCTTTTTGCTCACTGTACCTTTCACAGATGGGAAATACCCATTTGCATATCAGTCTTTGTCCCGCCCAGATAGGCAGTCCAGCACCGAAATGCAATTCCTCTCTGAACAAGAGTACCACCAGCAATCCCATACACGTGTTCAAGCCTTGTTGGGCCTCATCAGTGAGGTGAAGCTGTGCCTCTTAGAGCACAGTGAGCAGGGAGTCCACGTCTGGTTGCCCCCAGGTAACACAGGGTGACCAACCCCAAGTTCCTTGCAAATATTTTAAAAAAGGTAGCAGGCGCTCCTCTCCTGAAAGAACATGGCATGATAACCTGTTCTGAGATGAGAGTTTGCAGCACACGCTTTTTGCTCACTGTACCTTTCACAGATGGGAAATATCCATTTGCATATCAGTGTTTGTCCCGCCCACATAGGTAGTCCAGCACCAAAATGCTATGGCAATTCGTCTCTGAACAAGAGTACCACCAGCAACCCCATACAGATGTTTCAGCCTTGTTGGGCCTCATCAGTGAGGTGAAGCTATGCCTCTCTGAGCACAGTGAGTAGGGAGTCCACGTCTGGTTGCCCCCAGGTACAACAGGGTGACCAACCCCAAGTTCCTTGCAAATATTTTAAAAAAGGTAGCAGGCGCTCCTCTCCAGAAAGAACATGGCATGATAACCTGTTCTGAGATGAGAGTTTGCAGCACATGCTTTTTGCTCACTGTACCTTTCACAGATGGGAAATACCCATTTGCATATCATTCTTTGTCCCACCCACAAAGGCAGTCCAGCACCGAAATGCTATGGCAATTCGTCTCTGAACAAGAGTACCACCAGCAACCCCATACAGATGTTTCAGCCTTCTTGGGCCTCATCAGTGAGGTGAAGCTGTACCTCTCTGAGCACAGTGAGCAGGGAGTCCATGTCTGGTTGCCCCCAGGTAACTCAGGGTGACCAACCCCAAGTTCCTTGCAAATATTTGTAAAAAGATAGCAGGCGCTCCTCTCCAGAAAGAACATGGCATGATAACCTGTTCTGAGATGAGTGATTGCAGCACACACTTTTTGCTCACTGTACCTTTCACAGATGGGAAATATCTGTTTGCATATCATTCTTTGTCCCGCCCACAAAGGCAGCCCAGCACCGAAATGCTATGGCAATTCCTCTCTGAACAAGAGTACCACCAGCAACCCCATACACGTGTTTCAGTCTTGTTGGGCCTCATCAGTGAGGTGAAGCTGTGCCTCTCTGAGCACAGTGAGCAGGGAGTCCACGTCTGGTTGCCCCCAGGTAATTCAGGGTGACCAACCCCAAGTTCCTTGCAAATATTTAAAAAAGGTAGCAGGCGCTCCTCTCCAGAAAGAACATGGCATGATAACCTGTGCTGAGATGAGAGTTTGCAGCACACGCTTTTTGCTCACTGTACCTTTCACAGATGGGAAATACCCAATTGCATATCAGTCTTTGTCCCGCCCACATAGGCAGTCCAGCACCGAAATGCTATGGCAATTCATCTCTGAACAAGAGTACAGACAGAAACCACATACATGTGTTTCAGCCTTGTTGGGCCTCATCAGTGAGGTGAAGCTGTGCCTTTCTGAGCACAGTGAGCAGGGAGTCCATGTCTGGTTTCCCACAGGTAACTCAGGGTGACCAACCCCAAGTTCCTTGCAAATATTTTAAAAAAGGTAGCAGGCGCTCCTCTCCAGAAAGAACATGGCATAATAACCTGTTCCGAGATGAGAGTTTGCAGCACACGCTTTTTGCTCACTGTACCTTTCACAGATGGGAAATATCCATTTCCATATCAATCTTTGTCCCACCCACATAGGCAGTCCAGCACCGAAATGCTATGGCAATTCCTCTCTGAACAAGAGTACCACCAGCAACCCCATACACGTGTTTCAGCCTTGTTGGGCCTCATCAGTGAGGTGAAGCTGTGCCTCTCTGAGCACAGTGAGCAGGGAGTCCATGTCTGGTTGCCCCCAGGTAACTCAGGGTGACCAACCCCAAGTTCCTTGCAAATATTATTTTTTAAAGTAGCAGGCTCTCCTCTCCAAAAAGAACATGGCATGATAACCTGTTCTGAGATAAGTTTGCTGCACACGCTTTTTGCTCACTGCACCTTTCAGAGATGGGAAATATCCATTTGCATATCAGTCTTTGTCCCGCCCACATAGGCAGTCCAGCACCAAAATGCTATGGCAATTCCTCTCTGAACAAGAGTACCACCAGCAACCCCATATACGTGTTTCAGCCTTGTTGGGCCTCATCAGTCAGGTGAAGCTGTGCCTCTCTGAGCACAGTGAGCAGGGAGTCCACGTCTGGTTGCCCCCAGGTAACTCAGGGTGACCAACCCCAAGTTCCTTGCAAATATTTTAAAAAAGGTAGCAGGGGCTCCTCTCCAGAAAGAACATGGCATGATAACCTGTTCTGAGATGAGCAAATCTCTAATACCCTACTAACAAGACGGTACTTGTGAATTTGGAACAATAGAACTTAAATGGGACGGATTGATCCCTGAGGTATGTTTCTTTTACAGACTCCATTAGAAAACAAATTGTTTCGGGGATTTGACATCAATTTGCATTGTAAGCCACATTGTATGCTCATTGAATGTTTATATCTTATTTTTAGATATTAGTTAAGATAAAACAGATCAGGGTAAGCCCCCTTTTTTGTACTTTTATCATAATAATTTTTCAGTTTAGTTGC